>NW_027507758.1:148324666-149626166 GCF_037356315.1 Lithobates pipiens | reverse complement strand
GTGCCAAAATGGTGGGAACCCCTCACCCACACTCCATCATGAAATCTTCAACATCTCCACCGTGCTCAAAAAAGTGGTCATGGTCAGCATATGTTTACACTGTCAAACAGCTCCGCTCCTCCTCTGGTCAGAGTGTCAAGCTTTTCCACTCCAAAATATGAATAGGATGCATAAAAGACAAACAATATGCCTGCAATAGAGTGAAATCTTTAAAAACCAATGTTTATTTCAAATCTCAGTTCAGTCACATGTTAAAAGATATACAGCGGATTTACATTCGTCCCTGCCGGCATCCAGCATGTATCGGTAACTCCATCGTAGGTGATGACATCAGGCCATACCCCAGCAAGTTTCGTCAGATACTGCATTTTGGTTTTTTGCCCTCACATACGCTTTAATGCTTCTGGGTGATTACGGCCAAACTAGAGCTAGGCTCCATAATCACACAGTTGAAATATAAATTTGAACTATTCAAACTGCAAAAATATTTGTGATTCACATATCCTTAACATCCTGCATTGGCAAGACAGTGACCTCATTTTCTCCAATGCAGCCAAGTAACACAATCATGGCCCTTCCTTAACCCAGCTGACTGACTGGGCAATGAAGAAGCAGCTCAGTGATGAGGTCATCCCTGTGCTCTTCCCTCCTGTAAGCATGTTTAGTATTAGACTGACAACTTTGAGTGAGGCAGAAGAGTCCTGAGTGCTGGTGTACAAGGTAAAGATATTAACACAGATTGGAGGCTGGTGTCATATATATATATATATATATATATATATATATATATATATATATATATATATATATATATATATATATATATATATATATATATACACACACACACACATATACACATACACAGTATATATATTGTTTTATAATATTCCGGTGTTGAAAAATGTACACAGATTAAACTAATGACATGTCAGGTCAAGTGCACTTAAAATTGATCTTGCAAGTATATTTATTGCTAATTTATTACAACATTGAAATCCCTTAACAATGGATAGAACTAAACAACCCATCTATGTAGACATACAGGTATATTGATGTAGTGTGATAGATGTTATAGGAGGTGATTACATAAAAGAGGATTTTTTTGCTATTCCACACAGCAACACCAAAACTCAATACACTTTGTAAAACTTTAAGTGGGTCACGACTGGGAGGCAGTCTTTGCCATTTCAGCCCATTTTTTCAACTAATGCATACAAGGAATTTTTCTTTTTTTTTTTTTTTTTTTTTTTTTATAAAAAAAAAAAAAGTGTAACTCAAGCAGAGAAATTTGCAGGAGATAATTAAATCTTTGTCATATCAGCTAAAAAATATTTTTAACACTGCTAGTTTTAGAAAAACTAATTGTGTCAGTGAAGAAGTAATTCTGTTCACTTTAAAAGAGAATGGCGGTGAATATTTATTAAAAAAGTTCATTTTGCGCTTGACTTAGCCACGTGAAGTTGTTTTCACTTTCAATACCAAACCATTGGCAGCAAACTTTTTTTTTATATATATATATATATATAGGATTTACTTCCATACACAAGTGAATGATTGAAATGAACACAGCTTTTTTGTAATGGCCGAATATTTTCGCCGCGTAGGCTTCTAAGGGGTCATCTCCCTTCGCCTCCAGCCTTGAGACACAGCCCCATAGATCTCATGTTTGTTTAGGTCAGGGTACAAAGGGTTTGTCTTATCCTTTAACATCCCCAACACAAAACAATTCAATTATATTACAATAAGATTAACCTGCTGCACACTTAAACAGTTTTAAGATAACAAAAAAGATAACGTGTATTCATATTGCACTGTCGGCAAGTATCTGTGATAGTCTGTGGATTGATCCTTGCATGCCTGTAGACCTCCCTCGGACCTTACTCCCAAACTACATACAAGGCCCCGAGTTCTGCCAAGTCGAAATCAAGCATTACCCCCTCCCAGTGACAGGCTTCTGCTCTCTATCATTCAATAGGCAAATGCCAAAGCTTCTGAAGGACATGACGTTTTGACATTTGGCAGGTGAATTAGAGGGACAAGGCTTAATCTAAACTTAGTGGGGCTCCAAGACCTCATCGCTTTAACTTTAAACAATTGCCAATATGAACACAACCCAGGGCCTAGTTTGGCATCTACCTAAATGTTAAAAACTAAAATAAATTTAGCATTCAAGCTTTACCCTTCCTAAATATTGAAAAAAGTGGTTCTGTGAGCCAAAACCCCATTCTAAAGAATTTGGTTTAAAAATAGCAAACTGATGTACCAATAAGGGAAACGTCACGATTGGACCCTCCATTTTTCTCTATGGGCAGTTGGATGTAAACAAACTTTTGTCCCTTTACACCTGGCTACCTCTGTTCCAAAACAAACAGAAGGGAGTCCATTTCCCTCTGTCTGGCCAGATTGGATCAGAGGATAGTGGGGTATAAACAGACCACCAGTCCGTTTACATCTGACTGCCTGTAGAGCAGAGCGGGCTGTGTCCATGTCCGCTCTGGATGGACCTGTCATCTGGCAGCTAAGCAGGGCATTAACAAATGGACCCCCTGATGAGAAAAACTAGATCCAGTCTGTGTGAAAGGGGCCTAAATGTAGATAGTCACCACTTTTACTAATCACTTTACTTCTTTTTAGCTTCTCAGCAGCTTATTTAGCAGTGTCCCTCTCATACACATGTGATTCTCCAGAAACTATTTTGTTTCACAAAAACATGCTTTCTTTGCAATTATGCATATGCTGTATATTATGTGGTCAGTTTAGATGCAAATCATGCTAGCAGGGTTGCACATGAAAAAGGAACAAGAAAAAAAAAGGAACAAATGTTTATAACCTCAGTCCATTAGTCATTTAACCACTTCGCATCCAGGCCAATTCTGACATTTCTCTCCTACATGTAAAATTCATAATTTTTTTGCTAGAAATTACATAGAACCCCCAAACATTATATATGTTTTTTTTTTAGCAAAGATCCTAGAGAATACAATGGTGCTTGTTGCAACTTTTTATCTCGCACGGTATTTGGGGGCGAAATTTTTCGAACACGTTTAAAAAAATAAATAAAAAAAAAACTGTTTTATGCTTTAAAAAAAACAAAAAAAAAAAATACAGTAACGTTAGCCCAATTTTTTTGCATAATGTGAAAGAGGAAGATACGCTGAGTAAATAGATACCCAACATGTCACGGTTCAAAATTGCACACGCTCATGGAATGGCGCCAAACGTTGGTATTTAAAAATCCCCATAGGTGACGCTTTAAATTTTTTTACTGGATACATGTTTTGGGTTACAGAGGAGGTCTAGGGCTAGAATTATTGCTCTCGCTGTAACGTTTGCGGCGATACCTCACATGTATGGTTTGAACACCATTTTCATATATGGGCGGGACTTACGTATACGTTTGCTTCTGCGTACGAGCTCACGGGGACAGGGGCAATTACATTTTTTTTTTATTATTGTTAATTTTATTTTTATTTTTTTGGTTTGACACTTTAAAAAAATTGATTACTTTTATTCCTATTACAAGGAATGTAAACATCCCTTGTAATAGGAATATGGCCCGATCAGACCTATTTACAGTGAGATATGGGGTCAATAAAACCCCATATCTCCCCTCTAGGCTGGGAAGCCTAAAATAAAAAAAAACAAAAAAACGATTCTGGCTTCCCAGCCAAAACGGCGTTGTTAATTTGAATGCAGAGGCCGGGCGTGACGTCATAACATCGCACCCGGCCTCATGGTCTGCCGGAAATCTCTATCGTATCATCCGGGGGCCGGCGGATCCTGTGACCGACTCACCGATGGAAGCGGTGAGTCGGTACAAGCACCGGAGGGCAGCGGGCGTCCCCCCCTGCTGCCCGTAAGAATGATCAAGCGGTGGGAACAGCCGCTATGATCATTCTTATGGTGCAGGGGATCGCCGGCTGAAAATGCTGATATCTGAATGATGTCTGTGGCCTCAGGCATCATTCATATATTACACCACAAAGCCCACGACGTCATATGACTTAGTATGGGCGCCAAGTGGTTAAAAAACATTAAAGAGAACCAGTCTCCAAAGGGCATTTCTAATAAGTCTTTTCTCTTGCATGGTTAGAAAAAAAGGGTAGATTTGCATCACAGGGCTTAATGTTTTTTTTATTTTCTTGTAGTTTCTTCTTGTGAAAGCAGAAACGTAAGTACTAAATGTCAGGCAGAGTAGAAGGTCATCCTTTTTCCTCAAATGCAATGCTAATAACTCAGAAATTGTCCTGCAAAAAGTACCTGAAAGAAAAAAAACTAAAGGCTTTATTCAGCGACAGTCTTACCGTCCTCTACAAGTCTATAAAATGTGTTAATTATCAGACATGAGCTCAGCTTAGACATGCTCCTTGGAGGCCTTACAGCCTGCCACAGGCTTGATACTTTTGTTGTGACAAGGAGAAAAAAACAACTAAAAACCAGCACACACAGCTATCTCCGAGGAGTAAGGCCTCACTATTGTAACTTAATTATATCTTAAGGTTTACAAAAAAAAAAAAAAAAAACGTAAAGAAAACGAAGAAGATTAGTAACTAGGACATTGTAGTGACATAGCAGCCTGCAGGTAAAACTACATTGTGTAGTAGAGGTCCAGGCATAAGCTACACTCGGAAGTCTGAAGGATGCTGTAGATTCTTTCGCAGTTGTAGCTAAAAAAAACTAAAACAGAATTAATACTGTAAAGTGTTTTGAGACATGTTAAGTATTGCACATGAAAAGGGAAGTTTTAATGTTGTGTTCCCGGAGGTAGACATTGTCAGCAGAAGGTTAGTCAGAAATGCTTTTCATCCCTAAGAATTTCATTATTGTTAAAAAGAGTGCGATTTCTGGAGAGCTTAATGGCTTTTAAACCATTATTTTGCTGCCTGTGACTTTGTGCTATCCAAAATATTTGCCTCTACTTCCTTCCTACCCCTCTTGTCCTAAATATATCAAGGAGCTGCAGATTACTAACAGCTTCTTTTTGCTATGACATCTCCTTCCAAACTATCCTTGAACTATTACAGATCCAAACATAAATCAAGCAGTACGGAATCACAAACCTCTACAATTGAATACTAATTTTATTACTTAATGTCAGAAGACAACAGCTCTGAAAAGGTTATAGTACCCCCACATTTGGGATTCACTTACCTAGAGACCAGAAAATACATACAGGGGTTGGGAGTAATAAAACAATCTGCTTGTGTTACAGTCCATCACAAATTTGAAGCAACATCTAAAAATTTGAGGTTTAGCAGTAACAAAGTCTTTGGGGTACATAATCAAGTACACCCACCAGGGTTATCTTGACGTGTTCCAGTCACTATTCTATTATGTCCCATAGTGATGTAGCAGCCGGCCAGAGGAACCACAGTCCCCGGCAGTAGACATGCTGACATATCCAGAAGTGTTGGACAGCAGCAGGGCTTGGAGACCTACACATTTTCCTTAAAGGGAGGGTTACTTTATGTTTTGTGGCAAAAGGGTTTAAACTAAACATGGCATCAGAGGAACATGAAGGTTTCCCTGGTCTACTTGTTCTGAAAATAAAGTCAAGCCAAGTCGTCAATATTTTAAGTCAATGACCTGGTATAAAAATATATAAATTAAGGAGTTTAGAACTTTCTCTGAATTTCTGATAAGCATACTTTTTCAAAGCCAGGAAACTAGAAACTTCAGAAAGAGGTCCGCAATGGTAGCCTATATTTGCTACATGCCTTATGAAGAGAGGCTCCCTTACCTATCAAGGGTCACTATGTGTTAACCCAGATATACTCCCAGGATTGCTGGAATGTTCATATATGTAAGATTTGATATCAAGCTTAAAAAAAAAATCCACATGTTGCACCTTTGGTGCAGTATGCAGTAAAACACACGTTCAATGGGGATGAATGGTAACGCATGTAAAATATGCGTAAAATTTATTTTACCGTCGGCAACATCTATAACGGTTTAATTTCCATTTGTCATGTTGACTTCAAAAAAATATGGCTGCTTTAGTCCTTATTGGACTCTTTACTACAATATTGTGGCTGTCTATTAGATGAGTAGCTGTGGCAGCAGAACTCTGAAAAAAATGGCAGCAAGTTGTAGTCCCCATTGAACATAACGATTTTACATATATGGGTACATTTGGTCCACGTCAGACTTAGCCAAGATGGCAGATAAATACAGCTCCATTAATGATTATGGGCATTTGTATCTATATGGACATATGGCAATTGCCACTTTTTGACCCATGATGATACGCTAAAGTGTCAAATACTTAGGGCGGAGTTAGAGTGCTGATGTCATGCCTCCGCATGGTATGCAGGCGACCATATTTGTAAGTCCTGGTGATTTTTTTTTTACTCTACTTCTTTGTTGGATTTTTACAATAAATGCTACATTATGAGCACTTGTTCCATGCAGCTGCACTACTTACCTGTTGTCTCTGGGGATTGATAGTCCAATCGATGCCAATATCAGAAACATCCTATTAAAAAGGGCCACTCCATATGGAAAGAGGCCGTTGTTTTGAGTGATCTTATACTGATTATAATTTACACAGCCATATATTCTGGAGAGTGCGGAAATTTTGGAGAACACTAGAGATTCCTGGGTGTCATTTCAAGGAGAAGCACCATATATTTTTCTGAAATGCTGGAGTCTGGAGACTACTTTCTTTTGCACAGACTATATTTTTTTCTATTTATGAATCACATCTTTCAGTTCTACTTGGTGCACGAGTAGATGCATATATTTTGTTATTACAATACTATTATTTTTTTTTTTAAGCGCTGCACTTTTTTTTTAATGTATTAAAATGTATTTTAACTGCACATACAACTATTAGTAGCATTATTTTCCACCGTCAAAGACAGCAAATGAAGACATCGGTCTCCACCTACACTGCAGATTTCTCTTTAGACCCTTGATGTCTCATTTTATTTCCACATGACTGCTTTGTTGGTGTGGGAGTGGAGGGAGACTCATGTGGCTTACAAGTACATGGTAACAATCAACCTTTTGGAAGTGGTTAGAGTATCATTTAATCACTAAATGGTTACCTTGGCCATAAGGCTCTCTTAAAGGACCCATGAAAACCACACAAAGAGCTAATACGTGTCTGCAAGGAAGTAAATTAATAAATAAATGAAAAAAAAAAAAAAACACACAAATCAAAAATAAAAAAAAATACACAAATGCAGCCATTGCTCTCATATAACATGCAAATAAACAAACACATATAAATGCCTAGGCCCAAGGACACAGTGAAAAACCCCTAATTCACTCATGTAAGGTATCCCTGTACTCATCTGATAGATAAATAGCTATAACAGCTTCCCTAAACTCCAAAATAATCTTAGCTACCCATGCTCTTCAATGGCCCGTTTTTGACCGCCGTCTCAGCATATCCCACCCTTAAACATCAGACCACATTAGACCAGCTTTGCTCATGCACCCTCAAGTCCTGATACAGGACATCAGGACCTCTAGACTAAAGACGTCTTTAGAGAAGGAATACACTAGAGGTCGGCTTAGGCCTAGACGGCCTTACTGAATTCATTGCGTAATATCTTAGGACTTTACCAGAGGTCATAAACTCCCTGCACAGCGCAGCTAACCTTTTCATGGATACGATGTCCGGTTAAGCAACTGGGTTCACCAAATTCTCCAGAATAGCTTATTAGTAGCTATCTTTAGAAGTTATATTTACTTGTACTCTGCCTGTGGAAATGGAATGTAACATTGAGCTATGTAACATGCTGAATATATATGTCATTTGTTCTTTGTTCACACTTTGTTTTATAACAATAAAACTATTTGAAATAAAAAAAATAGCTATAACAGCTTCAACCCTTCTGGGAAGGATGTCCACAAGGTTTAGGAATGTGTCTATCGGAATGTTTGAACATTCTTCCAGAAGCGCACTGTGAGGTCAGGCACTGATGTTGGACAAGAAGGCCTGGCACACAGTCTCCACTCTAATTCATCCCAAAGGTGTTCTATCTGTTTGAGGTCAGGACTGCGTGCAGGCCAGTCAAGTTCCTCCACCCCAAACGCGCTCATCCATGTCTTTATGAACCTTGCATTGTGCACTGGTGCGCAGTTATGTTAAAACAGGAAGGGGCCATCCCCAAACTGTTCCCACAAAGTTGGGAGCATGAAGTTGTCCAAAATGTCTTGGTATGCTGACGCCTTAAGGGTTCCCTTCATTGGAACAAAGGGACCAAGCCCAACCATTGAAAAACAACCCCACACCATAATCCCCCCTCCACCAAAAAGTGGTGGCCCAATACTTTTGGCACTATAGTGTGCATGAGTGAGTTTGAGGTGGAGGAACGTGACTGGTTCTGACCCTAACCAGATAGAACACCTTTGGGATGAATTAAAGCGGAGACTGCGAGCCAGGCCTTCTCATCCAACAACAGTGCCTAACCTCAGAAATGCACTTCTGGAGGAATGGTCAAACATTCCCATAGACGCACTCCTAAACCTTGTGGACAGCCTTCCCAGAAGAGTTGAAGCCGTTATAGCTGCAAAGGGTGGGCCAACTCAATATTGAACCCTACAGACTAAAGGCCCATACACACACAATTGGACTTTTTGACAACAAACGTGCAAATTAGCTGTTTTAAGGCAACATCTGACCGTTTGTATGCTTCATCGGACAAACTTTTTCGGTTTTCATCGGACAAAAGTTCGCTCTGCAAACAGAAAAACTTTTCGGCAACAAAAGTCTGATGGAGCAAAGTCCGAATGTGTGTACAGAAATCCATCTGACTTTTGTACAAAGTACAAACACGCATGCTTAGAATCAATGCAAACGATCAAACAATACAGAAGTTGACCAAAGGGTGGCAGTAAAGAGCAGAAAAACCACGTGATTTGGTGAAAGTTGCCTGAAAAAGTCCTGCCGTGTGTATGCAATACAAGTTCACGGCAAACGCCCGTTGGACAGAAATCCACGGGAAAGGTTGTTTGAAGTCCAATTGCGTGTACGAGGCTTAAGACTGGGATTCCATTAAAGTGCGCGTGTGTGTAAAGGCAGGAGTCCCAATACTATATATATATATATATATATATATATATATATATATATATATATATATATATATATATATATGCTTTATTCCACTATTTACGTCTACAGTAATATCCACACCTAGGACATTTTTTCTGTAGGTTGAAAAACTGTTGGGCTTTATACCTTGATGTCATTTGCAGTACAGCTGATGCTTAGAACTTTGAATTTAATAGCTAATGTTAAACAAAAAAATTGCCTTTTGTTGGAAGTCTTCCATTTGACCCGATTTTTCCCAGCATTTGTTAAAAAGGAGGTGCTAAATGACCTCGTTTAACATTTTCGGGGATGCAAAGCCATTACACTAGCTAAATGTTCGGAAAACATATAATTTAGCAGGCAGCATTCGTCAGAGTTCATGCTCTTTCCTGGCACGCATTTAAGGATCCCGAGCCTGTGACATTTCAATGCAAAGCAGGCTGCCTGGGAAGTAGACTAACGCTAATCAATAGATCTGACTCGGTGAAAAAGCCTTCCACTGATAAAAGAAGGCATCAAACATGAAGACACATCATTACCACGTCTTGCAGCTGTCTATCATTTAAACAGAGGTGCAAAGCCCCATTCCTTAAGTATCACTTTTTAGTCTGCTTCCTCTGAAATACTGTTTCAAAAGTGGTCTCTTTGTGCCAGCAACGGCTATTTAACTAAAAGGGGTTGGGTCCCGTTTTCATTTTTTTATTGTACTAAAACGCTGCTATTAGTTCTCAAGTACTTTCACAATGAGATATTCAGACACTTCTTTAAAGTCAGCCAATTCAGAAGCTGCAGCAAGAGAATAAAAATTGCAGCTTTACAAACCAAGTAAGCTTTCAAAAGCGCTTCCTTTCTAGTACAGTACTAATGCTTAGTGCTATATAGTATATAGTAGAATGTCCTGCAAGATACATATACAGGTATGTGTACTTTATTCTTTATATTGTTAGAATTACAAAGAATTTTATACTTGAATTACATCTGAAAATCCATACTGATATTCTCTTAACTATGACATCTAAGCAGCATTCAATATGCTTAGGCATAGACACCATGCACACTAGGCGGCTGACAAAATGCCAGAAACTGGCAGAAAAAAAAACGCTTATGGTAGCTTAGATTGCACAAGAGTTTGGGAGACTTAATGGGCATTTGCTTTAACCACTTCAATACAGGGTACTTTAGCACCTTCCTGCCCAGGCCAATTTTCAGCTTTCAGCGCTGTCACTTTTTAAATGACAATTGCGCGGTCATGCTACACTGTACCCAAACTAAATTTTTACCATTTTGTTCCCACAAAAGACTGAAAATGTTATAAAAATTTGTAAATAAGTTTTCTACTTCACTGATCGGCACTGAAAAGCTGCACCGATGAGGTGGCACCAATGAGATGGCACCGATGAGGTGGCACTTATGGGCACACATAGGTGGCACTGGCAGGTGTCACTGATGGGCGGCACTGATGGCTGGCATTGGATTTTACTGATAGGCATCACTGGCAGGCATTTTTCAATGGCACCGATTGGCAGCTACGTGGGCACTGATTGGCATTTCCCTGGTGGTCTAGGGTAGCATACTTGGTGGTCCAGTGTGGTGGCCATCCCTGATGGTCCTGGGCAGCATCCTGGTGGTCCTGGGCGGGCATCCGAGGGGGGGCTGTGCTGATACAATCAGCACAGACCCCCCCCCCCATCAGTAGAGCAGCCGATCAGCTGATCAGCTCTCCTCTACTCGCGGCTGTCAGATGCGAGTAAGGAAAAGCCGATCAAAGGCTCTTCCTGTTTACATGGTGATCAACTGTGACTGGACATGGCTGATCACGTGGTAATGAGTCTGTCAGAGACTCTTTACCTAGATCGGAGCTGCAGTATCCTGTCCCCCCTCCCCCTGAAAGGTGCCAAATGTGGCACTGGAGATGTATGAGTGGAAGTTCCACTTTCGGATGGAACTTCGCTTTAAGGGGGCTTTACAAGTAAAGAGTGACAAGCGCTTTTTCTTAAAAAAATAAAAAATAAAAAAACCTGTAAGCAAAACCTTTGACCCACATGCTTGCTCCAGATCAGTAACACATAGCCAAAACTAAAACGCCAGGCTTCCTGCAGAAAAGAACTTAGATACTTACTTCTCCTGTTACTCCACCAATCTCTGCATAAGGCAGGTCATACACATGTGTATGGGCAAGCTGAATGTTCCAAGTTGATTGTGCAACTTGGGAACAACAGCCTGCTGGGTTTTACATGCGATTATCGCTAGCAGCTGCTATAGCCGCTAGAAATCACTGTCTTCTCCCAGCGGGATGGCTTCCCCCACCTCAAGAAGACAATTGCTCAGCAGAAGGGATTCCTGCAAACACTTTCTGTGTTGATGGGGAAATGGAGCTTTTTTCCTGCAACTCATGCTTGCAGGAACAAAATGCCCTCAATGTATGGCCGGCCTTTGGAAGGAGAGAAAAAAAAAGGGTTGATTTCCTGGCCCCCTGCTGAACTCTGTGGTTCCTCCTGCTGACTTCTATGTCACTGCAGGAAACAGTAGTGATGCAGGGGCCAGTCAATCAAACCACAAAGCAAAGTGGAGGAAAAGGAATCTGACACAAAAGGGTTGATTTACTAAAGACAAATCCACTTTGCACTTGGAAGTGCAGTCACTTTAGATCTTAGGGGAAGATCTAAAATGAGGGGAAGCTCTGCTGATTTTATCATCCAATCATGTACAAGCAAAAATTATGTTTATTTTCCTTGCATGTCCCCCTCAGATTTACAGCGACTGCACTTCCAAGTGCACTTGTAGTGCAACGTGGATTTGCCTTTAGTAAATAAACCCTATAGTGTTGGTTTCCGATCCTTTGCTTACTACTGCCGAGATCGGCATTGTGGCAAGCAGAAGACATATCTAATGTTTTTCTTTGCAGAGAGCCTTATAATATGGTTTTATTTTCAGTGACATAGTTGCTTTAACTTCAATATTTAGTTGCAAAATTGTTCAAGAGTCTGAAATTTCCAAGGTGTCCTTTGGAGAGCATCATCATTTCACAGGCCAATCATTAACAGGGATAAAGATGAGAGTCTGATTTTAGAGCACTGAATAAATTGACTAAATATGGACCAATCAAGTCATAAATTTCATAATATAGAACCAAACAGCCACCAGAGCCAGTGTACTTTGAAAATTTCATAGCTGATTAGAGAGAGCAGAGTGCAGTAATGAGATTAGAAGTTAGACAGAAAGAAAATGTAAATTTAAATTTCTGTGCAAACGCAGAGACAAATGAGAGAAAATAGCATATGTTCTCTAGTTGGAAAGGAAGGATTGAAGCATTATAGGAGTAGTTTTGCTTAGTGCAGGTAACGGAAATGTATACACTAGTACTATTACCGGTAACTCTAGAAAAAAGGAGATGAAATGCAGCAAAATGCAACACCAACTATTTATATACACAATACAACAAAATACAAAGGTGTTCGAATACCAGTGTCTTTAGGCTCAATTCACCTTGGCTTCTATATTCTAAAATCACTGACCTGTATCAAGTAAGCAGACCAGGCATTCTAATTTCACTAGTTACATGCTTATTCCAGGTCAGTGATTCAAAGTATTAAAGCAGAGATCCACCCACTTTTACAAGGTAGTCTTAAACTAAAGACTACCCCTCGTTTTTGGATATATCTATCTATTTATCTAGATAGCTATGTATCTAGATAGATATATGGAAGTACACTTTGTACTTCTAAAAAGGTAGGAAAGGAAAAAAAAAAATTATATATATTTTCCTTTCCTACATTTTTATAAGTACAAATTGTGCTTCTATCCTAGCCCAACCACGGCAAAGAACATCATGTCCTCTTCTGCGGTGAGCCCTCCTCCTAACCCTCTGCCTTCTGGGTGTGCATCCCAGAAGACGAGGTGGCGATTCACAAAGTGCCGCACAACTCACGCATGCGCAGTAGGAAACTGGCTGTGAAGCCTGAAGCCTTATTCGTAATGGTGACACCTGCATCCGAGCCGGTGGACAAATTGGCCTCAGGGGGCCAACATCGTGGGCTTATTAAAAGTTAGCAGCTACAATACTTGTAGCTGCTGACTTTAAAAAAATTTAAATAAAAAATGTTTGCATTTGGAACTCCACTTTAAGGTTCAAATGCCAACCATGGCACTACCTACCCAGCGTTTCCATGTTCTCCCTGTGCATGTGTGGGTTTTCTCCGGGTACTCCGGTTTCCTCCCACACTCCAAAGACATACTGGTATGTTAATTGGCTCATCTCAATTGGCCCTAGAATGTGTATATATGAATGTGAATTGGGGATTTTAGATTGTAACTGCCTTGAGGGCATGGATTGATGTGAAAGGAAGATACCCTGCTTATATAAAACCAAAATAGTCTAAGAGTATAGACAAAAACCATAAAAAAAGGGATACATCCCCAGATCGATTGAAATACATATATCGGAGGCAGCACGAGAAGAGGTACTAAACTAAATCAACTAAACATTTCAATGCTGAAGTGGGTGCATCGGACATGCATGAGTCCATCTTGCATTTTTGGAAATTTGATTCTTTTCCCCAACTGACAACTCACATTTTCCTATCATCGCATAATCCCATCAGTCACCCCAAAAGCACCTTCGACCCAAAACTGTATTTTAATGACACTTTTGTAGATTCTGTTAATTTTGCCTAAAAAGTGTGTCAATATAGTGTATGGAAAGCTCTTTTTGAATTATAATTTCATCCATTTTGAGTTTATGCTGGTGAGAGGGAAGCTGTTACACTGCTCTGCGAAAAAGAGGTTTGAATAATTTAAATTGATAGATGTGTTATCAATACATTGTGGTTTCCAATACAAGAATGTTAATTATTGTATCGCATTCAAGCAATGTTGTTATGCATTTTATAGCAAAAATTATATTCTTTAAGTAGATATGCTAAATTATACAAGTAAACTGTGAAAAGGGTCTTCCAACTAACAATATTCTTAAAGTATTGGATTTGGTGATTTCACTATGGTTGTTCTTGCTTAAGGGGATAACGATGTACCTAAGGATCGGCAGTGCAAGGACCTCCCTGCTTATGTGCAATTTATTCCATGGATCTTCCACCTCTGCCGCTTCTTGAATATTACACTGCTGTCATAAGAGGGAAGTTAGTATGATAATGCAAAGCTGCACCTCTACCAAGATGGGAAACTCCGTACAGAGACAGTGCAGGAAAAGGCATAGCAAGTCAGGAATATCTACAGGCAATGTTGATTTTTTTTATCCACAAAAAAAATAAAAATACAAGGGTTGGGAAAGTAATTTGCGTGCACCTGAAAAGGCCTGTACTTTGGGGGGTATAGCCAGTTTCATGTTTTGGTTATGACAGAATGGGGAAAGGTTGGGTCAGTTTTTAATTATTTCTTGTGGCAATTGGCAACTTAGGAATTGGACAAAATTCCTCTAGTGGGAGCACAGACAGTAACAAAATATTTTTGCTCGGCAAAATAGGGGAGAGTGAAAGTCTTTGCCAAGTTTTTACCTCTGTCTCTGTTGGAGAGATGATCTAATTTCCTGTTCGGTAACTAGGACAGGAAGTGAGGTGAAATCCCCCTTAAAAAGGAACACAGAAGGCCATAAAATCCCAACAGATGCGATACACCTTCCCCATTTTAGCCAAACATTTTAACCACATTTTTTGCTGTAGTTGCACTTCTTTAGTAAAAAAAGGCAAGAAGCAAAGTACAAAGTAAAAGTTTATGTCTCATAGCAAACAATCTGAATACATCAGTACATCAGTACAGACTTCAGAGTGGTATGCCTGAGATCCCGTTCACATCATCGTAGCGGGAACAATTGCTCTCACTATGACTTTGAAATCACGACTTTCACACAATGTCGCATAGGGCAACCCGTTTACTTGAATGGGCTGCCCTATGCACATTTGTTGCCCGAAAAAGAGCATAGGCAAGCCCATACAAGCTTCACGCGATTTGTGAAGATGCAATATGCCACAATTGCTGCGTGACCTTGTAGCGCTCTACAATCGTGGCAGAGTTGCATCGCAATTGGGGTGTCATTGTAGGATAATGCCACCCAAACATGCGTGACACATTGTGCTGCGATTGCCACACAATCCCAAATCACGAGATGTAAACAGGGCATGAAGGCAACATAAGGTCAGCGTTGCAGAATACTGCATTGCAATAAAAAAATAAAAAAAACTTTCAGGCTTTCACCTTTTGACGATTGCAGTCTTGTGTATTTTATTTTTATAGCAGGTTTACATTAAGCCAATGGCTCAGGGTTAGTTGTGGGAGGAAGAAAAAAAAAAAGATACCGTATTTCTAAAAATTATTTCACTGCGAAAACCACTATTACAATTGAACATTTTTGAAGTCTGCATGTCAACATCTGTAATCTGAAGTAAAAGCAAAACAGTCTTATATGAAAATCATAAAAGGTTTAATATCCTGAACCCTTTCTCCCACAAAAACAAAAATATGCATTTTTGTATTTACCATAAAATCATTTTCTTGGCGTTTGAGGGACAGAGGTCTAACCCTTCTGTGTTTATGATCTTTGCCCTGTTCTTCTGTATTACAAAACTGAGGTGGTATACCAGGCTTGGTCACCGTTTTTTGTTTGCCAGTGTCCAAATCCTCCTGCAGGCTGCAGTATAAGCCAAATGTCTCTGAATCCTTTTGTCCCTTAAAGAACGAGAACAGAAATTTAAATTTTCTAAGCTTTACATTTCTGAAGTTTGGATTTTTTTTCCCCCCTTTACTGTAATTGAAGCTTCCCGTTATGATTTCTTATTCAGTCCACATGCTTGCAAGGAGAACCTCAGTGCTTTGAACTTTTCTCAACTATTTTCAAAGGATGAGTGGCAAAAAAAAAAAAAAAAAAAAAAGAACAGGAAACCGGGAGGAGGGTGCATAAGCAGGAGGAAAAAAAAAAAAAGAATAAGACAGAAAAGGACACATCAAGGTGAATGGGATTTCTAAACCGTTTATCCTGCAAGAAAGCACATGCTTTAATCTATCTTGAAGCAGATACAGACATATTTAGAGTGCCCTTTTGTCTACAAAATGAAACTTCTAAGTAATGTAACCCAACACTGCTGCTTTATTTTACTGGTCCAACCAGTTTGACAAGAGGAGTTCCAAACATTGGTGTTCAGATGGCTTTGCATGATATTATTTAGCCATTGTGGCGTAACCTGGAGAGACGATTGTGTCTGTGTGTGTGTATCTATCCATCTATATAGATATCTATGTATATATATTAGATATATAGATATATATATATCTCTATCTATCTAAGAGATATATATATATATATATATATATATATATATATTTTAGATAGATAGATATATATATATCAATAGATATATAGATCGAGATATATATATATATATATATATATATATATATATATATATATATAGATTATATATATATTATACATACACATGCAGTATATCTTCTTCGGCCACAAACTATAATGAAAGAAAAGTATAAAATTATTCATTTATTTCACATTTGTTATTGCTAAATTCTGTTATCTTTTCATAGCTAAAATTCTCTCTTGTAGAACATACTGAAAAGGTCCTGATGGTGAGGGTAAAAAAAAATTACATTTAAAAGATCCCGTGGGAATAGCCATAGAAGCATAATGCAAAGTCTGCACCATGTGTCAGATCTACTTACACCTGAACGCTATTTTGCTCAGATTCTCCCTTACATATGGCAAAATAGGAAGGCCATCTAATGCCGTGTACACACGGCCAGACTTTTCAACGGCAAAGGTCCAACGGAACAAATCCGTCAGGCAATTCGACCGTGTGTGGGCTTCATCGGACCTTTGCTGTTGAAAAATCAGATGGACTTTATATTTAGAACATGTTTCAAATCTTTCCGACTCATGTCCAGTCGAAAAATCAGTTCGTCTGTATGCTAGTCCAACGGATGAAAACCGACGCTAGGGCAGCTATTGGCTACTGGCTATGAACTTCCTTATTCTAGTCCAGTCGTACATTATCAGGGTCGAATCCATTGGACTTTGGTGTGATTGTGTGTAGACAAGTCAGTTTCAGCAGAACTCCGTCGGAAAATCCTTCGGAGTTCAGTCAGAACTCCGACGAAAAGTCCGGCCGTGTGTGTACACGGCATAATGCTAGCCATACATTATACAATTTTCTTTAGATTTACTTTCAGCTATGTAAAGGGCCTGCCTGCTTGCATATACATTTTTTATGTGTTTATATTTGACCTCATATTATAAGCTTTTGCTAACTCTACCCCGCACATGTGTGACCCGGCTCTATTGAAAGCCTGTCACATTCACGTTATGCAAATTAAATGCGGTTAAAAACTCATCCAATTTGCATATATGTGAACACAGCCTAAATCTACCTCAAAGTGTCACTTTTTCTGTTACTTAGCCCCCTTCTTGCTACATTCCGCATTCCTTCATAATATTCATAAAGCCAGCGTCGTTTTCTGTAGCATTATAGGCCTGGTATATCAAATGAGCAGAAGACAAAAAAAACATTTGTATCCCGACAGCCTAAACAATGTTTCTGTAATCTCATTCTTCTAATTTATGGCTAAAACTGGGCCAACTGACCAATCTCTAAAGGCCTGTTTACACAAATTACCATTTTTTTTATTTTGAGTAGCACCCTAATGCACCACAGCACACATGCAATGGTTCTGGCCAGCTCAGTAGATTGCTTTAAGAAAGGCCTGGATTCATTCCTAAAATGTACATAATGTAACAAGGTACTAACATTTAGTCTACTTTCACACTGAAGCACTGCGGGCGCTGGTGGTAAAGTGCCGCTATTTTAACCATCGCTAGCAGCCGAAAAAGGGTTAAAACCACCCGCAAAGCGCCACTGCAGCGGTGCTTTGCAGGCGGTTCTGGATCGCTGCCCCATTGTTTTCAATGGGAAGAGGCGCTTTAGGAGTGGTAAATACACCGCTCTTGCATTTCTCCAAAGATGCGGCTTGCAGGACTTTTTTGACTGTCCTGCCATCGCACAGCTCCACTGTGAAAGCCCGCGGGCTTTCACACTGGAGACACAGCAGAGGCTGTTTCAATGTGAAAGGGGCCTCATAGGTAAAAGTTGATCCAGGGAAAATGCAATTGCCTCTCTGGGATCAGGAAGGAATTTCTTCCCCCCGCTGTAGCAAACTGGATCCTGCTTTTCTCTTTTTTTTTTTGCTGCCTTCCTCTGGATCAACTGTGGGTATAGGATTGGGTATATGGGATTGTAAGATTTTTTTATGGTTTAACTAGATGGACCTATGCTGTTGTGCATTAACAAAAATTTGTTAGACCATTCAAAATCAATGGGCTTTTCAACACAATGCACCTAAAGTGCATGGAGCATTATTACAGCAATACACTGGAGCAAATAGGCCCTATAAGTGTGTAGCTTTAGCATAATGATACCCATAGAATTTAGGTGAGAAGCTCTGACCACCATAAGAATTTTTTTTTTAATAAACATGGCCAGTCTTTTTGGCGGATTATGATACAATTTTATGCACAGAACACATTCCTGGCAACCCCTTATTTTAGGGGAATAATAATCATCATTGATAACCCATACGAATAATAGACCTTTTAGCCCAGTACTCAGTAAGCCAAGGGATTACCTATAGAAATAATCATGCATGTTTATGAAGGGATCTTTCGTAAGAAAGGTCTTTCAGTGGGTCAGCTGCCATCTTATGTCTACAGCAAGTCTTATGGTAATGATTTTAGAGCAGACCTATTAACAACACACTTGTAAGGAAATAGCACAATGAAAACGTAGGAGGAGAGGTCAAGTAGTTAATGGTAACCTGTGGAATTAAGACTGAGCAGCTGATAAAAGAATGCATAGGTTAGGGTTATTTTTAGTAAAGGCTCCAAAGCAAACAGTAGTTCCAGAGATGAAGACAGCTAGAAGCTTTTTTTTTCCCGTAATAGTCACGATTGGACCTGTTCCTGTTGGTCATAGAAGTTACCCTTCACATTAAAGGACCAGCCTGGAGGATCAGGGCCTGGATCTGCACATACCTTCATGTTTTTATAACTCTAGGACATTTTGTCATGACTTTTCAATAAATGTACACTCTGCTTATCATTAAGATTATACAGGATTTATATAGTGCCAACAGTTCACAAAATAAATCTAGACGGTACAGTCTGAAAAAAATCCCTATCAATTGCAGCCTCACCGTGCCATCAATCGCAGCTACTGTGCCCATCACACGCAGCCACTGTGCCCATCACACGCAGCCACTGTGCCCATCACACGCAGCCACTGTGCCCGCCAAACACAGCCACTGTGCCCCATAAAATGCAGCCACTGTGCCCCGTCAATTGCAGCCACTGTGCCCCATCAATTGCCGCCACTGTGCCCCATCAATTGCCGCCACTGTGCCCCATCAATTGCCGCCACTGTGCCCCATCAATTGCCGCCACTGTGCCCCATCAATTGCCGCCACTGTCCCCACACTGGCCCACCGTCTGCACTTACCTGTCTCGGTGGGACAGCTCCTCGATGTCTGCTCCCGTCCTTTGCTAAGATTGGACGCCTGGAGTCCAATCACAGCTCCTGTCATTTCAACCAATCAGGTGACGGGTAACAGATCTGAGCACCTGATTGGCAGAGAGGCGGTTTAGTGTTAGGAAAGTGAATATTCATTCGCTTTTCTAACATAGCTGAGTGACCTGCAATGCATGAATTTATCTATTGGTGCTAGAGGGGGTGGCAGGAGAGAGGGGGCGGCACCTGTGCACCCTTATGGATGCACCGCCACTGGTAGAGATGTGGAAACATGCGTATGCGTATACACATGTATACAGGGCCGTCTTTAATACTGACTGGACCCTGGGCAAAACTTTTTTTGCCCCCCCCCCCCCCCCATTTGCTCTCCACCTGCTCTGAGACATACAATAAATAGCAGCTAGACTCAAAATAAGTTTTCTGAATCAAATCAGGCAGCTATTGCAATCGTTTGCTTAGGTTACAGTGTATCATTACCGCTCACTGACTGGTTGCTAGAGGTTACAGCACACATTACGGCTCACTGATTAGTTACTAGAGGTTACAGCACAAGATTTCTTCTTGTTGATTGGTTGCTAGAGATTACTGTGGATATGACCTCAGGGGGCATGATATACATATCAAGTCCGCCGGCCGCCGAGATTTACATATGAATGCTGCCGCTATGTACATATGAATGCCAGTAATTTACATGTAAACGCAGAGTCTGCAGGTGAGTCATCTGTACACAACAATAGGGCATAGCATTAGTAGCAGCACTTCACACTCAGATATTGGGACACATGACCAAGACCTCAAGGGACGAGAGAATTTAAACCAGGATAGTTGGCAAGTATGAGGCGGCTGCTTTGGGCCCCACAACAATGACAGGGCCCAGGGCAGCTGCCCCTTTTGCCCTGCCTTAAAAACGGCCCTGCATGTATACCACTTCTAGTTGCTAATGTTGCAATTTATTTATATGCTCGTATTCTACTTGTGTAAATTACTGCCCTTAAATGTAAAATGTTTAATATTTTTTATGTCCGTTAACACAGGTATGTATACTAAAGTCCCATAGAACCTGTGTTCAGAGTCTTAAAAACAAAAAAAATCAAAACATAGCTACAAATGCAGTATTTTTTAGCATGTGTGTAAAAGGCCTAAATGGTCCAGGGTTGTAACACATTTACTTTACACAGGGTAACTAATACAGAGATATAGTACATATAGTAAGGGGGTTTCAAACACAATCTTGTCATGGGCCGCCTCAGCATTATAGTTCCCCTTAAAGGGTCGGTTGCATCTGTAAGACTAAATGTCCAAAACCCCCCAAACCCCCTTATCGTCAGATGTCAAGTGTCCCCCACATCACAGAGCACCCCTGTTACCTTGTGCTGCTGCTGGTTAGAAACTGGGGGTGGAGCTGGGAACCATGAAGTGTCTGGAGGAGGACCAGAGGAGGGCTGTAGTCAGCTGCCAGAGTATGCTGAATGCTGTGGCCAGGGAATGCAGAGTTGAGGGGGTACTGCGGCTGCACAGAGAGTTGTAGGATCTGTAGGAGGAGCTCTGTCCTCTCTGCTGCTAACTGCTGAGACAAGGGGAGGGCAACAACTAGGGTGTTGCTGCAGCTGCAGGAGAAGGCAAGGACCACATGAAATGGCCTGGAGGGCCGGATTTGGCTCCCGTGCCTTGTATTTGACACGTGATATATTATATACTGTATTTCAGAGCTATTTAACCTCAAATTGTCCACTCGTTCCCCAGATTTACTGTACATTGCTCTGACAGCCAGCTTGAGGACCTACATGCAAGATAATATCACTGCAACCTAATCATGGATGACAAGAGCTCTCTTTTTCCACTCACTGTTAGACATGTGGTCTTCAACCCACAACATGAGTCCATGTAGACAAAGTCGGCAAACCGGTGAGGATAAATAAAATGTTACATACACATTTTCTAAACTGAGCCAACCATAGCGCATTTCATCTTATCAAGGCCTTACTCAAAAGCCCCTTTCACACTGCCGTCACCCGGGCATCAGTGGTAAAGTTAGCGCCACCTTACCGATGTTTTAGCGGTGCTATTTGGCGGCTAGCGGGCGGTTTTACCCCCCGCTAGTGGCCAAGAAAGGGTTAAAAACCACCACAAAGCACTGCTACAGCAGCGCTATGCTGGCGGTATAGCCGTGCTGCTCCATCGATTTCAATGAGCAGGAGCGGTGTATACACCGCTCCTTCACCGCTCCAAAGATGCTGCTAGCAGGACTTTTTTTGAACGTTCTGGGCTTTCACATTGGAGAGACAGCAGTGGCAGTTTCAGGGCGCTTTGCAGGCGCTATTTTTAGCGCCTGCAAAGCGCCCCAGTGTGAAAGGGGTCGTAGTGAAGACCTGATTTTTCTCTACTCCAGTTAATAATAATAAAATAGAAAAAAAAAAAAACAGGTCTTGCTCCTCCCCCTAGTTTTTGGTAGGACAGTGAAAGGGGAGTTCCTGGTCACTCTGCTCTCTCCCACTATCGGCATGCCCCTTATTAGCACATGAGCAGCAAAGGACACCTGTATTATTTTGAGGCTTCTCCTTTTTCCAGTCTGAGCTCTTATGTAAAGGAGACTGCAGGAGCTTAATAGTAAGTCAATTGTAGATCTTTTCACTAGCTGCTTCAAAAAAAATAAAAAAATAAAATACACCTAATGATCTTTTATTTTATTCTTATTTATTATTGTTTTCATGAATGCATGCCTGCATGAAATGTTTTATTTCTTTCTTTCCTGGAGTGCAGATTTAAAATCTGTTTGATTAAAATATCACTATACATGTCTTTATTAAGATGGATATACCAATAAAAATAAGGCAATATTATACAGTGTACACATTAAACATTTTTCTTTTTCTTACTAGGTTGAAATATCTGTTTTTAATATCACAAAAGGAGTTGTTCATATTTGAAAGGTCAGCATCACCAAGGTAGATGAACTATAGACTTGTATTCCGATACAGCAGGTACGAGTTCCCATTAAATGAGTTATACATTTACACATTTTTTTTTTTAAATGTTTTTTTTTTTTTTGTTTTTTTTTGTAGACAACATTTTTGCTCACTACCCATGGGAACTGCCAAGACCAAGTTCTATGAAGCAGGAAAAGAATGTCTGGGAAAGCTGCCAAAATGCTCTCATCATAAAATACTCTTCCCCTGGTTTTAAAAGGTTAAAGTGTAACTAATTTGAAAGGACAAAAATACCATGTATTTATTTTCTATTTCTGTCTCTTACTCCTGCCAATACCTGGTGTTTAAAGCAGCAATTTTTTTTTATGAAGAAGCTATTTTTGTAATCAGCACTGCTGCTTCTGAAAAGAGCAGACTTTACTACTTCTAGGAGTCTATATAGCAGCTGTGTATGTCTGGACATAAAAAAAAAGCCTCAGTACTTCTTTGCAAAACATACAAAGTTCCCCCATGCTCAAAAAAAAAATCTGCAAGTACAGAAACATACCGTATAGTCTGCCAGAAATTCCGTGAGCGCCTATTTTTAGCTCCGGCACTTGACCGCACGGTCTCTGCTGCACTGGAATCCTAAGCAATGTCATCAGCTCTACCAAAGTTTCCCTTCTGGATTACAAAACACCCCCCTTATTATATAGATGAGGAGATGGGGGGGGGGGGGGGGGTGTTTGATAGTCCAGCTGGGGAGAACTAGGGAGGACGGACAATACTGCTTTGGATTTCAGTTTGGTTGTCAGCACAAATGGGTGGTTAGGGGCTCACTGGCTTTCTGGCAGGATAAGTAGGTATTTTTCTGTACGTGCAGAAAAAAATCTGGAATTTATGTATCACAGAAACGTACTTCATAATGTGTTTTTTTATTTTTTTCGCCTTGACATATACTTGAAAGATTTATTACAAACGTCCCAGTCACACTTGATTATTTTGTAGTTTAAAGCGGAGTTCCACTCAAAAGTGGAACTTCCGCTTATTTGTCTTCTCTCCCCCTCTAGTGCCTAATTGTCACCTTTGGGGGGGGCGAATACCTGTCTTTGATAGGTATCCTGTTCCCGGTTCCAGGAGTCCAGGCCGCAGCCCGTGACATCACCACGGGACTCCTCTCCCCGTCACGGGTCAGTAGGAGAGAGAAGCGGGGCCTCGCGCATGCACAATAGGGTTCCCGGCGTGAAGCCGTAAGGCTTCACTGCCAGGTACCCTTACCCGCAATAGAGGCGACAGCTGATGGAAACATCAGCTGCAGTGCCAACATCGCTGAACTCCAGAACAGGTAAGTTCCTATTGTTAAAAGCCAGCAGCTGCAGTATGTATAGCCGCTGGCTTTTAATTTTTTTTCTTGGGTGGAACACCACTTTAAGCTCCAAAACACTCAACATACAAAATACCATGCGTTTCAGTGGGTGCTGTACACATAAGAGCGCTCAAACACCTGACACTCGACCCCTGATGTTCTAAAACAATGGTTGGTCATCACCAATGGGCCACACATAATGTTTAATATACATAATGCTTGAAAGGACTGTCAGAAACTGTAGACACAATAGAGGAAATCAGGGTCAGAGATTGTGGAAAGGCTACATTTTTGGCTGGGGATATGCTGTAGAAGACAATATAAACTGGGAACATGTTACATGAGGCTAGTAGAGCTCAATGCCATTACCCTAATCATTGTACCTGCCACAGACCGCTGAAGTCCAAGGGCTGCACATCATATACAAAAGAGCCTCAGGTTGGGCACCAGGGCTACATAAACTACTTGTAAGGCAGAACTGGGCATTTTAAGTTTAACAGGAGTGAATGGGAATGCCTGAAAATGTGCTAATTAAGCCCCCAATTTTAACCTAAGGCTGGTTTCACATGGGCGTTTCAATCAGGTCCACCTGTCAGTTTTTTCAGGTAGACCTGATCAGACCAGCCATTGTTCTCTATAGAGCGGCGGATGTCAACGGGCATGTGTCCGCTGACTCCTACTGGCATTCAATCCTGTCTGCCAAAAACAGATGGGGGGATTGGATCAGATGGCCGCCTGTCCGTTTCCATCTGATCACCCCATAGAGAACTGTATAGAGGAGGGGACACAGACCTGTCATCCACCTACTCAGCGGGGATCAGTGGAGCAATCCAGTGCTCAACAGGCAGATGCGCATTATGGAGTCCACCCCATGTGAAAGGGTCTTATGGCTTCATTCACATATGACTTGCAGAGAATAAATGAGCCAACTGAGCCAACTGTTTATGGCTAGAGCTGTGTGCAGTCAGCCTATACTGTTGATTGAGAATACAACTGAGGTATGGACACAGCTGCATGTCCTTATTTGGCAGGGACAGATGCGCTGCCCCAAAATCATATGGTCTGCAACTTGGGCCTTGCATCCGCCCTTTGTGCTTGTCAGATTAGGATGTGTGGCTATGTCCATACAGCCGCTATATCCCCATACAGTACCATAGGCTGCCTGCATGCAGCTCCAGCCACATAAATGGCTCATTCACATGGTATGGACCACAGTTCTATCTGAATGAAGCCGTATAGCTTGTGCTTACAACGTTTTTCTATATTGTCTTCACCTGCAACCAAAGGAACTCACCAAACAAAACTCAGAAAACCCCATACAATATTCCTTAGGGCGCAAGGGAAGATGACATAGAAAACCCACAGATAGTCTGAGAGGTAAACCTCTTCTGTACAACAATACTAATACATCACAGGTCTAAAATAATTCTTCTGGAATTATCAGGAGACTGCAACTGTTGCAATCTACAATATGTAAGAACTTATCTCTGGTGCCTCAAATATCCTCCTTAATGATACAATTAGAATCATTAAGGCTACATTCAAATGTCCGCAAAGCAGCAGCTTGTAAATGCTGCCTACAAGCACTGTGAGAACAGTCGTGCCTTTCAAATTTGTACTCTATACAAACCGATGGTTAGCGCCACAACTTTGTAACATGTAACTGCTTATCTGAGTGGTTTCATACGAGCAGAGCCTTGGACAAACCCTGGACACAGCCAGTGTGGATCCACAGGCGGCATTTCTGCAGCACAAAAATTGGCTGCAGTTAGTCGGTTTGTATGCGGTCACAACCCAGAGCCTTGCAACATCCAGTGGAGTGTTTAGTCCTCTATCCACTGATATTCGGGCCATCTGAATGTACCATAAGTGACCCACCTCATTCCTCTCATTATCCCATAGTACCCGTGCCTGGAGACTATTGCAAGTCCTTTTTTTTGGTTCCCTATCCCATATTACAGCTCTCTAGCCTTCCCTATATTGCTGTTGTGGATTAAAAACTTTCAAATTTGACTTCCTCCTTCACCCCTCCTCTCTCTTTATTGACTGAAAATGCTCCTTTTATTCTACAAAAATAATAGTTCCAGCCAATTGTGAAACAAGGGATGATGTCATTGTATCCAGACAGCCTGTGTAAGAGCCAACTTTACTTTGAAAAAAAGTCTTATTTCCGCTCAAAGTTTTCATAACCCTAAGGGCTTTTATATAACTTGTTAATTGAGCTGTTGCTAATCTGCATTGATTAATGCAGGTTCAATGAAGGGCACATAGAAAACAATGGTTTTCTTATGTGTCTTGTTAACACCATACATGTGCGGTGGTGTGTGCTGCGTAAAAATGCAGCATTATTACAGAGAGAGATTCACTGTACCAGATGCCTCGCCACACCGCATGGTACATAAGGTTGAATGAAGTGAATGAAACTGTAAACAGTGAGATGATTTCTAACAATACATTGCACTGCCCCTGCACAATGTGCACAAGCATTTTAGCACACAGGCTGGTGTGAATGAGCCCAATGGGTTCTATAAGAGCGGCTTCCCAAGGCAGGCCACAGATCATGCCATTTTTTCCTAGGGGGATTACCTTGCGCCACACTCAAGTTCAGCATTTGCGTCCGTAGGTGCAAAATCCATGACTCAGCCCCGCCCCCACATCACTGGATTTGAATGACAGGAGCCAATGGCAGCACTGCTATCAATTTATCCAATCAAGGGCCAAGAACCCTGGGCATAGAGGTACGGGGGGTGGGGGGGGGGGGGGGGGGAGCTGGGGCCAGTCACTGTCAGAAGTTTTTTCACCTTAATGCATAGGATGCAATACAACCCCTTTAATGGAAAATGATGATCCCCAGGACGAAGCTCTGTGGTCGGAGTGAAACCCGTTGGGGGCATGGCCTGGTTGGAGCATGGGCTGAGGCTGCCATACACCACCTTACGGGGGTTTTGCAGAGATCTGCAACTTCCAGGACTTTTCCATTTAACCACTCGCCGACCATCCGCTGCAGTTGTACTGCGGCACAATGGCATGGCTGGGCGAAACAACGTTATGCAACGTTGCTTCAGCCTGTGGCCACTAGGGGGCACACGCGCCCCAAAGCCCCCCCCCCCCCCCCCCGAGCTGATGCGAGTGCCCGGCGGTCCCTATCACCGATCTCTGCTGACACGTGGATAACCGGGATCTGCGTGTGTAAACAGTTTCCGGTTCTCTGAGGGGAGGACAGATCGTCTGTTTATAGAGTGTATGAACAGCAATGTCATCTCCCCCTGCACAGTCCCACCCCCCCTTAGAACACAAACTATGGAACACATCCCCTTGATCACCCCCTGGTGTTAACCCCTTGACTGCCAATGACATTTTTACAGTAATCGATGCATTTTTATAGCACCGATCGCTGTATTAATGCCAATGATCCCAAAAATGTGTCAAAATTGTCCGATGTGTCCGCCATAATGTCGCAGTCCCGATAAAAATCGCAGAACGTCACCATTACTAGTAAAAAAAAAAAATAATAAAAAAGCCATAAAACTATCCCCCATTTTGTAGACGCTATAACTTTTGCGCAAACCAATCAATATACGCTTATTGTGATTTTTTTAACCAAAAATACGTAGAATACACATCGGCCTAAGCTGAGGAAAATTGTTTTTTTATATATATTGGGGGGATATTTATTATAGCAAAAAGTAAAAAAGAATGCGTTTTTTCAAAATTTACACTTTCTTTTGTTTATGTCTCAAAACAAAAACCGCAGAGGTGATCAAATAACACCAAAAGAAAGCTCTATTTGTCAGAAAAAGAGGACGTCAATTTTGTTTGGGTGCAACGTCGCAAGGCTGCGCAATTGTCAGTTAAAGCAACGCAGTGCCGAATCGCACAGGAATGGGGTAAAATTTTCCCAGGGCTGAAGTGGTTAATGTCTATAGCTGGGACAAGCTCTGTCCTTGCCTGAACTCCAAGCGGTTGCTACACAAGAGGACCCGGTAGAGGCTTGAGTGGCACCTGTCAATTTAGCTTGGGTTACAATATTCCAACTTACATGTATTTGCTGTATTTAAAAAAAAAAAAATCCACCTCTGAATGGGTCTGAAGGCCGCCCCGTTCTTTGTGTTCCTACAGTGCTCTCGGGACCTACCAAGCCCCACAGAAGTCCCCTCTGAGCTCCCACTGTACTACAACTGTATGTATAACATTCTAAGTGCTGAACAGGCAATGCAAGAAGTGCGTTATATCATCATTATCTGTTTTATGGAAAACTTTAGACTGTGATGTCACTGTATAAGTGTGCTTTTGTTTTAAAGCGCACTTATCCTTTAACAAGGATTCCTAATTCTTTAAAAGCATTTGTTTTCCTGCAATACATATGGTCAGCACATAAAACAAACATCTGGACAAAATAAGCAAAGCCCAAACCATGCCAGAGGATTATGGGAACACAGACATGTATTAAAAAATGGTGTAGGAAAACTGCCAGCAATGCGATTTACAGAAGACCCTCTTCCAAGAACGCAAAATAGGCAAATACACAGGACGACGCTACTTGACTTTTCTTTTTTTTTTTATTTACTTTAGCCATGTTTGTCCCCACTTGGCAAGCATAGAAAAACATGTGTTTACATTAGTTAATATAAAACAGAACACCCAGTTTTCTACATGTTTGCTCCTTTGATGAACTTGCAAGCTTTTGACATACGATCGTCTCACTAGTGCAATTGAAGCTTTGCCCGGGGGATCGGCTTTCAAAAGCGGAAGGTGTTTAAGAAAGATATTAACAAAATGATATACGTCCACCATTTACAACATGAGCAAACCAGCAACCAGGAATGCAGGCAGATGCAAGCATGTCGAAAAAAGAATCCTGGGAGGAAAAAGATTAGAGAAGGTTATTTTTGCTGTGTGCTTCTTAAGGGAGATTTCCCTTCAATACCTGTTCTGGAAATTAAAAGGAAATTTCCTCAAAAAGAGGGGAAGTTGTTTCTGGAATATTTGCCCCCAGTGGAAGATTCCCCTCGAAACTTGCTCTCATGACAACTCATATTATTGAAATTTGCTTCACTCACTCTTTTCTCTTGGTGACCCCTCCAGTATTCATAAAAATATTATATATATATATATATATATATATATATATATATATATATATATATATATATATATATATATATATATATATATATATCCCTCTTTTTTTTTTCCCTCACCTTCTCTTATTTGTGGCAATGTGACCTCTTTGGTATTTAGCCACTTCAATACTGGGTACTTTCACCCCTTTCCTACCCAGGCCAATTTTCAGCTTTCAGTGCTATTTTGTTTTGTTTTTTTGACAGATAGAGCTTTCTTTTGGGGGTATTTAATCACTACTTGTTTTTTATTTGCTAAACATATGATAAAAGACCAAAAATTTAGAAAACCCTGATTTTCTTGGTTTTTGCTACAAAATTTATTAAAAAGGTAATTTGTCTTCATTGATGTGCACTGATAGGCTGCACTGATGGCCACTGATAAGGTGGCACTGATGAGAATGCACAGATAGGTGGCACTGATGATCAGTGCCCCGATTATCAGTGTAAACAATTATGCTGAGCTGACAGCCTTGCTGATTAAAGGCTCTCCTTTCCTCCCACAGACAATGCGTGGGAGGAAAGAAATGCTGATAACCGGCAAGTCTGTTTACATGTGATCAGTCATCCATGCCCATGTGATTGGACACATCTGATCACATGGTAAAGGGCTGTGATTGACCCTTTTCCCCGATCTGTGTTCATCCGTGTCTGAAGGACACATCTACCAAAGGTTTTGTAATTCTGTGCAGCCAGTCCTATGACCCAGTCACCCCGGCCACACACCAGAAAACCAGGTTGGTGCTTCACTGTTTAAAAGGAAATCCTTTATACCAGGCAAGGGGAGTATGACCATTTTTTTTTACCCAGTGAAATAACTGGCCTAAATTGTACCTGTATATCTGCAGCCTTATCTCTGCATCCGCCTAAAACACACAGTTCAAAGTCTACATTTCAGCAGTAGAAGGTAGGGGATGGGGATCTGGCATCACACACACTGCACAGCTAAAGCACAGAGCCCAGTGTAATCTGAGTGTTGAGTGGAGGGAAGGACAAACACACCCCCTCTACACAAAACCAATGGCAAAACAGTTGAAGATGGGGGGAGGGGGGGTGTCCTCACCAGGGATGCTGTGGAGTCACCATTGACAATGAGACAGTAGAAAGAATCAAAACTCTGTGCTTTGGATTGAGGCTAGTACATGCTATAGAAGAATATGCTTTGTTAATTTTTCATGTTAGAAGTTTATAACCACTTTATCCCTTTTCTAGGCCAAATAGTGTCCACATCTAATTTGAAGATAATGAAGATCTGTCAGCACAGTACAGCCAGGGTTAAAAGTGGTAGGCATAACTCCCCAGCACCCTCAACATTACATAGGAGGGTAAAGCTAGGTGGGACTTTCCAGCAAATAAAGCAGCAATGTTTCACCTATTTACTGCCACCGATGGGTGTCATATGTTGGCAGCGGGGGATTTTTTACTCACGCTCCTGCTTGCTACACCTGAATGCTAGCTGTCAGATGTGGTCCCCTAGGTGGTAAAAATAAAGTTTACTGGGGGGGGGGGGGGGGGGGGGGGAGAATGTACACTCAAGCACTTAAACCCCCTAGGCTCCTATGGGAAGTTTAGGGTACTGGTTTGTCACTGTTGGGGGCATACAATTTTAAGGCTTGAAAGGTTGGGTATTTGTTTACTGTGCAAACTTGAATGTTTTATATTTTCCCCTCAATAAAATTGGGTACAATTTTGCCTGCATGTGCCCTAGAATAATTATTTTTACTTTATTTTTTGAATAAAATGTTTTGCTTGGATATATATATATATATATATATATATATATATATATATATATATATATATATATATACACACACACACACACACACACACACACATACATACAGACACACACACACACACTTATGTTTATTTTTTTTCGGGCATGTGAATAAAGTAGATATTATCCAAATTTGATCACAAAAGTGTTAGTAAAAGTTGCTGGGTTATATAAAAAAAAAAAAAAAAAAAAAAAAAAAAAAAAAAAACTAGCATACACAGTGGGATTATTAGAGGATGTTGTAGAGGGATAAAATGAGAAACTATTTTGTTATGGTGAAATTCATTAAATAAGACTGAACACGGTATTGGTTATACTTTTGTTGCTTTATGTGTCTTTTGTATCGCCTTAGTGCATTGTATATCTCAAAGCAACTGTTGTGTCCCTGCATCTTGTGCAGTATCTCTTTCCACATTTGTTTGTCTAGAGGGAAAGTCAAGTCTCCAAGGCCCTGTAAGCAGACACAGGCCACTGTCTGATCTGTAGATAGGATGAATGGATTAGGAGAGAGCCAAGCCAGCTGTTGCTAGCTTTATCAGAAAACAGCCCTGACAGATGGGTGCCCATTTAAAAAGCCTCCTGTTATAAAAAGCAATGCCTGGTGCAGGCCTTATGTTCACCATGACATTTACCAAACCATGGCACCACTTGTCCATATCATAATATTATACCGCCACTGAGCCAGGCACACACACATTCCTTTCATGTACGTCAGATTTTTTTTTTTTCACACGTTGATTTGCAAATGCTTAATTTGAATTACAAATCTATAAATGACCATTTAAAACAATAAATATTCAGCAATCACTCCATGGCTGCATGCATCAGATATCAACATTTGTTTTATTTATACAGAACCATTAAACTCCGAACAAAAGGGAGTCCAAAAGTGTACATGGCAGAGCTGCCAAGGATTCATATTAGCACACAAGATCATAAACAAACCCATACATGGTTCAATTCCTTCCAATCTCAGAACCGATATATATATATATATATATATCTATATATAGTGTGTAAAAAGCAAAACCACACTGTTAGCAGTTATTTTCAAATCATTTTGAGGTGTGCTGAATTGTCAGCCCCCATTCACACCTGTGTGATTTAAAGTGCATATCTATCCTGAAGCTCTTCACTACTCAACATCAAGGGTCCCATTATATTCAATGGTGTCCATTCACACCTGAGCCTCATGTCATGTGCAGCTTGTCACTTGAAGCTCAACAAAGTACATGAGCTTCTTGTGAGTTGTGCGTCTTTGACCCCTATAGACTTTAATAGGAGTTCTTGAAAATTGTGCATAACTTTTTTTATTTTTATTTTTTTTATTTTTTTGGAGAGACATCTTGGCTCTCCTCCTGCCTAGTAATGCTGAAGACTAACATTCTAAACACGCGTGTACGAATGCGCAAAAAAAAAAAATGTTCCAAAATTGTACAAAAATATTCATGCTCAAGTGTGGATGGGGTCTAAGTACATAAAAAAAAAAAGAAAGGAAATGCAATTAATTTATACATCTTAGCAAAAGTCATGTTAACAGGAACACTCCTAAATGAGAGAAAAAAAAAAGAGAGAGAGAGAAATAGAAAAAAAAAAAAAGAGAAAGTAAAAAAAAAAAGAGTAAAGAGAGAAGGAAGGGAAGTGAAGGAAGGAAAAGGGCAGGGAAATAGAGAAGGGAGGGGAAAAAAGAAAAAAAAGAAACAAAAAGGGAGAAAGAAAGAGAGGGAATGAAAAAGAGAAGGAAATAGAGCAGGAAGGAAAGAAAAAAAGGAAGAAAAAGTGAGAGAAAGAAGAATGAAAGGAAAGAGGAAAGGAAAGGAGAGAAAGGAAAGAGGGGGGGAGAGAGAGGGGGGGAGAGAGAGGGGGGGAGAGAGAGGGGGGGAGAGAGAGGGGGGAGAGGGAGAGGGAGAGGGAGAGGGAGAGGGAGAGGGAGAGGGAGAGGGAGAGGGAGAGGGAGAGGCAGAGAGAGCAAAAGAGAAAGAAAGAAAAAGAGAAAAAAGAAAAAGAAAGAAGGAAAGACATAGAAGGAAGGAAATAGAGAAGGAAGGAAAGCAAGAAGAGAGAGAAAGAAAGTGAAAGAAAAGAAAGACGGAGAGAGAAAAAGAGGGGGAGAAAGAATGAACATATGAGCGAAAGGAAAAAAGTCTGAATGAAATAAGAGAAAAAAATGAGATAGAGTAATAGAAAGGATTAAAAAAAAAAAAAGATAAAATATAGAGAGGGAGAGAGAGGGAGAGAGAAAAAAAAAAAAAAGAGAGAAAAAGAAATAAAGAGCAAAAGAAACAAAACAACAAAATATATTTTTTATATAAACTAGAGTTGTCACCGATGACTACAATATGTAAAAACACACACAGTAAGCCAAGGTAAGCACATTCTTCTTTTACAAATATTCATCACCACCACTTACTTTTACCATTTCCTCCTTCCAGCAGTAGGCTGCGATGTACTCACAGGAGTCCTGGCAGGTAAGTCCTTATTCCATACAGCAGTACACAAGCTTTTCTTCCCTCTATGCCATGACAGCAATATATTTTGCACACAAGTACCCAAACAAGCATGTGTTGCCAACAGGATCTCCAGCTGTTTCATTATTCATTGTGGACGGGGTAACCCAAGACTTCTCTGCGGCCCGCCTACCTGTATCATTAGCAGCATCCCACAGCACTCCAGGCTAGCTCAGGGCTCCCCTCCTTTGTTCTGCGAATGGCTTCTGAGCTTTGAATGAGTGCTGGGAGCACAGACATAAACACTATGATATCAGGCCTAGAAGATCTAGCCAGAAGCTACCTCCTAATGCTTTATTTTCTTTTTTGGCCAACATCCTTTCTCCTTCCAGCAGTTTTAAACTCCTCCTTTCCCAATCCCCCCATTAATATACAAGGAGTGTGCAGGCTTTTTGTTTGCATGGGGAATAGGGGGAGCAGAACAATACATAAGGCTACAAGCCAGAGGTCTACATGACAGGCTGTTTGCTAACACACCCCATGCCTACCCGGTGTTGAACTTTTGCTGACATTAGTTCCTTAGAACAATTTCATCATTCTGCCAAAACCAAACCTCCCAAAACTCATGCAGACAGCATGCCAAACAAACTGTCTAAAACACAATCTGCTTTATTGAAAGCTTGACACAAATCACAAGTGTGTGTCGGAGAGAAGGAGATACAAGCATGCAAAAAGCCAGACACACACCAGGTTACAGTTTTTTCTTCTTTGCTTTGATAGTCTGCTGGTCATGTGTATCAATGTGTCTCTTCTTCTATGTAAAAGTGGAAAACAATCAAGTGTCTCAAACAATCACTTAATAAAAGGAAATGCCTTATTAAAAAAAAAAAAATCAGTTTAGGTATAGTGGTTTAATAAAAGGCCACAGCGTACGACCACAAGTTGGCTCTGTAAATATAATGAATGGATGTTTATATGCAACACTAACACACTGCACTGGACAGCAGGATGTACAAACAGTGCGTAAATCTGAATATTTACGGCCCATTGTCACTTTCATTTAAAAAAATTCCAACAAGAATTCACATCCATAAAAAACAGATTAGTAATTAAAAAAAAATAAAAAAATCTGAGCATTTCAAGGCGCTTAAGCAGACATGCAAACAAAAAAAATGTGGTGCTGTGTGCACATACTATATATGTTAAAGGATACACACAGGTGTTAAATGGTCCTTAGTAGGGATGAGCTTGGTGTTCGACTCAAACGCCTGTTCGGCGAATTCAGAACATTTTGGACCGTTCACACCAAATTCGTGTGGTACGAATGGCCCACAATGCACTACACCATCGCAATGCATTGCTGGCTCATGATTGGTCAAGCATGCACTGTGACCCCGCATGCTTGGCCAATCACATCGCCGGCAGCGAGGACAGCCATAATTGGCCACGGGCAGGATGCCTGTGACCAATTATAGCTCAGGGGGTTTATTACACGCCCCACACTATATAAGGCCGCCAGTGCGGCGGCCTTGTGTAGTGTGTTGGCTTGCAGGGAAAGAGCAAGATAGGCAGGGACAGTGTCTTTTTTGCTTGGGAACCTAGCACTGTTACAGTGGGTGTTGTGTGCTTCCTGCACAGTATACACCTGAAGCTACCCCTTATTGTTGGTGTTGTTCTGTTGCATATCTTGCATATTAGCCTTTAAAACGAGCGCTTTTGATTTCGAATGTTCGAGTCCCATAGACTTTAATAGGGTTCTAAAGTTCATACGAATTTTAGGTCCGTTCGAAGATTCCGGTGCGAACTGAAACAGGGGGTGTCCGTCTCATCCCTAGTCCTTAGTTAGGGCTCATGCATTCAAGCCCAATTTATCCATAATGCGTACATTTTTTAAGGATCTGAACTAAGCTGTATATATGATGCTATAGACCTAGCTCTATAATCTGGAGTTGTGTTCAGCGGTATAAAAATAAAAAATAGAAAATCTGCTTCCATGGTCAGGTGTATGGACCATATTTAACGCTGTAATGCCTGTTCATACTAAAGTTTACTTGCATACATCATTTAAAGCAAGTTGACTCTGTTGGCCCTAAATAGCCATTTAGATTTAGAGCAACCTCGGACACAATAACTGTCTGCTTCCTAGCAACCTAGGACACTGGGCAGTAGGAGTCATATGCATCTTTGCAGCAAAAGATGGTAGGTGAGCAGGACCTGCCTGTATCCTAGCAACCAAGGACACTAGACAGCAGGACCCACCCATGTCCTAGCAGCCTAGGATATTAGGACCCACCCATGCCCTAGCAACCTATGACAATAGGCAGCAAAAGCCCCCTGCATCCTATCAACCCAGTGCACTATGCAGCAGGGGATGTCTGCTTCCTAGCAATCAAGGACCCTAGGAAGCATGAGCCACTTGTATCATAACAAGCAATGACAGTAGGCACCAGGAGCCACCTGTGTCCTAGCAACCTATGACACTAGGCAGCAGGAGCCCCCTGCATCCCAGCAACGAACACTAGGTAGCAAGGACTACCTGAGCCCTAGCAACCAATGATGCTAGTTGGCAGGAACCACCTATTTCCTAGCAAATAAGGTACATTTGTTCTGTACATTGAACACATGTAATGTTGGCACAAACGCTACAAGTGTATAATGTACAAACAAGATTTTACACAGGGTCTGGCTGCCAGCAAGATCATGTGTAAAATCATGCACCCTTGTGCATGGGCCTGTATGTGTGCCAATAATCTCTTAAACTATTATGGCCCATTTAGACCTGTGTGTTGCAGCAACATACATTAGAATTCATGTTTTCAACCCATCTGGCCAATTGCAGTGTGTTGTGGTGTCAGTCAACAGTTACCCCTTTTGTAAACCAGAGTACTGTACCCAGTACTGCAATGCTAAAGAGCTAACCACATCACAGTGCCACCAATCCAGATCTAGCATACGTAGCAAGAGATTAGTGTTGCATTAATTTACATATTATATATGGGCTTTAGGTTTAGTGTAATACTGATAAAAATAACACCAACAATTATAATCATAGCATTGGAAGCAAAGAGGAGTAGGAAAATTGGATTAACAGTTCACAAATCTTTTAACACTTACTGTAGTCACATGCTATGAAAAGGAAGTGTTTGCAGGCAAAAAAGCTTGCTGTTATTTAGCATGACCTTAATGTATCACTGTTTAGATTCATAGCTATTTATGAAGCATAGGGACTCAATGCATGCTTTAAGGCAAATAGAGTTTTTTTTTCTTGACATTGTCAGCTCAAATAAGTAATTTCCCCTTATATTCAGGCATTTTTAAGTGTTTTTTTTCTTCATGCTACAGAAATATGCATCTACACGTGTGGTAAATACTACTCATTGTTCTGTATGGCCTCAGAGGATCTAACCCAAGGAAAAGCATATCAGACACATGCTTGGGGAATTTTTCCAATTATAAACGTAATATTTGCTATCACCCATTGTCGTATTATTTCTACAGCCTATATACTTAATGACATACTTGGTGGACTGTATCATTTATTATATTCCTATATTATAAGGTATCTATTACATATCACACAGGACAGTTTGCACATCGTGTTGGTAATGTAGCATCCAGCAGAACACAACAAAAAAAAAAAAAATTCATAAAAAAATGAAGAGAATGCGGGATACATAGCTCACATAGCTGCGCTAGGGGAGACAAATATTCTGCAAGAACATTTATGCCGCGTACACACGAGTGGAATGTCCGACAGAAAAAGTCAGACGGGAGCTTTTCATCATATATTCCGATCGTATGTATGCCCCATCAGACTTTTTATGTCAAAAATTCTGATGGACCAAGAAATAAAACATGTTCTAAATATTTCTGATGGAACCAATTCCTATCGGAAAAACTGCTTGCCTGTATGCTGTTTAGACGGACCAAAAACAACGCATGTTCTGAAGCAATACGAGAAGGAAGCTATTGACTATTGAAGTCCCTTTTTCTAGTCCTGTTGTACATGTTGTATGTCACCGTGTTCTTGACGGTTGGACTTTGGTGTGATCGTGTGTACGCAAGACAGTTTCAGCGGAATTGCGTCGGAAAAAAACTTCAGCGTTTATTCCCGACGGGAAAACTGGTCATGTGTACAGGGCATCACACACATGCATATGCTTAACCACTTGCTTACTGGGCACTTAAACCCCCCTCAGTCCCAGACCAATTTTCAGCTTTCAGCGCTGATGCACTTTGAGTGACAATTGCGCGGGCATACAACACTGTACCCAAATGAAATTTTTATCATTTTTTTCCCACAAATAGAGCTTTCTTTTGGTGGTATTTAGTTACAGCTCGGAGTTTTATTTTTTGCTAAACAAACAAAAAAAGATGCAAAAAAAAAAAAAAAAAAAAATCATGTTTTAATAGTTTGTTATAAAATTTTGCAAACGGGTCATTTTTCTCCTTCATTGAAGTGCGCTGATTAGGCGGCACTGATAGGCTGCATTGGTGGGCACTGATGGGCTGCATTGGTGGGCACTGATGGGCTGCATTGGTGGGCACTGATAGGCTGCACTGGTGGGCACTGATAGGCATAGTTAAGGCGGCACTAATAGGCACAGATAAGGCGGCACCGATGGGCACAGATAAGGCGGCACTGATGGGCAAAGATGGGCACAGATAAGATGGCACGGATGGGTGGCACGGATAAGTGGCACGGATGGGCACTGATAGGTACCACAGATAGATGGGACTGATGGGCACTGATAGGTGGCACTGATAGGTGGCTCTGATAGGTGGCACTGCTGGGCACTGATGGGCGGCACTGCTGGGCACTGATGGGCGGCACTGGGGTGCAGCACCTGAGGCAGATTTTGGGTGGCACTGTGGGTGGCACTGCTGGGTGGCACTGTGGGTGGCACTGTGGGCACTGCTGGGTGGCACTGTGGGCACTATGGGCACTGCTGGGTGGCACTGACAGGGGGGCACTTACTTTATTTCAGGATGGCACTGCGGGTGGCAGGTGGGCACTGGCAGGGGGCAGGTGTCCTTTTAAATTGCTGGCCGTGATCGGGACTGATGTCCCGAACACAGCCGCCGGCGATCGGCTTTTTTTTTTTCTCCTCGCGCTGTCAGCGCGAGGAGGAATACTAGCCGATTACCGGCTCCGTTTTATCACATGATCAGCTGTCATTGGCTGACAGCTGATCACGTGATAAGGGGTCGGGATCGACCCCTTACACGGATCGGTGATCAGGCGAGTCTCACGGACTCGCCGATCACAGAGCGCGCCGCGCGCGCCCCTCAGGGGGCGCGCAGGCCGCTCGTAACCGGGACTACGTCAATAGACGTAGTCCCGAAAATGTGGGTCCGCGCTATTGCCGTCATTTTGCAATAGCGCGGATCCCAAGTGGTTAAACAATGCAAACACTTTAATTCTATGTCAAGGCAAAAAAAAAAAAAAAAAAACATTATACATGTGCATTTTGCAATGTCTTATTCCTTTAAATACCCTGCAAGTACAGAACAATAGCTGTTGATCTGCTAGAAAGGAAATTGGCTCCTAATTTCCTATTGTTGGATGACACCACACAACATTTTTGTGGACTGAGTGGTGCCAGCCCTGTTCAGACTACTTTTGCTTAAAGTGGTTAAGCCACTCTAACCTGTATACATCATTAGCAACTGTCTCCTTTTATAGTATCCCCCTCTATGTGTGATTTAAAAAAATAAATGCTGCAAATACCCAATTTCACTGCTGAGATTGCGATCACATGACTGGCCAGCTTTCTCCTTTCCTCCTCAGAGATGCAGCGGGCGGGGCTGAGATTCCTCTGCTGTCATCAGTCTGGAGGAGAGGAGGAGAGAGCTGGCTTGTCACGTGATCGCAATCTCAGTTCTTAAATGAGGTATTTACAGCATTTATATTTATAACTCATTCACAGAGGGGGACACTGCAATAGGAAGCAGTGCTGATGGTGTATACAGGTGTAGCGGATGACATTTGGGATCAAATGTAACACGCATTGTAAATTTAGTTTTTGCCTCAGGACCCTATAGTACTAAGGGTTAATTGTGTAGGTAAGTCTTAACACCAGTCTGATCAGGCCATGTCTGGAAGTTCTGCCTGGTCATGTGAACGGCGAGGTGCACATGACAGGCTAGAACCAGGCCTGGTTGGATGTTTGGGTATGGCCCTCTCGGAGCCAATCAGCTGGAGTGCTGGGCCCGCTGAGTCTGGGAGGGGGTACTCAAACAGGTGTGGGTCATGTGTTCGTGGGTTCCGGAGTTGTTTGTGAGACCCGTGTGGTCTGTTCTGGTTCCAGGGCCGGGTAGCCCCGTGAGGGGTCACGGGGTGTTTGACATCCCGCAGTATGTTCCTGTCAGTGGCCCCTGTCTGGTCTGGAGTAGGGATCCGTCTGTTCCAGAGTCTCAGAACCAGCTGGTCTGAGGCGCTGTAACTGAGGGAGGATTTAAAGTGTCCGGGTGTGCTCTCGGCTTGGAGGGACACCACAGCTCGTGGAAGTGACCGGGGGGACTCTTCCGAGGAGGGCCAGCAAGTGGCATCCTGAGAAGTGCCTGGTTACTGAGTTGGGAAGGACATTAATGAGTTCACACTTTTCCAGTACCACAAAGTAAGCGGGAAACGTTCCAGGTATGGTTGGAAAAAGATTCCTGTTCATCTCCAGTTGATTGTTCAAGTTTTGAGTCAACGTGCTGACTGCCATGATCTCTGGCTAGAGGTCTGTTCAGCCTTGAAGTACCCAGCTGCGAGTGGCTACTCTCTGGGTGGAAGTAGAGACTTTGTTAAACCTGCAGTTCAAGGTACCGGAGTTCTTTACCCGTGCCCTCTGTTCCCTAAGAGACTGTGTTTTGTGAAAGTTCTACTGCAAAATAAAACCTTTTGAAAGGACTTTATCTGTGTCAGTGTACAAGTCGTTGGGTATCAACCCTGGGAACACCTAGACGCGGAAGAGCAGGCCAGGAGAAGGTAACCGGTAAGCCCAATCAGTCAAGGCCGCCCTGCAACGGGTTATGGCCGCTACACAGGTTAGAGTTATGAGAGTAGCAGGAGGAGGGAGGGGTGGCTCACACACAGACAGAGAGGGGAGGAGGACACAAGAGCAGGGAGGAGAGCAGATAGCAGGCTGCGGATGACAGAGGCACTTAAACTGACCACGGTGTCTGGTCTCAGCAGCCATACACCGGATAGCCCGTGAACAGTTTACAGATGGGTGGGGAGAAACTGGCAGGCTCAGACAGGTTTTCTTTTTTAGGTGTTACAGGGGGCCAAATGACCTAGAACAAGCACCGTGTCATATAACATGCTCTAAAAGAGCAGGAGCCTTTTTTATTTTTTGGTTAACACTTTAACAAGACGATTAGTATTTTTTTCTACTCTGGCTTGTACCGTAATAGACACTTGAGCTGCAGTTTCTGATTGGCCTGAACTGACTTTTAGTATTAGGAGGGCTGAAGGGGGCTGCTGGACAAGGTTTTTTTTTTATCTTAACGCACCATTAAGATAAAAAAATTCTGATTTTACAACCACTTTAGAGAGGTTTTGTGGTTAAACCCACAAAAAAAAAACCTGCAAGAAAAAGGCATAATGAGCTAGTTTGCATAGCATACTAGCTCATTATGATATACTTACCTTAGTTCGAAGCCCCCGCAGCAATCCAGGCACACCGATTTGGCCGGCGACATGTCTCCTGGAGTTACTTCCAGGTAACGTGGGCTCCAGCGCTGTGATTGACTGGAGCCGCGATGACGTCACTCCCACTCATGCGCGCAGGAGCCGCCAGTCACTAACTGAAGAAACGGCATTTACGAACCATCTCTTCAGTGCGCATGTGCCGATGATGTCAAGTTTAGGATAAATTCACGGTAGCTAAAAGGTGAGCTTTGTTATAGGTTCACTTGTAGGCAAAAGTGGTTTACAACCACTTTAATGATTTGTATTTCTCCCTAACCAGTCCTGATAGCTCTGCCACATAGTCCAGCCCTCTTTCGAATGGCAAAAGACCTAATTTTGTTTCCTTCTGCAGTAAAGTAACACTTACGGGTCTTGTCCTCCCCCCTAGCCTGTGACTGTACAGTGAAAGGAGAAGCAGCACAATGATGAGCTCATTGATGTCACTTTGCCCTCTCCTCCTATCAGCATGCTTGTTCTTAGCACTGTTCCATGGGTGATTGGCTTCTTGTGCTGTTTCTCTTTCAGTATGAGCTCTGCTGTTACAGGGGATTGTAAGAGGCTAGTACCTAGTTAAATTCAGGACCCTGTGGAATAAAAAAAAAAAATGTGAATAGAGGGTTGCAATACAATGCGATTATTTTTGCCTGGAGTTCAGTTTTAACACATATGCTGATCAGAGGTTCTGACTTTACACTTCCCGTCCTAATCTACATGTTTGTTGCAGGTCAGTGTGTCAAAACTCATTGGTTCGACTTGAGAGCTATTCACTTAGTAAAGAGGTTAGCACATTTTTCACTCACATCCTACAACATGGAAATAGTCAAAAGTGAAGCCTTGTATTTTTAATCACCCTTTAAAAAAAAAAATAAAGAAAAAAAAGCAGGTAGATAAATGATTGCGCCAAAGGCTCCCATACCAGACTGACTGCAGGTTTTCCATGCTTAGCTGACTCTGTAGAGCAGCAAACACCAAGTGTTAAAAGTGCTAAAGCTATGAAATGGATCCGATGACCAAAAGACAAAGCCTTTACTCTCAGCATTCACAAATGACTCACATTTACTGGAAATGCAGGTAGTGAGATCAGTGATGAGGGACTGAAGGCTGTCAGGTGACATGAAGATCTGAGCTCAACCTGTTTCACAGCAGACTGACATCAGCATGACATCACTCCCATATGGCAGGCATGGCCCCAACTACTGATCTGCTCGGTACACAAATCGCAAACTTAAAGGGAAAAATATAAACTTATTAAACACACACCTTTTTATTTCTGATTTATGCATCATCATATTTGTTTCCAGCACAACAAAAAAATATGTATTCATTGTATGTTACCTACAATCTAGGAAGCAGGTGGAGCCATATTCTCTATGTGAAATGTAAAATTTAATGCTGCTCAGCTAGATTGTAAGCTCTAACGAGCAGGGCCCTCTAGTCCCTCCTGTATTGATTTGTATTGTAAGTATACTGTCTGCCCTCATGTTGTAAAGCGCTGCGCAAATTGTTGGTGCTATATAAATCCTGAATAATAATAATAATATGCTAGATTGTTGTGATGCAGCAGGGAAAAAAGTAGTGCATGTCCTATATTTTTTTTTTTTCAGAGCACACCTCTTCAACACCGTGGACACAAGGTAAATTGTCACATCCATGCGGTGGACTGCACAGCGTAATGCATTATGTGAAGCCACATTTTCACTTAAAAAAAACGCTCGAGTCGCTGTTATTTTCAACCCTCCGCCGCAGACGTGTTTGAATGTCTTGCACATGCCCAACTGTGCAAAAAGTGTCTGCCAGGTCTTTGGCACCCAGCAAAGACCTGTGGCACACACACAGGCTTTTCCCTCAAGTTGGTCTTTGGGACCTTGAGACCGGTGGCATCTGTGCAGGAAACCAAGGCTGTGCCACAGGCCTTTGCCAGGTCCCGAACCAGAATCCTGCAATGCGCTAGCACCCACGGGTAAAGCTGCCTTTTGGGAGGTGTGATGCGGACATCCCAGGAGGCTTAGGGGCACTATGTTATTCTTGCCTAGGCACAAAAAAGGTACATCATTCCCGCCTAGAGCTCAAAAAAATTAGAACTCCTTAAAAGAAAAAAAAGGAACACAAATGTGGTAGAGGGAGTGGGAAAAGTTAGGTGCAAATAAGTTATTTTATTAGGTGAAGGTCTGCTTTAATGAGTCATCAGAGTAGTGTCTCCTCTTTTACCAGATGATCTAGTACAAACTGTCAGCCATAGACACAAATCAGCCAGCTGTCTTTTTAGCTAACACATTGTGCTCTGGAAATCTGTAGATTCAATGTTTATTTATAAAAAAAATGTTTTAAATATTGTGTGCGTATAATAAATACACAAATATATAGTAAAAATAAGATAAAGGAGAACAATTAGAAAATGTATAAATGTAAATAAATAGTTAAATAAAATGGACCCCAAAATTTGAGTTAATCTGTAAGAGTCAGTTCACTTAAGCATAACATGTGGTATTTTAATTATTAAAATTCTAAGGGATTCATAGCAAAGATCAGCCGGGTTTTTACATTATATAGTCTATTTTGTATGGTAAAATCAATTAACAAAAATAAAAATCTTGGTTATCACGTGTTACAAAAAATGTAATCTTCTGAATACAGGTTTTCAGTAGTTAAAAACGTTATATAAAAAATACTTCAACTATGCAATATTTGTGCACTTGAGTTGAAATTTTTTCAGGAGAAAATTATTATGCAATAAAATAAACACAGATATAATAACATATGTAGTTTAGTGAACTGGCAGATAACCACTAAAGACCAAGTGGTCATTTTAAACTGAGATTGGAATCTGGTCTAAGTGTCTGCAGAATTCCTTAGTGGGTGTTAATAATAAAGCCAACAAACTGTAACAGTCGAGGTTTACACCTAAACGGTTCATCCCCGGGGTTCCGTATACTGCCACAGAGGGCCTTATAAAAAACAAAACAAAAAAAAAAAAAACATATCTTGGCTAAATGGTAAATCCCTGTGATGTCAGATTGGATTGGGCACTGGTCTCTCTCTCCCTACAGCAGAGGACCACTGTTTGCCAATACAGGAAGCAGTAGATCACTGTAGGTTTTTGTTGCTGCCGAGGTCTCCCAAGATGATATTCCATTTTTAATAGAAGAAAGTAAAATGAATAATTAAAAAAATAAATAAAAATACCACCCCTCCCTATTAATCCCCAAATCCCAAGGAATGATATGTTTAGGCTTACATTAAAAACACTCACATTAAAAAGTGTTAAATGTCAGAATTCTTGAAAACTCAAAACCTTTGAAAATTCCTATCTAAAGTCCAACTCATACCTGTAGTACTGTATTCTAATTAATTACATGGACATTTTTTTCCCCCTACATACTCTTATATTATAATGTAACGTCATAGGAGGAAAATAAGGTGACGTTAGGCTTTACCACTCTTCAAAGTTTGTGTAAAAATAAATTTCCTGTGTTAGAAGGCTTTACTGATTATTTTTTTTAGGTAACATATCTGGGGCAGCATTATTTAAACAAATGCTGCATTGAGAAAAATAACTGGAAAACGTAAATGTAGACAGCACAGCCTCATCTTTCTGTCTAAAGCTACTACTGTTAAAAAGGGTATAATGGTTACCTGCCCATGCCTCTCATATATCTTTGCTCTCTTTAAGAGATAGATCAGCTTCTGGGGATGTTGGATGCTTAGCTCCCCACTGCACACTGAGGCTGCACCCATCAGCAGTTACATTACTGTAGGGCAGAATAATGATGTATGGAACCATTGGGTGAGAACAATTTTTCCTAGGCAGGTTTAAATTTGATTGGAGGCTGTCACTCCACTGAACGTAGTACTAACACTTTGATACATCAGGCTTTTGTGTGTGTAAAATGCAGGAAGTAACCTACAGTGTCTCTGGAAACACTACATTAGAATTACGTAAGCAAAAGATCTTCCAGAGCATGAACAAAAGGGAGGGAGCACGCTGGCATAATACAACGTACAATACTTCTTGAATGAAAAAGCAAAAATGCAAGTGCCCTTATCCTTGGTGAACCCCTATGTTTGCACAAAATCCTTTACAAGCAATAATTACTTTTTCCCAAACCATCTTCACTGTGTGCCCTTCTCGGCCAAGATGAGCAAGGTATGACCTTCTCTGATGAAATGAATGGAGATTATTGTTTTCATGTATGGGAGGAACAGGACACAACAGTGAGGATCTGAAGAAAAAGTTGTGTGGTGCTGAACAGGCACCCAATTATAATCTTCATGGAGAGGATGCAGATTCATCAGGGATGCTTGGGGAGGACATCAAGGCCTACCAGAGGTAAGCACACTTAGGCGTCTTTCACACAGCGGACCTTTAATTTCATCAGTTTAGCTACGTTTTTTAAAGAAAAAACTGATGAAGTTTATATCAGTTTGTTATCCATTTCTTATCAGTATTTACATCATATTTTCTTGTTCAAATATTTTATTGAAGGAAGAATAGCAAATATAACATGAACTGCACATTTAGATAAACCATGAGAACAAGGGTACACACACAATGGTGCAGAATGACAACATAAATGCTTCCAAGATAAAAAAGTGGGTACAAAAATGTAATTTGACCATGATGCATAATGAAAGAATTACAGACAAGATCAGTTCCATCCACCCAGTTAAACCATAATAGTGAGCACTGGAGGGTTTGATGACCTAGAACAGGGATCTCTAAACTACGGACCTCCAGCTGTTGCAGAACTACGTGTCCCATGAGGCATTGCAAAACCCTGACATTCACAAACATGATTAGTTATGATGGGAATTGACGTTCCTGAACAACTGGAGGGCAGTAGTTTGGAGACCCCCGACCTAGAAGATACAGGGTTATAGCAGAGGTCTCTAAAGCTAAGGGGCTTACTTTGTTAAAAAAAAAAAAAAAAAGCTAAGGGGCTTCTGGAGGAATAGGAAACGAGTAGTAGGGAAACTGTTGTCCCCGGGTATTGTGTTATCCCCCCTCTACTCATTACCTAATGAGAGCCTAGTCTTATATATTAGGAGGGCCTTTTAGTGACAGAGGCGTGGGCATCTGGTGTTGGAGGAATATATCAGTTGTTTTTACATCCACTAGTATCCTTAACCGAGTGTCAAAGCCATTTTTTCAGGCAAAAATTGACCGTTTGTCCATTTACATCAGTTTATCGCCTGATCCATCTTTTTAATGGAAGAAAAATAGGGCTTTGATCCGTTACAAAAAACGGATGTTGACAGAAGCGGATGTAAATGGATGATCATCCGCTTACATCTGTTTTTCCAGAGAGATGCATTGATGTCTGTTTTTCATCCGTCAATGATGGATTGAAAAAAATTATGCCCAAATGGTCTGCATGTGTGAAAGAGGCCTAAGGCATTGATTTACTAAAGGTAGACTGTTCACTTTGCATCAACAGTTTACCTAGAGATTATTGAATGAGGTGAAGCTCAGCTGACTCTCATCATTCAATGTGCAAGCAAAAATACTGTTTTTATTGTCCTTGCATGCAAGTGGGTATTGTTGCATAATAAAATTTAACCTCATTTACTAAGCTCTGGGGTAAATTCCAATGCAAAGTACAATTTCCCTTGCTAAGTGAACTATTTTGCCTTTAGTAAATTAACCCCTAGAAGTGTAAAACCTCTAAGGTGGTAAACAATATACATTTCAAAGTTTGAGTTTTGATGTGCACTTAAATATGTATTTTCTCTATATTTTACAATGTGAAATTCATGAAGAAATTAAAGATAATCACTCAGCTCTTTTTGGGACAGAGACCGATGGGAATGGTTTATGAGATGCTTTGGGATTTTAGGCAATAAAAACTTCTAAAATAAAATACCCAGTCTTGGTAGAGAACAAAGGAAAAAAACTACAATGCAATTTTCTAACAATGGCAGATAATGGGATGTCTTCAAATTCCCTTGTGTTTAGGCTTAAATAATGTTTTAGATTGTCACAATTTATAAAATATTGTACTATACACCTATTGTAAAACTAAGGTTTAATGTCAAGGTAGCCTCCAAAATAACAAAAACAAAATAAGGCAGGAATACGGAAAGGGAAATGTGACTTGGTACATGCAAAGTTACATGTTTCCATGAAAAATAATTATGCTTTTCAAATGCAATCCCAGTCTTCCATGAATACAAAACTGAAGACTAACACATGTCATTCCCTTTGGTGTTTATTGCAACTTATTTGACACCTCATCTAGGACGATGTGTCACTTGCATTTGCTGCTGTTTTAAAAATAGCCAAGATTGTTCTCCCTCTCCATAACTGCCTCCCACTTCAACTGAGCAATTAAAGCTTTGATTACAGCAGATTAGGTTTGATTGGCATTGTTCTTCAAGAACGGAGTTGCCTCATCTTTCTACGGTGAAAAATGATATCCACTATACACAACAACCAGATTCAACAAACTCTATGACACTGGATAAGACTTGCAAACTCGGTCATTCCAGTACACACAATTTAGACTTTTAGCTGTTATTTCCCAAAGGCCAGCCATGTAATATAATGATATATCTTGTGTTTGTGTGTATGACTACACTGTACATTACAAGAAGAAAAATGAGTGCTGCTTATACACTCCTTCCCATTTACAATTTTTGCAATGTTGTAGCAACAAATTGGTGTGAATTTTTTTTTCTCCGCCAGTCTCCAGCTAGATATGTGGGAGGACATTCGGACTTCCGGAGAACAGTACCTGCACAACGTTTTCTTTATCTTTTGTTACCTATCACATCTGGCAAAAAGTTAGTACATGCACACATATACACAAACTAACTACCATAGACAGACAGACACAGATAGACCATCAACCAACCACGTTTGTAAAAGCAAAGCAGTCTTATTACAAAACAGCTTGATTGTAGCACAAAACAAAAACCGTCTACGCTCCTGGTACACAAATAAAAAGTTTGGCTCACCGCCCAAAATACATGTTCATTAACAAGGTTACATTCCCTCCTGCCACAATCCCAAAGAGGAGCTTTCCAGCTCCTAAGCAGAGTCTGATTCATAAGCAGTCCACCACTCTGACAACAGACACGTGCTGACAGTTCCCTTGTCCTCAGTGGGTTAATCCCTTCCAGGCCAAAGTCTCTAATCAGGGTTTGGAGGCTCTTTTACACCCAAAGTCTCTCCAAGCCTCCGAGTCCCAAATGAAAACCTACCAATCCTGCAAGTATTGTAAATCACTCCTCTCTTCTCCAACTGGATTATCTCAGAACCACTCACCCTGCATAGGTGAGAACTCTTGAATACTCAAAAACTGCATTTAAGGCATCCCCTTTAAGAGACCATAACACAAACAACAGGGAAACCCATCCCTCGTCCAGGATCCATCCCTGACATCCTGTACTATCTATCTACGGTATCTACAGTTGCAGAGCAGTTGTGCTTATAAGTTTACATACCCTGGCAGAATTTATGATTTCTTGGCAATTTTTCAGAGAATATGAAAGATAACACAAAAACTTTTTTCACTGTTAGTGTTTGGATGAAGCCATTTATTATCAATCGTTTTTACTCTTTTTAAGTCATAATGGCAACAAACTACCCAACTGACCCTAATCAAAAGTTCACATACCCCAGGTCTTAATACCATGTATTGCCCCCTTTAAGCTCAATGACAGCTTGCAGTCTTTTGTGGTATTTATGGATGAGGCTTTTTATCTTCTCAGATGGTAAAGCTGCCCATGTCTCTTGGCAAAAAGCCTCCAGTTCCTAGAAATTATTGGGCTGTGTTGCATGAACTGCATGTTTAAGATCTCCCCAGAGTGGCTCAATGATATTGAGGTCAGGAGACAGATGGCCACTCCAGAACCTTCACTTTATTCTGCTGTAGCCAATGACAGGTCGACTTGGCCTTATGTTTTGGATCATTGTCACGTTGGAATGTCCAAGTATGTCCCATGCGCAGCTTTCTGGCTGATGAATGCAAGTGTTCCTCCAGTATTTTTTTGATAATATACTGCATTCATCTTGCCATCAATTTTGACCAAATTTCCTGTGCCTTTGTAGCTCACACATCCCCAAAACAGTGATCCACCTCCGTGTTTCACAGTAGGAATGGTGTACCTTTCATCATAGGCCTTGTTGACTCCTCTCCAAATGTAGCGTTTATGGTTGTGGCCAAAAAGCTAAATTTTGGTCTCATCACTCCAAATGACTTTGTTCCAGAAGGTTTGAGGCTTATCTCTGTGCTGTTTGGCATATTATAAGCGGGATACTTTGTGGCATATGCATAGTAATGGCTTCCTTCTGGCAACTCGACCATGCAGCCCATCTTTCAAGTGCCTCCTAATTGTGCATCTTGAAACAGCCACATCACATGTTTTCAGATTTTGAAGAGAGTCCTGTATTTCACCTGAAGTTATTTATGGGTGTTTCTTTGCATCCCAAACTATTTTACTGGCAGTGTGGCCGAAATGCTAATTGGTCTACCTGACCATGATCTGTTTTCAACAGAACCCCCCCATTTTCCACATCTTGATTAGAGTTTGAACACTGCTGATTGGCATTCACAATTCCTTGGATATCTTTTTATATCCCTTTCCTGTTTTATACAATTCAACTACCTTTTCCCGCAGATCCTTTGACAATTCTTTTGCTTTCCCTGTGACTCAGAATCCAGACACGTCAGTGCAGCACTGGATGAGAGATGCAAGGGTCTATCAGGAGTCCAAAAACTCATTGACCTTTTATACACACACACACATACAGCAAACGGAACACAGGTGAGGATGGTTACCTTTAATAGCCATTCAAATCCCTTTGTGTCAACTTGTGTGCATGTTATCAGGCCAAAATCACTGGGGTATGTAAACTTTTGATCAGAGTCATTTGGGTAGTTTCTGTTGCCATTACGATTTAAAAAGAGTAAACACAGTTGATTGATAATAAATGGATCCAGCCAAACACTAACAGTGAAAAAAGTTTTCGTGTTATCATTCATATAGTCTGAAAAATTGCCAAGAATGTTTACATTTTGCAAGGGTATGTAAACTTATGAGCACAACTGTATCTACAGTATCTGGCTATCCACACACAAACACACTTACTCAAAGCTTGAGAAATGAACACATACCACACAGTAAAAACAAATATATCTGCATGGCATGTGTAAGTTCTCCCAATCAAAAAAACATATTGGTAGGTTCATGCACTTTTATTTTAGATGTCAACCCTACCCCATTTTGCAGCCGCTGGGTTCCACAAGGTTCCTTCTCCAAAAGCTTCTTGGCTAGTTACTTCTTCTTCTGCGCATGCTTCCACCTGAAAATGCTAGTTGCTTGGCTCTCATGTCAGCTGGGAAGTTAGTGAATAGGAGATCTAACTTCACAGATTAATCTGCATGCTTGTACCGGGTGTGCGACTGAAAAATTTCTGATTAATGGCAGCCCGGCAACTACCGTATTTGCCGGTGTATAAGGCGACCCAGCATATAAGTCGACCCCCTAATTTTACAGGTTTTTAAGATGTTTTGCCGTACTCACCGTTTAAGACGACCCCCCCATTCCGAGGCTTCCGACGCTTCATATCCTTTTTCTTCGTTCTTGCTGGAGCCATTTCCTTCTTCCTTCTTGCTGGTGCTGGAGCCAATCACGGCGAGCAATGTATTCTAGTAATGAATACAAAGCCTGCTTGGATTGGCAGAGGCTGTAACATCATCAGCCCGCGCCTCTCTGACTCTCAAAGCCAATCCGAGCAGGCTACTATATGTAGCCTGCTTTGATTGGCAGAGGTTGTTACTCCAATCCGAGCAGGCTCTGTATTCATTTGAATAAATCGCTCACTGGGATTGGCTCAGCGGTATATACTGTATGTAGCCGAAGCTACATACAGTATTACTGCACATCCAGAAGGCATCCCAGCAGCTGACCAGGCGTATAAGATGACCCCTCCTTTTTGCCCAGTTTTTTTAAGTGTGAAAGGTCTTATACACCGGAAAATACGGTAGAATTCCCCTAATTTTACTGAAGCAAGAAAGCTATTTGAAGTACACACAATCACACACAATGGCTCCCCCACTCTCCAAGCTCCACTTTCTCTTTTTGAGCTTGCCATAAAAATATTAAAGTAGTGCCAAAAGTTACCAAAAAAATCCAACTATCTTAGTTTCACTTGTCAAAACAGCGTTTTATTCCCATTTTTTTGCATTTGCAAATTGTCTTTTTCACAAGCACATTCTTAATTTCCCTGACATCAATTTAATTAGCCCCTCTGAAGTCTAGGCACAGACAGAAAGCTGGAATTATTCATTAGGGGAAGGAATTAGAAGGATTTTAAGCTTCGGTAACCATAGAAGGCTATTAGCTACACTGGTTTCTAGATCGGTAAGAGCCGTACTTTTTTTTTTTCACCCTCTGGTGTTACCAGTAAAGTCCTGAAAGGATATCAAACACCTGCCCCTTCTTGCATTTAAATGGTAAACAAAAACCTCCAATTGGTACAGTGGATTATTTTCAGGTTACATTGAATTTATGGTCAGACAAACAAACCATTACTAAACAATTCAGGAATATAAGCAATCAACACAACAATCAACAAATGTACAATTAAACAGTATGGATTGTAAAAAAAAAATTTAATGAGAGGCAGGAATTGTCCAGATATTCAAATCATAGCACATGCTATTGTAGCTCAAATTTTGTGTTACAGTCTGTATTTTAAACTGAATATCAACACAAAAGAAACAAAAAAATAATAATTTCCTGTATGGTTTTCACAATAATAAATTATACAAGGTTTATGTTCAGTCTGAGAACTTTTGAAAAAAATGATACACTGTTGTAGATAAGCTATTCAGTGCCTGTAACTGAAAACAAACATGACGGAAAAAACATTTTATAGCAAACACACACACTCACGTGCTTGAGATAAGGAAAACATTTTTTTTTCTACATTTCCTTAAAAAAAAGAAGTCTTATCACACTTTTAGTCTGCCTCCCGTGGCACAAAGTACATGAAGCACTTTGTCTCATTTCATTTGGTGCAGCTCTCGACAAAAGAAATGCTCACAAATCGGGCTTCTGGAAAGGGAGGAGCTAACAGGCTGGATGGGGAAAAGTAAAGAAGGGATTATCTCCACAATCATTTGTTTTTCTTTGCAGAAGCAAGGGAAGGTCATTTTAAATAATATCATACACCAGCATTTAATTGTTCAAAGCTAATGCGACATTTGTCTTCAAAGTATATCTGATCCAAAATAACTGCTTGAATAAATAGTTAAACTCTGTGGTGTCTCCTCTGGGAGAATTCTACAATTTTAAAGCTTCCACCAAAATAGGAGGTTTGGTGGGGGGGGGGGGGGATCTTTCAATAAGAATAACTATTCTGATGACCATTGTTTATAAGTAGAACATTCAGATGAAATTTTCTGCTGTGACTTTGAGATGGGGGTTTTTCAAGCATTTTTAGGGTGCATTCACACTTGTATGCGCCCTCTTGGACTTTAGATGTGAGAATCCCAGAGGGGGTTCCTGATGATAGCTGCCAGAGACCACCTCATTGAAAACAATTGGAAGCTGAAAGGCTCCTGCAGCCAATTGAGCCAAGTCGCATGTAATCTCTCATGCAGTGATTAAAGTGAGTGTAAAAAACTGTAGCTAATGACATTCAATAAACAGACACTCACCTGCCCTGGGATCCAATCCTGTCCTCACGCGAGCCGGTTTCTTCATCGGCCTTCTCAATCTCCGGCATGTTGGAGCTGGTTTTGACTCCTTGTGGCTTCACAGCTGCCCGCTGTGCATACGTGGAGTGTGTTGCGATTTATGAATGGTGCCGCTGCCTTCTGAGACCTGTGTGATGTTTCCGAGAAGGCTGCAGGTGGGGTAGGAGAATTTCCGCTCAGATAGCCTAGGCGGTCTGAGCGGAAGTTGGAGCAGATACCTGTTAAAATTAGGGGCAGCAGGGGAAAGAGCAGAATGTGCCCTTTTGGATGAAGTTCTGCTTTAAATCTACTTCACAGTGATGTTAAAAGGCTTGTTTCCTTTCTTAAATAACAAACATGTCATACTTACCTGCTCTATGTAGTTGTCTTGCACAGAGCAGCCCTGATCCTCCTCTTCTCAGGTCCCTCACCGGCACTCCAGGCCCCTCTCTCCTGTTTATACATGCAGGCACACTCCTGAGTTGTTGCTCCATGTGTCCATTTACACACGGAGCGTGGCTCAGCCCCACCCCAGCTCTTTCCTCATTGGCTCACTGGCTGTAATTGAAAGTAGTGGGAACCAATGGTTACCACTGCTGTCTCAACCAACATGGAGGGAGAGACCTGGGAGAGCCGAGGCTCTTGTGCACATCACTGGATTGAGAAGGGGCTCAGGTAAGTTTTGGAGGGTCTGGGGCGCTGCTGCACACAGAATGCATGGAAGTAAAAAACCTTGAGCCTATACAACCACTTTAAGATACCCACAGTGGTAGTAACTACAGTACACAAATGCTCTCCATACAGAAATTACAGTGAAAGTAAAATAAAAGTAAAGCATTGTAACTTTGAAAAAACTACAGTTATTTGTGACAGACTTCTTCGTAAAACAAAAATAAAAGTATAGTTATATGACCATGGCGGTGAAATCACTTGCTTAATTAAAATTCGAGCCTGTTACTGAGAATTTTGTATGTTTTGTGAGTGGGATAAAAAAAAATTAATATTAAAATAGTAACGTAAAACAAACATAGCATATTTACTTGGCATCAGCACACATATTCTCATTCCCTTTTCAGCGGCACAGTAAAGCACTTTTATGTGTAGACCAATATTAATGTAAAAGTTTATTCATCTGAACACAAAGCCATAAAAAACTAGCATGCAATACTTTCGCTCCTCTGTGACAAAACCATTTTGGTCTCTTTGGCAGTGCCACGGCTGTCATGAGAAGTTATCAGAGTATAAGGGGAAGGGCAGCTTCACAGAATACTAAAACTGTGCATTTAATGACTGTCACATTCAGACTTCACGCAGCGCACCAAGGGTTTTCATCACCCATCATTCTGACTGAAGCGACCCTCATCCTGCTATGTGCTGTCTCAAAACTCGTCCTTTTATAGAAAACTAGTAGACAACTGATCTCACTAGTCTGCCAGCAAACCTAAAATGACAGGCTAAAGGCAATGACAACATCTAGTACATTTGTATAAGCCTGTGGTATCTCTACTGACATGCATGACAATTTTCAAAAGGTACTTTAATATCCAAAAGAAGAAAAAAAAATCCTTCTTTCGCACTGTGCAGCTAGTTTAAGAATTGTGGAGGAAATGTCCTATCAGCTGCCAAGAATTGGACTCTGCCTACAAGAGAAGTGTGTTTTGGTTGAAGTTCCTTTATTTCAAGCAAGAACAAAAGTACCTTACTAGGAAAGCAACTTTGTTTAGAGGTAAACTAACTAAAGATCAGTTTGTTTAAACCCGGCTCAAAGAGCTACAAGAAGATAGCGGAGGAGTCCGGTGAGAAGACCCCCGAAGACGGAAGACCCCCGGAGCTGTGCAATAAATTATTTTATCTTGTGTGTTGTGGTTTTTTTTGTACTTTATTTTACAGGTGAATGGGTAGGGGTACATTGTACCCCATACTCATTCACATAGGGTGGGGGGCCGGTATCCGGGGGCCCCCTTATTAAAGGGGGCTCGCGGATTCCGATAAGCCCCCCGCCCGCAGACCCCGACAACCAACGGCCAGGGTTGTCGGGAAGAGGCCCTTGTCCTCATCAACATGGGGACAAGGTGCTTTGGGGTGGGGGGGGGGCCACGCGGCCCCCCTTCCCCAAGGCACTCCCCATGTTGAGGGCACGCGGCCTGGTACGGCTCAGGAGGGGGGGGCGCTCGCTCACCCCTCCTTTCCTGGCCGGCTGGGTAGCGTGCTCGGACAAGGGTCTGTTGTGGACTTGGGGGGGACCCCCACGCCGATCTTTTTCGGCGTTGGGGTTCCCCTTTAAGTCCATACCAGGTGGCGGGGCCAGCGGCGTCTCCTTCGCGGGCCCCGCCTACCTGGAGACTCGCTCGAAATCAGCGGACTTTTCTCCGGGGCGGGAAAAGTCCGCTCATTTCAAAAGTACGGCGGACTGGCACACACACGGCCGGATTGTCCGCCGAAATGCGAGTCCGGTGGGAAGATTGGTGTGTAAAACTACATTCTAAGTCCGCCGTACTTTCGGGTCAAAAAAGTATGCCGGAGGCTACACACGGGGGGGATTGTCCGGCGGACTTGTTTGCCAGACTTTTCCACCCGCTAGTTTGCTTGTGTGTACGCGGCATAAGGGCAACTTGGTGACAACAATCCATCACACCTTCTTAAAGCAGACATTGAGCCCAACATTATATTCTTCATCACTCTCTTCCTCCCCTCTGCCACCAGCATCTTACACCAATCCATTTTATTTTTTCTGAGGAAGGATGTACCTTTTTTGGGCATTTGCTTCATTTTCTCAATCCTTGCTTAGGCAAGGATGACATCCCCTCAACCTACCAATAGCCTCATGGGAAACATGACACATTTCAGGAGGCAACAGGACCCGTCTTACAGCAGTTCAAAATCTTGCAGATGCGCATTAAGGTAGTTGTATACTCGCACAGATTTTTTTTTTTGATTTTTGTTTTTTTAACAAAAAAACCTGCAAGGCAAAGGCATAATGAGCTAGTATGCAGTGCATACTAGCTCATTATGAAATACCTTAGAACGAGGCCTCGACATCTGATTCCGGTCCACGCCGAGGGAGCTGACATGTTCCCTCTGCGTTTCTTACGGGTATCGCGGCTCTGGCGCTGTAAATGGCCGAAGCCGCGATTACGTTCTTCCCGGCAAGTTCCGGCACGGATCTTCAGCCGGGCCTTCACAGCGCATGCGCCACTGACTTCAGCGGTTGCATGCAAAGTAAATATCTCCTAAACCGTACAGGTTTTGGAGATATTAATTTTACCTACAGTTAGTTAGTAAGATTGAATAAAGACACCAGTCCATCCAGTTCAACCTTAGTGAGTCTACAATTGTCCCTATCCCTGTACATTGCACACTCACATTGGCCCTTACCCTCAAGGAGTCCACAATCCAAGGTCCCCATTCATATACTAGGGACAATTTTGGACAGAAGCCATTTAACCTACAAGCATGTCTTATATTTTTTACCCATAGGTAAAAGTAAAAAAAAAAAAAAAGGGTATACAAACGGTTTAAGAGGCTGGCTCGGAGTCATCATAAAGTGCAGCTGGCTCTTAGATGCAAGAAGGTGTCAGAGAAGTTTAAAAGCTCTGTGAAGAATTGGATGCATGGAAGACATCTCCTGGTGCTTCGTGTGCTTTATATGCTTTAATTTGTTGATCGCTACAGTAAAGATTTTGGCAAGCTTCCGGTGTGTGCAGCCATTTATCTATTTTACCCCTGTTGATCTTGGAGGCGAGCACCTCTGCTTTGGAAGCAACACTAGACTTGCAGCACTCACACCTTGAGCGGTGTTTCCTCATCATTGGACATAGAAGACAGTGATAGACTTCATGGGCTAGTAAGTATGTGATTGTTAAAAGTCAGCAGCTACAGTACCTGTTCTGCATTGAAACAGCAACTTGTAGTCTCCACGGGAAGCCCATGTAACAGGATAAAAGTGCAGTAGCACAACTGGAAGACTGACGGCACACTGTCACTCTGTAACAAAGTGCCTGAACAATGATCTTTATAATAGATCACAGGCAGGGGCGGGCTGACAACTCATGGGGCCCCCGGGCAATAGGAGATTATGGGGACCCCAGGCAATCAGATTATGGGGCCACACAGTATACAATCACACAGTATACACAGACATGTTTCTATTGGCTGAGAAGGTACTGGAGAGGTGGGGAAGCTATAATCTCAGGATTTTTAGACCAAAAGGATGTCGGTAAAGGAACATTTCAGAGACAGATGTAAAAAAAAAAAAAAAACAATTTTTTACATACTGTCCCTGGTTTTACTGAGGCTGGCAACCCTGATGGGGCCCCCTAGTGGCATGGGGCCCTCGGGCAGTGCCCGAGTGGCCCAATGGTCAGTCCGCCCCTGATCACAGGTATTCTTTTAAATCAAGTTAGAAGTTTAAATCTATTATAAAAAAAGGTTTCAATACTTATTTAGTATACTTAGTTATACTTTTATGTTTAGGATTTTTGTTGAGATTTTATTGATTGGGTTTACATATACTTCTCCCTTCCAATTTTAAAGCTGGCTATATAGGATAGCATGTGCCTGATAAACCTAGTTGCACGACACCGAGCACATGGCAGAAAGCTTTATTTTTTTCTTTTTCTAATCGCTTTTTTTTCAGCTGTTTACAAAATACCGTTGTATATACCTTTATTGAACCATAATACAGGCAGAGCAAATGCGGTAGTGGACCTTTTATTTTAATTAGTACAGCTTACGTCACTGCTTTTTTTCTTTTTTGGGTCTTGTTTGTAAAGGTTCACCTCTCAAATCTAATTATTTTTTTTTACTCATTTTAAAATCCATTTTTTCCTATTTGTAAAAGCTTGGTTAAGCATCCAGTTTTTCTCTTCAATTTAAACATTAGTCAGTTTTGAATGCCACAGTTTTTAAACTTCTTTTTTTACGTACTTGATTTGATAATACATTAAAGCCTTTTTAATACAGAAGGTATCTGCACGTCTCACTTCCATCTCGTATCTCAAAAAATAGGACGTCATTCCTCATTTTAGAACAGTGGACAAAAATGTACAGATACAGGATAATATAAAGCCACTTTTTTCAAAATCACAGCTTTTATACAGCGGAGAAAGAAACTGGAATCTGACCTTTACTGAAATTTAGAAGATACATTTTTCATTTACACACATGCATACTAGTTTGAAATTGGATGCATTTCTTGCAGCTTGATATACATTTAATTAAAGGATAAGTGCAGTTTCAAGCTGAACTGACTGATGCCACCTGCCCCTTTAAGCTGATCTAGCCGATGCCACCTCTCTCTTCTGGCTGGAGACAGAGATAAACGAGCCCTATAGACTTCTATTTGGGCCCTACTCTGCAGGTGTGTCTAACAGAGGACTTGCGGCATAGAATGTAAATAATCTGGAGGCCGTGGTCATCAGATCGAATAGAGACAAGTATGCATCTCTAAGGGAAGAGGGCTTAAAGGGGCAAAAGTTTCCCTAAAAGCGATCAACATTTTTAAGCAAGGAGTTGAAAGGTCCCCACAAGAATAGAGATAGTATACTCACTGCTCTGGTGGCCCACATCTCCTAACTTTCCTTCAATTAGCTCTGCATCCGCTTCTTTAGTATTTGACACTTCCAGGAGTGTCGAATGCTTGTGACTTTTTCCACATACCATGGTTTGGGGTCAGAGCTAGCAGCAAGAAACAGAAGTACCCGACACTCCTGGAAATATTGACTGCTGAAGACGTTAGAAGACATTGGGAGGCGTTAGAAGACGTTGGGAGTCGTTTGGAGGCGTTGGGAGATGTTTTAGCACTGGAGAGGAGAGGTAAGAGCAAACAAGCCACTAGAGCAGCAAGAATAACAGTTGTTTTCTTGCAGAGAACTATCAGCTCCATTTTAAGGACCTGCCAGGGCTGCTAATATAGCAATTCAAATAAGGAAATAGAATAAAAAAATTAAAAGCATTAAAAGATAATAAAAAATAACGATATATATATATATATATATATATATATACACACGCACATAGATCTCTCTCTCCCTCTCATATATATATATATATATATATATATATATATATATATATATATATATATATATATATGATAGATATAGATATAGCATACATATATAATCTATATAGGCATCTATTATATAGACGTATGAAGGACAAAAATAAGGGAAAGAAAACATTTAGAGTTTTATTTTTTCTACTTTATATGTATTGTAGATAATCATTTAAAATATGTATAAAAAAGGTAGAACATACAAGCATAGCTAAAAGTAACCAGACGAAATGTAAATAATTGTCAATTTAAACAGACTAGTCACGGTTACACAATTACATAGACTGCTGCTTCCCTTACCTGACAAGTGCCATCTTACACAGTTTGAATTACTTTCCAGCATTGTACATCAGTGTTTGTAAGAAGCTATTAATTTAAGAATCTCCTTTACTGGCATTAGGTTCTGCAGGCTCTCACAGAAATTAATAAGCGGAGATCAAGTTTAATAACTGGTCTTAGAAGAGGCATCAAAATCAAACAAGAGCCAATATGCGTTACAAAACAACACAGGAAATGTATCAGTTACAAATGACACCGATAAGGAAGGCTGCTTTCATTGCACTTTTCCTCATAGATCATGGAAAATCACTGATACTAGTAGCACTTCCAGACCCAAAACACAATGTTTGTTCAGTTATTAGTGTATAATGTATATGCTCTATTATTATTGTATGAGAATGTTTGACCAATCTTCCAAAAGTGAAATTGTGAGGTCAGGCATTAATGTGGACGAGAAGGCCTGGCTCGCAGTCTCAACCCAATAAAACACCTGTGGAATTAGAGCGGAGGTCAGGACTCTGTGCAGGCCAGTCAAGTTCCTCCACCCCAAACTCGCTCATTCATGTTTTTATGGGCCTTGCTTTTTGCACTGGTGTGCAGTCATGTTGGAATAGGAAGGGGCCATCCCCAAACTGTTCCCACAAAGTTGGGAGTATGAAATTGTCCAGAATGTCTTGGTAGGTTGACCCCTTAGGCGTTCCCTTCACTGGAACTAAGGAGTCCTGACCTCAACCTGAACACCTTTGGGTTGAGTTAAAGCAGAGACTGTGAGCCAGGCCTTCTCATCCACATCAATGCCTAACCTCCCAAATGCGCTTCTGGAAGAATTGTAAAATGCTCCCATAGACACACTCCTAAACCTCGTTGACCACCTTCCCAGAAGAGTTGAACCTGTTATACAGTAGCTGCAAAGGGTGGGCCAACTTAATATTGAACCCTACGGACTAAGACACCATTAAAGTCAATATGTATGTAAAGGCAGGCATCCCAATACTTTTGATAGTATTGTGTATATTATTGGTGCACTCTATGGTCTAACTGCATTCATTGTGATTTGCCCTTTGATGGAAAAACAGCTACACTCCAGGAATCAAATGATGTATTCAGGATTTATGTCCGGCTTTCCTGGTTACTCCACAATTATTTCCCAATCTTCAAATATTTTCAAAGTTTTTATTTCTGGTACTGTACACTCTTAAAAATCATAAAATAAAACCATAAATGCACAAACAATGAGTTAGATCCCTGCAATCCCAGTACACAGCATCTCAGCTCTTTTGCCAAACAACCACAATCCCCATGGTAAAATGATAAGATTTCAAACTTTTCTTCTGCAATATGCTCAAATGTCATTTGGCAATGAATTGCATGCAAGTCATCTCTTCTGCACTGTAAACATTATAATTCTACAACTGTGTTGTAGTGTTACGCTGTGCCACAGCTATACAAAATCTCATACCGGACCAATTGACCATACCCAATATGTAATATACTCTATATTACTATATTCGGTGACTGTATGGTTATATCCTTAGCTATGAATCTTTATCCAGATGTCAGACAGCCCCATTACAGGGTTCCATGATACCTTCTTTATTAAGCATTCAGTAGCTTGCTCAAAAATATAGGACAGCTGTGGTGCCATATAACCACACATGTCTACACATAAATCAGTGGCATGAATAAATGTAACATAGGGATAAGAGTTTGTAAACGTATTACTTTTTTTTTATTCATTGCGTTGTCAATTTTCTGTTATCGATTCACTTATCCTGCAACCTTTCCTTTCCTAAGTCCTACAGGCTCATTTATACTGCAGTCATCCCTACCCATGGTCTATGGGCTCACTTGCCCCACAACCCTTCCCTTCCAAAGAGCTACAGAGCTTACTTCTCCTGCAACCCCTTCCCTTCCTACAATCTATGGGCTTTCTTATTCTGAAACCCTTGTCCTGCTAAAAGCTAAGGGCTCAATTATCTGCTACCCTTCCCTTCCTATGAGCTACAGGCTCATGTACCCTGTAACCCTTCCCTTCCTATGAGTTACAGGCCAACATATCCTGCAACCCTTCCCTTCGTATGAGCTACAGACTTACTTATCCTAAAGCCGTACCCTTCGTAAGACATACGGACTCATTTACAGTATTCTACCAGCATTCCCTCCCTTAGAGCTATATTTATCTTGCAGCCCTTCCTCCTTTCCTAAGACCCATGGGCACACATATCCTGCTGCCCTTCCCTTCTTAAGAGCTAGGGCTCACCTATCTTGCAGCACTTACCTTTCTAAGACCTACAGACTCACTTACTCTGCAGCCATTCCCTTCCTAATAGCTACAGGTTCACTTATCCTGCAACCCTTCCCTTCTTAAGAGCTTATGTATCCTGCAAACACCTTTTCAAAAGAGATGCAGGATAATTTATTCAGCAACCATTCTCTCCCTTAGAACTACAGGCTCATTTATCCTGAAACGCTTTCTTCCTAAGAGCAACAGGCTCACTTATTTGGCAGTCCTTCGTTCCTAAGACCTGCAGGCTCACTTATTCTGCAGCCCTCCAATTCTAAGACCAATGGACTTGCATATCCTTCAGCCCAGCCCTTCTCTTCATAATAGGGCCCACTTACAGTATCCTGCTGGCTTTCCCATCCTAAAAGCTGGGGTTAATTACAGGAGAGAGCTACATGCTTACTTGCCCTTACACGCGTTCCTTAATTTCCAAACATATGGCCAACCATTAGAATATTAATGTCTACATTCCTTGTGCAGTAAGAAAAAAAAAAAAGAAAATGCTTGTTTGATAGAAGTGACAGGCAATCCCAAAAATGCTTCAAATATTTTTTATTTTATTTTTTAACAGAAGGAATGTTTATTAAGAAAAAAAATCAGTTTGTGTGTGAATAGCTGTTTCAAATAAATGTATTAGAAAAAAAAAAAAATCATTATTCAAAGATCAATTTATAGCAAGGTAAATGCATACGTAGCACCATCTACTGTGCTGGAAGTGTAAATAGTTTTTTTTTTTGTACATAGTAGGTAAATTGTCAGGCTTGGCTAGCAGCCAAGCCTGTGTGTTTTTCTGGTTTAGGGTTTGAGTGACTCAGGTTGGGCTGGATGACTCACAGGCAGTACCTACAAGACCTCCCACTACTTCCAGAAACACGCAGAAGATTCTAGAAGGATGGAGTGGAGGGATGCCTGGAGCATTCATGAGGGCCCTGACTGATTCCCTAACAGATGGATTGGCAGGGGGCAGGCCCCCTCAAATACTCAGGGTCAGCTCAGCTGGGGGCAGTGGCGTTTGGGTGGAAGATGGAGATGGCTTATTAGGCTGGCCCTTGAGGGAGCCCCTAGTCTGGGGGAGGGTGGGTGACCTTGGATGTGGAAGGGACACTCTTCATAATACACAAAGGTGTCCTGACCAGGAGATGCAGGAGCAAGGTTGAGGACAGCAGGAGAACACTGCCAGCCAATCTCCAGGAAGGAAGACAGCCAGCAAGGCTGGAGAGTGTTGCAGTCAGAGGACTGAGAGGCATACCTGAGAGGACTGGGTGGAAGCAGTCTGGGATGGATGCAGGGTCAGTCTGGGAGGACTGTGAAGACTTAGCCAAGCTGGCTAGTGAAAGGGGCAGCTGCAGCCAGGTGGGCTGGCAGTGCCCGAAGAGGTCGTACTGGGATCAGTAGCCACAGGAGTAGGACAGCTGAGGACTGGTACTTCTTTTTGCTACAGTACCAAAGGGGCCCGTGGCCCCTGCCTGCAAAGGGCATTCGCTATGGTCCGATTGCGCTTTTGTCCAACCATCCTTACAGTGCCAGCTAGTCCTGGGAGTTGTTCTACAAGCAAGATTGTGCTGAAGGTAGACGGAGAAACGTATATACAGGCTGTATATAGTTTATGCCCCTGAAAAGTTAATTTGATCAAGTGGACATCCCAAAATACTCTCAACCCTATCAAAGTTCAATTCCCCTAAAAAAAAAAAATACAAAAACAAAGCTGCAAGGACTGTTTTCTGACTAAAGTGTGCTGTGGAAAATTAGTGTGCCTGGCTGTGCAGGGTGGGAGATATTTCATTCACCAACGGCTCCTGCAGGGGGGGGTCCCCATAAAACATACGGGTCATAAAATATAAAAACTCTAGCTAGACAAAAGTACAGTCCACTACAATAGCTGGTGTTTTTGCTGCTGGCAACTGTACAAATGTGACTACAAATCTGAAGCCGTAATTCTAAAAAAAAAAAAAAAAAAAAAGAAGAAGAACTTATTGGATTTTAAAAGGCACATCATTACAAACATTTTTAAAACACAGCAAACAGACATTGGTTCATTTTTTTCTGGCCAACTGCTTTCAAAATAAGTGAAGGGAAGATATATTGCATACCCACTGCAAGACAGAAGTGCACAATACTCATCTCGACAGTTAACTCCTATTTAGAAATGATTTTCCATCTTGAACAGGAGAGTACCAAGTGCTCTTTATAATCACATAAATGGCTTCGCTCTCTTTAAGTGCTCTTTCTCTCTTAGATCAACAAAGAGCTGTCATGAGCAGAAAGTATTACTCATTGCACTCTAGTTTTCCCTTGAACTCCAGTTCATCATACCTTGCCTTTACCAACCAACTATGGAGTCTTTAGAGGCCAACCGTCTCAGGTAACACATTAATCAAGTAACAATTTTCTTTATGCAGCTATTATGAGATTTTCCATTGCAAGATTTTTGTAAAATTCCTTACTAAATGTGTCTCCTATACCTATAGCACTGAAAAAAACAAAAAACAAAAAAAAACAATAGAGAGGTAGACCGATACATATCTGATATAAGAGTACCTAGTATTAAAGCAGCAAACACAACTACAAAAAACTGAATTAGATTAATGTTGCAGTATTGGCAATGACATAAAAGTATATCATAACCACGTCAGCTCTCGAAGGTTTAACCCCCCCCCCCCCCTTTTCATGACCAGGCCATTTTTTGTGATAGGGCACTGCATTACTTTAACTGACAATTGTGTGGTCTTGCGACGCTGTGGACAAATAACATGATGTCCTTTTTCCCACAAATAGAGCTTTCTTGCTGGTATTTGATAACCTGTGCGTTTTTTATTTTTTGTGCTAGACACAAAAAAACAAAAAAAACAAAAAAGACAGTTTTTAAAAAAACAAAAAAAAATATTTTTTACTTTCTGCTATAAAACACACCCAGTAAAAATGTAACAAAATCTAATTTCTTCAGCAGTTTAGGCCAATATGTGCTCTAGTACGTGTTTTTGGTAAGAAAAATCCCAATAAGCCTTAAACATTATAGTGTCTACAAACTATGGGATATATTTATGGAATTTTTATTTATTTATTACTAGCAATGGCGGCGATCAGTGGCTTATAGTGGAACTGCACCATTGCGGCAGACATATCAGACACCAAGTGACTTTTTTTGGGGACCAGTGACACCAATACAGTGATTAGTGCCAAAATAAATATGCATTGTCACTGTACTAATGACACTGGCAGGGAGGGGGTTAACTTCTTGGGCGATCAAAGGGTTAAATGTGTCCATAGCCGCTTCAGCCCCGGAAGATTTCACCCCCCTTTCTCACCAGAGCACTTTTTGCGTCTTGGCGCTGCGTCGCTTTAACTGACAATGGCACAGTCATGCGACGCTGCACCCAAACAAAATTGATGTTCTTTTGTTCCCCCCTCAACTAGAGCTTTCTTTTGGTGGTATTTGATCACCTCTCTGGTTTTTATTTTTTGTGCTATAAACAAAAATAGAGCGACAATTTTGATTTAAAAAAACGCATTATTGTTTACTTTTTGCTATAATAAATATCCCCCAAAAATATCTAAAAAAAATTTTTTCCTCAGTTTAGGCCAATACGTATTAGTCTACATATTTTAGGTAAAAAAAAATCAAAAAAATCAAAATGGCAATAAGCGTATATTGATTGGTTTGCACAAAAGTTATAGCGTCTACAAAATAGGGCACAGTTTTATGGCATTTTTATTATTATTTTTTTTATTAGTAATGGAGATGATCTGCGATTTTTTAACAGGACTGTGACATTATGGCAGACAATTTTGACAATTTTTGGGACCATTGGCATTTTTACAGCGATCAGTGCTATAAAAATGCATTGATTACTGTAAAAATGTCACTGGCACTAAAGGGGTTAACCACTAGGGGGCAATCAAGGGGTTAACGTGTTCCCCATTGTGTGTGCTAATTGAAGGGGGAGGGGACTGTGTAGGGGAAGAGATAGATCGCTGTTCATACCTGTATGAACACATGATCTGTCTCTTCTCCCCTCAGAGAAACAGAAACTGTGTGTTTACACACACAGATCCCGGTTCTCCATGTGCCCCAAGCGATCGCGGGAGCCCAGCGTTGATCGCTACCACTGGGCACTTGCATCGGCTCTGCTGGGCGAGCAGGGGGCATACACGTGCCCCCTAGTGGCCACAGGGCGAAGCGACGTTACATAATGTAGTTTCACCCAGCCGTGCCATTCTGCCACAGTACAACTGCGGCGGATGGTCGGCAAGTGGTTAAGGTGTGTTTGCTAACTGCGTGGGGGGTGCTTGGACTGTGGGAAGACAGAGATCCGTGTTCCTGCTTAGCAGAAACACAGGTCCTCTCTGTCTTGCCTCGTCACAGAACGGTGACCTATTAAGTACATGACTAATTCTTCTATCAAGTACAAGGCACATCAGCATTAGCCAGAATTGTGTCCTTGGGTCCTTCTAGAAGTAAATAGCCTTTTGACAAGTCTAAATAGTTGAGAATGTAAAAAGAAGAAAAATTAGTTTAGAAAGAACTATAACAAGACAGTAATTTCCACTGGAAATAAAAAAAATATATAAAAATCTTTAAAAAGGTGGCATTCACCTGATATGTGACTGAATTTCTTACACATTTTTAAAAAGGCTACTGGAAAATTACTGACTTCATTTTTCCCATGTGCCAATTCATCTTATAGGTCCTATTGCTGCAGAGTATTCCAGAGTTCAGGATGTTCACACACACACATTTTATATATACCGTATATACTCGAGTATAAGCCGAGATTTTCAGCCTCTTTTTTGAGGCTGAAAGTGCCCCCCTCGGCTTATACTCGAGTCATCGCTGTCTGTCTGCCCGATCAGCGTGTCGAGCAGACAGACAGCGGCCATTCTAGGATTCAAAGGCCGCGCCTCCGTCTCCGCCTTCGCCTGTGATAGGCGGAACACTGAATTTCCCAGCAGTCTGTGTTCCGCCTATCACGGACGTCCTCTCATCCTCGTCCGTAGTATGAGGATGAGCGGACGTCCATGATAGGCGGACCACTGACTGCTGGGAAATTGAGTGTTCCGCCTATCACGGACATCCGATAGGCGGAACACTCAATTTCCCAGCAGTCAGTGGGAAATTGAGTGTTCCGCCTATCACCGACGGAGGCGCGGCTTTTGAATCCTAGAATGGCCACCGACGAAGAGCTGCGGGACGGGCCGGGACGCAGGCCGGGACGGGACGCAGGCCGGGACGCAGGCCGGGACGGGACGCAGGCCGGGACGGGACGCAGGCCGGGACGGGACGCAGGCCGGGACGGACACAGGCTGGACGGACACAGGCTGGACGGACACAGGCAGGCTGGACACAGGTAGGCTGCACGGACACACACACACACACACACACACACACACACACACACGGATGCATGCACACACAGGGATGGATGGACACACACGGATGCATGGACACACACACACACACACACACACACGGATGCATGCACACACACAGGGATGGATGGACACACACACACACGGATGCATGGACACACACACACACACGGATGCATGGACACACACACACACACACACGGATGCATGGACACACACACACACGGATGCATGGACACACACAGGGATGGACGACACACAGGGATGGACAGGCATGTCTCACCCTCGGCTTATACACGAGTCAATAATTTTTTCCAGTTTTTTGGGGGTAAATTGGGGACCTCGGCTTATATTCGGGTCGGCCTATACTCGAGTATATACGGTATATATATATATATATATATATACACACACATATATATATATTTTTTTTCACATATTATATATATTTATTATATTGCTGGTTTGGCTGAAAATACCCCTGTGTAAAGCCTCTGATGGTTGTGCCCATTCTATAACTCCTAGGCCACATGCTGGCTGCCAGGTAGTCATTCTACAGTAAAGCTGAGATGGTCCATGCCATTATGTATAGTTTAAGCTCTCTCGTACCTCTCATCCCCACCCCCACCCTAAGCATTCCATCCTCCCACTAGCCGGGAGAAGGAGGGAGTGCGGGATGCATAGGACAGAGGGGGGTGGGTGAGCACAGAGACTGTATTAAAAATAATGAATCATCTCAATGACATTCCCAATGTCCCCCTTCTGCAGCATCTTGGCTGCTCCAAGCTGAGTCAAAGACTTGGTCCTGATCACTTCCACCCTGATCCAGAGCAAGAAGGGGGAAAAAAAATATATAATAAAAAAAAAAAAAAAAAAAGTCTTCTACAGCCATGAATATGATGACATTACAATCCCAGCATTACCTGTTTCTCCCATTATGATGTACACAGAAGCCATTTTTAAAAATGTTTTTACTGGCCACAAGTTTAGAGGGGCACACCAGAAGTGCCAAATATAGGGACATGAATATAACCACAAGTATTACTTTTACTCCAACATGAATCTATCTTATGCTGTGTGATTCAAGTGCCAGTACCTCGGGTTTTGTATCTTTTTTGTATAGGAATGGTGGTATTTGGCACACAAGACCTTGCTGCAGGGGAACTCAATATCTAAACAAGAGGTTAAAGCTCAAATTCCAACTTTGTGATCCACGTCATTTAATGTATTTTCATTTGCTCCATCCATGGAGGCTGCCATCTTGGCCTCTGTTTGATCTGCAACTGCCATAGTGCTGCACATGTCAGTTGTTCAGTTATGACTCCAGCCATTTGATGATTTGACAGTTGAATTAAGAGCGCAAGCAAATGTAACAGTTAGCATTCCGGGCATGCTGGGAATGTAACTGTTTTTTGAAACTGTTAAAGTGATGTATTCAGTTCCGCTTTAGGCCGGGTTCACACCGCTGCGATGCGGGAACGCCGCGAATCCGTGGCGTTTTCCCGCATCGCATTACTCCCGCCGGCAGTTCACACTGCCCTATGCGGACGGCTGGGAGTGTCAATGATATGTTAATGACACCCCCAGATCCGTCCGCATATCGCAGTGCGATCTGCCGACTCGCACAGGAATCGGATCGCATGGTGTGAACCCCAATGCGATCCGATTCTGTTGCGGACCAAAAAAAGGGTCCCGTGCGAGTTTGTTGCGGGAGCGATGCGAATTCAGCCATACTATCTGTATGGCTGAACTCGCATCGCTACGGAGATCGGATGTGATTTGCGGTGCGAATCCCATCCGGATCTCCCCCCGCAGCAGTGTGAACCCAGCCTTAAGATTACTAAATGGGAGAAATGGTAAAAGACTTAAGACCCCTTTCCGCACTGACAGCGCCTGCAGTTAATGCTAAAGCAGCGCTTTTGGCCGCTAGCAGGGCAAGTTTACCCCAAAATAAGGGTTAAAAAGTCCCATTTTGCGGCGCTTTCAAAGCACTTTTAAGGCACTTTGGAAGCGCTGCCCATGCATTGCAATGGGAAGGCCATTTTTGGAGCACTAAATACAGCGCTTCCAACTTCCCGCAAGCGTACCACCCCAGTGTGATAAGTCACACTGCAGTGAATGGGAGGTGGTTTTCAGGCGCTTAGCAGAGGCCATTTCCAGCGCTAAAGCGCCTGAAAACCATCACAGTGTGAAAGGGGTCTAAAGAAGGGTAGATGTGTGTGGGTTGAGTTTAAAGGAGGGTTAGACCCCTTTCACAATGGGGTGGTTTTCAGGCACTTTAGCGCTGGAAATAGCATCTGCTAAGCGCCTGAAATTCACCTCCCATTCACTGCAGTGTGGCGTTTCATACTCGGGACCTGCACTTGTGGGACGTTACCAAAAGTCCTGCAAGCAGTAACTTTGGGGTGGGTTGAGAGCGCTGTATTTGCGCTCCAAAAACTCCCTGCCCTTTGGAATGAATGGTTTTTAAACCTTTTTTTGGGGTTAAAACCACCCTGCTAGCGGCAGAAAAGCATGGCGCTTTAGCGCTAACTGCGGGTGCTGTCAGTGTGAAAGGGGTCTTAGTGTGAGGTTGGTCATCACCATCTATAGCAGGAACAAAAAAACTGCCAGTAGCAACTTCCTGGCCCTGAAAGCCAACGTATCATGTAAAACTATATTCATAGTTTCCAACAAAATGCTATATTCATATTTCTCAATCTGATGGATCTTTTATGACACCAGTTTTCCCAAGGTCCATAAATAGAATTATTATGCATCCATGGTACATGTTACATGATTCAAAAATTTACTATGCAACAAGCGTAATGATCAAAATTGATATATCCATCTCAATCTTGATTGTTACATTTGTTGCATAGTACTCCTAAAAGAATAGTTTGTGTGTGTGTATATATATATATATATATATATATATATATATATATATATATATATATATATATGTGTGTATATATATATATATATATATATATATATATTTTTTTTTTTTTTTTTATTTAAATGACTATATAGATATTTATACACACGCACACATTTTTCAAAACTATAAAAACAAGCATCAGATGCTCATTAGCAATCTTTTCAGTTCAGTTTTTCACAATTTATCATATATTTATTTCCTTTGCATTTTCTAACAAAAAAAGCTAAACTAGATTGCATTTTTTTTTTTTCTGGGTGCTGCTTCAGTACATGGCCACATATACATCTACATCTTTATGACTTCCCTGTAACAACTAGCAGTCAATGCATATGCTATTCAAAAATGGCTTGCTCACTCCATGCTGAAAGGGTAAATAAAATTCTATTTTTCATTGTAACATAAAAAGGATGGTTGCTTATAAAGTATGCACCTAATTGCAGGCTGTAGTTGCAGACACAGAAGAAAAACAAAAGATATATATTTTGAAACATTTAATAGAGGATCATAGTTTTATAATCAATCTGGATAAAAAAAAAAAAAAAAAAAAAAAAAAACCTTCGTGGAAGCCTGTGTTCAGACGCTAAATACCAATCTCCTGTCAGCGGAGGCCATTACCCTCCCCGCCGCCATGGCAACGCTAACAGTGTGCCTCACTTCAAAGACAAAGATGTAATTTCAGCTTTGCAGCAGTCAGAGGGAGTGGTTAGACTATACTGCTTGGGCTATGTCAGCTGATGATGAATTATAAAAATACTCCAGGAAGGTTATGGGGTGGATGATACCACTTCCATCTGGAGGGGTTGAGTGTCATCAACTCTTCAGAAAAGAGCATAAGGTGTACCGTTTCGTAATTATAAATCGAAAGCCGACTTTAGATATGCAAATTTCCTTTGTTAACTACAGACCACAAATATAATCCATTTTTCCCGAATGCTGGATTACCATATAAAAATACTCTACATATTCCAAATATCTGCTTTTTAACTGTGTCTTTATACACACAAGTGATTTCAACAAGCTAAGTAATTGCTTTTATGCTGGCCATACACAATTCAATTGATTTATCCGATAGAATTGTGATTAAAGCAAAAAGATCCAATCCGCAAATAATCGAATGGCCATAACTTCCCTTGTGATCGGAAAATAAATCGATCATTTATTGAAGCATGTATGGCCACAATTAGGGCTCATTCACACCATGCACAATTGTTTTCTATGTGCTCTGTTCACACCATAACAGGCTTTGAGATGTTAGAGGTGTTATGTTGTGGTGCACTGACCAAAAATGGAGCATGTCTGCATTTTTGTACAGAGCAGGGCACAGCATGCCACCACTCCGCTGAATGAGGGGTCATTTTGGGGGTTTATTTATTAAAGCTGGAGAGTGCAAAATCAGGCTAATTTCTGCATTGAAACCAATCGGCTTCTAACTTGGCTTGTTCAATTAAGCTTTGGCAATACAACCTGGAGGCTTATTCGTTTCTATGCAGAGGTCAGCCTGATTTTGCACACTCCAACTTTAGTAAATAAACCCCATTGTGACACCTAAAAAAAAGAAAAAAGTAAACAAAGAAAAAAAAAAGAAAGGAGCAATAGTATGATGCCTTGTGACAATGTGCCCCATTGTTCCTACACAAGGGACACCAACACACAGGCCTGTCTGAATGAGCCCCTAACTTCTTGCTGCCCATGTAACACATATATGTGTCACTGGGTGGCCGAGGTAGCTGCGCTGAGAGCGTGCTCACTGCATATTCCCAGCACAGAGATTGTCAAAAACAATGTTTTTGGAAGCGTATTACAATTGTTTTACCACTTGAGGTGTTTTTGTTTACCCAGTAGAAAGAACTAGGAGCAGGAAATTAGGGATTGAGAGACCTGCTGCAGAAAATACACAACAAATCACTTGTGAAGCACTCCTGTCACACATTTTAAAATGTTCCGTAAAAGTATAAAACATGATTATTATTTAAAAAAAAAAAAAAAAAAAGAAAGAAAGAAAGAAAGAAAGAAAGAAAATTAAGCCTTACAGTGGCTTTAACCATTTAAAAAATTTTTTCAAGTGACATGAACTTTTGTACCAGGTGTTCCTCTATACACAACCGAAAATTTAGCCACAGGGTGATGAGGCTCCACCTCCTTTCCCGGACTTGCAGGTGAATGCTGCAGAGAAGGGCATCATAGCTTTCTGCAGTGTTTAGGATCTTCGCCGCCAAGGAATGGAGGATCTGTGGAATGTCACCGGACCAGACCAAAGGTATTTACAATTTTTTTTTGTTTTTTTAAAGACCCATGGACCTGAGCATCAAAATACATGAATCCAGATGCATTTGGAGCCACTTTCTAAACACACCCAGAGTCATGTAATGGTTTTCTAAGGCTGCAATCACACCTAGGCATTTAGCAGCATCTAGGTACATTCAGTTTAGCTACATTTATACATACAAGACATTTCTGCATTATTGGACTGTAGTACACACTACTATTTTTTTTTTTAACAAAAAAAAAAAAAAAAACTGGCAGCTTGGATTGGAACCACTATACTACCAATCCAATGATAGTACAGCAATTTTCCCTGCTGTGCTATTGTGTTCTGACAGGGAGAGTGGTCAGTGCTCTTAGCAAATGGCGCTGATCGGCAGACCTTTTCCAGTCATGACCCTTCTGGCTGCCATACATATGGGCCAAATGTGCCAGACATTTGGCCCATGTGTACTAGGCTTTAGGATCCATGTACAGGACCCATTGGCTCTTGCTGCTCTCTACAGCAAGGGGTTCCAAGGAAGGGTCTTGGGCTTTGAAACCGTTTACCCAATTAGACGGTTATAGACAGGAAAAATATTCCTTCAGAAGTTATATACTTCTTCCTTACATACAAGTACAAAATGTAAATAAATACAAGCATATTAAGTATAATATACAGCATGTGGTGGCTACTGCATAATTCCTGTTTTTTACACATTAGGAAAGCAGTAAACATAGAATAGTGATATTTTCAAAGAATATCTTTGCCACTTAAATGTCATTTTAATCAATTATTCAAACAGAATATCCACCTACAAAATGTATTCTTTTATGCTAATATTTTTACATCCACGTAAATCTGAACTGGATTTCTAACAACCAAATGCTGACAGTAATAATTCTAATTTGAATGACACAGTAAGTAGTCAGCCCGACATCAATTTCTCCTCAGTGTGTGACTCATTTGTAGACAGTCCCCTAACCTTATGAACACTGCTTCTGATTAAATCACCACTGTCTAGACCGAGCATTCATTGTACTGAGCTTGTGTGTTCTGGGGCAATCATTATGTTAGCTAGAATGCAATGTAAAATGCTGTTTTTATTTGTGAACATAATTCTACAGTAGTGCCTTCTTCCATGGCCATGTAAGTCATTGTTTTGGCACAATTTTCTTTTAGATGCATTAAATTGCATATACTTCATTATGTTACATTCAAAATGTTTTGTTCATAAATGATATTACCTTGTACAGTAAGTGTGCAAGTTGCTTACAAAACCCTGTCCAATCACAAACTGGGGTCTTGGCGGTGCACATGGTGTATTTCTTAAAGCAGATCTTCATCCTCTAAAACATGATCCCTCCTCCGGTTCTCTTTTTTTCTCTCTTAATTTACCTATTTTTTTGTTAAATAAATTGTGTGGCCCCTAACCTTAGGTGAATGACGTGCACTGTCCTCCCTTTGCCTCCAGGGATGTAGGGGGGAGAGGCCTAGTGGAGTATCAACGGGAGGTAAGGCAGCTGAACCCAAACCCAGAATAGCCATCAGCCTCTCAATCAGTTTGCACCAAAACATGGCAACATGGGAGTGCTGCCAGAAGAGAAGAGGATCTCAGCTAGACAATGCTAGATCCGATAGGTGGGCAAGTATGTAAAAAGTGAAGAACTCCCCAGCAGGTAAGTAGGAGTTAAAAAAAAATGAAGGGGGAGGGTAAAAATAAAAAAAACTTTATTATATTATACATTAGAAAAAAGTGAGGTCAGCAACCATGCTATGCTGTCTGACAAGGCTATCTGGATCATAACATGCAACAAAGAAACCAGAGAATTTATTTTTGGTTATACAATGCTAAGAAAAAAAACCTTCTTATGCCCTGTACACACGGTCGGAAATTCCAACGGAAAAGGTCTGATCGGATTATGTTGTCGGACAATCCGATCGTGTTTTGGCTCTATCGGACTTTTTCCGATGGAAAAAGTTTGAGAGCTGGATCTAAAATTTTCCGACAAAAAAATACGATCTGACTTTTTCCAACTGTTTGTAGAGAATTCCGACGGACAAAGTGCCACGCATGCTCAGATTAAATTACGAGACCAAAGCTATTGGCTACTAGCTTCTACGTAGTCCCGTCGTACGTAATGAACGTCACCTCTTTCCGAATGATTGGATTTCCCGACAACTTTGTCCGACCATGTGTATGCAACCCAATTTTCGTCCAAAATCCATTGGAAAACATCTGACGGATATTGTGGTTGGAATGTCCGACCATGTGTACAGGGCATAAGTGTTATAGGTATTGTTTATTAAAGTGGAACTAAAAGGCAAGAATATTAATCTGTGCTCAAATTGTCTGATGCCCCTGAGATATCTTGCCAGCATCTTCTCTCTAGCTTCTTCTTGGTGCCTCTCTCCTACCGTCTTCATTGACTAGTGCACGATGACGTCAATCCCGCAGATGCAACGTCGTCATTCATCCTGGCACACAGGCACTGTGCCAGAAATGTAAATGGAGCTGCACATGCAGGCAAGTTTATTTTATTGCAGAAAAGACATTGCATGTTTTTTTCTGCAATACAAAGTCTGCCTGTTTGCAATTTATTTTTGTACCTTTAGTCTCACAGAGACAAGGATGTAGGCATCTTAAAATGGAGGTTCACCCTAGAATTACTTTATGAACATTGAACAGTCATAATACTTATGTACCGTGATAACTGCATAGCACCAAGTCTGACTTCTATCTGTAGTCCACGTTTCCAGCACTGGAAACTGCTGTCCAGTTACCAGCGAGACCATCCAAATTATGGTGTCACTCAGTCCCCCCATGATATCAACTTCTTGCGATTCTAAAGCCTCACTGGGAAACTCTTCTTTTGTGCCCTGATGCTATCAAAGACATAGCACAGGGGGGCTGAGTGACACCATAAGCTACATTGTGATGCCAAGTAAATGACTAGCAGTTTTCAATGGCGTTTGCTAGAAAACCAGAACGTGGAAAGATGTCAAACATGGTGCTGCGAATTTTTTATGAAGGTACAAGTGTTATATAGCGGTTTAATGTTCATAGACACTTTTCAGAGATATCATGGCTGCTTTCTTGTGTGCCAAAATAGCTTGCCTGAAAAACCTTTAAGAGCAAATAAATATAACAGTAGTATAAAAAACATGCTACCATCAAACCTCTTCTTAATTGGGCAGTCCAATAAACATACGCTTCCACATAAAACTACAAACAGTCCACAAATATAATGAAACAGACTTTGGCCTCATAACAGTCCAAGCATCGGTTGTAGTTAATTATGATAATGATTCTTCATAAATAAGTAAGACTTATCATATCATATAACATCAAGCAACATAACAGATCTATAATAAAAAGAATATAAAGTCTCTACAAACACACACACACACATATTCATACATCACAACAAAGCTTTCTTTATAGCTGAATTGCAGGAAAAAAATAAAGCATTGTAGCAGAAGAAACATTATATAGATGCTCTATAATAATCTTCTTTGCAACCTCTAATATTCTTGCCTCTTGTATGCGTTGTCATAAAATGAAATAAAACCGTTGAAAATATTCCATTTTTTCACAGTCTACTTTATACCCTGTGGATTCACACCATACTTCCAACTAGGACACACTCCTTTTATCTCATCAAAATTACACGATAAAGTTAACATAATGTAATCTCAGCAGTTGCTAGCAGAAGCCAAAATTGAAACGCATATGTAGTGTTAGACAGGATAAGGCTTGACTTTAAAGACTCTAATAGCTCATTTTCCCCAAACTCCCAAGGGAACTGATCAGACACTTCTTTGTGACCTGAAAATACTTTAGACACTGTGACTCAAGCTTGGGCTCATCTGCAGTCCCTCTGTTTTACTGTCAGTCAAGTCTAGAAATTGTATAATGTTTATGGAACACAACTACACAGTTCAGAAAAAAAATGTAAAAAGGAAAATGGGACAGCTATGGAATTAAAGGAAATTTGGGCTGAGAGTAAGGCGTTGATCTCTCTGAAAATATAGTTTCTTGTTCATGCTGACCCATTGATCTAAATTCACCTCGCAGGCTTCTTTCAGGTCTGTAATTTAAACTATTTAAAGGAAGCCTTTCCTGAGGCTGTCAATGAAGTCTTCTCATTCAAATCCTAGCTGCTTGGCTGTCATGCTGATCCTTTGACTTCCTTAGCCCAGAACAAGTACGAGGATAAGGACTTCTGGCTTTGCTCTGTGTGCTTGTTCTTGGACTGAGACCCAAAATGTATTAAACGGGAACTAAATTCAGGATTACTCACCTCTACGCCAATGGTCCGATGCCCTTGAGTTCCCTTACTGGTGCTGGCATCTTCTGGGTGCTGGTCTTAAGCCAACTTGATTTGCTGGCCCATGAGATCCCTCACTGGTGCTGGCCTTGAGCCAACTTTTTTTGCTGGCACAGGATGATGCTGCGCACGTGTGGGAGTCATTCACCCCAACACACTGGCACCGTGCCGCAAAAGTAAACTATGCTGTTTATTTTATTGCAGAAGAGCCTGACTGTTTGTTATTCTTCCCCCATGACTTTAGCTTTCCTTTAAAGACAGTAGGCCAGCATAATAGTCAGGCAACTAGAATTCTTAGAGTACAGCAATGGCAGCCTACATATTTCTATTTGAAAAGGTTTACTTTCAAAGGTAGCCAAACAGAGTAGTGTGCTTTAAAGGAAAGAGTGTTTAACCGTGTGTAAGTGTGAAGGACACCCTTTACTCTAAAATGAAACCTTTCAGCTTTATATAATCAAATTCCTTTTTCTGTTCAAAACTGGTATTGTTATATAAAGGTGCATGCAGTTTTTTTTTCTATGTACAGTGTTTTAACAGCAAAAGGGTTATGACCAGAAGTAAAAGATGTCACCATGGTAGTGTACTGCTGCATTTTAAATGGAAATCTGTTCAATGAGAGCATGGTATGAAAAGCAAAATTGGGTATATGATTCAAGCAAAAAAATTTAAAGGACAGTAATAACAGTTTATATAGAAACTTGTAGAATGAATTTGACCAAAAATACGACACCAGGCAAAACATAGAACCACTTACAGAAATAAAACAGATTAACAATAAGGGCCTTTCACACAGATCAAGTCTGCCTGTTAGTTTTTCAGGTGGACCCAATTGGACCATCCATTGCCCTCTATAGAGCGGTGGATCTCAACAGACATGTGTCCGTTGACACCCGCCGACATCTGATCTGAACCTGTCTGCTAAAAACAGGTGGATGGGGGATTTCTTCGTCCTGTCATCCGCCTGCTCCGTGTGGATCCGCTGAGCTTGCGGACACCGCCAATGTGAAAGGGGCCTAAGTGTGTTCCTTGTGCTTTCCTTTGTACCAATGTTATCGCTCTCAGATCCCTGATGACGAATTTTAGAGCTTAGGTTTGTAGTAATGAAATGCTAATTTGCCACTTTCAGTAGCGTTTAGGTATAACCGCTAAAAGTATTTTATGGCATCTGTGTCCCCACTAGGGAGATTCTTTCTTTTTGCCCTGGGGAATATTGTCGCTGGCACTCTAGTGACCGGAAATATACAATTTTGCATTGTCATCAGAATAGGAACAGAGGGAAATATTCAGAGGCATATGTTCTGGTGACAACTGTCTAAGGCTGGGTTCACATTGCAGCGATGCGGGAACACTGTGAAGCCGCTGCAGGTTCCCGCATCGCATGCCTCCCGGCGGCAGTTCACACTGCCCTATGCAAACTGCTGGGAGTGTCAGTGAAACATTAATGACACCCCCAGATCAGTTCGCATATCGCAGTGCGATCTGCAAACTCGGACAGGAATCGGATCGCATGGTGTGAACACCCATGCGATCCGATTCTGCTGCGGACCAAAAAAAGGGTCCTGTGCGAGTTTGGGCCGGATGCGATGCGAATTCAGCCATACTATCTGTATGGCTGAACTCGCATCGCACAGAGATCGGATGTGATTTGCAATGCAGTGCGGTGCGGATCACATCCGATTCTTGTCACCGCAGCAGTGTGAACTCAGCCTAAGATGGGATTTCCTCCCACTTTCTAGAACTTCTTTTCCTCTTCAAAAAAAAAGTTTTGACTTTAGATACTTAGAGGGAACATTCACACTACCTCCTATGGAATAATACCTGTTTGAGGTCTGCCAGGGGGGCATGCACTAGCACTATATGCCATGCTCGTTTCAGCACATTGTTTTTTTTTTTATATTTATATAAAGTGTCACATTGGGGTTTATTTACTAAAACTTGAGAGTGCAAAATCTGGTGCAGCTGTGCATGGTAGCCAATCAGTTTCCAGATTTTTTATTTATTTTTGGTCAAAGCCTAATTGAACATGCTGAAGTTAGAAGCCGATTGGTTAATATGTCCAGCTGCACCAGATTCTGAGTGCTCCAGTTTTAGTAAATCTCCTTCATTGTGACACTTCATGTCTTTGTACAGCAGTGTGGCGACATGCCTTGTGACCCAGTGTGCTGTCTACAAAGGTCTTTATTTTACTGCACTGTACAGTATGCCAGTACTGTGTTGTGAACGGGGCACATTCCCCGGAGGCACACTGGAAATTTTAAACATTCCTTTTTCTTTATTGTAAATCAGAAAAATTACAGAATCTCAACATTTAAAGTTAGATTTTTCTGGGATGATGATGTCAATAAGATGTCCACATAGTGGTCTCTGCCTTAAAATAATGCACATATTTTGCAGAAAAAAAAGTGCATTCATTATTTTTTTTTTCCCATAGTAGCCTGCAGATCCATTGCAATGTCAGGCTCCTGCAGACAAGCCCTTCAGTTTTCAGCCTGTATCTCTGTACCGGCTGTCTGTTTGAAAGCTGCAGGGCTTCTGGGTGAACTACAAGAGTGCTCATCAGCGCCCGCTCTGTTCATTGAAAACTTCAAGCTTGCATTCATTCACAGATCGCTCCGCCCCCAAGGCTGTGTTGTTTATGAAAAGTGACAGCGGGTGCGGGGAGAGGAATCCCCATGCAGGAGTTGGGGGTGGGGCTTCACTGCTGCAGCATGTTACCGGTTACCCCCTATATATGGATGTAATGTATAACATGCTCCGAAAGGTGAACTTAACTTATCTTTTAACCTTTCTGCTCCCCAGATTTGTTTTACCATCATAAACTCTCCCACAAAAACATTTCTCTCTGAAAACAAATGCAGCTTGTAGTGCAGATTTCTGGAAGAGTAGAATGTTTTTTCTTGGAATGTGTATATAATAAGGCTTGACATGCAGCATGCTATCTAGTAAGAAGTAGACTGAAAGCTTCACCATTTAGTGTTTGGGATTGGAATACATGCCTTGCAAAATTATTAAAATGTAGAAAACAAACCATTCAGGCAAGGTTTAGACTGTTGAACTGTGGCAACATGGACGTTACTGCAAATGCAAGTTGGTGCACTGCTGTGCCATTTATTTTTAATGATGCCCTACTGCATCTGCGGTGCAGTGCACTAAGATGAATGGTGTTGCAAAGATACTTCTTTGATGCATATTGGTGCATTAGACAGCCCATTCAAATGTTTAGCCCTCCCAGCTTGCACCTTGAACTTTCCATGTACTAAAAAGAGCCCCTTCCCCTTGTTGTAGGGATGAGGAGATTAGGCGGTATTCTGTAGTCCTAATATGCTTCTTACCAAAGTGATAACAAGTGTTCGCTGTCATGATCATCAGGTAATTTAAAGGCCTGAAAATTGAACTAATGTAGCCACCACATCTAAAGACTCACGATATATTAAATTTTTGTTCGTTGGTTTATACATACTTTAATGTCCCTATATGATCAGAAAATGGGATTACATCATTTGAAACCAAGTCATTGAGTGTAACTATAGCCTATGTGTCCCTTTATGGCTCCAGGTCTGGTACCAAAAGGGCCACATTTCCCTCAACATGTATTTCAAAAGTTAAAACAGGGATATCATCCCAAGTCACAACTGTGCCATGAAGGTGCCTTAGTAACACACAGGGGCGACTTATCAAGCAACTTAGCCGCCTGACAAGTCGCGTTCCGTTCTGTACTATGGAATAGATCTAATACTCAAGTGGCTCTGACTTAGAAAAAGGTTCCTGTACTACTTTGGGATGACTTCAGGGCGACTTGCATTGACTTCTATACAGAAGTCATTTTGCAAGCCGCTGAAGTCGTGTGCAGATCGCCTTGCAAAGTCTGCAAGTCGGGCTGCCCCTGTGTGAACCGGCACTATAGTCTATATTTGTATCAACACAGACTCTTAACATAAAAGGAAGGAATTGGTTTAAGGAAGTGTATCAAAGGTGCAAAACTAATACCAGTTACAACTTCATATATTCAGGCTTTTTTTTCCTGCTAGAAAAGCACTAGTAAGCACAGAGCTAAAATGTTTTAGTAAAATGTGATTGTTTCAACGTTATAGTATATCCATGTTAGAACGACTCAAGGACTCTTCTCATGGTAAAAAAATCTGGCATTTAAGCTTAAACAAAGAAGAAACATGTCCAATCAATAGTTTTCCCATATACTGTACCTTTGCCATTTAATAGACAACTAAATTTTCTGCAGGAATCTTTACTTTTATTTTAAAATGGAGCTACATCCACTGCTAAAAAAAAAGCCTAAAAAAACAAGAACTATTATCCAGAGATGTGCACTATCGGCAGTTAAATAAGAGTTGGAACACCATCCGTATAGTAATCTAAATAGCAGGCAAAGCTCTTTGAAATCTTGTGTACAGTTAATGTCAGTTCTCTAGAGCAGGCGCTTAAAAATGGCTGAGGAAAGCATTCAAGAAGGCTTAGTCACTTTGTGGTGGCTTTTAGATTTTTGCCTTTATTTCAGGCTTAAACAAAGTTCAGTGGGGCATCTAACTGTCTCGGCTGCAAATTACAGTTTGCTCTAAAATAGAACGCATGCACAACATGTTACCAAAGCTGCGGGGAGGGAAATCTATTCACTGGAAATTGAAGGCTTGGCGAGTCAATAATCTTCTTTCACACAGTAACAATTTTTAGTTAAAATTTCCTGACCCAAACAAAGGAAAACAGCATTGTTCATCTTTACAGTACTGTGGCAAAACACTAGAAACATGGGCAGGGAAATATATATACTGTACATTTTCATATTCCAGCTACTGTACTTGTATATTCTTTATTCAACCCTTAGTGAAAGAATAACTCAGGTGCTATTATCTTTCCTAGGGAGCGTTCACTTCTTCTCTGAACTCGCCTACCTTCCGCAACCTTTCTTCCAGACATCACTTTGGGATTATTTTCTACTTACAGAGCACATCTTTGCTACTTTTCAGTTTCAGTGGAAAGAAACATAACTACAGTAACAGAAATGGTGCATTTTGCGTCAATTGACAGTGACACAACTGCACCATCTGCATTGACCTAGTGTGCAGATTTAATTATAGTATATATTGCCCCTCCACATACATACACACACACACCAACATACATACTCTTACACTGCCTTGCTGCCTTGTTCCACTTATTAGCTTCAGCACTGTCATCAAAACCTTTGGGGTCATGCTCCAGAGGGCAGCGCTTCTCCTGCTGAGCTATCCTAGTAATCCTTTGGTTCTATATAGTGACTTGCAATGAGATCTCCAGAATGGGTTTAAATCTGAAATGTATTTTTGTATTGGCAAGGACTGTCTATAGTGACTGAGGTGACAGAAGACAGTGATGTGGTTTGCCAGTAGGTTCAGATAGTAAAGGTCTGTAAGGCCTGTGAGGGTACCCTAGCTGTTCACTGCTGGCGAGACAAGTCTGCATGTTGGCTCAGTGACATTTGTGCACAGTAGATGAGAAGCATCCAGTAGATATTAAACCTCTCTGGGGGTATGATTATGTCTGATTTTTGAAGCTCAAAGTGGTACATTGTTGCACATGGATATTTGGCATTTTATATTGTAGGCCCCTAATTCTTAGGAATAACTCACTTAAATCTGTCCAAGAGACTAGTAGACATCCCGGGTATGATAAAGTTTGAAACACGAAATCATAAATTATATAATAATAAATAATTCTAACAAATAATATTATAACAATACATTGTATTCAATAATGTAATCAAATCAAAAACACTGAAATTTGCTCATTCGTAGAATCGTCGCTGTCGTCACTTTCAACGTCTGATGACAAATTTCCCCAGGAATCATTATCGTTCAATTCTGCAAGTGATTCTAATATACCATCACTGTTTTCTAGCTGGTCTAAAACCGCTTTTGATGTAGAGGAACACTTTTTGGATGCCATGGATTTTCTCAAGTTTCCAGGCAGAAAGAACAGTAAATATAATATAAAACTGCAGGCAGGGCGCTGGACAAAGCACTAGGGACAAAAGGGAGGTGGAATGATTTGATATAGTAATGTAATCTTACAAATTTACAGTGTATTGTGTGTGTGCTGTATTTTTCACTTTTTTTTAATTTGCCGCCGGGCTCCATCCCCATGCGATGCGATGCACGCAGGGAATGGAGCCCGGCACAGTGATGAATCAGGTGGAGGACACAGCCCGCGGATACAGCAGGGGGACATTGCAGGATCCTGGGGACAAGGTAAATAACTTTACCAGAATACTGCGATGCAATCCCGAGTGTGGCTTTTGGTAATGAAAATTCACCCCGAGCCACACTTGGGAATACCGCCAGGGAGGTTAATGTCCAAATGGCAGGACAGCTTTTTTTTTTATGCTCAGTCTGCCCTTTAGTCTGGGGGTGGTAGGCATATGGAAAAGACAGGTTGGTAACAATCAAGAAACACGATTCTGTCCAAAACAAAGATGTAAATTTTGTTCCTCTGTTCCAATGTTTTGGGGTATAACATAGTTGGCCATGGCCATATTCAAATGGATTTCTGTTGTTTAGCTTGTGAGCCACCAACTGCATGGATGAATGATTCTCCTACTATGGGCTATTGTATTCTGACAGCTAGTACTGCCACCTGTCAAAATACCCGAACAGTGCCTGCATCTGTCTGGATGCGAGTGCTGTTTGACCAGAAATTTTCCACCTGCCATCTTCTAGAAAAGTAATTTGAAAAATAGATTTTTGTCAATCTAGGTGTTACTGACAGGTCCACCTACAGAATTTCAGGTGATTCAACATTAGCTTGTGTTTTACTAGGGATGCCAGCTGGATAGAGGAGAAAAGTTTAGCAGGAGGAACTTGGATAGAGGAAGGAGCAAACCGGACAGCCTGGACCTAAAGGACTTGAAGTTGATACAGGGCTTGCAGGCTTTGGCATAAGAGAAGGTGTCCTTGAGGAGGGTAGACCAGCATAGGTTTCAAGAAACCAAAGAGAATGCATTGGCAATATCTGGGTGTCTGGCCATTTTGGTGTCATGCCCTTCTGGTAGATCCTTAAGCCTGAGGTGTAGCAGAAGAAATTATTTACCTAAAAGTAAATTAATTGGGGAGTTAGACTGTGCCTCAAATACATAAAATTACAAATGTCAGGGTAAAGTAGTCATGATTTCAGCAGAAGGCAGAATACTGTGGATTTCTAAGGAATCCATGGAACAGGGTTTGAAGCTACATGAAAGGGCATTTGTCTTAGTGCTCTTAGAGCCCTAGCTATAACTAATAACAATGTTAAAACAAGTCAAAAAGAAGAGACCCCAACAGGCGTTAAGCCGTATGACTGTTTCAATATACTCCAAGTTCTTGTGGTCAGTGTAGACCACAAATGAGTGCCAAGCTCCTTCCAACTAATGCCACCATTCTCCTGTGGCTTGTGGCTGTCAGTCTTGCTATGCCTCATGGGACTTGTAGCTCTGCAACAGCTGGAACAGCTGGAGATTCGCTAATTGCATATCCCTGCTATAAAAGCTTAAAAAGCCCAGAAAAAGACAGATTGCTTTCAGTTCTGCAGCCTGGGCCCTATGAGTGATGGTCTGTACTTTGGTGGGATCCATAGCAAAGCATTAATAAAGAATAAGGTAACCCTGGAAGAACACTTTCAATACATGTAAGGTGCATTTGAAAATGTTAGCATATAAGTGCTGCTAAGGTTTGGTGCGGGCATGGATCAAGTAAAGGTAGGCAAACAACAGTAGCACAATTCAGAGGTAGTCACGGGCCAGGGCAGGTAGCAGAAAGTAGAGTAATCCAAAGTCAGGCAAAGGATCAGAATTGTAGACACACTGTGATGAAGTAACACACTAGTGCAGGGGACCTATCACAAGCCCTGGGCCCCTGAGGTGATGAAGTTTAAATTATTTACCTGAGGTACGGCCAGCCAATGGGAATAGGGAAGGCACTGCTGCCAGAGCTGAATCTGCTGCCTGGCAATAAATTCACAGGATGGGGAAGGCTGCCATTGGAGTGGTAGAGTGATGGGCCTGTTTCTCTGCAATGGATGTTCAGCCGGAGGTATGTTACAGACAGGTTCCTCTGGCTGCAATGGGAAGGCTGAGCTGAGGACAAGACAGGCGTAATGGGACCATGCAACAGCAATAAGTGACCAACTCTGCAAATTGCAAAACATTATCTTTAGCAGTGCAAACATGCACAGACATATAAAAACAATTTCCCACACATTAAAAAAGGTTAGGACTACTTAGGTACGACAGCATGTTATACTGTATATTACTTGTGGTCTTCAGAGATATTTAATGCCCTTATTAATGAGCATCAATCCCCAAAAGAACACTTTGTAAATCTCAAAATCTTCACAAAATAGACACCAGTTATAAAGAATATGTATTATTTGAAACAAAAAGGTGTATCCAGTTATCTGCTGCTTGTTTTTTTTTTAACACACTTATGTTTGTAAGGTTTACGATAAAAAGGGACAATGGTACTTTTCTCAGAATACCGCTTCAGAGCACATTGCTCGATATTCCCACATGGATCGCATAAGATAAAGTTCATATGATGTTAATAGACTGGTATTGTCGGCCACTATATTCCAACTAAGTGGATCTAAATCACCATTAAATATTCCTCAAGGAATTGTTGCTCATTCTAAGCAAGGAGCAACTGGTCCCATAGGAATATATTGAGTATTTATATAATGCATATTAACATCATATGAACTTTGTCATATGCTATCCCTGAGGAATACCGAGCAGAAGTGGTATTCTGAGAAAAGTTTGGTCATAAACAGTGCAAACATAACTGGGTCTGAAAAGTAAGTAGCAGATACACCTTTTAGTTTCAAATAATCTGACATATTCTTTAAATTCTTCTTTTTATGAAGGTTTTAAATTTTACAAAATAGCTAGTAGAGGGTAGCAGGTAATGCATAATTTTAATTTTAATTTTAAATGCATAATTTTAAAGACAGTGGGGTTCATTTAATAAAGGCAAATAGACTGTGCACTTTGCACATGCAGCTGCACTCTGCAAAATAATTAGCTACAGAGCTTAATAAAATAGGGAAAACTTCACTTTGCAAAGAATACCCAAACTCACGCAAAAAAAATAAGTGTTTTTGTTCTTGCACAATTGTATGATAGAGGTTAGCAGAGCTTACCCTAATTTACTAAGCTCTGGAGCAACTGCAATTGCAAAGTACACATTCCATTTGCCTTTAGTAAATCAAACCCTATGAGTAATATACAATGTGCTCTCTAACTTTAGTAGTCCGTAACTTTTTTGTGGCGAAAATGTTGTATATGTCTGTATGTCTGTGTGTATTTACTCTAAGATATTGTACAGTAGTTTAAAAACCACTCGTAACTAGAATCACAACTCCTGTTTAAGGGGTCAATAAAGTAAAAGGGATTTTCTCCAAAATTACTGTTTGCCCCAAATACTTTTAGCACTAATCCCTCCTGTGGGGTCAACATAAATTTTTCTGGTTGCGCTAAACTTATGAAAGGTGATAAAAAGGTCTATAGGCTACAACACATAATCATTGCAATTTCCAATGCCTTCATTAATAATTTTTTCATATTGAGAATTTTAACACACATTGTAAATGGAAAGCCATTTATTGGGATATTTAGCACAGAAACAGATACTGCAAGAGCTCTGCAGGCTGGTGCCTTATCCTTCGTATCTATCACTTTCTACCCTGCTTATTACAGTCGTTGGAAAGGTAATGGCCAATGCTTTTGTTAAACAAGATCTGCTTTCAGGAAAACATCTCAGACCACCAGGTTGGCAAAGAATCATCTGAATTTGTTATACAATGTCATTTTGTGCATTAATCCCATATTCCATTCTTACCAAACAAAAGCTGAGCCTGTACAATTTATGAATCAAAAAGCTTCTGGGAAGAAAAATGCATCCGAAAAACAAATCTGAAGCAGAAATAAAACTTACTGGTAAGCTTGATGGCCTCTCTTGTTGTATTATATTCAAGTCTTCATGGTTAGTCTTTGCAGGAGCCATTGAAGGAGGTTGTGTCCTGTTTCCATAGCTTTCTGGAGGAACATCCTGAACACACACAAAAAAAGTAAAATATATAATATGTGTGGCATAATTATATTTGCTGCTCCAACAGTCATCAGGTAATCCCCCAAATAGCCTTTGCAGAAAATATGATTATAGACAATACAGGTTTTATCTTAAAAAAAAAAAAAAAAAGCAATTTACGCTGTGAAAAAGCATGTGCATTTACTGTAAATAAGGCCAAAAAAAAAATCCTACTAGGCCATTTCCTGTGCTGGCTTTCTCCGCAGCAATATACTCTCTCTAGGCATCCAAGTTAAATTAATTGTTATTGGTAATTTTATTGTTGTGTCCTGTTATTGTGATTTTTGTGTTGTATTTGTTGAATGTAACCTTATCTTAGTAATTTCCCATTGAGATTAATAAAAATATTCTGAATCTGAGTCACAAAAATACCAATCTTAAGTGAATCCTTTATATCAGCAAAAATTAACTCCATACAACGAGTCAACATCAAGACCTCAATAGACAAAGATCAGTGTGTAGGAGGAAAACAGCATGGCCAGTTTAATACATAAAAGTGCAGAGATGGTGAATAAGGGGACAGCATCCATCACACAACTCTTTAATGAATAAATCAGATACCTTCCATTACTTCCCTATAGGACCCATAAACACATCCATTTTATACAAGGTAATAAAAATATGATACACAATTAATTTTGTTTGCCTAGGTGAAGCAGATGGAACCATTCAGTTATGTCAAAAAAGAGTGGCAGGATTTCTCACTTATTGTCATTACATTAAGGGGGAAGGGTAAAACCATTCTGGTTTGACGATAGTAAATAAGCTGCCACCAGCTAACAACCAGCTGGCTAATTTACATGTAGTGGCATAAGCAAGCACACAGCACTCCATGGTGATATTTAATTCATCTAGTTATATATGGAAACGGCACACTATGCGATACGTTAAAGACGACAATAGATGCGAAGTCAAGCAATGGGTGCTTTAATTAATAGCAGTCTCATCTCGCAGACCTAATAGCACAAATAAGTAAGTAAGATTAATCAGCACACCCACCCAAGTATACAAGGTTGAGAAACATTTCTACTGTTCGCTCTTGTATCAGAACATAATTTCAAAGAAAAATCGGTTCTATAGAGCAGCATACATTTTGGTGGACCTTTGAAGAATGGGTCATCACAAATTCCAAAATGAGTAGAGGACCTTGGGTTCACATGTATACTGCTATTTTTTATTTTATTTTTATATTTCACATCAAATATTATAGCAGGGTGTTACACTTTGACTGCTTGAATCAGTGTTTCTCTTCCTTTTCAGTCAAGGTACCCTTTAAAATTCCGCACAATCTCTAGGCACCCTATTGCAAAATGTACAAAACTAAAACTAATAGCTTTACATTATACAACACCCAATGTTAGAGGTGATTTATTCTTCCAAAGCAATACATCTTTGCACTCTAGTACTTACTAGTATGCCAATGTTTGTCTTCTCCCTCAACTAATGTGACCCCAGTGCTGATGGAAAGGGGCAGTGAAGAGGCAAACAAGGATGCTGTGGAGGCGCCAGATGTCCTCGCTATTAACTTGCTATTGTTAGGCCAGAAGGTTAAGCTAGAAGGTTGTAATGGTGCAAAATAAAACCTTGGCTTTGTGTAGCAAAAAGTCAGGTTTGATCCACCCGCTGGATCGTACACAATTTTTGAGCAAGTTTTAGACATTTTGCCAAGACACCCCTGAAGAAACCAGAGGGCACCCTGGTTGAAAAAAGGCTGGCTTAAGTATCTGCTTCTTGCATACGCTGTAGCTCATGGGTACTCAACCTGTGGCCCTCCAGCTGTTGCTAAACTACAAAGTCCCATTGTGCTTGTAATTGTCAACCTGCAAAACCTCATGGGACTTGTAGTTCCGCAACAGCTGGAGGGCAACAGGATGAGCACCCTTGCTTGTAATACACTTGGCCTTGTTTTTGTAAGGACCGCTTACTGCCCAAGCACATATTCAGCCTTTACGGCACATTCTGCATAGTTGAATGCAGGTAATGAAAGTAGTTTAGAATATAAATGGACTAAATAAATACAGAAACATGCAGTTCTTTCAGAAGCTATGGCTAAAAAAAAAATCTACCAAGACAAAGGCAACTCCATCACATCACATACAAAACTCAAGTTATTGTGGTGTGGATAGATTTAGATACACGTATAAATGTCCTTATTCATTAAAAAGATATGAATACCGGTGATTTGAGAGAGACATTCGGAAAAATGTTAAAATGCAGGTTGAACTTAATTGAAAAATCATGTATTCTGCAAATATGTTTGAAAAACCATTTGCCAAATTTTACATACATTTCCAGGTCTTGAAGTTGAATTCCAAGGCAGATACTGAAATGCAATACTTCACTTCTACAAATACTTCAATTATTTTACCTAGAATTTCCATAAATATCGGAATATATCTAGATATCACCCCACAAGGGGTGCTAGGCTTTGAAGCCTGCCCATGTGTTGCTAGGGAATGTCCAGACAGGATGAGAGAGAAGAGTGAGCAGAGGTCATGACTTGAGTTGCTCCTCTTTTATCGCCCAACAATCAGGCTGCAGCTGGCAAGGTGATTCCACCATATTGCTTAACCGTAACAGAGAACATGTTGTCACCCTCCAAGCTGCGCTGTCTGCAGCAGCAAATAAATCACAAAACCGTGTCTGGACACAATTACAAATTTTCAGCAAAAAAAGGCAGTTCACGTTATGTCAACTGTTTATATAGCTTGCAGTTCAGTATAAGAACGAACTTGTATGAATTTTTTTCTGTTAGAGTTATTTACCATGAATAGCAATACAAACAATGCGGTCAAGCAACATGTGCTGCTAGTAATCAGTGGCAGCTCATCAGGTGCCCAAGGGTTCCAACCTGTGCAAAGGGGCCACAATTTCAGTCCAAAAACATCTGGGAGTACATCACAGCCATTCCAGGATTATGCTTTTTTTTATATATAAAAAAAAAAATAATATTGTGTAGCACCACGTTAAGAAATTCAATAGTGCAAATGAAAAACTAGTGTACAAAAAAAATATATCAACATATATAGTTAAACTGATGAAGAAACAAAGTCCCAATTGGCTGTATATAGTCCAAGGTGATGGAGTAAATCAAGAACCAAAAACACCTTCACATTTGCAAAATGTTCTTCTGTGAGTGTGTTCAGAGGCCAACCACCATCTCCCTATAGAGTCAACACTGACATTTTTTTGTACACTAGTTTATTTCATTTGTACTAATAAGAAAGTCACGCTACACAATAGCTATATTTTTTTTATTTGATTTGGTTACTAACAAGACCTTGATCTGATTTTTTAACGCCACAGTGCAGATGTCTTAATTTTTATATGCTATTTTTTATGATGGATCCAAAACATCATAACCTTTCTGGTGAAGTTGGATCTTCATTTGCACTCTATAGAGGTACAGCTTTGGTTGCAGTTTTGGATCAGGGGATAACAAAATAAACGGGACAGTCCTAGAATGACTGATGTACTCCGAGGTGTCTTTGTTCTGATATCATGTTACTAGGAATACCGGGCATTTCCATGTGCCTGCATTTTACATCCAATGCCTGTTTGGCACCCCTGCATACCCAAAAGCATGAGTACAAGTATATAACTGCTAGAGCCAGAACTCAAGAAAAGAAGCTGGTTGTGTTTTTTGGGTCGCCTGCTATTTATAATAAAGTTGCAAAAAAAAAAAAAACCCCAGAACAATTACCCACAGGTACGCTTTACAGAATGAATCCATGCAGTATAGATTTTTTTAGCACGTATCACATGACAGTGAAAGCCTGTATTAAGTTGTTCTGTTAGTAACACTAGTGTCTGATAGAATTGTAAATTATGATCTTTTGATTTTAAAAGTCTCTATAAATCATGTAATCCACTTACAGCAGATTGCAAAGAGGTGCTTATGTTGGGAAAGCAATATGCTATGCTAAACATTGTCTCTAAACTGAATATTTTCCCAGTCCACCACACTGTCAGTGGGCCTCAAATCATGCCAACTTCAGTTCTCTAAAATAACCAGAAGAAAAACAGAGAAAGCATTGGGAGGGCATAGAGAAGGCACAACCTAAAGAGAGAGAAAAAAAAACAAAAAAAAAACAGACATACAACCAGCAGCATTTAAAGTGGAAAGGAACATTCCATTATCACAACCCCATGGCCATTCTGTTGAGCACTATATTGTTTATAAAAGTAAAAATGAATAATATTTATCTATGTAGGCTTTGGTCTTCTCACCAATAATTCCTAACAATATACTTACACTCTTCATCACATTGAAGTGTAAGGAAAAATAAGCATTTGTAATAAAATGCAGTTTATTTACATTTCAACCACTTTTAACCATTTTCAATCTGCCCAATCTGGAAAAAAAAAAAAAAAAAAAAACTACTGAACAAAATCAAGGATAACTTACCCCAACAATGTTTTGATTGGTTTACAGTTTTGACAAAAACTGTTGCCCAAAAGTTGCCCTAAGGCTCGGTTCACACAGGGGCGACTTGTCCAGGCGACTTTGCCGCCTGACAAGTCGCGCTCCGTTCTGTACTATGGAACCGTTCTAATAGGATCGACTCAAGTTGCTCCGACTTAGAAAAAAGGTTCCTGTACTATTTTGGGGCGACTTCAGGCGACTTGCATTGACTTCTATACAGAAGTAGTTTTGAAAGTCGCCGCTGATCGTGTGCAGGTCGCGGCGCTGCAAGTCATGCCGCCCCTGTGTGAACTGAGACTTAAAATAGTTATTGCCCAGTGTACTTGACATCTTTGCTGGTTTCAGGACCTAAAGTGCACAATCCAAAATTTGGGATGAACGTTAACCTGAAATGTTTCAGGTTTTGGGTGCAATTGAAGTGCTTTGGATCGATTTTTACCAAATTTTTTATATATGCTCTCTAACAGCTTAGAAACTACTGTGTTTGAAGGAGGATTGAGGCCCAATAAATTGCCACCAAACTACTGATGGTTTGGCCAGCATTAAAGGTATGAAAGAACAGAAAAAATAAACAGATGCCGGCCATCAATGAAAATAGAAGGCCCATTTTACTGTCCATTTACGCTTTACACAAATTCCATTAATAAAATTAAGTATCATTTTTATGAGGCTAAAAGCATAATGAACATTTTGCCTGGTACTTCGATGCATCAAAAATGCACACTTGTGTTACAGCACACCACAAAAGATGTTGCAGTGAAAAAAGTAAAGCAGTAATGATTCCTCCGACGTGGGGGTCCCTTTACAATAAATGGTTTGCAGTATGCAGTATGCCACAACACAAAGTACTTTGCATTGTGTTACCACAACGAAGACTGGTGTAAACGGGCCCTTAAACTCTAAGAACATCTTGTTTTCTAAATCTGTATTGTCAAAATGCATTTCAATATGGTATGTTATTTTTAGAGGAAAAAACTCAGTATCAATAAGATATTCAATAGCACAAGCACTACAAAACACATTCACTTATTTTACTTATTTGGTGCAACAACCAGCTAAAGAAAATTAAAAATACACCTTCATTTAAAAGACTATTCAATCTCAGCATAGACTGCAAACACATACGAAGATAAAAAAAAAAAACTTCTGTGACTGAATAATAATAATAAACTCACAGAGGAACCATTGATTGCAGTGTGCAACACACAAGCTGTAGAACTCCCTACTCTTTGATCAATGAAATCAACCATAACACCTTCCTCCTACTCTAGGATTTGGGAAGCTGCAAATCACACACACAGATGTATTCTTTTCTGACATTAAAAGCACGTGTTGAGATTACTCTCAAAGCTACGTCCATACACCCTATGGCTATTGGCAAGATTTCAAGGAAAGATACTTTGGCATGTAATACTAAGGGAAACCCTGACTTGGCTGAAAATGAGAACAAATAATAACAGACGAGGACATAAAAATACAGAGCTAAAAATGGAGTCACACTAAGATTTATTTTATTAACCCTAGCTTTCCTTTATATGTGTCAAAACATTGCATTATGCTGCATGCTTACAACCAATTAACAAACAGCATTCATTTATGTTTTTACATGATGTCCAGACTTTTTAAAAAGGATTGAGTAAATAATCAAACCACACAATTGTTTGTTCATACGTTAGTTCTGGGCTCTTCATTCAGGTATTGTTCTGTAAATGCTTACTAATTTGAGAATATATATATATATAGAGGTGGATGCCACCTTAGATGAAGACAGCCACTTAGATGCTCGCATGCTTGGAACAAACACAGATCTATACTCAGAAAAAAGTTAAAAAAAAACATCCCCAAAAAAACAAAATACAAAAACGTATAAAAAAAAATGGACAGACTCGATGGACCACTTTTGGTCTTTTTTCTGCCCCTATGCACTATGCACTTAGAGGACCAACATATATACTCAATAGACTTGTACACTCAAACACCAAATATATAAGAATGCCTGGTTTTAAATTTTGCTTGTAAGTAGGGATGAGCTCAGACATGTTCAGATCCTAATCTGAACCCACCTGAGCGATCCCTCCTAGAAGCTGTCATTGCCCACACCAGAGGCATTACCAGCCCCACAGCTGGCCGCTTGTGACTGGCAGTGTGCAGTAATAGCTTCCTGGTAAAATAGCTCAGGTGGATTCAAACTAGCATTTGAAATTTCCTGAGATCATCCCTGCTTGTAAGGCAAGTTACTTTTATCATAGATCCCAACTTTCTGAGATGGAAGAGCGGAACATCTTTTAGTACAATGTGTGTAGGCAAAGGACCCCATGACCCCAGTTACATGAATCATGAAAAATGAAATAAGCAAAAATAGCTTTTTTATCATAATGTTTCGTTTGTACTGGCCTTTTAAAATAATGTGATCATAAAAAGGTTTGTGTGAAAGGTTTGGTGTAGTGTAACACTTGTTAGTTAGGTCAATTCCTCTGTCTCAAAAGAGGAACAACTGAGGAAGAAAGAGGGACAGTCTCTCAAAATAGTTTCATGCTTTTACTTTCACCCTCTGTTCTACCTCTCTTCTACAAATTTTACCCTGCCAGTAATTGCCTTTACAGACTAGGTGGCCAAAAGTTTTGAACATCTGATTCCCACACCTATACGAGTTTGTTAGACATTGTATTCCAAGCCATGGGCATTCATTTGGTGTTGCCCTCCAGTCTTCTGGGTAGGCTTTCCACAAGATTTGGAATTGCTCAATGAGAATTTAGAATTTAGTGGGAACCAAAAAAGCGTTTATGAAGTCAGGTACTGATGTTGCATGAGAAGACCCGACTCGATCTGTGTTCCAATTGTTTTTCCAAAGTTGTTCAATAGGATCTCCTTCCCCACACCATTACCACAAGCTTATGGGTTATCACACAACAACCATTAGTCAAAGAATTCACAATATTTTATAGTGAAAGGAATTATGAGAGACTTTTAAATGATAAAAGTAAATCTGTTCTAAATCAGGGAAGTGCAAACTGGGTATGTGGAAAATGTACGCACTTAAGGTTTAGCTTCAGTTAAAACTGCATATTATAACCATTGGTAGCTCAGTTAATATAAACAACTACATTTATATGCAAATTTCCATTTTATTTTTGCAGAACAAAGAGTTTCTGTAGGAAAGTCAAGATTTGCATATAGCTTTAGTTGGCTGAATCTATGAATCATTTGGGTGTAGTTTTGACCACATGTAACCTCTGTTTATAAGGATTCATCATATTCTTTTCTTTTTTTTCCAAATATTTTATTTTCAGCAGAAAGGTAGTTCCATAACTACAATCCAACAATAAAGACACCAGTAAACAAAACGTAAGTACATCTAGGTAATAAGTAGAATCAGGACACCAAAATGTAATAGTAAGCATTTAGGTAGCCTTATGGAATATACATAACACTCTATGTCCATATAGGACTGGGAATAATCAGAAGACTGGATACCCAACTCATTTTAAATATACATGTAGAGGTAGGAGAAGTGTCGAAGGATAGACGAGAGAGACCAGCCGGTCTTGGGGAAGGGGGGAGGGGAGGCGAGGAAAAAAAAAGGGAGGAATCGTGCTGAAAGATTGATATTGTGGGGGTTATTTACGAAAGGCAAATCCAATTTGCACTGTGAGTGCACTTGGAAGTAAAGTCGCTGTAGGATGATAAAATCAGAAGAGCTTCCACTCATTTCAGACCTACCCTTTGGCTTTAGAGCGACTGCACTTCCAAGTGCACTTGCAGTGCAAAGTGGATTTTCCTTTCGTAATTAACCCCCTATGTCTCATCAGGGAAACGCAGAAGTTATATTCTGTGCTCTATTCATCAAAAATAGCCTTCTCTACCTCAGAGAAGACAAACATGTTCCAGAACATCCACGTTTTAGAGTAGCGCTCATATTTATGCTATGCTGTGAGGCTTGAGTCCTCCATTTTATTTATGTCTTCCACTTTTTTAAGCCAGAGACTACTGTTCTACTATACTGTAAGGGGAATGCCAGATTTAGGGGCATTTAAGGACTCCTCATATTTTTTTATATATTATTTTTTTTTTTATCAAAAAAGGGTTTTATTAAAGAAATAAAACAGAACAAAAACCAATACAGAGAAAGTAATGGCAAGACATCTCCACAAATACAAAATATGCAATTGTAAACACAGTGGGGGTTATTTACAAAAGGTAAATCCACTGCGCACTGCACGTGCACTTGAAAGTGCAGTCGCTCTAAATCGAAGGGGTAGATCTGAAATGAGGGGAAGCTCTGCTGATTTTATCATCCAATCATGTACAAGCTAAAATGCTGTTTTTTATTTTCCTTGCATAGCCCCCTCGGATCTACAGCGACTGCACTTTCAAGTGCACTTGTAGTGCAAAGTGGATTTGCCTTTAGTAAATAACCCCCTAAGTGTTTAGGCCTGGTGCATGAGGCTACAATGTTTAGGTTTCTATCATCTTGTAAAACTCTTCGAGAGGCCAAAAGCTGCTACGGCTGCTGAACACTGGATAGTGCACTGAGGGCTACTAATGTTTTACCCAAGGACAAATGCCCTAAATATTAGTAGCTCCTGATGCACCACCCATAGTATCAGCTTTCTGCCTCTCAGAGTTTTACAGGTTGAAGGCAGTGGCGCTGGGTGGTGCACCTGTGCCATCTTCCCGCACGTAAATGCCAGAGTCATGTGCCTCAGGGTTAAACACTCACTGTGCATAAAGCACAAAAAAAAATTGTAGAAACAGAGCAGCTCAGTGGTTAGCTCTTTTGCCTTGCAGCACTAGGGTCATAGATTTTAATCTCAGTCAGGACACTATCTACATGGAGTTTGCTTGTTTTTCCTGTGCTTGCATGGATTTCCTCCCAACGACATGCTGGTAGATTAACTGGTTCCAGTCTAAATTGGCCCCAGTATGTATGCATATGATATAGGGACTTTAAATTGTGAGTTCTTAGAGGGCAGGGACTGATGTAAATGTGTCCGTTGAAGGCATTATATAATACCTGTAATGAATAAATACCATCTCACAACTATTTATATGTGGAGTATTTTATAGGAGGATTATCCCTTTTGTAATCTTTAATTCACTGTTACTGAAAAAGTACAACAAAAAGGTACACTCCTATTTACCTTCATTTTGACATGCTATGACATATTTGAAACACCAAATTGACCAGAATAAGAAAACATGCAATCAAACATAGAATCAATGGCTATAAATGTTAGCCCAAGTTTGGGAGTATTTCTCTAAACAGCAAAATCCCCAAACCTGTTAATAGCAACATATTCAACAGTAAAACCAATGGAAGCTATCAATATACAGATCTGAACATCCCGTTTTGTAGCCAGGAAAGGCATTGGTTGGTCTGTTTTGGTGCCAATAAGCTGCAGAGAACATTCATGGAAATGGGATAACCTGGATATTCCCATCTCCTTTTGAACATAAATTTGCATATTAATTATAGGAAGCATACAATAGAAATATCCCTTACTGTTTGTAATTGCAACTTTTTTTATTGTGATTTAAAGTGACACCTAAAAAATCTATTCAAGCATGTATTCTTACCTCAGAAAAGTGCCTTCTTTTGCTCTCAGCCTCCTCCACAGTTGATCTTTTGCTGCTGTGATCCAATTTAAAATTTCAAGAGAATATCCAGCGCTTCAGCAACAATTATAATATCCTGTAAATGATATTCCAAGCCGCTTACCAGATTTCCAATCCACCTATGCCAAGTGGGCCAATAAACTGTCAAAATCACCAAGTGTGTGTCTTCTCCTTTATTCACCTTTGCTTCCCCAATATCTTCAACTCATCACACGAGAAACCCAAAAGAAACTCACATAGTGCAGTATTTTATAAATAAATGGAACTAAACATATCTATATTGTGCTCACATGTGAATATACCACCATCATGTACCACCAGTGATAAAGTGTTCCACTCACCACATGCACAGCCCATTACCAAATACATTAAAACCGCTTTGTATTCCATTCCAAGTGGGGCAGCAGATCTAAATCAAAATGGCTGCCTGGGTACCTCTGGACCTGACACATTTTGTCCATAGACTTTGTCAAAGGAATATGGATGAAACACGTGAGCAGTGATGTCAGACACTGGAATTACTCAAGCGGCCATTTTGAGTGCTGGATATCTGTATACCTTCTTACATGCAAGCATATTGGTGGTGAATAAATCTGTTTTTATGTGATTTTCTGCACTATGGGCACTTTTTGATTCCTTCATGTTCTTTAACTATTGCTCTAGGGGAGGCTGAATACTGAGAAGACCAGGATTGAGGCTTAGATTACCATACCCTGTGGCTTAAAGGATCCATTTTGGTAAGGTGTTGAGCACATATAAAGGTGACAGGTGGTGCAAGAATCATGGATTTGCACTTTTACGAACCTATCTCTGGTAATGAGTCAATACACATTAGGCTGGCATATGCCATGTTAATCACAGATCTGCACTTTATTATTGATATAAATGTGAGCATAATCTATTCATATGATTTGCAGTGTTAATCTTTTCAGCATTACACTATTTTGAGTAATTTTCTTTTGCGTTATATTGAGAGGAGGAACACTAAGGGATATTGATCCACTAATCTGCCTGGAATGGAATGGTATGCAGTTTTAATTTGGTAAGAGCCTGCACAAGTGGTGGGTGGAGAACTTTATGACTGGTGGTGTACTGATATACATGTGAGCACAATATAGATATGTTTGCTTCCATTCATTTATAAAATAGGACACTATATACGTTTCTTTTGGGTTTCACATGTGTCAAGTTGAAGATATTTGGGAAGCAAAGGTGAATAAAAGGAGAAGACAATAAAGGAGAAGACACACAGTTAGTGATTTTGACAGTTTATGGGACCCACTTGGCATAAGTGAATTGGAAATCTGGTAAGAGGCTTGGAAAGTCATCTGCAGAATAATACTCACCTTTCCAAATTGTTCCTGAAGCACTGGACGTTCTCTTGAATTTTTGAACAGAGTACACCAGGGGGAATTGATGGTCTATTCAGCTGCTTGGGAGACTCCATGAAGCACTTGTGCACTGGTGGACTTTTGAATTTGTGATCCAGTTTCCTGTTATAGGGTGACCAAGTTTGTTCGCCATGATCCCATATAGCCACCCTCTCTTGCTTGCTCCCAAGATCAACTATGGACTATACTATAGGTGGAAAGGAGGGGCAATGATGACATGATTTCCACCTTGTCAAATTAGAGAATGCTTTACATTCATTAAAGAAAATACAAGGCATTCTATGAATGCTGGAAGTGCCAGGAGAATTACCCCTTGTGGTCAATACTCTCATGGTATATAGCCCAAAGCAGCCCAAAAATTAAAAGGTTTACCAACTCCAAATGCCCTGGCCACTGCTCTAGACCGTGCTGCACATAGCTTGTGACCACTCTGATCAATCAGAACACAACATCAGCTTCAGGGCCTTCCTACTGCCTAATAAAATCCCAGACTTTCAGATGCCATTGCAACAAGATCATCAATGATATTCACTTAACCTATCAGTGGTCAAAAATGAATGGCTGATCAGTGTTTATCAGGTAGTGAAGCAGTTAAAAGTGGATATCAGTCTTTGTGTGTATTGAAGGACCTTGGTAAACGGTTGGCAGAGATTCATGAATATGTTGGAAAATCTTTATACAATCTGCTCAGCAAAATACCACTCAAGGTCTCAGTCTCTCTCTGCCAATGTCTGCCTGTTTGTATCAGCATATGTCCCGCAATGGCTGCTGGCCAGTGTTGGCCATTAAGTATGCATGAAAGAGTATTGGTAGCTTAACCTTACAATCAATTATATAGTATATAAGGATTCATGGCCAACATTTTTGATCTTGCAGCCCTTTGCATTTGTAGAAAGTCACTGAAAAACTTGAGGAATCCTAACAACTCTCACCAACTCTCACCAGCGGAAATATTTCATAAATAATTATATGCATACAATGTAAACTGGAACATTATATAATATAATTTGCCTTTTTGAAAAGATCACCAAGCCAAGTACATGTACATGTAGAAGCAACTGAAGATATGGGGCCATATGCAAAATTGAAATAATGTCAGTGCTCAAAGTGTGCACACATTACATTTTGTATAAAAACTTAAGAATTTTTCTTTTGTTATCATCCCTTATTCTTTTTTTTTCTTGTTTGAGCTTCTATAAGCAAAACACTCTATTGCTTTCCCCAGTGTGCCATGTCACTTTCACTGCTGCCTGTGGAGTTCATTCGACACATTGTGCCTGGCTATGAAGACGACTGTTCACACTGAAAGGTAAGGTGCAACGTGTGCTATTATTTTTCTGTCTGTCATCCATGTTCTGATCCATATTCAGAGGTAGAGGCGGTGTAAGAACCTTTATAGCTTAGTTGTGCATAGGAGAGTGTTATGCTTTCAGCAAACACAGGTGCACAGGCAGATTAAAGCAGTTGTAAACCCCAAACATGAAGTATGAACAAAACATATCCATCTATAATGTGTACTTGTCTCAAATAGGAGCACTAAGTGTAATTTGTGTCTGGGGGAAAGGAACATCCAGCTATTTGACAGCCTCTTTTCTATGACAGCTCAGACAAGCTTTATAAATTGTGCACTTTCAATGGATAGATGAATAGAGAAGAAAAAAACTACAGATAGAAAGGTACAACTTATGTAGGAGGATTTACTTCTTCTCTGTGTATCACCTGAGGATAGTCACTTCACTGGGTATGTAAGGCCCCTTTCACACCGTCGGACTATTCAGGTCTGCCTGTCAGTTTCCACCAAAAGCAGATGGATGGCCCTACGTCCGGATCCATCACTTGCGGATCAGATCGGGTGAGATCTGATGAAAACGGACAAGCTGTCCATTTTCGTCTGATCTCTCCATAGAAACCAGTGGCGCTCGACAAGCCCCTCCCCGCTCAGTGAGCAGAGAGCGACCTGTCATTCGCCGGCTCAGAGAAGATCAACAAAGATCTCCCACTGAGCTGGCGGACAGAGGCGGACTCCGAGGCAGCGGATCCGCCTCGTGAGAATGAAGCCTAAAGATTTACAACCACATTAATTGCAACGTGTCACGCCTCCAATTCTGCTACTACAGCGATGCTGCATTCTCAAAAATCTGAAATACATTATTTGATTGATGACTCACTTATACCAGTGCACTATGCCCATTGAATACGCTGCCTCTCATTCTGAATGGCACCCCAGTGCATGTTGCCAATTCATGCCAATTGCCATTGGGTGCTGTGACTGGGCCCTAATATGTATTTGATTAATTCAGTATCTTATAAAAGACACACTTTGATATATTTATGGTAAGAATACAAATGATAAAGGGTATTATAAATAGGTATTTCAGGTGTGCATTTTAGAAAATAACAGCAGTCAAAATCAAGTAGAGGCATTGTCAAAAAGGTCCCCTGTTAGAGAGCACTTTTTGGGCCCCCATGTGACATAATAAAGAACAGTACCCAAAAGTCTCTCTTGGTTCATAATATGCAATTGGTGTCAGATGGAAAAAAAACACCCCTTCACTTACAATCCAAGTGATACAAAGGGGAAACAGGAGAAGCTCCAGAAGGCCATTGTGCATCTGCACAACATGCACAGCTGGTATATTTTTTCTCAAAAAAAAAAAATCTAGATACTGTTTTTTTATTTTTAAATTAAAGCGGAGCTACGCTTATTTGCTTCCTACCCCCTCCGCTGCCACATTTGGCACCTTTCGGGGGGGGGGGGGGGGGGAGCGCATACCTGTCAAAACCAGGTATCTGCTCCCGCTTCTGTGCAAGATCGCTGCATCGTTGTGCGCCGATCTATGAAACTTCTGGCCCCTCCCCCACTCCGTTCTGGGAAACAAATAGGTCCCAGAAGACAGCAGGACCATTCAGAAAGCTCAGCACAACGCGCACATGTGCAGTAGGAAACAGGCTGTGAAGCCGCAACACTTCCTGTTTCCCTTAGTGAACATGCCGGCGCCTGTACGCAGATCAGATGGATAGATCGGCTTAGCTAAACAGATAAGTGTCCTTATATTAAAAGTCAGCAGCTACAGTATTTGTAGCTGCTGTCTTAATTTTTCCCCCCAGGCAGGAAATCCTCTTTAAGGACAGCCAAAAGAGAACCCATATGTGCTGGCAAAAAAATAATTACTCATGGGTTAATGTATTGATTTGTGCAAAATGGAGGATTTTTCCAGTCTGCTGTGGTGCAGTCAACACATGCATGTTATTGCATGCTGCACCATGTGTTAATGTGGGCTACGTTAAAGTAGTCTATTAATTTCAATGGAATACAGAACGCAATGCAATGGCCCAAAATTTGCGCATGTAGCATTTTTGCCAGCTTAGCATGCTGCATTGGAGTGCATTACCCAGTGTTGTGTAATGCTGCAGCTTTCTGAGCTACAATAGAGACATACATTTAAGAATAATGGAGGTAGGCGAAAGACACAGCCCTGCCATGCTCAAATTTATGAAAACCATAAAGAAGCCCCAAAAATCAATTGACTAAATCCACATGTACGTTGTTTCACCACTACTTTTCCTTGGGTTTGTTAATATGTCCATTGTGCTGCGTTTATCTGCCTACTACCACACATGTATGCGTTGTGCAGGGCACATAGAAAACATGTTTTTCTATGTAACCTTTTCAGTCCATGCAGGTGTGGTGGTATACAGAATACATAACTCAACAGACATGGTGTGAACAAGCCCTTACAGTATATACTGACTTTTCAAAATTAACACAATTCAGAGGTTGGATGAAATGTTTAGTCTAGACATCAAAGCAAAAAAGGGTCTGCTTGGGGAAAAAGGACATAGGAATTTGGTTCCAAATGAGGGACACTTTTCTTGCTCTTATTCCCTCATATTAACCACCATGACAGCTTTTTTCATTTTCTCCAAAGCCAAATTCATGTGTTGAAATCACTTCAACAAGCATTCATCATCTCAAATTATCTCAGGAAGCAAAATACTATGGGATTAGCACACGTCTGGTATTGGCCAGCATTCTGTTAATTTCATTGGACTTAAAGCTCTGAAGAGAAAAATTCCTTTAATGGATGACCAGAGGCTAAAGAAAACGATGTGCATTCAAAATTAACATTTAATAATACTTGAGAAGAAACAGCCAAAAGCGTTTCTAACATATAAATATAAAAAAAATACTGAAATAGGAAAGGCAGCTGAAATATAGTAAAAATTGTAGAATAAAGCTGTCACGAAGTCCAAAATTTTAACTTGTAATTTATAAACTAGTTTGGGAATTCAGGTGAAATAGTAATGGAGTTCAAAATAGATGGGTCTAATTTAAAGAGGATTGCTTATGGTACTTAACCTGATAAGACAGGCAGCTTCGGTTGACCAAGATTTTTGGGGCATATTGACCTTTACATATTGAGGTCAGAATCAAAACGCAACATCAAAGCACATTACATTTTACTACGCATCCATCACTTAGTACAGTACATTAATAAAAAGTAATACCAATAACAGATTGAACCACGTTTTAAATACTTCTAGTAAAATATACTTTTTGTAGCCACAAAAACAGATACCCAACTAAAAAAAATAAAATAAAAAATTCTTATTAATATAATATAATTTTATATTATATGTATATATATATATATATATATATATATATATATATATATATATATATATATATATCCCTAATATTCAAACATTTAATTTACCCAAAAATGGACCTGCTATGGTATATAAATTTCCTGGAGACGTGCATTTAAGCCTTCGGGCTATTTACATGAATAACTTATTAGCAGTTGAATTCCTGTTCTGCAAGCAAAAAAACAAACAGAGCAATTCCTGTATTACAGGGATCATTTAAACTGGCCATATACGTCTCAAATGTCACCCAACTCCTGTTGAATTTGAGCTGTTGGTGGCTCTGTCAGCACCGCCTGTCTTGACAAACTGAGTGAAAAATTGAAGGAGCTGGGTGAAAAATAGTTACCCCCCCCCCTCAATCCTTTTACCCCCTCACATTTCCTCAGTCAAACCTGGAATATTTCATTCTATGGGGCTTGAATAAAGCAGCCGTTTGCTCTCCCACTCGGTCACGAGTGTCGGGAACTACGCCACCCCACGCACCCTAGCGGGTCCGGCGGATACCGGTCGTGAAGGCTGGGGACTCTGGCCCAGCACTACCCAGCACGACCTGAGTAAGCCTCTTTATAAGATAGGTCCACATTATTTCTGTGTTTGCTAATCAGTTGTGCCTCTGTATAGCAATGTTCTAATAGCCACGACCAATGTAGCAGGGTAATAGCGTTGTCTGTATTGCGAGTAGCTAAGGTCGTGGCAGCACCTTATGTTTATGATGCTTATATGACTTGCACGTATGTATGTCTTGCATTTTTTCAATAAAATCTTTTATGGAGTAAAAAAAAAAAAAAAAGAAAGAAAAATAGTTACCTAGATTTCTGCAACCACACTGTTTAGCATGACTGGAGGCATCTATTAGGTTTCCCCGTGTTCACAATAGCTGGTTATCCCAAAGTGGTTAAACAATCGATGTCATTAATGTCACAATAATGTGGACCTTTAAGATAATAAGTCCAAATGCAATACTCCCCATGCATACGTTCCTGAAAATAGCTGTTCAGTAAAGACCACAGACTGGAAACCATAGACAGAGTGAAGAAATGTTATCAGCACACCAAGAATGAATCAAAAAGGTCCAAAGCTTTATTTTTATGGTCACATAGTAATCATGCGGCAACGTTTCAGAGCCACACATGACCACTTGCCTGATGAAGGGGCCCTGCGTAGCTCCAAAATGTTGCCGTATGTCTACTATGTGACCATGAAAATAAAGCTTTGGATCCTTTTGAGGAATTCTTGGTGTACTAAATTTCTTCACTCTAAAATAATGAAGCCACAAGTTGACGTTAACTGCATGCTGACTGCCTCACGTATGAGTATGGCGGCACAGCGGCGCTCTTGTGCTGTATTACGTATCTAGCACGTGATTCAACACTTCCGGATAGGGGGCACACCGGCTTAGTAAGGTTCAGTTCACATTAGTGTGGGCCATGTGTACCGCACTTGCTCGAGCACAGCTCCCTATTCATTTGAATAAGCCACTGTGCCACAAGAACTGCACAAAAAAGGTGCATACACCTTTTTAAATATCGTGATGCAGGCTGAGATGCATGGGGGTGCCATTTAGAATGAGCACACTGTATGAAACTCAGGAGCTCAATCAATCAATATCTGAAATTAGTCATGGATCTACACTTAAGTCTCATGTAAATCTGTTCACTGCAAGTCAGCATGCATTGTGTTGCCTTTGAATAGGCTTCCTAACGCATCAAAAAAAACTAAAAAGGAAGATGCATGCACTATTTTTTAGCAATGCAGCGCACCACATAGCACCATACTCTATTACCATATGTTGCAGTGCTCCTTAGTGCAGGGTGTGTTGGTAAGGTTCATCGGGTGCCATTTGAATGCGCACCAGCTCACATTGCTATGCAATACAGTGAGGCATAAAGGTGATTCCAGCCAATGGTTCCAGCTCAGATTCCCCCAGGAACTTGCATCAGAGCCTCAACTGTGTTCCTTGTATAAATTTGGAAAACCATTAACTGAAGTCCAACAGAACGTTTATATATACACAACACAGTAGGAAAATAGTAAGGGAAATAAACAGTGTTTTGCTAATGTCAGATAGGTCCAATACAATCTTCCCATCAGCTTGTTACAAGAAATATGTGTTCTAGGAGTTTACGATCAAGGGAAAAAAAAAAAGGAATCCATTTCTCTCTCGCTGGCAAGCTCCATGGGTCCACTAAAACCAAATCATTTCACCGGCCTACATTCCAATAGTTTTATTATCAAGTTAATTAATAGACTCCTGTGCTAATATCTAAATGCTAAGCAATTAATGGCACTGAACTATAAATGGCCCTGCCTTTGCTCTCACAGCAAAACGTTATCAAGCAAATGCAATTCTATCACTTCAGTGATTTAACACGAGCCTAGCAAGGTTAATATTCCTCAGTAAATGCAGAGTGTGGCACTCTTTTAATTAACCTTCTGTGATTTAAATAGTAAGAAACAGAGCTGAAACAAAAACCTTAAAAAGAAAATATATATATATATCTTAGGATAGAGCGAGAGACTCAAGTGTTTATGCTCTGGATTTCATGTTGACCCATTAATTTACGAGGACTGTGCGTTGACAAATAGGCTAATTACTATATGTGGTGTAATAGTAGTATAATGTTCTTCCATGTACTGGTTGGAACAATCAGCTGTTTTAACTTTGATATACATCTACTAGCAAACATGTATACAGCAAGGTGATGCCAACAAACATTTTAAATTAAATATCGAAATGTAGGAATATAATCAAATTATGTGTATATGCGATACCTATGAAAGGTCATCAAAATAAGGTGAAGTAAAACTATTAAATTATACAACTTTATGGCTAACTTCACACCTGCAGTACGCGTGGTTGGTAATGTGGCAATATGGATAGTGAAAGGCAGTGCCATTATTTAGTAGTACAGTAGCTGGCAACATACCAATACTGCAGCACACCACAGGGCAAGCAATATACAGTAGGTATTGTGGTGCACTACACTACAAAAATGGTGCAGATCCAATAAAATGGTCTTCTTGTTTTATTTTGAATGGGCAGCCTTACGGCAATGCACTAAATACACAATAGGTTGTTGCGTGCAGAGGTCAGAAAGGAATCATTTCATCTTGTTATTTAATCTAGTTCTAGCAATTTCTGTTATTCTAATGTGACCGGCCCCCTCTTAGTGTACACCGGTGTATATATTATTGCAAAATACATGATACCGTATAGGTTTGTGGCTTACCATAAACCTCACTGAAGAAAAAAAAAAAGGTAAATTCCCTAAAGCATAACAAATGCTAAATATTCATTACTATGTATTATCAATCTATGTTAACAATATTTTTCATTTTTATTCACTGATTTGGAGGACAAGTACAATGCACATTTATATTGTTTTTATGTGGTATTGTGAACTTAAAAGTGAATTCACCAAGATGCAGGAGTTTGTCTCATGATATTCTTCCATGCAAAATTTCAACTAAACACAATTTTCACGAAGGTTCCATTCATAGCTGATGCTCCGTATTATATGTGTATTGTGCATTGTAGGCATGTTTTATGCACTTTACATTTGAACTCTATATAACACAGGGTTTTTTGACAGAAACCACATCCAAGACACATACAGCAAGCTTGACTTTTTCAAATACACCGCATCTGTAGAGCTAGGAACACACTTTAAGATAAAATCTGTACGGGTAACGATCATTCATTTTTTTATAGTGTGTACACAACTTTCGATATACGATTCGAACTTCCCAAATGAAAATTTGCGAAGGGACAAACGTCAATTTTTCTCGTACATGAACAGAACTAACAATTTTCGTTTAATGTGTATGTTTTCCTACAGTATTGGATACGAAAGCATGCGCATGATCAGAAACAATCTACGCTACAATGTTTTTATGTCATATAAAAAGTTTTTGTTGTTCAAGAATTTTTGTACAATTGGTACCATCCTTGGGTCTGACTTGCTGTAAATCATTAAGGAAAACCAGCCGATCGTTCATCTGGTTTTCTCATAGTGTGCATACAGCTTAAAGCGGTAGTAAATTCAGCCAACACAAATGGAAAGAAACATAGTGAGGGAAAAAAATATTTGATCCCCTGCGGATTTTGTAAATTTTCCCACTAACAAAGAAATTTTCAGTCTATAATTTGAACGGTAGGTTTATTTCAACAATGAGACAGAATAACTAATAATAAAAAAATCCCCAAAAATTATTAAAAAAAAAGTTATAAATTGATTTTCATTTTAAATTAGTAAAATAAGTGTTTGACCCCTTCGTAAAACATGATTTCTTACTTGGTGGCAAAACTCTTATTGGCAGTTACAGGAGTCAGACATGGTGTTCTTGGGGTCATAGGCAACATTCCTCCTCCTCTAAACAGCGAGTTGAGATGATGCCAAAGAGCTTGATTTTGGTCTCATCTGACCATAACACTTTAACCCAGGTTTCCTCTGAATCATTTAGAGGTTCATTAGCAAACTTCAGACAGGTCTGTACATGTGCTTTCTTGAGCAGGGGGGCCATGTGGGCACTGCAGAATTTCAGTCCTTCACAGCATAGTGTGTTACCACTTGTTCTCTTGGTGATTATGGTCTCAGCTGCCTTGAGATCATTGACAAAAGTCTCCCATGTAGTTCTGGGCCCGATTCCTCACCGTTCTCATGATCATTGAAACTCCACGAGGTGAGAGCCCTCCACGAGCATGGAGTCCCGGACCAAGGGAGATTGGCAGTCTTTTTTTTTTCTATTTGCAAATAATCACGCCAACTGTTGTCACCCTCTCACCAAGTGATGGTATTGTAGCCCATTCCAGCCTTGTGTAGCTCTGCAATCTTGTCCCTGATATCCTTGGACAGCCCTTTGGTCTTGGCCATGGTGGAGAGATTGGAATCTGATTGCTTCTGTGGACAGCTGTCTTTTATACAGGTAGATTATGAGCATTCCCTTTAAGAGGGTGCTCCTAATCTCAGCTTGTTACCTGTATAGAAGACACATGGGAGTCAGAAATCTTTTGCGTTTTTCTGGATATTTTTGTTATTCTGCCTCTCATTGTTAAAATAAACCTACCATTAAAATTATAAACAAATCATTTCTCTGTCAGTGAGCAAATGTACAAAATCAGGAGGGGATCCAATACTTATTTCCCTCACTGTAAGGGCAGTAGGTAAGTAACAACAATGCACATCGCTATACTATATAAAGAAAAATCTCAATTATTTTCTCCCTTACCTTCATTTCTGCATTTCTCAGTCAAAGCCTGCACCATCTTGGGACTCCTCTTTAGCATCCAGCCTCTATGAGGAAGGAAGTAACCTTGTGCATGTGCAGTATGAATTAGCCAAGCCTCGCTTTCACTCCCAGTTGCTTTGGGAACATGATTGCTCAATTCCAACTGTACCCGCTTTATTTTATGTTTTTTGGATGTACTCTCCTGGGATTGCAATACAATGCCGCAGAGAGTGGAGGACATGGTCACGGCATGAACGGATGACAGAGAGAGAGTGCCATGAATCGTGACTATAATGCGCATGCAGTAATGTCATTAGAATGAACTTCACTCGATTTTTGTGGAATGCCACAGGATAGACAGATTGTAAAGACAACACCTGGTACACTGTTTAACTATTTCAAGGACTGTAAGTAGGAATCTTGAATTTACTTACACTTTAAGCTATGTAACCCCTGCATATTTTTAAATTTCATAAGTATCTTATCTAAAAAAAAAACAAATAAATACTACTTGAAAATGGTATATTTTCCTTCTTCCTAAAAACCTGATTGAACTTAAACTCATCAACAGCTTGAAGTTAGCAAAAACCTGTGAGATAATTAGTGAGCGTACTCTAAACATTGATACGAATAGCACACATACTCCGTAAATTTCTGTGTGCTATCCATGGTTGGATTTACAGTCAATGAGTCTACAAGCACACAACCTTTGGCACCTAACTGCAGCACATTGATGCCCTACAGCAGTGGTTATCAACTTATGAACTAAAGAGGACTAAATGCGGCTCCTGATGTCAGCAAAGGGCCACATATAATGTTCAATATATGTAATGCTTGAGAGGACTTTCAGAAACTGCAGACCCAATAGAAGAAATGAGAATCAGAGAATGCAGACATGCTACATTTTTGGCTGGAGATATGCTACAGAAGACAGTGTTACATGAGGCTAGTAGAGATCAATGCTAATACCCTAATTAGTGTTCTCACTACAGACTGCTGAGGTCTAAGGGTCACACATCATATACCAAAGGGCTGCAGATTGGGCACCAGGCCCTACAGGAAAAACTACAGATGTCTTTCCACTATAATGTCGTGTTACCAAGAGGGCTGTGTTACAAGGAGCCACATTACTCAAGAAGCATACCAGCATACAAGCGGTCCTGTAACCAGGACCATATTACCAGATATGAGTTAGCTTTACAGAATCAGATCACCAAGCAGGTCATAAAACCATTGTGCTTTGTTACAAATGTGGTTTAAAGTGGAAGTAAACTCCCCTATCGTTTTCAGCCAAGGAAGCTGCCATCTTTGCCTAGGTTTAATCTTCAACTGCTATGGTGCTGCACATGTGATTCGGTATGACACCAGCCATTGGATGGTTTGATAGTTTGGCTGAGAGCACAGCCAATGTGCAGTTAGCATTCCTGGCATGCCTTTTTTTTTTAACTGTTTAAATCGATGGGTTTACTTCCACTTTAAATGTCAACTTCGCAAATGATATGCCTCAATCACAAATCTGAGTGATTTTGAGAAAACAAAAAGATCTACTACTTCTGCAGCATTCCAAAGACATTCCTTCAACATCACAATTATGTGCCACTTTGTGTTGGGCTATCACATAAAACACATTAACGTTTTTGGTTGTAACATGACAAAATGTGTAAAATTTCAAGGTGTATGAATACTTTTTCAATGCAATGTATATTGTGTTTGTGTGCACTTAACATTAATTTTAGTGAATTTTGCACTAAAAATATTGGATTGAACAGTTGCACAAATCTTGTGCAACTCCCATCTTTATTCTAAAGGAAGCATGTTTTCAGATAATATGTAATGTTCTGGGTTTTAAGTCATTTTCTAGTCAAAAATGCATATTTTAACACGTGGGCAAAAAAAGTCAGATCGTGAAGATCACAATAAAATGGCCAAGGAAGTACATTTTTCCCAAAAGGTTAAAATACAAATATCACATCTAATTCCATTTATATAAAATGTGTTGATATTGCCACTTCAAAGATTTTTTTTTTCTTCTGTGAAAGGTATTCACATAAAATGCACTCTGTGGGAAATATAAATATCACCAGTTTAGAAAATTAGCTGTTTTAGCAATATGTGCTACATTGCCACGTTGGCTTTTTGCAGGTGTTCTTAAAGGTTCAGAGCAAAACACCTGCAGAGGAAATAAAGGAAGGCAAGGACACAGATCTTAATGACCCCGTAATGCCAACAGCACAGATTAGATGTTCCTGGCCAAAAAAAATTATTTCAGTTACCTGCGTTGTATTATATCATATATATCAAAATTACATTTATAACAATTAACACCTAAACAAGATGACATTAAATAGACTTCCAGACTCTACCCCCCCCCCCCCCCCCCTCCAAGACCTCCCTCTTTCTACAATAGCCATGATTTTTTTTTTATTATTTTCTTTCCAGTGATATCATAATTTTTGTTTATAAAGTATCCTTCCCTGGGGCACTAGGAGGAGAGATCTTCACTCTATTTCACATCCTATGCCTGGCTAAACGATGTCTTCCAATAGCCCTCAGCCTAAACACAAACAGTGCAAGGGTTGGCATTTGAAGGCATAAGCAGAAGTAGATGGTGGTGGGGCAGCTTTGACTAAAGCTGCCCACACCCTCTCTCCCCTGATTGGCTGACTGACTTTGATTGACAGCTGTGGGAGCCAATGGCGCTGCTACTGTATCTCAGCCAATCAGGAGGAGTGTGCCGGATGGCTTAAACAGTCGTGGATATTGCTGGAGAGAGCATGGGGGGGGGGGGGGGGGCTGCTACACACAGAAGGTTTATCTTAATGCATAGAATTCATTAAGATAAAAAAACTTCTGCTTTTACAACCCCTTTAAGTGCAAGTAATTGGCCAGATGCATTTAAACCTTTGTTTCCTGTTGCCTGAAATTAAACTTCCACCTATTCATACAGTACATTAACTAAGCAAACATAATAATGCAATCTTCCACTGCTGACTTGGTTCTAGTGGTGCAAGTTCCAGAGCAGTCCTCTATTGTTTATTTAGTATTTTATGAGCGAATGGCTGACAACAATGTGCATGTCAGGTTCTGGGAGATAACTGAGTAAGGCCTTCTGAGTAATGCTATTACCCAACAAAAAACTGTGTGATTGCCATTACCATAGCAAAAGGAGCAATCATTTACAGACCTGTCAGAAATCCATGAAGCCTTTTCTGCTTTTGGTGGTGGTAAATTGCTTTTATACACAAATACATATATACACAGACACGTGCTGTATACATTAATTACAGGTCCACCAGTGTCTATCAACTATTATTTCCATTCTTACTATTCCATTTACATGAGCACAACTGGTGACCAGCAGCACACATGTAGAGCTAGTTCTAAACAGAAGTCATCAAATACAATTTTCTAACCAATACATCAGATATCTTCTTAGCTTTTCTGACCTAACAATCATGTGGAAATAATATCTGGGCTAATACCACAAGACGCTATTGGAGCATTTGTTAAGATACTTCATCTGCCTACCGCTAATCAATGCACTAACAATCTGCAAGAGCAACCACTTTATTAAAAATATCTTGCAACCCATCTACCCCTGTATCTAGTAGCAAACCTTGCACTATTAAAAGCAAATTAAAGGAAAAAAATATATTTTTAAACCGGTTATATCAGTCTTTCTGAACCTTTTCAACACAGAGGAACCCTTGAAATAACGTCCCAGTCTCAGGGAACCCCTGCTAAAAATGACTACATCTACTGTATAACTCATGATACACTACATTAGTGTGATGACCATTGAGAGGAATGCTCCTTACATTCATGGTCAGCGGGAAGAATGCCCCTTACATTATTAAACAGTGAGAAGAATGCCTCCTACATTGGTGATCAGTGGGAAGAAAGCTCCTTACATTGATGACCAGTGTGAAAAATGCTCCTTACACTTGTGGCCATTGGGATCAATTAACCCCTTCTAGCTAGCTAAAAAGATCAGGGGAACTTATCTGAGGGGCAAAAATTGGTCATTGCTCAAGAAAACCCTAACGACCTCCGGAGTAACCCTAGGGTTTCATGGAACCCTGGTCGAGAAACCATGGGTTAGATATTTAAAGATAATGGGAAAATACCTTTTCAGACATAATGCTCAGCTAACAAAAGCATAATATATTGAACAATTTCATTAACTGTAATATTTTTATTTTATTTTTTTAATGATTATGGGCTTTTCAATCTATTGAAATCATTTGGACACGAATACTGCATTGTTTTTTTTGTGTCTTAAAATATCACTAACCTCACATTGACATTAACTATGTTTCAGTAAGGTGTCCATTGGGGCGAACAGGTAAAGAAGCTGTTTGAGGTGATAAAATAACACTTCTGTGGAATAGTGATGTATTAAAATACAGTGAGGGAAAAAATTATTTGATCCCCTGCTGATTTTGTATGTTTGCCCACTGACAAAGAAATGATCAGTCTAATATTAATGGTAGGTTTATTTTAACAGTGAGAGACCGAACAAAAATATCTAGAAAAACGCATTTCAAAAAAGTTATAAATTGATTTGCATTTTATTGAGTGAAATAAGTATTTGACCCCTTCGCCGTACTGACTTAGTACTTGGTGGCAATCACAGGAGGTCAGACGTTTCATGTAGTTGGTCACCAGGTTTGCACACATCTCAGTAGAGATTTTGTCCCACTCCTCTTTGCAGATCCTCTCCAAGTCATTAAGGTTTCGAGGCTGACGTTTGGCAACTCGGACCTTCAGCTCCCTCCACACATTTTCTATGGGATTAAGGTCTGGAGACTGGCTAGGTCACTACTGGACCATAATGTGCTTCCTCTTGAGCCACTCCTTTGTTGCCTTGGCTGTGTGTTTTGGGTACTTGTCATGCTGGAAAGCCCACCCACGACCCATTTTCAATGCCCTGGCTGAAGGACGGAGGCTCTCACCCAGGATTATATGGTACATGGTCCCGTCCATCGTCCCTTTGATGGAGTGAAGTTGTCCTGTGCCCTTAGCAAAATAACACCCCAAAAGCATAATGTTTCCACCTCCATGTTTGACAGTGGATTAGGTGTTCTTGGCGTCATTGGCAGCATTCCTCCTCGTCCAAACATGGCGAGTTGAGTTGATGCCAAATAGCTTGATTTTGGTCTTATCTGACCACAACACTTTCACCCAGTTCCCCTCTGAATCATTCAGATGCTCATTAGCAGACTTCAGAAGGGCCTATACATGTGCTTTCTTGAGCAGGGGGACATTGCTGGCACTACAGGATTTCAATCCTTCACACCAATTGTTTTCTTGGTGACTATGGTTCCAGCTGCCTTGAGATCTTTGAGAAGATTCTCCCATGTAGTTCTGGGTTGATGCCTCACCGTTCTCATGATCATTGAAACTCCACAAGGTGAGATCTTGCATGGAGCCCCAGACTGAGGGAGACTGACAGTTATTTTGTTTTTCTTCCATTTGCGAATAATCGCACCAACCGTTATCACCCTCTCACCAAACTGCTTGGCGACGGTCTTGTAGCCCATTCCAGCCTTGTGTAGGTCTGCAATACAACCTTGAACAGCTCTTTAGTCTTGGAGAGATTGGAATCTGATTGCTTCTGTGGACAGGTGTCTTTAATACAGGTAACAAGCTGAGATTAGGAAAACTCACTTTAAGAGAGAGTGTTCCTAATCTCAGCTCATTACCTGTATATAAGAAGACACCTAGGAGCCAGAAATCTTGCCGATTGATAGGGGATCAAATACTTATTTCACTCATTAAAATGCAAATCAATTTATGAACTTTTTTTAAATTAATATTTTTGTTGTTATTCTGTCTCTCACTGTTAAAGAAATGGTCAGTCTATAATTTGAATGGTAGGTTTATTTTGTCAGTGGGCATATATACAAAATCAGCAGGGGATCAAATACTTTTTTCCCTCACTGTAAATGAAATAGGCTTTGAAGTGGATGTAGTTCCAAATGCATTAAACATAAAAATACAATTTAAAAAAAAGTAAATAAAATACCCTTAAGAATTCAGTGCAGAATTGTCAGCTCACTACATGACTTTACAAGCTCCCTGGATTTCTGTCAGTCAAAGAGGTATTATTTTACAGTTTTTGAACAGACATAACAAAACCTTTTCAACTGTTTTATTTAACAAATCAAAAGTGAGCAAATAAGAGAGTTTAATGGTAGAGTTTACGTAAATTGAACCTATAAAAAAAAGAATTTGTGTCTCTTAAGAGCTTTGAGAAATTCTCAAAAACGTTAAACTTTCAAAGCTAATAAAACTAAGATGGGGCAATAAAACAGAAGATAAACATTTTAAATAACATACATTATTTATATTATTTGGCTTTATTTGTGCAAATATCCATTGCGTCCAAATGTTCCCCAACAATCTACTTGGAACAGCTCTTGGAATGGTAGGCGGTCAGAGAACTATGCCTGACTAAAGTTATTGACACGTCTATGGAATGATTTTTTTGACTTGGCATTCTACATAATTACAGTACCATAAGGCAAATTTACAATGTGAACACTTCCAGAACTTGTATGTGATGGGAATAGCCCACTGGGCACCGTTTATACTTCCTGATCTTGGACATGATGAAAATAGCACACTGGGCACTGCTGACACTTCCAGATACTGTATGTGATAAACATAGCACATTTAGCCCCGTCCATAGTTCTATAACTTGTAAGTGATGAACAGATCAGTATGGCAATGCTTATACTTTCAGATCTTGCATGTGATGAACATTGCACACTGAACAGCGCTCATACCTGTAGATCTTGTATGTGATGAACATAGCACACCAAATACCAATCATCATACTGTCAAAACTGTATGTGATGAACAGAGCACACTGAACACCACTTGCAGATCTTGTATATGAAAATAGCACACTGGGTATTGTTAATACTTTCAGAATTTGTACTGTAAGTAATGGACATAATACACTGGTCACTGCTCATACTTGCAGAACTTATATGTGATGAACATAGCACACTCGGTACCACTTGGTATACTTTAAGAAACTGTATGTTATGAACAAAGCACACTGGACAACGCTTGAATTTCCATTATTTATACATGATGAACTGGGCACCACTCATCATACGTCCAGAATGCAATGAACATAGCACACTGGGCACCGCTCACCAGTACTTGACTGTGATGGACATAGCACACTGGGCACTGCTCACAAGTACTTGACTGTGATGAACATAGCACACTGGGCACTGCTCACCAGTACTCGACTGTGATGAACATAGCACACTGGGCACTGCTCACCAGTACTCGAAAGTGATGAACATAGCACACTGGGTACCATTCATACTTCCAGAGCTTATATGTGATGAACATAGCACACTGGGTACCACTCATACTTCCAGAGCTTATATGTGATGAACATAGCACACTGGGTACCACTCATACTTCCAGAGCTTATATGTGATGAACATAGCACACTGGGTACCACTCGGTATACTTTAAGAAACTGTATGTTATGAACAAAGCACACTGGGCAACGCTTGAATTTCCATTACTTATACATGATGAACTGGGCACCACTCATCATACGTCCAGAATGCAACGAACATAGCACACTGGGCACCGCTCACCAGTACTTGACTGCGATGAACATAGCACACTGGGCACTGCTCACCAGTACTCAAAAGTGATGAACATAGCACATTGGGCACTGCTCACCAGTACTCGACTGTGATGAACATAGCACACTGGGCACTGCTCACCAGTACTCGAAAGTGATGAACATAGCACACTGGGTACCATTCATACTTCCAGAGCTTATATGTGATGAACATAGCACACTGGGTACCACTCATACTTCCAGAGCTTATATGTGATGAACATAGCACACTGGGTACCACTCGGTATACTTTAAGAAACTGTATGTTATGAACAAAGCACACTGGACAACGCTTGAATTTCCATTATTTATACATGATGAACTGGGCACCACTCATCATACGTCCAGAATGCAATGAACATAGCACACTGGGCACCGCTCACCAGTACTTGACTGTGATGAACATAGCACACTGGGCACTGCTCACCAGTACTCAAAAGTGATGAACATAGCACACTGGGCACTGCTCACCAGTACTCGACTGTGATGAACATAGCACACTGGGCACTGCTCACCAGTACTCGAAAGTGATGAACATAGCACACTGGGTACCATTCATACTTCCAGAGCTTATATGTGATGAACATAGCACACTGGGTACCACTCATACTTCCAGAGCTTATATGTGATGAACATAGCACACTGGGTACCACTCATACTTCCAGCGCTTATATGTGATGAACATAGCACACTGGGTACCACTCGGTATACTTTAAGAAACTGTATGTTATGAACAAAGCACACTGGGTAACGCTTGAATTTCCATTACTTATACATGATGAACTGGGCACCACTCATCATACGTCCAGAATGCAACGAACAGAGCACACTGGGCACCGCTCACCAGTACTTGACTATGATGAACATAGCACACTGGGCACTGCTCACCAGTACTTGACTATGATGAACATAGCACACTGAGCACTGCTCACCAGTACTTGACTGTGATGAACATAGCACACTGGGCACTGCTCACCAGTACTTGACTGTGATGAACATAGCACACTGGGCACTGCTCACTAGTACTTGACTGATGAACATAGCACACTGGGCGCTGCTCATACTTCCAGTACTTATACGCAATGAACATAAACACACTGGGTACCATTTCATCCTTCCAGAACTTGTATGTGAATTAAAGACCAAGCTACTCATAAAATAGCTGACCTTGCTAGCTGCCTGGTAATAACATATCTGCAAGAAAGGTGGAGTTACATTACATATCTGGAAATCAAACTGTTACATGCTCCATCAATCAACAGCTTTCTTGCCCTCAGGTGCTGGAGCTAATTTAAAATACACAGTGGCTAAAAATAGAAGCACGTTATGAAGAAAATGAGTGATCTGAACCTCCGACACCATACAAACTGGTGCTGGAATGCACAGGTCATGATCCAATTACTTAATTGCAAGTCCATACTAGCTAATCAATTCATCCATTTTATGCAATACCAAGGAAAGATGAAGGTCTAGCTTTAACTGATTGGATTTTCCACTTACAGCAGACAAGACCTGAAATGAGCAAGAAATGAAAGATGCCTCTTCATGTCACCGAGAGCTCAAACATCATTACAATGCCTATTAACTCAGACTCATCACTTTGGTATCTTGAGTTGCATAAAACTACTGGTTTATGTTAACATATGACATGGCACTAATCAACAGCATATCTATATACATGCAGCATATAGAATTTCATCAGAATGAATTTGGCACACAACCGATTCTAGCTCGAGTGCTTTATATGAAGAGATGCAGAGTTTAATAGGGACTACATTTTCCCCACCCCTGGCCAACCTTTAGAAGTGGCAGTGTGACCAACTCCACATCTCTGTAGTTCAAACCCCCATTTTGAAACAGAGTCAAGTATCCTCTCTAAATTATAATCTACTGATGGAATGGGGAGGGCAAATGTCAGTCTTTTTTGCAGTTCCAGAACCTTCATAATTATAATAATTAGGATTGAATACGTCGCAACATTCTGTATTGTTATAATTGTTTTGAGATCCTCTAATGTAGGGGTCTCCAATCTTTCTAAACAAAGGGCCAGTTTACTGTCCTTCAGGTTTTAGGGGGGCTATACTGTGGACAGTGGCAGTAAATCATGCCCCATCGTTGGTGTCAGTGGGGGGGGGGGATAGTGCCCCATCGTTGGTGTCAGTGGGGGGGGGGGGGGATAGTGCCCCATCGTTGGCGTCAGTGGGGGGAGGGGGATAGTGCCCCATCGTTGGCGTCAGTGGGGGGAGGGGGATAGTGCCCCATCGTGGGCGTCAGTGGGGGGAGGGGGATAGTGCCCCATCGTGGGCGTCAGTGGGGGGAGGGGGATAGTGCCCCATCGTTGGCGTCAGTGGGGGGAGGGGGATAGTGCCCCATCGTTGGCGTCAGTGGGGGGAGGGGGATAGTGCCCCATCGTTGGCGTCAGTGGGGGGAGTAGTGCCCCATCGTTGGCGTCAGTGGGGGGGGGTAGTGCCCCATCGTTGGCGTCAGTGGGGGGGGGGGTAGTGCCCCATCGTTGGCGTCAGTGGGGGGGGGGGGGGGTAGTGCCCCATCGTTGGCGTCAGTGGGGGGGGGTAGTGCCCCATCGTTGGCGTCAGTGGGGGGGGGTAGTGCCCCATCGTTGGCGTCAGTGGGGGGGTAGTGCCCCATCGTTGGCGTCAGTGGGGGGGGTAGTGCCCCATCGTTGGCGTCAGTGGGGGGGGTAGTGCCCCATCGTTGGCGTCAGTGGGGGGAGGGGGGTAGTGCCCCATCGTTGGCGTCAGTGGGGGGAGGGGGGTAGTGCCCCATCGTTGGCGTCAGTGGGGGGAGGGGGGTAGTGCCCCATCGTTGGCGTCAGTGGGGGGAGGGGGGTAGTGCCCCATCGTTGGCGTCAGTGGGGGGAGGGGGGTAGTGCCCCATCGTTGGCGTCAGTGGGGGGAGGGGGGTAGTGCCCCATCGTTGGCGTCAGTGGGGGGAGGGGGGTAGTGCCCCATCGTTGGCGTCAGTGGGGGGAGGGGGGTAGTGCCCCATCGTTGGCGTCAGTGGGGGGAGGGGGGTAGTGCCCCATCGTTGGCGTCAGTGGGGGGGAGGGGGGTAGTGCCCCATCGTTGGTGTCAGTGGGGGGGTAGTGCCCCATCGTTGGTGTCAGTGGGGGGGTAGTGCCCCATCCTTGGTGTCAGTGGGGGGGGGGGGTAGTGCCCCATCCTTGGTGTCAGTGGGGGGGGGTAGTGCCCCATCCTTGGTGTCAGTGGGGGGGGTAGTGCCCCATCTTTGGAGTCAGTGGGGGCGGTAGTGCCCCATCTTTGGAGTCAGTGGGGGCGATAGTGCCCCATCTTTGGAGTCAGTGGGGGCGATAGTGCCCCATCTTTGGAGTCAGTGGGGGCGATAGTGCCCCATCTTTGGAGTCAGTGGGGGCGATAGTGCCCCATCTTTGGAGTCAGTGGGGGCGATAGTGCCCCATCTTTGGAGTCAGTGGGGGCGATAGTGCCCCATCTTTGGAGTCAGTGGGGGCGATAGTGCCCCATCTTTGGAGTCAGTGGGGGCGATAGTGCCCCATCTTTGGTGTCAGTGGGGGGGGGGGGGTAGTGCCCAAATGTTTTCAGTGGCAGGGATTATGCCCAATTGTTGTGGTCAGTGGCAGGGATATTGACTCAGGGGCCAGATAAAAGGCAAGCAAAGGGCCACATCTGGCCCCTGGTCTTTCAAACAAGGGAAGTCCCTGAAGGACAATCTGTGCAAGTTGGCTGAATTGTTTGAAAAGTTTTCTTTTTACAGACTAGATTACAAGATTTAACTATAGTTCATTCAGGCTCACCGATGCTAGAGCTACACTCACTGGCCACTTTTGTAGGTACACCTATTCAATTGCTTGGTAACACAAGTTGCTAATCAGCCAATCACATGGCAGCAACTCAATTCACATGTACTCGCTGTACCATCTACTTGTATGAAACAGTATCCGCTTTGTATTTCTTCCTTTGTGTGAAACCCCCGGTGTTCCTGCCAGTTCCTTTGCTTTTTTATCAAAAGCTGACCACACTAGGCGCAGGAGCGCATTGTCACCAGGTCTCTAGCTATGCTGGAAACTCCGTCTTCTCTCCTCCAATAATCAGACCAGTGTGCTGCCGTTTCTCTTCCCCTACCTCGTTGAGCTCCTTATGCAGCTGGGAACAGAGAATATGTGATTCTTTATAAAAAATAAAAACAAATTAGGGCAAATAAAGTGGGGTATTTCTAAAGTTTTTTTTTTATATCCATACACATTTTGATTTTAAACTGAATGGGTTGTTTTACAAGGTGAGGGTTTACATATATTTTAAAGCTGAATACTTGCTGGGCAGACTACTCTACTTTGACAGGTTTCTTTTCTTCAATTTGTACACATCAGCTCCATGTAGATTCTCCTCTTCCAGACAGATCTGGTCTTCGTTCACTTGACATGCTGTCGGAAAATTGCTGCAGGCTCCTCCACTGCTCCGAACAGAATTCTCGGGGAAAAAGCAATACTTGTAGAATGTCTGGTCTGGATTTATTTATTTATTTATTTTTAATTGGACCCCTAGCCTCTAATGATAGTTAACTTCTTTTTTATTGAGATTAATAAAGTAACTGTACCACGTCCTATAGATCAGAAAATCTAAAGCTGGCAAGACAATGAGGCAATCAGGACTTTCATGGTACAACTAAACTCACAACACTTAATTATTCTTAAAATCGTAGTATTTATTACACCATTTGTGTTAAAACATAATTTCGCATATTTGTTAGTAACAATCGACAAAACACATGAAATATGAAAACAACTTTATTCCCCTTTAAATACTGGATATTGAAGTAAAGTATCCTCTTAACCAGTGACGACCCATCCATAAGGGGCGCAGGGACGCCGCCCCCCCTAATCTACATGCAGGCCATCGGATGCATGGATATAAATGTTTTTGTTCTTTTTGAAGAACATGATTAGAGCCCGAGGCTTGAATTGGCTTAAGACCCGACTGGGCGAGAGGAGAAGCAACTGTATTGGAAGAGCAGATGCATGGTGAAGCCACCGTGAAGCCAGCGAGGAGGAGGAGATGCAGGGTAACGCTGCAGAGGAGACACAGGGAGGAGCCAAAGCTGCCCACGTCCTAGATGGGGTAAGTACAGGGCTAATGGGGGACGAGCAAGCGAGACAGAGGTTGGGGGATTTGACTGATCGACTGAACGGGGGGGGGGATTGACTGGTTTGACACCCCCCCCTCAGAAAATGGAGCACCAGCCGCCACTGCTTCCAACCATAGGAAATGTTAGCGCGCATGCATGCTCATATATATAAAAATAATGTTTGTTACCATTTTCTGTGTACTATTACGATGTTTATTTTTCTGCAGATTACAATCCCCTCTATTAAATCTCCTGAAGAAGCATATTTCCTGTGAAAAACATGTCCAGTGAACAACTGGATTCCTACTAACATAGATTCTCTATGGTTGGGAGGACACTTTACTACAATATCCAGTATTTAAAGGGGAATACAGCTGTTTTAATATTTCATGTGCTTTGTCAATTTTTACTGAAAAATATGTGAAATCATGTTTTAACATAAATGGTGTAATAAATACTATGATTTTAACAATTTAGTGACGTGAGCTTGGTTGTACCATGAAAGTCTTGAGTGCCTCATTATCTTTCCAAATTCCGATTTCTTGTTGTCAAAGTTGGTGGCTATTGCTGAGGAAAAAATGTATCTATAGACCATTTTAAAAATGGAGAATGCACCTGCATATGCTCCTAGCTCCGACAGGTCATCATAGGTCAACAGCCGCAGATCTCCCATTAACGATTAGGCCCCTTTCACACGGGCTTTCCGATATGGTCCGCCTGTCAGTTTTTTAGGCGGACCTGATCAAATGCACCATTCAGCCCTATGGAGCGGCGCATGTCATCAGTGACATGTCACCTGACACCCGCTGATGTCCGATCTGATCCTGCCTGTGAACACCAGATGGATAGAGACCCTATTTTAGATCCATTCCATGGCAAATTGGACGAAAAACAGAGAGGCGGTCCGTTTTCATCCGATCACCCATAGAGGAAAGCAGGGCTCTGACAGACCCATCTCAGCACAGTGAGCGGAGACGGACTTGTCAACTGCCTGTTCAGTGAGGATCAATGGATCGATTCCCCGCTGAGCAAAGCGGAGACCGCCGAGCAGATCGCCTGTGTGAGAGCCCTTAGGAAGTTTCCTGATGATGTGATCACCATGAGATTCACTTAGGTGATCGTATAAGGCTTTGTTTACAAAAAAAAATCTAAAAATAACCGCTGTATTTAAAAATAACTTTTTTTTATATATTAACGTAAAATAATTTTCTCTACATTCAGCTCTGCTTTAGATCATCGCTAACTTCTTGCCAGCGGCGATATGCCCAGCTAGTGGTGATCTAAAGCAGAGCCGTGTCCTTCAATGAGCAAAGGAAAAATACAATTTGCAATTTTTATTTTCAATTTTTGACATTTGTTAAACCAGTGTACCAAATAAAAACTTTATATGTCTTAAATGGAAAAATTCATTAGGTAGGCAAATTCATATAATCAAGTTAGCTGATACATAGTAACACTGTTTGATTTGACCTTGGCATCTAGGTTACAATGACTTGTCTAAGTGTTAGGGAGCTAAAAAGTAGAATTGTGAGTGATATGACAGAAGATACGTATCTATTTCATTGGTGATTTATGAGCAAGGAGTCCTATATCCATCACATTTTAGTCGTTTTCTGCACAGAGGCATCGACCATCAACTTAAGCACATGATCCATTGACTTGGGTACAGTCAGCCTGCCCATAGATGGTTCAAATCTTGATTATTGCCAGCGACTATAGACCTGTGTACAACCAGCATGTTGGATTTTTACATGCGATTATTGCTAGAGTCGCTAGCAATAATCACTCTGTTCTGCCAGCAGACAGCTCCCCGTGCCCCCCAGCGGGAGAACACAATAGCTCTGTGGGACTGACAGTGACTGTGTTGATGGGAGAATCAAGTAACTTTTTCTTGCAGCCCTATGCAATTACTGCATCATCTATGGCCTACCTTATTCAATGTGCTGCACATAGTTTAGTTATGTTCTAGGCTGCCCTCTTGACACTTTACAAGAGGATGTTTTTGCATCTCCCATTTCATCCATCTCAAAGTACCTTCATTTCAAAACCACTCCACCAAATGTAAAAGCCTTTGAGCGCGATAGGTACATTTAATAGGACTTTGCACATTCACATCGATAAGCCATAATCATATGATCATTGACATGTTAAGTGAATAAAACTGATTATGTCATTTTAGCCTAGGTTCACAATGCAGCTATTTGGCATGCGATTTGACATGTCAAATTGCATGCCAAATAGGCAGCAATCGCCGATAATGGCACCGTCCGAAACGGTGCGACATCGCATTCGAGGCACTGGACCGATTCCCAAATGTAGCTTCTGTGCCACTTTTGGTGACTTCGGGGTGCGATTTCCATAGACATCTGTGCAGTAACCTGCACAGATGTCTCTGAAATCGCCCCCGAAGTTGGGACTGACATACGGGAATGAAATTGTAAGAGTCCAGGTGAACTCGCACAATTTCATTCCCGCTGCCAGTGTGAACCTGGGCACAATGGCATCTGAAAGTCAGTGGGATATATCAGACAGCAAGTAAACCTTTTGTGCCTGAAGTTGATGCGTTGAAAGCAGGAAAAAAAACAATAGTTTGAGGAACACAATAATGCGTTTGAGATGTTGACTTGGCCTCCAACTTCTCCAGATCTTAATCCAATCCAGCGTCCATGGGATGTGCTGGAAAAATAAGTTTGATTCATGGAGGCCCCACCTCATAACTTACAGGAACTAAAGGATCTGCAACTCATGGTTTTGTGCCAGATACCACAGAAAACCTTTAGTGATCTAGTGGCATATGTGACGGGAGACACTTTGGGCGGGGGGGGGGGGGGGGGAAGAGTCCCATGGAACCCAGAATCCCCTGGAGAGATTGGGAAACCATTGTTTCAGCTCCCCATGCACATCCTAAGTCAAATTCACCCTGTGGTCTAGTGGCATCCTTGGCTCGATGGGTCAGGGCTGGTTTGGTGGCAAGTGTGGCTGTTCTGGCAGCATAACCAGGACCTACTCAATAATATAGTATGTGGGCGGTCAGAAAGTGCACATGCACCAGGAAGATGCACCTTCAGTAAATGTTTGGTGAAAGTCTCATTCACTGCTTTATGACTACTGTATACACCTATGTGTTATTATGGAGTATTTTTCTTTTCCACACATATAACCTTAATGCAACTACTATGACAAACGGTAGTGTATAGTATAGCTTCATACTAAATATTCACACAACTGAATCAACTGAAGTCTCACACCTTTTTATTTCTTTATATTCCTGTATCCATATCTCTGAAAGTCTGAGACTGACCCCCTGCTTAGAAAAGGTTTTCAGTGAAAGTATTGCTTCCTTTTTATCTCTTCAGTGCTCTGTACTGGCATAGCTGAGTAACAGCCAAATGCCTCATCACAAGTGTCCTCACATTGAGTTGCAGACACCAGTTATATTACTGGGTGCTGATTACTGAGAGCTCCGGGTCGAACTCTGATGACTAGACAGTCATATTTAGAAATGCTACACAACTTCTTTAACAGGAAAACGAAGGCAAGACTATACAAATAGAAGCAGTGCCGTGTCTATCTGACTCAGTAGCTGTGTAACTGGCTTTAAAGAGGTCCTAAAGGCTGAAGGTTTTTTTACCGGCATGCATTCTATGCATGCTGGTAAAAATACCTGTGTGCAGCGCCTCCGCCCCCCCCCCCCCCCAGCTCCCATAATACTTACCTGAGCCTGATCTCAATCCAGCAATGTGCACAAGAGCAGCTGCTCTCTGCCTCCTCATTGGCTCAGACATGGCAGCAGAGGCCATTGGCTGCAAATCACAGCCATTGAGGAGCGAAGGAGGCGAGGCTGATCCCCGTTCTGTGTATTCATGGGCACACAGAGCGGGGCTTGGGCGTGAGCAAGCACGAGTGCCCTCATAGTAAGCAGCTTGCTATGGGGCACTCAGCAGGGGGGCAGAGCCCAGAATGCCAGCTGGGGACCTGGAAAAAGGAACACTGGGGATGCCCTGTGCAAAACCATTGCACAGAGCAGGTAAGTATAACAGGTTTTTTTTTTTTTTAATCCTTTAGCGTCACTTTCAGACCAGCCCTGTATCCTTATACCATGCCCAAACACACACCCAAGAAATATACTTAGGTTAATGTTCTTTTTTCTTGCTCTTATAAAACCTTGTAGTTCAAGCGGTTGCTATCTGGGCTTACCTGCTGGGCTTGATACCGCTGTTGAGCTTGTGACAGGTACTGACCCTGTGGCTGCGAATAATGAGGCTGCGACTGTTGGCTGTAATATGGCTGTTGGCCTTGTTGGCAGTAGCCTTGCTGACCATACTGAGGTGGCATCTGTAAGAGACAAGCAAAGTATAGAGGAGTCAGTGGGGTGGGCTGAATCCATTATCATGTCTTGAAGATGTTTTCAACCACAATATCCAACTATAGGTTACTAGAGATATCAGCCACGTTGGAGTTTTTTCATCTAGTGTTGTAAGTGTCTGATTGCTGCTACATGCACAAAGTGCTGTGGAAAGCAATAGTTTAACCTGCAATTCTAAAGGTCTGGGGATTAACAGAGTTAGGCATCATGCACATAGGACGTTATAAAAATGGCAGTGGTTCTAGACCGAAGATGTTCCTGCCAAAAAACACTGATAAAAGCCTATGTGTGCATGGGCACAAAGCATAACATGCTGGGGAGTTTGGGGCTCCAGAATAAAATGCCTGGAGCCAAAATAGCAGCTGTAAAAACGTCCAGTGTGCATGAAGCCTTATAGTAAAAAGAAAAAAAATGTTTTATTATATTATTTTTTACTAGACACAGGTTCCTATCTTGCACCTTCAAACTCAATTTCATCTGGACTAATGCAACATGGATACCCTTGTGGAAGGAGATCACATACCATGACTCCCAATAACGCTTTCACCAAAACATTTCTACTTCCCACAAATCACCCTACCTGATAACTTCATTGACACATCTACAGACTATGCCTGTACTCAGAATAACCGCTGAGCTGACCCATTATTGATAAATGCACCACCAGCAACTCACTAGGCATTGGCCATACACATATTTACACATCTAAAGCCAGAACTTTTTATTTTGGTAGAGTAGAAAGGGATTAGAAGACCTCTCTGGTTTTTATTGCTGTCTGTGTCACAGTATGGGAGATCCACCTTCTATATTTGTCTTGAGCTCCATGCACACTGGGCTTCAAAAAAAAAGAAAAAAAAAGAAAAAAGGAATTTCCCTTGGAAGAAAGAACACGCTCAGAGTATTTTGTTTAACACATTTTAGACTAGTTTAGGAGAGTTTAGAGTTTTTTTTTTTTTTCTGACAGAAAGCTCCCACCAGAAATGCAAACCAGAACCAGTTTTTTCCCCGTCTCTAAACGCTGAGCCTAAAATATGCCTCTAATCGTCCTAATGTTCATAGACAGGTACGATAACATTGAGCTGCTTCTACTGGCAAAAAACAAAAAACTGTAGAAACTGTGATTTTTAAGCCAGTATGCATGGACCCTTCGTGGTCAATGAGAATGAATGTGGGAGAAAATCCCAAGCTTTGAGTTTGCATCACAGGAGCAATAGAGAAGAAATCTTCCAATGGGGACAAATCTATACGTGGATATTTTCCTCACTTCAAGGGGATTTTTTCTCTCACTTTGCAGGGATTTTATCTCTCACTTTCTATTATTGGATATGTCCCTTAATGGGAGACATATAGTATAAAAAACAGGGGCAGGCGTCAAAACCCTCCCTGCTCTAAAAAAGTAGTGGCAGGGATAAAATCAGACTTCATATGGTTTGTGATCAATAAAAATAAATGACATAAATACATTTAAATTTTAGAAACTAAAGCTGCCTCTTTGTTATCCGACTTTTCCCCGTTTCTTAAAATTCCAAAAAGCATATATAATTGGGTCGATGTCATGTGGGCGAATGGATTCACAGCGGATAGACAAGCACTGAATCTGAACACTCGAGTCATGTTGTATTCAAGCTTTTAACCAATTAGTACAAAGGAAAATTTCCTCAAAGGAATCATTGAACAGAAGTGGAATGTTAAAAAGTTATGTCCCAAAAATATTCTTTGTAATGCAAGAAACTCCATAAATATGTAACATTGCTTGTGAAGCAAGAAAGCATTGATTCTCTCTAGGATATAGCCTCGGATGAATAGCTGTGCTCTCAATATCACACGGGACAGCCCAAAGCCATAAAGCACTAAAATTTAATTAACACAACATGTTTCTATGCAGTCATGCAAACTATGAAGGACTAATGCGAGTACAAATGAAACATAAATTAATAAGAAAATTAATTAAACAAGTTGAATTACAGCAAAATTGTTTAAAACAAATGTTATATATACAATCAATGATTATTTTCTTGCTGCTGTACCCTTTATGTAAACCTTTACTAAGGTATAGGCAATGCTATGGATGACTTCATTTCATGTGAAACTTTTAAACAGTACAAAGAAAAGTCTTCTTTTGTATCAATTCCCAAATATAGGTCATTCCTCTTATGCCGCGCACACACGAGCGGACTTCTCGTCGGACTGAACTCCGAAGGACTTTGACGGAGTTCCACTGAAACGTACTTGCCTACACATGATCACACCAAAGTCCGATCGTTTAGAATGTGATGACGTACGACGGGACTAGAAAAAGGAGGTTCAATAGACAGTAGCCGCCCTTGCGTCGCTTTTGGTCCGTCGGAACAGCATACAGACGAGCGGTTTTCTCAATAGGAACTGGTTCCGGCGGAAAGATTTGAAACGTTCTATTTCTAGGTCCGTCAAAATTTTAGAAAGAAAAAGTCAGATGAAGCCCAAACACGATTGGAATGTCCAACAGATTGACTAAGTCGGACCTTTTCTGCCGGAAAACCCGGTCGTGTACAGGGCATTACAAAATCAAATGCTTAAAGTGGAATTTCATTATTTTTTTTTTTTTTTTGAGGAGGAGGATATAACATGTACCACGTTTTTATTGTCGTCTGTTCCAGCTGGTGAAGTCCATCCTCACTTCCTATCTGTTCATCTTTGCCAGCAAACTGCCACATACTGGAAAACTGCACAATCACATGTAGCACCCTCTACCAATAGCTAGGTGCTAGTATAGGATTTTTACTAGCGAGACTGTCAGCACAGGTAAATTTATGCAGGCCTATGCTTTGAGCTAGGCCTGTTTTGATCTGGGGGCAGGGAGTGGTTAGTGTAGCAGTGGGTGTGACAACCTGTGATCTAGTTCTGATGCGCTTCCCCTGCTTCCAGGGAGAATGTTCTGGAAGAGGTGCAGGGCCTAGAACTGGAGTGGCAAGAAGCTCATGTGGGAGACAAAACAAGGTCTGGATGATAGTTATACAAAAGTCAAGGTCTTTATTGACTGAGCGTTATAGAACTAAGCCAGCAGTAAAAGTTACTTTATCAGAACAATACATACAGGCCTACCTACAGGCAGACATGGTTTGGGTTTATAGAATGATCAAGGAAGTGGTCACAGGCATGCTCACCATTATGTGGACAGGTAGGCTACAGATGCTATATATACTGTAAAGTGAAAATGTACTTTTGCCCGCACTAAATTCGTTTTATAGAAGGGAACCAAAAAGCAACCAGTAATTTCCCTTTGCCATGCTCTTTTGCCAATCCAATCTGCTACCAGATCCCCAGTTTGTAAGTGCCAGCTTTGATTTTCCCAAGAATTCACAACATACAGTGTCACTCACACTTTTCCCAGATGACTATGCTAAAGCCTTCCAATTAGATGCTTAGGCGTTCACCAGTGAATTGTGGGGAGGCCAGGGGGAAATTCTTTGTTCCCCATACCTGTAAGCGACGTATATTTCCTGGGTAGCCTGGCAGTTTAACACAGGCATAGTAAGTACAGCATATTCACAGTTACATGTTCAAATTCAATTGTTATATTAAAGTCTGTATATACTGTATAGATTAGGAGATTGATCCGTTCTACAAAGGTTTCATACATACGTATTGGTATCACCACCTTTTTTTCTAAAGAGGACTGCCTGATAACAAACAACTATCCATTTCAAGATCTGCATAAAAAAAAAAGCTTAGAATTACATGTGTATATCAATTAATAAATTCTCAGTTATTAAGTCACTGTTGCCATCTGTATTCCTTCTTTGGTCATCACAAGATGACCGCCTTTGTTACCTTCAAGTAATTGTTGTGTAATAAGCACCTGAGGAGCCAAACCAGGTGTAGGCAACCATGGCTCTCATAATTTATTACATTTATTTGGACAACCTCTATGTTAGAAAATGAGTTTCTCTCTAGAGTAGTATTTAAATTATGCAATTCTTCAAAGGGGATAAGAGATGTCCATTGCTTGAAATTGGTGTTATAGGTTCTAGAGTGATTGTTATTCAACACATTTTATTAACAGCATTTACAATTCGCTTCCATTAGCTATTGTATATAGTTTAGGGCACTTTCATAACATATGTACTAAGTCAGCTGGTGCACCCAGACATCCAGGAGCAGTTGGGGGTACCCCTTCAATGCCATTGGAATAGTTTTAGTTGGGTTTGGTATACCCCATGAGTTATGAACAAATGTGTTAGCCTCTGAATTGTTGACAAAAATACTGTAGGTATTATTTCTAAGGCCCTTGCCCATTTTTAGTTATATTATTAATTTATACATTTAATTTGCAGTTGCTGTTTGGAAATCAATCTAAACCCACTCAGAAGTGAATGTGTATTTTAGTTGCCTTGAACCCTTTTCGATACAGCCCATAACATACACGTGTTTGAAAGGGCACAGTTATCTACCCACAAAATCTTGCTTCCGAGGTTAAGTCTAGAGTAAACATTTCAACATTCAGACATTTATGAATCCTAATAACTTTCATATTTATGCAGGAACTTCAGTATGTGTGTGTTTTCCCATAGATTATTAGGTTTTAATGAATGTCTGTTGCCATTAAAGCCACAGACATTTTATTTATGCAAGAACACCCATATGCTTGAGAAACATACTATTCACTGCCTAATGCCCATATGTTTGGTTTTGATATATCATATTTCAGTAGCAACTCTGCGGTATTATTTTAGGCAGTTAGGATAACACTTAAACCAGTGTTAAATAGACTGTAATACTTTGACAGAACATTAAACATATTTTCAATAATGCCTGAATAAGTTTATTTTTTTGTGCCTTTTTTTTAGCTCCGTGAGTAAAAAATTGTATTTATTAGAACAAACAAAATATGGAGCAACAAGCATTTGGCTCTCTCAGGTCAAAAACTACTTCTAGTAAGCAACACAATAAAACACAGATATGTGCTTATTAAACTATATTAGTTTCTAGTAGATCTAAAGCCAACTTTTTTTTTTATAGTTGGGGAGAAAAACCTTCACTTCCTGTCCATTAGAGATAACAAGTATGAAGAGAAAATATCTCCTAAAACAGGAAATCTTTTCATACAGTTTTCACTGGAAGATTTCCCATCTTTCTGTTCTGTGTTTTAGAGGTATGCGTTGTGGTTCGTTGTTTACTGTGTGGATGTTAGGGGCCCATTAAGATAAACTGGAGTTCCCCTTAAACACATACACTTTATAGTTTTAAAAACTGTTCAGGATTATAATGAAAAAAATAAATTTTTAATACACACACACATTTTATTTATATATATATATATATATATATACACACACACATACACACTGTATATACACACACACTTTATAATATATATTTTATAAAGTGTGTGTATATACAGTGTATATATATATATATATATATATATATATATATATATATATATATATATATATATATATATATATATATACACACACACACACATATATATAATTTATTACACACACACACACATACATATACACACACAAATATATATTCCCAATTTAAATGCTACCAATTATCCAGGATTAAATGAATACATCAGTTTAAAGTCCTTCCTGTGACCTGCACCAATTACGTGTCGGCCACATGAAAGGGTCTTGCTGGTCCCCTGCCATCTCTCTCCATATGCACATCTATAATGGTACTGCCGTCCTGGTGTGCTGCTTTCCCTTCCCCCCCTTTTTTTCCCCCACTTCCAAATTGTGTCCCCTGTGCCATTTTCCGGCTTGGCTGATCATTGCGGTTCCTGGCTTAACCTCCTTGCGTGCACCCTTGGCTTTCCATTGGTTCATGACCTCGTCCATCTCCCTCCAATCACGCCTCCTTCCCTTGGCCTGATCTGTCTGTCACACGTTGTGACTTATGGGTATTGTAGGCAGCTGGGTTTCCTGGACACGGGTAATGCGCAGTGGACTTTTGTCTGCGCTCGCTCAGTGACGTCAGATGCCGGCCAGTCCATTAAATTTCTGGCTGGACATTAGGGGCAACTGTATTCTGTTGGTTCTGCTGGGCAGGTAAAAATACTTTGCTTTGGGCCATCTACTTCATATTGGTTTCATTGCTGTAAATTACTTTTTGAGCACTCTCAAAAGACTGTCCTAATGCTCTAATATGCATGATTGCACCATAGTTAAAGTTAGTACAGTGTGTATATGTACAGACATATATATTTTTAACTATGTGCCACTTTTTTGATAATGTTTCATGTTGTAGTCAAATACAGTGGTCCATTTAAAATTCCCTTATGGACTACCTACTATACTCACTATGTGAAATAAATTTGTAAACACCACAAATTTCCTTTTTTCCTAAATGGGGGAGCCATATTAGTAACAGAGCCCTTTCCACCTTTTGGTTCCGGACTCATAGAGGTATGTGTTGTGCATTTACTGGAAGTCATGACAATTGTCTTTTCATGTTCATTTATGTTTTCATATTATCCTATTTCTTTTTATGCTAGAACTGAATTACTAGTGTGGTGGTCTCACATTAAACCCAGAGGAAGCCATCGCTGCTGAAACATGTTGGGAATCAATATACTCCTCCGTGACCACTTTTTCCTTCCCTTTTGGGCTGTCAGCAACCCATTGTATTGTATATGCTCTGCTATTGATTTTAACAAATATCTTTATATTTCCTTTGTTGTTTGTTCTATGCTTATTGTATTAATAAAAAGAAGTTATATTTTAGTACACTTTGATTCAGTTGTTGATAGCACTGTTATAATCCCATTCTCTCTCGCTCTCTCTAAAATTATTTTATATATATATATATATATATATATATATATATATATATATATATATATATATATATATATATATATATATATATATATATATATATATATATATATATATATATATATATATATATATATTATATACACGTATATAAAACTTCCTACACACATAGACATACAGTATCTCATAAAAGTGAGTACACCCCTCACATTTTTGTAAATATTTTATACCTTTTCATGTGAAAACACTGAAGAAATTACACTTTGCTACAATGTAAAGTAGTGAGTGTACAGCGTGTATAACTGTGTCAATTTGCTGTCCCCTCAAAAACAACAACACACAGCTATTAATGTCTAAACCACTGGCAACAAGAGTGAGTACACTCCTAAGTGAAAATGTCCAAATTCAGCCCAATTAGCCATTTTCCATCCCTCATGTGACTTATTAGTGTTCCAAGGTCTCAGATGTGAATGGGGAGGAAGTGTGTTAAATTTGGTGTTCTCACTCGAACTCTCTCATGCTGGTCACTGGAAGTTCAACATAGCACTTCATGGCAAAGACCACTCAGCAGTTTAACAGGACAGGTTCCACTCAGAACAGGCCTCACCATAGCCAACCAAAGCAGTTGAGTGCACATGCTCAGCGTCATATGCAGAGGTTGTCATAGAGAAATAGATGTACGAGCACTGCCAGCATTGCTGCAGAGGTTGAAAAGAGTGTGGGGGGGGGGGGGGGCGGTCAGCTTGTCTGTGCTCAGACCATATGCCGCACACTGCATCAAATTGGTCTGCTTGGCTGCCATCCCAGAAGGTAGTTTCTTCTAAAGATGATGCACAAGAAAGTCCACAGTTTGCTGAAGACAAGCAGACTAAAGAGATGGACAAAGCCCCATACACACTATCAGATTTTCTGCTGAGTCTTTCCTTCAGGTTTCCCAAAACCATGTAGTAGAAGGGCCTGCCTAATTGCATTCAAATTGAAACTCCTAAGGTTTGACTTCATATTATATGGTTTTGGTAAATCTGAAGGAAAAACTCAGCAGAAAATCTGATAGTGTGTATGGGGCTTTACTGGAACCTTGTCCTGTGGTCTGATGAGATCAAGATAAACTTATTTGGTTCAGATGGTGTCAAGAGTGTGTGGCAGCAACCAGGTGAACAGTACCAAGACAAGTGTGTCTTGCCTACAGTCAAGCATGGCGGTGGGAGTGTCATGGTCTGGGGCTGCATGAGTGCTGCCGGCACTGGAGAGCTACAGTTCATTGAGGAAACCATGAATGTCAACATGTACTGTGACATAATAAAGCAGAGTATGATCTGCTCTCTTCGGAGACTGGGCCACAGGGCAGTATTCCAACAGAACGACCCCAAACACATCTCCAAGATGACCATTGCCTTGCTAAAGAAGCTGAGGGTAAAGATGATTGACTGACCAGGTGTGTCTCCAGACCTAAACCTTACTGAGCATCTGTGGGACCTTAAATAGAAGGTCGAGGACCGTAAGGTCTCTAACGTTCACTAGCTCCATGATGTCATGGAGGAGTGGACGAGGACTCCAGTGGCCACCTGCAAACCTCCGGTGAACCCCATGCCCAAGAGGGTTAAGGCAGTGCTGGAAAATAATGTTGGCCGCACAAAATATTGACACTTTGGGCCCACTTTGGACATTTTCACTTAGGGTTGTACTCACATTTGATGTAAGCGTTTTAGACATTAATGGCTGTGTGTTAAGTTATTTTAAGGGGGCGGCAATTTTACACTGTTATACAGGCTGTACACTCACTACATTACATTGTAGCAAAGTGTAACTTCTTCAGTGTGGTCACATGAAAATATGTAATAAAATATTTACAAAAATGTGAGGGGTGTACTCACTTTTGAGAGATACTCTATACACACAGTAAGTCTGTAGGGTTCAATATTGAGTTGCAGCTATAATAGCTTCAACTCTTCTGGGAAGGCTGTCCGCAAGGTTTAGGAGTGTGTCTATGGGAATAATTGACCATTCTTCCAAAAGTGCATTTGTGAGGTCAGGCACTGATGTGAGTGAGAAAACCTGGCTTGCAGTCTCCACTCCAATTCAACCTACAGGTGTTCTATCATGTTACAACATGACTACGCACTGTGGTCAGGACCAGTCAAGTTCCTCCACCACAGACTTGCTCATCCTTGTTTTTATGGACCTTACTTTGTGCACAGTCATGTTGGAGTAAGAAGGGACCATCCTCAAACTGTTCCCAAAAAGTTGGGAGCATGAAATTGTCCAAAATGTCTTAGTATGCCGATGCCTTAAGATTTTCATTCACTGGAACTAAGGGGCGAAGCCCAACCCCTGAAAAACAACCTCACCAAATGATTTGGACCAGTGCACAAAGCAAGGTCCATAAAGACATGGATGAGAGAGTTTGAGGAGGAGGAACTTGACTGGCCTGCACAGAGTCCTAACCTCCACTTGACAGAACACCTTTGGGATGAATTAGAGCGGAGACTGTGAGCCAGGCCTTCTCGTACACGTCAGTGCCTGACCTCACAAATTTGCTTCTGGAAGAATGGTCAAGCATTCCCATAGACAAACTCCTAAACATAGTGGACAGCCTTCCCAGAAGAGTTGAAGCTGTTATAGCTGCAAAGGGTGGGCCAACTCAATACTGAACCCTACGGACTAAGACTGGGATGCCATTACAGTTCATTTGCGTGCAAAGGCAGGCGTTCCAATACTGTTGGTAATATAGTATATATATATATATATATATATATATATATATATATATATATATATATATATATATATATATATATATATATATATATATACACATATACACACACACACTATATGGTCAAAAGTATTGGGACGCCTGCCTATCTTATAATAAATATAGTATCTTTGGTTTTCCCATATCGTCAGCATATCACACACTTGCTGTTCAATATTGGTCCAATTGCTCGGATTTGATTTCTTGTTTCTTAACAGCTCTGTTATAGAACAACCCTCTCTCTTGAAGAGGCATTTAATTGAAAACGCGTTGAGATAAGAAACCGGCCCATACTGTATCCTTGTTACCACTATGCCTGTACTCCTTTTTTTTTGGGGGGGGGGGTCCCTGGAATTTATGTTGGTCCCTTTCATCTTCATTACATTATGTTGCTGTGGAGGGTTTCTAAGATGTTTTCTGTGAGAATATACTGTGTATATGGTGTTGACCTTGGTGTCTCGATTTAACCAATGATGTAACTCCTTTTTTATTACAAATTATTTGTCTAACAACAATGCGTGAATAAAGTCTTTTTTCATAATGTTCATGTGCATTTTAAAATTTTTTGAGAGATCACCCGTTAAATTCCCACTAGTATATTTTCGCTCTTTGATTTGATGGCTGATTTTGTACGTTTCTTACCTTGCAGGCAGATTATGACCCTAATCTAAAATATACCACAGACATAAAAAAGCAATTTTAAAGCTGAATGGCCTTTCACGGGAAAGACTATATCCGATAAGCATGTCTATGTACACAGCAAACAATAGCTTTATTACCTTGGACAAATAATGAGCCAGTGGAGAAAACCCTCAGCAGGGTGAATAATACTGCTCCCTGCCACCAGGTCTAGAGCATAAAGCTACCCACAAATTTCTCAGCAGTTGTCCAAAATTAGGTAAACATCTCATAACTTGTTTTGAGAATATGGGAGCTGCTTTGCCAACTTGTTAAACCTAGGTTAAAACTGCACACCTGACAATCTAAATGCAGGACTCACATCCCAGTGCGTCTCCAAACTGGACCAGTCAGTGAAGGCTGAAAAGTCTCATGTGTCAACCTCCGTTCTTGTTCCAAGGGGACTCTGAAGTCTACATGCTTATGAACAAGTAAGCAAGGGCCACCCCCATATTTCTGTGCTCATATCTACCTTATGTATGCTGGCATGGCAAAACAGCAGTGTTAGCAGTTTAAAACCTAACCTCCAATAGGGATGGGTTAGAACTTGCTTTTATTGCTCAATTTCTGTCCCCTTTAAAAGGTCTCACATGGACAGAAAGTAAAGAGATATCCAATAGGGACAGAGACAACCATAAATGTACATTTATTTAGTATATTTAGGTAGAGCTGAAACATTGATCAAGTCTATTACCACCGAAATCTTCCTTTTCATGTGACACCTGCACTCTCAGGAAGTGAAGGGAAAGCACCTCAATGAGGACAAAGACAACAATACAAATCCGACAGCCTTAAGCTGGCCATAGATGGATCCGATTTTTTGTTCAACCAACGGGTTGATTGAATGTATGGATAAGGGAATCCATACCCTAATTGGACCCATTGTATTTGGATTCATTGTATTTTGACAGCGGGGACACTTCACTGCTGTCAGAATACACAAATAAAGCGCTGGGCTTGAAGTATCAAAATGTGCTTGGTGTATCTATATCTCACCATCATATTCACACAGCTCAATCCAATAAGAAATCCACCAACTAAAATAAGCGGAACGTAATATTGTTAACCATCAGTATCTTTACATTGGTCTCTTGTGAAGTGAGGAGTCTAGTATAACCATTTTATTTCTCTTTCAACATGAGATGCTACCTATGGCTACGAAGATTCTTACTGTAGTAGAAGAGAGGAAACCCCAAGGTTTTGGACAGGTAAGCATAAGGAAGGGAAAAGGGAAACACTGTGATATTCTGGTACAAGTAGTTGCTAACATTATAGGCTTTCCAGTCGTTTCAAAAAAGAGGTGGATACAAAGCAAAATTAATAATGGACAAAAAGAAAAAGCCCCAACAAGTATCCGGACACCAATTGTAGGGTTTGCCTGACTAATCCTGACTGCATTGGGTTGTAATACTAGTGAGTTTTGCTCAGTATTAGTGCAAACAAATGCTCTCAAGAGGACAATTCATTGAGATGCATTGTGTAGCCAAGCACACATGGATTGTCCTGCTGTGGTGAGCACAAATCAATGCAGATGGTGCCCAGGCAGCCCCTAAACCTGCCCTAAAGCTAAGCTATGACATCATAAATTATGAAATGGAAAAAAGATATCACAATATTTTAATATCTGCAAGCATGAGCAACACGATTTTAGATTTCTTAAAGAGTGTTTCATCAGTTAAAAAAACTGACTCCTGGATGGTTGTTGATGTTTGAGTACAGGTTCATTAAAGCCGGTGTTGAAAAATAGTTTTCTCTTTACATGGCAACCTTTCTATTCATAAAAGAAAATGGATTTGATCAGTGACTTTGCCAGTCTAGAGCTGTGCAATCATTAAAAAGTTAATGAACATTCCATACAATTATTATGTTTAAGAGTATATATTGTACATGACACGATCTATAGAACGTTTTCCACTTTCAGAGATACTTTCAGGAGTTTTTATGAACAGAACTCCCACCAATCATCTGTTTAAAACAGAGCTACAACCCCAAACTATTTTCTAATGGACAGGTGCCAAAAAAGAAATAAGCATCTCAATTTTTTTTACAAACATATCACCATAAATTACAAAGCCCTGCCTATAAACGTTAGGTTTATCTCATTTTGGTTCCTTATGAATTAGACTTAAAAAATATTAGAAACAAATAAAAGTGGTGAGAGACAATGCCTGACATCACACTGTATGGAGCTGTATGATATATAAAGCACTCCCTAATGTTTGGCAGGATGCCACTAAATACATATTTAGCTCTGTATCAAGCTTAGATGCGATATAAACTGTCAGTGACCGCTCTCTGGACTGCCCCTCCAGTGCCCACTGAAGCACTGGGCTTGGGAGCAGCTGGCTCAGGCTCTCAGTAGCGTTTTGAGCAGCTGAGTAAGCTGCTTATCAGGCATCTAGGTGGATCTCAACATTTTCGGGATCCTTCAAGAGCCTGGAGCTGCTCAGTAACATCAGCCGTCAGCAGGCTTTAGGCCACTGATTGCGGATTCTTGGTCACAGGAGTGTACAACTAAGGTTATTCCTATGACCAAAAAAGTTTTGGCTATATGTCTTTAAGGCTTCGTGCACATGGGTGCCTTCACCTATGTAGCATAAACCTGCTGTGCCTTTCTGATGCCCAGGATGTCCTGGAGCTACAAATAGCCACCCATGTACATGAATAGGTAAAGGTAGCTGTATGTGCCACTATTAGCGTAAAAAAGTGCATGTAATGTAATGCCCCGAACACACACTACCTGCAGCCTGTTTCCACTGCATGAGTAAATGTGTCCATGTGAATAAAGCCTTAGATTAATCCTTATTTTCCTAAATGCCAAGCAATTCCTACAAGCCAAACCTAATTAGTACAATGGTTACAAACAAGCAGCAATGGATAGTAATAGACCATTTAAAATAAATACAGAGCTTGCGAAAGCATTGGCCCCCTTCCTGATTTAGTCTATTAATGGGAATTATGTTTTCCAGTCTTCAGCCAAAATATAATATTAGATCAAGGGCTTCCGAATGAACAAAATTTTATCTTTTTAAACAAATCATTTCATGAATAAACAGTTATAAACTGGCCATGTGTGAAAAATGAACTGCCTAAGAGGCAAAGGGGTTGATTTACTAAAGGCAAATAGACTGCACTTTGCAAGTACCATTGCACTTATATTCCCCAGAGCTTAGTGAATGTGGCGAAGCTCTGTTTATTTCCATTATCCAATGTGCAAGAAAAAAAATGCTGCGTTTTTTTTTTCCCTTGCAAATGATTGGGGCTTTTTTGGTTATTTTTACAAAGTGAAGCTCCACCACATTCACTACAGCAACCCACAGACAAGTCATCTGTTTTTTTATTCAACCAGCAGATATAAAAAAAAAAAAAAAAAAAAAAAAAGGCCTGCAATCAGAATACACTGATCAAAGTAGCAGACTATAGCCTGCAGTGCTGATTGTGGAAGGAAAATCCGCCAGGGTGGTTGTAGAGAAGTCAATCAGTAGATCATCTTATAATCACAGTGTCTGCACATGAATCCAAATTTGGCTGGTCCCTGCTAAATCGGCCAAATTTCAATCCATGTATGGCTAGCTTAAAATGATACTTAAGTCTCTTTTAAAAACAAAAAAAACAAACATGTTATACTTACCTGCTCTGTGCAGTGGTTTCACACAGAGTAGCCCTGATCCTCCTCTTGTTGGATCCCTCACCGGCACTCCTGGCCCATCCCTTCTGCTGAGTGCCCCTAGAACAAGCAACTTGCAATGGGGGCACCCAAGCTGGCTGGCTTCTGAGCTCCAGCTGTGTGTGTCCATTCACACACAGAGCCGCTGCTTGGCACCTAGGCAGAGTCCCCAGAGAGCCAAGGCACTCGTGCACATTGCTGGAAGGAGATAGGACTTAGGTAAATATTGGGGGCCTGCTGCACAGAGGTTTCTTACCTTCATACATAGAATGCATGAAGGTAAAAAAAACCTTGAGCCTTCAGAACCTTTTTAAGCTCTAGGGAAAATGAGTGCAACTGCACTTGAAAGGTTTAGTCTATTAGCCTTTAGTTAATCATTCCCAAAGTGTAAGTCCAATCAAAATGCGTTCAGTTTTAGATGTGACGAAGGGTTAGATCCTTTGTATCAAATTATTATTGCATTCTGTGTCCTTATTGGGAGATTTATTATCACTTCTTGTCCTGGTGACCATTGCCACAGGGGTAAGAAAGCAGGGTTGAAACTAAAATTTTACAATTATAGCCAGAAAAGAAACAGGGAAATACTCTAATATTATTATTATACATGATTTATATAGCACCAACAGTTTGAGCAACGTTTTACAATGTAGAGGGGGGACAGCACAATTACAATACATTTCAATACAGAAGGGACAGGAGGCCCTGCTCATACATTCTAAAGGGAGGGGGTGGTGGTACAAGAGGTAATAGATGCGGGCAATGATTTGATGGGGGTGGCTCGGGGACAGTTGTTAGATGGGTGTGAGATAGACTTTCCTGAATAAGTGAGTTTTTAGGGATCTCCGAAAGGTGAACAGGTTAGGGGCTGATCAGATATACCGGGGCAGGGAGTTAATAAGTCAAAAGGTGATTGACTGTAATTGAGTGTTACGAATTTGACATGGCATATAGACATATACACACGGATACCTGCTTAAAAAAAAATAAAAAATCACACAACTGCTGGGAGAGTATGGGCAAAAGGCTGACAAAAAAAAAAAACACACCACTAGACACTAGGGATGATTAAGGTGCTACAACCTGAACAACAACTCTCTAAACAACTAAATACTAGATGTCCACAAAGGACACAAACATTTTACTTACTAGATACACAAAAAAACTAAATTGAAAGTATTTTTCATTCCAGCCTCGAACCAGTAGTACTGGGCGTACTTCTTGCAAGACAATGGTTTAATGGAAAACAAAAACCAAAGCCAGGACCTATAGGTCAGAATACATTGCCAACAACAATAAATGAAATTTCTGGGGAAAAATAGGGCATCTTATTTACAGCCAATTGATCTTCTTATGCTTGATTTTCTATTTTACATAATATTCCATCTGTTTTGCTTCATTATGCAGTAGTGAATTAAAGTTGAACTCCTGGTCGATATAAGAGACAAAAACAACTTAATTTTTTCTTGCTACTCCATTACTGCTCAGTCAGCAGGCTGGGGTGGAAAGAGGACCCTACTGTAGCCTTTCTACAATCTATAACAGTGTACCCATGGTTTAGGGTTAAGGGATTATGTGAGATAACCCCCTCCTTGCAGCAATTACACCTGTGACCGTGTCTCCCACAAACTGTCTCAACTAAAGTCCGTCAGCTTTTTATATTTAAATTTTCTAAGCTATGTGGAAAAAAATAAAAGAGAAAACAGTTTGGTTGCTATTGGCAATGGCACCAGTTGAGACGGAACCCAATTATGAGGCTTCGGGGCCTTTGAATATAGGGGGAGGCTTCTAGGAACACCTTGCCCCAAAAGTACAGCACACTAACAATTTCTGTAGATGAATTGATTTGAATACAGATTAACTGTTTACTCATAAAAATTAGAACAGGAGAATACGCCAAAGATTTAATGGTAGGACTTGGACAGCTTCTCAGGCTAGAAGTCCATCGGTTGGGTCTCTGCCATGTTTCTTCATTCTAGTGATTAATCCAGCGTGGGTCAAAGTAGGCCAGCATAGCCTACAAGCACTCGGTCTGTCATACAGAAGGATGGCACAGTGAAAAAGCAAAGGCTTCGGTCTTAGGGCCACCTAAGAAAAACAATCACCCTTTCCCCAGCAGGGGAAGGACTCTAAGGCACCCTCTCCCAAAGAGGAAAGGCTAACCCAGGATGAGACCTGGACAGACAGAGGAAAGACTTTTCTAAAACAATGTTCTCCAATTTTGTCAAAGCCTGGTCCAAGTCATGGAAGACAAACTGACCAGGGTTTGGTTGGTTGACAATACAGGCAAAACTTGATGCACCACACTCCTGGCACAAGACTTCTGGAGCCTTGCTCACAGAGTGACTGTTTGGAAAATACAAATACAGGTAGCCCAGAAGACCCTGCTCCAAGAAAGGCTGACAAAATATAGACATTTGCAGACAGCAGCCCTACAGCTGTAAAGTAGGGTCAATAAAATCCAACAAATACCTGTTTGCATTAGGCAGTGCTGTCTCAATCCATAACAATGGGTAATTTTAACTTAATATTACATACATTTATTTAGTAAATAACATAAGTAAAAAATAAGTTATTCATTTAGATGCCCTCTAAATTCAAATTTTGCTTAAAGAGTTGCAAACTTTCAGTGTAAAGAATTTACAACAGAGAGACTCAAATGGGAGGAAATAATATTTTAATGTGTCGTAAGCTAGTGCTGTGTTCTTTATTGCTCAAATGTGCACCTTCCTTACTTTTCCATTAAATTCTAAACTGCATCAAAACGCCACGCAAATGAATAGAGACTGTAATTACTAACGCAATGAAACGGCAGATGTGGTCAGATTTTTGAGCTTCAATCAGCCCTCAACTGGCCATTAACTAACATCCTAAGAGAACCATCTATATTCCTATTAAAGTTGTTTTATAACGATCCATCTAATTCTATCATGCCATTTGACAACAGACCTTTCTAAAATGTTTCCAGAAGCATTATTAGATTTTTTACTCTTAACACTAACAAGCCATTTAATTCCCTATATTCCCCTAGCACATCAGGCTTGCTTTACACTTGCGTAAGAATATGGTAAATTATCTATAAAAAGGTGCCATCTTTCCCCTACTGAAGAAAGTGATAAATTGAATGGCTTTGACCTGACTAGAAAGAGAGGGCAGGCATGGTAAAAGCATTTTAACACGGTACGCGTGTGTTTTGTCCCCTCTTTCAGCATTGCACAGTCAATGAGAAATAACTGGTTTGCAGTGCTCACTCCTTTCCTCTTTTCAGGGTCTGGAACTCATTTACCTTTTTGCTGCAGGTCATTCCATTAAAGCTAATTTTTGTCATGCATTCCGTACTGTGGCGCTTGCAGTGACAGTAAAAGGTGTCCTCATTTGCTATCAGCTCGCTGTATACACGGTTAGTGTGGGAATATCTAATTGTAGGCCTGTGTTGAAGGCCCTAATTATGTAGTTTTTCTTCCTGCTTAAAACGTTAAGGAGGGCGCTGTACAGTTGACACCGAGGTGAAAATACTAAATAAATATGAGTGGGAACATCAGAGCAAATTGTGCATGCTATAAAAGGTGTTCACATTTTAAGCTAAAACCAAAAGTACACTAAAGCCAGCTGCCACTCTACACGCACATATTATATTACTTTCTAACTTACACAGAAAGTGTACAAGTTAATTATATGCATGTACAAATAGCAAATAGAACTGGAGAAAAGGAGAGTTTCAGTTTTCATTATATTTTTTTAACGAAATTAATAAACTGACTGTTCAATGGATATGACAGATCATTTAAGTGTATGGAAACCCTAATAAATTTATCTTATTTGCTTCCTTTTGGTCTGCTAAATACACTCTTGAAATGTTTTAGTTATATCCGTTTGCTAAATCAAAAACACACCCATACCCAGGAATATTGTGAGCTGAACGTCCTGCATTTTCTGCCTCTGCACAAGGAGGGGTTATGGAAATGAGGAGAGGGCAGGAGGTGGGGAGAGAGAGAAGGATATGAGGAGGGGCGGGGGAAAGGAGGAAGGACATGAGGAGGGGGGGGGGAAAGGAGGAAGGATATGAGGAGGGAGGGAAGGAGGAAGGATATGAGGAGGGAGGGAAGGAGAAAGGATATGAGGAGGGGGGGGGAGAAGGAGGAAGGATATGAGGAGGGGGGGGGGAGAAGGAGGAAGGATATGAGGAGGGGGGGGGGGAGAAGGAGGAAGGATATGAGGAGGGGGGGGGGGAGAAGGAGGAAGGATATGAGGAGGGGGGGGGGAGAAGGAGGAAGGATATGAGGAGGGGGGGGGGAGAAGGAGGAAGGATATGAGGAGGGGGGGGGGGGAGAGGAGGAGGAAGGATATGAGGAGGGGGGGAGGGAGAAGGAGGAAGGATATGAGGAGGGGGGGAGGGAGAAGGAGGAAGGATATGAGGAGGGGGGAGGGAGAAGGAGGAAGGATATGAGGAGGGGGGAGGGAGAAGGAGGAAGGATATGAGGAGGGGGGGAAGGAGGAAGGATATGAGGAGGGGGAAGGAGACAGGATATGAGGAGGGGGAAGGAGACGAGGAGGGGGAAGGAGACGAGGAGGGGGAAGGAGACGAGAAGGGGGAAGGAGACGAGGAGGGGGAAGGAGACGAGGAGGGGGGAAGGAGACGAGGAGGGGGAAGGAGACGAGGAGGGGGAAGGAGACGAGGAGGGGGAAGGAGACGAGGAGGGGGAAGGAGACGAGGAGGGGGAAGGAGACGAGGAGGGGGAAGGAGACGAGGAGGGGGAAGGAGACGAGGAGGGGGGAAGGAGACGAGGAGGGGGGAAGGAGACGAGGAGGGGGGAAGGAGACGAGGAGGGGGGAAGGAGACGAGGAGGGGGGAAGGAGACGAGGAGGGGGGAAGGAGACGAGGAGGGGGGAAGGAGACGAGGAGGGGGGAAGGAGACGAGGAGGGGGGAAGGAGACGAGGAGGGGGGAAGGAGACGAGGAGGGGGGAAGGAGACGAGGAGGGGGGAAGGAGACGAGGAGGGGGGAAGGAGACGAGGAGGGGGGAAGGAGACGAGGAGGGGGGAAGGAGACGAGGAGGGGGGAAGGAGACGAGGAGAGGGGAAGGAGACGAGGAGGGGGGAAGGAGACGAGGAGGGGGGAAGGAGACGAGGAGGGGGGAAGGAGACGAGGAGGGGGGAAGGAGACGAGGAGGGGGGAAGGAGACGAGGAGGGGGGAAGGAGACGAGGAGGGGGGAAGGAGACGAGGAGGGGGAAGGAGGTTCTGAATATAGATATATTATAATAACTACATTTGCTGAAAGAGCTGAAATCAATACAAAGAACAATGAGACAAAAAAAAAATATCAAGGTTTTGCAATAGCAAGGATTTTAGCGAACAATCACAGATTGTTGCTTTTGTTCTATAGATAATAGAACAGGTCATGTCAGTGCACTTGATGAAAATGTATAAGAGAGATGGCCTGTGCTCTATTACAGGTTATATCATCACTTTTATTTTGGTAATAAGAACACTACAACCCTAGCATCTTTCTACATGTGCAGCACCTTAGAATGTCTCACCAAGATGCGACCCTCACAATCTGACCAGCCTGGGCGCAGACAACTTCTGTCCAGGTACAGTGTTTCTCTTTGCACACAAATTGGATGCAATAGTGCATAGTGCTGCTGCATCCAGATACAGTGTTTAGCCACATCTGAATGTTGCAATCAAGCCGCCTCTAGCTGCCATGTAAACAAGGTCCTTAAAGAGTCCCCGGTTGTCATAAAAAAAAAAAAAAATAAAATAAAAAAAACGCACACAAAAACTGCGTGCAGAATAAATTATTTCCTCTTAAACCAATACCCTCCTGCTACAGCACAATCCCAGGTTGTTTTGACAGGTTAAGCTTAGACACTTCTGGATAATGTCAGAACTTGCTACCACCTTAAATCCCCATGCATTTGCCTATCATTAAGTTAAATAACCTTTACCCCTTACACCTTTAACCCCTGAAAGCAGGGTGCTAGAGTCTGCCATAGGTATCTTCATGGTTCTCTAGGTGCCAGCAGTTAAAAGGTCCTTTTTGTTTTTATGACACGTTTAACAAGAGCAGCGCCCCAAAAAGCTGCTCTTGGCTTCTAGATTCTAAATCACTGCCCCGGAATCAAGTAAGCAGACCAGGCATTTTGATTTCACTAGTTGCATGTTTATTTCAGGTAAGTGATTCAAAGTATTAAGGTTCAAATCCCAACCATAGTACTACTTGCCTGGATTTTGCATGTTCTTCCTGTGCTTGCTTGGGTTTCCTCTAGGTCAGTGATGGCGAACCTTGGCACCCCAGATGTTTTGGAACTACATTTCCCATGATGCTCTGGCACTCTGCACTGTAGTGGAGCATCATGGGAAATGTAGTTCCAAAACATCTGGGGTGCCAAGGTTCGCCATCACTGCTCTAGGTACTCTGGTTTCCTCCCACACTCCAAAGACATGCTGGTAGGTTAACTGGTTCCTGTCCAAATAGGCCCTAGTATGTGTATGTATGACATTAAATTAGGAACCTTAGATTATAAGGACTGATGTGAGTGTGGACCTTGCATGACAACAAATGAAATTTATAAAATTTGCACGTGTGCCAAAAGAAGTACAATTTTAGTACCAAAAAAAGAAGAGAAACCAGTAATTTAATTTGAAAAGCTTGGACACAAGTGAAAATCTTTAAATGCCCGATACATTGAAGGGATAGTCTAACATTTTCCTGTGGAGAGCCATATGCCAATCTGGAAACGCCAAAGAGAAATTTTCAAGGAACCTAAATAGATAACCTCTACCGAGACAGCAATGTCAGCTTTGTAACCTCATGACTGAACATGAGTGGTGAGCGCAAGATTAAAAGGAGAGAGCTTTGGGAGTTACAAGAAAGACTGGAAGAGAGAAGACTTGCAAAAGCAACCGTGATTACCATGTGATTAGCAAGCAGCAGAAATACACGGAGGGCAACTTAGAAGGATTCTTTGAAAACTACTAACAAGTTACATGAAGGAGAATTATGTGAACAGCTAAGAGACAGCTTCTGCACAAACAGAAAAAAGAAAGAAAATATTTTAATCCACGTTCACCAATGACCTTGGATAATTGGAAAAAAGAATATGTGATTGGGGGGTGGGGTAAAAAAAAAAAAAAAAAAAAAAAAAAAATCAGAGCATTGTCGATAACGCCCTTTAACCACTTGACCACTGAGCACTTAAACACCCTTAATAACCAGACCAATTTTCAGCTTTCGGTGCTCTCACATTTTGAATGACAATTACTCAGTCATGCAACACTGTACCCACATAAAATTTTTGTCCTTTTTTCACACAAAATAGAGCTTTCTTTTGGTGGTATTTAATCACTGCTGGGTTTTTTTTTCTGCTATAAAAGAAAAAAGACCGAAAATTCTGTAAAATTCTTTATTTCTGTTATAAAATTTAGCAGATTAGTAATTTTTCTTCATAAATTTTGCCCAAAATTGATACTACTACATATCTTTGGTAAAAATAAGTACAAATTGGTGTATATTATTTAGTCTTTGTGAAAGTTATAGAGTCCACAGCTATGGTGCCAATATCTGAAAATTGATCGCACCTGAAGTACTGACGGCCCATTTCATTTCTTGAGACCCTAACATGCCATAAAAGTACAAATATCCCCCAAATGACCCCTTTTTGAAAAGAAGACATTCCAAGGTATTTAGCAATAGGCATGGTGAGTTTTTTGAAGTTGTCATTTTTTCGCACAATTCTTTGCAAAATCAAGATTTTTTTTTCACAAAATTGTCATATTATCAGTTTATTTCTCACACACAGCATATGCATACCACAAATTACACTGCAAAACACATTCTGCTATTACTCCCGAGTACAGCGATACCACGTGTGAGACTTTTACACAGCGTGGCCACATACAGAGGCCCAAAATGCAGGGAGCGCCATCAGGCGTTCTGGAGAACCCAGGACAATTCTGACATTTCTCTCCTACACGTAAAACTCATCATTTGCTAGAAAATTACATAGAACCTCAAAATATTATATATGTTTTTTTAGCAAAGACCATAGAGAATACAATGGCGGCCGTTCTAACTTTTTATCTAGCACGGTATTTGCGCAGCAATTTTTCTAACGCTTTTTTGGGGGAAAAAAAGTTTGTTTATCAACAAAGTAAAGTTAGTCCAATGTTTTTGCATAATGTGAAAGATGAAGTTACGCCGAGTAAATAGATACCCAAAATGTTCAAAATTGCACACGCTCGTGGAATGGCGCCAAACGTCGCTACTTAAAAATCACCATAGGCGACGCTTTAAATTTTTTTACTGGTTACATGTTTTGAGTTACAGAGGAGGTCTGGGGCCAGAATTATTGCTCTTGTTCTAACGTTCGCAGCGATACCTCACATGTGTGGTTTGAACACCGTTTTCATATGTGGGCGGGACTTACGTATGCGTTCGCTTCTGCATGCGAGCACATTGGGACAGGGGTGCTTTCAATTTTTTTTATTTTTTTATTGTTCATTTTACTGTATTTATTTTAGTTTGACATTTTTTTTCCCCAAAAATTATTTTTTTGATCGCTTTTATTCCTAATACAAGGAATGTAAACATCCCTTGTAATAGGAATATGGCATGACAGGTCCTCTTTACAGTGAAATATGGGGTCAATAAGACCCCACATCTCACCTCTAGGCTGGAAAGCCTGCAATAAAACAAATAAAAAAACGATTCTGGCTTTGATCGCATTGGCGAGTTGGTAGAAGCACCAGAGGGCGGTGGGAGTCCCCTCTCACCCCCTGTAAGAACGATCAAGCAGTGGAACAGCCGCAATGATCATTCTTATGGTGTAGGGAATTTCCGGCTGAAAAATCCGATATCTCAATGATGTCTGTAACCCATCATTCAGATAACCCTGTACAAAGTCAAGGACGTCATATGATGGCCGGCGGGCAGTGGTTAAAATTTATATATTTTTTTAACACAAAGTTGTCCATTTATACAATATTTCTAACACATAGCATGTATATACCAAAAATTACACCTCCTACTCCTCCCGAGTACGGCGATACCACATGTGTGAGACTTCCACAGCCTGGTCACATACAGAGGCTGAGTACAGCCAAGCATGGCCGAGTATTGCAGGGTACCACCGAGTATGGCTGGGTATTGCATGGTATCACTGAGTATGGCCGAGCATGGCCGAGCATGGCCGAGCATCACTGGGTATGGCTGGGTATAACCAAGTATTGCTGGCTATTGCAGATTATTGTTGGGTATTAGAGTATTGACAAGGCATTGCTGGGTATTACAGAGTATTGGCAGGGCATCGCAGAGTATTGGCAGGGCATCGCAGAGTATTGGCAGGGCATCGCAGAGTATTGGCAGGGCATCGCAGAGTATTGGCAGGGCATCGCAGAGTATTGGCAGGGCATTGCAGAGTATTGGCAGGGCATCGCAGAGTATTGGCAGGGCATCACAGAGTATTGTCAGGGTATTGCAGAGTATTGGCAGGGTATTGCAGAGTATTGGCAGGGAATTGAGGGGTTGTCGGTGAGCAGCACTGTGGACACTGCAGATCCAGCCCACAGTGCTGCCGACACCGATCTGTTCCCCTCCTGTGATTAGCTGTAGCAAATCACAGATCAGTAGGGACACCAAACTACTCTAATGAGAGCATGTTAAAAAAAAAAAAAGTTTAAAAATGTAAAAATATTATATATATATATATATATATAATTTTTTTTTTTAACATACTGTCATTAGTATCCCTAATCACTCTCACACCAGTCATATGATAACTCTGTACAGCACTGGTGATGGCAGGTTTAAAACTTTTTGTTTTATTTAATTTCTTTCGTTTCCAAAAAATTGCAACTTCAGAAAACTCACCATGCCTGTTACTAAATGCCTCAGACTGTCTACTTTCCAAAAAAATTTGGGGAAATTTAGTACTTAAGGGCCTCAAGAAATAAGATTTTCAAATAAATATATATATATATATATATATATATATATATATATATATATATATATATTTATATTTATATAGATATATCATAGTTTATAGACACTAGCTTTCACACAAACCAAATATACATTTATTGGGATATTTTTTTTCTTTTTATTTTTTACCAAAGACGTGTAGAAGAATACGTTTTGGCCTAAATTTATGAAGACATTTTAATTCTATTGGATATTTTTTTTTATAACAAAGTAGAAAATATAGGGTTTTTTCACAATTTTTGTTCTTTTTCCCAGTTATATAGCAAAAAAAAAAAAAAAAAACCCAGTCGTGATCAAATACTACCAAAAGAAAGTTCTATTGGTGTGAAAAAAATGATATAAATTTCATTTGGATACAGTGTCAAATAGCAAAAAATTACCTGGTTGTGAAGGGTGTAAAGAGCTCAGGTGGTTAGGGTCAGGGCTATTGACTACAATACCAAAAATTAAAACCAAGCCTAATAGCCCAATTAAGCAGCGTTGTCCAGAAATGCACGTTACTTCCCATAACCTAACCATTTTGAATTATAGAAGGGTAACATAAATCAAGCAGACTTTCTGAATTCTGTGAAGTTGCAGTGGTCGCTGGAGAGCATTACCAGTTTTGTTGATTTTACTTGTAGCCTGGAATTCTAAGGAAGAGCCCCTGAGTCAGTATTAGCAAAGCACAGCCCACATATTATAGTTGATTTTCCAATTACCAGGGAAGGAGATTTATTGGTGAATTTCAGGAAGGACAAAGGGAGAGCAGCTGGCTCTTTAATATGCAATCTAATAAGATGAAAACCGTTACAACATTTTCATTCAGATGCTACTAACAAAGCTGGAATGAATCCTAAGAAGAAGAAGAAAGTTGCAAAGGGGGCTTCTAACGGAAAATTAAATTTGATGGTTGAAAACACATATCAGTTTACTAAACTCTTGAAAGTGAAAAACCCTATTATACATAAATAGAGAACATTTGAAATGCTACTCACAACAGTTTCCTTAACTATATGTGAAGGGTATCACCACTGATAATATTTCCCCATAGGCTGCTGAAAACTAATTTCCTACTGATCACAACATATCTTCAAAAATTAAAAAAAGATCTTTCCATCAGCCCTCAAGGTATTAGGCTGTGGATGGATGTTGGGCAGATAGTAAATCACCTAAGTAAAAATAAATAAAAGACAAAGAATCATATCCGTGTATCATCACAGTTCAATAGGTAGAAATAAATATATCACCCTATAATGCACGCACAGACATATTATCTATAGATATATATGCACAAGCACACACAATTCAGAACATCCTTGAAATATCTGGCTTGTAGTGAAAAACTATCCCTAATCACAATTTAATCTCACAGACATTAGAGAGAACATATAGAGCTTTGTACATATTTTCTTTATTATAGTCACAACAATAATGCAATTTTCTTTTTCTTTTTTTAACCTTGTAAATATGAAATATTTTATATTTTATACTCATATTAAACCAACAGGTGGAGCATTATGTATTATAAATCAATATAAGGGTGGATAAAAATCAATGATTTAAAATAAATACATCTGATTTTTTTTATAATTAAATCTGATTTTTTTTTATTTTTATCAAATTTATTTGAATAAAATGCTTTTGGAGTAAAAATATATCTAAAGAGAGTTTTCTATTTAAAAGATACATTAATAATTTAGTTTATTCAGCATGAAATGGAGTTTAGTTACGTAGCACAAGGCTACATACAGGTACATACAGTAGCACATTCATTTAATAACTTTACCAAAAATGTATTCTGCAATATTAAAATTTTTGTTAAAGTTATTAAATGAATCCAAGCTCTGCAAGCTGAAATAGCATGCACTGCATTGATGCATTTACACAATTCCACAGTAACCATGAGATAAAACAAAATGCAAGAATATCCCTTTATCTTGCAAATCTATGTACACCACAAACTGTATGATTGAATAGGTTCTGATATCGCCGTTTTACTAACCTGACAGCTTATTCTAAATAGGAAACATCAATTATGTTTGCAAATATTAAAGATTCTAACTACCAAGAATACATCCTTACATTTAAAGAGGAAGTAAACCCCTTCAAACCACTTTGACCTACAGGTAAGCCTAGATTAAGGCTTACCTGTAGGTCCAAGCAATATCTCCTAAACCTATATGGTTTAGGAGATATTTGCCCGAAAATGGGCACCGCTGTCTACGGCGCATGCGCCGTAGACAGCGGCGCGCAAGCGCACTAAATGCGGCAAGTCCAAGAATGGATTTGCCTAATTTGTCGACTCCCGTGCGCATGCGCGGGAGTGACGTCATCGCGGCTTCGCCGAATGGCAGCGGCGGAGCTGCGAGACGCGACTCCCGTGCGCATGCGCGGGAGTGACGTCATCGCGGCTTCGCCGCTGTCATTGGTCGGAGCTGCGAGACGCCACCAGCAAGATGGATGCGGCGGACTACAGGGATCAGCGGCGACTTCGCTGGCTCCTGTGTCAGGTAAGTGACACATAATGAGCTACTATGCGATGCATAGTAGTCCATTATGCTTTACCTTTGCAGGGAAAAAAAGAGGAAGTAAACCCATCATATGACAGTTACGCTTTAAAAATTATGATTTAAATCAAGTTGGTTTAAATCAAGCCTTTTTACTAGTGATTTAAATCAAACCCACCCTGTTCAGAACTACACTGCATCTAAACATGACAAACCAAAAATGCTATTTAATTATTTGTAATGTAGTATTCACAGCAAACTCTCCCATTCATCCATGTCTCCATGCTTTGTTTTACTGAGAAATCATTTTGACCCAATATCTCTCTTATCAAAATATTTATGAGTACCTTACCATTGGACTTAAAATTTAATTGGCTACTATTTTTTTTTAAACATACACATAAAAAGTAATGTCAGCCTCACAGTTCCTGCGAAGTTCCTGCGAAGTTCCTGCAAAGTGGTATCAAGGAGCTGCTGAATATTTCCTCATTCCATTAGAGCTATGAACTTGACTTTAAGACAAGTAAACATACTGCCCTGGGTTCTTGCTTTACACTTTTCCTTTTCTAAAATGTTTCATTTCAAAAACTATACACTGTTTTGGGACTAGTGTCAGTATTTACCGTAGTTTAACTTTTGTATTAATTTGAGATCCTAATGCAATAATAATTTATGATCTTAAAATAGGTAATGCATACATCTTTTGGATTTATTGAATCATTTTCATTTTCTTTTTTAGTATTACTAGTTTGCTTTTGTTGTATTTTACTGTTCACGTTTCAATTTTCTGTCCTTTATTGTTACATAGTTTGTCAGGTTGAAAAAAAGACAAGCCCATCTAGTTCAACCAAATAAAAAAAACATACAATCCCATATCCTAAAAGAAAAACAGCAAAGCAGGATCCAATTGGCTCCAGCAGGGGAAAAAAAATACTTCCTGATCACCCGAGAGGCAATCAGATTTTCCCTGGATCAACTCTACCTATAAATGTTAGTAACCAGTTATATTATTTACATCTAGGAAAGAATCCAGACCTTTAAAGCAATCTATTGAGCTGGCCAGAACCACCTCTGGAGGGAGTCTATTCCACATTTTCACAGCTTTTATGGTGAAGAAACCTTTCCATATTTGGAGATAAAATCTCTTTTGCTCTAGATGTAAAAAGTGCCCCCTTGTCCTCTGCGATGACCTTAAAGTGAATAACTCACCACCAAGTTCACTATATGGACCACTTATGTATTTGTACATGTTGATCATATTCCCCCTTAATCTCTTCTCAAGAGAGAATAAATTCAGTTCCTCTAATCTTTCCTCATAGCTGATGTCCGCCGGCAACCTGCGATCATCTAGTACAGAGGCAAAACGGGATCTGCCAGTGTAAACAAGCGGATCCCCATTCTGCCAGATTACATGTCAGAGAGCCTCTGTTTCCAGTGATCTCTGTCATGTCCCAGTGAGCCCATCCCCCCTACAGTTAGAACACACCCAGGGAACACACTTAATGCCTTGATTGCCCCCTAGTGTTAACCCCTTCCCTGCCAGTATCATTTTTACATTGATCAGTGCATTTTTATAGCACTGATCAATGTACTGTCGTCACTGGTACCTAAAAAGTGTAATTTGGAGGTCAGATTTGTCTGCAGCAGTACCGCTAAAAATCGCGAATACAAAATAAATAAAAAGGTCCCTAAATCTATCCCATAGTTTGTAGATGGAATAACTTATGCACAAACCAATCAATATACGCCTATTGTGATTTTTTATTTTTTTTTACCAAAAATATGTACAAGAATATATATCGGCCTAAACTGATGAATAAATGTGTTTAATATTTTTTTGGAATATTATAGAAAAAAAAATGTTTTTCTATGTTTGTTTATAGCACAAAAAAAAAAAAAAAAAACCACAGAGGTGATCAAATACCACCAAAAGAAAGCTCTATTGGTGGGGAACAAAAAGGACGTAAATTTTGCTTGGGTACAGCGTCACACGACTGTGCGATTATCAGTTAAAGCGACAGTGCCATACAACAAAAAATGGCTTGGTCATTAAGGGGCAAATCCTTCCAGTCCTTAAAGAGGGATTCCACTGTAAAAAAAAAATATTAAAAGCCAACAGCTACAAATACTGCAGCTGCTGACTTTTAATAAATGGACACTCACCTGTCCCAGGATTCAGCGATGTCGGCAGCCGCGGCAGATCGATAGATCTGCTCTTGGCTGCTGACGCCGCCATTCTAGATTCTAGCGTTGCGGCTTCACTTCCCGATTCCTACTGCTCATGCGCAGAGCAATAGGAATGGTCCGCGCTGTCTCTGGGACCCGCGTGTGTCGCAGCAGACATCGCGCCGGGACAGGAAGAGGCATAGACTCCCGTGGGAGTCTATGCCCGGAAGTGGGTGCAAATGCATGTCTTAGACAGGTATCTGCACCCCCCTCCCCCCTGAAAGGTGTCAACTGTGATACCGGAGGGGGGGGGGGTTCCAATCAGCGGAAGTTCCACTTTAGGGTGGAAGCCCCACTTTAAGTAGTTAATTTTTTTTTTTTAAAGTTAGCTCAATTACCACTGGCCATCAACATATAGCGAGAACTGTAATAATCTCTCAAATCGGGTGACCTGCTTGTCTTTCCCATCTTGTGTATAAGTGAACTTATAGGGGTTTGAGGTATTTTTTGTCTTTAAAAGTTTTTTCCCCATAATTGATACACTGTACTCTAATATGGTTAAAGTATATGCAAACCCTAACAATAAAGGTCTCTTATTTGCTTTATTTAGGCTTCACGTACACTTAAACTACTTTGACCACCGGACACAGGAAAAACGCAAAAGTGACAAGAATACGGCAAAATCATGCCACAATTTTGCACGTTTTGCAACCGGCGGTCACAGCATTCCTATCCTAAACGCGATCCTTCCATGTTCAGGAGAGAGAGGTTGAACCTCCCCTAAGCGCAGCAGCTCCTAAATTCTGCTAAAAGCCTATGTGTACATGGATAAATAGGCTTTTATGGAGTTGAGTTTAGGACCTTTGGCACAAAAAACGGCAAAAGCTCCTAAACTCAAGTTTAGAAACTTTTTTTTTTTTTTTTTATATATCTGTTTGATAAGTGCAAAAAATACTTGTTGGTCCTACCAGAAATCTTGTGAGCAGAAGACTTCCTAATCTGTGTTGATTTATCCTTTACATGGATTCCACCTCTGTGTTGACTACAAAACACCTCCCATCTATGTTTTGAATACTAGGTCGTCAGTTTTAGTCCTAATTTGCTCCTCCATAGATACAAAATTGTAAACTACCACCCTAAGACACGGTTACTAGTAGGATCATCAGCTTAAAAAAAAAATCCTTAAAAAATGAATGTAGCCAACACATCTTAGGACTGGGAAATATAATATGTTAACCGTTTTTAGGTTTACAATTGTTTGGATGTCCACCAATTTAACAAAAAAAAAAAAATGCCAAAAGCAGCTCTACAATACCACCAGGCCTCTGACTATGATACTTCCTGCACATTGGGGATTTAAATACTGGAAAAAAAAAAAAAAAAAAAACAAAAAGGAAAAAAAAAAAGTGGACTTTGCCAAGAGTCTTCCTTTAAGGCCTAAATATCTTCATACATGGTTAATAGTAAATAATCATATTCGTCACATGAATGTCGCCTACACCGCATGGCCGTGTTTTACACCATAATCCCCATGGTTTGTACTGCTCTCCCTGGTAGATCCCCCACCCCCAGGAATAACATCTGAAAAGTGGCATAAGACATTTTGCAGAGGCCACACAAGCTAGATGCAGTTTTAAATTCAACTTTTATACAAGCAACCTAAAAGAAAACAAAAACATTAAATACCCATCACCTGTGCCAGGAGGGGTTTCCTATAGGCTACTTTCACTACCGTTTCTTTCAGAGTATCAGTTATTTAAACAGCTCCATTAAGTGTTCCTTCCAAGTGAAGAGACACTTCAGGACTTTGAAACCTGCTTAACATCAGCAAGACAGAATAAGAATAAGATAAAACAGACTGTATGAAGCACTGAAAGCTTTCAAGACCACTGAGATTTCTTCCAGTCGGTGCATTTGGTGTAATCAAAGAAATAGTCCATCAGATTAATTTGATCCCAGACTGAAACCCATGTCTTTATTTTTCAAGTCCACTTAGTGATAGAAACTCCGCTTCTGTAGTGTTAGGCTTTCCTTTTTTTAATATAAAAAAGGTCTGCTGAAAATACACAAGATTTTCACTGTAATATATTTTGTTGTAAAATTTACTGTAAATCTTAGGTTTCTCAATAGAGTTTTTTTTCTTTAACCATTTTTAAAAATTTTCATGCCTCTGGCTCTGCTTTTAGGGTAGATTTGTATTCGCTTCTGTTCTGAAGCACATAAAATATGACCTTCCAAATAAAAAATACAGCATAATGAGATGTAATAAAAGAAAAAAAAAAAAGTCAAAAGTACAAAAATGCAGGGAAAATTCAAGAGGCTAAAATAAAGGTCTGTGATTTTATTTTCCATTTTGCAGTTAAACAGCATATGTAACCATAGAGTTTCACAAAGAATGTCAGATATTCTTTCAAAAACATTTGATTTTTGTGAAACATTAGCAGAATCTACCCTTAAAGCCCAAGTGTGCCAAAGTAAAAAACTGAAAAATGAGCACAAGGGACATAACTTGCAGTCCGTATAATGTGTCCCTTGTGCTGATGCCTATTTTTTTTTTTAAATCGACATCCTCCTCTGTCTTTGCCCTCCCACCTCCGCAGCCATCTTATGGTGCAGTGGGGGGTAATACAACTAAGGTAACGTCACAAGTGAGAGCAAGACTATGTTTGCACTTTCCAGCCAGCTGCTCAATTTATTGAAGCTGTACCACAGATTCTTTGAATGAAACAAAAACTAAGAATTGAGGATGGGAGGATGATTGAAAGGTCTGTCACCTCCATTCATAGCTAGTGTTTCATTCATAGAAGCTGTAGTACTGGCTTCTATGAATGGAGCAGCTAGGTGGAAAAGGTGGGCATGGTCATTCACTCTTAATGAGAATCTGTGACCGCCCCTTAGTTGAATTACCCACACCACCCGATTATGGTGGTAGTGGTGGGACAGGGGGGATGTGGACAAAGAAGGATTTCAAATAAAAGAAAAGGCATCAGCACTAGGGACAGATCTTACTAAGATATGTCCCCGATTTCTCATTTTATTTTGGATGCACTTAGGCTTTAAGATGCAAGGACAGGTCGGAGAAACAGTACATATTTCAGGATAATAACTATGTGCAAACATAAGCTTTGCATTAGTAAAATATTGGGTATGGGAAGTTTATGCATATCCATGTAGGCAGTTAATATACAGAAGGATTTTGAAATAAAAACTGATATTCCTTATTAATGGCAAAACATGTGGATTCATGACTGCACTAGTATACTCATATCTATGAGAGAGTGAAATTTGCATTCCAATTATAAGCTAGTGCATGGGTCACAAGGATATGCAATAGCAACTATGCATATCCAGAACAGTTTTGAAACTATAATGTGCTCAATGTAGCAGCTTGCATTTACTTCAGTTGTTAGCATAACCCATGACCAGTCATGAGACAGTAATAGAAAAGCATGCACCTAAGATTCTCCATGACCTAGACGCATAATTCTATTGGATTGGAATGAACTCCAGCAACATGCTGCAGAACGGGCTTGTCTCACCTACAGCCCAAAGACAGCAACCCATCTTTCTTTCTTTATCTCAATTGTGCAAGGCTCCATTGTCTGCTCACCACTATGACTGTTCTTGCTTCAAGTCAAGTCAAGCTTTATTGTCATTCTACTACATGTGAGGACATACGGTAGAACGAAATATTGCATCTCCGAAATGTTGCATCTCACAAAATGTCGTATTTTGCTTTATATGAAAAGCTGCTGTGTGATCTGTTCCAATGTGCCCCTATTGGAAAGTTACACCAAATTATGCTAGCTCACTGGGGTGCACAATACTTCACAGTTCCCAGCAGAAAAAGTGCAAGTTTTTATATAAATATAAAAGACAGTGGTTAATCACTTGTAACACTGCAGCAGTCACCCACAAGATGCTTAGGTGTTGATTTACTAAACTCAAAAAGGTGGTTAACTTTAGAAGGGAAGTATTCCTTAGCTTATTGAATGATATGAAGCTCTGCTGTCAGATAATTCACGTGAGTAAGCTGGCTTGGAGACATGCGCATGGTATTGTACATAGAAGTGTGATCAGGTATGCACATGCGTGCAGGAGTGCTCATGATTATACACTTGCAGATGCAAAAGCACATTCACACTCAATGTTGACAACAGATGGCCTATCTAAATGATGCCTTGATCCATTGTCAGTGCTGACAGATCAACAGCTGTATTCTGTGCCATGAGTGTGTCCTGTTTTTGACTTCCATTATCGGTCCGGCTTGCCTTGCCATTCACGACTCCGATCCTGTTTATGACTCTATACCTTGCTGCCTGCTGACCTTAGCCACCCCTGTGACAATGCTTCTGTCTCTGATTTGGCGCCATGTTATAACTGAGTGTCTGCTCTAGATGCATCCAGCATCTGCCATCCTTGTGTGGTCCTGCCATAAGCTCATTGGAAGCTCTGATGGGTTCCATCTCCTAAACCTGCAATACAATCGAAGTTCAACTTTAACCCCAGCTCATCCTGACTAGATGTTCTGCTGGATCTTTCAAGCCTGCATCCCCACCCCAAGGTTCTGCTATCAACATCTACTGACACTCGTGGTCTCTTAGCACCAATCTGTTTCACTTTCAGTGGTGCTTGGGTTAGAGATAAAACAAAGGCCAATCTCGTAATTTCCTATCCGTAGCAGAAATCTGCTGATTTTAATCATCCACATACACACAAAAATACCTTTTTTCCCCTACATGTGACTGGGAATTATTTGGCAAAAAATAATTCAGCACATTCAATAAGCTAAGGGAACATTGAGTTCCAAATTGCCTATAGAATCAACCCTGTAGTTTCCAGTAGCATATTATGATATTGATCACTTATAGCCTCGTGTAACATGCAATAGTCAGTCTTCTCTTGAAACAAGGCACCAGTGGTTGCTTTATGTTGTAGGTTACAAAAGGGAATTGGGTTTTCATTTTCTGTTTAGAGTAAAAAAAAAAAAAAAAAAAAAAAAAAACACACACACCTATCATCTCAACCTATAAAAATACATTCAGTCTAAGATGAAAATACATATACTGTGTATATTTGTGTGTAAATTATAAAGGCTGCTCTTTGTTAAGCCATCTGTGAATTGAAGCTGCTCTTTAAATAATTAGTACAAAATGCACATTATGCAAATGTTTTCGCAGCCAAGGCTGTGATGCATACATGCATAATAAAAAAGAATAGATCAGCATTTAATTATTTACAAAGAATGGGGGTCATTTATTAAAAGAATTTGTGAAACATAACACAGAAATGACTTTTACATTGAAGGTATTCACACTTATGGTGTGCTTGTGATTTGTTTTTTTATTTTAGGATTTTTATTTTTTAACTACAGCCAAAAAGGTTTTATAAACACATGTAGGTATTAATCTCCAGGTATACTATATATTGGTTACTATATATTGTAACCATATTTAAAGTCCAATTACAACTTTGTAAAAGACTATAGATTAAATCAGTGTGCAGAAAATAAAAGCTACTAAGGCTGGTTATAATGTATACAATTTTATTTAATTTCCTGTAGATTTATCTTTAACTACAGTATCTCACAAAAGTGAGTACACCCCTCAAATTTTTGAAAATGTTTTATTATTATCTTTACATGTGACAACACTGAAGAAATGACACTTTTCTAGTAGTGAGTGTACAGCTCGTATAACAGTATAAATTTGCTGTCCCCTCAAAATAACTCCACACACAGTCATTAATGTCTAAACCACTGGCAACAAATGCGAGTACAGCCCTAAGTGAAAATGTCCAAATTGGGCCCGAAGTGTCAATATTTTGTGTGACCATTATTTTCCAGCACTACCTTAACCCTCTCGGGCATGAAGTTCACCAGAGCGTTACAGGTTGCCACCTTGCACTCTTCCACCTTCCGTTTGAGGATGCCCCACAGATGTTCAAAAGGGGTTTAGGTTTGCAGACATGCTTGGCCAGTCCATCGTACATGTTGGCATTCATGGTTCCCTCAATGAACCATAGGTCCCCAGTGCCGGTAGCACTCATGCAGCCCCAGAACATGACACTTCCACCACCATGCTTGACTGTAGACAAGACACACTTGTCTTTGTACTCCTCACCAGGTTGACGCCACACACGCTTGACACCATCTGAACCAAACACATTTATCTTGGTCTCATCAGACCATAAGTCATGGTTCCAGTAATTCATGTCTCTAGTCTGCTTGTCTTCAGCAAACTGTTTGCGCCATCATCATTGTGCATCATCTTTAGAAGAGGCTTCCTTCTGGTATGACAGCTATGCAGACCAATTTGAGGCAGTGTGTGGTGTATGGTCTGAGCACTGACAGACTGACACCCCACCCCTTCAACCGCTGCAGCAATGCTGGCAGCACTCATATGTTTATTTCCCAAAGACAACCTCTGGATATGACGTTGAGCATGTGCACTCAACTTCTTTAGTCGACCATGACGAGGCCTGTCCTGAGTGGCACCTGTCCTGTTAAACCGCTGTATGGCCTTGGCCATCGTGCTACAGCCAAGTTTCAGGGTCTTTGCAATCTTCTTATAGTCTAGGTCATCTTTACATAGAGCAACAATTCTTTTTCCAATCCTCAGAGTTCTTAGAGATGAGCTGCCATGTTAAACTTCCACTGACCAGTATGAGAGAGTGAGAGCGATAACACCAAATTTAACACACCTGCGACCTTGTAACACTAACGAGTTACAAGACACCAGGGAGGGAAAATGGCTAATTCTGCCCAATTTGGACATTTTCATTTAGGTGTGTAGTCACTTTTGTTGCCAGCAGTTTAGACATTAATAGCTGTGTGTCGTGTTACTTTGAGAGGACAGAAAATGTACACCGTTATACAAGCTGTAAACCCACTACTTTACATTGTAGCAAACTGTCATTTCTTCAGTGTTGTCACATACAAAAATGTGAGGGATGTGCTCACTTTTGTGAGATACTGTATGTAGTGTAAGGGCCTGTTTGATTACATATAAATTAAAAGTGTTTAGATTTTAACTCCTATTATATGGTTTTGGTAAATCTAAAAAGGTAAATTGTACAAGAAGATTGTATAATGTGTGGCCAGCTTTCTTACTTTTAAAACCTTGTCATAATTGAGCACCAGTCCCAGTATAGCATCAAGTTCCCCAGCTTTCAGCTCCAAAGACCACGGCCTTCTGCATGGAAACTATATTCTACCTGCGAGTCTGAGCTAGAGCTCTCCAATCAGATAAGCTCATGCTCCCTACCAACTGCAGAGATGTAGTTCTTACTATTCAGGGGGCACATTGGACTGCTGCAGGCAGACCCCTGACTCCATAGAGAGAATTTGTTGTGATCTGCACAGAACACATACAAAGTAACACATTTTTTATGTAGCATGGGGCCTTTACCTATACCCTCTCTCAAAATCCAAACCCTTAAAATGGAAGTCCACCCTAACACTTAATTTCTCCCCTGCAATCATTAATGTGAGCCAAGTTCAGCCTTATGTCTCAACATGAAAAAAATCCCAGTTTTTTTACCTTTATTTTGCAGTTCTAGTGCCGTCACATGACTTCAATTCTACTTCCTTCTTAAGTAAAATCAGCCAATGGTTGTGGTTACTGAAAGCTAGTGACATCACTTCCCGGGAGGAACACTGTTCCTGTGTAGCCAGTGGGCATATGCAGGATGGGAGGAGCTGATTATAGGTTCCTGTTCAGTGTTTTCTCATTGTACATTCTAAATAAATTCTAACAAAACGAGGCTATGAAGACAGGAGGAGATCTGAGAAGGAGAAGAGGGATGAGGGTGGGGCTTGGCAGGTCTAGGCATGTCTGTATAAAAATTAGAGGAGGGATGGGGACGTTGCTGGATGAAGAGAAACTTTTCAGGAAGTGAGAGGCCCCCATGCAGAATTCAGAAACAAGGAAGTAAGGTTGTCCCAGAAGAACAGGAAGAAGCGGATTGTCTAGCTTTGATTAGACTTTCTAAGCTTGGCAATCAGCTATACAGAAAAATGAATAATGTTAAAGAAAGATATTTTACATATAATAGGAACATTTCCATTTTTGACTTGACTTGACTTCCACTTTAACTACAGCCTTTCTTAAAGCGGAGTTCCAGTCATTTTTGTCTTTATTAAAATTCAACGGCCACAAAAAGTGTAACTGCTGACTTTTAATAAACACACACACACACACACACACACACACACATCCCAGGATCCAGTGATTTGGCCGCCCTGACCATTCGTTTTCTCCCTTGCCTCTCAAGCCAAGCTTGCGACAGCTTGTGGCTTCACAGCCAGGTGCGCACTGTGCATGTGAGGGTTGTTGCGTCTCCTCAGTAGCCGGGCAATCTTGTGGGAGCTGTGACATGCCCCAGAAGATTGCAGGGAGGGAGGGGAGAGAGGAGGACTTCCACTTGAGCCACCAAAGTGAAGTGGGAGCGGGGTACCTGTCAAAACTAGGTACCTGCTCCCCCTAACCCCCCCCCCCCCAAAAACATGCCAAATGTGGCATAGAAGGGGTTGAGGAGTGCTTTGAGCAGAACTTCCACTTTTGGGTGGAACTCCTCTTTAAAAACTTCCGCTGAGCTTTATTGACCAGATGAACACTTTTTTTGGGATGCTGCAATACATTTAGAATTGTCTCCAATTTTTTTTCCACTTTAAGAGTTGGAAGCCTTATAGGACACAAACCAAGTGTTAAATCCCTAATACTGTAAAGAATACAGCAACCATAAAAAATATTAAATCATATTATACAAAGTATCTAAAAAAAAAAATACAAAGTGTGGGCCACCATGTGTCCTAGCTTTGTAATTCCTCAAGATTCCTACAGCAGAAGGCTACCACTTGGTGGAAGTCTGGGTGCCCACACAAAGGCATATATTTAGAGATACTATAGCAAGGCAAATTTCCTTCTGGCAAATTATGGCAGCCAAAGGTTTCTATTGGTCAGTTCAAATGATCCTATTTATCTTCGGAACCTTCTGGTGGACTTCTGCAGTCCACTGCTTTTTTAGTTTATTTTTTTCCCCATGTATTTAGAGCAGTGTGCCAACTAATCTAGTAGCAATTCATCAATATTAAATTTTGTTTGCGAACACTTTGTTTAACATATGTCTCAAACCTGAAGCCAAGAAACTGCATATTAGGCCATTTCCTGCCTTGAGCACTGAAGTTTTTCATCACTACATACACAAAATACTGATATAATAAGTCCAATAGATGATTACCACAGGAGTGTCAAACATTGTTTTGCTTTAAAATGCAGCTTTACCAGAGATCAGTAGCCTTTGATTCCAGCTACATACTAATTCTGCAAAAATAAAAAATTGTTATTAAAATACAAGAAGGCTATAAAACATACCATACACTACAAGATAAAAACATTGCATACAGCTTATTAGTAATGTTAGGTATTCAGGAATTTATTAGGTTTTCAAATGACAGAGTACAAAATACATCCATAGAGCTTTCTAGTTCAACATAAGAACACTTTCAGAACATGAATTTATAATTAAGGTATACGTAAAGCCAAAACTTTTTTTTGGTACGTTTTAGACAAACTGTCAGATTTTTATTGCTGTCTGTACCCCCCAATGTGGATTAATCCCAATGACCATAAAATATAGCATATAGCACATAAAGTTCTAGAACATCCAATTGTTTTGAGCAGTGACAGGAATAGAGATAGTCAGGGGAGACATCTCCTTGCTTTCGAGAGGTCTCCTCCTACTTCCTGCTGTGTTCCTGGGACAGGAAGTGAAATCTTCCCAACATGACAGAAAAAAAAAAATAACAAATTAGCAGGTGTTCCTATTCCCCATTTTATTCTAAATGTAAAAAAATAAAAAAATAAAAAATAAAAATGGCACAACAATACAAATAAGTCAAAATCTACAGACACGAATGGCCCGTACACACGATTTCAATATCGCACGACAGATCGTATGACTTTTTTCACTTAATCAGAAGCACAAGCAGAAATTGAATAGGTAACTGAAGTCACAAAAATTCTCATAGGACATAAAAAAAAAAAAAAAAAAAAAAAATCAGAAGTGATGTCATGTGTTGTGATGTATTTGTGTTGTATATTTGGACAACAACTACACTAACTAAATGAAAATCATATGATCTGGCATCGTACTAGCAAATTAGTCTTCAATATAAAGTTTGTCTATATGTAGTACAGTACACTATTACAGTAAAAAAAAAATTAAACTATTTTATTTAACCTGCAGGAACTCATAACACATATTCAAGTCTCTAAAAGACAGTTCTATCCTGAAGCAGTTATTAGGAGGAATGATGCAAAGAGGCAACTGGTTGTTACTTGCCAGTGGGCTTTTTTATTGGGATATTTTCCTATAGAAGAATTTTTTTTTTCTGAAAAATAGTCATGTATATTTGGAATAACAAAAAATCTGAGGGTACCCATAATTCTCCAAATGGTTGCTGAGGCAGGAAGCTAGTAGGTAGCTGTCAAGTGTTTGATACAGTAAAAGCAATCTTGAGATACCAGTGGGCCACAAGTGGCTTTGAAGCCATTGGTTGGAGACCAACGCTGTGAGCGTTTTTCACACATGTATCTAAATGTACTGTCCTGTCTGCTGTTTATCACTGTTCCTTCAATATCAATGGCCAGCAACTGTGAAAAATCAGGGAAGAGTCAAAACAAACCAGCCTCAGCATTCTGGCACACAACTGACTGAGAAAAAGGCGGTAAAATTTCTTCTGTCAAGGAATCCTAATAGATCCCTAGCTAATAAATGGTTACAGTGTAACTACACCTCAGGCAGCTGTTAAAATCTTCCCGAGTGAACCGATGAATGTGCTCTGCACTCTCATTCAACCCTATGAAGCGTTGTTGGCAGTAAGAGAATATTTCTAGATCTTTGCTTAATGCTTGTATTTGCTTCAATAAGGTGGCCATGTATGGCCTCTTTAGAGGGCAATAAATACTTCTAACCACTGGATGCAGTCATTATGGTACAGATTTCCTAAAATTTTGTAAAACCACTAAGCAGGTGTCTTCCCATTTCCATGAAGAAAAGTGTAAGAATTTTTCAACTGTATGCATCATTTGGGAACACTGGACAAGCCAAACTAATGACCTCCTCGGGTCCTGGAAAGTTCGCAGAGTATTCTACCAAACCAAGGTCAGCCTAAAATATACACTTTGCTTGCAGGCTGAAAAGGCAAATCCTGTTTGGCTAGAAAGATAAGGGTATCCTTTAATAGAGAAGAAGGAGATTTGTTTTAATTTTAAATTAAAATTCAAGACTGCCAAAAGGTTGTTACTAGTAAAGATATGCAGAGCTGGCAGACATCACTAATGCAGCAAAGACATTCCTGGTAATACATCAATAGAAACTTCCTATAAAAAGCAAGAGTAAGTGTGGACCATATTACATCAAAGTAAAAACAATAGCATGACGCCTTCTTAAACGATAGATCATTTTACAAACAGAAGTAAAACAATAACCGGTATGAAGCAATTGATTAAAGAGACATGACAGCAAATCTTGCAGTTGGATTTAAAAACTTGGAATGAAAACACAAAAAAGATTGCCAGTTTGTTTCACGAACGCAGCATGCCAATAAAAATAACATGTATAACACTTGTGGCTTTCTCATTGCATCGTAATGTTGCCAAGATCTCAGACTGTACACTATTTAAGCATAAAGGTTGCTGACAGACGGCGTTAGCGCATTAAATGCCTATATGCAAAAATGATTTCTCCGTAGTATAGGCAAAAAAAGGCTTTGGGAATTCAGTACTTTTCGAAGAAAAAGAAAAAAAAAAAAGAAAGTTGTTGACCAAGACTTCTAGGATGAAAAATCTGCCAAAGAAAAGTTATGTGGGCATATTTAGAAATAATGCTTGTAAACCCCAATGGTCTAATGAACAGACACACAGTTTTTATAATTCTATCATTGTGCTCCACGGCTGAATGAGTGTCAAGCCAATGCCAAGCTAGTTTCCCATTTGAATGACATATGGATCCAACCAACCAGAGAGATGTTAGAACATTAAATGCCACAAACAGACCGGAGCAGCATACAAAGTACCAAATTAGTGCTCACGCAAGCATGTACATTTTAGAATGTCATTTTACTGGAGGAACATAGATGGTGTAAAACAGCAGAATTAAAAAAAAGCCCCTATTGCACAGAAATGCTGGTATAAAACACAGGAGTGGATTATATACGTACATCAGTGGTTTTCAACCTTCGTGAGATCAGGGCCTGGTGCATTCTTTCAAAAAATGTCCATGCCCCAACAGTAGCAAAATGGTTATAACCACACAATAAAATTATAGGATTACACAATATACATTTTAAATGTATTAAAAATGAAGTAATCACTCAAAAGTTACTGTAACTTAACCGCATGAGTAACAAGGCCTTTTTCTTTCAAAATCACCTCAACTCCCATTTTTTGGGGGGGGGGGGTTCCCGGTGATATCTCAGTTCCACACTTTATATTCTTTTCGATTTTGAAGTCTACTCATCATTGTTTTTTGGAGAGACCAAGCTGTAATTTGATAAAAATGTATATCCAAATTTGCGAATTTCTTTGTTTTTATTAAAAACATATAGGAAAAAATTGCATTTCCCTGTAATTTTTTTCCAGTGTAACCTTTACATAATTTGCACACCCCCCGATTTTTCAATTTAGGAAACTTTGTCAGAAACCATGAAATCAGACAGAAGTACAGTTAAATCACACTTGTTTAATAATAAAAGTAAAAAGAACAAACTTAGTCAAAACATAGCCAAAATTCAGTAACTGGAACGTATAGTCAGCCAAGCCAGAAGTCAGGGATCAATGTAGTGGAACAGCAAGCAGGATCTGGAGCCAGAAGGGATGTCAGCAAAGCAAGTCTAACAGGATCGCAGGAGATAGTTTCTGTGACTAAGACGAAGGCAGAGCTCCTCTGGACTGGACGGCTTAAGTAGGCAGGACTGACGAGCAGGATATCAACAGCTGAGTAACTGTAGAGAGAGATGTGAGCTGGCAAGTAGTCGGCAGCTGAGCGGCCAGCTCAGAGAGGAAGGGCTGAGCCCAGCCGTGACACTTTTATTACCCTTTTGACATCACACTGTGATGCATGGGGGGGGGGGGGGGTGTGATTTGTGTAAATAGTTAGAATAACAAAGAATGGATTGCAGGTCGACAAGGGCACTGAATAGCACAGCCATTTTCACAGGTTTGAGATTGATAAACATTCAATTGATAGTGCTTTCAGTTACATGAGCATTTAATACTTACTTCATATGTCATCCAGATAATCCACTGTCATTGTTGTGAGCTGGAGATTAGTCAGGGGAGGAAATGTTTTTACATATACTGTATAGATTTATTTTTACTGTATATATGTAGGTTTCAGTTTTTCCCTTTTTTGTACCCACTCCATAGGTTGACAAGGCTGCTGTCCAAGGATGCTTTACGTCGCGCTCCTTTTAAAATACACTGGAGTGAGTGTAGCCACCCTAAAAAAAGAAATGTGCTACCAGATAAAAAAAAAGGTTTAGATGTGTTTTAAAGAGAAATTTCAGGTATGGATATTTTATACTTAAGCCTCATACACACGATAGGGCTTTGTACAAACTTTCCCTTGGATTTTTGTACAAAGGGCGTCGGCCCTGAACTTGTATTGCATACACACAGCAGGACTTTTTCAGCCAACTTTCACCAAATCATGTGGTTTTTCTGCTCTTTACCGCCACCTTTGGTCACCTTCTGTATTGTTGTCTGATCTTTTGCATTGGTTCTGAGCATGCCTGTTTGTACTTTGTACAAAAGTCCTATGGTTTTCTGTACACACGATCAGACTTTGCTCCATCTGACTTTTGTTGCCAGAAAGTTTGTCCGTTCACACAGCCAACAAAAGTCCGATGAAAACCAAAAAAGTTTGTCCGATGGAGCGTACACGCGGTCGGATGTTGCTCCGAAACAGCTAATTTGCATGTTTGTTGTCAAAAAGTCTGTTCATGTGTATGGGCCTATAGTTACATTGGCCCAGCTTGGACCGATGTAACTATCCATATACACTATATTACCAAAAGTATTGGGACACCTGCCTTTACACACATATGCCCTTTAATGGCATCCAAGTCTTAGTCCATAGGGTTCAATATTGAGTTGGCCCATCTTTTTCTGCTATAACGGCTTAGACTCTTATGGAAACAAGGTTTAGGAGTGTGTCTATGGGAATGTTTGACCATTACATCAGAAATTGCAAAGCACTCTCTGAATCAGTCATTCTCAACCTTTTTAACACAGAGGAACCCTTTAAATAACTTTCTGGTCTCAGGGAATCCCTACTAAAAATTATTATATCTACAACTCATGATACTTTAGCGCAATAGTCAATGGGAAGAATGTCCCTTATACTTGTGATCATTGGAAAGAATTACCTCTTTACAGATAGCTAAAAAAGATCAATGGTGTCAGTGGGAACTTATCTGAGAAGCAGTAATTGCTCAAGGAGCCTCTAGCGACTTCCAGAGGAACCCTGGTTGAGAAGCCCTTCTTGGAATGGTGCCTGTGCCGAGTTGCTGACCTTCCTTATCCAGAATGAAGCAGAGCAGCCACTCAGCATGGTATCCGAAAAACAAGTGGAGATCACTGGAGCAGCGGTGTCTACTTCAGTGATTTCCATCTTCCAGGGGCATCAGCCAGTTATGGTATATGCATATTTACACGGGTCTAAGCTGAATCAATGTAACTATGTAAAAAATATCCATACCTGGAACTTGTCCTAAAGAATAAAAACTAGAGGAAGGTAAATCTAGAAAAAAAAAAAAACTGACCCCATTTGAGGACACAACGAATGTAGGATGTTTTTAAACCGTTTTTTCCCCACTAATGTAAAACTGCAAATTACAACTGATGCTTTCAACAGCCCTTTCTGTTCACTTTTCACATTATTTCATTGTCGCAGGTTCAAAAATTAGAAGAAAAATGGCTGGTGAAAAACTGTAGTGTTTTGGCTGTCCATCTGCTTCTTTTATTTGTATATTTACAGCAAAAACCTATTCTACACCCAAGGCGTAAAAGCCTTGGTCATACACTTACTGCTATGCAGAAGGAGATGGCTCCTGATTTCCTTAGCTTAGGGAATTATCAACTATATAGGATTATGTATGAACATATCACAGTATGGCACTATAGAATGCCCTGTCATCCTCAAGGTGGTAATAAACCCAAACCCAAACATTTAATATACTGCAGCTCACCAATTCATAGATGCGGCGGATGCATTTGTTTTCTTTTATACAATTTTTGCCCATCCGTGTTCACCTGGTGATCTAGCCAGTAACACACCTCCTGTATTAGCGTGCCCCCACTCTGGATGAAGGAGCAGCAGAGATACTTTTGGATAAACACCACTGTCAGTCTGAGGGAGGGGGAGTGTTGGATATACTAGCAGATTTAAATACACCAACACATTCTAAGAAGTTACAGCAAAAGATTTTTTTCTTTTTGCAATAAAGGTTTTACAAAAAAAAAAAAAGCTGATCGTTGTAAGCACCCATCAGTGTTAAATGGATTGTCTTATCCCTCTAATCGCTAGATCTGCAGGAGAGCTTGTTCTTTTGAAAAACAACAGATTTACTGACTGGATCACCAGATGACAAAGGAAAGAAAGCCTAAAAAAGCAAAACAAATGTAGCCATCACATCTAAGAGTTGGTAAGCCACAATATAATATTTGTTTTGGGTTAAATAGTGCTTTAAAGCGGAGTTCCACCCAAAAATTTAACTTCTGCTTTAGGTACCTGGTGACCCCCTGACATGACACATTTGGCATACAATTTTTTTTTTTGGGGGGGGGGGGGGGGTGGATACCTAGTTTTGACAGGCAAACAGCTCTCACTTCCTCCCCTGGCACCAAGCAGAAGTTTACCTTTCCCCCTCCCTCTCTTCAATCTTCTGGAACACGTCATGGGTCACAGAAGATTGCCCAGCCATTCACAACACACAGCGAGGATCGCGCCCACAGTTACAATGTCGGCGCCGTGGAGAGAAGCGAGGCTTTGTGCGCCCACTTCGCTGGACCATGGGACAGGTGAGTCTGTTTATTAAAAGTCAGCAGCTACACTTTTTGCAGCTGCTGACTTTTAAATGGGTGTAACTCCGCTTTAACTAAATCAGCCGGCAATCCCACCCAATAGCTAGCTTTGACACTGAGAGCTTCAGAAGAAGGTAGCTGTGTGTCTACTTACTCAATGTATTTTTGCCAAAGTTTTTCACACCTATTTCATATTAAATGTTTTGAAATCTTTTATAATATTGTGTAGCCAGTATTGACCTTATTTGGAGCAGCTCCTCTTGATGGTGCCATGATAGCTACCATTTTTAGTTTGATTGAAACCCATTCCATCAAAATGCAATCAGGTGGTTAAGCAACCCATTGAAAGGGATGTAATGGGGCATTTCTCAGTGCTGACAGTTTGAAAAACAGGTTACATATTCAGGATCTGGACTATGACGACATCTTTCAGTAAAAAGTCAGAATTGTAGTACCGATAAAAAATTGGAGGTGCCAAGCTTTAATGTTAAAAGTTAGGTTTGTGGGATAGATTTGTTAATGGGGACTGTAATGATAACCATCTCCAATAAACATCCTTTTATTTATTTTTTGTTTAAAAAAATGGTGGGCCGACTCAATATTGAACCCTATGGACCAAGACTGCAATGCCATTAAAGTGTAAAGGCAGGCATCCCAATACTTTTGACATTATAGTTTACTATATATACACGGGCCTAGAGAGTGGCCACCAAAATTACTGCACATAATTGAGATTTTATATATTACCAAAAAAATGGTATTGCATTGCAGCACTATAACTGCTAGAGACTCCATTATAGCCAATGCTCCTTACAGCCACCTTAACACCTTCCTTTCAAGGATATGCATATATATGCAGCTTCATGGAAGTCTTTATCCGTGGGGCCACATATATGTGCTACTGTGTTTGTGCTGAGAGGGAGCTGCACAGTACTAACAATCACGAACCTGGAAGGCTGGTCCCCAATCACCCGATTGCTGTAATAGCCTGTCATTGGCTATTACATTGCTCATTTACTGTATAGCCCACCACTGTGGGTTGTTTCTTCTCTTGAATGGAGAAAAAGAAACATTGTAATCTTTTCTCCTTACTAAAAGGAGAAAATGATGTGTAAAAAAAAAATACAGCTACAACTCAATGTAAAGCCAACAAAAATTGAACTAAAGGTTCAAAATCCATTATTTATGAGATTCAGATTGGAAAGCTGTAACAACTGGATAATTGAATAATCAAAATTAAATATGCGCAGGCAAAGAGTGTATGCACTGTGAGCCCAGTGCTAGGAGCTGGGGGGTGTTTAGGCAACTTACAGGAGCAGAGCACAAAGATGACCTCAGCAATGTGACATTGAGTGTTCACATTTCACTACAAATAGGTGACACAAGGAGCTGAAAAGCTTCAAACAGTGAAGGCGAATCACAAGCATGGCTAAACAAAATCTTCAATATTCCAGCAGGTAAAATTGTTCACACACTGGGCATTATACCAATTTGACGTAGTTCTGCTTCAATAGAAATTGCACTTTTAAGTGAATGTAGTTGACTAGCTAGCCAAGCACAAAAAAAAAAAACATTTATCACAAAAAGAATATGATCTTCCAAAAAAAAAAAAAAAAAGCCATTTATAATGTAAATGGTGTGCGACATATAAATCATGTTTATGAGAAATTCAAAAGGGAAAACTTTATAGTTATAGTCCAGTTAATACTGTTTAGTCCATAATAAATGTTATATTTGGCACATAGTTCAAAAACTAAGCCTCGTTTGAGCTGCATCAAAGCCTAAATTGAAAGGCGGCAGGGAAGAGAAAATTCAGACATTAAAAATGACGTTTTTTTTAATGTCATTAAAGAGGTAATACAGGCAAGTATGAAAATACGCTAAATAGCTAGAGATTAAAGACAAAAGCCAGTCCAAACATTTTCTTTTTAGCCTTTGAGTGGGGATGGAATCTTACAAGGTTAGAAACCTTACTTCCCATCCTGGTGACACCTCTAGCGATGATACACTGTAACACAACCCCAGTAGGCAGCGTGGGAGGCGAGACAAAGATATTCTGGTCTATGGAAAGAAAAGCATTGCACACTGTGAATCCGGTTAGAGGACCATTTTGTCTTTTCTTGTTTAAAGAGTTAATTTTGGTTGCAGCGTGCCATTTGATTTGTATTTATTTATTTTTTCCATTAGGGTTCATTTAAGATTCATGTTCATTCCTCATGTTAAACCATTTTTAAATGACACTGTATGTAAACCTACAATCTAATTTCCAGTATTTCTGGTATCAAACCTCAAGGTATACAGTTTTCTCAAGGCTGACAAAATATATCCTTGAAGGAGTCCCCCTCCAATGCAAAGGGTTAAATGCTTGTTTAGTCTAGGGGTGCAGGAATAAGGTGTAATACATAGTTATACCCTTTTCCCTCCTCCAGCTGTTATACCATTGGGTCCATTGATGCCACCTTAATACAATGCATTTGGTCGCTATTGGAGGCATGCCTTCTCCACATAGAATGCAGGGTTATTAGACTCGCACTGTGCGCAATGAGGCCAAGGAGTCTACAACAGCCTGGAGCCACGGAGCAGGAAGACGACAGGTCTGTGTCAGCTCTGCTATGCAGAACGGACATAGGCACAGTCCCGCTCTCCTCTATGGGGCAATTGGATGGAAACAAACCGCCTGTCTGTTTCCATCTGATCCAATGGAAGGGTGGAAAATAGGACCACCATGTGCCTGTTTTTGGTTGACAGGATGGGATCTGATGGCGTTGGGTGTCCACTAACATCCGCTGATCCATAGAGGACAATACAGGGCCCAATCATGCCTGCCAGAAAAACTGACAGGCGGATCTGATTGGACAGCCCGTTGGAAAGGGGTCTAACGCTACCTTTCCACTGAGAATTACCTATTCAAAACATTTTAAAAACATAATCAGGTAGCACAGTGGCTAAGTAATTAGCACGTCTGCCTAGCAGCACTAGCACCTCTCTCCTGGCACTCCAGTGTGAGAACCCGAGGGGTTTCACACTGGAGCGGTGCGTTTGCGGGACGTTAAAAAAAAAAAAAAGTCATGCAAGCAGCATCTTTGAGGAGCTTTAGGAGTGGTGTATACACTGCTCCTAAAGCGCCCCTGTCAGTGAAATCAATGGGCAGCACCGCCGAAGCACCTGCAAAGAGCAACAGCACTTTGCCGATGCTTTTAACCCTTTATTCGGCCACTAGTGGGGTTTAAAAGTGCCCTGCTAGCGACCGAAAAGTGCTACTAAAACAATGGTAAAGCGCTGCTAAAACTAGCAGCGCTTTACTGCCGATGCATCTGCGTGAAGGTGCCCTAAATGTTCCTCTTCGACTATGCCTGTGAATGGCCACATAGGCCAACTTGTATGTTTACAGGCAAAAAAAATATTATTGAATAATCACACACCTGTAAAAGCAGCATTTTTTACACCCTGTGTGCATAGGGCCCTAAACTTATATAAAATATTAGCGATTGGGTCTACACGTACTATAGTCAACAGCAGGCAGTGTTGCTCGCATGTGTAAGCATTAACAAGCCAAATGTGTTAGTATTATTGGTGTATTACAAATGCATAACCACATGGCACAACACACTGTGCAGGTTAGTTGATTTTATCAACAACTCAAGGCTTTACATCCTCACAGCAGTAAAATCTATTTGACAGGATTTGTCCTTTCCTACAGAGGCTGCATCCTTTGTAAAAAGTAGCAAAGAGACATCCTCATAGAGCTCCTGACTAGATGTTTTCCTGGCATATCAGAAAGCAATCTCTGTCCTTCAATCACCACATATTGTTCTCTAAAAAAGTGACCTCAGGCAACAGAGAGAGAATACATTAAGCTGCAGAGAGTAGCACTGAAAGTCTTGAAAATAGTTTTTGTGACACAGCGTGATTCACAAGCACAAAATATAGCTTTAAAAAAAAAAAAAAAAAAATTATACACATACATATATATATTGTATTCAATTCTTTGCTCCATGCAGACTCAAAGCATGATATTGGGGCGGGGTGGTGAGGTAACCATCTTGGGTGCATATATATATATTATATATTACACACACACACACACACATTCTTCTCATGGTCAGGATCTTAAAGCCAATCTCTGGGGGATGATTCAACGGGATACAACTTAAACTACTCCATTGGCCCTGCAGTCTTCCTCCCTACCGGTTGCAGTTGTCCCACCTGTCCCCCAAAGCCTCTTTTACCAGTTGCTAACCAATCTTGTTGCCTTCATCGTGTACACGCAGGACCATTGGCCACCACTGGTCCTGCATTGCATGTGATGACATGAAGGGCCCAAGCACATTCCATGAGTGAGTAGTATCAGAGCACCAGCTATTACAGAGCAGTGGAGTAAGGGAAGTAAAACACAAGTAAACTCTGATAAATCATCACTTATAAAATGAGCATTATAGTCTCCATAAGCTTGGGAGCAGGATACATTATTTGAGGGGAGCCTAGAATTCCATGAGCAACATGAAGTCTTCCATTGTTGACATCGCTTACTGTAAATGGCAACTACCTGGCTGTCATAGTGGCCCTCTTGCTAGAATAAATTGACTCTGCCCAATATGCAGTTAAGGGCTTATGAATTTAATCTGCTGTTCCTGAAATGCATATTGGTCTTGTACTACTGGTTTAGTGTTGAGGAAAAGGGAGTCAGTATAGCAGTCAGGCAACTACATTTTTAGGAGGAGAACACCCAACGCATCCCCCACAGTTCTCTTAGAAAAGGGCCTAAAGTCCTTTTTAAAAGGAAGTACTTTACATGACCTTTACCCACTATTGTAAAGCAGAAACAATTTCCAAGAAACTTTCTCATATGCCCCAGATTCTCTGACTGCCAGAATCTAAACACGGCCTTGGTGGCAGCCCATATGTTATCTGTCAGAGGGTGGGACATATGTTTAGAGCAAGCTACTGAGTCCAGTAAAGCAATGATGGTGGTTGCTGGGTTTTCTCTATTCATATCATTAGACTGAGCAAATCATTTTAACCCACCTGATGGCCAACCTTGCTGATCTCCTGATAGTATGGGCAGCACCACGAGTTAGTGGTTAGCACTTCTGCCTTGCAGCACTGGTGTCCTCCCTTAAAATTCAAGCCAGAATGCAATTAACATAGAGTCTGTATAATCTCACTACTATGCTTGCATGGGTTTCCCTTCAGGTTATCCGGTTTCCTTGCACATTTCAAAGACATGCTGGTAGGTTATTTGGGTTCTGTCTAAATTGTATGTGTATGCATATTTATTTATGCATTAGAAACCTTAGGATTGTAAGCTCTTTGAGGGCAGGGACCGATGTGAATTAACAATATGTAAAGCACTGTGTAAGTTGTCTGTGCTATATAAACGTCTGTAATAAATAAATGGAATGGTTTGCATGCCAATTTATAGGGCAGTTATTAAATGATTCTTTTTATACAATATCTTCCTATGTACTTCAGCATTTCTGCTTTTATGCAAGGAAGAGAACCGTAAAATGTAATTTTTAGAGCAGTCATTTTTCTTTATGGAAGGCATCACAAAAAAAAAAAAAAAAAACAATTGAATATAAATGTTCAATACCATAAAAAAATAAAAAATATGAAAAAAATGGTTCATTTCTGGAATTAAGTTACTTCCTTATGTACAATTTTAGGGTGAAAGTCAACTCACTAGTGATGGGCAGAGAAAATAATTGAGTGATTGCATGAACTGATAAATAAGAAGCAGTTTTTCTGGCAATGAATGTCACAAATCCCAAGTATTTAGTCTAAGTTCCAAAAAAGATGCTTTACTTCCACCTAGGGGATGCAGAAAATATATCCTCTTAAAAGTGGTAGATTTCTAAAATTGTTCATTTACAGGCATGAACCCTCTCTTCATGGAGGTCAAAACTTGGGGGCATATTTATAAAGCCGTGAAAGTGATTTTCACAAAACATTTACTTATAGCTCATCAATTACTGTCCTTTAAAACACAAGCACCAGAAAGTATCACCTGTAGTGAATGTATGGTGAAAGTCCCATTTACTGCTTTCCAAATATACCCCTCAGTTTCCAATGCATATTTGATGCTGGAAAAACTCAACAGTTTAAAAAAATTTTTTTAAAAAGTTTATAACTCACAGAAAAGTTAGAATATAATTATTTTTTTTACCTTTGAGCATTGTATTCTATAAGATTCAAGCACAAAAATGCAATATATAAAAGGGTTGTCATGTACTGTTTTTACATGGCTTAGTGGAGAAGTATTTCCAAAGCTCTTTTGGCCATACTTCTCCTGTGGGTCACAGGAATGCACCAGATGTAGCTGTCACAGAGCCATTCCAGCCTCTGCAGAAATCCAGAAAATAATTTTGTGATCTACCCAGATGCCTCATCGGCAGCTTCTCGTCACCTGACCCTGCTGCTCCTGCCCTATCCACAGCCTGGTGCTCCAGTGAGCACTGGAGAAGAAAGAAGTGACTGACTGTCACTGCTCTGTGCTCAGAGTGGACCCGAGAACCAAGCGATCAGCTGTCTTTGACCGCTCAGTTCTTGGTGCAGAGTCAGCAGGGGCCAGATGCAGCACTATTGAGCCTTTCTTTGCATATACTTACCATGGACGCCCACAGTGAAGGGATCAACCTTCCACAGAGTCCACTAACACTGAACCTAGTGTAGGTTTTAATGCATATTTTGACCAAATTTAGGTGTGCTGTCAAAATTTGAGGTGAGCGCAGACACACGGGGGAGCACGTAAAATTTCCATCTGTGAAGTACTGTCACAAGTCACTGTGGATTTTGTTTTTGGTGCACTGGATACTATATCAAATTCATTTGTACTGAATTATTATCTATGATATATTTGTACCAATTGTTTTTTTGAGCACAGGATATTATATTAGATTGTTTGAAGTGAATTAATATTTGAAATATTTGCAATAGGTACCTTTTTGATTCAGCATTTACATGTTGGTATCACATGTGTTTAAGATCTCCACTAGAGATACTTCGGCTGCTTTCACACTGAGGTGCTTTACAGGCGCCTGCATAGCACCTGTATAGAGTCTCTCCTCTCCCCGAGTGTTTTCACACTGGAGCAGTGCGCTGGCCAAAAAAAGTCCTGCAAGCTGCATCTTTGAGGCACTGTAGGAGCGGCAAAATCAATGGGCAGCACCAGCAAATCTCCGCATTTAACCCTGTTTCGGCACCCCCTATGCTCCGGAAAGTGCAGCAATAACGACGATAAAGCACCACTGAAAGCCCCAGTGTGAAAGTAGCCTTATATACAGAGGTCACACCACTATTCAGTAAATATATTGGCACTTTATATATTTTTTTTATCATTAGCACTTGCACCTTATATTTTGGCACATCTGTGAATAGCATTTACACAAAGGTAGACGCGGCACAAGTTTATTTTATTTAGTTTAACGCGGTTTATGTGAGCGTGTCTGGTGCTAGCAGCTGAAAACAATTAAGACATCTTACACGATAGGAACTGGTTCCGGCGGAAAGATTTGAAACATGTTCTATTTCTAAAGGCCGTCAGAATTTGACAGAAAAGGTCAGATGAAGCCCACACATGATCGAAAAGTCCGGTCGCGTGTACATGGCATTACAGTTCACTTTTCACAACAAACTTTGAAGAGACCCAATCCCTTCTTCTGGTTGAAGTGGTACTTTCTTTGTCTGTGGCCTCAACACTCATTGACCCAAGCATTAAACAGCGCAAAAGTGGAATAGAGTTGTGTACCACGCAAGTGGACCAGGCCCAGTGCCCATACTGAATATAAATCTTCAAAAAACAAAAAGGTCATAAAGTGAAGCCATGAATTAATAAAATGCTACTTTAGAAATACAAAATACCTCAAAACCATAAAAGCAATAGAAACTCAATTTCATGCAAACTCAAAGATTTGTCCACAAAATGCTGCAATGAGCAACAACAATATAACTAATACATATTTCCTTAGTGTAGTTCAGCATGTCCCCCTGAGGATAGGTCAGGTTGTTCCTTTCTGTTGACCTTGTGTACATGTGATCTCATGTACGAATATAGGTCATTCATAATTCAATAGTCAAAGTCTTCAGCAATGACAGCCCACCTATTCCTCTCATACACATTCCCTTTAGGAGAGCGGCACGTTTTAAATATTTGTGTGTAAAAATATTAAAATCTAACCAGCAGAATAAAGAATGGGGAAAACTTCCCTCAAAATTCTTCCTAGAAATTACTGTCCTCTATGCCCCTGCTGGAGTCTAAAGAACATCTTAATGGCACAAATTTACAGATCATATAGTATTGAAAGATCAATTCCCTAGGATAGCTTTAGAAACGATCACCTCCAAGCTTGGCTTAGCGACTCTAAATGTTTATTAATAGTGAACGCATAGATCATATATATAAACTTGCAGACAACCCCATGAGAAAATGTATGTCCTACTCCAGAGGACGCTACTAGTTCTTTTATGGGCCATCATGCATTATTATTACAGCAGAACCACAGACAGATATAAAAAGACAATTTAATGCAACTCGGTAACCATTAATACATAATTGAATGTATTTTTAAATACAAGCAGTGTATGTGCTTAAATATAACCTGTCTCTGGGGTCGATTTACTAAAGGCAAATAGACTGTGCACTTTGCAAGTGCAGTTGCACTACTTTTCTACGGAGCTTAGTGAATGTGGTGAAGCTTCAATTTGTAAACAGACCCAATCAGTTGTAAGGAAATAAAAAATAAAAAAAAACAGCATTTTTTGCTCGCACATGATTGAATCATGGAAATCAGCAGAGCTTCACTACATTCACTAAGCGCTGGGGAAAAGGAGCACATCTGCACTTGCAAAATGCATAGTCTATTTAGTAAAGTTAGTAAATGAATCCCTCTGTATTGCAAAGATGGAGTGTGAGAGGATGAAGTATTACAAATAGGCAAGCAGTTCATGCACTAAGGCTTGATTCACACCTATGCATTTTTAGTGTTTTGCAGATTTGCACGACAGCCCATTTAACATGATTTCCTATGGAACATGTTCTGTAGAGCAAATCTGCAAAATGCAAAAAGCACTAAAAATGCATAGGTGTGAATCCAGCCTGACAGAGGGCAAGCAAATAGAAGCAAAGAGTAGAATGACAAAGACAAGCTCATTACTGTGCTGCTTCTCCTTTCACTGTCCAGAAGCAGGCTGTGGTGGGTACAGGACAACCTGGGTTCAGAGGAAGTGAGCTGAATAATGCTGGCAGTGGCCATCAGACCAAGGACAACTAATGGCAGAAAAAAAACGTAACTTCACAACATTGTAGAAGGTGGGCTTCCCATATGTATGTACCCGTCTGCCATTGCGGCCACCGCTGTTGAACTTACAGCAGGGAAAAGGATGGAAGGCCCGGAAGGTCTGCAGGGAGAGCGGGAGCTGTCCAACCTTTCATATTAACAAGCGGCCCACCGTGCAGACCTTTGATGCCTTCTGCCCTCTTCCTTGTGAGTTCAACAGCATCAGCAGGTGAGTACATACAGAAGAGAAGTCCACCCTGCCATTCCTCTCACTTCTACAAGGTATTACTAAGAAGATTATGGGGGGGGGGGGGGTTTGATGTTAGAGAGGGGAGCTGTAATGTTGGGGGCTGTGATATTGGGTGCTGTGATGCGAGAAAGGGGGGCGGTTATATGGGGAGCTGTGATGTGAGAGGGGAGGCTGTGATGTAAGAGGGAGAAACTGTGATATGGGGAGGGGGGCTGTGATGTGAGAAGGGGGAGCTGTGATATGGGGGGGCTGTGAGGTGAGAAGAGAAAGCTGTGATATGGAGGCTGTGGTGTGAGAGGGGAGGCTGTAATGTAGGAGGGAGAAACTGTGATATGGGGAGGGGGAGGCTGCGATGCGAGAGGGGAAGCTGTGATAAGGGGGAACTGTTATGTGAGAGGGGAGGCGGTAATGTAAGAGGGAGAAACTGTGATATGGGGAGGGGGGCTGTGGTGCAAGAAGGGGAAGCTGTGATGTGAGAAGGGGGAGCTGTGATATGAAAAAGGGGACTGAGCACACTGGTGTAAAGGGGGATGTGATGTCACAAACCTGAGTCATAGAACAAAAATTTGTATCTCTGCAGAAAGAAAAATGTTACCAACTGGACCTCTGTGCATTTTAATTCCAGTACACCTGTTCTAGGAAAGTTTCTGTACTGAAGGTGAATGTTGTAGTAAAGATTGGTTTTGTTATTGTATCTTTTAGTGGGAAACTCACTATTATTTTGAGATAAAGAGATTTCTGCTTTAACTGCTGTTGGTACCTTAAAAGTGGTTGTTACAGGCAGGTATTTATTTTTATCTTAATGTACACTATGCATTAAGATAAATAGCCCCCCTAATACTTACCTGAATCCCATCTCTATCCAGTGATGTCCACAAGTGTCTTCTGGGACCCTGCCTCTTGATTGGTTGAGACACAGCAGTGGCGCCATTGGCTCCCGCTGCTGTCAAACTCAGTTAGCCAATCAGAAGAGAGAGGGGACAAGGCCGAACTGCGGCTCTGTGTCTCAATGGATACACGGAGCTGCAGCTCGGCTCGGGTGCCCCATAGTAAGCTGCTTGATGTGGGGGTACTCAACAGGGAGGGGCCAGGAGCTTCAGCCAGGGACCCAAGATGAAGAGGATCCTGGCTGCCCTGTGCAAAACCACTGCACAGAGCAGGCAAGTATAACATGTTTGTTATTTTAATAGGGAAAAAAAAAAAAAGACAAGACTTTACAATCATTTTAATTACTGAAGCCTTTGAGAATCAAGTTTCTCAGCTATACCCCAACTATAAATTATTCTGTATCAACCCTACATTTATCCGAGTTCTTCCATTGACCTTGGGGTTTAATCTGGGGTAAATATTTCAATTATATGCAGAGGATGAATTAACAACAACACAATTATATCCTAACACTGGGTATTTTAAAGCCCACATATGATACATGTAGGACCTGCTCAGCTTGGCCTATCCAATGTTACATCACTATAAAATAATAAGAAAATTATTCACTCCAACATACCAAATAAGCTAGTATTCCAAGCATTACTACTAATCCCTTGCCTTCACAATTCTATTCATGATATTGAAGATAAAGCCTGAATAGATTAAGAAAACATACCTAAATAAAAACCAACAGTGGAAGGTTATTAGGCCACACAGTATACACTGATCAGCCATACCATTACGATCACTGACAGGTAAAGTAAACAGCATTAACTTGTTAGAATGGCATCTGAAATATGGTGGAAAATATTAGGCAGAAAGAAAAAAAAAAGTGGTTGTCCATAAAGTTGATGTGTTAAGCAGAAGAAATGGGCATCGTAGTTTGTGGTGTATGGAGCGGTTAAGGTGTCCATGCTGACCCGTGTCCCCAGCTAAAGCAACTAACTGGACCACAAGGAAATGGAAGAAAGTAGCCTGGTCTGATAAATCATGTTTTTTTTTACATCATGTGGATGGCCAGGTGTGTGCGCATGTCACTTTCCTGTGGAAGAGAAGGCACCAGGATGCAGAATGAAGATAAGGCCAGCAGGCAGAGGGCAGCTTGATGCATTGGGTAATGTTCTGCTGGAAAACCTTGGTCCTGCCATTCATGTGGATGTTACTTTGACACATACCACCTACCTAAACATTGTTGCTGACCAAGTACACCCCTCATGGAAATGGTATTTCCTGAAAGCAGTGGATCATGCACCCTTCCACATTGCAAGAATGGTTTGAGAATACAACGACTGAGCTGTTGATTTGGCTTTCAAATTCCACAGATCTCAATCCATTGTGCATATGCTGGAAAAACAAGTCCAATCCAAGGAGTCCCCACCTCCCCAACTTACAGGATTTAAAATATATGAAAGACATGCTACTGATGGCTTGGTGCCAGATACCATTGCATATCTTCAGAAGGCTAGTGGCATCCATGCAGCAACAGGTCAGGGCTATTTTGGCAGCAAAAGGAAGAGCTACTCAATATTAGGTGGGTTATCATAATGCTATAGCTGATCAGTGAGTATACACTTATTTTATCTAGAAGCAAAACTAAGTCAACTATGCCATCTCCCCTGAAACATATTATACAGCAGTAAGATACGGCTGGAAAGAATAGTTCAGTTGATTATCACTTTATGTGCAGTATACCTCCCTGGACTTTTCTGCATCAAGAGAGCAAAGGCCCAAAGGCTGGGTCCTTCTGGCCTGCGATAATGGTGTTTATCTCACTTTCCCTTTACCTAATATAAACAACCCTGAAGTTTGCATTTAAGGCAGAAGAGAAAATCTGCGGTAACATGTACAGGCAATTTGTCAAACTTGTGCTTTTCTATGCATACAAAATAGGAGCCATGAAATACATTGTAGAAGCTTCTTATCGAATGGATGAAACTCATAAATAATAATTTTCTCTTCTATAAATTAACCTATGAGGCCAAAAGTCATCTATAAAAACATTAAAATTCTGAGAAAATTGTCTGACTCTCTACCACAGAGCAAAAATCCAACCTAAGGACAAAAAATGACTAATGTGGGACTGGAACTGAAACATGAATATCAGCAAAGCCCCCCCAACTCCTGCAGTTAATAAAAATGCACCTCAGATCAGACCTTTCCATTCCACCAGCTGGCAGACGGCAGTGAGCTGGGTTTGTTTACCTGCTGGCTCAGTGCACTAGTGTAGCTGCTCCAGTCAGATGCATGGACCGTGATAACTGGCCCTTACAACAGCTCATGGATGGATGAATGGTCGGGCATCCCATTTTAGGCAACTCAAGCATTTCTAAAATATTGTACTGCAGTCCATATTTTGGCTATGTTCTAGAAAAAGATCCTGAAATCCTCAAGTGTAAAATGATACTTACTGTATCATTTTATATCATGCAAAGCAGGCTACCTGCTGTGCACAGTGTATACTATAAATTCAATTATTTCCTGCATTATTTTACATATCAAATTTGTCAGGACATGAAGTAAAACTACAGTATATGGGTCGCTGAAAAACCACATATAAAAAAAGACCGAGTTGACCATTTCATATTGATGTGAAACAAAGTTGCTAACATATTTTGCTAAACCCGATTTTGAATAGGTCCTTCATATTAGAATGGGTGCTTCGCAGTCATGGGCTGCTAATTTTTAATACATTGTTTATAATTGATTTCACAAATCTAATATGCACAAAAGATGATTAAAAAAACCAGGACAATGAATTGCTGCCCATTTCTAAACTTGCTGAATAAATTAATGTGTTAGTGTTGGGTTGGAGCGGTCGAAGGCTTTTTCTACATATCTCAGATTTGAAGAATGGGGTAAAAAGTTGTAACTAAAGGCTGTTAGTTGTCTGTAAACATCAGAGAAAGAAAAAAAACGAAAACAAAAACAAAAAAAAAAAAAACAAAAAAAAGAAGAAGAAGATACTTCAAGAAAAGCGGAGGGCCTGAAAAAAGAGAGAAGTCCAACAACAGGAGCAGTAACTTCAGGATTGCTCCCCAGCCATGTCCTCCCATGGAGTACAACACATGGGTATATCTTATTATATAGGCTGGCTAATTGGCAATATAAGATATTTCCAGGGTTTTTCTCCCTTTCCAAGTATAACTGAGAAAGGAATACGTTAGTTGGTGGTTTTCCTAAAAGGTGAAGAGTCTGGCATCTTGGTAGAACTGGGCTAGGCCCTAATGAAGAGGACTGTCCTCTGACACGCATTGGAGCCTGTTTTATTACGAGGATAATAGGTATTTAACATTTATATTTCTGATGTTCTTCTGTTGCTTTACTTGGCACATAATAAACGTATTAAATAAACCCTGAAATTTAATACAAGCACTCAACTATACACTTTGTAAAACTGCAGTAAAAATAGAGGCAGCTTCCAAAATCCATTCAAAACAAACATTCTATAGATCTATTCCTGGCTATTCACATGCACAGGTAAAGCAGCCTTTGAAAGCGAAAGTAAACCCATCAATTTAACCGTTTCAAATAAGTTACATTTAGGGCGCGTGCCGGGAATGTAACCATCCCATTGGTTGTGCTCTCAACCAAACTTTCAAACCATCCAATGGCTTGTGTCATAACTGATCACTTGTGCAGCATCATGGCAGTTGAAGATTAAACAGAGGACAAGATGGCAGCTTCCTTGGCTGAAAACGATAGGAGGGTTTACTTCCACTTTAAGGGATAGGGGAATGCCACTGTGCAAGAGAAAGTGTCTATGTTAATTGTGTAAAATGGGCATCTCCCTAAGCAAAACCTCTTAAGACTATATCACCAAACCAAACAACATAACATACTCAGTGCAATTGTAATCTTAACATCCAACTAGCATAATTAATGTAGCTTCTAGAACAGGGGTGTCCAACCTTTAGTTCTACCTGGGCCACATTGGAAGAAGAGGAAGTGTCTTACGCCACACATAAAATACATTAACCATAAGGATAGCTGATGAGCAAAAAACATCAGCCAGATCACAAAAACATAGGCCATTAATGAATAAGTGTGTATATTGAAGGCTTGGCAACAGAGTGGCTTTGCTAAACCATACTGTACATGCATGCACCGGGCTTTGTAGCAACAGCTCACCCAGCCAACAATGTAGACAAGGCTCTCCACACAAAGATCCAGTCTCGGAACTGCAACATCTATCGCTAGCAGCAGACATGCCCCTTACAGCTGAATATCAAACATCTCATGATCATGAATGGTAACTGTGGTAGGAACAAGCTATAATGGTTAGGCACCATGACTGAAAATTTTGGGGCAGATTCTGTATGTTATCATGTACAGTAAAACCTTGGCTTGCGAGCATAATTCGTTACAGAAACATGCTTGTAATCCAAAGCACTTGTATATTAAAGCAAAATTTCCCCACAAGAAATAATGGAAACTCAAACTATTAATTTCACAACCATTTATTCATAGGTCCTTCAATTATTTTGGTGGTATTTGATCACCCCTGCAGTTTTTATTTTTTGTGCTATAAACAAAAAAAAAAAAAATCGACAATTTTGAAAAGAAAAAAAAAAAAAACGCATTATTTTTTACATTTTGCTATAATCTTTTTTTTTTTTTCCTCAGTTTAGGCCGATACGTATTCTTCTACATATTTTTGGTAAAGAACAAAACAAAAAAAAACGCAATAAGCGCTTATTGATTGGTTTGCGCAAAAGTCAGAGAGTCTACAAAATAGGGGATAGTTTTATGGCATTTTTATTCATAATTTTTTTTTTTTTACTAGTAAGGGTGGCAATCAGCGATTTTTATTGTGACTGCGACATTATGGCAGACACGTCACACAATTTTGACACATTTTTGGGACCATTGGCATTAATACAGCAATCAGTGCAATTAAAAATGCGCCGATTACTGTACAAATGTCACTGGCAGTGAAGGGGTTAACCACTAGGGGGCAGTGTAGGGGTTAAGTGTGTGTGTTTTTTTTTTTTTTTTTTTTTTAACTGTAGGAGGACTGGCTTGGCGTCTGACGTCACTGATCGTCTTTCCCTATAACAGGGAACAGACGATCAGTGACAGCCTCAGTAGGAAGCACGAGGAGAGGTTTGTTTACACAGACCTCTCCTTTTTCTTCAGCTCTGTGACCCAATCGTGGGACACCGGCGCCGATTGGGTCCGTGGGTCCCGCGGCGGCGGTCACGGAGCTCAGGATCGGGTCGCGTGTGCGCCGGCGGCGGCACACTCGCGACCCACGGCTGGGCACTTAAAGGGCAACGTACCTGTACGTGCTTGTGCCCAGCCATGCCATTCTGCCGACGTACATCGGCGTGAGGCGGTCCTTAAGTGGTTAAAGTGCCTGTAATAAATACATAATACAAAATATTTACACCTGTAATAAATACATATGAAAAATGTTCACAGGTGTACATTTCAATACAGTGACATCAACCTTTAGCTCAATTCTAGAATGGAAAACAAAAACCAGTTTTTCAAGTTGTCACCGCCCTTAATGCTAACAGGAAAAACTGGCAATTGTGAATTAAAATCTGCATTTTTAATGATTTGTATGGCTTTATATATCAATACATGCAGAGTTGTTGACCTTAAAAGGCCCCACTTTGCCTTCAGTCTTCCTCAGTAGGTAGTACATAAGAGTTTTCTATTATTTTTTCCGAGTACCTGTCAGCATGTCATATTTTCCCATATTTACAATATGCAATGTCAAAAAAGTTCCTGCGGGCCTGGAAAGAGGTTTATCCCAGCTGCTGCTGTCCATCATTTAAAGTGGACCTAACATTACAGTTTACACATCATGTCAATCAATAAGACAAAGTCAGTATTATCAGATCACTTGAATAACAAATTACCTATTTTTAGCCTTGAATAGAATACAGATACCTAATGTGGCCTAAACTTTGGCATTCTAGATCACTTTTTTTTTTTTGGCTACCAGTACGCAGTGCAAGTGTTATGTTTAAGTCTGGAGTTTATAAATAAATAATTGTTTTCATACATACTGACCTTCACTGAAAGTCTTGCAGATGATCAGCAAGGCACAACCAGAAAGCAGAGCATGCATGTTTAATGAGTGAATATGGCTGCTACATTTTACATAGAAAAATAATAGCACTTGCATGGCATTAAAACAGCACTCCCAAAAATATAACAGGGACAGTAGGAAGGGAAAGGGTTAATTACACTTACTTCCTGTCTCAGTCGCTTAACAGGGCTCCATTTACACTAGTGCGATCTCAGGTGCAACCGAGTTGCACAAAATTACTTGACAATGCCCATTCACATCAATGCAAAAAAGCATGGCGTGATTTTGGAAAATGTTCTTGTACCACTTTGGTGCGATTTCAGCATGAATTTGACCCCATAGAATATGCCCCACCACTTCAAGTAGCATCCCAGCCAAACTACATAATCAAACTAAAAGTAGGATCAAAATCATATCACAGCAGCATGACCTTAGCCTAAATAGAATTAGTCACTGCAAATGGCAACCGCGTGGAATTCAATTATTAAATTAGCAGTTGCAGAAGGAGGCAACCAGACGGGAAGCATTGTACAAACCTTTGTGCTTCCACCATAGAGTGTGTAGTTAATACCTTACACTTACCTCTCATTGTTCTTTCTAGTTTTATTTCCTGGAGCTCTCCTTTAGATTTCCTCTAAGTGCTAAAAGTGTGTAATATGGTTGGGGGCCTTACTCGCAATTTAAATAAAAACACAGATTTTAATATCGGCGATAGGGGGCCTTACCTACCCCCTGAATGAGGACCCAGATGATGTCATCTGAGATAGGGGGCAATATTCATCAAATAAAGCAGGACTCACATAGTGTAATATGAGATAGGGGCTTAAATGAGGAACCAGCTGATGTATAAAGACCCAGATATTAACATCTGAGACGAGGATTCTTCTTCATAACAGTGTTTTTTTTTTTTTTTTTTTTTGTTTAACAAAGATTTCCTGGTCCCTAAAGCAGATTAAACAGCACTTGTTGTGCTTGTGCTGTGTAATCTGCCCCCCCCCCCCCCCAAACTGTAAAAAAAAAACCTCCCTGAACCTGTCACTTCCTGTATCCCCTCTCTGTACAGGCCATGAAAATCAGGACTACTGAGCAATGATGACCGTGGTCAGAGTGCATCCCTCCATAATATGCAACTATATTCTTTGCTCTCCTCTCTCCCTCTCACCCCCTCCTCCTTGCCTGTCAGCTCATGTCTGTGTGTCTCCATCTCTGCCCCCTTGCCACTATTAGCAAAATTAAAAATGTTAAATGCTCACTGCCAGCCCCTCTATGATATCCTGGCATAGCACACTGCATAGGCTTTTATAAAAACGAGCGTTCTAAATACTGATTTAGCGTGATCTTCAGGCCAGTCAGGTGACTCTCAGCTGGTTTCCAGGGCTACTGCAGAAGAGGCTATGTGATCGCCCTGGCTGGTGTCAGAGGGAGATCACGGCCCGTCCTGCAGAAGCAATCCATCGGAGCTGTACAGCGGCTACAAGTCATGTGACCGGCCTGAAGACAGCTCTAAATCGGTATTTATAATGCTCGTTTTTCTAAAAGACTAAAGCAGTATGCTATGGTAGGCTATAATCGAGGGTCTGACAGTGTTTGAGTTACATAGGTTAACAAACCCTTTAAGTTAGTACCTAGATGTTGCCATCTAATGCTTAGGGGGGGGATTTCTTACCACTTGAATCAGGACCCAGCTGAGGTAATCTGAGATAGTGGGACTTCCTCACCACTTGAATCAGAACCCAGATAATGCCAACCATACTTAGGCCAGTTTTGGAAGGACAACTTTTATTAATACAGGAACAAACACAGACATTGTCTGCACATCTCTGCCATATACAGTACATTTGTAATAATAAATAGCAACTATTTCTGTTTTGTCCCGCAGTTTAATAAGTATTGAGTGAGTGGCATTCTGAATCGCCATCGGAATGCCTTTTCCACCCGATACGTCATGCCATGCTTATCTTCATGTCAAGTCCTAAATTTTTAAGTTTCACCTGCACTGTGGCATTAGATTTACAATAATCTGAGTTTACTAAACTGCCTAAATACAGTGTTTATTAAACTGGGTTTACAGATTTCACAATTTAAACTTGCACCATTATAGTCTGCTACTAAGCCATTGGGCATAGTTACCACTAATTGTTATTGATGCCAGTGTGAATACCACAGTGTGCCTATTAATGTATGATAGCAAAGTCCATAAGAAAATGTATACTGCAGCCTAAAATAAAAAGGGTTGTAATGTTTCTCAATACCTGAAAACTTTAATCCTGCTGTATTTTTCTGCAATGTTCAGCAATGGGCACGGAAGAGAAAGCTGGAGTCATCATTTGGCTTCAGTGGGTGCAATAAACCCTCCAGTGTTCGAGTCAGTGGAACCATAATAACCCCCTGTATTGGTGTCAGTGACCACAATAACCACCCATCACTGGTGTCAACTTCTGTAATATTAAACTCCTCCCTGCTGCCCTCACATTGGTGGTCAGGAACAGTGCTGTTTTTCACCCTTCCCTGGTCTCATTACAGAAGCAGTGCTCAGTGGTCATGTTTGTCTTTTTTCTAATTCCCCTGCATTGGTGGTGGGCAGCCCAGTAGTTGCCCACCACCCACAATGCTGGTAAGTGGCAGTGATTTTTGACCCCCTCACATTGGTGGTTAGAACAGTGTTTTTTCACCCCACTTTGCATTGCTGGTTAGTGCAGAAGTGAAATTTAACCTTACACAATTACCAGACAGTAATGGCTAACTTGGTAAAGCATTTCAGCACCTGGCAATTTGCTGCAGCTCTGCAAAGTTAACAGATGGTCAGCAGGTGGCACTCCCAGTCCAAGACATGCAAGGCCACAGGCAGGTAGTTGGCAGGTCATGTGTTGGGCACCAGAGGTGCATAACCTATTGGATTAAACATAAAAATAGATATGAATTGTTTTATTGATGTGAGATTTTGATATATGGAAACCCATCATTTTTATATTCCCGATATGTGCCTGTTGTACCATGTACTTGTACGAAAAAGCATCCTGTTCTGTTTGTATGGCTTCCTTTGTGTTTCTGGCAGTGCTTTCCCATTAAAAAGTGAAAACACTAGGCATGGGAGGTCAGTTTTCTAGTTGTGCAGAGAACCCAGTCTGCTCTCCTCTAATGATCAGACTTGTGCCGAATCCCCTACCTGCACAGCCAGTCACTGGAAAGACCAGTGTATTGCTGTTTCTGCTCCTCCAGCTCTCTGAGCTCCTTATGCAGCTGTCAGGGCTGGGCTCAGTCCTCCCTTCTCAGTGCTCAGCTGTCAGTTATTTGCCAGCACTCATCGTTCCACAGTGCCTCACCTAGTTGTCATTTTATGCTCGTCAGCCAGTCCCCTTCTGGCTATTTAAAAAGCCTAGTTAATTTATCCTATGCCTTCGCCTTTGTCGACATACCTGAAGATTCTCTGCTGTATTCCTGTTAAAGACTTGCCTAGCTGACGTCCCTTTTGGTTCCCGATCCGGTTTGCTTTCTCCGACTACGCTGATCTCCGGCTTCCTAATTTACTATTTGCACCATTTTTACCACTATATTAAAAGGTGTGATTTTTACTGCATTTTCTGTCTCCGTCTGATTCAGGATTCCTGACAGCAGCTGAGAACAGAGGGTGTGTGACCACTTGTAAAAAAAAAAAAAAAAAGGGGGGGGGGGGGGTATTTAATAATATATATATATATATATATATATATATGTGTTTTCTTTAATTTCTATGTTAAACTGAATGGGTTGTTTTACAAAGTGAGGGTTTACATAAACTTTAAACGGATATCCAATTTTGTAAATTTTTAGACCGTTTAAGATTTTAGGGATAGTCATGATTTTATTGTTTACACTGATATTTGCGTATTTAATGTATACAAGTTTCTGGGATTTTTAGATTTAAACTTCCATTCATAATGAACAGTATATCTTTGCACATATAGTTTTCTCTATATAATCCTTTATAATTTGTTTCGAAAGATTTTACTACTAAGGGGTAGCGTGCCTATCTGCAAGATATTATCACAGAGATATGCATATAAACCTGTGACAGAAAGGTAAAAAAAAAAAAAAAAAAAAAAAAGGGTAAATACATTTTCAAGTTGAGGTTGAAGGATGGTAGAAGCATGTTGAAATGGCCTGAGGGAGATATGAAGATGCCCTTTTGAGAAGCACTGTTTGTTTGGATTAATTGGGACATTATTTATATTATATTGTATTAATTTGTCACCAAGGTTTGCTCAGTGCATGTGTTTGGGTTTATGGGTATAGAAAAGAATAGTTAATATAATTGACAGCAGTTGTTTAAAATTCACTTTAAATGTAGTGACCATGACCACAGCTGGCCTCACTATTGAAGCAACTTCCAGTTGCTTCACCAATATCTGGTAATTTTTCTTTTCCTTTTAAAACTATCTCTGGTTGCCAATCGTGAGAGAAGTTGAGTCTTCTGTTAATAAAGGCGGTTGTCCCTTATTGATTCACCTTATTTAAAAAAAAAAAAATCCAATCTTCTGCCACACACACACACACACACACACACACACACACCTTCTATATTGAGCTATCTTCCATTATTGCTCATGGGCACTAATATTTCACTCTCCATTTCGGCAAAGATAAAAAGTTAGATGCCAAACATTTTCCAACTTGTACGATTCCTTATAATGCTGGTGTCCTCAGGGTCATACTGTATGTGCACCATCATTTTGAAAAAAAAAATTCCATGTTCCTTAGTCACCAAACTTCTGTTTTAAAAAAAATAAAAAAATTCTCAAATCCATCATTAGCGAAGGTAGGAAGAGAGAATTTTATTTAGGCTTTAACTAGAACAGCACTCACCTGTAAGCCTGCAACGAAAGCACAAAAGCAGCAAAGAAAATGGACCTGCTGCTGATTGTAACCAAACAAGTCTCAAATAGTTTTACGTTGGATGTGAACTCTACAACCTGACTTGTTTTTTTCTCTTTGCTACTGTTACTATAATGTTCTTCTACGTGGCATGGAAGCTAAAGACTGAGTGGCTTAGGAGGTCTTCTTGGGTACATTTGCCTCAGCAATATCTGAAGTCCAGAAACTGCTTTTTAAATCCACTTGATGTCACCAACTAATACTTTTAATTCTAATGCCCTTGAAACTCTAATTCTGCTTACAGCTTTGTTTGGTAGATTGCCAACAGGCTGTTACCTGTTATTAAAGCATGTACCAAAATGTATCTGTATTCACTTATCCAACCATATTTTTCTGCACATATCCAGGTAGATCATGTATTAAGAATTCCCATGTACTCTCACCTTTGAAATTGAAATCTATTTTCAGTTTAAGGGAAATCATATCATCTTCAACATTATTATTATTAAAACTAATACTACTACGACTAATAATAATTTATAATAATAATAATAATAATAATAATAATAAATTAGCTGCACGCTTTAACCTTTTTTTCATGTGAAAAAATGTTTTATTAAATTACCTGTCTTTATTCTTTTATTTCAGGAATATTTTCAGGTACTATTAAAAGTTGAAGTAGAAGTACAGCCAAAAGCTCTCCTTTGGATTGGACGAGTGCACTTCATTCTGCACTCCTGTGACTCGCTTTCAGCACACAGTGGGCTGAATCCCGCTGTCGGCTGACGTCACTGAGCCAGTCCAAATTACGACAATGCAGTGGGGATCCGCCTACATGCCTGGACCAGCCCCCGGCTCAGTCTCTGAGAGCCTTAACCAACCGCTGCCACCCCCTCCACAGCCCAGCGCTCCAGTGAGCGTGAGGGGGGGGGGGGGTTAACCAGAGAGCTGCCGACAGTCATAAGGAGCTGCGAGAACCCAGCGATCAGTGGTGTTCAATTGTTCCGTTCTCAGTGTTAGAGGCGCTGGGGGACAGACCCTGCATCCAGCTAGGTAAGTATGATTCTTAAAGCGGTAGTAAACCCGCTGAATTTTTTTTTTTTTCATAACTGCAAGGGAAAAGGCATAATGAGCTAGTATTACTTTAGAACGAGGCCCGGTATTCTCTGGCGATCCACGCCAAGGGAGCTGACATGTTCCCTCGGTGTGTCTTCCAGGTATCGCGGCTCCGGCGCTGTGAGTGGCCGGAGCCGCAATATCGTCACTCGCATGGGAGATTTCTTTCCGACAAAGTCAGGCGTCTGCCGGGCTTTCAGCCAAAATTCCCCTGTGTGCATTGGGAGGGGAATATCTCTTAAACCATACAGGTTTAGGAGATTTTTTTTTTACCTACAGGTAAGCCTTATTATAGGCTTACCTGTAGGTAAAAGTAAAAAAAAAAAAAAAAAAAACAGTATACAACCACTTTAAAAATAAAATTAAAAAAGACCCATAAATCTCTTAAGAGGTGGCTAGACAGTGTCCAGTATTTGCCAGGAGTTGGGACTCAGATCTGTATAGCAAACAATTGTCAGTGGGGTTTTGTTCCCATTTTGTTTCTCAGTAATTCTGATCTCCTCCAGCCTTTTCGGCGGCTTGTCTACAAGCACTTGCTTCAGCATTAGTTGCACATTATTCCTCTGGATCAGCACGGTCAATTGTAGTCTCTACTAGGGGCACATGTCACAGGATCACAATGCAGAAGCACAGCTGGGAGACAGCTGTCACCCCCATAAAGAAAAGTGACTTTAAAAAAAAGGACCTTCATGGCAGGATCACCAGGTTTTATTATAATAAAAACTTCAGATATAAAAAGATAGAAATAAAATTTTTAGAATTTGTTTTCAATTTTAAAGAATATGTACAATGTTAACTGCAGTCTCAGAAAATGCAAACATTGCCAACATGGGGATAGTGACAGAAGAAAAAACCCAGAACATAAAAATGATTATGAAATTATGCAGTAGTCTATATGTCATCCCATAATTAATCTACACTATATATATATATATATATATATATATATATAAAAAAAATTTATGTAGACCCATCAGCAGAGGATTCACCTGGAAAAGAATATATATTTATATGAACATAGTACTGTCAAACAGAATGTTGGCAGCAGCGAAAAGGTTAATGTCATTTCCATGATACAATATGACCCAAAACTGCTTTGAAGTAGCAATAGCTTAGTAACGCAAAGCATGCTTAAAAATATCCCGTGAGGTATGAGCTGGACAGAAAACTATGACGCCTTACCAAGCATGTCAGCACACACTTAAGTTACGCGTAACTTGAACTGAATATAAGGCTTACCAACACGTAAAGCTGAACTCAAGGCAGATATTTAAAAAAAAAAAATACTAAATCAGTGTGATATTCCAGTGGGTTTCACTCAAGGTATAAGGCTTTCCAAACCATTCAGTCCAGCCAGGAAATACTGTTTAATGGCTTGTTGGCACACTTTTATTTAACCACTTTCAGACCAGACCATTTTGCCGGCTTAAGACCAGACCACTTTTTGCGATTCGGCACTGCGTCGCTTTAACTGACAATTGCACGGTCGTGCGATGTGGCTCCCAAACAAAATTGTCGTCCTTTTTTTCCCACAAATAGAGCTTTCTTTTGGTGGTATTTGATCACCTCTGCGGTTTTTATTTTTTGCGCTATAAACAAAAATAGAGCGACAATTTTGAAAAAAAGCGCATTATTTTTTACATTTTGCTATAATAAATATCCCCCAAAAATATATAAAAAAAAACATTTATTTCCCTCAGTTTAGGCCGATACGTATTCTTAAACATATATTTTTTATTTTTTACCAAAATCACAATAAGCGATTGATTGGTTTGCGCGAACGTTATAGCGTTTACAAAATAGGGGATAGCTTTATGGAATTTTTATTAATAACTTATTTTTTTTTAAAGTAATGGCGACGATCAGCGATTTTTATTGTGACTGCAACATTATGGCAGACACATCGGACATTTTTGACACATTTTTGGGACCAGTCATTTATACAGCAATCAGTGCTATACAAATGCAGGGATTCCTGTGTAAATGACACTGGCAGTGAAGGGGTTAACCAGGGGATGGCAGTGTAGGGGTTAAGTGTTCCTAGGGGCGTGTTACTAACTGTGGGGGGGCTGGGCTTTGTGTTAGTGAACACTGATCTCAGCTCCAATCACATGGAGCAGAGATCAGCATCACTTGCTAGGCAGAACAGGGAGATGCTGTTTACAACGGCATCTCCCCGTTCAGCCGCCCCGTGAGATGATCACGGGTATCGCCGCAGCGATAGAGTCCGCAGGACCCGCGACCGGACTCACGGGGGTCCCGACTGGCACATAAGCGGTGGCGCACACGCGATGGCAGGGCGGCATATTAAAATCTACGTACCTGTACGCCAATATGCCTGCCCGTGCCATTCTGCCAACAAACATCGGCGTGCGCCGGTCGGGAACTGGTTAAAAGAGAAAGTAAAAGTTCCAACAAAAACTCTAGCCCTCGCAGGGGTTTCCACCATCACTTTAAAAACAAAAACAAAGCGAGGTTAGCCTCCTGACCTGCTCTGGCAGTGCCACTGCTCAGCTCGCAAGCTTGGGTCTTTTGGCAGGTTCTTCAGACCATTGCCCAACACCATTGTGCTCACATACAACCTCTGCACCTTTCCATTCCCTCATTATAAAATTCTAACTTTTGAAAGCATGCTTTATTTTAATTTTAAGCATTATACATGGTAACAGAAAGAGGTTCAAGAAGTGCCAATGTAACAGCAGTGAAAACAACACCAAGACAGCACAATTACATTTAAGGATATCAAAAAAACATTTTACAATGGTAGCTAAAGTACAGGGATAGAGGAGATATGTTCCAAATCCGAGAGATGCGAAACAATGAGCTAAAGTCATTCTACCAACAGGGATGGGGAAGGGGGCTGAAGGGACCTACTTCAAGACATTTCTAAAGATCTATCCTCCCATCCACAATTTTCAACATATTCCATAAAATGCCTTTAATACTAGCAATGCTTTGTAGGGAATGAATTATTCCTGTCATGCACTCAAAGCTCACCAAACTATCATATGATCTAAGCAAGATCAAGGAGTTCTTGCCTAAGATATTCCCCAAGAGACTTCTTCCAAATCAAAACAATCTCTTCGTCAATACCAATATGCAACTGTAGTTCACAAATGTACTGCTGCAAACTGTACACTTTACTGCTGTTTGGAGAACACAGCAGGATGTGCTGGTTACCACAAGGTTTAAGAATCTGTATTTAAATAGATTAATACAGCAGTCAAAATCAAATCTAAGTTAAAGTGGAATTTCAGTCAAATTCTAATGAAGCTCCCACTAGTCCATCTACCCTGCAAAATAAACGGTGCCTAAAGTTACCTATTTTGAAGCCACTCCAGTCCGGTCACATGACTGGGTGATGTCATTGCCAGGCTATGCAGCAGCTATGGTCGCTGGCATTGGGACCCAAAAGGCTTACCATCAAAAAATTGGTTACAAGACGACTTACCACAGTAACAGATATAAATCAGTAACCTTGGCCTGTACTGAAAGGACGGGTCTAGGTTACTATTGAACAGCCCGGTCTGTTACTGTTCTGTGTATCCTGCTGGCATAAAACTTTACTTCAGCCTTTTTCAAACATGGTGCCTTGGCAAAATGCCTAAAAATTGCCCCAAGTTGCCAAAAAATGCCAACAAGCTGGTGGGCTGATCAAGCCTGCTGGAGGAAACCCACACAAGCATAGGGATAACATGCCAACTCCAGGCTGGTAGTGCCATGATTGAGATTCAAACCGATGACCCTAGTGGGGCTAGGTGGAAGTGCTAACCAATTAGCCACTGTACTGTCTTCCTAGTGATTCCGGATGTACTGTCAGTTAAGTACCTAGACTAAGTCAGGACAGGTGCAAATAAGTGCTACCTTACTAACCCATCAGTGGTATAGGAAAACTTGATAACGTCCCTACTTGTTGTCCAAGATAGGGGTTGTGCTTCTAACCAGGACTGTAGCATTTAGAAGCCTTGTAGGACTTGTATTTCCTCCCACACCCCAAATACATACTGGTAGGGTAATTGGCTCCTGTCTATTGTCCTGGCCTTGTATGTATGAATGTGATTTAGGGGCCTTAGATTGTAAGCTCCTTGAGGGCAGGGACCGTTGTGAATGTGCAATATATATATGTAATGCACTGCATAAATTGACACTGCTATACAAGTACTTTTAATAAATAAGACAGTGTGGTAGAAGTTGCATCATAATTACAGTTAGTTAATGTGATGACGTGATAAAGGGAGAACAAAATAATAAAAACTATTTTTGCTTGCAAAAAAAAAAAAAGTGAAAATAATCACCAGCAAGCAAAATAATAAAAACTGTCTTTTTGCTTGCAAATGATTGAATGATGGAAGTCATTCACTAACCAAATTTATATTTCCTTTGCAAAGCGAACAGCCTATTTGCCTTAAGTAAATCTTCCCGATAGTGTTTTACCATTAATACATTGCCTTACATCAGTCTTTTTCAAACAAAGATAGGGCTGCAATGCTACTAGGAAGCTTCTTTTTTTTTAAAGCCGGGAAACTGCACTTAAAAGCAACACTATTAAAATCAGATTTTTGTTCATTAATTGGGTCAAATTAAGCAGAAAATCTGTGGTTTTGTGGTTTATGATAGTTCAGGTTTATATAACTTATAATGAGTCTCATGTTGTGCAAGATCTCTTCTCTATTTAAGACACAAGAAGGGTCAAGAAACTCCTCATCTTCATTCTGAAGTGTCCAGCCCACAATGATTGTATTTTCGAGCTTCATTAGGGTAACAGGATTCTGGAGGAATCCTATGCTTCGGTTCCCAAACTGTCATTTCTTCAACAGGAAACATTTTCTAAGAAAGTTTTCTACAGAGGCACAACTGTATTTCCATATCTTTTTTCATGGGCACCAGGCACAAGTTAGACATCATGCGCAGGGGCTGGTATCAACAGAGCAAGAACCTGTATGATCATAGGAAATAAGCTTGTATTTGCAGGGCCATTTTCCTTCAGGGGAGAGAGTAAAATAACAGTAACCCCCCCCTGTAAAAAAAACAAATAAAATTGATAGTGCTTGAATGCGCCAAACCGTCACCCAGCCAACTGGCCCAAATGTTTGCAGGTGTTTAAAGGGTTTGATACTGGCTCGTAGTGCTGCACAATTCTGGCTAAAATGACAATCACAAATTTTTTTGCTTAGAATAAAGATCACGATTTTTGCAGTGCAACAATCTTTTGATATTATAGAAAAACATTTTTTTTTTTTTTTTTTTTTAATCATTAAAGTGTATTTTTTCCAAAAAAAATTGAGTTTGAAATACTGCTACGCAAATACAGTGTGACATAAAGTATTGCAACAACCGCCATTTTATTTTCTAGGGTCTCTGCTAAAAATAAAAAAAAATTATAATATATATATATATATATATATATATATATATATATATATATATATATATATATATATAATATGTTTGGAGGTTCCAAGTAATTTTTAGCAAAAAATATTGCTTTCAACTTGTAAGCAACAAGTGTCAGAAAAAGGTTTAGCCTTTAAGTGTTTAAACTGACCTAATTTGCAGACCAAAGTTCATCCATTTGATCTAAAAGAACTAAATGTTACACCTCGCTTAAGCTATGTTGTGATAAACTTGGCAGGCTGCCTGCTTTATTTTTTTTTTTTTTTATTTTTTTTTTTGGAAAGCCGTTAGCAGTGAGTAGAGAACTGCTCTGCACAGAGTCGAGGAAATGTTGTTTTAGGATCGTGAGGGGGGTAGAATCGTGATTTTGATTCTTTAACGATTAATCGTGCAGCTCTACTGGCTCGTCAGACACATTGAGGACTACAACAAAATGGCACCAGTCCGCACACTGCTACAACATGTAGTGAGCTCCTCACTACAGAAAATGGCTTCACCATGGTCTTCTACCCATGGGTGAACCCCTGTAACATGTTCCACCCAGTAGAAGCTTAAACATAGTGACTTCTATAATTAGACTCCTACTGGGTGAACTTGTAAAATGGGGTTCTCCCATGGGTAGGAGACCAAGCTGAAGCCATTTTTATTTATTTTTTGTTACTAAGAGGATCTCATTACATGCTGTGGCAGTGTGCAGGCTGCTGTCATTTTCTGTAGTCCTCAATGTATAAAGATTTTTTTAAAATTGGAAAAAAAAAAAAAAAAATGTAATAAGCACTTGCTGTAGCTACCTGTAGACCCTACTGCCATCACTGGGCACATGCCAGATTTCCAGGAGCATAATGCCATGGGATGCATAATTCCCAGCTGTTTTCACCCTCACCTAGGAAAGTGATCACGAGGCAAGAGTGCAAGGTAATTACAATTTTTCCTGATTTGTATTTCCCTAAATACTTTACCTTAGTCTCTTTATAAGAGGTGGGGATGGAAGGATTATGCAAGATAAAAAAATAAAATAAAATCATACCAAGCTCCACAGAAACGTAAAAAAATAAATAGAATAAAAAGGAGATACCTGCTTGTTACGGGACTATTGGAATGGTAACACAGACAAGTATGCTCCAAAATAGCATAAAAAGTATAAATCTTTATTACAACATCAGTTTATAAAATAACACTTAATTTTAGCCACAAAAGCATTGTGCCTAAAACAGTGCACATTGGCCACGGCGTAAATGTGGGAACAAAACCTTCATATTATGTATGAGCTACAGAGACCCCCGACACGTTTCGAATGAGATGATCTAGATCTTCTTCAGGGACACCCTTATGTAGAAAAGGATGTTCTACAAAGTAAACATATAAGTATATACTATTTTGGAGCATACTCAACTGTGTTTCCGCTAAAAGGATGGTATCCCTTTTTCTATACGAGTGAGATAAAGGCACTTTCACCACACTCCCATATTAAAAAAATAAATAAAAAATATGTACTACTTTCTGTCTCACTATATAAACCATATACAACCAACCACTTACAATTTAGCATTTACTGCAGAATGCTGAAAAATGGCTGCTGCATGACTCATATTTCTAAAACTCTTGGAGCCGCTTTAAAAAATGGCAGCATCCCCAGTTTACAGCAAAAAGATAAACTTTTTTTTTTGTTTCAAAACACTCCAACGTATAATGGAAAAAATAAAACCATTCAGCGCTGCATTCACCATAGCCGTACAATTTCAGAAGTCCACTGGGAATTCATAAGCACTTTTCATTCCACTATTTCCAAAAGAATGATGAAAGAAACATTTTATTTTTTTCCCATTCTATTTTTTTTTTTTCTTTAATCCCTCTTAAGATGTCAAAGAAAAGATTTGTGTGGTGAAACATAACAAAATAAAGATAGGTTGCTGTCTTATTTGTTCTGTAAGGTGTAAGTTCTTACACACGCATTTTACTATGCCTTTTAGAGCTTGTACCAGTATAGCAAGTTAATGAAACCTTCCACGAGGTAACACTTAGGAATAATGAAAGGGAGCTGTAATAGCAACAATAATAATAAAAACAACAACAGCAATAATACATAGAATAAAATGCTCCCCATTGGGTAAAAGCAGACTGTTAAGATACTGTATCAAACGGCTCTGCTGGAAAATAAACGATCAGGCTAAAGGTCGAGAGATTTACTTATAGAGTTTGTCAGAAAAACAAAAACATCTTAACTATACACAAAGGGGATCATTCTCTAGAACAGAGTAGCTCTTCCTGAGCAAAATCACACCACAGGTGACTAAATTAGAATTCTAATTTGAGCACATTTTATGCATTCCGGTGATTTACCGGGAGCTTCATAGCTAATTGAAGAATATAAAGTGGAAGATAAAAAGTGAAAACCACATACTGATTAATATTTTGTATCGAAATAGATGCATATAGACGAAGACGTGGTTTTTACCTGTGATATCTTACATAAGCAGTACAATATCAAAAATTAATAGGAAGAATGCAGGAACCAGTGAGCTTATTAGGTGTAGTCACATGTCAAAAGCCTTGCATGATGGACCGGTAATGGTGGCCATAGATGGTTTGAAATTTGTCTGGGACTGGCTGAATTTTGATCCTTATGTGGCCACTGCAGTTGAACAGAAGTCGATGTACCGATCGGCTTTTTTTTCAACCACCCGGTCAGATAAAAGTTGCTCGTCCAGCAGCTACAGCCAATGGCTGCATGCTGATCTGTTTATTCTGACAGTGAGGGAGCCTCCCCACTGTCAGAATACAATGCCGCAGTGGGGTGCATTCCCCCATCCACCTTAACTGTGTGGATGGGGAAAATCGGTTCAGCTTCATTCTTTCAGCCCACTGGCTGAATGAAAAAAAAAGAGAGAAAAGAAAACATGTATGGCCAGCTTATCATCACCACTTCTCTTAAAGAGGGACAATGTTTTTTTCTCTGCGATCCCCTGTAACAGGATGACAATGCAGTTTCTTCTGCAGTAAAGTTTTACAGCAGCGTTTCTTGTATGTATTAGCACACAGTATTTTTTTTAATAGAGAGCAAGTGTAAGGCAAGCAAAACATATAAAAGAAATTAAATATGCTGTGTGCGCATATGATGCACTAAGCAACTGCCACATTTGCACACCTTTTAGGAGACATTTAGCTCCATTTTTTGATTGTTCTTGTTATAGTTAAGGTTTTTCTTATAGTATCGAAACAAGACTTTTTTTTTTTTTTATTTTTTTTTTTTAACACATTTCCTCAGATTCTCAATAGGATTGTGGTACCTCTACCTAATTCCTTATTGAAACATTTGAATGTTGGCCTTGTGCCTGGAATCATTGTCCTATTAAAATATTAACATTCAACCATGAATGTATTTACTTTAACAAATAAGATTTGTTGCAGTATTTTTAATACATTGTGCCCCCCATCCATTCTTCCTTGCTTTATAACAATTTGCCCAGTTTGTGCTGAGGAACAGCAGGCCCCAAGAGATCCCAAAGAATCCCAATGGATAGAAAAACTCAGCCTAATCTTGATCCAGTCAGTACTGGATGTATTGTAAGCCTTAAAGTGGTTCTAAAGCCAGAAAGTTTTTTTTTTTTTTTTTTTAAATCTTAATGCATTCTATGCATTATGATAAAAAAAAAGCCTTCTGTGTGCAGCAGCCCCCCCCCCCCCCCTCATACTTGCCTGAGCCCCACCTCAATCCAGCAACGTTGCACGAGAACCTGAGCTGTTTGAGACTCTCCCTCCTGAGACACAACGATTGGCGCCTGCTGCTGACAAAGCCCCTTAGTGAATAAGGAGAGAGAGGGGGTGGGGCTGAGCAGCGGATCCATGTCTGAATGGACACACAGAGCAGCGGCTCGGCTCAGGTGCCCCAATAGCAAGCTGCTTGCTGTGGGGGCACTCGGCAGGAGGGAAGGGGCCAGGAGCACTGGTGAGCGACCTGAGAAGAGGAGAATCTGGGCTGCCCTTGGCAAAATCACTGCATTGAGCAGGTAAGTAGAACATGCTTGGTATTTTAAAAATAAAAGACCTTAAAATCACTACGTTTGAAATGTTCTATAATCTTTAAAAAAACGAAAGAAAAAAGAAAAGAAAAGAAAAATTAGAAAAGCTTTTACCAGCATCAACAAAACACTGTACCAAATAGCGTGGGGTTGATTTACTAAAGGCAAATAGTCTGTGCACCCGCAAGAGCTCTTCAAGTGCACTGCAAGTGCAGGTGCTCCAGATATGAGGGGAACATGCAAAGAAAATAAAAAAAAATACTGCATTTTTGCTTGCACATGATTGGATGATAGAAATCAGCAGAGCTTTCCCTCATTTCAGAGCTTCCCCTTAGATCTAGTGCAACTGCACTTGCAGTGCACAGTATATTTGCATTTAGTAAATCAACCTCCCTATAGCCTATAGTTTGTGAACAACCCACCAAATTATTGAGTTATGAGTTTGTGATGGGTAATATTATCGCTCCAGCAAACAAATACATTTTATACAAATTCTACACTTACAGTCTCTAGCCAACAGTTTGGGGAAGCCCCTTTTCTGCCCTAGCATGACTCTTCCCCTTTGCACTAAGTCAGACCCACAAAAATGTCTCCACCTGCCACTGCCAAAGACTGGTAGTTTTATTTTCAAATGATAGAACAATCAGCACAATCAGCCCTGAAAATCCCTCGCCACATTTTGTTTTAAAGTACTTTTCTGTGAATTTAACATTCCAGAGGGGTAAAACAGATGCATGGGACAAATCAGGGATGGATGCAGAGGTAACCTAGTGGCAGCAAATTCTTGTTTACTCCATAGACACCGTTTAACCAGTTCAGTGTTGGGGAAGTTGAGTGGCCTGCAGGGAACCCTGACCACAACCCTACTGAACACCTTTATGATGAACAAACACTAGCAAGGTCTTCATGGCCACATACAGTCCCTGATCTTATAAATGCTCTGTTGGGCTAAATGAGCATAAATTCCCACAAACGCACTTCAAAACTCTTCCCAAATGTAGTGGCAGACTCCACATTAACAGTCATGGTTTTGAAATGGGATGTTTAACAAGCTGAAAAAAAAAGAAGGGTTTTGTCTGTAGTTCTTCTTTAAGTAATGGTCATTCTGGAACATGGTTACTTTTTTTTCTACATTTTGTGTTTGAAGTCCATGAATACCAGGAAAAAGCTAAATTTCCATTGCAAGCAATGATTTTTAACCATTATTATTTATAGCAATAGCTAATGGATCAAGATACTTACATAGGTACAACCTTTTTTATGGTTAGTTGTTTGTTTTTCAGTTATTACAGAACGCAAATAACATTATCAACTATTATTAAGTCAGTACTAATATTTACAGCAAAAAAAAATAAAAAAGTGCATGTGATATCACACAAAAAGAACATACACATTACTATTCATGAAAGCCATTTGTAGAGCAATGGTGTAAGGCAAAAATATAACCACTGTTGTCTAGATTGTCATTCAATGGAAACTTATTACCTTGCCATCATAGTAGGAAACTATCAAGAGCACAAACAATGAAGCTTAAAACAAAAATGTCCCTAGCATTAATAGGAACTATAGAAAAACTTGAGCTCCTTTTAGAAGATCTTTAGAAACTCGAGCCTGAAATTAATATAGTACCTTTTTTGCAAAAGTTTGTGTACATAACCTGCCAAGCCAACAGTAAATTACTTTCTTTGGAAACAGTCCAACATCTCCAAGTTGGAAAGCCATCCACTAAGTCCAAAATATCCTCTTTCCAGAATGCAGTAATGCTATGCAGGATCTGAGCCAAAAAAACTTTCCTACAGGCCACTTGCATTTACCAAGGCTGAATTAGAAGGCAGTATTTACATAGTTATTCCTTAAAGCAGTACAGGGTTTATCTGAGCTTATTCAATAATAGAAATGTTAGAAGGAAAAAAGTTAAATTCCACTTTACCCAAAGAGCAAAAATAAATTGAACAAAATGACGCTCTAAAACATAACAAAGGATTCAAAAAAAGAATATGTATAAGTGTTTGCAGTTTTCGCATCTTTCCTGCAGTTTTACCTGAAATGATCACCAGGATTCCTAACAATTGTACCTACTACCCATAAAACAGATAATAGGAACATTTGTCACATCTGTTTATTAACTTTTGAGTAGAACTGAACTAAAAAGTACACAGGCGAGTTTCGTTTGATTTCTTTTTTTTCAAAGAAAAAGTAAATTTTCGGAGATTCAGATATATCTGAATAGCCGTATGGATACAGTAATGAAAGTCAATGAATCCAAAAAAAAAAAAAATAGTGAAATTAACCACTTGCTTCACTTCCTGACCAGGCCAAATTTCAGCTTTCAGTGCTTTTGCACACTGAATAACAATTGCGCGGCCTTTTTTAAAATACAAATAGAGCTTTCTTTTAGTATTATTTAATCACTACTAGGTTTTTTTTTTTTTTTGATAAAAAGATCGAACATTAAAAAAAACAAAAAAATAAAAAAAACAGTTTATCATATTTTGTAAAAGCTTTACAAACAGGTAATTTTTCTCCTTGCCGGCAGTGCACTGATGAGCCTGCGCTGATGGGCACCGATTAGCACTACTGGTGGGCACTAAGGGAACCAATGTCCCTCCAACAGAAGCCAGTTAATGACTTTCTTCTTTCCTTCATGCTGACAGCCTGAGGGAAAAAAAAGGCGCTAACCGGCTTCTGTTTACTTCTGTATTCAGCTGTCATTGGTTGACAGCTGATCATGTGGTAAAGGACCCACAGTGATTGGCCCTTTACCCGATCTGTGATCAGCTGAGTCCCAAGAAATCGGCGCTCACAGGAGCACAGCACCTATGTGCTCCAGGGGGAGTGAGCGCAGCGCAACAATGGGAAGATGTCCATGTACGCCCTCCTGGCATTTTAAGCCTGTGCTGTAGCCATCTTTCGGCTATAGCACGGGCACCAAGTAGTTAATGAGTGCATTTGTTTCATTTGGATGACAGCACCTGATTCAATAGGAATTTTGGCCCATGGGGAAATAAAATTTTCTATAATTTGATAATTCGGATGTGGTTAACCAACAGATCCGGATTTTGTTCCATTCATCAATTCGGATGCATATGACACCAGTCCATCTCGTCCAATCAGCTCCTGCCATTTGGGTTAGACTAGCATCCTAAAAAATCAAATCTGTCCGATTCGATAATATATAGCAATCTTCCAGAAAAAAAAATGGTTTTCATAACCACCCAAAAAATATAAGAAACGAAAGATACAAAATTCTGAAAGCAAAAATCAGAATATAATGAATATGAGGAAAAAGGAAAAAAAAAAATCTTCAATAAACTGATGCATCCGAAAATAAATTAAAATTGCACATGTCGTACTGAATATTTGCTATGTTTAGGGAACATATAGAAATCTTAATGCCTAGAAACATTACCCTGAAAAATATACCTTTTGTCTTGAATTCCTGATAATGACAACACAGCACTTTTGGGTATATGAATGTGCCATTCCAGTGTCTACAGACACATAGCTGTAAATTTGAAGTGTGTAATCTAAGCCATTGCTGCATCTGATAGTTAGTCTTCAGAGAATTGACATAAGGTTTGGTGCACACCACAACACTCATACTTTCTAATGCACCACAGGGTAGACATTTAAATCAGCACTTCCTATAGTGACATCTGGGATGTAACATTTTTTTTTTTTTTTTTTTTTTTTTTTTACGGTACCCACCCAGAGAGGAACCAATTATACTGCAGTGAAAGCTAATCAGCAGAGGGACACATTTCAATGTTAAAGGGAACCTAAACAAAGCTACCAATGCTGACCTCACTTACGATAACAACTAGCATATCCAGAAGTGTTTAATACTTTTTGAGATTAGAAGTCTGGAATTTACTCACCGACTTACTGAACTAAATACTTGCTCTATGTCAGTGACTCAACATTGAAGCTATTGATTTAGCATGGAAACCAGGCAACTAGCAACTTCAGAAGCTGGATTTCAGCGACGCTAATTTTTTTTTTAGTGTACTGATTTCCTTAACGCAAGCTATTACAATATTTTACTACTGTATCCGATTCCTGGTATCAGAATGGAAGAAAAAAATAAAATACTTGCACATACACACTATTATATACGGAAATTAATGACAACTAGGAGAAAAAAATAAAAAATAAAAAACTAACTAAATTACTATAATATCTTGCTTATAACATGCTCAGACATCAGACTATTCCTATACGATAATAATTATACATTTATGCTCATACGGAAAAGCTTAGATACAAATCGGTTTTGCACCGAGCTACAGTAACTGTATGACAGAGGTTTTATCCATTCAAAAGAAATTTGGTGTTATAATTAGCCATTCATTTTTTCCCTCGTTGGATATTAGCGATCATAACTGTAGTGTGGCTCAGCCAATTATATTAGAACTGTGAAAAGAAGGAGAAGGGCCAGCAGCCAATCACTGTGCCAGGTCACTGCCTGCTTATGGATAATTTTCAATTATACAGCAATTAGCAAATGAACAGGAAATCTCAACACTCATCTACTTAACATGTTGTAACTCCATACCAAAAAACATTTCATATAACCATCTTGGCTTTGCATGAACATGAAGCTGGGCAGCTGACATCTGTCACAAAGCTGGACCAAGTAAGGGCAACTACTATGATTGATAAGTGGAAGAGAGGTTGCCATTTAGATGAAGCATAAGAATTAAAAGCATAATAAATAAAAGTCATTTGGTTTGATGGCTTGGCTGTATTCCCTTTATCCAGGTGATAAAATATTAGATTTAACCCTGCTTTGTGGATTGGAAGAGTGTACAAAGCTTAAAAGCTGCCATTACATCACCATATCAAGAGTGCACGTGAAAACTATTAAAAGTGTGTATGTTTGTTCTAACTGTCAAAATTCAATATTTTGTTATATATTGTTTGTATAAAAACAGCATGTATAGCAGGCTTTTAGAAGGTTCAAGCAGCTTTATTGAAGAGTTTAGGTAATCTTCAACTCCAGTCTGGAGAGGTTTAAGATCTTAAAGCCCTACATCAGGCGCCATCCTTTTGATACATCTCTAGGCCCCACTTCTGACTTACAACCAATGTACTTTTATTGGGTAATCTTACAAACCCATGAAAACGGCTTCTCATAGCCTCTCCAGATACTACTGCTTTGCTGTAGTTCCAGGGAACCGCTGACATCAGTTTCAGTGTTGCGTCTCTACCCGATATCTCTGTTTTGTCATTCACAAAGCACAGTCTATGATGACACCCCAGGAATTCTGACGCTTATGCCAAGCATGCTTGTTCTGGGACTGTGACTCAAAAGTCTTAAAGCTACACACAGCCAGGCAACACTCATTTTCAAAAGAGGGTCAGAAAAGACAGCCCTTAGATCAGCCTCTCTCAACCTTTTCAATGAAGAGGAACCCTTGAAATAGTTCTCCGGCATCAGGGAACCCCTGCTAAAAATTAGAAATCTACAACTCATGATACATAAGTGCGATGGTCAGTGGGAAGAATGGTCCTTACACTTGTGGTCATTGGGAAGAATTACCTCCTTACAGATAGCTAAAAGGATCAATGGTGTCAGTGGGAACTTATCTGAGAGGCAGAAATTGCCCAATGTTGAAGGAACCCCTAGGAACCTCTGGAGGAACCCTAGGGTTCCACAGAACCCTGGTTGAGAATCACTGCCTTAGATGCTCATGACAGGGTCACATGAAGTAACATGATTTGACTTTAACCCTCTATCCAAAATGGGAAAAAAAAAAAAGTTTTACTTTAACATGCAGCTAAAATTGATAACCACAAATTTAAACAAGCATTGTGTTCCCAAAAGAATGTCAGACCTAGGGGAGACTGGAAGGCCTACAATAACCAAAAAATCCCTATAAGATTATAATTACCAATACAATGGCTATACAAACAATGACCATGAAGTACATATTTTTTTCATGTAATTTTTTTAGACAGTAAGCTAGTTCAAACAATTCACAAAGTGCGCTAGCCCATGGCAACATGTAATATGTCAATGATTACAGTAAATTGAAATAACGGCAGCTAGGGCTCCTTACATTTACACATTATTGCCCATTGCACATTATTATTGAAAAGCCAAAATGTACTACAAAGCTTTAAACACAAGACTGATTTATCCAACTAAAAGCACTAACCTGCTGCTGTGGATACTGCATTCCTGCCATGCCACTATGGGTCCGTCCCTGTATTCCCATTGGATATCTTTGTGGTCCTGGAGGTCCATATGCTTGGCCAGGATAAGGACTGCTTTGCTGTGTCTGAGAGTAGGGACTATTCCCTATTCCATAAAGTGGAGGCCTTTTCATTACCACTGGATCCATTGGACTTCCCTGCTGGAAAACAAAAACAAAAACATTTGAATGCAATGAGGTCCATTTAAAATGTATACATTTTTGTATTTTTTCTTATTAATTCCATATAGACATCAGTAATTAAGGGGAAAATGGGACAAAGTATTATTATACAAAGTATTATAGCAATACTGTCGTGAAAGTTTTGCATGATTTATGGATATGAAATATTTCATACGATGTGCAAATTTCTCTTCCAAGCTATGCTAGGGCTACAGCTATAATCCGATGGAGTATTTTCAATGTGTGCATATCAAAGTTATTATTGCAGGTTATTTCTTTTTTCATGCACTGATGTATTGCATTTCCTTAAGGTAGCCCATTTCACTTTAAACCAGCCACCTAAAGTACATGTAAACCCTCACCTTGTAAAACAACCTATTCAGTTTAAAATAGAAATGAAAGGCAAAATATTTGTATATACATGTTTAAAAAAAAAAAATAATAATAATAATTAAATATATATATATATATTATATATATATATATATATATATATTTCCCCCCCCCCCCCATTTTTAGTGATCACACACCCCCTGTTCTCAGCTGTATAAGGCGCTCAGAAGGGGGAGGAGAAACAGCATGACACTGGTCTTCCCACTGAATGGCTGTGGGGGGAGGCGTGTCAGCACAAGTCTGATCACTGGAGGAAAGCAGTTCCTAGCACTGCCAGAAAACTGACCATGCTGTGCTCTCTTTTCTAGTGGGTTCTGTTTTTAATAGGAATGGAGGGAACTGACAGGAGCATGAGGGATTTTATACAAAGGAAGCAATACAAAGAGAACAGGATACTTTTTCATACAAGTACATGGTACAGCAGGAATATGAAATGTTGGGTTAACATATTCTTTAAAGTGGTTGTAAACCCTTACAACCAACTTTGACCTACAGGTAAGCCTAGATTAAGGCTTACCTGTAGGTCCAAGAAATATCTCCTAAACCTATACGGTTTAGGAGATATTTACCCGAAGACAGCCACCGCTCCGGGATACATGGCAGCGGCGCAGAGGCAGACTGAGGACCGCTTTGGGGGCTTCGTTCTCAGTCAAGTTATTCATAATGAGCTAGTATGCTATGCATACTAGCTCATTATGCCTTTGCCTTACAGGGTGCGTTAAAAAAAAAAATAATAATTTTGCCTTTACTTCCTCTTTAATGAGCCTCAATGTACAGAATACACTGGCACTTCTTTTACTATATAAGCAGAGGCAAAGCTTTTTTTTTGTTTGTTTTGGATAGAGTAAGGCCTCTTTCACACCGACGTCCCGTTCAGGCCCGCCTGTCAGTTTTTTAGGCGGACCTGAACGGGTGCTCCATAGAGGTCTATGGAGCGTCGGATGTCAGCGGTGACATGTCCGCTGACATCCGACCCGCTCCGATCCGAAAAAGTGTAACGGAGGAAAAAGCTATTTTTCCATCCGTCTGCGGATCGGATCGGGTGACGACGGGCACTGCGGTCCGTCGTCATCCGATCTCCCATAGGGGAGAGCGGCGCTGTGACAGATCCGTCCCTGCGCAGTGTGCAGAGACGGAGCTGTCATCTCCCTGCTCAGCGGGGATCGGCGGAGTGATCCCCGCTGAGCAAACGGACATCCACGGGGCGGATCAGAACTGATCCGCCCCGTGTGAAAGGACCCTAAAGAGGGATTAGAACACCTGTCAGTATTTTTTGCTGTCTGTGCCCCTGTCTGTCAAAAGAGCCAACTTGTCAAAATCTTCAATTACGTCACTTCCGGTCACTCTCCAGCAGTGGCAACTGCAGATTTCCACGACTTGGCTGTTTTCACAGAACTCCGGCAGCTTATACACTACGGTACAGGACAAGTTGGCTGTTTTGACAGAACACCGGCTAAGGAGTAAAAAAAAAGTTGTCGCTGCCTTAAAGGCGGCCATGTTGTTGGTTACTAGTGGGCAGACTAACAATGTCCACTCATTATATCGTGTACCATAGTGTATACGCTGCCAGTGTTCTATGAAAAAAATAAAAAATTAAGCCTACTAGAATGGCAAGTACAAAACAGTATTTACCAATTCACCATATATGAAATGGCATATATCATGAATTAATGGTCACACAACAAAACATCGCAGTCCAGCAAAAGATTTTAACCACTTCAGCCCCAGAAGATTTTACCCCCTTCCTGACCAGAGCACTTTTTACAATTTGGCACTGTGTCACTTTAACTGACGTTTGCGCAGTCGTGCGGCGATGTGCCCAAACAGAATTTACATCCTTTTTTCCCCACAAATATAGCTTTCTTTTGGTGGTATTTTATCAACTCTGTGGTGTTGTTTTTTTTGCACTATAAACAAAAACAATATTTTTTACTTTTTCTATAATAAATATCCCAAAAAAAAGGTTTTAAAAAACAAATTTGCATTCTGCATTCAGGCCAATATATATTCTTTTACATATCTTTGGTAAAAAAAAAAAAATAATATATAAGCAGCTTATATTGGTTGGTTTGCACAAAAGATATAGCGTCTGCAAACTATGGGAAAGATTTATGGCATATTTATGGCATTTTTTTTTATTTTTTTATTTTTTTATAGCAATGGCGATGATCTATGATTTTTAGTGGTACTGCGACATTGCAGGCAGATTGAAGACTTATGACACTTTTTTGGGACCACTGGCATTTATACAGTGATCAGTCCTATAAAAATGCATTGATTACTATGTAAATGTCACTGGCAGGGAAGGAGTTAACACTAGGGGGCGATCAAAGGATTGTGCGTTTCCTCACTGTGTTCTAACTGTATGGGGATAGGATTGACTAGGAGAGGAGCCATTGTTTTTCCTACTTAGGAACAAATGATATGGCTCCTCTCCTCTGGCGCTCATGCATGCGGTCGTGCCCACTGGCCACGTGCATCGGATCCCATGCCATTCAGATGGCGCTTGCCCTCTTGGGGCTGAGAAAGGGTAGGACGTGCCCATACAGGATTTCGCCCGGGAGAGTCATTGTCCAGCAATATATCTGCATGACATGGTCGGCAAGTGGTTAAAGTGAAATGCTAGACTGGAAAAGCTGTTCATGTCACCTGCTCTTGTTTCCACTCTGAATCCCAGCAGCGGGTATAAGGTGCTGAAAAAAATCCCCAGTTCCGAAGGCATACACTATATAGACAAAACATTATTGGACTTCTGGTTATCACACCTATATGAGCTTTTTGGACATTCCACCCCAAAACCATGGGCAATAATATGGGGGCCCCCCACACCCCATCCCTTTGTGTCTAACAACCTTCACTATTCTGGGAAGACTTTTCACAAGATCTTGGAGAGTATCTGTGGGGCTATGTGCCCATTTAGCCAGAAGGGTCAAGCACTGACAACTGGACAAGACCCAGTATTCCCATTAAAAAAGCTTTTCAGTAGAGTTGAGGTCAGTGCTTTGTGCAGGCCATTCACACCAAACTCAAACCATATCTTTATGGATCAGTTTTTGGAGCAACATAATTGGGTTTAGAAGAACACAATTGTCTAAAATGTCTTTGTATGCCGTAGCATTAACAGTATCCTTTACCCAATACATTTAAAGGTTCCACATACTTTTGAACATAAAGTATAGGTGTAATGGTCAGGTGTCCACAAACGTTTGGCCATATAGTGTAATTTCCAAATGAATGTATATAAGCAATGCATAATACCTGCAAGGACACTGCAGTGGATTAGAGATTTGGAAAAGCTGGTAAGCTATTGAAGCATGGTGCCCTGCTATAACGTTACAGTCACTATCATTGCAATGCTTTTTACAAATTTATTAAAATTTTCTGTTGACTTCAAAGCAAAGCTGTGATTTGCCCATGTAGGGCAACGTAGCAGTTTTTTTTAGTCCAAAGTAGCAGGTTAGAGTCCATTTACACCTATAAAAGTATATTGAGGTGCATGTGACAAAGTAAGTAATTGAGCTCTTATAGTTTATAAAAAAATAAAAATATGTTTTAATATTCATGCGAGTGAAATGGATAATTGTGAATAGGTTCTGAAAACCTGGTCCTCCAACATCTTATATTCTCCTTTCCTTCATACCACCATTCTATTCAGCTGCACGAAGCAAAGAAGATACCCTGTACTTCCAGGTATGGATGTGCATGTGAAAGCTTGATGCTTGGTAGGTGGCTATGCATTGTCACATACTGGGGTGGGAGCAAAGCGAGTCCTTAACCCTGCATAAACTCTGACTGGATTGAGATTACATAGGCCTAGCTTTTCTTTCTCCTAGCAGTTAAAGCTGTGAGGAAGTAAAAGGAACGTACTGTATGTATATGCTGATGGGGCCCTGAATGGACACTTGATTTGATACCCAACTGGTAGATGCCTCTTTTTAAATCAAGACTCTTACTACAATACTATATATTCTAGTAGATTACATATTTTTTTAATTATGAACTAAAAAAACTGTTTCAATCATGATGCAACTCTTGTAAATGTTTGAAAAGGTTCTTCTTTTTCTAATAATAGTTTTGTAATATACAAGTTGTTCAACTTCGCTGTTACAAAAATGTTTTTTTTTTCTGTTCTGTAGTCTAATAACCCTAACCTCCGCATCAAATTATTTGAAATATTTTAAATAAAAGTATGACTTTTTTTACACTCTGCGCACTATTTTTTATTTGAAATATGAAAATGTGTAAGAATTATAAATGCAGCTATTCCCACAAAATTCTTAAGACATGAACATCAAACAGCAAACATATGATGGCTGCAAGATCTTACACACCTTTAGAAGTTCATGTAAAAAAAAAATAAATAAAAATAAAAATAAAAGGAAGAAGATGGGATAACCTACTTTATTTGCAACTTTAACACAAATGTTTCTTTTCTCACCAAAGGCAATCTTTTCTTTTGAAAAATCTCCAAAATAGAGACATGCTTGTTAGGCTTCAGATGCAGAAGTGGCTATGCTAAGAATACAGTCTGGAAGGGTAAAGGTTTGGGCATTATCCATGAAAACTGAACAGTTTAGGCTTTGCCCATAGTAACCAGATACCATATGTAATTTTTCTGGTGCCAATTCCAAAAGCGATTGGTTGCTGTGCCCAAAACAAAAGGTAAAGTTTTACCCATAAAAACAATATTTTCCACATTTATAGGGGAATGTTCAGTCTACCAGCCATGATCAACTGATGTGGGCTTACATAGTGTAAGGAAGTATACTCAGATAGGTTATAATTATGTGGGCCGCAAGCCCCCCAACTGAACCATTGCAATGCACATTAAAGCCTATATTTGGAAGTCTCCAACACTCCAAAATTGTTTAAGCATGAGCTTTACTCCATCACAAAATCATGGAGGAAGATAGTATGTTGAAAGCCACCCCTTCATCAAGGCCACATTTGGCACTTTTTATGAGGTACAGTAAAGCCTCCTTAAAAATAGAAGACATATGCATGTCTCAGGTCCATAACAATACTAGGCCATAAATAGGGGGATCATTTCCAGTTTTGAATAGGAGGAGCAGTCATGCAAATATTCTTCTTTGCCCCTAGGCCAACTGTACATCTAGCACACTTGGTTTTAAGCACACAAACTAGCCTTATATTACAAAGCCATTTATTCCAAACTGCATGAAGCTGTTAAAGGCTTGCTGGTCATGCAGACTATAGCTTCTATGAAGTAGTGCTTGAGGACTGTAGCCTAACCACATACAAGGGAATGATTTGCATGGCTCTACTCATGACTAACACGAGTAATGAGTAAGGACAAAAAAGACATACAGATGTGCTCTATTTTTAAGAAGGCTCTACTAAGCTTTGCAGATTTTGAGTTTATAACGTGTGGAATCCAAAATAGACAAATTCTGTAAACAGTTCTATAGATAAATGCTCAATATAAAAAAATAAAAAAAAAAGTGCAAAAATATTTCACTAGAGAGCATTATTTTGGCTCACAATGAACCCACATATTACACAAATATTAAAAGGGAAAAAAAACTACTACCATGACTGAGCTTTTTGGTTCTTTAAATTGGCATTCTTTTTATCTAAAACTTTGTTTTAGATGCAAAAACCCGCTGATTTAGAACATTAAATATATTCATTTTAAAGTTTGTACAAACAGCCCCTACAACTGAAGCCTACAGGTGGTCACAATACTCACAAAACGTGCCATGCAAGTATATTTGTTGCAGGCATAATAAACAGAATTTTGTGCAATTGAAAGCCCTTATTGGCTGCAGCACACAATTATGATTTGGAAGCTACGTTAAAGTTTGCTGTGCTCCTCACTTTGATGAATGTTTTGTATTCTCTCCATGGCTATTCTGTACACAGAACTTCAAAGTCGACTGGCTGCTTTACAAAATAAATTGGATTGAGATGTACACGTGCTGTAGTTTTAGAACCCCAGACACAATTCTACTCAAGCAGCCTTGGGTGAAAGAAACATTGTTGAGCAAGCAATAACACTTGATAAAATTCTGTACAAAAAGAAAAAAAATCAGTGTGGAAGAACGGTCATACCAGATTTCCAGAAAATAAAAGTACCTATGTAGCATATGAAATTATATACTGTGATAGAGAATAATATATATAAAATTATATATTGTGATAGAGAATAATATATATTATATTTATTTTATTTTTTCCCCATTCTCCAACTTTTTTTTTTTTTTCCAATATATAAAACTCAAAACACAAATGAAAAATACATGAATGCCAATATGACCAGTCAATTAGTTAATACGACTTAACTACTCAAACCAAATAAAAATCCCTTTCATCAATACAGAAAGCTCTTAATCACTTTCGACCCTGCTGCACCGATTGACCATTGTGGAATTTTCTCAACAGTTTGAACCAGTATATGGATGTATGCCAAAGAACTGATCTTAATACAAATCTGTTAGACAATTTGTACATTTATGGCTATTTAATCATATTTTAAATTCAATACTTCGTGTTTTGCAAGGTTCAATATTGATTGTGAACGATCATCTTTGTGTACGGCCATCTTTAATATTCTGTAATCAAATAAATGATGTCGTAACAAGTATAGATCAAAATGACCTTATGAAAGAAGTTTTGTTTCAATTTTAAAATACAATGAGTCAATGTATAATACAAAATATCAGAGTACATTTAAAAGCTCTAGTTAGGAAAATAAATCCAATAACATTGATTAAAGGAAAGAACGGAGGAAGAGTGTTTGTAAATATGGCCAACCTCCATGGCCTTGTTCCTACATTCAATGTTCTCAGGCAAATCATTTCCTCCAAGTTTTCTTGCAGCTTATTTGTGTGTATGTGTCAGAGAAATTTCCCAATAACAGTCTAGGGGGAATTTTTTGACACACACTCTAGAAAATGATGTAGGAAGACTTGGAAATGGAGTCATCCACACAGGATCTATGCATGAACGGATAACATGAATCCCAGTACAGACTGTGCAAATCCTAGCCATTTTCCCAATCTGGAGGCTGTGGACAACACATACTGTAAGATATTCTATTTTCTTTTGAAATTAGTGCTGCACCAAGAAAAAGTGACGTGGTTTAACCACTTGCTTACTGGGCACTTAAACCCCCCTCAGTCCCAGACCAATTTTCAGCTTTCAGCGCTGATGCACTTTGAGTGACAATTGCGCGGCCATACAACACTGTACCCAAATGAAATTTTTATCATTTTTTTCCCACAAATAGAGCTTTATTTTGGTGGTATTTAATTACAGCTCGGAGTTTTATTTTTTGCTAAACAAACAAAAAAAGATGCAAAAAAAAAAAAAAAAAAAATCATGTTTTAATAGTTTGTTATAAAATTTTGCAAACGGGTCATTTTTCTCCTTCATTGAAGTGCGCTGATTAGGCGGCACTGATAGGCTGCATTGGTGGGCACTGATGGGCTGCATTGGTGGGCACTGATGGGCTGCACTGGTGGGCACTGATAGGCATAGTTAAGGCGGCACTAATAGGCACAGATAAGGCGGCACCGATGGGCACAGATAAGGCGGCACTGATGGGCAAAGATGGGCACAGATAAGATGGCACGGATGGGTGGCACGGATAAGTGGCACGGATGGGTGGCACGGATGGGCACTGATAGGTACCACAGATAGATGGGACTGATGGGCACTGATAGGTGGCACTGATAGGTGGCACTGCTGGGCACTGATGGGCGGCACTGCTGGGCACTGATGGGCGGCACTGCTGGGCACTGATGGGCGGCACTGGGGTGCAGCACCTGAGGCAGATTTTGGGTGGCACTGTGGGTGGCACTGCTGGGTGGCACTGTGGGTGGCACTGTGGGCACTGCTGGGTGGCACTGTGGGCACTATGGGCACTGCTGGGTGGCACTGACAGGGGGGCACTTACTTTATTTCAGGATGGCACTGCGGGTGGCAGGTGGGCACTGGCAGGGGGCAGGTGTCCTTTTAAATTGCTGGCCGTGATCGGGACTGATGTCCCGAACACGGCCGCCGGCGATCGGCTTTTTTTTTTTCTCCTCGCGCTGTCAGCGCGAGGAGGAATACTAGCCGATTACCGGCTCCGTTTTATCACATGATCAGCTGTCATTGGCTGACAGCTGATCACGTGATAAGGGGTCGGGATCGACCCCTTACACGGATCGGTGATCAGGCGAGTCTCACGGACTCGCCGATCACAGAGCGCGCCGCGCGCGCCCCTCAGGGGGCACGCAGGCCGCTCGTAACCGGGACTACGTCAATAGACGTAGTCCCGAAAATGTGGGTCCGCGCTATTGCCGTCATTTTGCAATAGCGCGGATCCCAAGTGGTTAAATAATATTTTAAAAGCCGCCTTCATAGCAAATAAACAAAGTTCAAGACCAAGGACACAAAGATAATTAGCCCCAAGGAAAAAAAAAAAAAAAAAACATGACTTAAAGGGGATAAAAAGGAAACATTTAAAACAAGGTTTCCTTACCCCTTTTCCTTGACTTCTCTAAATAGATGTAGTCTAATTACACCCCTCTACATTACCTGCTGAGCCCCGCAGAAATGTTTACATTCCTCTGCTTCTTCACCTGATGCATGCGCATGCATAGTCCGACATTTTAGACTTCTTTATTGCTATGGTGGGCGTGTGTATAAGATACAGCAAACAAGTTTAACATATTCCTAGTTATCTTTGATGTACCCTCTTTATCACTTAAGTAGCATCAAAGTGACAGCAAAGTAGTGCAGGAACCTGTGTCCAAAGTGGCATGTTGGGGTTAGAATTCAGGGCTAGGGTTAAGGGCTAGGGTTAAGGGCTAGGGTAGTAATTTAGGGTTAGCAGTAATTGTTAGGATTATAACGCCAACCCCAACTGTAACCCTAGCCATTAACCCTAAACCTAACATTTAACCCTAACATGCAACTTTGGACATAAAGATTCCTGCACTACTTTGATGCTACCTGAGTGCCAGAGAGTGTAAAGTCACACTACATGAACAGAACTGTCATACTTTCCTATTAGCCGAAAGAAAAAAAAAACAATGGAAAACGCATAAAAAAAAATAAGAAGGAAGAAGAAAGAAGAAGAAAGAAAGAAGAAAGAAGAAAGAAAGAAGAAATTAGAAGAAGGAAAGAAGGAAGAAGAAAAAGAGATGGAAATATGTATTAACCGAAACCTGCATAAATGTGAACCTAGCCTCGCTTCAGAAAAATTATGACATTAAGTTACACCACCTTATTTTACAAGATGAAGTAGTTACCCTTGAACATTCTGCAGAGAGTGACCTGAGATAAGTCAGATTGTACCTGCAAAATTGACAATCATCTGGAGTCTACAAGAAGCTTTAGAAAAACACAGGCAAAATATCCAAATGGTAAATGGAGGATGGAAATGTTTAGTGTATAAATTTAAGAATGGACAGAGACAGCATGCAAGGAGGAAAGCTCCAATAACAGAATATATATAGTCCAGATTTAATTTCAATCTAGACTCTACATTAACAAGTACGTACTGAGCTGATAAAATTAGAAGGATCCTGAAGTGTAATTAGTATGATCTCTCCACATGGCAGTCAAGGTTTAAACTGACATCTGGAGAGATCATACTATTCATCCATCAGGAGCTCTACAGTTCTTTCAGTTCAGTACACACTAAAAATTGAATCTGGCCTATACACCTACTTCTGAGAAATTCCTCCTTGCACGCACAATCCCTACTTGAGCAAGGCGCCAACCTTCGGTCATCACTACCGGAAGAGTTGCCCAAGGGAAATCAATCCCTCTATATCACTTGTCTGACTGAGAACACCTACTGATTTAAGAGATCTGGTGATCGCACCTTTCCTTCTACTTCCCGATTTTTAAAATGACCGGTCATGGGAACTGGAGCACACAGGCAAGTCCAATTTATACATTTACCTCTACAAACATTTATATTATCTTCTTTCAGTTTTCATACACAAGGCCCCAATAACTGAACCAATGCTCTATAAAACACTGTACAAGGAACAAAAACAGTACAGAAAGCAAAAAGCTGTAGCCACATTGTCTTTTTTTTGAATGTCTATCAAGGACAAAACAAGCATGTTTCAGCAATAACGCCCAGTACACAATACTATTTTTTTTTTTTTATCTTAGTTCAACCCAGCGGGCTGAATGAAAAAAACAAAAAACCTGACAGCTTGGAAGGACCCGCTGTAGTATGTGATGTTAGTACAGTGATGAACTACTGCGTTTTGACAAGGGGGAATGCCCCTCCACCAGAACACACCAGTTAGTACAATAAGCCATTGGCTGAGAGCGCTTATCAGAAGGAGGGCAGGAGACGTTTTTCAGTCATGCCCCTTCGACAAAAGCCGACAGAAATGTGAAGGGGCAAAGCACCAATATCAGAATATATACAGTATAGATTCAAATTTCAAGCTAGAACACACCAGATGCCAACCAGCAGACCTTTTAAACGAACATGCTTACTGCGAGATGATTGTACAGTGATTTATCCGCTGAGTTTTTGTGTTCTGGCAGGGGGACGCCCCCCCCCGGCAGAGCACACCGGTCAGTGCTTTCAGCCACTGGCTGAGTCTGCTGATCAGATGCCGATCAGCAGACCTGTTTCGGTTTCAACAGAAGCTGGCCATTTAGCCAGCTTCTGCTGGACCAGCTGCCGTACACACGGGCCAAATGTCGGCCAGTTCAAGGAGCTCAATATTTAGCTCGTGTGCACAACCTTAAGCATATTTTGCATCAACGATGGTCTTACCAATAATACAGCAGTCTTTGTCTGAATACTTTGATCCAATTTTAATTGGGTAGCAGTCTACCCAAATACTAACAAAAGCCAAAGGCTACTCTGAGCATCGCACCATCAATATACATTAAGTGAACGCTTTATTAAGCATGCTTAGTCATTAGGAAGACAGCAAATCATGCAGGTGTACCGCAATATAAAAGTATGTAGATATTGTCGTGGTTGTTTGAACAAACATTAGAATGAGAAGATGTACAATTTAAGCAACTTTAACGAAGGAATAATTGTGGGTGCCAGACGGGATTGCTGCAGCAGCTCAGAAACTGCTGACTTCCTTGGACTGCCACAAATAACAGTCTCTAGAGCTTGTAGAGAAACTAAAAGGCATTCATTCAATCAGCATTAGGTCTGCAGGTAAAAAAGGTGGAAGGCTGTAGAAGGACCAGACTTTTTAGACTGGATCTTTTAGCAAAATACTGCATGAGTAAATTCCGGATGTCATCAGTCCCCGGCTTGCAGCAAGTTTCAAGGTAAAATGCTACGGCAGGGGCCGATTTGTGTCAGAGCACAGCCAAGGTCCCAGTCACCAGAATTTATACGACTGCCATCTCTGAGCCAGCATATCAGTTTAGGAAGTAGATGTTGACCCTGGATGATGGCTGAAGAAAAATGGTCCATCCTTCAGGAGAGAATCACAAAATACAGGTATTTCTGAGATAAGTAATGCATTCCTGTAATTATTACATTGCAACTTAACATGAAAATATTTTTTTTTTCTTTTAAATGCATCCGATGCTAGGTCCACATTTAGTTATCAAGACGTCTATTATTCAGATATTTACTTTTTACAAAAGTGGCACAAAGGAGGGCATTTTTGAACACACAGGCAAAATTTAAAGAAAAGGGACTACAGTAGCAAAAGACCACGCCATTCAGCTAAGAGCAGAAAAATAATGCTTCAGTAAATCACCAACATTGCACTGGAAATTGAGACACCTGGTCTTTGGAACCTCGCATTCTGCAGAAACAGAAAAACATAGAAGGACTGGAACTTGACATGCATTTATGAATTAATCTCTTAAAAGTCACAAGAAGTTCTTTAAGAATTAAAAAGGAAAAGTAGTCCCTGCTCTAACATCTCCAAGGAAGATGTTGTCACACCTGAGAACCGAATCACAGGTGCCTGGGCAACCTTTGAGCATCTAAAAGTTAATTTTGCTGGAGGTAAAACAATGGGGCTTTTCATTCAGTTCCATTTACCTTTTCTCTTCCTGCCATGCCAGCCTGAGCCTTCAACCTGCAACCTCCTTTTCTTATATCCTTATTTCTTAGAAGAGGGGTGTTGGTGGTATGTGACAGCACTCTAGTCCTGCTTTTATAGGCTAATTAATGGCAGGGCAATTAAAAAAAACAGAGTACGCTTCATAGAAAAAAGTTTGAAGCATATGTAGAGTGCCATGCTAAACAGTTTGCAAGGGGTGAGTTATAGGACTACATGCTGAAGCCATTGTATGCATATATCCAAGTCATTGAGCATACACAATATGTTCTAATCACAGTGCCACGGTCTAGAGTCTTTGCTCCCCACCCCAGGGTAACAAACACGTAATTCAGAAGAGTAGTATGTGTTAAAAGTCCTTGCATTTCATGCATATGTACACTATAAAAAATAGAAATAGAATTTCTATGTTTAGATTGTAGTCCACTATCGCAAACCCATGTATTTCTTACAATACAGGTTTAAAGAAACATCCTAGGATATATAAAATGCTATGAAAGCCACTGTGGTTTAAAATTAAAATTTAAAAAAACGATCCTGCCTTTTCAGCTGGAAGACCGTACTCTAGAAATACAACTCTAGAAATAGAAGTGTTTATTTTAACTCTTTAAAGAGCTGGTTGTCTACAATTCCAGGTTAGGCTTTGTGGTAAGGCCTATCAAATAGTGTTACTTCAGGTTTTCCTATTCTAATCTCCAAAGTATGAACTTTTCATCCAATAGAGAGAGGCTTTTTTGGTCTTCCTGGCAATATTTGAGACAGGTGGCAGGGGAGGCTACAAGTGTTTAGGTATGATGTCACTAAGAAACCAATAAAAATGCACTACTAAAGCCAGACCTGTGCAAAAAAAAAAAAAAAAAAAAAACTCTGATTGGTTGCTGTGGGTTATGACAATTAAGAACTCTATTTAAAGCCTAAGTGCACTAAAAATCGCAAACAGAAAAATCAGCACAAGGGACATAACTTACAGTCAGTAGGACTACTGAGCTGTCATAAGCTCTCATCATGAGTGCCTGACTATGCCCACCCTTCCTGTCCAGCTGCCCCATACACAGGATCTGTACTACAACTTCTATAAATTAAACAGGATCCAAGTATGGAGAGTGGGTGATGATTGATGCCCGTTCCATTCATAGGCAATATAGTACGGCTCTTATGAATGGAGCAGCTGGGCAAAAAAGGGTGGGTATAGTCAGGCTCTCTTGAGAGCCTGTGACAGCCTGTGAGTTGTATTAACCCCTGCAGCACCTGAAGTTTACATTGGTGGGGTAGGGGGGACAGGGTGGAGGAAGAGTTTTACTAACAGAAGAGGAACCAGCACAAGGGAAGTTGTAGTACGGCTCCTAAGAATGGAGCATCTGAGTGGAAAGGGTGGGCATAGTCAGGTTCTCGAGAACCTGTGTCAGCCCATTCATTGTATTAACCTCTACTGCACTGGAAGTTTAAATTGGCAAAGGTAGAGGAACAGGATGGAGGAAGATTTTCACTAACAGAAGGGGAAACAGTACAAGGCAAATTTCCTACGGACGTTAAGTTCCTTGTGCTGATTTTTCTGTTTGCAATTTTGGCTGCACTTAGGCTTTAATAAGGAGGCTCCTTCTGTAACAAAAACTTTGTGAAGTCAGAAGTTAGCTAAAAGTACTATTAGTCTCCCATGACTACTTACAAAGGAAGTGGAAAAGGCTAGACAGTGAATTTAATTTCAATATTTCAACTTACTGTGCTATTACAGCAGTGGAGACTCCAGACCTTAGTAGAGGTTAGGGGGCCTTGACTTTTTATTTTGTTATTTTGCCTAATATGCAACATAAGCATGCATTATAAAACTCATAAATGAAACCCTCTACAATAGTTTCATATGCTGTGGTTGTCCATGAGCTGGAGAGCTCACTTATGGCTGAATCTGCTAAAAATCCGTCCACTGGCTTATGATACAAGATTACACATTAAAACCCAACTTCTTGTAAGAAAAGCTGGCTATAGTAGTTAACACACAATATGAATCTTAATACCGAAATGTTAGTATACAATAGAGGTCCTTGGGGTTCTGAATTATACAGAAGCCACAACGTTGGCCTATTATCTGAATACAACACATATACAATGTATGAACATGACGGAACTTTTTCTAAAGGTCACTTGTAAAATTATTATAATTTATTTTCTCAGTTGTAAAACACAAAAGCAAAATGTCAATTTTTGCCAGTACAGCATCATTTAGTCAATAGACTATTATTCCTCATTTAAAACAATGTTGTTTTCAGAGGGGAATGACTATGTGGAAATGTAATGTTTAATATATTTCCAGGTGAACACACCTAAAAATTAGAAGCAACTGTAGGCTTGAGTCCTGCAGTCCTGTTTACCTTGATTTGAATACCTAAAAACTAGATGGATAAGTCTACCAGTACTTCTAGCAGACATCTGCTTGAGTTCTGACACCATTAATACAGAATTGTGCATGAGAACACACACCCAAAAGCAAACGGTTCAACTGCCTTTGTGCTTTCGGCTGAGTGGCATAAGCCATATATTCAGAACTGCAACAGGTATTCATGTGTAGAGTCCCACAGGCTAGCAGGTACAACAAGCCTTTTGTGTTTGTCTGAATGCAAGCCAAAACGTCTGCCTTTGTATTGAACAAACCTGTTTTCTAGTGATAACAAAGCCCCGAGTTGTGAAACCTTGCAGTCAGGCCTGTGACTAACAGCTGCGTCAACTTTGCAAGAACAAGCAGATGTAGTTCAAGCTTTCCGATGTCATAAAATCCTTTTAGTCAAATGTCACTGTGTTCAACTTTATTTTACTTATTGGAACATAACCATACAACACATAAAATATAATAATATATATATATATTTTCTCATTTGTATGCAGTTTCTTTACTAGGTTAACGTATAACTAAGGGCAATTTTTGTCGTTTTTGAGGAAGAGAGGGATCATAACATCAGGTTTTTATTGCTACCCTCTTTATTTGTCCTATTTATGGTTATTGCCGAAAGAGAACGTAAAAGGAAAAGGAAAGCTCAAATTATGAGTTGTCCTCAGGAACACCAATAGATGGGGAAATCTTCCATTGGGAACACTAGTTCTAGTGACCCTTATTTCAGCCAAGGATTCTCCCACTTTGAAGGGATTTCCCCTCACTTTCTGTTTTGGCTATGGGGCAGTAAATGAAGGGAAATCTCTCACTCACAAAAAAAAGGAAGGGGTTAGAATGCAATGCTCCATGGAACTTGTAGCTCTGCAACAGCTGGAGGGCCGCAAGTTGAGCACCCATGCCAAAAGGCAACAATCGCTGGCAAGGTCATAACTGCCAATAAAGCAGTGATGAAACCCACTACGAGTGCGTGGGTGTGCAACTCTTAACCTCTGAATCTACCCAGTAGTGGGACGTTCCCCCTTATAGCCTTTTTCTAAAGTTCAGGCTCCAGTCAGTCACCTTATGTCTTAGGGGCCAGTCCTAACAGAGCCACTTAACCTCCCTGTTTTAGGTTGCTGCAGACGTAGATGCCATGCTTCCACCAGTCAAGGCTTCCTTTCCCTGGGAGGGGGGTTTAAGGGGTCTTCATTATCAGCAGAGTGACCTCATTTTCTCCATTGCATTACCGCTTGGTCACCAAATTACCCTAGCCTTCTGATCTAATGCAGTCATCCCTCTAAACTCACATTCTGTTGCATGTTCAAGAAAGGAGACTGACAGCACTGTGCAAAGATCTAGAACCCAAAGTGGCTGAAAGTGCTTATCCCCTCTCCTAGTCTGAGAGGCTGATAACAAAAGCAATTCCGGTAGTTCTGTTAATTGTATGTTATCCCTTTCCTGTCCTGTTTCTCTAACTGCTATTACGTCGGTGGTGGAAGGGTCTGCCTGAACACATGATCACTGTGATTGGCTGTCACAGTGGTCACATGATTGAGAGCCAGTCTTGATGGCTCCTGATAATTACTAGAGACCGGGAACGGTCTCTGAAACCTCACCATCCTGGTACACTTGTGCAGCAACAGGTTAAAAGTAATTCTTGCATAACTGGATTACATTGTGTTTTTTAACCTCTGTCTGTAGTGTAAACTGAACCAATAGGGGTATTTTTAAATGGTGCAAGCCAATCTGTGAGACTAGTGGGTAAGGAGGTTAGAATGAAGTGAATCAATAATAGAGAAGGATCGGTCTACTTGTAGTCCAGAGTTCTAATAGCATGCATTGTCAATCTGAAAGTACTAAAGCTAGCAAGATAATGTGTTGTATTAAAGTGGTTGTAAACCCTTACAGAACACTTTTCACTACAGGTAAGCCTATAATAAGGCTTACCTGTAGCTACTGTGTAGATCTCCTAAACCTACACGGTTTAGGAGATATCCCCTGTATCAATATGTGCGGACGTCATCGGCACATGCGCATTGAAGCAGCGGCTCATTCGTGCCATTGCTTCAGCTGATGTTCCGTTACTGCCAGCTCTGGCCAATCACAGCGCCCGAGCCTGCGATACCTGGAAGTAACTCCGGGAGACATGTCGCCGGCAGAGCAGTGTGCTGGGACCTCTGTGGGGGCTTCGATCTAAGGCGAGTATTTCATATACTAGCTCGTTATGCCTTTGTCTTGCAGGTTTTTTTTTCCTAGGGTTCACAACTACTTTAAGAGAAGCATACACTTTGGAGAAAACATATAAAAAATGGAATTTAACAAATATTTCTTATTTCCAATACCATAAATGCAGTTATCTGGATGTGGATCTCTGGAATTTAATATGCAAATGTGCAAGCGTTTCATTCCTTTCTTCAGAGGTCATTGGCTTTCTCTGGAGTTTATTAATGCAACCGGTATATTAATACTTTGGTCTCCCGTCTTCTCAGTTTGGCTTCAGAGGGTACTTGGTCCCATCGTCAAAAAGTTTCCAATATACAGACAACATCCCTTGCATGAAAAAAAATGGATCGCCTTGGAAACACCCAAAATCTAAATGTGGGTGGGTTTAATCATTTAAACCTTACCTTCTCAGAGTTCTGATATTAATAAAGGCATTGTATAAGACTAAGGTGATTGCATATAAAAGATAAAACATCACTTTCTGATCTTTGGATTACATTCCTGGATGAACCCAATAAGGAGAGAAATAAGTATTTTTGAAAAGTAAAAAAAAAAAAAAACAACACTGAGCTTTTATATACTAGGGGAAGTCTTTCACCTCTTTATGGGCAGTAACAACTGCTATTTAATAAACATCTTACTTGAAATTTTACACAGTGTTATTGCAATAAAACATATCCTTTATGACCCTTAAAAACAACATTCTAAAATTCTTTTGGAATAACTGTATAAAATTCTTTATATTATTTTTCCTCTTTTTAATTTTTTATTACATAGCCTATAATGTTTGTTCATGGATTCAATTTTTCCAGAAATAAAACAGGTTTAAAATATTTCTTACTTAAAAAAATGTTATTTGTTTGGGTTTTTACAGTTATAAGGCTCGATTCACACTTGTGTGACTGACCCACTGTTGCATGTAAAACATTCAGGCAAGACGCTCATGCAACTTTTGAGTACCAACATTGAAATCTATGGCCCTCAAGATGCATGAAAATTAGACCAAAGTAGTGCATGAACTACTTTAAGTTGCACATATATAAATGGTTATCAATGGAAAACATAGGGTATGACTTGTCATGTGGCTTTGATGTCCAAAATTCGCATGACAAGTTGCACAAGTGTAAATGGGGTGTAAAAGTTTTGAACAGAATTAAGAGGGATTAGAACACCTATCAGGTTTATATTGCTGTCTGTGTCCCCTCTTTGAAGAGTCATTATTTTGAAGAAGATTTGTCTCAGTCCTCAATTTTGGGTTGTCATCAGACCAAGAACAGATGGAAAATCTTCCAATGGGGACACTAGTTCTAGTAACCCTGGTGAGAACCAGCGATTCCCTCACTTTGGAGTGACTTAATCAAACTTCCTGTTTTGGCTATGAGACAGAAATCTTCCCAAGACAAAACACAGATGGCATTAAAAGAAATAAAAAAAAAAAAAAAAAAAAAAAAACAAACACTTGACAGGGATTAACCCAAGAAAATGAAATGAGCTATTGGGCTGAATAGACCTCATTTAACCGGTTCCCGACCAGCGCACGCAGATGTACGTCGGCAGAATGGCACGGGCAGGCATATTGGCGTACAGGTACGTCCAATCTTCAATGCCGCCCTGCCATCACAAGCGCGCCGGCGGCGGCGCGCTCTCGTGCCGGTCGGGACCCCCGTGAGTCTGGTCGCGGGTCTGCTGAATGGAGGAAATGCCGTGTAAACAGCATTTCTCCATTCTGCCTAGCAACTAGTGACGCTGATCTCTACTCCATGTGATTGGAGCAGAGATCAGTGTTCACTAAATGAAAGCCCAACCCCCCCCCACAGTTAGCAACACACCCCTAGGAACACTTAACCCTTACACTGCCACCCACTGGTTAACCCCTTCACTGCCAGTGTCATTTACACAGGAATCACTGCATTTATATAGCAGTGATTACTGTAGAAATGACAATGGTCCCAAAAATGTGTCAAAAATGTCCGATGTGTCTGCCACAATGTCGCAGTCACAATAAAAATCGCTGATCACCGCCATTACTAGTAAAAAAATAAATAATAAAAAATTATTAATAAAAATGCCATAAAACTATCCCTATTTTGTAAACGCTATAACTTTTGCGCAAACCAATCAATAATCGCTTATTGCGTTTTTTTTTTCAAAATTGTCGCTCTATTTTTGTTTATAGCGCAAAAAATAAAAACCGTAGAGGTGATCAAATACCACCAAAAGAAAGCTCTATTTGTGGGAAAAAAAAGACGTCAATTTTGTTTGGGAGCTACGTCGCACGACCACGCAATTGTCAGTTAAAGCGACGCAGTGCCGAATGGCAAAAAGGGGGTCTGGTCTTTGACCAGCAAAATGGTCCGGTTTGTAAGTGCTTAATAGGGCATGCAAGGCGGCCAGTAGAATGGTAGGGAACACAAGCTGAAGTGGATGCAGCTCCTCTCAGATTAGGTCTTGAGATCCTAATGCACATATAAAAAACAAAAAGACAAGAAGGTGCCTCCATCTAGGAGAAGCGATTTATTAAAAAGAATAAAAGACAGTAAAAATGCACTCACTAGTTAAAAGTGGACTAAAGCTTGTCGTAAACCCATATAGACCTGCGTAAGATCAACATGAGGCTGTAGACCGCTTCCGCAAAGTGGCTGGCTGAAACGGTGTTCTTGAAACACAGCTATCAGGCTTCAGGCTGCAACATAGGCAGCAGTGGCTACCGGATGTAGCAAGATGGCCACAGCTCCAAACAGCACCTCTCTTGGCAGGGGTTATGGTGACAGGAAGTGGAGGGGGCATGGCTACGTGTTTTAGGGCAACAGAACTGCCCCTTTATCAAACCATAGGAAAAAAGATTGGCCAAAAGGACAAGTCTTTATATGCTGTGAAGTGTAGGAGGGGCAGGAGCAGGAGGCCAGTAATATTATCATTTTTTTTAACCAAAGCACTAGTTTGGTTAAACAAGAGAGTTAATAGTACTAGCCTCCGGCACCTGCCCCTTCCCACTCTTGACAGCATATAAAGACTCCCAAGGAGAGGATCCACCTAAAAGGAAATCTGGGTGAAGCATCCACTCAATGTGGGAAATCCACCTTAGGAGTTCAGAACTCCCAGAATGTAGACTGCAGATATGTTGGGGAGGTTCTTCTGTGCCCATGACATGAATAGTTCCACCTCTCCCAGGAAACTCAGACTGCAAGATGCCCCCCCCCCCCATCTCTTGATATATGAGGAGAATATGGTGGAATTGTCTAGCCTCAGCATGACAGATGCACCTTTTATGAGGTAATGAAAGGCAAGAAGAGAGCAGAAGGCTGCCTTTAGCTCCAGAACCTTTGAGATGATTTTTGAGCAGGAAAGTTCCAGTGACCCTAAGCCACTTCTGGCTGGCAGTAGGCACCCCAGCCCCTGCTTCTGGCATCAGCTATGGCCACGAGCTATGGAGATGGAGACAAACAAATGTGAGTTGAATAGATTCTTCCACAGTGACCACCACCACAGACATCCCTTTGTTTGCTGGGAAGTTAAGATGACCCGAGTCTTGTCCCCCAATCTCCACTAATGGAGGAATCTCCTCTGAAAAGCAGCCATCCTCCACTGGGCCCGCTTCATCATTGGTGCTGTGGATATCATTGATCATTGTGCACTGTGCAGCCAGGAGGTGAGGGGAAGAAAGGGCCATGGCAATCCTGTATTGGATTACTGGGATCTTCTCTGGCGGTGATGCTATTGTGTTCCAAATACGAGTTATACCAAGTATTGTCTGAGAATTCAGTATGGACATGTGAAAATAAGTGTCCGTTACCGACCAGAGCAAAAAAATTTCGATAGAGACCTTGCCCAAAAAAATGCCAATGCAAGCTGCTGCTCCTGTATAGTTGAGCCTCCTGCTGCGCCCCCCATAGGACACTTCGGCACAGAGTCGACAGTCTGCCCCTGCAGCCATATAAATAATAATTTTTTTTAAAAGCACACCTTGTAAGGCAAAGGCATAATGAGCTAGTATGCATAGCATACTAGCTTATTATGAATAACTTACCTGAGAACGAAGCCCCCGAAGCGGTCCTCCGTCTTCCTCTTCGCTGCTGACGTGGATCAAGGAGCGACTTCCGGGTCTCGCGGCTCTGGCGCATCACAGCGCCGGAGCTGCGAGACCAGGAAGTTGCTCCGGGATCCATGGCAGTGGCGAAGAGGAAGACGGAGGACCGCTTCGGGGGCTTCGTTCTCAGGTAAGTGCGCACGGAAGCTGACACTCGTGGCATATTGCCGCGATCTACGGCCTGCCCCAGTGTGCCTGCGCGTCGCTGTCTACGGCGCATGCACCGTAGACAGCGGTGGCTGTCTTCGGGTAAATATCTCCTAAACCTATACGGTTTATATTTCTTGGACCTACAGGTAAGCCTTAATCTAGGCTTACCTGTAGGTCAAAGTTGGTTTTAAGGGTTTACAACCACTTTAAGCTCAGTTTTGTTGCGTCTATCAAAACCATTTTTTGAATGACACAGCATCTTCCAGGAGGTAAGGTTATGTGTTTTTTCAATCTCCTATACCAGTGGCGCCGAATCCAGGTGCCGAAAGCTCTCGTATTTGAAGGAATAAACCCTCGCCATCCTCCTCTGAAGCATTGCTTACTCTCAATCCTCTATAACGATGCCTTTGAGCTCAGACAATAATGGAAAGTCACAGGGCCCTTTAAGATATTTAAAGTATTTCCAATGCTTTGTAGAATATTCCAGTGGCTCCTCCCACTTTAAAGGCACCCTTACAGTGCCTTGAAAAAGTATTCACACCCCTTGAAATTTTTCACATTTTGTCATTTTACAACCAAAAGCATAAATGTATTTTATTGGGATTTTACATGATAGACCAAGCACAAAGTGACACATAATTGTGAAGTGGAAGGAAAACGATAAATGGTTTTCATTTTTTTTTTTTACAAATAAACATCTGAATAGTGTGGTGCGCATTTGTATTCAGCCCCCTTTTCTTCCGATACCCCTAACTAGCCCTACCCCTATTCAGTAGAACCAATTGCATTCAGAAGTCACCCAATTAGTAAATAGAGTCCACCTGTGTGTAATTTAATCTCAGTATAAATACAGCTGTTCTGTGAAGCCCTCAGAGGTTTGTTAGAGAACCATAGTGAAAAAAACAGCATAATGAAGGCCAAGAGGCACACCAGACAGGTAAGAGATAAAAGTTGTGGAGAAGTTTAAACCAGGGTTAGGTTCTAAAAATAAAAAAATAAAAAATATCCCAAGCTTTGAACATCTCATGGAGCACTGTTCAATCCATCATCCAAAAATGGAAAGAGTATGGCACAACTGCAAACCTAGCAAGACATGGCCGTCCACCTAAACCGACAGGCGAGGCAAGGAGAGCATTAAATCAGAGAAGTAACCAAGAGGCCCATATTAACTCTCGAGAACATAATACAATAAGCGCACCTGTAAGGCCCCTTTCACACTGATGATCCGTTCAGATCCGCCTGTCAGTTTTTTAAGTGGACCTGAACGGATGCTCTATAGAGCTCTATGGAGCCTCGGATGTCAGCGGGGACATCCGACCCGCTCCGAAAAAGTGTGACAGAGGAAAAAGCTATATTTTTCCCCATGCGGTCCGTCGTCATCCAATCTCCCATAGGGGAGAGCGGCGCTGGGATAGGTCCGTCCCTGCGCAGTGTGCGACGGACCTGTCCTCTCTCGCTCCGGCGATCCCCGCTGTGCAAGCGGATATCCACGGGGCGGATCATCACTGATACGCCCCCCGTGTGAAAGGACCCTTAGTGTGTGAAACGCATCTAACAAACCATGAGCACATCGATTAATAGCAGCATAATACAAAGCCCATCTGGCCTGAGGCAGCTGAATGCACGCAGAAAGAGGTCCTGGCACAGCTGCGCACATTCATATGACAGGCACAATCTGACAGATATCCCTGTCACATTTAAAACCCCTGCCTGACATGACGTCATCCCTCTAGCACATACCGCATACGAGTGAGAGTGAACAATTCCAGTTTATCCAGGCTTCCTGTACCACGCCTGTGAGGCTGAGATCACAGCACCACACTGAACATGCATGGGTCAAGTCTTGGTTTCACCCAAGCTACTGCACAGGTGCAGTTGAGATCCCGGCACCACTGCACAGACGCAAACTGGCATGGCAGCTGAATGGAATGCAGATGCGTACCAGCAACCATGGGAGGCCTCACCTGCACTAGTGCCAGGGAGACCACTAGTACTAGGAAAGAAAGGGAAAACCCCAAAAAAAAAAAAAAAAAAAAAAGCAGACACATAGATCATAATGCCTGGCTGGAAACCAACACTCACGTGTCCCGAAACCCCTGACAGGGCAGCTGCTGGTCACACCAAATCGCACTGAATCACCGGCCACCTGCTGATAGCAGGGCCCTTGACTGCAACTTTCCAATGTCTGGGCATAATCCTAAGCAAAATATATCCTCACATGTGACATAACACCACTCTGCCTTTAGATGGGGATATGGTGACATCCTGAAGCCATCCTGTTAATACTGGAAAACCGCTCCTAGGCCCTGCGAGAGACCTGGTTGCTAACATCCATCATAAAAAAATTAAAGGTAAGAGAAATTAAAAAAACTTTATAGATCTCATGAGGAGGGGAAAAGAAAAAAAAAAAAAAAAAAAAAAAAAAAAACGTGCTCTGGCTCGGCCTCAAAATTAGAGAAGTGGGGTTCTTTGGGGGTAGGAGCAAGTGTGAAGCTACCCAAACATATTCTGCCATGGAGTCAGTCAGGAAAGCTATCTTCCCAGTAACAAAACTTCCTGTTATAGGGTGACAGACTTTTAATTTCAGTTTAGTGCAGGGGAAGTTACAAGGATACTGAATTTTTTGCAGGATCCACTGGTATTTTCTGCATAAATGTACTTGAAAGCAGAAAAAAATAAAACAAATTCACCCACCTCTAAAGATTGGTAAGCTGCAATTGTTACTTTTGGTTCTTGGGCTAGGGTATCAAGTGAGAAAATGTATTTATACTGTTTTGGGTTCAAGAAATCTTCCTTTTCGGCCTTATTCACAGGATACCTGTGAAAGAACGTCCCTTTCCATTTTTTGACATTGCTAATTTCAGCAATTTTAAAAAAGTACTGAATAATATATATTAAAAAAAAAAAATATTATATATATATATATATATATATATATATATATATATATATATATATATATATATATATATATATATATATACACACACACACATATACACACACACACATATACATATACACACACACACTATAATATATATACATATATATACATACATACATACACACACACAAACACTGTGCAGAAGGTGTAAGAGCTAAAAACCACAATTCCAGTGACACAAAATACCACCATTACAAACAATGTTAATGTGTATAAATAAAATAATTTCAATTGAATACAAGACAAAATACAAAGAAAACAGGAAATCAAAACAGCATGCATTTAAAAGAGTACTTTTCAGAAATAAACCATATTTTAAGTGCGTGAATAGTAAACAAAAAAAAAAAAAAAAACCCAGACCAAAAATACATGACTTTTGTGTCTTCGGCCATATATTGTTTGACCACTTCTGGTCCATGAGATCTCAAAAGATTTAAGACTCTGAGATCACCCTTCGTAGAAATCCCCCTTGTTTACATCAAGTTATTAATCAAGTCCCACCTGAAACAATTCATTGTAATCACTGGGCCTCACATCTGAAGCTTTGTATAATCAGCATTTCATTTAAGGAAATGACTTACCTGATTGATTCTCAGGAGGCAGCAAGCTATCATTGCCTTGCTGTCAAAATTTTTGAGAAGGGGTGTCACAACAATAAAATTCCTACTGATTTAAAAAGAAAAAAATCTAAAACGTTTCATTCTTTTCAAAAGGCGAGTTAAAAAGGGACAGAATACTTGTATTAAACTTTTTTTTTGGGGGGGGGGGGGGGGGGCGCTTTCTTTCCTGGAGACAGGAGATAACTGGGACAGGAATAAAAGGGACGATTTCTTCTTGGACACAGCAAGAAAAGAAAAAAAAAAAAACTAGCAGGTTCTAACCCTTGCCCAATCTACCTAAAACTAAAAAGAAAAGGTTTTGTCTTGTTATTCTTTGAAGAAAAACACCACAAAAGGACCCAATCTTTCCAACAGGCAAGTGTAAAGTTGTACTTGGGCAGCACACAGTCTTGCTTAAAGGCTAAGTTCATCTTTTTTTTTCTAAATTCCAGCTCCCCTATGTACAGTACCAACATAGCATGAATGTGCTTAATTTCCAGAATAAAACAGCTTTCCATTATTTCTACACAGGCTTACCTCACTCACTTCATAGCTGTTTAACCACTTGCTTACTGGGCACTTAAACCCCCCTCAGTCCCAGACCAATTTTCAGCTTTCAGCGCTGATGCACTTTGAATGACAATTGCGCGGGCATACAACACTGTACCCAAATGAAATTTTTATCATTTTTTTCCCACAAATAGAGCTTTCTTTTGGTGGTATTTAGTTACAGCTCGGAGTTTTATTTTTTGCTAAACAAAAAAAGATGCAAAAAAAAAAAAAAAAAAAATCATGTTTTAATAGTTTGTTATACAATTTTGCAAACGGGTCATTTTTCTCCTTCATTGAAGTGCGCTGATTAGGCGGCACTGATGGCTGCATTGGTGGGCACTGATGGGCTGCATTGGTGGGCACTGATAGGCTGCATTGGTGGGCACTGATAGGCTGCACTGGTGGGCACTGATAGGCATAGTTAAGGCGGCACTAATAGGCACAGATAAGGCGGCACCGATGGGCACAGATAAGGCGGCACTGATGGGCAAAGATGGGCACAGATAAGATGGCATGGATGGGTGGCACGGATAAGTGGCACGGATGGGTGGCACGGATGGGCACTGATAGGTACCACTGATAGATGGGACTGATGGGCACTGATAGGTGGCTCTGATAGGTGGCACTGATGGGCGGCACTGGGGTGCAGCACCTTTGCGGCAGATTGTGGGCACTGTGGGTGGCACTGCTGGATGGCACTGTGGGTGGCACTGTGGGTGGCACTGTGGGCACTATGGGCACTGCTGGGTGGCACTGATGGGGGGCACTTACTTTCATTCAGGATGGCACTGCGGTGGGCAGGTGGGCACTGGCAGGGGGCAGGTGGTCAGCTGTATTGCTGGCCGTGATCAGGACTGATGTCCCGATCACGGCCGCCGGTGATCTGCTTTTTTTTTTCTCTCCTCGCGCTGTCAGCGCGAGGAGGAATAATAGCCGATTACCGGCTCCGTTCTGTCACATGATCAGCTGTCATTGGCTGACAGCTGATCACGTGATAAGGGGTCGGGATCAACCCCTTACACGGATCGGTGATCAGGCGAGTCTCATGGACTCGCCGATCACAGAGCACGCCGCGCGCGCCCCTCAGGGGGCGCGCAGGCCGCTCGTAACCGGGACGACGTCAATAGACGTAGTCCCGGAAACGTAGGTCCGCGCTAATGCCGTCATTTGGCAATAGCGCGGATCTCAAGTGGTTAAAAACACACTGCTTGATTACTTCTGCTTTACTTCCTGGACAGACTTTAGGTCATGACACAGGAAGGAGTTGACCAGCTGATCTCAGCCCACACCCTGAATCACCTACCCTCAGCTGCTGAACTCCTGTGTCATGACCTAAATTATAAGTAGGAAGTAAGGCAGAAGTAATTGAGCAGAGTGTTTAACCACTTCCCGCCCGGCCTATAGCAAAAGGATGGCTGGGAAGTGGTTCAGTTATCCAGATGGCATCATACAACGTCCAGCAGGATAAGCCGCGATTGTTCGCCCGTGGGGGCTCCCAGCACCGCAATCGGTGGTGTGGTGCATCCCTCTGACACACCGTATCTCCGATCGTGATAAAGAGCCTCTGATGGAGGCTCTTTACCGCATGATCAGCTGTGACCAATTACAGCTGATCACAGCATGAACCAGGAAGTGCCAGTAATCGGCTTTCCAAGTTTGGCGGCTCTCCTGTCAGAGGGGGGTGTGCACTGATAATCAGCACATCGATTATCAGCACAGCCGCCATCAGAGGTACCCACCACAATGCCAATCAGTGCCCATTAGCTGCCTGTCAGTGCCCTTCAGTAATGCTGTATATTAGTGCCTCCTCATCAGTGCTCGTCAGTGGAGAAAAAAAAAAAAGTTACAGAAACAAAAAACTTTTTAATTTTGAGTTTTTTGTTTACCAGAAAATTAAAAACCCAGTGGTGATCAAATACCACCGAAAGAAAGCTATATTTGTGGGACGGAAACATCATCTACCGTATTTTTCGGACTATAAGGCGCATGTAAAAGCCTAAATTTTCTCACAAAATCGACCGTGCGCCTTATAATCCGGTGCGCCTTATATATGACCTGTTGACATCGCTGGAGTTCTTTGGTTAATGCACCCGGAATGATGGCAAGCACCGAATTCGTTTTCTTCACTTGGGCTTTAACAGTATCTGTCAGATGGGCGCGCATGGAGTCACAGATCAATAGGGATGGAGATTCGTGGAAAAAGCCACCCGGTCTCTTACCGTAAACTGATGTACCGTAAACCTCTCTCAGGTTGTTCTACTGCGTGACTGATAGCGATGAGTTTGAAATCCGCTTCGTAAGCATGTCTCTTAACAGGAGCCATTTTTGGGGCAGCGGGTATACCGTAGAAAATGAACGAATGAATGCGCACACCTCCTGACTAAGATGGCCGTAATGCCCAATCCAAGCAGTGCAGCTTCGTGGGCATTACGGCCATCTTAGTCAGGAGGTGTGCGCATTCATTTGTTCATTTTCTACGGTATACCCGCTGCCCCAAAAATGGCTCCTGTTAAGAGACATGCTTACGAAGCGGATTTCAAACTGAAGGCTATCAGTCATGCAGTAGAGCATGGAAATAGAGTAGCTGCGAGAGAATTCAACATTAATGAATCAATGGTACGGAAGTGGAGGAAGCAAGAAGATGCCCTGCGCCAGGTAAAGAAGACCAAACTGAGTTTCCGAGGAAACAAAGCAAGATGGCCACAGTTGGAGGACAAAATTGAACAGTGGGTTATTGAACAGAGAACCGCAGGTAGAAGTGTCTCTACTGTCTCTATTCGACTCAAAGCAACAGCGATCGCACGCGACATGGAGATCAACGACTTTCGAGGAGGTCCCTCTTGGTGCTTCCGTTTCATGAAAAGGCGGAATCTCTCTATCCGCACAAGAACCACTATGTCACAGCAACTGCCAAAGGATTACGAAGAAAAGCTGGCCATTTTCCATACCTACTGCAAGAACAAGATCAATGAACAGAAAATCCGACCAGAGCACATCACCAACATGGACGAGGTCCCCCTTACCTTTGATATCCCTGTAAACCGTACTGTCGAGAGAACAGGGACCAGTACGGTATCTATACGCACTACAGGAAACGAGAAGTCATCCTTCACTGTAGTTCTCGGTTGCCAGGCTAATGGCCAGAAACTACCACCCATGGTAATTTTCAAGAGGAAGACTCTGCCAAAAGAAAAGTTTCCGGTTGGCATCATCATCAAGGCTAACCCGAAGGGCTGGATGGACGAGGAGAAGATGAGTGAGTGGCTGAGAGAGGTTTACGTCAAGAGACCGGGTGGCTTTTTCCACGAATCTCCATCCCTATTGGTCTGTGACTCCATATCAGTCACCAGTGTAATCCGAGCTTTCAAGAAGTCCGGAATTATCACTGAACAGCTAAGTACCGGTACCGATGACAGCAACGAGACTGACTCGGATACTGATGAGAATGATGAGAGGGATACGGGCGTGCTTGATGCCGAAATTGCCCAATTGTTAAACTCAGACACTGAAGATGAAGAATTTGATGGATTTGCGGGAGAAGAATAAAGTGAAAAAGTGAGTGTCTGGTTTTGTACGGTATTCACCGGTAACTGAACAGTGTTAAGAGTTATTGAAGAATAAAGTGAAAAAGTGAGTGAGTGTCTGGTTTTGTATTTAATTGAACAGTGTTAAGAGTTATTGTTATAGACCATTTTATGGTTATTGCTAAAGAGTTGAATAAAATTTGACTTACAGTACCGCATCCGAGTTGTGTTTCATTAAATGCGCCTTATAATCCAGTGCGCCTTATAGTCCGATGCGCCTTATATATGGAAATATCCATCATATCAGCCGGTCGTTGCTAGTGCGCCTTATAATCCGGTGCGCCTTATCATCCGAAAAATATGGTAGTCTTAATTAAGCAAAAAGACACAAAACACCACACACATTTCAAGAGGCGCTCACAGAGTTCATCCAAAGTACCCAGGGGACAAAAACTTTTGGAGAGCTCACTGGCTCAGGGTAGGCTGCTCACAACAAACAGGGCTACCCTATAGTGGGTACCCAGCAAGTTAACAGGAAAAAAACAATATTCTCCAGTGGAAGGAACACCAGACCAAATAATAAAAAGTACATTTATTGGTTTGCAAACAAATAAAAAAAAAATAAAAAATAAAAAAAACAGCCAACACATTTCAGGCGTCAGAAAATAAACTTCCCCTTATCAAGATAAGTTTGCATGCATATACTGCTGACCAGTAACTCTCAAAATCCAGCAATTAGATTCCCTACATAGATTCACAAAGGAAGGTGCTATTTTGAGCCCAACCAAGTTTCTTATTTTAACCGATTATGCTTTTTGTTTTCTGATCCTGAAACACATCAGTGTTTAATGAAAACCGATAAATGGACTTTAATGGACTTAAATCTTTTGGTCTGGCCCTCTTTCAATTGGTGCATGGTTTCTCCTGGTAGCATTTTCTAGTTCAGTGATGCCGCCCCCTATATCACTACTCTAAAGCCCCATACACATTATTCGATTTTCTACAGATACTATTGCTGAAATGACCCATGTGTACCGTATATACTCGAGTATAAGCCGAGATTTTCAGCCTCTTTTTTGAGGCTGAAAGTGCCCCCTCGGCTTATACTCGAGTCACCGCTGTCTGACTGCTCGATCAGCGTATCGAGCAGACAGACGGCGGACATTAAAATTCAAAAGCCGCGCCTCCTTCTCCGCCTCCGCCTGTGATAGGCGGAACACTGAATTTCCCAGCAGTCAGTGTTCCGCCTATCACGGACATCCGCTCATTCTCATACTACGGACGAGTATGAGAGGATGTCCGTGATAGGCGGAACACAGGCTGCTGGGAAATTGAGTGTTCCGCCTATCACAGGCGGAGGCGCGGCTTTTGAATTGTAGAATGGCCGCCGAGAAGAGCGGCGATCCTGGAGCGGCGATCCATCGGCACGACACGGGACGGAGGAGGCACGGGACGGAGGAGGCTCGGGACGACGGCGGCTCGGGACGGAGGCTTGGGACACAGGTAGGCTGGACACACACACAAGGCTGCACGGACACACACACACACACACACACACACACACACACACACACACACACAGGGATGGATGGATGGATGGATACACACACACACAGGGATGGATGGATGGATGAATACACACACAGGGATGGATGGATGGATGGATACACACACAGGGATGGATGGACGGACACACACACAGGGATGGATGGATGGATGGATGGATGGATGGACACACACACAGGGATGGATGGACGGACACACACACAGGGATGGACGGACACACAGGGATGGACAGCCATGTCTCACCCTCGGCTTATACACGAGTCAATAAGTTTTCCAGTTTTTTGGGGGTAAATTGGGGGCCTCGGCTTATATTCGGGTCGGCCTATACTCGAGTATATACGGTAGTTTTTTTTTAACCATTCTAATGTCATTATAACATTATAAGCTTTATAGACAAGTTCACTTTAAAACAGACCTCACACCTAAATCCTATGTATAATCCCGTAGTGTTGTCAAACACTATACTGGTTCGGCCTCCTTTTACAAATTGATTGCAGAGTTGAAAACATGGATGGCACCATACAATTTGAAAGAATCATTACAAGCATACCTCCTTAATACAAAATGGGGTATTTTACTGAAACAGGTAGTCATTACAGACCAGGGTGGATTAAAAAAATAAAAATAAAAAAAAAATACAATTTTAAATATAAAAAAAAATTCAGAATTCGTATCTTTTTTTGATTTTTATCAAATTTTAATAACACGCTTGTGGAGAATATAAATAAATCTAAAAGATAGTTTTCGGTTCAAAATACATTAATACATTTCGTTTATTCAGCATGAATGGAGCGTAGTTATGTAGCATGAGGCTGTATATTCTGCAAGATTTACATTTTTGGTAAACTCATTCAATTAATCCAAGCTCTGAAAGCTGAGATAACATACACTGCATTCACACAATTTCACAGTAACCATGAGATAAAAAGTTCAGGAATAATCCTTTATCCCATTGTTTTGCAAATCTATGTACAGGCAGTCCCTGAGTTACGAACAAGCTAGGGATCAAAGGCTTGTTCTAAAGTCAAATTTGTTCGTAAGTTGCAACAGTACCTTTTTTAAGTGCAACTCCAGCCAGGCACTTCTGGCTGTGCAATTTGGGGTGTACCAGGCACCTGGGAATGCAGTCCTATATGTGGGGCATGCAGCACATGTAGTACTGCAGTGTGGTATGTGTCCCATTCTGCAAGATGGCTATTTGGCATTTTCCGGGATCAGCGTGGAGCGCAAGCTGCCGGCAGGGACGTCACGCCGCCTCCGTGGGCAAGTAGGAGTGGTTCGCTACTCGGATGTTCGTAACTTGGGGACTGCCTGTACACTACAAACTGTATGCTTGTTTGAAGAGAAATACATCTGTACCAAGTGTGAGGAGGAAGGGCAAGCAGTAAAAAAGAAAAAAAGTGAAACCTAAGCAGCTTATAAACCTTGTGATATTTCTGCTCCTAGCTTGAAATGCTTTATTCCTTCCCTCGAGGAGAAAAATGTCAGCAGGCCGTAAGAGACCCAGTTTAGGAATAGTTTAATGAAGTTCCTCTATCCATGGGTAAAGCAGGTATGTGTGCAAAATGGTGGTCTGAATGAAACATCATCATGAGAAGACATGCTGTGATGAAAAGGCTGCGTTTAAAGTTTTTTTTCTGTGGACCTAGCTGATATATTCAGTTGAAAGTTCTTTTGTTCGTTTGTTTTTTCCAAAATATATTTTGTTTATGTACTTCAGTTACTAAGAGTCCATTCACACAGGGGCAACACGACTTCCAGTGAGACTTTGGGAGGCAACTTGGGCACGACTTGAGGCAACTTACAAGGCAACTTGAAGTTGCCTCCAGGACAGGGGACTTTGCCAGTGGCCAATCACATAATAATCAGCTCTGTGGGAGGGAGGGGTTTGCCTAGAAAACTATTTTTACTTCCTGGAAAGTTGCTTTAGTTAAGACAGGGGATCCGATTTGGAGGCAACTTCCATTGAAAGCAATGGGTACAAGTTGCGTAGAAGTCGGATTGAAGTAGTACAGGAACCTTTTCTGAAGTCGGAGCGACTTCAGTAGTGTACATTAAAACGGCTCTCATTCACGTACATTGATTTTATCATGTTGTGCGACTTGAGGCAACTTGGGACGACTTCAAGTTGGATCCAAAGTTGCCCCTGTGTGAATGGACTCTAAACGTTGATGTTTAGGCAAATACAAGAATGTGTAAAATAGTGTTATGGTTTTAATTAAATAAAAGAATTTGAGTAGTTTTCCAACTATGTGCGATTAAACTAAAATCAGTTCTGATATTGTTTGTTATGTTTTACTAACCTGAAAGCTTATTATTCTAAATAGGAAACCTACATTTTGTTTGCAAATATTAAAGATTATAACTACCAGCAAGAACGAGTCCTTACATTCAAAGAGCACCTGTCATTTCAGATCCATCGTGGCAACGCCAGTTAGCGGGCATCCAACTCCCCTGTTGCCGCCACGCCCGTCATCATTAACATTGGGACTCTACTTGGAACCCAATTGTTGGTCTGCAATACCCATCTGTTTTGTTTGAATAAAAGACTCCTGCTAGCTAAAATCCTTTTTTTTGTTTATTCTTTTACTAAAATTATGTATGTACAGTTGTGCTCATAAGTTTACATAGCCTGGCAGAATTTATCATTTATTGGCCATTTTGCAGAGAATACGAATGATAAAACAAAAACATTTTTTCACTGTTTAGTGTTTGGCTGAATCCATTTATTATCAATCAACTGTGTTCACTCTTTTTAAATCACAATGGCAACAGAAACTACCCAAATGACCCTGATCAAAAGTTTACATGCCCTGGTGATTTTGGCCTGATAACATACACACAAGTTGTCACAAAGGGGTTTAAATGGCTATTAAAGTGGTTGTAAACCCACTTTGAAAAAAATAAAAAATAAAAAACCCACACACCACCTGCAAGACAAGGGCTTATTATTATTATTATTAAGGGCATAGCATATTAGCTCATTATGTAATACTCACTTGAGATCAAAGCCCTCACTGCGGTGTCAGTACATAACACCGGCCAAGGACATCACTCCCAGGAGTTACTTCTGGGTATCGCAGCTCCAGCGCTGTGATTGGCCGGAGCTGCAATATGTCACTCCCGCGCATTCACGCGGTAACGGCACACTCACTGAATAAACAGCGCATACGTGCCAGTGTTTCAGTTCGTGTCAGTGTGCATGTGCCGATGACATTGGCACATGCAAATACTGCACGGTTTAGGATATATTCTGGGTAGCTACAGATAAGCCTTATTACAACCACTTTAAAAAAAAGGTAACCATCTCACCTGTGATTTGTTTGCTTGTAAATTAGTGTGTGTATAAAAGGTCTGAGTTTCTGGACTCCTGATAGACCCTTGCATCTCTCATCCAGTGCTGCACTGACATTTCTGGATTCTGAGTCATGTGGAAAGCAAAAGAATTGTCAAAAGGATCTGCGGGAAATGGTAGTTGAACTGCATAAAAACAGGAAATGGATAAAAAGATATCCAATCAACAGTGTTAAAACTCTAATCAAGAAGTGGAAAATGAGGGGGTTCTGTTGAAAACAAACAAGGTCAGGTAGACCAACTAAAAATTCAGCCACAGTTGCCAGGAAAAATTGTTCGGGATGCAAATAAAAACCACAAAGAACTTCAGGTGAAATACAGGACTCTGAAAACATGTGGTGCGGCTGTTTCAAAATGCATAACAAGGAGGCACTTAAAGAAAGATAGGCTGCATGGTCAAGTCTCCAGAAGAAAGCCATTACTACGCAAATGCCACAAAGTATCCCACTTACAATACGCCAAACGTCACAGAGACAAGCCTCAAACCTTTTGGCACAAAGGCATTTGGAGTGATGAGACCAAAATTGAGCTTTTTGCCCACAACTATAAATACTTCATTTTGGAGAAGAGTCAGCAAGGCCTATGATGAAAGGTACACCATTCCTAGTGTGAAACAGGGAGGTGGATCACCGATGTTTTGGGGATGTGCAAGCTACAAAAGACACAGGAAATTTGGTCAAAATTGATGGCAAGATGAATCCAGTATGTTATCAAAAAATACTGGAAGAACATTTGCATTTATCAGCCAGGAAGCTGCACATGGGACGTACTTGGACATTCCGACATGACAATGATCCAAAACACAAGGCCAAGTCGACCCGCCATTGGCTACAGCAGAATAAAGTGAAGGTTCTGGAGTGGCCATCTCAATCTCCTGACCTCAATATCATTGAGCCACTCTGGGGAGATCTCAAAACCTGCAGTTCATGCAACACAGCCCAAGAATTTGCAGGAACTGGAGGCTTTTTGCCAAGAGGAATGGGCAGCTTTACCATCTGAGAAGATAAAGAGCCTCATCCACAAATACCACAAAAGACATCAAGCTGTCATTGATGTTAAAGGGGGCAATACACTGTATTAAGAACTGGGCTATTTAAACTTTTGATCAGGGTCATTTCGGTAGTTTCTGTTGCGATTATGATTTAAAAAGAGTAAACACGATTGATAATAAATGGCTTCAGCCATTTACCATACGAACCATGAGTGAAAGAAAAGTTTTTGTGTTATTCATATTCTCTGACAAATGGCAAAGAAATCATAAAATCTGCCAGGGTATGTAAACTTATAAGCACAACTGTATATACATACTCACAAATATTAGATCCTATACTGTATAGTGGACCTTCGCTAACCTAGAAGTACATAGAATGTATGGGTAATTATCTATAGGGTTACTGATAATAAATGTCAAATGGTACTTGAAATAATGTAAACCCTTCAAAAAGGCATATCTTGTAGACACTAGCTTTTACAATGAAATATACATCTATATATTGTGATCTGGGGAATCATTAGCTTAGTGGTAGATGTGTTTAGTAAAGTCCATGTCAGACACAACTGTGTTAAAGGGCCCGGTAGCCTACTTATTATTATGATTATACAGGATTTATATAGCGCCAACAGCTTACACTGCACTTCACAATATATATAAAAAAAAAAAAAAAAAAAAGGAGAAAATACAATTACAATAAAATACAAGAGGGTTAAGAGGGCCCTGCTCATAAGAGCTTACAATCTAAGGAGGGTGGGGCAAGTAGTACAAGAGGTTATAAGTGTAGGTGGGGGGGGCTGACGGAAGTGATAAAAGATTGGTAGGCTTAAAAAGAGGTGTTTTCAGGGATTGCCTAAAGGCAGCCAGAGTAGGAGATAGCCGAACAGACTGAGGTAGTTCCAGAAGATGGGAGAGGTGACAAGGGAGCTTGAGAGCAGGATTGCTGGGCAACCAAAAGCCAGTGTAGGGATTTTCAGAAAGGGGTAGCAGGCACTAAGCAGGTTGGCAAGGTAGAATTCTTTATAAATTGAAGAGGGGATAGCTTATGGAGAGGTAGGCCTATGAGAAGGGTGTTGCAATAGTCAAAGCGAGAGATGGCAAGTGAGCAAATTAGTAACTTATGGATTGTATTAGTTAAAAAGGGGTGAATATTAGAAATGTTTTTATGAATGTAAATTCTACAAACTTGACAAAGATTGGATTTGGCCCAAGTCAGGATTACACCTAGTACTGGCATGAGGGGGGAGGGATTGATGGTTGCATTATTTATTTTGATTGAAAATTCATGAAGGGGGGCCGGGGGGGGGGGGAATTATCAGCTTTGTTTTAGAGAAATTTTGTTTAAAAAGGAAGAGATCTATGCCAGTAAGTTAGTAATGCGAGAGAAGACTGAAGGTGTGAGGTGAAGAGTAGTGATATAGATTTGGGTGTCATCGGCGTAGAGATGGTATTAGAAACCATGGGGAGGTTATCAAATGAACAAGGGAGGAGGTGTAGATAGAGAAGGAGTCCAAAAACAGAGAGCTGGGGGACCCTTTACAGAAAGAGGAAGTGGTGAGGAGGAGACAGAATTGTAGGTTACACAGAAGGAGTGCTGTGATAGGAGGAGAAACAAGATAGAGCAGAATCTTGGAGGGCACGGGAGTAGAGTTTGAGAAGGAGCGGATGGTCAACAGTATCAAAGACCGCAGAGAGGTCTAGAAGTAAGAGTATGGAGTAGTGGTTTTAGAAATTAGTTACATTGTTTGTGATTTTTAGTAGGGCAGGTTCTGTGTAGTGCTTCCAGCCTGTAAGGAGGTCAAAAAGGTTGTTTTGTTTTGAGTGAGGTAGGAGCGAAGACAGTTGTAGACTAAGCATTCAAAGTTTAGATGTGAATGGGAGCAATTAGGTGGATCTTAAGTTGTTCAGATTGGTGGGGTCCAGTGAGGGCTTTTTAAGTATGGAAGTGATCTGTGCATGTTTTAGAAGGGAGGGGATGGTGCCAGTACAGAGGGAGAGATTAAAGATGTGAGTGAGGGAGCATTGGATAGAATAAGAGGGCGACCATAGTAGTTGCGTGGGAACAGGATCCAGGGGACAATTTAGAAAAGTTTTGTAACCTCTTCTGTAGTAGCCAGTTCACAGGAGGAGAGTGTTGACTGTGTGTGTGTGTGTGTGTATATATATATATATATATATATAATTTTTTTTTTTTGTTTAGTTTTTTTTATTCTGAGTAATTTTCCAGCAAAACAAATGTAGACGAGAAGTGTCAAAATTGGCCTGGGTGGCAGGGGGTTAATTACCATAAGTAATATAAATAATATATTGTTTTTAAGATAATTTACTATATTTTCAAAAAACTGTACTCAAGCAGGTGCCTTAATGGATAAATTACTGAAGTTTGAACTTCCAACCAGCAATTTCAGATTAACTGCAACCTCTCCCACATGGAGTGCCGTCTCAAGGAGTTTAACTTGGTTCCTAATCAGGAGCACACCTCCCTCATGGCTGCAACAACTGATCCAACATCAACTCCTACTCCACCCCCACCTCTCACCAGACCATCATTCTAAGGGCCGTGGGCACCTGGACATACAACCTGTTGGTTGTCCACAAAAACCAGACGCTGGGTTGGAGCCCCATCTGGAAATACCAAAATCCGGAGAAATCTGCAAAAGCAGGTTTTCACCACTCAAATTCTGTGTGTAGTCCTGACCTGAGCAAACCCTGGTTCCTTTTCGTGACCATTTTTTATAGTGACAGAGCCTTACACTGTCCCTGGGAACTAAAAACTATTTTTTTTATTCTATACCCACCCCACTTAGATGAAAAGCACGTTTCACTGCTCCATCCCCTCAGTGTCTAGCTCCAGCAGGGACTCACTGCAGCCCATGGACGGGCCTGGTGTGCATCAAGAGCCAGCTGAAAGAACCCAAAGGGACCAGGGCTGCAGATCGGATTTCATCAGGGCAATGCTGAATTCACTAGGCGGGTGAGTATGTGAATCAAGGACAACCCAAAAACAACAAGAGGGGTTAAAAACATAAAAGTTCTACTTTAAGCTCAGTTTTGGGGGGGGGGGGGGGTGTTATAGTTGTGGTAATGTTGTTAGCGCTTCAAACCATGGTTGATATGGTGTCAGGATGATTGAAGCACATAATTTCTATAATTACGTTGTAATATACAGTTAGGTCCATATACATTTGGACACAGGCACAATTTTGATACTTTTGGCTCTGTACGCAACCAAAATAAAAATGAAATTGAAACTATTCCAATTAATTTGAAGTGCAGACTTTCAGCTTTAATTAAAGGGGTTGAACATGGATATCAAGCACAAATTTTAGGAACTGCAACCATTTTAATACACAGGCCCATTTTCAGGGACTCAAATGTAATTGGACAAATATAATCAAATAAAATTATACATTTTTAATATTTTGTTGAGAACCCTTTACTGGCAATGACTGCCTGAATCCTAGAATCCATGGACATTACCAAAGACTGGGTTTCGTGCTGATGCTTTGCCAGGCTCTAACTGCAGCTTCAGTTCTTTGTTTGTGGGTCTTTCTGCCTTTAGTTTTGCCTTCAACAAGTGAAATGCATGTTCAATTGGATTGAGATTAGGTCATTGACTTGGCCATTGCAGAATATTCCACTTCTTTTCCTTCAAAAACTCCTGGGCTGCTTTTGCAGTGTGTTTTGGATCATTGTCCATCTTTACTGTGAAGCGCTGTCCAATCAACTTTGCTGCATTTGGCCGAATCTGAGCTGCAAGTATCTCTCTAAACGCTGCAGAATTCATCCAGCTGCTTCGACCTTCTGTCACATCATCAATAAACACCAATGACCCAGTTCCACAGGAAGTCACGCATGCCCATGCCACCACACTGCCTCCATCATGTTTTACAGATGACATTGTGTCCTTTGGATGCCGCCATTCTGGTACAGATTAATCTTAGTTTCATCCGTCCGAAGAATACTTTTCCACAACTGGTCTGGCTTTTTTAGATGTATTATGGCAAAGTCTAATCTGGCTTTTCTATTCTTCAGGCTTATGAATGGTTTGCACCTTGCGGTGAACCCTCTGTATTCTCTTGTGAAGTCTTTTCTTGATTGTAGACTTTAAAAATGATACGCCCACCTCCTGGAGAGCGTCCTTCATTTGTCTGGATGTTGTGAATGGGTTTCTCTTTACCACAGAGGATCCTGCAATCATCCACCACTGTTGTCTTCCATGGACGTACAGGCCTTTTTATGTTGCTGAGCCCACCAGTGCATTTTTCTTTCCTCAGAATGTACCAAACTGTTGATCTGGCCACTCCTAATGTTGCTGCTAGCTCTCTGATGGATTTGTTTCAATTTTGAAACCTTACAATGACCTGTTTCACTTGCATGGACATGTCCTTTGAACGCATGATGTAGGTTCAGAGCAATAGATCCCAAATGCAAATATCACACTTAGAATCCTGGCCTTTTACCTGCTTAATTGATGAAGAAATAAACGAAAGAGTAGCCCACACCTGGCCATGAAATAGTGTTTGATTCAATTGTCCAATTACTTTTGGTTCCTTGAAAAAAAGGGGGGGGGGGGTTGGATAATCTTAAGAGCTGTAATTCCTAAACCCTTCCTCTGATTTGGGTTGTGCATACACCCAAAATTAAACCTGAGTGTGCACTTTCAGCCCATATCCATTATAACTATAGCTTGAACATGTTTTGGCCCGTGTCCAAATATATATGGATCGAACTATAATGAAACTATAATGAAATAGATGCAGCCTGCCACCACAGCCACCAGGAGGTAGACTCCCACCAGCCTGCCACCACAGCCCCCAGAGGCAGCCTGCCATCAGATGCCGCATGCCACTGGCCTGCCACCACTAGCCTGTCAACAAATGCAGCCTGCCACTAGGTCACCACTAGCCTGTCACTAGATGCAGCTTACCACTGTGAGAGGCTTTTGTGCTTAGTAAAGTCTCATGCAGCCTCTCCCCATTTTCCCCCTTAGGAATCTGGCATTCAAGTTCAGAAGTGGGAAAACTGGCACATGTGCACTATACCACAGGGTCTCACTCCCATGACAATTCAGAATGTAGGAGGCACACCAACAGTGATGTGGCGGTGATATAATCTTTCTGCTCTCCTCTTTGCATTCTGTCTGTGGCCCGGTTTTTAATACGGCATGGTCCGGCACCAGTCCGCGGCCAGGGACCCTGTTGTAACAGGTATGTACAAGTAGTATTTAATGGTATTAGATTTAAAAAAAAAAAAAAAAAAAAAAAAAAAAAAAAAAGGGAGACACACCACCATCATTTATACTCACCTAGGCTGGATTGATGGTACATCTGTCCCCTGGTGACTCTGCATGTCCAATTACAGCTGATCACGATGTCAACAGGAAGAGCCAGTGATCGGCTTTTTCTCACTCGCGTCTGACAGAAGCGAGTAGAGGAGAGCTGATCGGGGGCTCTCCTGACAGAGTGGGTCTGCGCTGATTGTTTATCAGTGCAGCCCCCCCTCAGATGCCCACACTGGACCACCAGGGACTCCACTAGGACCACCAGGGAAGTGGGCAACATGTGGATGGTTAGGTATGTGCCCCCTGGCCATCCACATGTGCAAATGATGCCCAATCTGTGCCAGTCAGTGCCCACAAATGGGCGCTGACTGGCACCATCATGTACCAGTGTCACCCATCAACCAGCAATGCCACCCAGTGTCATCAGTGCCACCCAGTGTCCAGCACTGCCACCTATCAGTGCCTGTGCCATCCATAAATACCCATCAGTGCCACCCAAAAGTACCCAGTAGTACCCATCAGTGCGACCTATCAGTGCCACCTCAGTGCCTGTCATTGAAGAAAACGTACTTATTTACAAAAAAAATTTAACAAACAAAAAAAGATTTTTTGTTGCACAAAAAATAAAAGTCGCAGACGTGATCAAATATCACCAAAAGAAAACTCTATTTGTGAGCACAAAATGATAAAAAAAAAATTGTTTTGGGTACAGTGTCGTATGACCGCGTAATTGTCATTCAAATTGCTACAGAGCTGAAAGCTGAAAATTGGCCTGCGCGGGAAGGTGCCTGGTATTGAAGTGGAGATTATATATTTAAATGTATTTATTTTAATATATACACACACACACACACACACACACACACACACACACTTTATTAGGCACACCAGCTCAATTGCTTGGTAACACAAACTGGTAATCACATGCATTTAAGCATCTAGACGTGGTGAAGACAACTTTCTGAAGTTCAAACTGAACATCAGAATGGGGACGAAAGGGGATTTAGGTGACTTTGAAGGTGGCATGGTTGATGGTGCCAGATGGGCTGGTCCAAGTATTTCATAAACTGCTGATCTACTGGGCTTTTCATGCACAACCATCTCAAGGGTTTAGAGAGAATGGTTCGAAAAAGAGAAAAAAATCCAGTGGGTGGCAGTTGTGTGGACGAACATGCTTTGTTGACGTCAGGAGGAGAATGGGCAGATTTGAGATTATAGAATGGCAACAGTAACTCAAATAACCACTCATTACAACCAAGGTGTGCAGAATACCATTTCTGAATGCACAACATATCAAACCTTTGGCTACAGCAGCAGAAGACAACACTAAATGTCACTCCTGTCAGCTAATAACAGGAAACTGAGGCTACAATTTGCACAGGCTCACCAAACTTGGTTTCAGCTTTCAATGGTAGGCTCATAATTTGGCATAAAGATGAAAGCATGGATCCCTCCTACCTTGTATTGAGTCTGGTGGTGGTGGTGTAATGGTGTGGGGGATTTTTCCTTGGCAAATTTTGGGTCCTTCAGTACCAACTGAGCATTGTTTAAATGCCACGGCCTACCTGAGTATGGTTGCTGACCACGTTCATCCCTTTATGACTAGTGTACTCATCTTCTGATGACTACTTCCAGCAGGATAATGCACCATCTCACCACTGGCTTCTTGAACATGACAATGAGCTCACTGTACTCCTATGGCCTCCACAGTCACCAGATCTCAATCCAATAGAGCACCTTTGGAGTGAGGTGGAACAGGAGATTCGCATCATGGATGTGCAGCCGACAAATCTGCAGTAACTGCGTGATGCCATCATGTCAAGGTGGACCAAAATATCTGAGGAATGTTTCCAACACCTTGTTGGAATTTATGCCACAAACAATTAAGGCATTTCTGAAGGCAAAAGGGGGTCCAACCTGGTACTAGCAAGGGGTACATAATAAAAGTTGCTGGTTAGTGTATATATACACTGTTAAAAAAAAGTGTATGTGTATATATATATATATATATATATATATATATATATATATATATATATATATACATACACACACATACATACATATACACACACACATACATATACATACACACACATACTTTTTCTGACTGGCACTCTTTAGAGTAAATCCCAAGATAGTAATATGGCAATCATTCTTTTTAAATATAAATGTTCGGTCAACATCAAATTTTACTAATACTAGGGAATCAAGGTTGAAACTTCAAAATGGCTGATCGGAATTTTGTAAGCTTATCCAATGGAACAAAGTACAGTAAACAAGAACTAATCATCAGGAGTCACCCTGATCACTGATTATTAATGAATAATAAAAATCATTAATGAATCAAAATCTGATTGGGTGCTATGCGTTATGTCAATTTCTTTTATCGCCTGCCTTGGATTTCCACATTGATGTATGGCAAATCATCTAGACAAGTCAATCTCATAAACATACTGGGGGAAGAAAAAAAATAAAAAAATAAAAAAAGTACCAATCTGGCAATATATCCAATTCATATGGGTCTAGTTATCCTCATTATGAACAAAAAAAAAAAAGAAAAAAAAAAAAAGAAAAATACTGCACATGCTATATCTACTCAAGCGCTGAAGAGGTTAATTGAAAAACCAAGGCTGTTTTAATGGTTTAAATAGATATCTTTATTTTCTGTTTATAGCCAGATGGGGTGCTGCTACTCCTGAAGCTTGCTGTCTCCAGTATTATCTGTATGCATTCCATTTGAATCCAATTTCCTTTTATTACCTCTGCCCAGGTCAGGGATGAATGGCTGTCAGATTCGCAGTGGAATAAAAAGAAAAGGAGGAAGAAAAAAAAAAAAAAAAAAAAAAAAAAACCCTCTCTTCCTGAGGCAGCTAGTTTCAATTCAAACAGACACATGGCTAATCTGCATATGTGAAGGTCACGGCAATCCAGTGGAAGAGGTTAAGACTGGAATAGCTGCCGTTAAAAATAAATATATACAAAAACTGATACGTAAGAATGCACTTTTTTTTGGCTCTGGGGCTGACAAGAGGAAATTTACGTGCATATATTCCAATATGATATTCATAAATATACATAAACTATGCATCCACATATCAGTGTCAGAATCCCTTTTGGCAGTTACTCAAAAAAAAACCCCAGACACATTTGATTTTGTAACTGAAAAAGCTCCATGTAATTTTCATTTGGGTGGCAGCATGTCAGCGACTGAAGTGAGATCAGACTATCTAGTGATTTGATCTGGCACACATATTCATTAGGATTTAGGATTCAAATTTATCTTAAATATTTTTGCAATATATTTAAAAGTACAATAATATATATTTTATTGTCTTAAAAAAAAAAAAAGCAATTTTATACACAGAAGTTGGATGTGTTTTTGCCCTGGTTTACCCATTACCTAAAATTAAGGGCCATATTTCTATGAAGAAAAAAAAAAATTCTATTAAAATAAATAAACCCAAAACACACGCACCAGGAAGATTAGCCTGCTGTAAATACTTCACCATTTACTGCTTTGTAAATATGTCCCAAAATTCCCAAAGAATACTGGTTATTGGATTACTGTTTCATTTGTAAATGTAGGTTATGATGCCATTGTCATAACTTCTACATATTTTCAACTTGTACACTTTTTAACATAAATCAATAAACTAACATTACTAATAATTTTTCAAAAATTCCATCCAATGTTGTCTGCAGTTGCTCCAGCACTCCGAGACTAGACGAACATTCACCCATCCCCACTCCATCACCTGCTCTATTCAGCACCCCCTATATAAAAAGCAGATGCTAGCCATGTATCACCAGTGATAGAGCACAAAGGATACATCATGGAAATAAAGTAAAAAGTACATTGTATAAAGTGCAAGAACACTATTTGGCTTACGTTTACATAATTGTTATTTAATACATATAATATTATATACAAATTTGCTATAAAAAAAAAATTATAAAATATAAAAAACACCTCAACACTGACAAATGCAATGCAAAAGATGCATACTAGAATTTTTGTAAGAACAGCAGGATCAATGAAACTGAGAAATACAAAATATGTATAGCTCAGATACTTATGGGGCCTTGCTATAGAAATAAATTTTTTTTTTATTCCAATATTAAAAGCAAAAAATAAATATTTATTTGCGTTTTAAAAAATGTACACTTTTCCCAACACAATATTTAAATAGATGGATTGCCAAGCCAGTACTAACCATTTATTGCACTAAACACACAGTGCAGTATGGTTGCTAGCTTTAAAAATAAAAAAAAAATTATGCAAAAGAAAGAAAATGCGAAAAAAAAAAAATCCAGCAAACAGTGTTAGGTGACAAATATAAAAAACACAAGACTGAGGTTAAAAATGAGCATAACAATATATTTATAAAAATGTCATAATATATATATATATATATATATATATATATATATATATATATATATATATATATATATATATATATATATATATATATATATATCTCCATCAGGAGAAAACCATTAATGTACATGTACTAGAAGGAAAACACCTTTAAAAAAAACAAAAACAAAAAAACAAGCAGGATGGTAAAACATACAAAACGTTAAAATTCATAGGCAAAGACATATAGAAAGTGGGAAAAGACACATAAAATAGAAAAAGATGAAAGAATGCCAAGAAAGTCAGGAAAATAAAAGGAAGAATAAACAAAACAGAAAACAAAAAAATAAAATAAACAAAAACACAGATATATTGGACACATATTCAAAATATAAACCTAGGTTGAGTAATGCAACAAATACACTGATGTTTATAAAATACAATAGATTAAAAAGGATGCGAGTGAATCATGAAAAAAAAAAAAAAAAAAAAAAAAAAAAGCTACAAATTGGGCTTAGAAACCATAATAAACAAGTCAAAGGCTCAGAGAAAATAACTGTATTTAGAAAGTAACAGGCTGGCACAATGCACATATAAAAAGGCAAAAAAAAACAAAAAAACACACCACATAATAAACTTCAGGCATGCCCCTTGTATCATGAGTCACAGCTCCGAACACATTCATTTGATTTTCCATCTATTAAAAACATACAGATTGTGTTTAATACCAGCACTTGCAGAGAAAACCAAAATAAAACAGGTTATAAAAAGATAACCCCCTGGGAGGATGGGAACACAAGACAGAAAAACAAAATGTAACGTCACTGTCCAACCCTTGTATACGTAGCAGACAAAAGGCCACTGATGCACTTTATCGACAAGGCACCAGTTTTAAAAATCTGGTATGCAAGAAGGAATCGATGTGATCTCATAGCAGGGTTGCATGCAAGTTTTGATCTTTTATTTTAGTTTTTAAGCTCAGTATTGCAATAGTTAAGCATTTTAATAATTCAAAATCTATTATTTTGCAACAACCGAGAGTGTTTGTCATGTTGTTCAGCTAACACCCATTCATTTCTGAATAATGTCTAAAACACAAAATATACTTTTAAAAAACCCAAAGACAGATAAAAACCAGTTTGCAGAAAATGATGACTTTTTTTTTGTAATCAGATAAAATACAATCACGTAAAAAAAATAAAAATTTTACACTAACCAGTACCTATTGTACCAAATAGTAATTGGAACATACAGAGTGAAGCGATCAGAGAACACAAGTAATTTGTGGGATGCATAATCTGTCGATAATATTACTATTTAATGGCGCAGACCAGTTTTGCCAGAGAATCACAAAACAAGGCCTTAGCTGCTCTTTATATATAGTTTGCACACTTGTAACCCAGATGTCATATACACGACAGTATAATTCAGCAAGTTAGGGGTTATTTTGAAGGGAAGATTGTACCCTCAGATAATTATTTTAAAATTAGGTACACGGCTATCGTTCCCTTAATGTAAAATGGCTGACAGATCTGAAATGATACTGCAGCATAAAATTTAAACATGTAGGCACCACCACTAGGCCTGGTTCCCAATGTGGATCCTTACAGCTGTCTATCCATAACCCCTGATGACCCTGGCCAGCTATTGTCTGAAAGTACTGAATGAGGATCATAGTGATTTTTTTTTTTACCCCCCTTTTTTTTTTTTTTTTTTTTATTAAGGATGGGGTGGGAATTGCAATGCATGAGCCACCATGCAGATTCATACAGTGTACAGCACTGCTCTGTGTTTATATCTTGAATGGGACTTGTAATGTCTCCTTATAATATAGCATTATTATCACACACAGGTGGTGAACAAGATAGCACAGGACATTTATACAAATGTGTAATGTATATAATAGCCCTTACCAGATTTATTTACCAAAAAGAAAAAAAAAATGATAAATATATATAAAAAAATGTAATATACTTAAAAATTATGGTAATATAGCATTACAATGTACAAAAAAAAAATCCCATATTTTGTACATGACATGATCATTCCGAATCTGTCATCTACCAAAAAGGCAGCAGTTTATTGGTAAAAATTGTTTACATCATCACACCAATCTTATACAATACGGAGAACTACAGAATGCTAATAACTCTAGTGTGAAATATAAAAAAAAAAAACTGTCACACCAACAACGTATGTGTAATGAATAGGAAATAATAGACAGCTTTCGCTAAACAAAAGAATGCAGTTAAAAGGCTTACAAAATTTCCTCCACTATGAAATCATTATCGAAATTTCCCAAACATACCTATTGACTTAAGTTCCATATCAAACCCATAAAGCAAAAAAAAATTAAAAAAAATTAAATAAAAAAACCACACACACAAAAGATGGGCAAGTACCAGTGAAGAGTTTTGAAAAAAAAAAAAAAAAAAATTCAATATATATATATATATATATATATATATATATATATATACACACACACACACACACACACACTGATAAACAGCACTTGAATAATTAGAAGAGGCCAGGTCAATAAACATTTGCTCATATGCATATGAAGAGGCCAGGTCAATCATCATTTGCACATACGCATATATCAAGGCTTCAAAGCACATTTTATAGATTAATAGCTAGTACTTTATTTTAGATCTGTTAATTGTATGACCAAAGAAAAAAAATTTATATATATATATATATATATATATATATATATATATATATATATTATATAAAAAAAAAAAAATAATAAAAAAAAAAAAATAAGGGGAGACATCTTCATTCTCAGCCTTTTTTTTTTTTTCCACCCCATATATTATAGAGTACATATAGGACCAGAACCATATACACCATGTTAGATTGAATGAGTATACAGCATCTTATTTAATAAGAAGAATCAAGGCCTTTTTTTCTAAGAAAACCCCACCCTATGTAGCATTTCATGTTCCAGACGATGAGAGGGAAAAAAAATAAAAAATAAAAAGCCCCGCAATCAACTTCTATAAAATAAAAAAGCAAAAAACAAAATAATTAGCAGCATTTGTCCCGATTTTATAAATGAAAAGAAAATCTGCTGATGCGGCTAAGCAATAGATTCCCACAGGCACTATTGTACAGATACAAGCCGCATTTCCTTGTGTGCTCAGTGATGTTTTAATTGATAAAAATAAAACTATATACACACACGTATGATAATACGGGAAGGCAGCAAGTGTGTCAATAGATGTTGCTGCCCGACTATTATTTGTGCCAGAGAATATTTGTGACTGTACTGTTCAGCAATTCTATTTACATCAGCAGTGCTAAATGCCCAATGGTGAGAGGGGAGCCAATCAGATGGCAGATTAGATGTCAACTCAGAGGCAGCTGTCTGGAGACTATTACAGCCAGTTTACCTCCACAATTCAAATTCCAAACCTTGCAAAGGAGATCAAGTCACTCTTTAGACTCAAGCTGCTAAGCAAGAAGCCTAGAAGGGATCCATTGCAGTTTCGACCCCATCAAACCAATAAAACCCAAACAAAAGCCATTAAAAGATCATTACACAATGCAAAGGGAACCTGTTTACTTGATCCAAACCTCTGATAAATATATTCACATTTAAAAACAAAAAGAAGACAATAGACAGCACAACACAGCAACCATATTATGCACAATGAATGGCAGCCATTCTCTGGATCTGGAACACAAAATAAATGACTACGACAACATCCTTCTTAGGTATAAATAGGAAAAATATAGATCTTTAGAAATGCCTATGCTGACATTTGTATGGTTTGCTATTTAAATTGCCATTAAAAAAAAAAGAAGGTGGGGGGGGAAATGGGGCGGGCAGCATCAGATGCAAATCACAATTGAGAAATATACACATTTTGCAGATACTTACATTTGTATTGGATGGAGTTAAGTGCAATAAATGTTCTAGGTAGAACAAAAAACAGGTCTATGTCTTCATTTTATTCAGAATTAAAGAACAATAAAACAAGGGTTAGAAAAAAAAAAAAAAAGACCAGAGAACCCAATAACACCATTTTCCTACTGCAAGGAACCAAATACCCAGCTGGCATGCCCGTGTGTACCCTACCAGGAATAAGACTTACAATCTGGGCCTGTGCTCTCATTTTTGTCTGTTGGTCTAGAAAATCTAGTTTTCATAGAACTGCAAAACCTCCCTAGCAGGCTTGCAAAACGCTTCAATGCTTTATATGGAAATAAAAAGTACATGGGACATGCAGCAACAAAGCTAGAGACTTGTGGGAGACAAAAAAAAATGCACATTCATACTCCAGACTCAAATATCAAAAAGGCAAAACATATGAAAAGTGATCTACTAATAAAAAGCAGTGTTTTTTTTTTGTTTTTTACCTGGGATCTGCTGATGGTTTGTCCAGTGCTTCCAGGGCTCATAGCTGGGTGATTTCTTTGTTGTGCTCCCCAGCCGGTGGTGGTAGCTCCATACTGGGACCCCATGTCTTTGCCCATCCCTATGCCCCCAGGCTGTTGACTCCCTGGTGTGTTGCTTGACTGTTGTTGGGGTCCACCAGAAGTGCTGTAGTCAGGATAGCTTCCTCCATAACTCCGCATCATAGGGCTAGGGGATGTTAGGAGTTGGTTCAGAGTAGGGGTGGCACCAGATGGGTGCTGGGTTTGTCCCTGGTACCTTGGGAAGCCCCCTGCATTGGAAGCACTAGGTGGCTTCCCATGACTGCCACCTCTTTCCCCTATCATCATGTTGCTGCTGCCTGGGGTACCAGTGCTGCTTTGCCTTGGGGAGCTCAGCACCCCATATGCAGAGGTAGAGCTGCCATAGCTTCCCGCCCCTCCTCCTGCAGCAGCAGCGGCCCTGCTGAATCCCTGGTAGTGGTCAAACTGATTGCTGCCGTACCCTTCATGGGAGTTCTGCATGGGGTCCAGGTTGCTGCTGGGGGCTGTAGATCCAGAATGCATCATCCCCATACCAGTGCTTTGTTGTCTGCCATGTTGATCAAAGCAAGGCCCTACTCTGTTTGTTGATGCACTGCCATAATAATTATTAAATTCAGACGAAGAGGAAGAAGAAGAGGAGGACGAAGAAGAAGAGGATGATCCACCATGGCCACTAATATTATTATTATTGCTGCTGTTTCCTTGCTGCTGCCCTCCTCCCAGCACTGCATGCTCATACCGACTGCTCATGGGCTCCCCAGCCATCATTTTTCCCTGCAGATCGTCTTCTTCTCCTGCCTTGCCAGTCCTCCTAGACTGGGGGTCGCCCTGATTAACCAAAGCAACATCTTTTTCTCCTGCACCAGCATTATTACAGCCCTCTTCTCCCACACCAGCATGTTGTTGTTGCTGCTGCTGATTTTCCATATCTGACGCCTCGCCACTGCTGTTGCTTCCTCCTCCAGGGCTGCTTTTATTCGGTGTCGGTTGTTGTGCTGCTCCTGCTAGTTGCTGTTGGGGCTGCAGCTGATTAAGTTGCTGGGGTGGATGGTTGGGGTGGTGGGGAGGATGCTGCTGCAGATGCTGGGGTGCATGGTGGGGTGTATGCTGCTGGCTGTGATGGCCATGGTGATGAGAATGAGCAAGATAGTCCCCAACACTACCACACTTTAACTTGTGGTTGGGGATCCCACCACCCATCTCCATAGCCTGAAAATGGGGCGACACCGCCGGATTTCTCCCGTCCTTTAGTCCTGTGTCCGAATTGCTGCTATTGTTATTGTTCGTATTATTAGCGGTGGAGGATAAGAGAGATGAGGTTGATAATGAATTTGCATTTGCCATGTTTACTTCGTGGTGGTGATGATGGTGGAGGAGATGGTGGTGATGGTGGTGGTGCAAAAGGTTGTGGTGGTGGAGGTGATCCACATTATTGTTCATTCCGCTGTTAGGAGTCCCATCTCCTAATCCAGGGATAGATCCCGAGCCTGGTCCTGTCCCCCCAGGGTTCAAGTCCTGATTCAGTCCAGGAAGACCCTGGTTTTTACCCTTATTGTTCGCATTGGTGGTCGGCGCAGCAGCTGAAACCACTTGCGTTGCCATGATCATTGCAACATCTCAGTCAATCCTGGTAACAGCAAAAAAAAAAAAAAAAAAAAATAAAAAAGAAGGAGGGGGGGGGGCCCAAAATGTGCAACAATAACCCCCCTAAATTAAAAAAAATAAAAATAAAAATCACAGCACAAAAAAAAAAAAAAAAAAAAAAAAAAAAACAATAGCAGCAAAAGCCCAAAAAAATGTCCCAAAAAAAAAAAAAAGAGCGACGATAACTCCAGTAGAAGTAAATAAACCTCCGATCACTTCACGTGAGTAAACGAAAAAAAAAAAAATAAGAGAATGAAAAAGGAGTTAAATAAAAACAGGAAATGTAAGAATGAAAAAAAAAAAAAAAAAGCCTTGTTGATCCTTATGGTCGGTGTCTTTCCTTGCCGTGGGACTTGCCGAAGCTTTTGTTGACAAGCATAAAATGAAACTTTTTTTTGAGCTCCTGTGTGTGTCTCCTAACCCGGATATAGGTGCATACAAGACTGTCTGAATCTATCCGGCCCAGCATGGCTTGAGAGAGGCTCTAGCAACCATTATCCACTTCTTTCTGATTAAAGTGCACATGGAAAACCTGGACTGGATTCTCTTCTTTTCCTGCTATTTGGAGCCAGGGAAGATTTCTAAATAGCAAAAAAAAAAAAAAAAAAAAAATTCTTTGAAAACGCACAAAAAGTGGCTATTAAAATAGAGTGCCTTGGTGCTTCTGAAACAGAACAAATTTCCCCCTGGTACTACTCCAAACATACAATCAAGCAGCAAGCAGCTGCTGCTGGGGACATGTGATTTGGGTGAACCTTCAGCTCCTCTGCCTGCTCTCTCTCCACCACCCCCTCCCTTCCCAGCGAAACAACAGAAGGAGGAGTGGTTGCAGTCTGCAAGAGGAGAAGGCTTGTGGGAGGGAAAGCTGTGCCAGTACGTTAACCTCCTGTGTGCCGCCGCGCAAAGGCAACACGTAGCCAGCCGCTTTGGCTGTGAATACAAATAACCAGACGCTAATATTTGTCATTTAACGCGTTTATTTCAGAACACCGAGTCGCCGTTTCTAAAACGTGTGACAAGCGCCCGTTCGCAGCGGTGCCTTGTAAAACGCGGTCTGCCATTTTCTTTTTAACCCTTTAAAGTCCACCTTTTTCAATGAGTTAGCGTGACTCAAAATGTGCGCTACCAAACGGTGGAGCAGGACGTTAAAGGGTTAAAAACACATATTGTGTCTTTAATGCGCTGCGTTCAAATTGAATGCGATACATAATGTGTTTTACACCCAGTTTGTATGCGTTTTCATCCCTGGCCGCCTTGGAAAAGATTGACACGTGACGCAAGCAATGTACTTAGGCTTGGTTCACACCTATGCGTTTTTCATGTGCGTTTTGCAGAAAAGAGCTACAGTCCATTTAAAGAGGAACTGCAGTCTGCTCACTAGGGATGAGCTCAGGCGCGTTCGCATTGGCCCACGTGCAGAGCCCGCCAGGAAGTTGGCGCAGCGCTAATGACAGGCAGTGAGACATTGCAGCACTGCGCCGACTTCCTGGCGGGCTCTGCATGTGGGCCAATGCGAACACGCCTGAGCTCATCCTTACTGCTCACATAATTTGTAATAAAAATATCTTTGCCATTCTGAAGCTTCACTCCAACCACTTTGCATATTACTTTATATATACTGGGATTCTGTACTTGTCAAATATGCTGCAGAAATCTCCCTACACTGAGTCTGGCTGCAGCAATTTGTGGGCAGCTGACGCTGCTGCCTGTTCACTTCCTGGATATATATATATATATATATATATATATATATATATATATATATATACACATACATGTGTGTGTGTGTATGTGTATATATATATATGTAACTAGGTAACATAGAGGCACACCTCCAGCTCTGCAGCTCTCATTGGCCCTCTTTTGACTCATCCCCCGAGAGAGAGAGAGCTGTGCATGATGTCATAAGCCTAGGTTAATGACCAGACAAGAAACAGGAAGTGGGCTGTATAAAGTATTTACTGGCAGAAAATAAAAACGTTTTACTATCCAAAGTTAAAACAACAAGGGCAGAAGATTTACAGTGGAGTAGTACCCAAAAATTGAACTTCTTCTTTTTCTGGTTCTTCCCCCTCTGGTGCCACATTTGGTGCCTTTCAGGGGGGAGGAGGGAGCAGATATCTGTCTAATGTAGGTATTTTTCTCCCACTTCCAGGCATAGATACTCGAGCCACCTACGGGTATCTACGCCACTCCCCCCCGCTGTATTCTGGGAGACACACGTGTCCCAGAAAACAGCAGGGACCAATGGGATAGCGAAGCATGAGTCGCGCATGCGCAGTAGGGAACCAGGAAGTAAAGCCTTCACTTCCTGATTCCCTTAGGCTGGATTCACACCTGTGCATTTTTAGTACTTTTTTCATTTTGCAGATTTGCACTACAGAACATATAACATGGTTTCCTATGGAACACGTTCTGTAGTGCAAATCTGCAAAATGCAAAAAGCACTAAAAATGCACAGGTGTGAATCAGGCCTTACTGAGGATGGCGGCGGCAGCACCCGACAGCCGAGGGAGAGATTGACTTCAGGTGCTGACATTGCAGGTGCCCTGGACAGGTAAGTGTCCATATTTTAAAAGTCAGCAGCTGCAGTATTTGTAAAAAAAAAAAGTCGTAACTCCGCTTTAAGAGATGGAAAGTTGAAAAAAATTACTGAAGGTCCGCTTTAACATGGTTTTCTATGGGTCATGTTCACATCTGTGCGTTTTCCACTGGTGTTTTTTTTTGGAAAGGGGTCAGAGACTTTTTTGTCCACAGCAGGTTGCATTTTTGGCTCCATAGATGTCAATGAAAATGCAGCAGAAATGTATCAAAAATGCATAAAAAAACGCATTTTGATGCGTTTTTGCTGCAATTTTGCTGGCTTCTCCAGATACTTCCCATAAATGCAAAACAAGTCAAAATCACTTGTCAAAAAAATGCAAAACGCATCTGGAAAAAAGCATCAACTGCAACCTTCATAAGGCTTCTTTCACACTGAGCCGTGGCGGTGTTAGCGGTAAAGCATTGTTTGTTTTAGCGGTGCTTGAGCGCTGTTTAAGCGGCACTTTTCAGCCGATAGCGGGGCGCTTTTAACCCCAAAGAAGAGGTTAAAAGCGTCTGTGTTGCAGTGCTTCTGAACTGCTTTTTAGGCGCTTTAGAAGAGATGCCCATTCATTTCAGTAGGCAGGGTGTTTTGGGAGCGCTGTATACAGTTCTCCCAAACTGCTCCAAAGATGCTGCTTGCAGGATTTTTCCTAACGCTCCGCAAGCACCCCGTCCCAGTGTGAAAAGACACACTGAAATTAATGGGAGGCGTTATTTAGGCTGGATTCACGCCTATGCAGTTTGTGCTTTTTGCATTTTGCAGATTTGCACTACAGAATGTGTTCCATAGGAAACCATGATAAATGGACTGTAGTTAAAATCTGCAAAAAGCACTAAAAATGCGTAGGTGTGAATCCAGCCTCAGAGGCTATTTCTAGCGCCTGAAAACCACCTCAGCGTGAGAGGGGTCTTAGTGTGAACCCGGCCTAAGGCTGGATTCACACCTATGCATTTTTAGTGCTTTTTGCATTTTGCAGATTTGCACTATACTCCATTTATCATGGCATGGTTCACACTTATGCAGGTTCCATAGACTTCAATAGAAAGGCAGAGGAAATGCATCAAAAAATGCAGTGCTTGCATTTTTTCATGCATTTTTCCTGCGAATTTGCTTGTTTCTCCTGCATGACAACAGATACGTCCCAAAAATGTGAAACGCATCAACAATGCCTTACAATGTGCCAAAAAATGTTAATTGCACTGGGGAAATGCATCAACTGCAACCTACATAAGCCCTGATTCACATCTATGCGGTTTTTAGTGCATTTTGCAGAAACGCACTACAGTCCATTTAACATGGTTTCCTGTGGGTCACGTTCACATCTGTGCATTTTCCACCAGTGCTATTTTTGGAAAGGGTCAGGTTTGCGTTTTTGGTTCCATAAACCATAATAGAAATGCAGCGGAAACTCAGTTTTTAATGCATCTCTGCTGTGTTTTTATTGGTTTCTCCCGCAAGACAACAGACACCTCCTAAAAACGCAACGCATTAAAAATGTGTCAAAAACTTGTGAAAAAAAACCCAAAACACACCAGAAAATGCATCAATCGCAGCCTACATAGGTAAGGCCAGGCCTAAATGTTTTTTTGTTTTTTGGGAGGTGTCTGTTGTCTTGCAGGAGAAAACAGAACAAATACAGCAGAAACGTTTTAAAAACATAAACACTGCGCTTTTGATGCATTTTTGATGCATTGAAGTCTATGGAACCAAAAATACAACCTGCTGTACGAAAAAAAAAGTCCCTGACCCTTTCCTAAAAACGTACCGATGGAAAATGCACAGATGTGAACATGACTCATAGGAGACTATGTTAAATGGACTGTGGTGCGTTTCTGCAAAACTGAAAATGCACAAAAAAAAATGCATATGTGTGAACCAGGCCTAATGGTGTGAATTATGCCCATAGGATAACTCATGTTTTGGACTGTCTATGCAGCTGGAATGCAATCAAAAATGCATCCAATTGTATGTGGTGTAAATGGGTCCTAAGGAAAATGCATGAAAACGCATGCACAATACACATTAAAAACAAGAAAAAAATTGTACACAAGCAGACACGCACAGATGTGAACGCAGTGTAAAGCTGGCCATAGAAAGTTTGTTTCTTTTCCTTCTGGCAAACGAGATGGATGGAGGAATTGTCCCAACCAGGACATTGTAATCTCACGGCAGAACCCGCAGCTGGCAGAATACACTGATCAGCAGCTGCGGCCCAATTAACAAAAATGTTTTGGAGGCAAGGAAAAAAAAAGTCCGCTTGCAGTATCTTTGATGCGCTTTAATTAAAATGCATATAGAGTTCAAAGGTAACGCACCTAAAATGCATGTAAAATGTGTCTAAAATGCAGAGCACAGATACAGAGCAGCCCTAGTTACAGCATCTGATTACATTTGTAAAGTGATGCCATTGCTGCAAAGCTGCTCTTTGGAATTCGGTGACACGCTGCCCCTTTCACACAGGATCTGTCATCTGCTCAGCAAGGAATCTGTGAATAGATCAGCTGCTAGATCACAGCAGAATGGGATGGATGGCACTTTTGTGACATCTGCGTCTGTTTAGTGTTTAGCTCCATTCAAAAGACACGGCTTTCTGGAAAGAGGCGTAACTAGAACCTTCAGGGGCCTGGTGCAAGAAACCATGAAGTCCCCCCCCCCCCCCCCACTCCATCTGAGCCCCAGGCTTCCAGTTTCCCATGGACATTCTCCTAGAACCCTGCCTCCCGCATACACGCTGGGGCACGCAACCAGCATGCTCTGTGACTGCTATGACAGAGCTGATCTCAGATCAAGAGCCAATCACAGCGGACCTTTACCATGTGTTTAGCTGATCACATGTAAACAGATTTGCCAGTTCTCGGCAGTCCTTTTCTCTTACACTGTGTCTGTGTGGGGAAAGGAGAGCCATTAACGGGCAAGACTGTCAGTACATTGTATTCACTGATAATCAGGGCACTTATCATCGGTGCCCTCATTATCAGTACATTCCTATTAGTGGTCATCAGCGCAGCCTACCAGTGCTCATCAATGTAGCCTATCGGTGCTGCCTATCAATGGCGCCTATCAGTGCTCGTCAATACAGCCTATCAATGCCCATCAGTGCTGCCTATCAGTGCTCATCAATGCCATCTATCAGTGCCACCTATCAATGCTCATCAATGCCGCCTATCAGTGCTCATCAATGCCATCTATTAGTGCCACATATCAATGCTCATCAATGCCACATATCAGTGCTGCCTATCAGTGCTCATTGATGCAGCCTATCAGTGCCACCTATCAGCGCTCATCAATGCCGCCTATCAGTGCCCATCAGTGCCACCTATCAGTGTTGCCTATCAGTGCTCATCAATGCCACCTATCATTGCCACCTATCAGTGTTGCCTATTAGTGCTCACCAATGCCACCTATCAGTGCTCATCAGTGCCATCTATCACTGCTCCACCGTGGATCACATTTCAGAGCCTGCCACCTATGAGAAACAAGCCATTTTGCTACGGGTCACACCAGTGGCATTTTAATTCTAGTGTGGGCCTGGGGCTGTCTTGAACTCCCACTGGTATAATTAGATCATGCATACAGCTGGCCATACACTGATAGATCTCTTTCATTCAGCCTGCATGCTAAATGGAAAAAAATGTCCAGATTTCTCCATCAAAACTATACAGTGCAGATGGATGAATTGGCAGTGCTGGGTATTGTATTCTGACAGCAGGCACCTGCAGTGGTTAGAATACCTAAGCCCCTGTACATACGGTCGGAGATTCTGCCAACCAAATCCTTCGGATTTTGTCCGTCAGATTTAGTATGACGGATTGTGTCCGAAACTGTTGCATACACACGGTCGGACTAAGTTATCGAAAAATCCGATCTTTCAGAACGTGATGATGTAATTTCGTTATGATGGGACTACATTCAGGCTAGTAGCCAATAGCTTTGATGTAGGAATTTGATCTGAGCATGCTTGGCACTTGGTCCGATCAAAATTCTCTACACATGATCGGATTACGTCCGACCGGCCCTATTGGTCAGGAAATATTTCCAACATGTTGGAAAATTGGGTCCGACGGAGATTTGGACGGAATCAGTCCGATGCATACCACACACAGTCGGATTATCTGACGACACGGTCCGATAAGACGCATTCCGACGGATTCTCCGACCGTGTGTATGCGGCATAACAGTGCCTGCATCTCATTGTATGCAGATGCTGTTCAGCAGAGAATCTTCTTTTCAGCTCATTTGATTTTTGACTTGGATGGGAAGGTCCCGACAGGGATAGCCAGAAAGCAAATTCTAGCAAGCCAGCTTAAAGTGGTTGTAAACCTCAGTGTTGGAATTTGAGCAAAGCACATATATATGCAGTGTCAAAACTCCAAGTGTTGTTTCTCTCTGGTGCCTTGTTCCTCTGTTATCAGCATGATTCACTTCTGAAAAACTTTCCTGACACATGCCATAAATTTGTGTCAGGAGGGAGTGCTCAGAACAGAGCTTGTCTATTCACAACACAGTTCTTTTGCTGTATGGAGAGGAGACTGCAGAGATACAGGTTTACATCCACGTGAGGCTGGGTTCACACTATTACAATTCGCATGCCAGGAGATTGTGACCAGCTCTCTATGGAGCCAGTTTACATATCTATGGAGTGGCTCCAGAGCAAATTGCACAGGAGTCCTATGCATCTTCCAGTCCGTTTCAGGTCTGAATTCAGCCCGGGACAAATGGGGATGCACCGGGCCCTTGCTGTGAGCCGCTCTGTGCTGCGGTGTGAACTCAGCCTTAAGGTCAGCGTACACAAACTTTGTGTTTTGCTTCTGACTTTGGTCTGAATTAGACATGTGCAGAATGGAAACATTTGTTTAGCTTCATTTAGTATAAATTCGTTATAATACAAATTTTGTTTTGTTGATTCATTTCGAAATTCGTTCAGTTTAGTTTATTCATTCTCTAAAGAATACCACATTTTTGGAATGATTCGAATTTGGATCAATCAAAAAATGATTGACCGATCCAAATTCCTTGTGAAGAATAGATGATTGTTAAGGAGAGGGCCGGTGTCTTGTAAAATAGTGTCCTCCATCAGATACTGTCCCCTGCGTACTGCGCATGCGCAGTACACAGGAACACAGATTCCGAAAATTGCCGAGGATGAACGGCGCCTGTGCCGTGAGTCCAGGTTCTATCCCCACTATCCAAGTGGACATAGAGTCAGAATAAAAAAGAGCCGAGCGGAGCGAGGCCGAGCCCGAAGCGTGGCGAGCGAAGCTCGCCCGCGAGGGGCCCTCTAAAATTCACAACCCTATGTCCGCTTGGATGGTGGGGCTACCACCTCCACTCACGGCGCAGGCGCCGTTCAGCTTCTGAGTTTTTCCGAAGCTTCGTCTGCTCCGTACTGCGCATGCGCAGTACGGAGCGGACACCATTTGATGGGCGGACTCTATTAGGCAGAACACCGGAAAGCCAGCCATCATGTTCTTAACAACCTATGTTTTATCAGCGGTCAACTAAAGGTAATTAGAAGAATTGCATGTAATTAAAAATTTAGAAAAAAAAAAAAAACTGTGTCGGGGTCCGCCCCCCCATCCTTACCAGGCACTTATGGTCTAGTATGAATTTTAAGGAGAACCCCATGCCGAAAAATAAAATAAAAAATGGCGTGGGGTCCCCACCAAAATCCGTACCAGAATCCTATCTGAGCGTGCAACCTGGAAGGCCAGAAGGGGGGGGGGGTGCACATTGACGCCACGTTGATGGGTACAAAGGCCTCTTCCCCACAACCCTGGCCCGGTGGTTGTGGGGTGCGGTGGTTCGACTTATCGGAATCTGGAAGATCCCAGATCCCAGCAGTGATTTTTGCTGGTGGAGAAATTAGCTGCATAGACACATTGAGGTTAATTTACTAAAAGCAAATGGACTGTGCACTTTGCAAGTACAGTTGGGGCAGAGCTTAGTAAACAAAGAGAAGCTCTGTTGACTTTCATCATCCAATCATGTGCAAGAAAAAATGCTGTTTTTTTATTTTCCTTGCATGTAATTGGGTATAATTTGCAAAGTGAAGCTTCATCTCATTTACTAAGCTCTGGAGCAACTGCACTTGCAAAGTGCACAGTGTATTTGCCTTTAGTAAACCCACCCAGTGTGCGTGAATAGCAGTAGCTGGATTTGCATGCTATATGCATGTAGCCTCTCATCTGAGTAGTTACACATGAGGGACTGTGAATGGCTCTGGGCGCAGATAAATTGTATCCAGGGATGACGTGCATCTGTATGTGGCCATAGCAGTACTTTCTATCTTTCTATGCAAATTTTTCATATGATGGCTGCAGATAATATTGGGAAAACGCATAGGAAATGTGCATACATATTGTGTATGATGGTTTGGCCATGTTAAAGCAGGCCTTTCAACGAAAACAGATTTAAAAAAAGGGAAAATAAAAATACTCACCGGTTTCCAGCGTTTCCAGACGTCATTGTGCCTCACTGCTGCCTCCTGGGCACATGACATCCTATGGGAATACAACGGACTGAGGAGCATAGTCTCAGGATTTCCAATGTCCAGCTAAACAAGGCTATTGCACAATTATGTCACCTGCGTCTTCTGGAAGCACTGGAAGGCAGGAACCATGAAGAGTGTTTTTTTTTTTTATCCTTTTTCGAGAAATCTTTATTTTTAAAGTGTTTTTGCCAGCTAATCTTTTTAGGCTGCATGAAGTTTGCAGAAACGTCTGCCTTCTATTCTGCATGGAAGATATGATTTGAAGCTAAACATTTTTATATTACAGAATAAAAAATAAAAAAAATATATTTTTATATTACAGAATAAAATAAAATAACAAAAATTTGAGAGCAAAATGAAAGGTGCTATTATTATTTTCCTCTAAAAGGCCTACAAAGCTGAGCCTGATTTACTGTGAAAAACTTTTTAACATCCCTATGGGCACCCTTTCAGGGTGGGTTTAGCGCAGCAACCTCTTTTAATCCTGCATTGGGTCAGGCATACGTCCACTGGCTGAGTTCTAGAAGTACCTGTTGATTGGACAGGTTAGAAAATTTGGAGCAATTGCTATTGTTTCCCCTGATATACTGTAAGTGGCACAGGTGATGTTTACCGAAAGACGAGCTCCAGTCACCCCCAAAACAGTTATAAGTCAGCAGCTACAAATCCCATGGCTGCTGACTTTTAATATAAGGACATTCACCTGTCCAGGGATCCAGCGGTGTCCTCACCTGAGCCGATTCCTCAATGGGCTTTCGGTCCAGTCACCGGCATCTTAATTAACCAAAACTGTCAGTGAAGCATTGCGGATTAACAGGCGACTTTCCACGACACATTCATGGGTTGTGCTGCGCTTTGTGAATGGTCCCACAGTCTTTTGGGACCTGTAATGAGTCCCATAAGGCTGCAGGGGAAAGAAGGGGAGGCAACTTCCACTTGGATCGCTGTACCCCCCCCCCCCCCCCCAAAAAATTGCCAAATGTTAGGCCCCTTTCACACTGGGGTGGGAGCAGCATCAGAGGTAAAACTACACCGCTTTACCATCGTTTTAGCTGCGCTAATTGGCCGCTAGCGGGGCAGTTTTAACCTCCACTAGTGGCCAAAAAAGGGTTAAAGCGATTTGCCAGCAGTATAGCCACGCTGCCCCATTGATTTCAATGGGCAGGAGTGGTTTGGGAGCGGTGTATACACCAAAGATGCTGCTTGCAGGAGTTTTTTTTTACGTTTTGCAAGTGCACCGCTCCAGTGTGAAAGCCCTCGGGCTTTCACTCTGGATACACAGCAGTGGCTATTTCAGGGCACTTTGCAGGGGCTATGTTTAGCGCTGTAGTGCCAGTGTGAAAGGGGCCTTAAAGAAAAGGGGGAGGAGGCAAATACCTGGAACTTCCCTTTTTGAGTGAAGCTCCACCCTAAGCTGGCCACAGATTGACTGGCCATATTTCAATACATCTATGGTCATTCCCATTCATGAAAAGTCAACCTAATGATTGATTTCTCACAAATGGCTTGTTGGAAGATTTTAGTTCAATCAGCGCTGCAGACGATCTGCTGGCTGTTTACCAGCGTTGGTGACAAGCAGTGTTTCCGGGAACGGATCACGCACATGTGCAGTGCAAAGTGGGGCAATACCTTCTGTGATCAGCCGTAACTTCATCACGGCCGATCTCGTGGTAAACAGACATGCCCAATGGCTGTTCACCCCACGCGGTGTCTCCGTGACACACCGCCACTGAAGGTACAGGGCTGCGCGCACATGATCGCGTGCATGCCCTGTTTAAATGGACAGACATCATATGACACCTGTCCAGAAAAAGAGCCCCGCTGCCAGGCCGTCATATGATGGCCAGCGGGCGGCAAGCAGTTAAACAAAAATTTTAATATAAACTGCCTAGTACCCCTCTAACCAGAGTCAGGCTGAAGGGAGGGCAGAAGAGGCGAATGCCTTGGGCACCTCGAAAAGAGATGGCACAAGACGGTTACAACCTGCAACCTATGTAGCTCAATAAGTTCACAGATCATGGAAAATGGGGGGGTGCATTTTGCTTTGAGTGCTAAAAGACCCTGTCCTTCCACTGTCTCTAACAACCCTGAGCAAAACTCAGATATAATATGCAGATGATGCTCTACCCCTGGCATTGTTTCTCTTCATCCATGGCAGCCTGTGATGAAGACATGCAGTGCTACATGCAGCTATAGAGAATAACAGCCATCTCAGAAACATAGCCAAAGCTAGGAAACAGATAACCATGGAACTTTATTGCCATGCCTGGTGCCTTCATCACTTTATTACAGGCTGCCTCAGACAAAGCTAGCCAAGAAACATCCAAAAAAGTGGCAATGAGACTGCATCTAATGACTGTGTTAAGACTTGGAAGCTTGATACCGGGGTCCGGGAAGCCAGATAACTAGTTTATATTAAAAGAACATTGTGAAAGTGTGTGTAAACAACTTATCCCTTATAACAATGAATAAAAAGCATATCTGTTTGTCTTTCTCCTGCACTCCCCCTTTCGGCATGAAAATATTCAACCAGTTATGGACGGGACAGGAAACAGAACCAGAACCTTTGCTAAGCGGAAGTGTACGTTTGAAAGTAAAGTTGGCAGTGCCCCCACCCTGGACAGGGCCTCTATGAACAGAGGGGATTTCCTTCCTGGGAAATTAACAAGTAATCTAATCACAGTAATTGGAAGCAGAGGAACTACTGCAACCAGCACATAACATTAACCATAAGTATATAGATGCACACCGTTATAGAAATAATACAAGCTTTGTATAAGAAAAGAATAATAGTACATACATCCAGTGCGTAAATAGATAGCACAAGGGTCCAACAAGAGTCCTTGTGGAATTGTGCACATATATTCAGGCATATATGATTATTAACCACTTCCCGACCGGTGCACACCGATGTACGTCGGCAGAATGGCACAGGCAGGCAAATGGGCGTACCTGTACGTGCCTTTAAATTTGCCGCCCTGCCATCGCGAGCGCGCTGCCAGCAGCGCGCTCGCGTGCGGATCGGGACCCCCGTGAGTACGGTCATGGGTCCCATGGACTCGATCGCTGCGGGCATACCTGCGATCGTCTCACGGGGCGGCTGAACTAGGAGATGCCATTGTAAACAGCATCTCCCAGTTCTGCCTAGCAACAAGTGACACTGATCTCTGCTCCATGTGATTGGAGCAGAGATCAGTGTTCACTAAAAGAAAGCCCAGCCCCCAAGAGTTAGTAACACACCCCTAGGAACACTTAACCCCTACACTGCCACCCACTGGTTAACCCCTTCACTGCCAGTGTCATTTACACAGGAATCACTGCATTTTTATAGCAGTGATTGCTGTATAAATGACAATGGTCCCAAAAATGTGTCAAAAATGTCCGTTGTGTCCGCCATAATGTCGCAGTCACAATAAAAATCGCTGATTGCTGCCATTACTAGTAAAAAAAAAAAATTATTAATAAAAATGCCATAAAACTATCCCCTATTTTGTAAACGCTATAACTTTTGTGCAAACCAATCAATAATCGCTTATTGCAATTTTTTTAACCAAAAATATGTAGAAGAATACGTATCGTCCTAAACTGAGGGAAAAAAATGTTTTTTAAATATTTATTATAACAAAAAGTAAAAAATAATGCGTTTTTTTCAAAATTGTCGCTCTATTTTTGTTTATAGCGTAAAAAATAAAAACCGCAGGGGTGATCAAATACCACCAAAAGAAAGCTCTATTTGTGGGAAAAAAAGGACATCAATTTTGTTTGGGAGCCACGTCGCACGACCGCGCAATTGTCAGCTAAAGCAAAGCAGTGCCGAATCGCAAAAAGTGGTCTGGTCTTAAAGCGGAGGTCCACCCTAAAGTGGACCTTCCGCTCATCGGAACCTTCCCCCCCTCCGGCGCCACAATTGGCACCTTTCAGGGGGGAGGGGGGTGCAGATACCTGTACAGTACAGGTATCTGCACCCACTTCCGGGATAGCTCTCTGCGGAAAGGGGCGTATATTACGCCCCTTTCCGCAAGTGCCCGCCCCTTTCCGCAAGTGCCCCGCTGCCTGCTGGGAAAACACACAGATCCCAGAGGCAGCGGGGACCGTCCTTATTGCGCAGCGCAGCTCGCGCATGCGCAGTAGGGAACCGGGAAATGAAGCCGAAAGGCTCCATTTCCTGATTCCCATACCCAAGATGGCGGCGGCAGCACCCGAGAGACGATCTACAGATCGGCTTCGGGTGCCGACATCGCGGGCGCGCTGGACAGGTACGTGTCACTATTTTAAAAGTCAGCAGCTGCAGTATTTGTAGCTGCTGGCTTTTAAAAAAAAAAAAACGCGGAGTCCCGGCAGACTCCCGCTTTAAGCCAGCAAAATGGCCCGGGGGTGAAGTGGTTAATAAAGAGACCTCCAGATGAATATTGCAGCAAAGTTCAATTGCAGGGGCCCCTGAGGAGGATCGCAATCATAGGCATGTGCACAGGGTGTGCCAAATGTGCCTGGGCACACCCTAATCACCCGTGCCATCTCCAGAGATTTGCCCAAAAATGCTGCATCCAAGAGTGTGTGTGGCCTGCGCTGCCTGTGAAACAGTTTCACAGACAGCAAATCGTGAGAATTGTCAGAGCTGTTCAGTTAATGACACTGCATGCAGGGAGAGACACCAGCTGTCAAAAGTCAGTGGTGATGTCGGGGGTGGGCGAGACCAAACAGCCATCAAACACTAGCCAATTGGATGGGGTCTGGGCAGGGTGCTACATTTATGTGGCCCCGCCCCCTCTCTGAAGCAGCTCAAACACTGGCTGTTGTTTATAGCGCTTGGTCCTGTCCACCCCCGACATCAAGGCTGAGTTGTAAGTCATCACAACTCAGCTGGGATGTCGGGGGTGGGCGGGACCAAGCGCCAACAGCAGCCAATGATTGGGCTGCTTCAGAGAGGGGGCGGAGCTAGCGAAATGTAGCGCCTAATCCTATTGGCTGGTGTTTGGTAACTGTTCAGTCCCACCCACCACCGACATCACCGCTGACTTTTAACAGCTGGTCTCTCTCCCTGCATGCAGTGTCATTATCTGACAGTTCCATACACTGAACAGTTCTGGCAATTCCCACGATCTCCTGAATGTGAAACTCCCCCTCTCCCCTATCTGTGCCACCCAAAGCTGCCTATCAGTGCCAACCAATGCTACCAAATAGTGCCAACCAGTACTGCCTATCCATGCCAGTGTTGCTTATCAGTGCCAACCAATTCTGCCTATCAGTGCCAACCAGTGCTAACCATTGCTGCCTCTCAGTGCCAGTGCTGTCTATCAGCGCCAACCAATGCTGTCTATCAGTGCCAGTGATGCTTATCAGTGCCAACCAATGATGCCTATCAGTGCCAGTGCTGCTTATCAGTGCCAACCAATGCTGCCTATCAGTGCCAACCAGTGCTGCCTATCTGTGCCCACCAATTCTTTAAATCAGTGCCAACCGATGCTATCAATCAGTGCCAACCAGTGCTGAATAAAAGTGCCCATCAGTGTCCATCAGTGCTTCCAATCAGTGCTGCCTATCAGTGCCAATCAGTGTCCATCCGTGCTGTGAATCAGAGCCTATCAGTGCTCTTACGTGCTACCAATCAGAGCCCATCAGTGATGCATATCAGTGCCCATCAGTGCCAATCAATGCTGCCCATCAGTGCCACCTATCAGTGCTAACCAGTGCTGCCTTTCAGTGCCACCTATCAGTGCACATCAGTGCTACCAATTAGTGCCCATTAACGCTGCCAATCAGTACAGCCTATTAGTGCCCATCAGTGCTGCCTTAGCAGGGATGGTGGAAACCCCTCTACAGATAATTGCAATACAAATTACCTTTAAGTGCAACAATTTTTTAGTTGGGAGATTCACACCATTATAGCATTTTGGGTTTTTTATTTTTTAGAGGGTTACACTTAATTGTATATGTTTTACTTATGGTTATAATGTGAATTATTGCACTTGAAGTTAATTTCCCACCACCTCTGCTATGTCCATGTCTTTATGGGCCTTGCTCTGTGCACTGGTGTGCAGTCATGTTGGAACAAGAAGGGGCCATCCCCAAACTGTTCCCACAAAGTTGGGAGCATGAAATTGTCCAAAATGTCTTGGTATGCTGACGCCTTAAGAGTTCCCTTCACTGGAACTAAGGGGCCAAACCCAACCCCTGAAAAACAACCCCACACCACAATCCCCCCTCCACCAAATTATTTGGACCAATGCACAAAGCAAGGTCCATAAAGACATGGATGAGCGAGTTTGGGGTGAAGGAACTTGACTGACCTGCACAGAGTCCTGACCTAAACCTGATAGAACACCTTTGGGATGAATTCAAGTGGAGACTGCAGGCCAGGCCTTCTTGTCCAACATCAGCGCTTGACCTCCCAATTGCCCTTCTGGAAGAATGGTCAAACATTCCCATAGACACATTCTTAAACCTTGTGAACGGCCTTCCCAGAAGAGCTGAAGCTTTTATAGCTACAAAGGGTGAGCCAACTCAATGTTGAACCCTATGGACTAAGACTGAGATGACAGTAAAGTTCATGTATGTCTATAGGCAGGTGTCCCAATACTTTTAAATAAAAAAAAAAATAATAATAATAATAATAATAATAATAATAATAATAAATAATATAAATATATATATATATATATATATATATATATATATATATATATATATATATATATATATATATACGTACATACATACGTACATACATACGTACATACATATACACACGTATGTGTGCTTGAGTTTTCGGATGCACACCCTAATGCAATAGGCTGTGCACGCCTATGATCGCAATGCAGTGTCTTTGTGCTGGAGACCTGAAGACAAGCTCAGTCATGATGGGGAGATCCTCCAACCATTGTCCAACCAGCCTGGATCACAAGTTCTCACTGGCAGCCACAACAGTGTGACACTGGGAGTAGCTATTCTGTGCCTTAGTCCCTACCCTGTTTCCCCGAAAATAAGACCTAGCGTGATTGTCTGTGATGGCTACAATATGAGCCCTACCCCCCAAATAAGCCCTTCTCTGTTTCCCTGAAAATAAGCCCTATCCTGAATATAAGACCTACAAGGACTTTAACTAGGGCTTATTTGGGGGGTAGGGCTTATATTGCAGCCATCACCGACAATCACGCTAGGTCTTATTTTTGGGGAAACAGGTAGTAGATTCTAATCTGACATGGAATCAGACCTCTAACTAGCAGAAGTGGCCATCGGATGCCTAACCCTCTAGCCTATGGTGGTTATTCAGCACTGAGCTAAAACTAGCAATAGAATCCCAGACCAAAAGAGACAGAGTTGACTAAAATAACAGAAGCTGCATATAAACTCTATTGCAATAAACAGGTTCACCTACTAACATTCTGGAAACTAACCACTGCACACATACAGCAGCACAGACTTAGCTATCTGGCACTGTGCATCTAATATAATAACAACAGGACAAAGATACATCTGTCACACAGATTTTGTTACAAACTCAAGAAGCTATGCCGTTAACCACTTCAGCCCCGGAAGAGTTTACCCCCTTCCTGACCAGAGCACTTTTTTGCGATTCGGCACTGCGTCACTTTAACTGACAATTGCGCGGTTGTGCCACATGGCTCCCAAACAAAAACCTGTGTAAGTTCACCTTACAGATTTTTCTGTATAGGTGAACTTACCCTTTAAACTATTAGAATACTTGCCTAATTGTACTTGCTTCTTGCCTGGGTTAAATACAGCAGCTCCTGTTTGTATAAAGTCATGTGGCTGAGTTCTGGTAACTCCCCTTTTTATGACATCTCAGTCTTCCAATCGGGGCTTCTGACCTAGCTAGCAGGGACAGGAAGTAACTAACAGTGATAATTAATAAGCAAAAGCTATTTACAAATACAGACAGCAGAGGGCAGCAGATCACTACACAATCAAATGTTTGTAGGTCCTCTGTGACCTTTGGACATACCTCTTAGCAGACCAGTACCATTTGGCTTATACCAGTTGATGGTGGTTGTTCCCCAAGATAAGGACAGAGCCAGGGATCTCTGCACAGTGATACATGAACATTGCTAGAATCCTGGAATACCCAGGTCACTGAGCCAAGGGGAAATGGGAGCACATACAGCATGGAGCAATTCAACTGTGGGAAGGGTTTTAAGGCCCATAGCTAAAATCAAACCATAGTACTGAGATTCTCATGCTTATATCTGCAGTGATTTCAAGCTGGACAAACTGTATATAGGGTGGTAAGGAAGTGTGTGGTGCATCATAAACTGGGTGTGGCCAATGTATTTTAGGGATGTGCTGTAACAGGGACTTATGAATACACAGCAAAAAAAGTGGCTGTTGAGCACATATAGGAAGGTATGCAGTTCACTTAGTAAAAAAAATAACAATTCCAAGAAGAATCAGTTCCAGTATGCAAGAGAAGTGATACTGTGCAGTGTCCATATTGACAATGACATGGCAAAATAATATATTGAGACTTACACCCAACATATAGAAGAACTACCATAATGCAGACTAAATAAGAATATATACTGAGAATTACACCCAACATACAAGACCAAAGAAGTGGTACTGTGCTGTGTCCATATATACAGAATAATAACCGATACCATACATGCCAACAGTCCCGATTTTCCCCCGGACAGTCACAGGATTTAGACCATTGTCCCGTTTTTACATTGTCATTTGTCCTGACTCCCAGAGAATCACCAGGGCACTGGTGATGATCTCCACTGCCATTTTACAGAAGACCAGCTCTCGTGGAGCCCGGTCACTCGCCAAGGGGAAGTAATAAGAGGAGGAGCCCAGGTGGCTGCCAATTGAAATGGAGCTGCCGCCAACCCCCGCCCCCAGGGTTGGCAGAAGCTTAATTTCTATTGGCAGCCACCCGGGCTCCGCCTCTGGTTTGGACATGATGTAAGGAGGGACTCCGTTGGGGACACCGGATGTAAGGAGGGACTCCGCTGTGGGCACCTTATGTAAGGAGGGAATCTGCTGGGAATGCCTGATGTAAGGAGGGACTCCACTGGGGGGCACTTGATGTAAGGAGGGACTATGCTGGGGACACCTGATGTAAGGAGGGACTCTGCTGGGAATGCCTGATGTAAGGAAGGACTCCGCTGGGGGCACCTGATGTAAGAAGGGACTCTGCTTGGGGCACCTGATGTAAGGAGGTACTCCGCTGGCGATACCTGATGTAAGGAGGGACTCCATTGGGGACATCTGATGTAGGGAGGGACTCTTCTGGGGGCAACTGATGTAAGAAGAGACTCCGCTGGGGACAACTGATGCAAGGAGGGACTCCGCTGGGAATGCCTGATGTAAGGAGGGACTCCCCTTGGGGCACCTGATGTAAGGATTGACTCCACTGGGGAACTTGATGTAAAGAGAGAATCTGCTGGGGGTAGCTGATGTAAGGAGAGACTCCACTGGGGGCACCTGATGTAAGCAAGGACTCCGCTGGGCTCACCTGATGTAAGGAGGGACTCAGCTGGGAGCACCTGATCTAAGGAGAGACTCTGTTGGGGGCACCTGATGTAAAGAGGAACTCTGCTGAGAATGCCTGATGTAAGGAGGGACTCCCCTGGGGACACCTAATGTAAGGAGGGACTCCACTGGGGGCACCTGATGTAATGAGGGGCTCCACTGGGGGCACCTGATGTAAGGAGGAACTCCACTGGGGGCACCTGATGTAAGGAGAGACTAAGGTGGGATCCTGCATTCACTATATCTGGTCTCCCACAGCACACAGAACATGGAAATGCAATTATTTTAGTAAATATAAATGGCTAAATACCTTTTCCCAGCAGTATATAGCAGTCTTGTGGCTTTTTTACTGTCTGGTTAAACCTTGTAGGAGGAATTTTCATTCTCCTTTCACTGTCCTATGAGGCTGCACGACCCCTGACAATTTGTCTGTTGGCTGATTGGCCCTGTGCTGATCACATGCACCTCCCCCAAAAAAAACTAAAAATCTCTCTATCAATACACACCAAAGTGAGCATTTGCAAAGTGTCTCCTGGGGGTCTGTACTATCAGCAGATGGATCAGGGACTGTGGAAGAAAGGGAGGATCAGAGAAGACATGATCAACCAGCCTTTTTACACACTGTAGAGGATTAACCCTTTAGGTTCCACAGTAAGTATAACAAGCATGCATATACAGACTGATTTTACTGTTGTGGGTTTAGTAACACTTTAAGCTGTATTAAAAGCACAAGCAAACATTCATTATATTGCAGCTTACCAATTCTTAGATGTAACGGCTTCATTTGTTTCAATTTTTAGGCTTTCTCTCTTCTATTTTTATCTGATGATCCAACAAGTAAGGTTGTTGTTTTTTTTACAGATGAGACAAACCACTTAACACTGGCAGGAGTTAATAAAATGATCGGGTTTAGTATCACTTTCAAGCTGTATTAAACCCACAAGCAAACATTTATTATATTGCAGCTTACCAATTCTTAGATGTAATGGTTGCATAGTTTCCATTTTTAGGCTCTCTCTCTTCTGTTTTTATCTGGTGATCCAGCCAGCAAGGTTGTTGTTTTTCATGGATGAGACAAACCACTTAACACTGACAGGGGTGATTAGAATGATCGGCTTTTATTTATTCTTGCAAAACCTGTATGGCAAAAGGAAAAAACTGTTTGTCATGGGGGGCTGGCTTGGCACCATATTATATCTTAACCACTACAATACAGGGTACTTTCGCCCCCTTCCTTCCCAGCCCAATTTTCAATGTTCTCGCAATTTCAATGACAATTGCGCGGTCATGCTACGCTGTACCCAGATTAAATTGTTATCATTTTGTTTGCACAAATAGAGCTTTATTTTGGTGTTATTTATTAATGACTCCGTTTTTTATTTTTTGTGATATAAGCGAAAAAAGAGCGGAAATTTGGGAAAAAAACAATATTTTCTTCTTTCTATTTTAAAAGAAATCCAATAAAATCGAATTTTGTTATAAATTTAAGCCAAAATGTATTCTGCTACATGTCTTTGGTAAAAAAAAATTGGTTAAGTGTATAATAATTGGTTTGTGTGATCACGGACATATGTACGCAAATGATCATGTACATATGTGTGCAGGTGATCACGGACATATGTGTACAGATAATCTTTGGGACATGTGATTTTAGTGGGACATATGTGGGGGACATGTTTTTATTATTGGGGACATGTGTTTTTATTATTTGGGGACATGTGTGTTTTGGGGATGTGTGTTTTGGGGACATATGTTGGGACATTGTGTTTATACTGTGTGGTGTGTTGTGTGTTTTACACTAGACTGGTGATCAGTGAGTAAAAAGCTGTAAAAAACAGCTCATACTAACTGATAATCAGCCGGCTGCAGCGATCTGCTCTCCTCTCCTCAACGATGACTTCTGTGTGAGGAGAGGAGGAGCCGATTGCCTAGCAACCAGCTGTTTGTTTACATCACATGACGGCCGTGATTGGACACGGCCGTCATGTGATCAGGAGGGCCAATCACAGAGCCCTCCTGCCGATCCGAGATGCGCCGTGTCCGGGTGACGCGGGCACGTCGGGATTGCGCCGCACGATCCCCCTACTTCTAATGGACGTTCAGGAATGTCCACTCAGAAGTAGAGAGCTTCCACCCGGCTGTATATGTACATTGGCCGGGTGGGAAGTATAACATACTCTAAAAGTTCAAGCTAGCATTTAAGGGGCCTGATGCCATTTCAGTATATTTGTCCTTTATTTTTGTGATTTCTGCGTATCCTGCACCCCTAAACCTTTTAGTTCAGCAACAAAAGGTAAAAAGATGAAAGTGTCATTAACATGCTGTTCATACTCACTCAGTCACTATGAGATTTTTTTTCTGTATTCTGCAAAAACCAGGTTGATCCGGCTATTCTCTATTTCCCCCTTCTGTTCATGTCCCCAATTCAGCTAGGGATTTTGCAGCTGTGGTGGTAGCTCTACACATGCTCAGTTTTCAGTAAGTTTCTATGCTAAGAATTTCTTCCCTATCACATCTGAGCAGCCCATGTGACTATAGAGTCACACATGTGGGAGTATACCGAGTGCTAAATGACAGCCCACTCCCTCCCTCCTCCTCTAGTCTGTGTCACGCCCCTCCAGCCTGTGACTTAGAATAAGAGGATGGTGAAGCCTCCTTTAATGATAAATGTAATATCCCCATTGTGTTTTATAACAAACTATGAAACATGATTTTTTTTTTTTTTTCAAAATTTTTCATTTTTTTTTGTTTGTTTAGCAAAAAATAAAAACCCCAGCTGTGATTAAATACCACCAAAAGAAAGCTCTATTGGTTTGAAAAAAAAATGATAAAAATGTAATTTGGGTACAGCGTTGTATGACCGCGCAATTGTCATTCAAAGTGTGATAGCGCTGAAAGATGAAAATTGGTCTGGGCAGGAGGGGGGTTTAAGTGCCCAGTAAGCAAGTGGTTAAAAAAAGTACCCTTTTCCTAATCAATAGGATTAACCACTTAAGCCCCGGACCATTTGGCTGGCAAAAGACCAGATTGTTTTTTGCGATTCATCACTGCGTCTTTTTAACTGACAATTGCGTGGCTTCCAGACAAAATTGATGTCCTTTTTTCCCCACAAATAGAGCGTTCTTTTGGTGGTATTTGATCACCTCTGCGGTTTTTATTTTTTGCGCTATAAAGAAAAAAATTGCTTACATTTTGAAAAAAACGCATTACTTTTTAATTTTGCTATAATAAATATCCCCAAAGTATATAAAAAATTTTTTTCCTCAGATTAGTCCGATATGTATTCTTCTACATATTTTTGGTAAAAAAAAACGCAATAAGCGTTTATTGATTGGTTTGCTCAAAAAAGTTATAGCGTCTATAACTATGGCATTTTTATTAATATTTTTTTTTTTTACTAGTACTGGCGGCGATCAGCGATTTTTATTGTGACTGCGGCAATCAGTGCGATTAAAAATGCTTTGATTACTGTGTAAATGTGACTGGCAGTGAATGGGGTTAACCACTAGGTGGCACTGTAGGGGTTAAGTGTGTCCTAGGGAGTGATTCTAACTGTGGGGGGGGAGGGGCTATGTGTGACACGACACTGATAACCATTCCCAATTACAGGGAACGTTGATCAGTGTCCTGTCACTAGGCAGAATGGGGAAATGCTTGTTTACATCAGCATTTCAGCGTTCTTCCTCTCCATGAGACAATCGCGGTTATCCCCCTGGACATCGAGTCCCAGGACCCATGATCACACTCATGGAGGTCGCAGCGTGCCCACAAACCGCTTCTCAAAGGGCAACGTACAGGTACGTTAATCTGCCTGTACGCGCCCTTCTGCCGACGTATATCGGCGTGAGCCAGTTGGCAAGCAGATTACTAACCAGCTAAACACAATGGGTATATTACATGTACATTAATGAAGGCTTCATCTCCCTCTTATTCTAAGACACAGGCTGGAGGGGCGTGACACAGACTGGGGCTGGCAGAAATCTGCCCAAACCATGTTATTTCCACAAAATAATAAAGATTTGATTTCAAATATACTGTATTTGGATGCCAATTTAAAACAGTTTATTTATATTTATTTATTTTGACTCTGTATTCCAAAGGCTGTTTTTTTGTTTGTTTGTTTGTTTTTAACCTGTGACCAGTAGCAGAGGACTAGAAGCTCCTCCTGTTTATGTTTACCTGCAGACAGGCTGGGAAAGAGCTGGGTCATGTGACAGCTGTATATTGATTAGAAAAAAGATACTTAGATTTTTTTTAAACAATTGCTTACTGGGCACATAAATCCCCCTCCTGCCCAGACCAGTTTTCAGCTTTCATCGCTGACGTACTTTGAATGGCAATTGCACGGTCATACAACACTGTACCCAAATTAAATTTTTATAATTTTTTTTCTTTTGGTGGTATTTAATCACAGTTGGGGTTTTTATTTTTTGCTAAACAAAAAAAAAAAATCATGTTTCATAGTTTGTTATAAAATTTTGCAAACAGGTAATTTTTCTCCTTCTTTGATATGTGCTGATGAGGCGGCACTGGTGGGCACTGAAAGGCTGCACTGGTGGGCACTGATAGGCACAGATAAGGCTGCACTGATAGGCACAGATAAGGCGGCACTGATGGGCACAGATAAGGTGGTACTGATGGGCACAGATAAAGTGGCACTGATGGGCACAGATAAGGTGGCACTGATGGGCCCTTATGGGTGGCACTGATGGGCACTGCAGGGCACTGATAGGTGTTACTGATAGGTACCACTGATAGATGGCACTGATAGGTGGCACTGGTAGGTGACACTGATGGACAGCACTGTTGAAGAGGCACTGATTGGTAACACTGATAGGTGGCACTGTGGGCACTGATAGGTGGCACTATGGGCACTGGTAGGCGGCGCTGGTGGGCACTGGTAGGCGGCACTGTTGTGCACTGGTAGGTGGCATTGGCAGGTGTCACGTGTGGGCACAGATGAGCTGGCGGCAGCTCTCCTTGATCGGGGCCAATGTCCCTCTGACAGCAGCAGGTGATCAGCTTTTTTTTTTTCTCCTCTTGCTATCAGCGGGAGGAGAAAAAATAGCTGATTATCGACTCTGTTTACATCACATAATCAGCTGTCATTGGCTGACAGCTGATCACATGGTAAGGGGTTGGGATCGACCACTTACTCTGATCTGTGATCAGCCGAGTCTCATAGATTCGCTGACCACAGAGCGCACTGCAGGTAGGTCGAGCACAGGAGGACATCTATTGACACACTCCCGGCAAAGTAGGATCTGAAGAAGTTAATTAAAATATTTACAGTGCCATCATCCACTTACAGAAATAGAAGGGGCAATGTAAATTTAACAGTGTGTGTTTAGTATTAAAGGGGTTGTAAAGGCAGAAGGTTTTGTATCTTAATGCATTCTATGCTTTAAGATAAAAAACCTTTTGTGTGTAGCAGCCTACCCAGCCCCCTCTAATTACTTACTTGAGCCCCTTTCTCTCTCCAGCGATGTCCACAAATGTCTAAACAGTCCATGACACTCCTCCTGATTGGCTGAGACACAGCAGCGGCGCCATTGGCTCCCGCGGCTGTCAATCAAAGTCAGTCAGCCAATCAAGGATGAGAGGGGGCTGGACCAAGTTAGGGCTCCATGTCTCAATGCATACAAGGCGTTGTGACTCGGCTCCAGTGCCCCATAGAGAGCTGCTGGCTGTGGGGGCACTCAATAGGAGGGAGGGGCCAGGAGCAGCAGGCTGCTCTGTGAAAAACCAACTGAACAGGTAATTATAACATGTTTGTTATTAAAAGCATTTACAATCAATTTAAGGTAACTGGTGCTCAACCTATTTTTGTCCCACTGTACACCAAGGCCCAGAATCTGAGAAGTGAAATGCTAGCACTCTAAGCCACCTGGGGGGGGTATCCCCTGCCACATCTTAAGGGTAAGAGGGTGCTACACATAAACACAGAATGAGACATTATTAGGTGTACCTAGCACCCCTTCTAATACATAATCATGATAATAATTATATAATTTAGGGCACCACCATAGTAAGTGTATCAAATCGCTATGGTCTCTTTCACTCAAAGCAACTGAAGCTCCCAGTGTGTGTCTGCACCAAATCCATCAGATGCAACCAATTTCTTGAATTTTATGTTGCTAGACAATAAAGGAAGGTGTCTTTTACCTTTACTTTTCATTTAAACACTTATCACATATGACACATATGACATATGCATATTTTACTTTCTCAACCCTTTTTCTATAATTTAGACATTGGCAAGGTGAGGGTCCTCCTTTTCATTTACATTGACTACAAAATGGATCTACAGTACCTGAATTCCCATCCTATGTAATTTAGATAATGAATAGGCAATAAATAAAATGTACAATTGTGAGAGTTTAGAGTCTAGAGTAGCTAACAGGGAGGACAGGACAGGCTTAGAAATGATTCTGTGCCCACTGTATCACAATGAAAGATTAATGCAAACCTGTCATATCTGATAAGTGTTAAAACAAATATTAAAGGTAAAAGACACCTTCCTTTATTGTCTAGCAACACCAAATTCAAGAAATTGGTTGCATCTGATGGATTTGGTGCAGACACACACTGGGAGCTTCAGCTGATTTAAGTGAGTCTGGACTTCTGACATGTTGCTGTACCTTAGGGCCCAGTTACATCACTATACTGCAGTAAGGCACATTCTGTGCATTGGTACCATTTATTGTGATTGGTAACCCAATGCACCCACCTTACAGCACAATGCAGTAAGTGGTAACAAACTACTTTATAATGCAGTGCTGGGAAAATACATTTTTAGACCAATGTGGTGTGGTTGTGTGGATGTGCAGTTACATACATACAGCCATGGCACCTGTCAGCCTGTCATTGATCTATACAGCTTGCTGGCAATGGCTGTACATAAACCATCCGTGACTCCGACGTGCAGTAGTACATTTCTTTCCTGATGGTGTATGACCCTCTGTACCTCCTTGCAGGATCTCAAGTAGAGGGTGCTAAAACCTGTCCTTGTCTTCTAATTGTTCTCCTGCATTATTATTATTTAGGGTACTTATATATACTTATATTACTTATATTATCATCCTATCCATCAGTCTTCCAATGCCCATAGAGACTAGAAGGTCATTTCAACACACAACACACAGGCCTAGTCCACTGTTATGCCCCGTACACACGATTGGACTTTCCTACAACAAAACCATGGATTTTTGTTTGAAGGAAATTGGCTCCAACTTGTCTTTCATACACAAACGTTGGCCAACAATTATGAACGTGGTGACATACTAGACATACGTGATATCTCCATTACGAACGCTAGTTATATCTCCAGCTCGTACTTGATTCCGAGCATGCGTGGACTTTTGTCCGACAGACTTGTGTACACACGGTTGGAAAGTCCAACAACAAACATTTGTTGGCGGAAAATTTGAGAACCTGCTAGCCAACATTTGTTGTCGGAAAGTCCGACAAAAAATGTTCGATGGAGCATACACACGGTCGGACTTTCCGGCAACAAGCTCACATCCAACATTTGTTGTCGGAAAATCTGATCGTGTGTACTAGGCATTAGTTGGCACCATCAGAAAACTCATCCTGAAAAATGTCATGCATCACTGCAGTGCATGTAATCATGAAGTAGTTGCAAAGTGGCAGCATGAGATTAGCAGCACTGAGCTCACACAAGGGATGAAAGGGAAAAAGTTTAAAGATATATTTACCAACACTTTGCTTATCAACTGAACTCTGCTAAAGCCAAGGACATTGCAAGTATTCTTCCTTTTCAACTCTTTTTTTTATTTCCTGTTGCTTTATTGTCTCTTTTTTCCTGTGTAACACTCTTTTTTTCTGTAAATATTTTGTTTGCACCAATTTGACCTCTTAAACCTTATCCTGAAAAGTGTTAACCTTGTCTTTAGGTGCGCAATGCAAACTGAGAAAAATAAGCCCTGTCTCTTGAAGAGTGCTACTGTAGTATAAATCTCTGAACATACCTGTCTGTGGTGACAGTGTGTGTTACAGACCTTTATTCTAAAATCATAGGTGGTATTGCTAATATTGTGAAAGGTTGATAGGCCCAAAGCTATCTGGTGGCAGTTTGGAGTTTAAAGGGTTAATTGCTTAACTAATTTAACCACGTCAGCACCGGACCGTTTAGCTGCCCAAAGACCAGAGTGTTTTTTGCGATTTGGCACTGCGTCCCTTTACTTGACAATTGCACGGTCGTGCGTTGTGGCTCCCAAACAAAATCTTTTTTTCCCCACAAATAGAGCTTTCTTTTGGTGGTATTTGATCACCTCTGCGGTTTTTATTTTTTGTGCTATAAACAAGAAAAAAGACCAACAATTTTGAAAAAAAAAACGCAATCTTTTTTACATTTTGCTATAATAAATATCCCCAAAAAATATATAAAAAAACTTTTTTTTCCTCAGTTTAGGCCGCTACGTATTCTTCTACATATTTTGGGTAAAAAAAAAATTGCAATAAGTGATGCACTGAGTGAGTCTAACTGTGGGGGGGCTGGGCTACATGTGACACGACACTGATCACCGCTCCCGATCGCAGGGAGCAGTGATCAGTGTTAGTGTCACTAGGCAGAACGGGGAGATGCTTGTTTACATCAGCACTTCCCCGTTCTTCATCTCGGTGAGACTATAGCAGGTATCCCTGTGGACATTGATTGCGTGGGACCTGCAATAAAGCTCACGGACCTCGCGACGGGCGCCCACGCCCACAATGCCGCATCTTAAAGGGCAATGTACAGGTATGTTAATATGCCTGTACGTGCCCTTCTCCCGACGTATATCGGCATGAGCCAGTAGGCAAGGGGTTAACCCAGTGGCAATCCCTCTCAGGCTGCTGGCACCTTAACTGAGTCCTGCAAGCTGGGAAATCTTTGTGTTGGGCGCAGCTGAGATCGGCATTGTTATGAAAGTGACAGCTTGGTGACAGTTCTTTGTCATGAGTTGGTGAGAAGGGCAGGGATCTGATATCCACGTTCATCAAACTAATCATTACCTAAGGGCCAGTTCACACCAGATGCAGTTCCGTGCAGTTCTGTTTTTTTCTGCACCAATACAGTCAGTTCCAGTCAGTTTCTGCACCAGAAACTGACAGGAAACTGACTGCATGGTGTGAACTAGAGCCATTGGAATACATGGAAACCACTGTGCATGCATTTTTAGTGCAGAAAAAAAGTGCAAGGAACTGCATCTGGTGTGAACTGGCCCTAAAAAAAAGGTTTTGGCTACAGTCTGTGCTCCCAATGGACATATTTCATACTACTTCCTGCCCCCAAGAAATTTTGTCATCAAGGTTCGAAATGATTAAAAATGTTGCCAAAAACAGAAATCAGACAGCACTCCATCTCCCCCGTGTGCATAACATTATAACATTTTAAACTGTGGTCTATGTTCTATGGTCACAGCATACACTTTCAGTTTATAACATCAGAATTGTACCCGCAATACAAACAATAATTATTTTTGACAATTCAATATAAGCTTACATGATATTAGTGCTGTCTGTATTCTGCCCATCTCTTTCCACAACTTCCTGGATTCCCTGCATGCTTTGCAGCTTCTTCTCTGTTGTTTACGTTCAGTTTCTAGGACTACATATCCCATGGTGCCTTTCTGCCTGCAAGCAATAATTCCTGTACTGACTCTACTTCCTGAAACTCCTCCTCTCAGCACCAGTCTGTAGTTCTGAAGGCAGGCTCTCTGACATGTGTGACGCAGCAGTGCCTACTCTTTTGACCATAGATACATTTTATAGTATATGTTTAGTAAAACATTTCCCAAGCTTTCTCAGTAGTTAGACGGTAGATGCCTACCTCCCCCTCAGCTGTTCTGTACTTACCTTGTCCAACAGCTGCAGTTTTCTATGCTGTCTGCAGCCCATGTTAGGTACGTTGGAGGAGACAAAATCTATTTGTTGAGGGGTCTTGGGATGGGCGCTGGGGACATTTTTTAGCAATCGTGTATGTTTTTTCCTTTGGATTTGAACTTAAAAAGTGAAGCTTTGCTCTCTTATAGGAAGCATCGAGAAATGTTAAAGTGTTTTTTAACCCATACATAACAAGCACTGCCAGCTCTATTATAGGCAGGCATAGCACACTGTATTATGCCCTGTACACATGGTCGGACATTCCGACGACAAAATCCGTTGTATTTTTTTCTGATGAATTTTGGCCCAAACTTATCTTCCATACGCACAGTCGCACAAAGTTGTCAGAAAATTCCGATCGTTCAGAACGAGGTGACGTACAACATGTACGTCGGAAGTATAAATAGGCCAGTAGCCAATAGCTTTAATCTCGCAATTTATTCTGAGCATGCGTGGCACTTTGTCCGTCGGAATTGTCTACACACGATTGGAATTTAAACGATCGGATTTTGATGTCGGAAAATTTTAGATCCAGCTCTTAAACTTTGTGTGTCGGAAATTCCGACGGAAAAAGTCAGAAGGAGCCCACACACGATTGGATTTTCCGACAACACCACGACGCGATCCGATCGCACATTTTCCATCAGAAAGTCTGACCGTGTGTACAGGGCATTAGTCTTCTATAAAAACGAGGCATGTAAATATCATTTTAGGCCGGTCACGTGACTCGCGGCTGCTGTATACCCCTGATACACGGATTCTGCGGGTGGTGTAGAAATCTCCCTCAAACGTCAGCCGCTGATTTTCGTGGTCATTACAGAGAGGGGGATACAGGATGTGGCAGGATCAACCAGGTTTTTTTACAGTTTAGAGGGGCAGATTACACAGCACAAGCACTGTGCTGTTTAATCTGCTTTAAGGGACCAGGATCTCAATTTTTTGGGGGGGTTAATAAACACCTTAATTGTACATAAGCGGTACCCTGTAAAAAAAGTTTTTTTTATATATTTTTTGGGGATATTTATTATTTATTATAGCAAAAGGTAAAAAATATAGAATTTTTTCTAAATTGTCACTCTATTTTTGTTTATAGCGCAAAAAATAAAAACCGCAGAGGTGATTAAATACCACCAAAAGAAAGCTCTATTTGTTGGAAAAAAAGGAAGGCATTAAATTGATGCCTCTAAATACCTTTTATTCAGATATCTTCAGGCAGGTCCCGGGCCGCTCTCCTACTCCGATCCAGGGTGGGAGGGGCTGAGGTCTCCCTCTGATGTCAGGGAGGTCACGTGGCTGCTCAGCTGCTCACACTGTAGCCCTGGATCAGAGTGGGATGGCAAAGAGTCACATGACCGGTCTAAAGATATGTAAAAGGGGTATTTATATGCTTTGTTTTAAAAAAAAAGGTGCACTGTGTGTTATTGCTGCATACAAGAGAGGAACTGCCAGTGACATTTGTTAAACTTTTACACTAATAGCGGCGGGAGGTGTGTCAGAGACGGTTTACACAGACAGACACAGGAGCTGACAGGCAGTAGGGGAGGGGGAGAGAGGAGACACAGCGGATGACAGAGACACGTAAACTGACCATGGTGTCAGGGCTCAGCAGCCATGGTAAAACTGTGTGCTGTATATCGGCAGTGTGTGATCATCTAAGGCACTGCTGCCTCTGATTGGTAGCCTCAGGAGATTTAGAGTGATATTTGGTGATGTCACTACTGTGCTGCTGTAACACAGGTACATTACATATATTGCGTACCACAAATATTTCTGAACTACTATGAGTTAAAGCTGTGTGTGTTTAGCAGTGATCACCACAGGTAATCACTGGCTGTGCGGACAGCTATGGTTACCAATGACACAAGTAGTCGTTTACAGCAGCAGTAGGAATTAGAAGCAATTCACAATGGTCCAAATCACGAACACGAATGTAGCCAAAGGCTACTTTCACACTGAGGCATTGGGGGCGCCGGCGATAAAGCGCCGCCATTTTTTGCAGCACTTTACCGTTGTTTTTGCGGCACTTTTCGGATGCTAGTGAGGCGCCTTTAATACCCGCTAACGGCCAAAAAAGGGTTAAATGCGCCCGTAAAGCACCACTGCAATGGTGCTTTGCCGGCTCTTTGGCGATGCTGCCCATTGATTTCAATAGGCAGGGGCGCTGTAGGAGCAGTGTATACACCACTCCTACAGCTCCTCGAAGATGCGGCTTGCAGGACTTTATTTGGCGTCCTGCCGGCGCACCGCTCCAGTATGAAAACACTCTGGCTTTCACACTGCAGTGGGAGGAGAGGCTCTTCACGGGCGCAATTTTAACTCGATAGTGTCTGTACAGGCGCATCATATTGAGAGAACAAAGGTGCCCTTGTGCTCCTTCATCCAGAGTGGGGGCACTCTAATAAAGGAGGCCTATTACTGGCCAGATCACTAGGTGAAAACAGAGCACTAAAAGTCTGGAAAATTGGTGTCCCCCATCAGTGCCCAATCTGCACATTTGTGCCCCCATCAGAGCCCCCTCCCCCGCTAATTTGTTTCCCCTTAGAGCACTCAGCACATATGCGTCTCCATCAGAGCCCCCCATCACCCATCAGAATCCCCCCCCCAGATTAGTGTCTCCTAAGAGACCCTGCCACACATTTGTGCCCCCATCAGAGCCCCCCCTCCACATTTGTGTTGCCATCAGACCCCTCTCCCCCATCAGAGCCCCCCCAATATTTGTATCACCATCAGACCCCTCAACACACATTTGTGTCCCCATCAGAATCTCTTGTCATATTTGTGTTCCCCTCAGAGGTCCCTGCATATTTGTTTCCACCTATAGAGCCCCTCCCTAAATTTGTGACTCTCTAAGCCCTTGTACACACGGTCGGAAATTCTGCCAACCAAATCCGTCGGATTTTGTCCATCGGATTTAGTCCGACGGATTGTGTCCGAAACTGTTGCATACACACGGTCGGACTAAGTTGTCGAAAAATCCGATCTTTCAGAACGTGATGACGTAATTTCGTTACGATGGGACTACATTCAGGCTAGTAGCCAATAGCTTTGATGTAGGAATTTGATCTGAGCATGCGTGGCACTTGGTCCGATCAAAATTCGCTACACATGACCGGAGTATGTCCGATCGAACCAGTTGGTCGGGAAATATTTCCAACATGTTGAAAAATTGGGTCCGACGGATATTCCGACGGAATCAGTCCGATGCATACCACACACAGTCGGATTATCCGACGACACGGTCCGATAGGACAGATTCCGACGGATTCTCTGGCCGTGTGTACTAGGGCTAAGAGTCCCCACACATTTGTATCCTCATCAGAGAAACACAACCTCTGCTCATGTGTATAACTAGCAATCTCCCCCACATTTGTGTCTCATTTACATCAGCGTCCTTGACAGTTCAGACTGACTTGCAGATCTTCAGCACCTCCCTGGCTTCTGACTGAGGTGTGTTGTACACACAATTACAGTGGTAAAGAACACTGATGCACAGCAGGGCGGAAGGCTGGAGGTGTAGCACGTCTGCAACAAATTACATCTTTTGTTGCTAGGTCACTGGTGGTCCTAGCAACCAACACCACAGTGAGGCGGGGGGAGGGGCGGTGGTTTTGGGCAGCTTGTTGGGCTGCAGGATCTGTGCTGCATACTGCCAGGGGGGTGAGTGTTGTACTATTTTTTTTTCCCCCTTTTCCTCCCTTCTCCTCCCCTCTCTCCTTTCTTCTGGAGTTATCTCCGTTACATATCTCCAGGTACTTTTGAACTTATTCCACTCTTTCCATTTATCCTTCCGTTCTACCTCTTCGTCCCCATTTTCATCCTCTCTCTCCAGCTTTTGTATCATATTTACTCCAAATATCCAATCCAAAGTTTTAGGGCTCTCTGTTTCCTGCCATTTTTTTGGAATTAAAGAGGAAGTAAACCTCGATGAGTTTACTTCCTCTTTCATTCCCTGCAAAGGTAAAGCATAATAGACTACTATGCATCACATAGTAGGCCATTATGTGTCACCTGACACAGGAGCCAGCGAAGTCACCGCTGTCCCCTGTAGTCTGGCACATCCATCTTCTCGGTGGGTCTTGCTGTGCCGCCGCTGTCATTCGGCGAAGCTGCGATGACGTCACTCCCGCGCATGGGAGCCGCCACGCGCGGCATATTCGCCGTTGACGGTCTTCTGTCGCCGCCGCCTTCTGTTCTTCTGTTCTTGTCTTCTTCTTCTTCTTCAGATGTTGCCTCGCCAAGTCCTCTGCTCACAATGATGGGGAGCGGGCACGCGGCGACTTATATAGGGACAAGGGGCGGGGTCTTCGGTGGATGTCACATGGGTGGATGTCACATGGTGACCCCGCCCCCTTACGATGTCACAGTCCCGGAGGATGCTGGGACTGTCGCCATTTGACATCAACCCATGTGACATCCACCCATGTGACATCCACCGAAGACCCCGCCCCTTGTGAGCGGAGGACTCGGCAAGGCAACATCTGAAGAAGAAGACAAGAACGGAAGGCGGCGGCGACAGAAGACCGGGCCACCTCCTGTAAAAGAGCTAGAAGAAGGCGCGGTGGCCCGGCAGAGAACCGAAGAGGGGGACAAGACCCCCGAAGTCGGAAGAAGAGGCCGGCGGCGAGGAAGAAAGCCGGGCTCCTCCGCTAGCAAAAGAGCTACAAGAAGATAGCGGAGGAGTCCGGCGAGAAGACCCCCGAAGACGGAAGACCCCCAGAGCTGTGCAATAAAATATTTTAACCCTGTGTTGTGTTTTTTTTTCATTCACATAGGGTGGGGGGCCGGTATCCGGGACCCCCTTATTAAAGGGGGCTCCCGGATTCCGATAAGCCCCCCGCCCGCAGACCCCGACAACCAACGGCCAGGGTTGTCGGGAAGAGGCCCTTGTCCTCATCAACATGGGGACAAGGCGCTTTGGGGTGGGGGGGCGCGCGGCCCCCCCTTCCCAAGGCACCCTCCATGTTGAGGGCACGCGGCCTGGTACGGCTCAGGAGGCGGGGGCGCTCGCTCGCCCCCCCTTTCCTGGCCGGCCGGGTAGCGTGCTCGGACAAGGGTCTGTTGTGGACTTTGGGGGGACCCCCACGCCGATTTTTTTCGGCGTTGGGGTTCCCCTTTATGTCCATACCAGGTGGCGGGGCCAGCGGCGTCTCCTTCGCGACCCCCACCTACCTGCAGACCCGCTCGAAATGAGCGGACTTTTCTCCGGGCGGGAAAAGTCCGCTCATTTCAAAAGTACGGCGGACTGGCATACACACGGCCGGAATGTCCGCCGAAATGCGAGTCTGGCGGGAAGATTGGAGTGCAAAACTTCTTTCTAAGTCCGCCGTACTTTCAGGTCAAAAAATATGCCGGAGGCTACACACGGGGGGGATTGTCTGGCGACTTGAGTTTGCCGGACTTTTCCACCCGCTTGTTTGATCGTGTGTACGCGGCATTACTCATAGTGTATTCAATATTTACCCATCTCTTATCATTGCTCTCTTTTGTCCATTCTATTAATCGTGAAAGTGCCACCGCATTGTATTTTTCGGTAATCCGGCATCGCAAGGCCCCCTGATTTTTCTCTCGGTTCAATACCGAGGCATAAATTCAACACCTCCCTGGCTTCTGACTGAGGTGTGTTGTACACGCAATTACAGTGGTAAAGGACACTGATGCACAGCAGGGCGGAAGGCTGGAGGTGTAGCAGGTCTGCACCAAATTACATCTTTTGTTGCTAGGTCACTGGTGGTCCTAGCAACCAACACCACAGTGAGGCGGGGGGGGGGGGGGGGGGCGGTGGTTTTGGGCAGCTTGTTGGGCTGCGTGATCTGCGCTGCATACTGCCAGGGGGCTGAGTGTTCTGCACAGGTCCTGCAGTCCAATATAGCTTGAGCAAAGACTGACCCTGCAGTGAGTCTGAGGAATCAAGCTGCAGGCCTGAAAAAACTTTATAGTGGCCAGATGTGGCCTGCAGGCCATACTTTGGAGACCAGTGCTCTAAGCATTATACTCTCACTTCCAGCATCACAGGACTGAGCCACCTTCCGTGTTCCAAACCCTTGTGTGCTCTTCCTTACCCTCAGCCACTGCTACTACACGGTAGGAAGATCAGTTTACTTGGCCTTGAAAATGCATTGTTTTTCAAGTAAACGTGGAACATTCTCTTTTAGGTTTTCATGTAGGAACCACAGAAGGATATCATGAAGATCTTGTGCTCTGTAACCCCTATACAATAAACCCTTAAGAACAACGCACCCCAATGTAAACACATTGGTTTACGATAAAAGATGAAAAGAATAAAGTAACTAAATGAATTCACTGGGAGTCTGTGACAAAACTATTTCCTCTATTCATCTTCCGAGGACAGCAGCAGAAATTTTGGATTTCACATCACTTTTCATCCCCGTCACAATGAAAATATACTGTAGATGCTGATTAAAAACCCAACAATGTTTGTAACATTTCCAAACTCTACAGTATATAAAACTACAAAAAAAAGTTTAGGCTTCAGAAACATTTTAACGCTAACCCACCCTTACTGTCTTTCTATGTTTCCATGTATTTAATGCTTTGTCAAAAGAACTGTGGTAGATATCAGAAATAATGAACAAACGGCAAACTTATTCAGCCACATGTCCCTATGCTCCACTTAATGCTGAAGTGATCTTCTCTACATTCTTGCAAGTGGAGGAGCCTTGGACACAGAAGTCCTTTTGAAAATAATGGAATGCATCATGCCTTAGTGTTATGGTTAAAGGGAACCTGTGCTGAGAGAAATATATAGGCAGTAATTTCTGACCCCCTTATTTGGAAATGCTAATTATCTGGCCTTCATGCTCATCCATCGGCTTCAGTGCTGACAAGTACGGACAACCAGTGCTTTGGCCTAAATATTACTTTTTATTTGCTGTATCATTTTTTTCAGGCCCTTACTGAAGACAAAAATTGTCAGCAACTACCATTTGTTTCACCTCAAATTCTTACTAGGACATTGGTTAAAGGAGAAATATAGCCAAAGCTTTTTTGGCTATACTTTTCCTATGGATCACAGGAGTGCAGTTCTTTCTGAAGCCTGCTGTTGGCTGACATCAAAGAGCCAGTCCAGGCTATGAAAAAAATCCAGACGAAATGGTTGGGATCCACCCAGAGGCCTGCATTGGCACCTGGCTCAGCCTCCTGGTGATCTGCCAAGAACCTGAGCCAGCCCCTTCTGCCCCCACCACAGCCCAGTGCTCCAGTTAGCGCTGAAGGGGCAGAGCAGAGAGCCAGTAACTGACAGTCACGGCTCTTTGCTCAGAGCGAAGGGGGAGAACTGAGCGATCAGTGGTGTTTGAATTATCTGTGCAACGCTGACGGGGGACAGATGCAACATTGGACCAATGCTGCATCCACTTAAGTGAGTACAATGTGTTTTTTTTCCATAGCCCATACTACTCTAATATTTCTCAGTTCAGTTTTTTAGTCCCTTACTGTGCTTATTTCACTGAGTGGTAGAACATTTAAGTTAAATTCCAATATGCTTTTATTTTGTCTTCCCTTGGTTCCCCCACTCATACATACCAGTGCTGTCATCACTTGGTCCATTTGCTTCTATTTGCAGTGCAGGCTAATCATGGCTAGTGGGAGCATCCATCAGTGTAATGTATGAAGCTTTCTGAAAACATCACAACTCTCCACCCTATACAAGCAGTGGGCTGGCTCTATGGAGGATTTGCAAAAATACAAAAATGACTTGATGGATGTAAGTCTAGAGATCTCTGTTTAGGTTGCATTTGCATGCAAACTGTTTATTTGTTTATTCATTAAAGGGAGAGGCAGGGACATGAAACTGCGGAGTAAAGAGTTAGATGATACTGAACCTCCTCTAGCCAGTAAAGTGAGGCACGCTCAATTTGACTTGCTGCAGCTTATAATGCACATTGTGAGATGAACACAGTGTGCAGTAAAATATAGTACAGGAGAGGAGCCTGCACAAGTACACAACTGTGCTATACTGAAGAGATGGCTGGAGTGCAGCTTTAATTTGCACTGCAAATATTTAATGGCTACAAAGTCTCTTTAAAGGTTCCTAGTATGGAAAACATATAAGCTCATAAATGTCAACCTCATTTTTGTGCACACTTATTCACCACATTAAATCCACCAACACATTAAAACTCATTCTGAAAATTACTGTGTATCAGATGTGGTTTTATTTCATGTGCAAGTGGTTTTTACATAAAAGTTTAATCAAGACAACTTTTAATTCTCTTATGACTGCTTTTTTCCTTCTCTGCCTGATATTCTCACCTGGACAGACTGACAGAGGTTCTAACCCTGCCCCATTCTACTTAATATTGTTTTTTGTCTCTATCTCTATGGCATCACACGTGGATAAATGCTGCATGCAGTGATGTTGAAGAGGGCTCTGTGGCTCTGTCCTTGGGTGTCCGACCCCTCGTTCAAACAGTGGAGGTGCAGAATACCTTGTGAAGACCTGTCACTGTTTAGTGACAATCAGACAAAACTTTTTACAAAAGCGACCAAAGAGAAGTCTGGGCACATACCTCAGAATCCTGAACTTCTCAAAGGGAGAAGATTCCAAGCACGCTGAACACTTTCTGAATGCTCAAAAAAATATATATAGATATATAGATATAGATATATAGAGCCAAGTTTATTTTGTGCACACTTATTCATCACCACATCCACCAGCACATCATAACTCTATCTGAAAATGACTGGATATGAAATGTGGTTTTATTTTAATTTTACATGAAATTTTAAGCAAGCCAAGGCATAGCGCGAGGAAGGTTTATGACTGCTTACTTTCTTTTCTACCTGATATCCCTCACATGGACAGGAAGTATAAGGAAAATTGGCAGAACTTCTAATCCACTCTACTGAAAATTGCATTGTTTACGGGATACAGTAATTCATAGATGTTGTTGTCAGGACACAAGTATGAACCTGTGACCTCTGCGTTGTCTGGCAAAGCTCTTCTTGCTGAGCCACCTGAGATGCTGGGCAGTATCCTGTCTGATCCATTGGACACTCCTGCCTTATCCATTGGACACTGCTGCCTTGTTTCTGCTGAACGTTGAACTCCTTGCTGCTCTCATCAACTTCTTATTTTGCACTTCCTCTCCAGCCAATATCTCGCTCTTGTCACTCCTGCTGCCGTCTCTATCTCCACTACCACTCGTTACCAATTTTTGGCTTCTTCCTATGCTTCTGCTTGATCCCAGCCTGCAACCACTTGTTACCAACCTTTAGCTTGTTTACTGACTATGCTTCTGTTTCATCCCTAACTTCTGGTGGGGCAAACCTGAGGACTGTGACCTGATACAAATACACAGCAAAATCTCCACCATAAGAAGCTTTGAAGAAAATTGGTTAGTACTTTGACTCAGCACCTTGGGTGAGGCTGTTTCATCCCCTAGGGTGACCTGCTGCTGCACTTATCTAGCTGGTCTGTGGGAGCCTCTCTACTGCTATAGCTACTGACCTCCAAGCCTGACCCCTGACCATGACTGATGTATGGGTTTTGTTTCTGCCTTTAAGGGAATGACACTGGCAAACAAAAAAAATTGAAGGAAAACCCAGCAATTAATTACCCCTATCCCTCAGTCTTGTGAACAAATGGTACACAGTAACACAGAGGGGTGGACTCTGTCCCTTAATAAACCTCAAGAAAAAGATTTTAGAACAAATATTTTTTTTCTTTATTGTCTACGGAGGGACACAGGGATGAAGTAATTCATAGAGGTATGGGACATCCAGAAGCAATCCACCTGAGGAGTGGGCAATAACCACTAAGAGAACCAACAGATGTGGGATTACCAAAGGAAAATGTTGTTGAAAGACCAGAGAAAAGGGTTTAGTAGCAATAGAGGACTTCTTTCAGAAGGTAGGGCACCAAAGGGCAGACAGGTGTATTAGGGTAGGCCAGGAGCATCACAGAGGGAGCACTGTCATTAAGGGGTAGAGACATTGACAGCGAGAGGAGGAGAACTCAGTAATCACAAATAGTAAACAACAAATGGGAAAAACAGCTGGGGACAACATCAAGATGGTCAACACTGTAAATATATGAGCTAAAGCCGGAAGCCTATGAAAAACACACTCTTTTTTTCAGTAAAAGATAATTCCAAGAAAAAGAACCAACTTCAGAAGGAACAGACAAGAAGAGATCTCCCAATGCACATCAATTGTTGACAGAACAGTGTGACAGTATGAAATATAGATAGAAGAAGGCATCTTCTTCTAGTAACTAGGTCCCAAGAGGATCTCTATCCTTTGTAGGTAACAGAGTGTAAGTCTGTATTAGAAAATATAATTCTCACTCTCCTGAGAGGAGTATATAAACAGGGACCTGGTAACAAGAGTTTGAGACCTGTATGGCATAATGAGGACACTATGAAACCGTTAATGCCATCTGACTAAGAGAGCAGATTTAATAGATAAATAAAACCACAAAATGCTTCTGGAAAACGGTTGTTCACATTCAAAGTACTGCAAGATGGGTCAATAGTAAAGGGTATTACCTTTATCGCAGGGATAGAGAGGGTAAAAAAGGGGGAGGGGTATGTCTATATATCAGGAATAATCTACAAGTGAATGTGAGAGATTACATCACTAAGGGAGCTAGGGAGGAGGTGGAATCTTTATGGGTAGAGCTCCAAAGGGATAAAACGAAGGGGAAAATAATACTGGGAATATGTTATAGGCCCCCTAACCAGAGGGAGGTGGCAGAGGTGGACCTCCTATCACAATTTGGATTAGCAGCAAGGATGGGAAGTGTCATCATAATGTGAGATTGTAATTATCCAGACATAGACTGGGCGGAGGGAACCGTACATTCGTCTAAGACTCCAGTTCCAGTTCCTAAATGTCTTGCAGGACAATTTCATGGCTCAGATGGTAGACGCTCCAACCAGAAATAAAGTGTTACTAGATCTACTGATTACCAACAATACAAACCTGATCACGGATGTGGAAATAGGGGGCAATTTAGGAAACAGTAATCACAGGTCAATTGGCTTCTATATAATTCACACAAATAGGAAACATAAGGGGAACACAAAGACTCTGAATTTCAAGAGAGCCAACTTCCCTAAACCAGGAACCTTGCTAGAAGGCATAAATTGGGATGAAATCTTAGGAACAAAGAACACGGAGGAGAGGGTTCGCTTTAAGAGCATATTAAATAAGGGCATTAGCCAGTGCATCCCATTGGATAATAAATTTAAAGAGCGAATAAAAGTCCTGGATGGCTTAACTCCAATGTAAAAATGCATATAAAAGCAAAGGAGAAGGCATTCAAAAAATACAAGGTTGGGGGATCATCATCAGCATTCAGACTTTATTAAAAATTGCAACAAGAAATGTAAGGGTGCAATTAGGGCAGCAAAGATAGAACATGAAAGACACATAGCAGAGAAGAGCAAAAAACAAATTCCAAGAAATTCTTTAAATATGTAAACAGTAAAAAAGGGAGGACAGACCATATTGGCCCCATAAAGAATGAGGAAGGACATTTGGTTACCAAGGATGGGGAAATGGCGAAGGTATTGAATGTATTCTTCTCCTCAGTCTTCACAAGCAAATCAGGAGGGCTTTAGTAACCAAAACGACAGTGCTTATCCTCATGAAATGTCACTGGAAGCACCCTCATGCCTAACTGAGGACAGAATTAGAATTAGACTTGGGAAATTTAACATTACTAAATCACCGGGAACGGATAGCTTGCACCCGAGGGTACTTAGGGAACTCAGTCAAGTAATTGCCAGACCATTGTTCCTAATTTTTACTGACAGTCTACTGACTGGAATGGTACCAGCAGATTGGAGAAAAGCCAATGTAGCAGCAATATTTAAAAAGAGCCCAAAATGCATCCCTGGGAATTACAGACCAGTTAGCCCAACATCAATATTATGCAAGTTCTTGGAGGGGATGATAAGGGACTATATACGAGATTTTAGTAATTAAAACGGTACCATTAGCAGTAATCAGCAGGGATTCATGAATAATTGTTCTTGCCAAACCAATCTATTAACCTTCTATGAGGAAGTGAGTTGATCTTTAGATAAAGGAAGGCCCGTAGACGTGGTGTATCTGGATTTAGCAAAAGCATTTGACACAGTTCCCCATAAATGTTTAATGTATAAAATAAGGTCCTTTAGCATGGAGTGAGTACACAGATTGAAACCTGGCTACAAGGGCAAGTTCAGAGGATGGTGATAAATGGGGAATACTTGAAATGGTCAGGGGTGGGTAGTGGGGTCCCATAGGGCTCTGTGCTGGGACCAATCCTATTTAATTTATTCATAAACGACCTGGAGGATGGGGTAAACAGTTCAATCTCTGTATTTGTGGACAATACTAAGCTAAGCAGGGCAATAACTTCTCCGCAGGATGTGGAAACCTTGCAAGAAGATCTGAAAAAATGAATGGGGTAGGCAACTACTTGGAAAATGAGGTTTAATGTAGAAAATGTAAAATAATGCATTTGGGTGGCAAAAATATGAATGCAATCTATACACTACGGTAGAACCTCTGGGGGAATCTAGGATGGAAAAGGACCTAGTAGATGATAGGCTCAGCAATGGCATGCAATGCCAATCTGCTGCTAACAAAGCAAACATAATATTGGCATGCATTAAAAAAGGGATTAACTCCAAGGATAAAGCTATAATTCTCCCACTCTGCAAGACTCTGGGCCGGCCGCACCTAGAGTATGCTGTCCAGTTCTGGGCACCAGTCCTCAGGAAAAATGTACTGGAAATGGACCAAGTACAAAGAAGGGCAACAAAGCTAATAAAGGGTCTGCAGGATATTATATATAGAAAGGTTGCGAGCAATGAACTTATTCTCTCTGGAGAAGAGATGCTTGAGAGGGGATATGATTTCCATTTACAAATGCTGTACTGGTGACAACACAATAGGTATAAATCGTTTTTGTGGAAGGGAGTTTAACAAGACGTGGCCACTGATTAAAATTAGAAGAAAAGAGGTTTAACCATAAACTATGTAGAGGGTTCTTTACTGTAAGAGTGGCAAGGATGTGGAATTCCCTTCCACAGGCGGTGGTCTCAGCGGAGGACAGATAAGCACCTGAATGACCACAACATACAGGAACATACAAGGTAATACTGACTTATAATCAAACACATAGGTTGGACTTGATGGACTTGTGCCTTTTTTTCAACCTCACCTACTATGTAGCTATGTAATATAAAGACTGGCTCCTATTTCCTTATAGAAAGTTGATGTTCTGCAATGAAGTAGATAACCAAAATGTAAACCTGGAGGGTACAAAATCGGCTGCAGCTCTGCATAGAGACCAATCAGCTTCCAGGTTTTTTTTTCATAGCTTAATTGAACAAGTTGAAGTTATAAGCAGATTGACTATCATGCACAGCTACACCAGATTTTGCACTCTCTAGTTTTAGTAAATCAAGCCTATTGCTTAAAGATATATGCCCCAAGCGCATAGTCATAGTGCCCTCCACATATGGATGGACATAACCGTCATGCTGGACACCAACTTAGAGGCTGCTAACTGGCTGGAATAACTGAAGTAAAGTGCTTGATATACACTTAAGAATCCATTCAGACATGGTTACCCCATCTAGAATTGCTACCAGAAGAAGACCACGAGTCATTCCACCTAGCTCAAACAGAGTCTTAATCAAAGCCTTTTATTTCTTATTCAATATTTTTATTGATTTTGACATAGAAAAAAAGGTCACTTGGAATTCATGGGGCCATAGTAAAATTACATCAGATGATAAAACTACAATATTCTGCTAAACAAAAATAAATCTTTTTGTGCTTAGGCTCCAATCCAATAAAGAAAACTGCTAGCACTATACTATGGTAAAGTTATATCATAAATGTATAGAAAAAATGTGCAGCGCTACAAATTATATGTGCTAAAGTGCATGGTGCAAACAAATACAGAAATACTGATAGTAGTAAAATACTGTGCAATACAATAAAAATGTGTTCAATGTATAAACCACTTCCAAACAATGTATGCAGTTTTCAATGACAAATATGCCTAGATAGTGCTTACTCACAAGGAATTTCATGAAGTTATAAATGAAAAGTAAACTAAAACCAAAAACCAGTCCTTATGAATGGGTCATAAAAAGAAATAGGAATAGAGTGTGTAGCTATCCAGAAAAAAAAACCCTAAATATCACTCCACCAAGTGCAATAAAGTGTGTGTGTGGGGGGGGGCTTAGCAGATGGTTATGACCCCCCGATTAAGGTGGTCAATATGGGCCTTTGTAGATATAGTGGGTCATCAATGGCAACCGTGCTGGTAGTGTAGATAACGGAAAATACTCCAGGCGCTCTTGCCTGTCACAAGGGATAAGCGTCCTCAACCTGTCCTTGGGTTGCTCATCATCATATAAGTGGAACAGAAGAACCAACCATAGTGTAATCCCATTTAGAATGTTTAATAAAATTTAAAAAGATTGCACTTATAGGATAAAATAGCATTCAGGCATATGCAATGTGCTTGGAGCAAACAGATCCTCTTGCCAGTACCTAAAATGGGACATCAAGAAGCAATTTACCTGAGGGGTGAGCAATAGCCACAGAGAGAACCAACAGATGTGGGATTACCAAAGGAAAATGTTGTCGAAAGACCAGAGAAAAAGATTTAGCAGCAATAGTGAAATTCTTCCAAAAGGTGGCACCAAAGCGTAAACAGGTATATAAAGGTAGGCCAGGGGCATCACAGGGGGAGCACTGTCATTAAAGGGTGTAGACATCAACAGCGAATGGAGGACAACTCATTAATATGGTTGGAGCAAAGAGATCCTCTCGTTAGTACCCAAAATGGCCGCGATGGGCTACGCATGTATGTCTTAGCTCCGCCTTATGTGTTTCATCATAGACAATGTCATCAGAGGCATTGCCGTTTGCTCCAATCACATTGTATATGCCTGAACACTATTTTATCCTGTAAGTGCAATTTTTTTTTAATTAAATGATCTAAACGGGATTACACTATGATTGGTTCTTCTGGACGCTTATCCCTGTGACAAGCAGGTGCTCCCTCAGTATCTTCCATTATCTACACTACCAACACGGTTGCCATTGATTTCCCACTATATCTACAAAGGCCCATATTGACCACCTTAATCTGGGTCATAACATCTCTACACACTCTATTCCTTTGGAGATATTTCAATATACCCATGGGTTGTAGGTTTCTTTTTATCTCCCTTTCACAAGGACTGGGTTTTGGTTTATGTTTCATTTAAAACTTTATGAAAATCCTTGTGAGTAAACACTATATATGCATATTTGTCATTGAAAACCGCATACATTTTTTGGAAGTGGTTTACACATTGGATGCATTTTTATTGTATTGCACAATATGGTATTACTATCAGTATTTCTGTATTTGTTTACACCATGCACTTTACCACATATAATTTGGAAAACCACAATATTGCAAAATAATAAAGGATAAGACATGAGAAACCTGAATGATCCAGGAGGTAGTCCCCAAGGATTTAGATATAAACAAAAAAGATCATCCCTTAATGGGGGTTAAAATAGAAGGTAAACAGAAACATTAAACAGACAATGCAGTGGGGGAACTATAAACAAATTAAGCCTGATGTTTGTCATGATCCAATATATCATGACTTCCAAATGACAAGACAGTACTGGAAGGAAAATGGGGAAGGAGGGATGGGGGAGGGACAGGGGATTTCCTGGAGGACCCTGAGAGACCTAGTTCCAAGAAGTATAAGGGAAGTGGCCAAGAGGAATCATATGGAATGTCATCATCGGAGGAGTAAAGAAGTGAGCAAGTTGCCATAGATGCATAATCTTCATATTAACATTATCTTGAAGGACCACTTAAATTTTAGTGTGCATCGTGGCCTGAGTGACCCTATTAGACTGCTGGAGAAGGAAAGATGAAATGCGTCAGTGTGTGTCTTGGGAGGAGTCAGAATCAATCTGCTTTCATCTTTTCTTACCTGACCTGTTTTTACAGAGTGCAGTGTTCCATCTTATCTTCTCCATGTATGGGTTGCCACTCCAAGCAGTCGTTCCATAATTGCTCTGGTTATCTGCATTCAGTGTGCGTCACCAGAGCAATTATGGAACGACTGCTTGGAGTGGAAACCCAAAGCTTTTATGTCTTCTGGTCACATAGATTAGACTAATTTGATTCTAATTAGAATTTCAACAATGACAATAATGCATAATATAAAAGTTTATTTTTTAAATATTATACATGAAGCCAGGAGCTGGCTAATATTGCCTGCATTATCAGAAGACACTCTGTAGCACTCGCTACAGTGAGACTGTCCCCTCCTAGTGCTCAGCCTGGACTCTATGTCATCAGGGAGTCACCAGAGTGAATAAGACTTAAGAATGGAGCAAAGCATCTTGGGACATGTAGTCCAAAGAGTCTGGTTTGGCATTTAAGTCGGACTGTATTGGACTACAAGTACCAGCCTGTTGCAGAAGAGATATTAGAATGCTAGGAGAGAATATATAAAGCCTGGGGGGGACAGGATAGCTCTCTTGTGACCCCGGCCTGGATCTGCAAGCAGTAACCCATGTGGTATATTGTGCTGTGGCCAGGTTGTGGCCTGTGCTATGGGAGCATCCACTGCCAGTCACATCAGATCGTCTGGCAGCAGCCTGGAAGCCACCCTCATCACACCCAGGCAGATAAAGTTGGGCAGTAGCGCAGAGCGATGCAGGGTCAAGCTCTGTCGCTTGAGCCAGGCTCTGCAAAGGCCGCCTGCAGAGCCCTCACACCGCACCTAAACCTAGAAGGTCACTGGGATAGGGGAGTGGGCACTTGCCCATTCATTCTATACAAAAGGACATTATTGCCTATTCCCTTTACCAAGCTTGCAGAAGGGACCCTTGTCATACTTCAATCCATACTGAAAGAATCTAGTGTACATCATGTTTGCCAGCCCAGGAGACATTGTGCACACTTCAAAAGAGCTAGCTGAAGACTTAAAACCCACCTCCAAGCCTTCCTCTTCAAAGGACTACAGTGTATCCCCCCCACCCCCCACAAGGGACGAGGACATTTGGTGCCTATCTAGGCCCATACAGTGACCAAGGACTTTATTTGTTAGAGCATAGGGATACAAACTGTAGAGTCCTTGCTAGTGTGAATTTAGAGTTTACACATTTCTGGGTCGGGAGATTAAAGGTAGAGGTTTGACAGAAGCCTAGTCACTCCTCTACCCTTTTTTGGCCTGTAGACATAGACTCCATTCAGGGCTAAACCCTGCTCTTTATATGTTCTTAAAGTGTTCTAATTGCTTATTTCCTAATTGGGTTTGCCCCCAGCTTATTAACTGTGCCGTACTTATTATACATTACGAACTCTTGTTCCTGAACTCAATGCCATTAATCGGCTAGTAAACAAACTAAATGGTTTACTTTGCATGCGTGTGTGTGCCTTTAAATTCTATTGCTTATAGCAGAAATGTCAAAACCCAGAATGTAAGAGGTGTCAGAGGACTTTCAAGGTCAAGGGAACCAGTGGGGTACAGAATCTTTTAGCGGCCCTCATGGGGGTAGCGCTACATACTGTGACAGTACAGCTCCCTGTCCTAGTAATTGTCGCCCAGGTTTCTAAAATAGGCAGGTTGAGGGGCTCCATGGGTATTTAATGTGGAGGAATCTGTTTTATCAGTTTCCTCCAAAGTCTGTAAAATCCAGTTGGGGACCTGGGGCCCGGAGATTCCATAGCATTATGGGTGGGACGGAATCTCCAATCCTGGGACCGGGTTTTGGGAACAGCCAGGAGTCTGGATGGCTGATTGAGCAGGTGGGTCCTGGGCTTATAGCAGAGTCAGGATTAGGGTTCTGGGCTCCACTCAGAGAGACAGAAGTTTTCCAGGAGTCCAGAGAGTGCAGGTGTGCACTAGTGAAAGCCAGAGACCCAAGTCTGAGGACCAGAGCAGTGAGGGGCTGCTTGCTAGATAGACGCTGTGTGCATCTAAGGAGACAGATGAGAGCCTGAAGTGGAACGCCTGAGCAGCAAGGAAGCTGAAAAGAGGTACAGTAGTTGTACGGGAACCCTGTTATATGGCCAAGAGGGCTGACCCGTAAAGCCTAAGTGGCAATACTACTGAAGAGAGGGAGCCAGGTGGCTTGACATTTTTCATTTGTTATTGTTTTTGGGAGAAGAACCCCTGTGTGGGCATCCAAGTGCATGTATGAACTTTCGTTTATTTTGTTCCTTTTAATAAAAGTGGGCTACCATGCCCTTAAACTAAAGTTCCAGTTTGCTGTGAACTTACTGAAAAGACATCTACCACTGAGCTAGACATCCCCCAATGTCACAATACATACTAATTGGTTGTAGATTTGATTTCTAACTGGAATTACTTTAATATGTGTGTGCTCATAACCACTTATGAAATCCAAATACTTTTCCTGGCACGTAAATTAATAGCCTCTCCATGGATATCACCTAACCCTTGGGGACTGGGTAGAGGAAATGGATAAACATGTATTATTTGAAAAATATACTTCTCTTCAACTCAACACATCTTTTAATTTCAGAAAATATGGAAAAAAATGGATAGATGCCCCATGTTCTAATTAGGGCTGAAAATGGAGAGTGCATATCTGTTTTCTGGTCTTTATGAGTGGCCACATCCTCCTTTCCTAAATACTTGATGTAGACAAGTGGTCAAACTAAATGCACTATTAAATACTTGAGGGTAGAAATTGCTCCGGTTTATTATACCATATTCAAGACTTAATGTTGGATGATATGGGGAGGGCAGGAGAAAGAGAAGACAATAATTCTCTTTTCTTTCTTTCTTTTTTTTTTTTTTTTAGATTGTCTCTTTCTCTTCCTTCTCTCAAATATATTTAGAGGAAGTAGATGCTAAACTAACTAAAAAATATTGTTGTTGATGCCGATATATCTGCCTAATGGGAAGGAAGAAGTAAGGGAAAGAAAAATGTTTTATTGTTTATATTTCTGTCAGGTTTTTTGCACCCTTTTTTCTAATTTTTTATTTTTTTGGTTTAGTATTTGTTTTATTTATAATTTTATCATACAATCTATCAAAAATTTAATCTGATAAAAAAAAGAGAGATTCAAATATGTTTTTTTTCTAACACATTTATGTAGAGAAAAAGCTGAAAGATTTTATTTTTCTGACAATATGTATAAAATGTGTTCATCCCTAATGACACGTCAGTGCAGCATATCACTGTGTGATATCTATACCCTATTTAAAAAAGAAATGACCTGTTAATGGAATGGACGTCATATTTTTATTCACGTGGTCAGGAGTAAAGACCAAATCTAAACATGCAAAAGACAAACACTAATGCCCTGAACACACGATCGGACATTCCGGCCACAAAATCCATCGCATTTTTCTGACGGATTTTGGCCCAAACTTGTCTTGCATACACATGGTCGCACAAAGTTGTCGGAATTTCCGATCGTTCTGAATGAGGTGACGTCAAACACGTACGTCGGGTCTATAAATGGGCCAATAGCTTTCATCTCTTAATTTATTCGGAGCATGCGTGTCTGTCGGAATTGTCTACACACAATCGGAATTTATGCGATCGGATCTTGTTGTCAGAAAATTTTAGATGCTGCTCTCAAACTTTGTGTGTTGGAAAATTCTATGGAAAAATTCAGATGGAGCGCACACATGATCGGATTTTCCGACAACAAGATCCGATCGCACATTTTCCGTTGGAAAGTCCGTGTGTACAGGGCATAACATTTGACACCATTGGAAATAATGTATTTATCCAGAAGTGTTGTTCGCATGAAGGTGGATTTGAATGCACTTGAAAAACCACAATGCAACACAATGAAAACAATTCTAGAAAAGGCTTATACAATTTTATGGCTTCTAATTCTTGTGCTTTCGCAGGCATTGACCATGTTTTGAAACTAAATAACAAACTGCATAAATGAAGATGAAGAAATTCCTTTAATATAATAGGATGTTTGCCCTTGCATACTTCATATAACATACTTCATACAGTTACAACACCCACAGTAATCTATGAATATATAGAATTCCTTTCCCATCTGATAATATTCATTATGTACAGTATATTTGGAAAATAGTGTATCCATGTGTTTTCCTAAGAACAGAGCATGAGAGAAACACTGGCTGCAACTACTCTTAGTGGCTGCTGAGCAGGAAAAGTTTAATAGACTGAGTTAGGCAGAACTACACTGTGGGAACTGTAGTCTGGAGGGGAGAGAATTTACTGCAATCAAGAGCATTTCCCAGAGAGAGATTGAGGTGAGCAAAGGTAATTGCTGCATTTTTTTCAGGCTGTACAGGACACAGGTTTCTCTTGCCATGGGGAAGACTGGAAAGTGCACATTGCTGTCTAGTGTGCAACATAACTGCTCCATATTGGCGGCCTGAGCGGGATCCGGACCACTGAGTTCGGTGCTGTTGACAGCCAGAGTCATCTGGGTGCAGAGCAGAGAGTGGACTAATTGCTGTTAGTGATTGGATGGTGAGCTGCAATATCACTGGGACTAGTGAGCTGCTGCTGGGGGGATTTAGTATCTGCTGCTAGAGACTGAGCTGTTTAGGAACTGCCCAGGCAAGCCTTCTCATGAGTAACAACAGTACAACTGGATCCTATTGCTAGCCAGCTGAAGAGTAAGGACTAAAGACTGAAGACCGGGCCATCGCTAGTAAAAGAGCTGGAAGAAGAAAGCAGAGGTCCAGCAAGAAGAACCGAAGAGGGGGACAAGACCCCCGAAGTTGGAAGAAGAGAAGAAGGCGGCAACAGAGGACCGGGCCACCGCTAGTAAAAGAGCTATAAGAAGATAGCAGAGGCCCGGCAAGAAGAACCGAAGAGGGGGACAAGACCCCCGAAGAGGGGGACAGGACATCGGAAGAAGACCCCCATACGGCGGCGGCGACAATGAAGAAGAAAGCCGGGCTCCTCCGCTAGTAAAAGAGCTAGCAGAAGATAGCGGAGGAGTCCGGGGAGAAGACCCCCCAAGGTGGAAGAAGACCCTCGGAGCTGTTTAATAAAGTATTTAAAAAACTTGTGTTGTGTTTATTATTTACAGATTTTTCACCAGGTGAATGGGTAGGGGTACATGGTACCCCATACTCTTTCCCTATAGGGTGGGGGGCCGGTATCTGGGGGCCCCCTTATTAAAGGGGGCTCCCGGATTCCGATAAGCCCCCCCGCCCGTAGACCCCGACAACCAACGGTCAGGGTTGTTGGGAAGAGGCCCTTGTCCTCATCAACCTGGGGACAAGGTGCTTTGGGATGGGGGGGGGCGCGCGGCCTGGTACGGCTCAGGAGGGGGGGCGCTCATCCCCACCCCCTTTCCTGACCAGCCGGCCTGCGTGCTTGGATAGGGGTCTGGTATGAATTGTGGGGGGACTCCCACGCCGTTCGTTTCCCTTAAAATGCTTACCAGACTTAAGGGCCTGGTATGCTTCTGGAGGGGGAACCCATGCCGGTTTTTTATTAAAAATTTGCCGTGGAGTTCTCCCTTAAGATTCATACCAAATACAGTGTCTGGTATGGGCGGGAATCCAATTCGGATCCCCGCACCAATGTGAAAACGGCCTTAATGTCAACGATGCTTGTCGCTTATCGGGAAAGGAAAGGAAATATTTTTCCTTCCCCGATGCGAGCCGGCTCGGCGCTGGCTCCCGTGACAGGGCTCGCAGGGTGTCAATCTCTTCGATAAAAGCGGCGAGATTGACACAATATCGCTGGCACCTACTGTATGTGCTTTCAGAAACCTCCATTCAACCAGGTGTGTTTGAGGGGATTAAGTTGTTGTTATGCCGTGTACACACGGCCAGACTTTCCGGCAGAAAAGGTCAGAAGGAATCATTCCGTCGGATATTACGATCATGTGTGGGCTTCATCTGACTTTTTCTTCAAAAAGTCAGACGGACCTAGAAATAGAACATGTATCAAATCTGTCTGATGGAATCAATTTCTATAGGGAAAACTGTTCATCTGTATGCTGGTCCGACAGACCTAATACGACACAAAGGCAGCTATTGGCTACTGGCTATTGAACTTCCTTTTCTAGTCCCGTCGTACATCATGATGTTCAAAACGAAAGGACTTTGGTCCGTTCCTGTGTGGGCAAGTCTGTTCGGTTGGAAGTCCATCATAACTCCGTCGAAAGTCCGTCGGAACTCCATCTGGAAGACTGACGGACCTTTTCTGACGGAAAATCTGGTCGTGTGTACGCGGCATTAGAGTCCACGTGCGAAGAACCCAAATTACCAAGTGCTCCTGCATGGGTAGCACCACAATAGTTTAACCATGTCACACCCGGGCCAGTTCTGACATTTCTCATATATGTAAAAATCTGTATTTTTATTTTTTGCTAGGAAATTACTTAGAACCCCCTAAACATTATATATTTTCTGAAAGCAAAGGTCATAGAGAATGGTGGTGGAGAGACAGACGGTGTGCTCAGAGAAAGGAGGAAGGAAGCTGAGAGGAACTCTCACCCCCTTTAGTCTCATCTTGACTAGTTGAAAATGACATACCCTGGCAATCAAGTGGGACCCGAATAGCAGGAGGCCTAGGCAGAAGTCACAATTTATGTTGCAGGACTTAAGGAACTGAGTGAGTAACCTCTGCCTGTTTCACCACCCAAAGCCTATAGGGGAGAGGCAGCCAGGTGCAATGCCCAGCTAGCCATTCAGGAGGGACAGCTACTGCAACCTTCAACCCCTGCTTGAGATAATCATAATAGTCTGTTGAAAGTAATTTCCCCTGGGAACACAGTCTAGAGTTTTGTACTAAGAAGATAGTTTAGCCACAGAGGTCCTCAAAATTCTTATACACTTTTCACCCCCTAAAGCCTACAAGGGAGATTGCAGCCGAGTGCAATATTCAGCTAGGTTTCAGAGGGACAGCATACTGTTATGCTCCACCATTGCTTGGGTAATTCTCAGTTGGAGCCAAGTGCACTCGCATTTTGCAGGGAAGACTAAAGTACCTGAAGTCAAGTTGGGTCTTATGGCTAACCAAGATGTTTAGTTATTCGGGAGGGAGTACAGTCTGGGATTGTTGCTAGATGTCTGTGATCACTCACATTGTCCTCAAAGTTGTATATTGACCAAATTCTGTTCATCCCATAACCACCCTAACCCCATCCAAGTTATTTACTTCCAATAAGTAACAAAAACATGGCCTTTGGACTGGTCTTCTGACTACATGTGCCTGCTGAAAATGCATGTTGGCTGGCTGTGCAAACAAAGGAGGACCCAAATCCAGCGGTTCCTGAGGGGTAGCACAACATACGTATGCGTTCGCATTTGCCCATGAAGTTTGTGGCCACACCCCTGAGTATAGTTGTACCTGCCTTTCCTCTGTGGGCAGCTGGACAGATAGGTTGCAGTGGTCTTAGGCTCCCTGATCACAACATAGAACCCAGAAATGGTGGCGGGCGCCACCTTAGACACCCTGTAGACGTGATTGGGCTGCTGCAGCCATGATCCTGGTATCACTGCTTGTTCCTAATAATGTATAGGTACTGTATGTCCTAAGGATGGGAAGCCAAAAGTATACTATTGTGAGGGTGTGAGATTTTACTACCTCTAACTGAAATGTTACGGGACTTCTTCAGAGCCTGCCACTCAATTTAGTTACTGCAGCAACAGATTAGTAGAGTACATGGACTGGGGTCTCACTGAGAGCCTGGCCCCATTCTAATGATTGGAACCTGGAACGTCTGATTCCGGGTCACCTGACTGCTGTTATAGCTTCTGATTGCCAGTGTTTTCTGTCTCTGTGAATGGATGGGACAGATCTGTCCTTGCAGAGATAGAGGAAAAAAAAGAAGTGTGTAAAAGAAGAAAAAATAATAATAACAGAAAAAACCTAGATCAAGGTTTGATCTAGGTCAGCCCCAGGCTTAGTGTTGGGGTCAAGGTCAGGGTCAAAGGTCAAGATCAGGGTTGAAGGTCAGGGTCAGTATTTTTTTAATACCAAAAAGAAAAGACAAATGGGACTTCAAAAGTATTGAACCCCCTCTCAGAATGATTACCAGTACACCATCATGGATTAAAAGAGATATTTTTTTTACAAACTTAATTTAGAAAGGTATGATATTAGGGATATACATCCCTTTTAAAACCTTAGAAAGGTGTTGCAACTCATATTCAAACCTAAGGTACCCCTGAAGAAATCCCTATCTTATGTATGTATACATTATAAACTTTGTTAATGTTTGGTGTCCACCATACACATATATAATTGTACATAAAGCATCACAAAAGAAAGGGATAACTTGTCCCAACTCATTTCACCTTTGTCGGCTTCTTTAAGGGCTCAGAGGGGTGCAGTTAGAATAGGTTGAATTAATAACAGATAAGATATAACTCAGAAGGATCCAAAGAAAGATGTACTTTAAAATCTCTCTCTATGAAGCCAGACACTGGATGGGCAAGGATGGTCCATGGCAAGCGAATACACAAGTCAGGGAACTCCACCAGGGAGCCACGAACACGGCCCCAAGCAAGGGAAAAGATGGCGTCAACACCTCTTAGCCCTTGTACACACGGTCGGAGATTCTGACAACCAAATCCGATGGATTTTGTCCGTCGGATTTTGTCCGACGGATTTTGTCTGAAACTGTTGCATACACACGGTTGGACAAAGTTGTCGGAAAATCCGGCATGATTATGTTATTTCGTTACGACGGGACTACGTTCATGCTAGTAGCCAATAGCTTTGGTGTAGGAATTTGATCTGAGCATGCGTGGCACTTTGTCCGATCGGAATTCTCTACACATGATCGGAGTATGTCCGATCGGAGCATTTTGTCGGAAAATTTTACCAACAAGTTGGAAAACTTGGGCCGTCGGCTACTCCGACGGAAACAGTCCGCTGTAGACCACACAAAGTCGGAATATCCGACAAAACGGTCCGATCGGACACATTCTGTCGGAATCCCCGATCGTGTGTACAAGGGCTAAGATATATATTAAAGCACTAGCCTGCTTATCTCATATGTGCATACATATTGAAGTGATAGGCAGCTGCATCTAAAGTATATTGGTCTTAAAATGTGTTTAGTGAAAGCTCCTGCTAAAGAGGAATGGTTGCTGCTCAGAGATGGTGTCCTTCACACAGATCGCCTATGGTACGCATTAATGTTGGAAAAGGAAGGGACCATCCCCAAACTGTTCCCATAAAGTTGGGAGGATGAAATTGTCCAAAATGTCTTGGTATGCTGACGCCTTAAGAGTTCTCTTCACTGGAAATACTGGGCCAAGCCCAACCCCTGAAAAACAACCCCACACCATAATCTCCCCTCAAACAAATGATTTGGACCAGTACACAAAGCAAAGCCCATAAAGACATGGATGAGCGAGTTTGGGGTGGAGGAACTTGACTGGCTTGCACCTTATAGAACACCTTTGGGATGAATGAGAGCGGAGACTGCAAGCCAGACCTTCTTGTCCACATCAGTGCCTGACCTCACAAATGTGCTTCTGGAAGAATGGTCAAACATTCCCATAGACATACTTCTAAACCTTTTGGACAGCCTTCCAAGAAGAGCTGAAGCTGTTATAGCTGCAAAGGGTGGGCCAACTCAATATTGATCCCTATGGACTAAGACCAGGATGCCATTAAAGTTCATGTGCGTGTAAAGAAAGGCATCAAAATACTTTTGGTAATATAGTGTATCCCATACATGAGGGGCTGCAGAGGAAGCTGACAATCAGTACTATTACAGAGATAGCTGCAAATTTGCAGGGGGGTTTCTGCAGCATATTTGGCAAGTACAGAATCACAGTATACTGTATATAAAATAATATGCAGTGGTTGGAGGTAAGCTTCAGAATGGTAACAAGGTTTTTATTACAAATTATGTGAGCAGACTGCAGTTGCTCTTTAAGCCCACATTCACATAGGGCCGATTTGGCATGCCATTTAAAATGCCTAATGGCTTGCCAAATCGGGCGGCTATTGCCGGCAATGGCACCGACTGACTTCCTGTGACACCGACTTTGTGTCTCACTGATTCCCAAAAGTCGTTTCTGTACTACTTTTGGTGATTTGAATAGACATCTGTGCATGAACCTGAATGTCTGTCAAATCGCCCCCCGAAGTCGGACTGCATTTCCGGTTTGAAAATTGTGCGAGTTTGATTTCAAACCTGCATCAGCGTGAATCTGAGCTTATACTGGCTTTTAAAATGTAAACATGCAGCAATTTAGCAATTGGATGAATGGTTTAGCACTGGGAAACATGTTTTGAAAGATAAAAAGTACATTTAATATACTGTATAACTATACTGTTTAGATCAGACCAAAATACGGAATAAATGAAGTAGAAAGGACAGAGGAACTTTGTTTCAAATCAGAGACAGTCCCTCAAAATCAGGAACAGTTGGGAGCTATGCAAGTGGAGCTGCTTGTAGAAAGTCCTTGTTTTGCAGTACGTATTTACATTTTTGATAACTGATTTGAATACATATCGCAGAACAAAAACGGTCTGTATTTTCAAGGCCAGGATGTCCAAATCTTCCCGTATTAATCTTGCTATTTTTCTCAACCATTAACAAATCGTCAAAGGAACACCCCATGGAGCTACATTCCTCTGTATTTGCTCCCTGTGTTTCAATAATGATATGATGAGAAATATTCAAACTATATTCCACCTAGCATACACAAAAATCAGCATTGCTCAGACTTATGACTACTTGCAACCTTTAAATAGAAATATTCTAAAAATGGCCAAATGAACATTAACTGTACACGTGAAGGTTTGAAAATTTTAATTTTACCTTTAGCGTAAAGCAAGCAAGTTATTTCAAATAGATATAACAATGTTCGTGAAAAATATGTATTTTTATTTTCAACCCATAATCAGTGCAATACATCCATGACACTGATTCTGCCTCACAGTCTCATAATAATTATCAATAAAAGAATAAAAAGGCATATGGGAGTAATGCGTGGAAGCCAATTATTTCCACTAAACAGCTTATGCATACTGTTTGCTAGAGTACATTTGTATACAATTATGCTTTTTTTTCCTGTATTGCTGAAGGCTCTTGCTCCACAGACTCCCAGACTGTGTGTAGATAATAAGGTGATCAGTTCAAAATGCTGCCTGTGTAAGCTACAATAACGGTTTCCCAAGAAAAGCAAACGCAAAAAGTCACATTGCAGCTATTAGCAAATTAAAGGAGTGAGTTCCCAAATTAGAACATTTATTTTGACACATTAAAATAAACAATATTTTAAACAGGTTCGGGTCATTAGGATGATCAACAGATAATAAGCAGCAAAATCTTTCACTCCTACTCACCATTACATGGCCAAACATTATCATCGGGCAAAGGTGCGATTCTTTCAAGACGGCAATGCGAGTAATTAATATAAAGAGCCCCGTGTACTACCTGATGTGAAGCATGGAAAATGACTTGTGTAACAAAAGGGCACTTATCGTGTTTCATCGATACTAATGCCCCATACACACGTTGGAAATTCCGACCACAAACTCCGTCAGATTTTTTTCCGAAACTTGTGTTGCATACACACGGTCGCACAAAGTTGTCGGAAAAGCCGATCGTTCTAAACGAGGTGACATCAAACACGTATGTCGGGACTATAAACAGGCCAGCTTTCGTCTCTTAGTTTATTCTGAGCATACGTGGCACTTTGTCCGTCGGAATTGTCTACACACGATCGGAATTCATGCGATCAGATTTTGTTGTCGGAAAATTTTACATCCTGCTCTCAAACTTTTGTGCATAGGAAAATCCACCAGAAAAAGTCAGATAGAGCCCCCATACGATCGGATTTTCCAACAACATAAACCGATTGGACTTTTTCCATCAGAATTTCCGACCGTGTGTACATGGCATTAGACCCGGTCTTATATTAATTTTGGCTACAAAAAACACACTAGGTCTTATTTTCAGGGGATATCTTATTTATTTATGATATGTACAAAAAAGTTCCTGTGTCCTCTGTCTTGTCTCCCCTCTCCCCCTCTCCCCCGTCAGCTCAGGAGTCAGCATTATGAAATTCTGTAAACCCAAAAATAAACATTAAAGTCCTTGTAAAATCATGTAATCCACTCTGTGAAAAGATTATATAATGTGCAGCGTGTCTCCTTGTGTAATTTTATCGTGGAAAATACCTTATTTACAGTGTTGCTGAGCGCTCACGTGACCCGTCGGAGCTCTTCTTCCCCGCTGTGAGCACTGCAAAGGGAGGGGCTGCTGACAACAGTGGGGAGGAGAAAAGAGCGGGTCACGTGAGCATCCAGCAGCACTGTAAATAAGGTATTTTCCACAATAAAGTAACACAAGGACACACACTACACATTATATAATCTTTTTACAAAACGCATTACAGGATTTTATCAAGACTTTAACTAGGGCTTATTTTTGGGGTAGAGCTTATATTGCAGCCATCCCAGAAACTCACGCTAGGTCTTATTTTCAGGGTAGGGCTTATTTTCGGGGGAAAACAGTAAGTGACATGCATGGGAACTGTGGTTGTATAGAAGTTAAAGAGTAACTCTACTTTTGTGGTAATTTTTTATTTTTTTTGCAAATAAATAAAAATAATAATATAGCGCATACAATTGGGGCACAACTCATATTGTAAATGAAGGTATATGTTATTGTTATTTGCTTTTCAATCTGCAGCACTGTAATTATCTGTAAAATGCAACGTAATATGGCTACCTGGAAGTGTTCTATACACAGATGGTGTACAGAAGGCCCCCCAGTTATGTAATTTTCTGCTTGTGTGATTGGCTCACTGATTTTCCCAGAAGTCTACACTACAAATCAGATTTTTGGCATCACCTGCACCACAATTGGCATTTTTGGTGAGTTACTCCCAAAAGGAATGTAGACGTAGGAAGTAAAGGGATGTAGACCCTGCAATATTCCTCATTAGAGCCCTGCAGGTGCCGCAGTGGATTGACAATTACAAACCCCTCCCATACAGATTCACTCATGCACAAGGTCATAGACAAACAAACAGCTACTCCTTCAGAATAACAAAAGGTAGGAATGTGCAACAAGGTTTGTTAAAATCCCTGCAATGTACATGCTGTATATCACCCAGAGGGGAATGTATTTTTTTCTCCACAAAAGTAGAGTTACTTTTTATTTCACAGATCAACTTCTGTACTGCCGCCCTCCTGGAAAATTTCCTCTCGATCAGAGCTGCGGGTTCCTTGCAGTGTTGATCTGTTTATTCTGATAGAGGGAAGTCTTTGAAGTGTGAGAATACAATGACTAAGCCGGACAACTCCCCCATCTATCTTGAATGTGTGGATGGGGGAATCAGATCAGGTTTCTTTCATTCAACTTGCTGGCTGAACATGAAAACTGACCCATCTATTGTTAACGTAAGCGTGTGATTTTTCCCAATGACTACAAGTGTAAGGAGCATTATTCCTAGTGACCATCACACAATTGTACCATGAGCTGTGGATAAAGTGTAGATCCCTGCTCCTGATGGGCAGACGCTATTATTTTTTTAAATTTAATTGTCTGAAGCTGTAGTTTGGCTCAGACTAATTCTCTCTAAAAGTTCTGGTTTCTGTCCCAGTCCAGCTGTGTTGCATGATTCCCACTTGACCATAGGTGTTGCTGTCACCGCCGGTGGGTGTGGAACAGCAGCAGGCTGAATGCCACCTCTTGCTCAGAAATAGCTCAGTGGGTGTGGTTTTCCCTACTGTGCATTCTGGAAGATGGTATTTAAGGTACCAACACCATTTTTATGGGGCTGTGGTTAAGGGGAGGTTCAACCTCCCTCTCCTGAATGCAGAAGAATCGCGTTCAGGATAGGAACATTTTGACTGCCGGCCGCAAAATCGTGGTAAATTCTCTCAACGTTTTGCATTTTCCCACCGCCAGCAGTCAACCTAGTCAGTGTGCACATGATCTCTTAAACAGCTAAAGAAGGTTGTTTTACAGAATTGAATACAAAACCACCAATGATAGATGTCTTAAGACGCTACAATGATCATCTGTCAACCCTCCTTGCCAATCTTTTCTTACTTTCATTTTTATTTCCCCTTTTCACCGTTGCACCTCTTCTATCCAACGATCCCCCTGGACCGCATCCCATTATACCAATAATACCCTCACCTTAGCCCAGGAGGCTGATTTTGGGCAATCACCTATTACATAAATTCTTCTCCAAGCCTTTTTACCTCTCTACCCATACTCCTTCCTGCCTCTGTTTTATATTATAAATCCTGCCTTACCATTATTGGTAAATCATCCTTGTTTTTTCTACCAAATATTGTTATTGCTTTATATTTCTCACTTTATGTACAGTTGTGGATATGTTATTTTGTACATGTCAAATGAGCAAGTCCACTGTTGGACTTTCCTTTTACTATAACCCTGCTTTCAGGATAAATATAGAATTTATATAAAAAAAATATTTGTTGTAGAGCCAATTGTGGTGTTTTTTTTTTTGTTTTGTTTTTTATCTCTAAGGCTCCATGCACACTGAAGCTGATAAACTGCAGTTTATTGGCGTTTGGGCGTTTTTTGTAAAAGCCCATAAACTCCACTCTATGTTAGCCTATGTGTCCATGCACACATGGACGTTTTTCAGCTTTAATGAGCAGTGGAGTTTATGGGCTTTTTTCTGAACGCCAGAAATTCGCGTTCAAAGTGCCGTTTTTCAGCGGCAAAAAACGACAAACGCTCATTAACGCTCATTAACGCTCGTTCATTAGTGTTCGGTATTCTATTTTTCAATGCATTGTGGGATTTTTGTAGTGTCCTCTGTGTATTTTTATAAAAAACGCCCATTAACGCTAACGCTGTAAAACGCTCATTAACGCTCATTAACGCTAGTATAAAACGCTGTTAAAAGCAGGTTTTTCAACCAGCGTTTTCTGCCAGCAATCTGGCGTCCAGAAATAGCTTTTTTGAGCTTCAGTGTGCATGGAGCCTTAGCATTTTCTGTATAACTCTCTTGTTTAAGATAGAGTAAGATAACAACAAGGTCTATCTTATTGCAAAATATAAGCATTAATTAAATCTGCATATAAGCAGACTATGAATCAAAAGGTAGGCTTTGTTTTCTCATGCCTTAAAGGTTTATTAGTGTCTATATTATATACATATTCATCAGTATCTTGTAATGGAAGGCTGTGAGGCATGTACATGTTGCCGTTGTTAGAAATTAGCATTAGATAATTAGAAATGAACATAGAATTAAGAGCTATGGTTTAAAAAAATATATTTTATGGTTCTTGGATTAGAAACAATAAAATTATAGGCAGTTTCCTGTACAGTTGTGTTGACGATTGATCTGTCACCTTTAACAAAAAAAAAATATATACAGAAATGTTTTAGTTGACCAGAGCTATGAAGACATTCAGGCTTCTTTTCAAACTGGTTAAACCCAACTATCAAAATTTGAAAAAATAAAATAAAAATAATGGTGCCCCAGCAGGTTACAAAAAGAAAAACGAATTGCAGGTCTGGTTGCTGCACTCACCTTCTCTCCTGTGTTGTCCACTGCAGTACTTTATTTCTGTCCCTAGAAGTCCCAAGTCTTCCAAGTATTCAGATGGAAACATTGCTTCATCATAGTGCCCTGCACTTACAATGATGCAGAGAGCCTTTCTGATGTCAACACACCTTTATTGCGCTCGGCATCATTGGAAGTGAGTCCTTCTCTCCCTGAACCATACCAGGCTACATGCCCTCAACATCGGCATGTTACCAATGTGATGTGTTCACCTAAATAAACGTTTTATTGATATCTCAAAGGTGTGCTGGTGATGTACAGTATAAACATTTATGCATTGCTACCTTTTCCGTATTTTTGTGTACCTGTGTCTTTTTTACCAAAAGCTTGCAAACTTGCCTTAAAAAAGGACAGAAAAACATAACAAAATTTGGCTTCCATAGACTTGAATGGAGTTTAGGCTCTATCTTGGGGGTTTACGACTATTTTAAAGTATTTGAATGTCTAGCGCAGTGTTTTTCAAGTGGGTTTCCGCTCACCCTGGGGTGCTGCCAGGAGTCCTCAGGGATGCCAAGGCAACAGCCCAATTTTAGCATCCTCTTGTTAACTGATCTGGATCAGTCAGAAGCAAGGAACCCCCCTTACCACTGCACCCCAGCTAGGCTAGCCTCTCCTACCTGGAAGCCCAGTCCGTACAGTCTCTAAATGAGCTACAAGACGGGAAGCCCCACTCTGATGGTCTCAGGGGCATGGGCTCTGAACCAATATCTTACAAAACCTTAAAAAGGTTTTTTGAAAGTTTGCAGTGGTCATCCCATTTTACATCACTTTTTACCTTAAGCCTCATAGTTATTACTCAGTTTGCATTCCGTTCCCCTCATGTACCTGTTTATTTTTATTTATTTTTTTTCCTTTTTTTTTTCCTCTCCCTTTCTGTCTTTTTCCCCGCTGGGCTTTGTGGTTCCTCAGCCGCTTTGCCTCCTCCATCATGGCGGCCGCATGAGCACTTCTCAGGCGCTCAGCAAGTGACATAGAGCTATTCCTAGCCTTGCCAGCTTCCAAAATGGCGCAGAGTGCCGCGGAACGCTACGGCGCATGCGCAACAGCGGCGCCATCACCCCCGCGAAGGCGGGACATTTAAAAAGCAGTCTGCACATAAAACAAACTGCAGACTGACAGAAACATCACTTTACAGCCTGGGAATTTTTCTATTATGCTGCTGCCTTGCTAAGCGCTGTCTGCCTGGTCCCTGGTAATGCATTGTTATTTCCTTATCCCAGCACCTGCTGCTCATACTCTGCTATTGTCTTTTTTTCTAAGAGAACCTTTCCCTCACAGGTACACTCCTTACTTTCCTTATGGAGGCCGCTGCTGTAGTAGACCATCCACGAACAACGAGGTAAGGGGGCATCTAAATTGGTAGGTAAGAAGAGGAGAAAAAAGAGTGCATCGCCACTAATGCCATCCTTATTTTCTGGCAGCTCTGGTGGATCTTCACGCTCTAAAAGAAAAGAGCGTTCACCCTCAAGGCACTCTCGGTCCCAGAGAAGCCATTCAAGAGCCTCCCACCATCACAGGAGGTCGTCCTCTTCCCAACAACATAGGGATGGAAGGCATACACATCCTGCGCCTAATGCTTGCTGGGTTTGCGGGGCACAAGCTATACCAAACAAATTGGTGTGTCAGGGCTGCTTAGAGGAAGCAACTCGTGATAAAGAGTCCGACGCAAGAGAGGCATCGAACATAATAAAAGAATCAGTCGAAGAATCAATTATGCAAGTAGCAGCCTTTGAACCGACTGGAACTCCTAATTCAGCCTCCACATCCTATACCCATCAGGACCAGGAAGACTCTCTAGAGGATGATGAAGCGTTACCTCCAGCTGCATTTGATTGTGCGCTAATCGATCCTTTTGCAAAGTCAGTAAAGGAGGCAATAGGATGGGAGGAGGAAAAAGAAGTTCCAGCTAAATTAAGAAAATATTTTCCTAACCTAAAAAAAGACTTTGAAACATTTCCTTTCATTGAGGAGCTCGAAGAACTAATTAGGGACGAGTGGCAAAAACCGGACAAGAAAACAAGCCTAAACAATAGGCTGAGCAAACTCTACCCACTTAAGGAACCAACGGTGAATCCCCTTATTCTGGCTCCAGTGGTGGATTCTTCAGTAATGCGATTGGCACGCCATGTTACCTTGCCATTAGAAGATGCTGTGACTTTCAGAGACGTGATGGATCGCAAAATCGATCTTGACCTTAAAAAAGCATATTCGGCAGCAGGAGGGGCCTGCAGGCCAGCAGTCACTCTAGCAGCGGTCGGCAGAGCCATATCATCATGCTGGACTTCCAATGTGGAGAAGTTGCTAATAGAAGCAGCAGACCAAGATAGTTATGACCGCCCTGCAGGAACTCAACCTAGCGGGAGATTTTGTGGCAGAAGCTGCAGTAGACATAATTAGAGCTTCAGCTAGAACAATGTTGGCTTCTGTAACCTCTCGGTGGGCACTGTGGCTCAAACCCTGGGTCGCTGATACGGCCTCCAAGTCTAATTGGTGTAAGATCCCCTACGACGGTACCAACCTGTTCGGTCCCAAACTGGATTTGGCAATATCGAAGGTCACGGGTGGGAAATCGGGTCTTATCCCATCAGATAAAAGGCCCGAGCAGCAAAGGAATCCATCTTTCAGACGCCACCTGCCGGAACAGTATCGGGATGCAAGAGTTTATAAGCCAGGAAAGGAGTTTAACCACTTGAGACCCGCACTACGTCTATTGACGTCATGGGGTTTCGCTGGTTATATCTAAATGATGCCTGAGTCCACAGACATCATTCAGATATTGCCGTTTTCAGCCAGCAAATCCCTACACCATAAGAACGATCATAGCGGCTGTTCCGCCGCTTGATCGTTCTTACGGGCGGCGGGAGGGGACGCCCCCCCCTCCCGCCGCCCTCCAGTGCTTCTACCGACTCACTGTTTCCATCGGTGAGTCGGTCACAGGTTTCGCCAGCCCCAGCATGTGATCATAGAGATTTCCAGCAGACTAGATTGTCCCCGGAGTCTCTATGATCGTTCGGAGGCCGGGCGCGATGCTATGACGTCACGCCCGGCCTCGGTATTCAAATTAACGGTGCCGATCTGGCTAGGAAGCCATGATCGTTTTTTTTTTTTTAATTCTTCCCAGCCTAGAGGTGAGATATGGGGTCTTATTGACCCCATATTTCACTGTAAATAGGTCCGATCGTGCCATATTCCTATTACAAGGGATGTTTACATTCCTTGTAATAGGAATAAAAGTCATACATTTTTTTTTTTTTTAAGTGTAAAACTAAAAAAATAAAAAAAAAATTAACAATAAAAAAAAATAAAAAAAATTTAAGCGCCCCTGTCCCCGTGAGCTCACACACAGAAGCGAACGCATACGTAAGTCCTGCCCACATATGAAAACGGTGTTCAAACCACACATGTGAGGTATCGCTGCGAACGTTAGAGCGAGAGCAATAATTCTAGCCCAAGATCCTCCTCTGTAACCCAAAACATGTAACCAGTAAAAAAATGTAAAGCGTCGCCTATGGGGATTTTTAAATACCAAAGTTTGGCGCCATTCCACGAGCGCGTGCAATTTTGAAGCGTGACATGTTGGGTATCTATTTACTCTGCGTATCCTCCTCTTTCACATTATGCAAAAAAATAACTTTACTGTTTTTTTTTTAAGCATGAAACTGTTTTTTTTCTGAAAAAAACGTGTTCGAAAAATTGCTGCGCAAATACCGTGCGCGATAAAAAGTTGCAATGATCGCCATTGTATTCTCTAGGGTATTTTCTAAAAAAACATATATAATGTTTGGGGGTTCTATGTAATTTTCTAGCAAAAAAATTAGGAATTTTACATGTAGGAGAGAAATGTCAGAATTGGCCTGGGTCTGAAGTGCTCTATCCAGACAGAATTGTCCTTAGACCCGCGGATCAGTTCATACCTAAGGTAGCCTCTACCTTTGATTTCCACGCAGAAATCAACCTTCCGGTTTTTCCCAATATTGAGGGGAATCCTCATCCCTTGGACGTAAAATCAGTCATTTACTCCTACTTTTAGGAAATCTGAGAATCTCCTGATCATACCGTATGGTGCAAGAAGGGGCCAGACAGCGTCTTCAAGGACGATAGCATCTTGGCTGATTAGAACAATAAGAAAAGCATACGTAGTACAACGTCTCCAGATACAAGAAGGATTAAAAACCCACTCGACAAGAGCAGTAGCGACCTCCTGGGCAGCATATTGTAAAGTGTCTCCAGAAACCATTTGCAAGGCAGCAACCTGGTCATCAAAAACCACTTTCATGACGCATTACAGAGTAGACCCGGCTCAGTAAACTATAGCTGAGTTCGGCAGATCAATCATACAAACAAATTCATCCATACCTTGTACTTGAACAAATAAATGTTTTGAAATACAACCACCCATGTAGCGAGTTATTTCCCAATGTGTGTGCTGCCATGATGCGTCGGGAAAATGGAAAATTGTATACTCGCCTTTCCGTAATTTTCCTTTCCTGACACATCCCATGGCAGCACACAAGATCCCACCCCTCTAAGGTGATAGTTACTGAGAATGCAACGGTGGGCTCCTCTTCAAATCTTATAGCTAACCGGTCCTATCAGGTTGTGGAGGCGGAGTCACAACCCAATGTGTGTGCTGCCATGGGATGCGTCAGGAAAGGAAAATTACGGAAAGGTGAGTATACAACTTTCTATTTTATTAGCGTTTCGCAATATGACCTGATTTTTTTTTTTAATTCTGACTTGCTTTGTGAGTGTTGTCTCGCAAGATGAGCAGGATTCAAGCCCCTAGGGTGTGCAGTAGCGCATTTGGCTAGAGGTGCAGGGCACCGATGATGCTTGGAGACCAATCAGAGACACTCGGAAACACTCCATTCCAGAGTGTCTCTGAGCATCTCCAAGTGTCTCGGAGTGTCTCTGAATGGTCTCCAAATGTTTCACTTTTGGGTGGAACTCCGCTTTAAGACATGGTGCATTTTCATGTGAAAACTAAGAATGTACATTTGCATTTATGATGTATTTACAACAAGGAAAAATTCTGTTCTAATTGTTTCCCCCCTCACGTTGCATTAAATTTGAACAAAAAAAGTATAAAATGCACAAAAGATGATTCAAACACGATAATAATAAATTAAATAAAACCAATAAATGGCCTTTAAAAATAATGTCACAGTAAGTTTGAGAGGGAAAATGAACCCAACTTTTCGTTGCTGGTTTACTAAAGCAGAAACAGTAATTGCTGGGAGAAAAAATATCCAACATGGCTGATTGTTGTTTTGCTTAAAGCGGAGGTCCACCCTAAAATGGACCTCCGCTCATCGGAATCCCCCCCCCCCCCCTCCGGTGCCACGATCGGCACCTTTCAGGGGGGAGGGGGGTGCAGTTACCTGGATAATCCAGGTAACTGCACCCACTTCCGGGCTAGCTCTCTGCGGAAAGGGGCGTACGTTACGCCCCTTTCCGCAAGCGCCCGCCCCCTTCAGCAAGTGCCCCGCTGCCTGCTGGGAAACACACAGCTCCCAGAGGCAGCGGGGACCGTCCGGATTGCGCCGCGCGGCTCGCGCATGCGCAGTAGGGAACCGGGAAATGAAGCCGAAAGGCTCCATTTCCTGATTCCCATACCCAAGATGGCGGCAGGACCCGTCAGACGAGCGAGCGATCGGCTTCGGGTGCCGACATCGCGGGCGCGCTGGACAGGTAAGTGTCACTATTTAAAAGTCAGCAGCTGCAGTATTTGTAGCTGCTGGCTTTTAAAAAAAAAAAAAAACGCGGAGTCCCGGTGGACTCCCGCTTTAAGTAAAAATTTGAACATTCAGCCTTAAATTATAACTGTGAAACTTTATAACTTTATATATGCCTCTTTATTCAGATGTTAATGCTTTGTCTGAGGCTGACTCTCTACTTTAGGGCCTCTCCCATACAGACATTAATTAGCTGAAAACTTCTCAACCATAAAATCCCAGATGCTTTGGCAAAATCATGCTTGTGTGGGTAAGGGCTAATGCAGAAGTGATCAGCGTTTACATGAGTACGGATGCGTATATTCATTGACTTGCTGTACAGAATACAGGGCGCAGGGCATGGGAAAGTGCTGCACTTGAGTTTTCAGTGAATTTCTATGTGTTTGAGGTCTAGGAGGCCCCGAAGAAGTATGGTGTGCTGGATCGTCTGTTTGTTATCTTTGTGGTGGCCCAAAGAACATTGTTTTTAGGAAGCTTGCTAAGTAGTAATGGCCATAGGTTGGCACATATCTTGGGTACAAGCCAAAGTGTAAGGAAACAAATCACCAGGCACTTATTTGTAAAGTCCAGAAAAGTATTTTAGGTCAAATTAGGTAACAGTCAATGTCCTTTAGAGATCAAAGGGTCTCCTTTTGTCATAGCTACAAAAAAGCATTTATAAAGACATAAATGATATTGGATCTAGTTTTTAAAATTGATAAAATAACTAAATAAACCAATAAAGACATAAAAATGATCAAAAAATCATACCTAAACAACATTATTTTAAAACACCATTGGAATTTCTATATATTTCTGTTAAATAATAGTGTAGGTAACAAATATATTTTCCTTACTCGTGTATCAATTTGACAAACTAAATCCTACGTTGTAAATGTAAGTTCATGATTGCTTTGGTTGTAGCCCTACTACTGAATGTGATTTATAACATGCCAATTTCCTCCCTACGCATCAGTCTTTATTTTCAAAGTCAGAATCTTCCATGTGGGTCAGTTACCTAAATCTAAGGAAATCTATCAATACTATAAAAAGTAGTGAACATTTTAGATAATCCCAGTGCCTAGGGTGCCCCAGAAATCCCAGGCCATTATAGCATGCCAGATTTAACACTTGGTAGTGTTAGTAGCTGGCAAGGCCCTCCTGCATAATTTTCCTGGACTATCACTATGACAGGAGATCTCGCATACAAACAGGAATGCGTAGTAGTCCTATCACAATACTGCAGTGATATTGACTGCATGCCATTGGAACTAATTCTGATCTCAGACTCCACTGCACAAGACTGGTGTCTTTTTGTCTTTTTATGTTCTCTGTATAATGTCACCACATGAACCATTAGCTTCTTTTCTGTCTCTGTACAATGGCAAGCCCCATCAGGCCCCATTGGTGTCATTAATTCCTCTGTAGAAATACAATGTCTCCTGTCTGTCTAGAACTACAAGCACCAGCATGTCCACTCCTTTTAGTGTTAGCCACTCACTCCCCCCCATCATGATTAATGGTGTCCCACATCCCACACTGCCTCCTCAGTCATGCATTTCACAATTTCAGCCATCCTTATCTCCATGGTCAGTCTTCATTGGTGATCATTGTCAGGTCTGCCTCATTCAGGTTCATCTTGATTTTCCTTAGAGATTCACATTTTTGCTACTATTATTGTATGGTGTAAAAAAAAAAAAAAAGGCTGAGGTGCCATGACATTGCAGAAGAGTGCATTGGGGAAGAGAGTGTGTCAATGGCCCAATGTTTTCATGTCGACATGCTTCGTTGAAACAGAGTGAGTTTGTTGAGATGATCAGATGACATGGCATAGCTCTGACCTTTGACACTAGCTACATTGTTCTTTACTATTGACATGGCCTGGCTTTTATGTTTCACCCTGGCTACATGGTGTGGGTCTAGTGACATGGGCTGGCTTTGTTGACATAGACTACCTCTGGTAACATAATCTTATGTTCAGTCTAGTCAGTCACTGGGCAGCGATTTTGGCCTTTGGTGAAGTAGCATACAGTATTTTTTTTCTATAAAAAACTGTTATAACTTCTTTTTTTTTTTTGATAAATCTTTTTATTGAAGAAGTCATGACATACATCAGAAACAGCGGGTACATATAACATGTTACAAACAAGCCATTATAAGTGCAGTACAATGTCTAATAAACCATCAGTAATAATTGTTAAGAAAATCTAACATAGTTCTTCTCATTGGGGATACGAAGGCTTCCACATCACGATCCGTGTGATCCATAACCAGGTCTGGAAAGGTGATAACCGGAATGTGTCAGATAAAGTTAAATGAAAACATTGGAAGAATAGCCGAACTGTTTAATAATTGGTTGCCGTACCTCTGAATTGCTCTATCGTAAGTGTCTGAAATGTTACATCTAATATATGATGACCAGCATCGTAACATAAGGGGAAGGAGGGGGGGGGGGGTCGAAAAGGAAAGGGGAGGACATGTGTACTTTAGTGTGTAAGGAATATTGCCTAATCCGATCACATCCTATAAAGACCATAGAGGCATCAAGTAACAACGACTTGCTGAGTAATTCGTTAATCTACCATATACCGTTTGTAATCATCGGTTGTTTGGAAGTGTTTCCAACATGCCCAGGTGTTAGTGAACTTAGGAGATGTGTCAAGGATTCGATGCGTGAGTTCTTCCATGTCCATTATTCTGTTTACTCTGCGTAACCAATCCTTGACACAAGGGGTCGTAGTTGACTTCCAATGAACTGGGATGCACATCCTGGCTGCATTAACTAAGTGTATTACAACTGACTTCCTGTAATGGCGCTGAGATAAGGACGTATGATGAAGTAAGTATTGGGACGGTGTAAAATCTAGTGTGAAAGTCGTTATATTAGAAATAGCTTGGTGAATCGTCTGCCAATACAAACGAAGTGCTGGGCATTCCCACCAGATATGTAGGAGGGTTCCCGGAGTCTCGCCACATCTCCAGCAAGCTGGAGAAACCGAAGGGTAGAAGGAATGCAGAATATCGGGGGTTCTATACCATCGGGAATAGAGCTTAAAACCATTTTCCTGCACTGATACATTCCTAGAACCTTTGTGAACATTTATTAGTATCCGTTCCCAATCGTCTGGTGTCAGGTCTATACCCGTGTCTCTCACCCATTTAGAGCGCAATGATGTCACTGAATCTTTCGTAGTAGGAAAGAGAGCAGAGTAGAGTTCTGAAACCAGATGTCTTTGTGGAGTCGTTTCAGTGCAAAGTTGTTCAAACGGGGTCAGATCTCTGCACCACGTAGTGGCTGGAGATTCCTGTAGTAAAAAGTGTCGGATTTGTAAGAAATTAAAGAAAGGTATCTTTCTGTCCGGGAATCTAGCCAGTAGAGTTTGAAATGTAATCATTCTACCTTTGTCAAAGAAGGATCTTGCACGAACGTAGTCTTTGTGTATATCAACAGTGGGGAGTGGAGCTTGAAAACCAGGGGCGAAGTCCGGATTGTGTTCTAAGGAGGTGAGCGGGCCATGCGTGGAGGATATTTTAGTATTCCGGCAGACTGTTTTCCATATAGTAAGCGTGGTGTTAATCAGAGGGTGATCTGATATATTCGGAAGAATTGGGGCTGTGCCTATCCAAGGAAGCAAATGTATCGGTGTTTGTACGAACGCCTCTTCGATCGCCACCCAAGCTTTGTGTTGTCTATGTAGGTGCCAGTCCACGATTCTGGTCAAGTGACAAGCCCATTGATATTTGCGTAAGTCCGGGATACCCAGACCCCCCCGCAATTTGGGGAGAGTCAGGGTCTCCCATTTGATGCGAGCTTTTTTGTTCGCCCATACGAATTGGGAGCATAGAGTTTGAAACGTTGCAAAAAAGGTGGGGGGAAGTGTGATTGGGATCGTTTGTAAAAGATATAAGAACCGTGGGAGGACGTTCATTTTAAGAATCGCTGCTCTCCCAAACCACGAAATAGTGGGTATTTTCCATTTCAACAAATCAGAACGGACAGAATTAAGTAGTGGTAAATAGTTGCGAGGATATAGGTCTTTTAGTTTAGTCGGTAATTGAATCCCCAAATAAGTGATAGCGTGCTTTTCCCAACCAAAGGGGAAGTTCGTCTGGCAGTGTGTCAAAACGTCGTCGGGTAAAGTGATGTTAAGGGCCTTCGATTTGTGGAAGTTAATTTGCAGGTTTGCTATTGTCCTAAATTGAGCAAAGTCCTTGAGTAAATTGGGTAAAGTAACAAGTGGGTCAGTAAGAAATAAAAGGATATCGTCCGCGTATGCAGCTATTTTAAAAGTCTCGGCCCGTATTCGTATTCCCTTGACATTGATGTTCGTTCGGAGTTTGTGGAGGAAGGGTTCAATCGTTAAAATGAACAAAATCGGGGATAGTGGGCAACCCTGTCTCGTACCGTTGGACAGGGAGAAGGCGTCCGACAAATGTCCATTAACTTTAATTCTGGCTGTGGGTGAAGAATACAGTGCCGTGATATATTGTAAGGTACGTTCTTTAAAACCCATTTTCTTCAGGGTAGCCAGCATGTAATCCCAAGCCACTCGGTCGAACGCCTTCTCCGCGTCCAACGATAAAAAGAAGCCCGGACTGTGAGAGGCCGAAAGCCATTTGTGGACATTGATTGCTTTCAGCGTGTTATCGCGCGCTTCGCGACCCGGAACGAAGCCTACTTGGTCCAGGGAGATCAGGGAAGGCAGAAAGGGGAGAATACGATTCGCAATGACTTTCGCGTACAGCTTCATGTCTACATTTATCAACGAAATCGGCCTATAATTAGGGACCAAGGCTTCGTCTTTCCCTGGTTTCGGGATCATAGTAATGTGTGCCTCATGGAGATCTGCGTGAAGTGCTGGTGCGTCAGGAAGATTATTAAATAGTTCAGTAACGTGCGGTATAAGCAAGTCAGAAAAGGTTTTATAATATACAGTGGGGAAGCCGTCGGGACCGGGGCATTTACCCGGTTTAAGCTGTTTAAGGGCTGTCAGTATTTCTTCGGTCGAAATTGGTTTCTCCAAGTCTGTGGCAAGATCGTCGGATATAGTCCCGGGGCAGTTCTCGGCAAGAAAGTCTGTTATCTGTTGCGTTCTGTCGTGTTGTGTGGTAGTCGAAGAATGTCTAGGGAGATTGTAAAGATTCGAGTAAAATTTTTTAAATTGTTCCACTATGCCAGATGGTGAGGAAATCTTTAGACCTTGCGGATCTAGTATATGATGAATCGTGGACATTGCTTTTCGCATTTGGATTGCCCTTGCTAGAAACTTCCCTGATTTGTTGCCAAATTCGTAAAAATTGCGGTGCATAAGGGTATACTTCTTCCTAATTGGAATGTTAAGTTCCTCCAGGAGATCTAGTCTGGCCTGTTGTAAGGCTTGAAGTGTGTTTTCTGCTAGCGTTCTTTTGTGCGTCAATTCTAACGAGTGGATGGTCTTTGACAGTTTATCAAGTCTGGCCTCCCTATCCTTCCGTCTCTTAGCTGCAAGGGAGATCAGCTCCCCCCGAATCACGCATTTATGAGCTGCCCATCTTGTTATGGGATGGATTTCTGTGGAAGCATTATCCGTAAAGTAGTTCGTTAGACTATTAGAGATAGAACGCACTACTTCCGAATCGCTGAGTAAAGAACCGTCCAACCGCCAAATATAGGGTTTAACTGTTCCGATCGGGAAGGACAGGGTGATCGAGACTGGATTATGGTCAGAGATCACCATAGGTTCGATGGAGGCTACAAGTAAACAGTCCAAGTCCGCCTGAGAGAGAAAGAAGTAGTCGATCCTCGAGTATTTGTTATGAGGGGGTGAATAGTAGGTGAAGTCTCTGGCGGTCGGATATAACGTTCGCCATGTGTCATGTAATGTCAGTACGGTCAGTTGGGATTTTATAGCCCTCAGCGCGCTGTATTTCAAAGAGGAGGTACCGTTTGAAGAATCTAATGCGGGAGTTAAGGCTGCATTGAAGTCACCACCGACCACCAGAGTGCCCTGATAGAAGGCGGTGAGTTTCAACAACGTGGAGTTGAAGAACTGGACATGTTGCTGGTTGGGGGCGTAAATGTTGGCTAATGTGAAAGTGTTGCAATATAGTTCGCCTTTCAGAAAAACAAAGCGTGCTTCCGTATCCAACAACGAGTCTTTCACCTGGAAGGGGCAATTCTTAGATATAAGAATTGACACTCCCTTTGATTTTGCTGATGGGTTAGTAGCATGAAATACTGTTGGATAAAGTGAAGACCGTAAGTTAGGTATTTTGTCAGATCTAAAATGAGTTTCCTGGAGAAACACTATATCCGCCTTAGTTTTTCGTAAAAGTCGAAATAATTGCGATCTTTTTTCCGGCTTGTTAAGGCCTTTCACTTTAAGCGAATACAATTTAACCTGAGAGTCAGGGATAAGAGATTGTCGTTTGTGCATGATGTAAAATCACCCTCTTTACTTAGTGCAAGTGATCGTGTAACAGGTCGTTCAAATCGAAAGTGTCCTAGAAGATGTGAGGGCTAGGGGAGGAAGAGGGGAGGGGAAGAGCGGGGAACGTGAATAAGGATAACGGGAAACAGGGATAAACCCTTAGGCGTTCACTGTGAGGATATAGGACCAGCCTCACCCTCAAAGCGAAGACGTCCGGGAAGTGTGCGGTGAGCGCGCGGACAGCGTCCGGAATAATACAGGACACCACCGTACGATCAACCGCAGTGGGGTTGAACCAAATCTGTTATAACTTCTTAATACTGTTGTTCATTGAAGTCATATGGAGAATATACAGTAAGTAGTGTTTTAACAAACATCACACAATCATGGTCACCATCAGAAAACCCATCCTGAGAAATGCTATGCAGCCATTGCTGAAGTGCATGTAGGTGTGAAGTGCTGCAAAGCGGCAGGGAGGCAGCAGGAGATTGGAAACACTGAACAGCAACAACAAATTAAAAAAATACAATTGTTTAGGATACCCAGTGCTTTAGCAAACTAAATGTGACTCAAGGTTTACATCTTCTACAGTTTGCACCTTACATGCACTCTGAGTACTGTATATGCATATCATTTGGGAGCTTCCACACTAGGTAAAGGACCCACAACTCAGAATATATTAGTTTGTCTCCTAGCTGGCCTGGGAAAATCTTGGAATTTCTTATTTCTAATTCCTACTCTGTATCTGAACAAAAATAGAAAGATTTCCCACATTACCCACAATGAAAGTGCTGAATATTTAAATGAAAAACTGACAAACATACTGCAGTAGAAAAATATAAACCAAAAACCAAAAATGTAATTTATTGCAGCTTACCAGCCCTTGAATCAGTGGTGTATTTAGGTTATGCACTGCCCTAGGCCTGACTAAACTCATGCGCCCCTAATTTAAATACAACCCTACACTGCCCCTCCCCCAAACATGCCCTTGTAAATGATCCCATGAAATTACTTTTAAATGTTTTATCAGAATTAAGTTCCAAAAATATTAACAACAACTTTTGAGCAATATCAACATAAAGCTCATCAGTGCCCATCAGTGCAACCTCAGAGGTGCCCAACAGTGCAGCCTTATGAATGCCCATCAGTACAGCCCCATCAGTGCAGCCTTATCAGTGCAGCTTATCAGTGCAGCCCCACTCTGCCTGGGATAGAGAGGGATGCAGTGCAATGAGGACAGAGGTGGACACCAGGGACAGAGAAGGATGCAGTGCGATGAGGTCAGAGGGACGCTGGGAGCAGACAGAGAGGGATGCAGTGCAATGAGGACAGAGAGGAAGGCTGAGGACAGACAGAGAGGGATGCAGTGTGATGAGGACAGAGAGGGATGCCGAGGTCAGAGAGGGATGCTGGGGACAGACAGAGGGATGCAGTGCAATGAGGACAGAGAGGGACACCAGGGACAGAGAGGGACACAGTGCAAAGAGGCCAGAGAGGGATGCCAGGGACAGAGGGACGCAGTGCAATGAGGACAGAGAGGGACGCCAGGGACAGAGAGGTATGCCAGGGACAGAGAGGGACGCAGTGCAATGAGGACAGAGGGGGACGCCAGGGACAGAGGTATGCCGGTGTTAGAGAGAGATGCTGGGGACAGACAGAGAGACGCAGTGCGATGAGGACAGATAGGGACACCAGGAACAGAGAGGGATACAGTGTGATGAGGACAGAGGGATGCCAGGGACAGACAGAGAGGGATGCCGGGGACAGGCAGAGAGGGACGCAGTGCGATGACAGAGAGGGAAGCCAGCGACAGAGGGATGCTGGGGACAGACAGAGAGGAACACACTGCGATGAGAGCAGAGAGGGACACCGATGACAGGGAGGGATGCCAGGGACAGAGAGAGGGACGCAGTGCGATGAGGACAGAGAGGGATGCCAGGGACAGAGAGGGACACAGTCCCTATCAGCGATAGCCCACTCTGCCGGGGACAGAGAGGGATGCAGTGCGATGAGGACAGAGGTGGACACCAGGGACAGAGAAGGATGCAGTGCGATGAGGACAGAGAGGGATGCCAGGGACAGAGAGGGACGCTGAGAACAGACAGAGGCATGCAGTGCAATGAGGAAAGAGGGGGACACCAGGGACAGAGGGATGCAGTGCGATGAGGAAGGCTGAGGACAGACAGGGATGCAGTGTGATGAGGACAGAGAGGAATGCCGGGGTCAGAGATGGATGCTGGGGACAGATAGAGGCATACAGTGCAATGAGGACAGAGGGGGACACCAGGGACAGAGAGGAATGCAGTGCAAAGAGGACAGAGAGGGACGCTAGAGACAGACAGAGAGAGACACCGGGGACAGAGAGGGACGCAGTGCAATGAGGACAGAGAGGGAGGCCAGGCACAGAGAGGGACGCTGGGAACAGACAGAGGTATGCCGGTGTCAGAGTGGGATGCCGGGGACAGACAGAGAGACGCAGTGCGATGAGGACAGAGGGACACCAGGGACAGAGAGGGATGCAGTGCGATGAGGACAGAGAGGGATGCCGTGGACCGGCAGAGAGGGACACAGTGCGATGACAGAGAGGGATGCCAGCAACAGAGAGGGATGCTGGGGACAGACAGAGAGGGACAACGTGCGATGAGGACAGAGAGGGATGACAGAGAAAGAGAGGGACACAGTACGATGAGGACAGAGAGGGACGCTGGGGACAGACTGAGAGGGACACAGTGCAATGAGGACAGAGAGGGATGCCAGGGACAGAGTGGGACAACGAGGACAGACAGAGAGGGACGCAGTGCGATGAGGACAGATAAGGATGCCAGGAACAGAGAGGGACACTTGGGACAGACAGAGATAAATGCAGTGCGATGTGGACATGGATGGAGGAGGGATGTCAGGGACAGAAAGGGACACTGGGGACAGACAGAGATGCATTGCAGTGCGATGAGGACAGAGGGACGCCAGGGACACAGATGGACGCCAGGGACAGACAGAGAGGGTTGCAGTGCGATGAGGACAGAGAGGGATGCCAGGGATACAGAGGGACTCTGGGGACAGACAGAGAGGATCGCAGTGCGATGAGGACAGAGAGGGATGCCAGGGACACAGAGGGACTCTGGGGACAGACAGAGAGTGAAGCGGTGCGATGAGAACAGAGAGCGATGCAGTGTGGACAGGGGACACAGTGGCAAAGTGGGGGAGAACAGGGGGAATACTGTGGTGGGGGAAGGACACAGGGGGACACTGTGGTGGGGGAGGACACAGGGGGACACTGTGGTGGTGGAGGACACAGGGGGACACTGTAGTGGGGGGGACACGGTGGTGGGGGACACTGTGGGGAGAGGAGGAGACACTGTGGTGGGGGGGCACAGGGGGACACTGTGGTGGGGGGACACAGGGGGACACTGTGGTGGGGGGCACAGGGGGACACTGTGGTGGGGGGAATCAGGAGAGTATTATGGGGCCTTCTGCATCTGTACTGGTTCCCCCCACCCCATGGTGGCGGCCCTTGTGGCTCAAGCCCAATAGGGGGCCCCGTGGGCCATGCCAAGATACATAGCCGAGTGTACTCGGCTCTGCTCTGCTGGAAGTCATGTCCAGTCCCACCCTATGATGGACATAACACAGGGACTGGGCGTGACTGTGAGCTGAGCTGAGTACACTCCGCTACTCTTGGCCTGGCTCAGGACTGCATGAGGACCCGAGAGCCGCTGTAACCACATATTCGGCGACCAGTTTGCTACGGAAGTAGCATTCCGTCGCCGCCATCTTGCTACACCGCACACTCGTCCACAGTAAGGATACACTAAGAAGGGGTAAAGTGTACATGTTGTTACACCCACCGGAGTTTTGCATTTTAGACATATTTATAACATTAAAGTTAGTATATAGTGAAATACAGGACTTCCAACTCCATCTGACTACTTAGATGTTAAATTTTAAAAGCAGCGAACTTCTGACAGATTAGCAAACCTGTGAAATGAGCAGGGTTGCTGCTGCTTTTAAAACTCAACATCTAACTAGTCAGAGTTCTAAGTCCTGTATTTCACTATATAAACTGACTTTACTGTTATAAATACGGGTAAAATGCAAAACTCCGGTGGGTGTAACAACATGTCCATTTTACCCCTTCTTAGTGTATCCTTACTGTGGACGAGTGTGGGGTGTACCAAGATGGCGGCGACGGAACTTCACTTCCATAGCAAACTGCGATGGGTCGCCGAATATGTCTTTCCACCGCGGAGAGGACCCGAGAGCCGCGGAGAGGACTCGAGAGCCACCAAGATACACAGGACTCTGTATATCGGCGGCGCCATTTTTTAACTTCAAGGCTACACTGACAAGGCTGCAGATGGACACTGATAAGGCTGCATTGATAGGCATTTAAATGTAAGTTTTTTTTTTTTCCCTTAAACTTCCCTCCTAAACTTGGGGTGCGTGTTATACGCCAGCGCGTGTTATACGCCGATAAATACAGTAATGTATAGAAGGTAGGGCCCGAAAGTGACTCAAGCCCAGGGGCCCCCACCACCCTAAGTCCTGCCCTGCTCACCCATCCCTGTAATAACACCACCCACCACTCTACTAGTCCATCCCAGTAATTGTACTGTGCTGGCTGCTGCCTGGGGGTTCCCGTCATCTTCCTTGCTCCCTCTCCTCCTCATATCGCCACAGACATCCGGGCAGGGGAGAAGATGCAATGTTGACGCCGCGCAGAGGAGGGTAGGCAAAGCATTAGGCTCCGCCTCCTTCAGTTAAAGTGCACCCGATCTGGGCAGTCATCATCCGTCTTATGGGGGCGCCAGTCTCTCCCCTCCCCCTGGCTAAGTAAGCCCAACAATATTAGGAAAAGCTGCGCTATAGTAGGCTGGGCCTGTATTTGTGTGAGAGGTGGCCGTGGGAGCTGGGACAATGCAAAGTGCCGAGCTAGGCCGGGGCTTTGTCGGCCTAGGCCAAGAAACAGCACTGCCTTAGATGTAGTGGCTGATAGTCAGGAAGTGACAAAGACACTGCATTTTTTTTGCAAGACCAATTAGTATTTTCTGTTCTGGTTTTTTTTTTTTTTTTTTTTTGCCTTCCCCTGGATCAACTGTGGGTATAGGATTGTGTATATAGGATTGTATTTTTTCTCCTCTTTCATTGGTTGAACTGGATGGACTTGTTTCTTTTTTCAACCAGACTAACTATGTAACTATGCTGAAAATATTCTTAGCCTTAAAATGTAAGTTGATCTTTACAGAAAATCTGTAAGATAACTTTACACTGGACCTCCTCCCCATCCTCCCCCCGCTGTACTGTAGTCCCACAATCCTGCTCTGTCAGGGACCAGAATTCTGCTTCACCGATTTGAAATCCCTGATTAGGGATGAGCTTCGTGTTCGAGTCGAACCCATGTTCGACTCTAACATTGGCTGTTCGTCCGCTCAGCGAATTCCGAACATTATGGGCCGTTTGCGCCGAATTCGAGTGGCACGTCACGGCCCATAATTCACTGTGGCATCACAGTGCATTGCTGGATGATGATTGGCCAAGAAAGCACTATGACTCGCATGCTTTGGCCAATCACAGCACGGAAAAAATGGAGAGCCGTAATTGGCCAAAGCCAGGGTGGCTTTGGCCAATTATGGCTCAGGGGGTTTAGTACACGCCCCACACTATATAAGGCCACCTGCGCGGCGGCCTTGTGTAGTGTGTTGTGGTGGCGGAGAGAGATAGATGGAGACAGTGTGATTTCATTTCATTTGAAGCTGTTGCAAATACAGTCAGTGTATTGTGCCATCTGCACAGTGTACACCTAAAGCTACCCCAATTGCTGGTGTTCTGCTGATCCTATCCGCATGGCAGCTGTAGCAATTACAGTCGGTGTATTGTGCCATCTGCACAGTGTGCGCCTATAGCTACCCCAATTGCTGGTGTTCTGCTGATCCTATCGGCAGGCAGCTGTAGCAATTACAGTCGGTCTATTGTGCCATCTGCACAGTGTATGCCTAAAGCTACCCCAATTGCTGGTGTTCTGCTGATCCTATCCGCAGGCAGCTGTAGCAATTACAGTCCGTGTATTGTGTCATCTGCACAGTGTGCGCCTAAAGCTACCCCAATTGCTGGTGTTCTGCTAATCCTATCTGCAGGCAATTGTATCAATTACAGTCAGTGTATTGTGTCATCTGCACATTGTACGCCTTAAGCTACCCCAATTGCTGGTGTTCTTCTGATCCTATACCACAGGCAGGCAGCTGCAGTATTTACAGTCAGTTTATTTAGTGCAGCTGCCCAGTGTGCGCCTGCACAGTGTGCGCCTAAAGCTACCCCAATTTCTGGCGTTCTGCTGATCCTATACCACAGGCAGGCAGTTGCAGTAATTACAGTTGGTGTACTGTGTACTCTGCACAGTGTGCACATAAAGCTACCCCAATTGGTGGTGTTCTCATACTATTAATACTACAGGCAGGCAGTTGACTCTGCTAGCTACAGTATATCAGTATATACGTCCCAGCTTTGTGCAGCTACATCTCCCTGCAGGCCATTAGTATGTCTGGAAGGCCAACAAGGAGAGGCAGACAATAAAAGAGGGCAAGCAGGCTCTGTGTCTAGAGGCAGCAGTGCTAGTCGTGGACACGGTGCATCCTCATCAGCACGTGGCCATGGGACACGCGTATCCTTATTTTTGGCAGCTGGACGTGTTGAGCCGCAACATGCTGAAGACTTGGTAGAGTGGATGACCAAGCCGTCCTCATCCTCCTCATCCTCACTCACCCAGTCTCAGGGTACTGGCAAAGCAGCTGCCAACGTGGCCTCTTCCCTCGGCTCAATGGCATCAGTCACTCCTTCCCTAGCCCCACTCCTGAGGAGTCCCCTGAACTGTTTGGGCACAATGTTGGGTACATGCTCCATGAGGATGCCCAGCGTTTTGAAGGCTCTGATGATGATACCCAGCTAGAGGAAGGCAGTAACATAAACCCAGAGAGAGGGTATGCCCAAGAAGGACAGCAATCTGGCAGTCATGTTCCCCCAGCTACAGCATACTGCCAGGTTTGCTCCAGTGATGAGGAGGGAGGGGATGATGAGGTCACTGACTCCACGTGGGTGCCTGATAGGAGGGAGGAGGAGGAGGCACATCTTTAACGAGGCAGGATGCCCTCCAGGGGCCAGCTTAAGGGCAGCACACCGACTGCATCACACCACAGAGCTTTGCATGTGCAGGGCGCTGCCTCTGTGTGTTATTCCAAAAGTTCTTTAGTCTGGGCCTTTTTTGAAATGAGTGCGCCAGATTGCACCGCTGCTATTTTCAACATATGTCTTAAGCGTATCTCGCGTGGCCAAAACATCAGCCACTTGGGAACCACATCCTTGACCAGACATATGTTGACCTGCCATGCAGTTCGTTGGCAAGCGTACCTAAAAGACCCACATCAAAGAACAAAGCGGATCTCTCCTTGCTCCTCATCAGCTGGGATCTCCAACCCCACTATACCTTCAGTCCTTTCTGAAATCTGAGAGGAATGAAGGTGTCGAATTTGGTGTGTCACAGCCAAGTATTTGTGGGCAATCTGCTATCGGTACACCGACATCCGATTGTACCAGGCAAATTTCCCTGCCCCAGCTGCTGCAACGTTGAACGAAGTTCACTCCCAGCCACCCACATGCCCAGTGGTTGAATGCTAGCCTGGCTAAATTGCTAGCACTTCAACTGTTGCTTTTTCAGTTGGTAAACTCTGCCCCCTTCCGTGAGTTTGTGGAATGTGCGGTTCCTCAGTGGCAGGTTCCCAAACTCCACTTTTTCGCACAGAAGCGATTTCGGCTCTCTACCAGCATGTGGAAGGCAATGTCTTGGCCTCGCTGGACAGGGCGAACAGTGGTAAGGTGCATATTACCGCTGACTCATGGTCCAGCAGGCATGGACAGGGACGTTACCTATCTTTCACATTGGGTGACTCTTCTGGCAGCTGGGAAGGATGCAGGACAAGTGAAGTAGTGTTGGAGCTTGTTTTGCCACCACGCCTCCAAAATGATACTACTGGTTGTGACACACCTCTCTCCTCCACCCCCTCCTCTTCTTCTTCCTCTATGGCCTCTTTCAGTGCTTTGTCCTTGGAACCAGCCATGTTTCGTAGGTGTTCAAGGGGCTACGCAAGTACGCAGGCAAAAAGATGCCATGCTGTGCTTGCGCTGGTGTGCTTGGGGGACAGGAGCCGCACTGGGGCAGAGATTCTGTCAGCTTTGCAGGGGCTGGCTGAGAAGTGGTTAACACCACGGCAGCTTAAGCCAGGAATGGTGGTTTGCGACAATGGCACCAACCTCCTCTCCCCGCCCTCCGTCCTCTGACAGGGACAACTGACCCATGCGCCCTGTGTGGCTCACGTCCTTAACTTGGTGGTGCAACGGCTCTTGGGCAGGTTCCCAGGCTTACAGGATGTCCTGAGGCAGGCCAGGAAAGTCTGTGTGCATTTCCACCGGTCATATAATGCCAGTGCTCGGCTGACCCCCAAAATGAATTTAACCTGCCCAAGAACTGCCTAATCTGTGACATGCCCACCAGGTGTAACGCAACGCTGGCCATGCTGCAGTTTCTGCACATGCAGCAGAGGGCCATCAATGAGTACCTGTGCAACTACGGCACCAGGACAAGGTCAGGGGAGCTTGATTTTTTTTCCCTACGCCAGTGGGCCATGATCAGGGATGCATGCACTGTCCTGTCACCATTTGGGGAGGCCACAAGGATGGTGAGCAGTGACAGTGCATGCATCAGTGACACTGTCCCTCTTGTCCACCTGTTGAAGTAGATGCTGTATGGAATAATGGACAGGGCACTTGAGCCAGAACAGAGGCAGGAAGAAGAGGACTTCCTGGGAGGAGGTGGCTGCAGATCATGTCATCCTTAGTGACCCAGAGGACTCTGGACTGAATGCCTCAGCTAACCTACGCTGCATGGCGTCCCTGATCCTGCAAAGCCTGCGGAAGGTTTCTCGTATTCGTCAGATCAAGGAGAGGGATCATTATTGGCTGGCGACCCTCCTTGATCCACGTTACAAGGGTAAGGTTGCGGACCTTATCTTGCCATTGCAGAGGGAGCAGAGGATGAAAAATCTTCGGGAGGCCCTGTAGAAAGGTCTGTGCAACGCGTTCCCAGAGACTGGGAGGTTACAAATTCTTGGTCCTGGACAACGTGTTGCTGAGGCTTCGGTCAGTCACAGAAGGAGCGGTGGAGAAGGTGGCCGTCTGACCGATGCGTTCAGATAATTTCTGCAGCCCCATGGTAGGATCGGTTCCAGCAACCATCACCAGCGTCTGATATACATGGTGTAGGAATACCTAGGGGCAAGATCAGACTTGGGCACCTTTCCCACCGAAAATCCTCTGGGTTACTGGGTCTTGAGGATGGATCACTGGCCAGAGCTTGCCCAGTATGCAATTGACCTACTGCCCTGTCCTGCATCCAGCGTTCTTTCGGAACGCACATTCAGTGCTGCTGGAGGCTTTGTAACCGATCACAGGGTGCGCCTGTCCACCGACTCGGTTGAACGACTGACCTTCATAAAAATGAATCAGTCTTGGATCCCCACCAGCTACCAAGCACCTGATGCTGATGTAACCAAATAATTTTTTTTTAATTGTCATATCCCTTCAAGACTGCCTATGCTGATGCTGAGTGACTATCCTGTTATGCTGAGTGACTATCCTCTTCCTTCTCAATGATCATGCTGACAGCTTGTAAGAACATTTTTGGTTCTGGGTGCCGCCACCAGTGGCTAAGGCCCAATTTTTCAGCCCTGTTTAACAGGGGCGTGTAATTACAATTTTTTATGCAATATTTTGTAGCAGGGCTCATTCCTGCTCTCCAACTAGAGTTTCTGTGAGGTGTTGCAGTGTTGAGGCACCAGTGCCTAAGGTCCAATTTTTGTGCCCCTGTTCAACAGGTGCATGTAATTACAATTCTTGATATAATATTTCACAGCAGGGCCCGTTCCAGCAACCCACCAAGAGTAACTGTGAGGACTTACAGTGTTATGGCACCAGCAGCAGCACCACCACCAAAGGCCCGATATTTCTACCACTGTTCAACAATGGCATGTAATTAAAATTCTTGATATAATAGTTCACAGCAGGGCGTTCCAGCACCCACCAAGAGTCAGTTTGAGGGCTTACAGTGTTGTGGCAACAGCAACACCTTAGGCCCAAATTTCTGCAGAGCATATAGGGCAGGCCCCTACTTTCAAACATCCAACTTACAAACGTCTCCTACTTGCAAACGGAAGGAGAAAACAGGAAGTGATATGAAATCTACACCTAGGGAGGGATATTCTCCCTAGGGGTAGAGTTGATATGGGAAAAAACCTGTCTCCTCTCCACTGATGCTTTATCCCAATCCTTGTTTTACTAAAAACCCCACATTTTCAAAAAACATTTGTCATTGGGACAGAAAGTGAGAAAAAAAGTGAAGTGAGGTGAAATCTTCTGAAGAGGTGCACAGACAGCAAAAAAAATGTTACAGGGGTGATAACACTTCCCTATGTTTTCCAAAAAGCTTAAAAATAGATTTTGTGACTGGAGCTACACTTTAAAAATGTACCAGTTAAAAATTACAAACAGATACTACTTAAAAACAAACCTACACACTCCCTGTCTTGTTTTCACCACCTGTATACTGCTGTTCTGAGTATATAGGGCCTGGGGGCCCCACGCCTTAACTTTTTTTACATTTTGGTACAGGGTTCCCCTTAATATCCATACAAGACCCAAAGGGGCTGGTAATGGGCTTGGGGGTACCCATGCCATTTTTCTTCATCCATATTGCCGGGACCAGACATTACATTAAAACCGCAAACAGTTTTAAAATACTTTTTTTCCATTAGAAATGTCGTTTCGTACAGGGACTGTTCTAAACATGTGCCACTTCACAGGCATACTATAGACACCCCCCAGGCATGATATTTAAAGGAATATTTCACTTTTTTTTCACTTTAAGCGTCATTAAAATCAGTGCTCCCAAAAAAACTGCAGTTTTTAAAACTCTTTTCTGCATTGATACATGTCCCCTGGGGCAGGACCCAGGTCCCCAAAACCCTTTATAGGACAACAACTTGCATATTGGCTTTTAAAATTAGCCATTTTGATTTCAACGTTCTGGTGAGAACCAAACCAGGGGGTGTTCGGCTCATCCCTATCCCTGATGCTTAATCTCCTTTTTGTATCACCCAGTGTGTATGGACAAGAGGCATTTTAATTGGTCATAACCCTCACATGGAGTTTGTCTAGCCCATCCTGTCAGTGCTGCGAAGAGAGGAGAGAAAGCCAGAAGGATTTCAAATCCCTGGAACAGTGAAGCGGTGTTCCGGTCCCTGACAGAGCATGATTGCAGGACTACAGTACAGCGGGGCCAGAAGTGATGGGGAGGAGGTCCAGTGTAAGGTCACCTTATAGATTTTCTGTGAAGGTGAACTTACACTTTAGAAATGAAATCTGGGCATAGTATATTTTATACATAGTTACAGTGGTCCAGCTTGGATCAATGCTCCTGGAGTCTGAAATCACTGAAGAAGACACTGAAAGGGGCCTGTGCTGAATGGCTGACCCCCAGTGTTCACAATGCATCAGGCCAGACACTCAGCACAGGACTCAGAAGCAAGTGTTAATCACTGAAGTAGCCGTGTCTACTTCAATGATGCCCAGCTTCCAGGGGAATTACCTAGTCCAAGCTAGACTGTAACTATAAAAAAATATTCTATGCTTGGAATTCTTCTTTAAAAGTGAAAACTAATGAGGAAACCACATTTAAGGACTGGTCACCAAGAGCCACCCAAAATTTGCATAGTGTATGGCCAGCTTAATAGGCAAGGGATTGTCAAGCAAAGGGCATGAGTAGCTGGGCAATGCCATGAGGATTATGTACCAATGCAAAAGAAATGTTAAAAATACCATACAATGCAGAGGGTCTTCCTTTTAATATGACTTTGAAGATGACACGGGGAAAACACCAATCTTTTGTTTCATGGGCAGCAGAAGTTGCAGGAACTGGTAATGATGGGAGACCAGCAGAGGTGGAAGGGACTGGATAATGTTAGCAGGTCAGCAGAGGTGGTAGGGTAGTGATGGCAGATCAACAGAGGAGGTGGCGGAAGCTGGTAATGGTAATAAGCCAATAATGGTGGCAGGAGCTGGTAATAAAAGCAGGCCAGGAAAGAGGGCATAAGCTGGAAATGGTGGCAGTCTAGTAGAGGTGGCAGGCTAGAAGAGGTGACAGGGCCTGATAGTGCTGGCAAGCCAGAAAAGTTGGCAGGAGCTGATAATGCTGACAGAGCAACAGAGGTGGTATGAACTGATAATGATGGTAGAGCAGGCGAGGATAAGCAGTGCAGATAAGCTGGCTTGAACAGGAATGTCACAGCACCCAAAACATACTTAAGCAATGGTAAATCTCCAGGAACAATAAGTCACAGCGCAGGCTAGATTACTGGGACACCAATCACTCACAGAATATGCATCAAGCCCCAGCAGGGTCCCCTATTAAAAGGGCTGCCCCAACCAAGATAGATGCTGAAGGTCACTAATAATTACAGTGTCCAGTTGGGCACTTGCTCACTCTGTGATGCCTACGGAGGCGGCAGAGGAACATCATTCCCCTGAGTCTCCACTCCATCCATGCAGCACCTGGTGCCAGCCACTGGAGAGTGTAAAATACTCCTGCCTACTTAGTGACAACTTTTTACCAGACAGAAAGTGAGAGAAAATTTGCAACAGGGAAGCAGATAACAGTAAAATGCTGCTTTTGGCATGCCCCTCTTTAACAGTAAAAATAAAACTTTACTTCAATGCAATATGCAAAATGTTTCCATCAGTCTGAGGCAGTGATTCTCAAGTAGGGTTCCGTGGAACCATAGGGTTCCTCCAGAAGTTGCTAGGGGTTCCTTCAGCATTGGGCAATTACTGCCTCTCAGATAAGTTCCCACTGACACTATTGATCTTTTTAGCTATCTGTAAGGAGGTAATTCTTCCCAATGACCACAAGTATCAGGAGTTGTAGATTTCAAATTTTTAGAAGGGGTTCCCCCGAGACCAGAGAACTATTTCAAATGTTCCTCTGTGTTGAAAAGGTTGAGAAATGCTGGTCTGAGGGAAAAGTTTATGGAGCTGTCAGGAGTGTGGCACAGGATGAGGAGCAGGTTGGTCAGTCTACAGAGTGGTGTGAAGGTGTACATGGTCTTCAATGTGCAGTCATATCTTTGGTGTTTTATGGAGGGATCTACAAACAAGATGATATAAAAGAGAGGAGTAGAGTAGGGTGTCAGAGTCTGAGCTGGAACTGGGGAAATTCTAAATTTGTTTTTAGCTCAGAAGAGAGTCGTGTGTGCTTATGAATGAATGAATGAATGAAATACTTGTATAGCGCACAATGCGAACTGAATCGCCTCTAGAAATCCATTGGGGAGTGACATATTTTGGAGACATCTGCTCCACTAGGTGGGGTTCCACTAGTGCGTGTGCGGGCCACACCCGGGTGACACCCACCAGAGGGGTGACACCTGTCAACAGGGGCCCGCTGTCTCTCACAGCAGAGCAGACTGAAGCCAAAGCTGCCACCCCCTCCTCGGCTGTTTACATGTACACAGACCGGAGAAGGGATACTGCTGTGCACGCCGAGCTAAGGCCTGTACTTTACTGTATTATATTGTAGATGGACAGAGTATGGGGGTCGAGTGACCGGGGGGGGGCAAGTTAAAAAAAAGATGCAGGAGTGGTTTTGGGGGTTTAAGAGGATATGTGCTGGGGGGGCACTTTGGGAGGGGAGAGGATCTACGCTGGAAGTGGGGGTTGGATTTGAAATATGATCCCCCACAAGAGCACAAGCCCTCTTGCCTCCCAAAGTGTCCACCAATACAGATATGATTCCCCCACCTCCCTGCTAGTACAAGTTCTCTCCCTTCCCAAAGTGCCCCCTCAGCACATAATGGACCCCCCCTCCACCTCACTACTAGAAAAAGTGGAGAGGGTGTGTGTGCTGAGGTAAGGGGGTCTGTACTTAGTTGAGGTTGGTCTTTACTGAGGGGGGACTATACTTGGTGGAGAGAGGGGTTTGTACTGAGGGAGGGGGTCTATACTTAGTGGAGAGGCAGGTCTACACTGAGGGAGGGAGTCTGTACTTAATGGAGGAGGGTCTAGACTGAGGAAGTGGGTCTGTACTTAGTGGAGGGATGAGGGTCTGCACTGAGGGGGAAACTATACTTGGTGGAGAGGGGGGTCTGTACTTAGGGGAGATTATTCTTGGTGGAGGGAGGGTGACACCATGCTTTACCGAACCAGGTGACACCAACCCTAGTGACGCCACTGCTGCACATTCGACCGGATAAGCATGATGACGGACCTTGAGCAGTGTTTGGGATACAATTTAACACTTTTTACAAGATGGTATAAAATTAGGTAAATGTTTGTGTTGCTATGCTATACAGTACATGATCTTCATACTCCGATACATCATATTATGTTAATATGATTGTATTGTGAACACACACATGTGCAGCCTGTTGCATAGAATATGTAGTAGCATAATGTGTTATATAGAATAAATCAACTAGAGCACTGTAATGAAACAAGTGCCCTCCTTTTATAGTGCATACCTACCTAATTTCTTTCAGTGCCTTGATGCCATAGTTTTCTATTTATCACTACCTACCATTTCCTTATTCTTTACTTTACTTTAGATCAATGCACTCAAATCCTTGTATATAAAACTGAGAGACTCTGTTAACCACATTGACTGCCTATCACTCATTGTCAGGAATCGGATATTCACCAGGATTCTTGCCCTACAGAACCAGTGATTCTCATAGTCTACCACACTTGTCAAAATGAATATCAGTTTTTTTTACAATGTTAGGAGAGTTTAATAAAAAATGCCTCAAGGTGAAGGTTATAACTGATTCTACCCAGTGTAGAAGAGAATCGGAGACTGATTGCATGCGTAGCACACCTCAAAAATGTGTTTCTATCGCACACCATATTGACTAAATCATTGTTTCTTGATCATACATCACGGGACACAGGAGCTTCATTACATAGTGGGTTATATAGGCACCTCTGGTGATTGGACACTGGTTGACCCCAATTAAGGAGAATTCCTCCCCTATATAACCCCTCCCATCTGGGAGGCACCTCAGTTTTTTCCCAGTGTCTATGGTGATGGTCACGTAAAAACTTTAGCTCTATGCAGGTCCCTGCGAGGGCCGAAGGGCTACAACAAACCGGATCCATACCTCAGGCCGATATTTGACTCCCAAGATGGTATGGTACCCGGGCCTCGTCAGCCGAAGAAGCGAGGTTTTGCCTGTAAGTCCTCTCCATTGGAAGACTGGGCTCTGGGAAAACCAGACTTGGTGTACTGTTTATACAGAGTGCACGAAAGTTTATGGCAGAGCTTTCTACATGGCCCAGGGGGGAGGTTCTTCCGAGAAGGAACCCCAGATAAACCTGAAGGTTGGCTAACAATACCCGCCGTGATGGGTGAAGGCTGGAATTTGTCTGGTTCAGCAATTCCTGCGACGAGGACAGGTAAGGGAAGTTATCCTGTATATTTAAAGTGGTAGTATGGTCAATTTTTTAACTTTTACCTACAGGAAAGCCTATAATAAGGCTTACCTGTAGGTAAAAATAATATCTCCTAAACCTGTACGGTTTAGGAGATATTCCCCTCGGTATGCGCCGCTGACTGCAGCGGCGCATGCGCACAAGGGGGTTCTCTCCGTGAAAATCCGGCAGTGCTCGTGCGGCCGGACTGAAATCTCCCGCGCGCATGCGCGGGAGTGACGATATCGCGGCTCCGGCCACTCACAGCGCCGGAGCTGCGATACCCGGAAGAGACGCCGAGGGAGCATGTCGGCTCCCTCGGCGTGGATCGGGCCAGATGTCGGGGCCTCGTTCTAAGGTAAGTATTTCATAATGAGCTAGTATGCGGTGCATACTAGCTCATTATGCATTTTGCTTTGCAGGTTTAAAAAAAAAAAAAAAAAAATTGCGGGTTTACTACCGCTTTAATTATATGAATGGATTTCTTCATTGTGAGTAGTTGTATGTCTTACCTGGTTTCCACCACTAGAGGGAGTAAGAGCAGCCTGATGCATACTTACATGCCTTTCAATACACACGCTCAGTGAAGCCTGGTTCTCCAGCTGACTCACGTCTCCATTGCAGTCCCTGCCACAAACGAAGGTAAACAGGGGTCCCACGCAGTTCAGGGGTCCCACGCAGCTCCGTTTTTGGGTTCTCCTTCCCCCCCTGGATTCCGCGGTCCGCGTGCACGCGCGCGGGCGCGCTCCCGGCCTAATGGAGGAGGGGGGGTGTGGTTGCGAGCCGTGCACTTCAGTGTGCACGGCGCTGTACTGCGCAGGCGCCAGGCGGCAGTTTTTAAAAGCCCAGAGCGTCAGGGGGATGTAATTGGAGACACAGGAGCTGTGGGCAGTAAGCATCCGTGGGGATTGGATCCAGGCAAACCTTAGACACCTACTCAGCATCAGGTTGTGCAATTTAAGCATATATATTATTGTGAGACTTTAAGCACAACAGTGATTGCGCTTGTACTAGTACCTCTGCTTTGTAGCCTAGTACTATGTCTCCTCGTAAGAGGGTCTCAGGGGGAGGTAGCAAAGGCACTGGTAAGTCACCGCCTAGGTCCAGGGGTTCCAAAAGTGCCTGTAAGTTACCATCCCCCCCTGCAAGACTGGAGCCAGCCTCTCAAGACGAGTCAGTGCCCCTGTCGGGTTTTGCAGCCTCTCCTAATGTCGCAGCCCCGGTTTATGTCACTGAGGACTCCCTTAGGGCTACATTGGAGGGTTTTGAAGGGAGAATCATGAATTTTATTTCTGCTTCCCTAAAAGATAGTAGGAAAAGGGGTAGATCCCCTCCCTCTGCTGAAATCCCTCTCTCAGATGAATATTCTGAAAATGAGGAAGGATCCCTATCTTGGGATAGGGATCATGAGCAGTCGGATGAGTCAGAGGAAGAGGAGATAGTCCCCTCCTCCCAGGCGCTCAGAAAACAGGTGCAGTATTATACTGAATTGGTGCGTACCACATTCAGAATGCCTGCTGCTGAAGTCGCTACGCCCTCTGTTTCTTCCCTGGGAGTCAGGAAAGCCCCACAGACTGCCTATTCCTTCCCAATTCATCCCTTAATGGATAAATTGATGTATGAGGATTGGGGACATCCCGATAAACTGTTTGCTCCTCCTAAAAGGTTTTCTATGCATTATCCTGTGGAGGAAAGTTTCACAAAGAAGTGGGGGGTCCCATCTGTCGATGTTTCTTGTGTGAATAAGAACCTAACTTGTCCATTGGATAATGCGCAGGTATTCAAGGATCCAGCTGATAAAAAGCTGGAAACCTTATTAAAAGCCTCCTTTTCCATGGCTGGCACTGTGGTGCAACCTACAGTCGCAGCCGTGGGGTTGTGTCAGTTCCTCAAGGAACAGGTTAAACAGATGCTTGGGCTCCTTCCCAGTGAGGAAGTAGAAAATTATACAGAATTGCCTCACATTCTGTGTTTCATAATTGATGCGATTTTGGATTCCGTCCAACAAGCATCACGTTTGTCTCTCATGTTGGTTCACATGCGAAGGGCCCTATGGCTAAAGAATTGGGCAGCTGAGCTGTCATGCAAGAAGCATTTGGCTGGGTTCCCGTTTAAAGGGGAGCGTTTGTTTGGAGAAGAATTAGATAAGTTCGTCCAAAATATTTCAGGGGGTAAATCTACTCTCCTTCCAGTCAAAAAGAGCAAGCGTCCTTCATTCAGGCATGCTCTCTCTCCCAAAGCATCAAGCTCTAAACAGTGGCGACGGCCTTCTCAGTCCTCCTCTACTAGAAAGGCTCAAGGCCGAGCCCAGGGACAGAAAAAGACTTGGGGGCGAAAGCCTGCCAAGCAGAGCCCAAAAACTTCCTTGTGAAGGGGCGCCCCCGCTCGGCAGAGTGGGGGGAAGGCTCCTGCAGTTTGCAGGCGCCTGGCGGGAAGAGATCCAGGACAAGTGGGTGATCTCTTCAGTATCTCTGGGCTACAAGCTAGAGTTTCAGGAGATTCCACCTTCTCGTTTCCTAAGGTCAAGGATCCCCAGGGATCCAGTAAAGCAAAAAACGCTATTTCTGGCCTTAGATCAGTTACTATCCCCGGGTGTGATAGTAGAAGTGAACCCGAAAGATCAGGGTTCAGGGTTTTACTCAAATCTCTTCACCGTTCCAAAGCCAAATGGAAGTGTCAGACCTATCCTGGATCTGAAGGATCTGAACCGGTTTTTAAACATCCGGTCCTTCCGAATGCAGTCAATCCGCACTGTAGTCTCCTCCCTGCAAGGGGGAGAATTCATGGCATCAATAGATATCAAGGATGCATATCTCCATGTGCCAATTTTTTCCGCACACCAAAAATTTCTAAGGTTTGCGGTAGAGCGGCGCCATTTTCAATTTGTGGCCTTGCCGTTCGGGCTTGCTACAGCCCCTCGAGTCTTCACAAAGATTCTGGACCCTCTCTTAGAAAACTTAAGAGCTCAGGGCATAGCCGTCATGGCTTATCTAGACGACTTGCTTCTCATGGAGAAAACTGCAGCGTTCCTAAGTCGCAGCGTCACCAAAACGCTAGAACATCTAGAACGCCTAGGTTGGATCATAAACCTAGAAAAGTCGTCCCTACAACCGACTACCAGGTTGGAATACCTAGGTATGATCATCGACACCGCTCAGAGCAGGGTGTTTCTCCCAAGGCTAAAAGCCTTGGCCATTGGGGATCTGGTGCGCCTGATTCTGGGCAGAAGATCTTCCTCCATTCGGTTGTGCATGAGACTGTTAGGGAAGATGGTCGCCTCCTTCGAGGCCGTCCCATTCGCCCAGTTCCACTCAAGGCCTCTGCAAGGATGCATCCTTGCGGCTTGGAACAGGAAGCCCCAATCTCTGGATCTTCCTATGCGTCTATCCCCAGGGACACGCAAGAGTCTTTTCTGGTGGTTACAAACCAAGAATTTGCTGAAGGGCAAAACTTTTCTTCCTCTCTCATGGAAAATTATCACAACAGATGCCAGCCTGACAGGCTGGGGAGCTGTATTGGAGGAAACATGCTCGCAGGGGAAATGGTCTGCGACCGAGAATCTACTGCCCATAAACATCTTGGAGATCCGGGCAGTTTACAGGGCTCTCATAAAGTGGTCTTACAGACTGCAAGGTTTCCCAGTTCGGGTTCAGTCCGACAATGCCACCGCAGTGGCTTATATCAATCACCAGGGCGGTACCAGAAGTCTGGTGGCCCAAAAAGAGGTGAATCGCATACTTGTCTGGGCAGAAAAGCATGTTCCGTGTCTTTCTGCAGTCTTCATCCCAGGAGTGGAGAATTGGCAGGCGGATTTTCTCAGCCGCCAGCAGTTGTGCCCGGGAGAATGGGCTCTGCACCCCGACGTGTTTCAGAACATATGTCACAAGTGGGGTACTCCAGACGTAGATCTGTTTGCATCCAGGTTCAACAGGAAACTGGACAAGTTTGTATCAAGGACAAGAGATGCACTTGCTCAGGGGTCAGATGCTCTGACAGTTCCCTGGGATCAGTACAATCTGATCTATGCCTTCCCCCCGAGCCCGCTTCTGTCGCGGTTCCTGGGAAGAGTCAAGAGGGAGACAAAGTCGGTCCTTTTGGTGGCCTCGGCTTGGCCCAGGCGACCATGGTATGCAGAAATCATGAAGTTGGCAGTAGGCAGGCCATGGACCCTCCCTCTCCGGCCAGATCTGCTCTCACAGGATCCAATCTGCCATCCTGCTTTACGCAGTCTGAATTTGACGGTTTGGCTGCTGAGACCCACATTCTGAGAGACCGTGGCCTTTCAGGGCCAGTCCTTTCTACTCTGGTCAATGCCAGAAAGCCGGCCTCCAGGCTTATTTATTACAAAATCCTGGTGTGAACTCAGGAAATGGCATCCTAGAAAATATATCATTAACAGAATCTTGGCCTTTCTCCAGTCAGGCCTAGAGATGAATTTGGCCATAAGCACTATCAAAGTGCAGATTTTGGCCCTGTCAGTATTTTTTCAAAAGCCGCTTGCATCACATTTCCTAGTACGGGCTTTTATCCAGGGGGCTATGCGGATAAAACCGCCAGTTAAACCTCCGGTATGCCCATGGGATCTGAATTTGGTTCTCTCGGCCTTACAGGGGCAACCATTTGAACCTTTGCATCTGGCTTCTTTAGTTCTCCTGACTAAAAAGCTGGTCTTCTTAGTAGCCATATCTACAGCTAGAAGAGTATCAGAGTTGGCAGCTCTTTCCAGTAAGGAGCCGTATTTAATTATCCATAAGGACCGGGTGGTCATGCGTCCCAACAGGTCCTTTCTACCTAAGGTGGTTTCGGGTTTCCACTTGAATCAGGATGTAATCCTACCATCCTTTTTTCCGGACCCTCAGTCCTCAGAAGAAGAATCTTTACACACTTTGGATGTGGTTAGAGCAATCAGTATGTATCTTCAAGCAACGTCTCAGATAAGGAAAACTGATTGTTTGTTTATCCTGCCGGAAGGCCCTAGAAAGGGCCAGGCGGCGTCAAAATCCACTCTCTCAAGGTGGATCAGGCAAGTTATTTCTCAGGCCTATGGTTTAAAGGGGAAGATTCCTCCTTTTCGGGTGAAGGCACACTCTACTAGGGCTGTTAGTGCTTCTTGGGCAGTGCATCACCAGGCCTCCCTGGCTCAGATCTGTAAGGCTGCGACTTGGTCATCAGTCCACACATTCACCAGATTCTATCAGGTGGATATCAGAGGACAAGAGGATATCGCTTCGGGCGCAGTGTACTGCAGGCTGCAGTTTAGGTCCTCCGGTCCCTAGCGGTCTATATTTATGATCTGTGTCTCCCTCCCCTCAATCTGAGCATTGCTATGGGACATCCCACTATGTAATGAAGCTCCTGTGTCCCGTGATGTATGATCAAGAAAATGGGATTTTTATATACAGCTTACCTGTAAAATCCTTTTCTTGAGAGTACATCACGGGACACAGTGCTCTCGCCCCTCTTGGGTTTTACGTGGTTTCTTATTGCTTTGCTACAAAACTGAGGTGCCTCCCAAATGGGAGGGGTTATATAGGGGAGGAATTCTCCTTAATTGGGGTCAACCAGTGTCCAATCACCAGAGGTGCCTATATAACCCACTATGTAATGAAGCTCCTGTGTCCCGTGATGTACTCTCAAGAAAAGGATTTTACAGGTAAGCTGTATATAAAAATCCCATTATTTAATACACCCCTATCTTGTTAGAGGAAAGAAGGATTATGCTGATTAAAATGTTATCTAGCATCATGTGGAAATTATTAAAGTGCATTTAGTTCCAAAATGTTACGTTAATGAAAAAATACATTTATGATGTATTGGGATTCTTCACTGTTTATTTCCCATAACACAACATTTTCTTTGTAACCTAAGTGCTGTACTTCTTGTGCCTTGTTGAATGTGCTCACCAGATCCTTGACCCCCCAAACCTTCTCTTTTCTGCTGTGACCTTAGCAAAATTAAAAGTCACATGGAGGCAGAAATAAAAGGTTTTCATTTGGTTTATTGCATTGCACGTTGCTCGAAAAACATTGTCCAAAAATGTATTCCGCAGGGTCCTGCAAAGACACTGTTCTGTCAAGCAGACAGGTACATTTGACCACAACTGATCCCCTGCTTTACATTTTAGATCTTATGAAGTTTTTATTGCCTACAGCACAGCCACAGAAACCAATCTTTTTCTATTCCAAATGATGAGCCCCCAAATACCAGGAACAGAGTAGCCTCAGCAGCTCAGTAATTTCTGCAAACAGTTGTTTTTCAACCTGGAGGCAGGTCTTTGATTTCCACCAAGGCCCTTTCACTGATGATCTTGCCACTGGCTTGAGTATCTTGATAGAAATATCTATAATGTGCCAAAAAGTTTTATTTAAAGACAGTGATCCTTGAGATTCAAATTAGCACACTCAAATTCCAAAATTGATCACTAGAATGATTTTAAACTTAAGATTCAATGTGCTTTACGAATATGAAAATAGTTTAATGGCTATAAACTGAGAACAAGTGCACTTAAAAAAAAAGATACATCATATTCAATTGTATTCTGTAGAAATCTGGTAGATAGCATGATGGCAGAAAAAGAACAGCTGGATAGTGAAGTAGTTAGGGAAGACAATTAGTTGGACAGCTAAAGATGGTTTGGGAAGATGCTAGTTTACTAAGTGGAAGATGAGTGTTACAGTAGGGAAAGTGAATCTGCATGCAATTAATTTTTTTTTTAAATCATAGCGCATGTGAAAAATGCATGTCCAAAGCATTTAATAGGCCTAGAGATAGACTCAACTAAAGTTAAATACAGATCTTGACATGCAGATGATGACCTTGCCGTAAAAAAAATTATCTTGGCTTACCCTTTCTGTTTCCTGAGGTTCCATATTATCCCTTTATTATTAGATAAGGATTTGTTAACTTATAACAACCACTAGAGATTTGGGTGAGCAAGCTCATTTTCAAAATCAAGATTTGCATATAACTTAAACGGCCTACATTTTGGCTGACTGTTTTGACATTTTTCTTGATATGCTTAATTTGAATTACCTCTTTTATTCACGGGTTTATTTTAAGGCAAAAATGAAAGCTTGAGTTTATGCCTAAGCCTAGGTTCACAATAGTGCTGCTGCATAATCATACATTTTTCAGTTGCACATTCTTGTGCATTTTTACATGTTTTTTGCTGGGTTTTTTATGCATTTTCATGCTGTAGTACGGAGGAGACTGGTTGTTAAACACAATGACCTACATCTACCCATGTACATTATTACAGGTATTTACTGTATATAACACCAACAATTTACACAGTGCTTATACAGTATATTCTACAGTCACATCAGTCCTTGCCCTCAAAGAGCTTACAATCTAATGTCCCTAACACACATTCATGCATACGCACACTAAGGCCGATTTAGACAGGAGCCAATTATATGTTCCCATTGAAGTCTATGGTGCCAAAAATGCACTCCGCTGCACTAAAAAAAAGCTCCTACACCGCACTGATGTGAATGGACACCATAAGAATAATATGATTTTCATTGTTTTGCATTGTGAGTTGGGTCTTAATGATATGAAAACAAAAAATATTATAAACTGTAAACATTCAGACATTTCTATGGGCAGCTGGTTCCTGTCACTCATCTTTTTAATTCTGCTGTTTTCACCTACCATAACTCTATGCTCTTCCTTTCTCTTGATCACTAAAGCACACTACTTCAATGGAACTGTACAATACAATACTAAAGAAATATAAAAACCGATCTGATGGCCACTTCCGGACCGCCCACTGTATATATATGTCGGCACTTTAAAGATGGATATCTCGGTAACGGCAGCAGCTGCTGCCATAACAGAGATATCCATCTCTTCAGTGGGCGGTTCTGGTTTACGATAATGGTGGTCTCTGCAATGGATTTACTGCGAGATCACCCTTATTGGCGATGGGAGAGGGGCCCCCTCATGCCGCTCTCCTGCGCCCTCCGTCGCTTACCGAAGCCGTCGGTAGTGGCGGAAGAGATCGGGTCCTCTTCCTATCTGGGTATACTTATGAGTGAGGGCAAGATGGCCCTCCATACCATAGCAGGGTGGAAGCGACATCAAAACGTCACTTCCGCCCATACCTCTTAAAGGGAAATTTTTTTTGTTGTCATTTATTCAAATTACAATTTTTTTTAAAATTGCATTTAAGTCCAAATATGAGACCTGGGGTCTTTTTGACCCCTGATCCCAAATTTAAGAGGACCTGTCATGCTTTTTTCTATTACAAGGGATGTTTACATCCCTTGTAATAGGAATAAAAGTGACCCATTTTTTTTCTTTAAAAAACTGTTTTAAAATCAATAAAATAAAGTAAAATAAATAAGATTTTTTTTTTAAGCGTCCTGCCCCGACGAGCTCACACGCAGAAGCGAAGGCAGACGTGTGCAGCACCCGCACATGAAAACTGTGTTCAAACCACACATTTGAGGTATCACCGTGATCATTAGAGCGAGAGCAACAATTCTACTCCTAGACCTCCTCTGTAACTCAAAACATGCAACATGTAGAATTTTTTAAACGTCGCCTATGGAGATGTTTAAGCGTAAAAATTTGACACCATTCCACGAGCAGGCACAATTTTGAAGAGTGACATGTTGGGTATCAATTTACTCAGCATAACGTTATCTTTCGCAATATAAAAAAAATGGGCTAACTTTACTGTTGTCTTATTTTTTTATTTAAAAAAGTGAATTTTTTCCAAACAAAGTGCACTTGTAAGACCGCTGCACAAATACAGTGTGACCGCCATTTTATTCTCTAAGGTGTTAGAAAAAATATATAATGTTTGGGGGTTCTAAGTAATTTTCGAGCAAAAAAATTTGTTTTTAACTTGTAAACAGAGTCTGAAAAAACAGTCTCGGTCCTTAATTGGTTAAATATTCCCAGTAAATGGAATTTTAGGGCTCATTCACACGGGCAGATGTGTTCAGATGTGTACAGCAGATACTTTTGCACAGTACTGTATATATGTACAAAACTATTAGGTAGGTGTGAAGAAATGCTATAAATTAAGAATGCTTTCAAAAATACATATTTAAATTTTTTCTTTTTCTTAATTATCCAAAATGCAAAGTAGGCACACAGAAGAAAAATCTAAATCAAAACAATATTTAGTGTGATTACCCTTTGGCTTCAAACCAGCATCAATTCTCACACTTGCACACTTTGTACACTTGCACTTGATTAACCAATTATACCAAGCAGATAGCAATGATTATCAAATTCAAATGTAGGCTGAAACAGAAGCAGCTGTGTAGGAGGCTTAAAACTGGGTAAGAAATAGCCAAACTCTGCTACTAAGGTGAGGTTGTGGAAGACAGTTTCATGTCACAGGTCACATGGACAAGACTGAGCACAGCAACAAGACAGAAGGTAGTTATACTGCCTCAGCAAGGTCTCTCCGAGGCAAAAATTTCAATACAGACTAAGCTTTTAAAATTGTCAAGCTCTTTTGAAGAAGCATAACGTAGTGGGCAAATTTGAGGACCATAAGCGCAGTGGTCAGCCAAGGAAACTTAATGCAACAGATGAAAGACACATCATACTTACTTCCCTTTGACATCAGAAGATGCCCAGCAGTTCAATAAGCACAGAACTGACAGAAACCAGTGGGACTGAGGTATACCCATCTACTGTCCAGAGATGTCTGACCAGAAGTGGTCTTCGTGGAAGAATTATGGCCAAAAAGCTATAACTCCATCATGGAAACACGGCTAAGTGATTCAACTATGCACACAAACATAGGAATTGGGGTGCAGAAAAGAGCAGCAGGTGCTCAGGACTGATGAGTCAAAATATGAAATATTTGGCGGTAGCAGGGGGCAGTTTGCTAGACAAAGGGCTAGAGGGCAGTACAATAATGAGTGTCTGCAGGCAACAGTGAAGCATGGTGGAGGTTCCTTGCAAGTTTAGGGCTGCATTTCTTCAAATGTAGTTGGAGATTTGGTCAAGATCCATGGTGTCCTCAATGTTGATAAATACAGGCAGATATTTATCCATCATGCCATACCATCAGGGAAGCGTGTGATTGGCTCCAAGTTTATTCAGCAATTGGTGGTGTTCGAGCCCTCGGTTCTCAGTGTAGAGGCCGCGCGGAACAGATGCAGCATTGGACCAATGCTGCATCCACCTAGGTAAGTAGGATCCTGGCAAAAACTGGATTCTCATACTTCTCTTTTAACAACTATCTTCAGTGTAAAGAAGAACAAGGAGTCCTGGAGCTCTAATCTCAACATCATCGAGTCTGTCTGAAACTACATGAAGAGACAGAAGGATCTGAGGCAGCCTATGTCCATAGATCTGATGTTAGTTTTCCAAGATGTTGGAAACAATCTACCTGCTGAGTTCCTTCAAAAACTGTGTCACAGTGTACCTAAAAGAATTAGTGCTGTTTTGAAGGCAAAGGGTGATCACACCAAATATAGATTTGATTTGGATTTCTTGTCTGTTCATTTACTTTCTATTTTGTTAATTGATAAAAATAAACTGTTAAAACTTCTATTTCTGAAAGGATTCTTACTGCACTCCTGTGCTCCATAGGAGAAGAATGACCAAAATAGCTTTGGCCATACAGTATTTCTCCTTTAATTTACAACGATTTTTCACACCTGCCCAAAATTTTGGCACAGCAGTCTAAACACGGCACTATAGTAATCAATAAGCCCATACACACAGCCGTGTGTACATGCAAAAATGCGTGTTGCGTTTAGCTGCACAGGGAAAAAGTAGGACACCTTTGTGTCGAAAGCCATACAGATCTGGGGATTTTACTCACGTACGTGCATAGACATACCTAATACCTTTGAATAAAAGAAGATTTGTACATGTCTAAATACTGTACGTAGCTAAACATGTCTAAATGCGATTACTCTAGACTTACATTTTACACAGGATTTTCTGCTAGCTCTGCCAGCAAGAACCTGTGTTCAGTTCAGAAAATATGTATATGCCCGTGTGAATGCCTAAAGGCCTAGGTGTGTTGGGGTATTAGTAAAAATAATTGTCCTTCAAATCACTGCACTGCACCGCACTGCAGTTTCATGCCTTGCAATAACGCACACTTTTAGAATGCTACTGCTGTGCTCTGAGTGGACCCTAGGAAACGTTCCATGTAACACCATAACATCCATATACTCAAGATAAAGACACACAACTCTGTAGCATATAACTCTGAAAGTCAGTTCATTTTTCAGGTTCCTGCTTCATAAATTTACAGAGTGCCTACTGCTAAAGTTGGGGGCACAGATGGATGATTACTAAAATTTTACTGTAAGCAGTCACATATGTTTCCCAAATGCCACCATTAATGTAAAAACTTAGCATTAAGCAACATTTGTCATGACAATGAAAGATTTCAGCTTAAAAATATTTGTGTCAAAATGTGTTTATCTTAAAATGAATTCAGGATGATTCTTTTTCGTAATATCTTGCCAGGAGAAACTTTAGCTAGGCCATTAAAAAAAGGTGCATTGCTGAGATATTTCTCATATATTTTCAGACTAATGGCTAGTTCATTATCTTCCATCTATGCCGCAGAAAAGATTCATAAAATGGTGCCCTCAAGTGATTAAATAAACTGAATTTTAATAAGTGACCAGGTAGTTAAGGAGTGTGCAATATTTGGTCATGTATGCAGCGCTGTAGCCAAATTAACAGCTTTATAATAGTGGCATTTTTATAAAAAGACATCCAAGAGCTATAATTTACTGCCTAACATCTTGACTCTCAGACCTTAAACATGATACAGTAATGAATGAATATTTGTAGCCATTCTGTGCAGGCATGAAATTAATACTAAGCATGTTTTTTCATTAACTGGAAAATAGATCAGCACAAACTATCCATATGTGCAAGCCAAGTGTTTACTCAGAATTGTGAAGCTTACTCATTTTGATACCATTATTTTGAAAAACAATTATTTTTGTAATTGTAAGCTTAATTATTATTTGGAACGATATTTTTTTGCAGCGATGGCAGTCAGTGAGAAATTGTAAGATAAAGTTCCCTGCTCATTGGGTAACCTGACCAATGTAGAAAGAAAACCAACTCATAGCCAAGCTTGTGTGGCATTTATGATACTACAAGGGAAGCAGGCAATACTTACATTCTGCTAAACAGGTAGACAGAAAAAAAAAAACATTTTACCACAGTGATTCTTACATAAATATGTCTGGGCTTACTCTCAAAATCAATAGCATGTAACTGCGGGGAAGACTGGGGTTGTTATATTTGCCTTTGTTCTTCTCTTTTTGCGTTTGTACAACAAAAGTAACCCAAATTATACAATCCAATTTATTGTGGATAAGTCAATTTTTTTCAAGCTGTACTCCTGGCAAAAAGTGTGCGTGATACATCTCCAACACTTGTGGGCCAGCAATAGAGCAAATAAAAAAAGGCTCATTGTTCATACTTGTATTCCTTTTCCATTCTACTATAGCAGCCTTTCTCAACCTTTTCAGCAAAAAGTCTTTAAATACCTTTCCGGTCTCAGGGAACCTCTGCTAAAAATGACTAAATCTGCAACTCATAATACATTAGTGTGATGGTCACTACGAACAATGCTCCTTACAGTTGTGGTCAATGGAAAGAATTACCCCATCACAGATAGCTAAAAAGAGAGGTAAACAAACTGCTCATTGCTCAGGGAACACCTAGCAACCTCTGGAGGAACCCTAGAGTTCCATGAATCCCTGGCTGAGAATCCCTATACTATAGGCTCCCTTCTTTTGTAACGATGTTCAAAGTCTACTGCATATATCTAATTTAAACACACCTTGACACTTGACTCTTGGCATTAATAGACACTGGAACCTTTCACAACTTCTAGTCTATTTTTACATATTAACCTCTCAAAATGTTATAAGCACTATACAGACAGTGACAATATTACTGTGAATCTGATTTTGTTTTTGTCCTTTTCCAGTCAGGGGTTGCTGAATATGGCCTTCAAAGCTAGGTGATGGCAGTAGCTCTTAACTAGGTGATTTTATGAAGATCCGCCAAAAGCTTCAACAAAATAGGTCATAATAAATCTACTGTATTTTAAACAATTGACTTGGCCAGATTCAATTATGCAGCTTTTACAAATGACCTGCCTTCACAATAAACCAAGTTGTCAGAAACAGGGCAAATCCTGTTGAATCTTTGGGGTAATTTTTGCAGTATGTCCACTAGGCAAATTTCTCCAGCAAACCTTTAAAAAAAAATATACCTATGGGTTGATTTACTAAAACTGGAGAGTAGAGATGGATGAACTTCCGACGGGACATTTCGCGAACCACGAACGCGCCCAAAAGTTCGCGAACTGCAAAGTTCGCGGCGGGCCCCATTGACTTCAATGGCAGGTGAACCTTAAAAACCTACAGGTCATATTTTCAGCCACAAAATACTTACTAGCTGTGCACACATAGTCCCACCACATGGCCACTGACATAACAAAAGTATGAAGTGAATCTGGGATCGACAACGACAAGCATTCTTTTTTTATCTGTGAAATTTTGACAATTCAGGACTCAGGAGTGCATGAAGGCAATGGAGGAGAGAAAAGGTCAGGGTAGGCTATGAAGAGGGTGCAGGAGATGATCACCAGCACCATGATAGAGAGCACTGACACCAGCACCGTGATAGAGAGCACTGACACCAGCACCGAGATAGAGAGAGAGCACTGACACCAGCCCCGTGATAGAGAGCACTGACACCAGCACCGAGAAAGAAAGCACTGACACCAGCACCGAGATAGATAGTGAGAGAGCACTGACACCAGCACCGAGATAGAGAGCACTGACACCAGCACTGTGATAGAGAGCACTGACACCAGCACTGAGATAGAGAGAGAGCACTGACACCAGTACCGAGTAAGAGAGCACTGACACGAGCACTGTGATAGAAAGCACTGACACCAGCACCGAGATAGAGAGAGAGCACTGACACCAGCACCAAGATAGAGAACACTGACACGAACACCGTGATAGAGAGAGAGCACTGACACCAGCACTGTGATAGAGAGCACTGACACCAGCACCAAGATAGAGAGCACTGACACCAGCACTGTGATAGAGAGCACTGACACCAGCACTGTGATAGAAAGCACTGACACCAGCACCGAGATAGAGTGCTGACACCACACCAGCACCGTGATAGAGAGCACTGAGACCACACCAGCACCGAGATAGAGAGAGAGAGAGAGCACTGACACCAGCACCGTGATAGAGAGCACTGACACCAGCACCGTGATAGAGAGCACTGACACCAGCACCGAGATAGAGAGAGAGCACTGACACCAGCACCGTGATAGAGAGCACTGACACCAGCACCGTGATAGAGAGCACTGACACCAGCACCGTGATAGAGAGCACTGACACCAGCACCGTGATAGAGAGCACTGACACCAGCACCGAGATAGAGAGCACTGACACCAGCACCGAGATAGAGAGAGAGCACTGACACCAGCACCGAGATAGAGAGAGAGCACTGACACCAGCACCGTGATAGAGAGCACTGACACCAGCACCGTGATAGAGAGCACTGACACCAGCACCGTGATAGAGAGCACTGACACCAGCACCGAGATAGAGAGAGAGCACTGACACCAGCACCGAGATAGAGAGAGAGCACTGACACCAGCACCGAGATAGAGAGAGAGCACTGACACCAGCACCGAGATAGAGAGAGAGCACTGACACCAGCACCGAGATAGAGAGAGAGCACTGACACCAGCACTGTGATAGAGAGCACTGACACCAGCACCGAGATAGAGAGAGCACTGACACCAGCACCGAGATAGAGAGCACTGACACCAGCACTCTGATAGAGAGCACTGACGCCAGCACCGAGATAGAGAGCACTGACACCACACCAGCCCCGAGATAGAGAGCACCGACACCAGCACCGAGATAGAGCACTGACACCAGCCGTGAGATAGAGAGCACTGACACCACACCAGCACCGTGATAGAGAGAGCACTGACACCAGCACCGAGATAGAGAGCACTGACAGCAGCACTGATACCAGGAACTCACTGTGGGACCCAAAAATATGACACCGCTCAACTCTTCAAACAGGAGGGTACGGGCATTTAGTATGGTGTGCTTTTTTGTACAAGGAAGTGAGCCAAAGGTAGAAAAAAGGTCTGTGTGCTTGATTAAATAAATTGTTTATAGAGCTATGCATATACATGGTCTACTGGTCACATGTGTTGAATTGCTCCGAGATCCATGCCTCATTCATTTTTAGAAATGTGAGGTAGTGAACACAGTCGTGAGCTAGGAGAGTGCACTTATCGGTCACGATCCCCCCAGCTGCGCTGAACGTCCTTTCGGACAGGACACTGGACGAAGGCGAAGGCAACAGTTCCATTGCAAATTGGGCAAGCTCTGGCCAGAGGTCAAGCCTGCCCACCCAGTAGTCCAGGGGTTCATCACTCCTCAGAGCGTCCACATCGGCCGTTAACCCGATGTAGTCAGACACCTGTCGGTCTAGGCATTCCCTGATGCTGCATCTGGATGAGACCTGTTGATGGGTCGGCTGAAAGAATGGCCTCATATCAGAAGTCACCAACACATCTACAAACCACCCTCTTCTTGCAGGCGCTGTTGGGTTGGTACCTGCATCTCTTTATCTGGGAGTGGGAATTCCTCCTCTGCCAGCACACGCAAAAGCAGAATGCAGCATTTCTCGAAGCAAGGCCTGGAAGTGCTCCATTCTGACAGCCCTCTGTGACGGTGGTAACATTTCTGCCATTTTGTGTTTGTACCGGGGGTCTAAGTACGTTGCCACCCAGTACTGGTCCTTGACCCTTATGCTTTTTATACAGGGGTCCCTGTTAAAACACTGGAGCATGAAGGCCCCCATTTGCACTAAACTGGAAGCGGTGTGGTGGCCTGGCTCCTGCTCATCATCCAGGAAAATGTTGTCCTCCCCGTTCTCCTCTCCCCATCCACGCACAACAACAGGGATCCCAGAAAGGTTTAAAGCATGCTCTTCTTGCTCCTCCTCATCCGCCCCAGCACCATCCTCCTCTGACTCCTCTTCAGACTCCTGTTGTTGACTTGTCTCAGATAGAGTAGCCCCCCTGGGAATTCATCCAGCATTGCGACTTCCTCATCTTCCAGCTCCTGCTCCTCCATGGCTTGATCAATAACACGACGCAATGCACGCTCCATAAAAAAGGCATAAGCTACCATGTCACTGATGACGCCATGGCTGCTACTGACCAGTTTGGTGATCTCATCAAATGGCCGCAGAAATCTGCATGCGTCGCGCATGAGCAGCCACTGGCGCGGTGAAAAAAAACCAAGCTCCCCAGAACCTGTTCTGCTGCAGAGTTCGTACAGGTAGACGTTAACTGCACGTTTCCGCTGGAGCAGCCTATCAAGCATATAGAAGGTTGAGTTCCATCGCGTCGGGCAATCGCAAATAAGACGTCTGACCGGCAGATTGTGTCGCCAGTGAATGTCAGCAAGGCGAGCCATGGGCGTGTAAGATCTTCTGAAATGGGCCGAGATTTTCCTTGCCTGCCGCAAGATGTCCTGGACCCCAGAGTATTTGACAACGAATCGCTGCACGACCAAGTTTAAGACGTGTGCCATGCATGGCACGTGCATAATTTTGCCCTGTTTCAATGGGCTAAGCAGATTGGCACCGTTGTCACACACCACTTTACCAACTGTCAAATTGAGCGGTGTTAGCCACTGATCTGCCTGTGAATGCAAAGCTGAAAGGAGTGCAGGGCCAGTGTGGCTCTTGGCTTCCAGGCACAACAGACGCAGCACAGCATGGCAACGTCTCACCTGGCATGTTGAATGGGTTCTGGGGAGCTTGGATGGCGCAGCGGAAGAGACACTAGCAGTGGAAAAGGAGTCAGCCGAGGAGGAGAGGGAGGAGGATGGAGTAGGAGGAGGAGAAGAAGAGCCAGGCCTGCATGCAATCCATGGCAGTAAAACCAAATCTACACGGGTGCCATGGGTTACATGCTTGACGGCCATCAACAGGTTTACCCAGTGGGCAGTAAAAGTGATATACCTTCCCTGCCCGTGTTTGCTAGGCCACGTGTCTGTGGTCAGATGTATGTTGGCACTGACACTGTGTGCCAGAAATACATTCACTTGCCGCTGAACATGGCCATATAGCTCTGGGATGCCCTTCTGTGAGAAATACTTCCTTCCTGGGACCTTCCATTGTGGTGTTCCAATGGCTACAAATTTTCGAAAGGCCTCCGAGTCCACCAGTTTATATGGCAGTAGTTGGTGGGCTATCAGTTCTGACAAGCTAGCTATCAACCGTTGGGCAAGAGGGTTATCCGGCGTCATCATTTTTTTACGCTCAAAAATTTGGCCCACGGAAGCCTGCCTTTTTCCAGAAAAAAGTGAGGATGGCATGATGGAAGGTGGAGTGGAGGACAATTGTGAGGAGAGAGGAGAAGGAGAAGTAGAAGACGAGGCTGGACAGTTAGAGCCTGGAGTGTGGCTTTGTGTGTTCCGTTGCTTCCACTGGGCTCGGTGATGGCAGCTCATGTGCCTTCTTAAGGCAGTCGTCCCTAGGTGAGTGTTGGGCTTACTGCGACTTATGCGTTGACTGCAAAGATTGCAGATGGCAACACTATTGTCAGCAGCGGACACGTTAAAAAAACCCACACTTCGGAGCCATGTCCCGGCATCCTGGCAGCGCCAGATGTAACCGTACATGGTTGATGCCTCGCTCATGATACATTAGCAGTCTGCTTTGTCCCTCCTGTGCAATGTAAGTTCTTCCTGCTTCTCCCTATCTGCTGGTCCATATTTCCTCTGCACTCCCCTCCTCTTCCTCTCTTGTGGGCACCCACGTGACATCACTAGACACGTCATCATCGACGTCACCTTCCCCACCGCTATAATTAGAGATCTCGGAGTAGTCAGCAACACCGGGGACAAACCTCCTCCTTGGGCTGATCTGGGTACTGTCGTCAGACTTCTGAGTGGCGGTTTTTGCTACCTCCTCTTCCTGATCCAATGCCAAAAGTGGCTGCGCATCGGAAATGTCTTGATATGGATCGGAAAATAATTCCTGTGACTCAAGCGGAAGGTATATGGTGGTGGTGTTGGTGGTAGTGTCTTTGGGGGTGCACACAGCAGAGAGTGAAGAAGAGGGTGCAGATCGAGAGGATGAGGAGGGTGCAGAAGAGTAAGGCTGAGTGAGCCACTCAACCAAGTCTGGTGTGTCCTTTGACATAATCGCACACACCTTCTGCAATTTGCCACTTTGGCTCAAGCCTGCCCTACCCCTACCACCCCTGCGGAAGGGCCTGCTTCTTCCTCTGCCTGTAATTTTTTAAATGACCCTGTGACAAAAGTCTCTAGAGTAGTGCAGTATGTATGTGGAAGAAGGTATATAACACCCCGCTTCAATCTGTCGTTTTTGGGGGCCACTGGTCTATCACACCAGTTATAATACTTTTTTTTATTGCGTTTGTCACTCTTTGTAGTATCGCTGCAAAACCGCTCAGCAGTCACAATGCTGCACAGTGGAAATGCACTATACTATGCTTTCTATATGTGCAAGTATTTTATACGTGTATTACACACCTATATACTGCACACCAAATAGTACACCTATACCAGTCCTTAAAAGGACCTTTGTGGACCTAGTAGCTAGTGATTTGCAGACTGTCCCTCAGTCCCTACACTGATAAATAACAGCTGCAGAAACTAGCAGTAATCTGCAGCACAGCAGTGCATCACAACCCTATATATTGTACACCTATACCAGTCCTTAAAAGGACCTTTGTTGACCTAGTAGCTAGTGATTTGCAGACTGTCCCTCAGTCCCTACACTGATAAAAGACAGCTACAGAAACAAGCAGTAATCTGCAGCACAGCAGTGCACCACAACCCTATATATTGTACACCTATACCAGTCTTTAAAAGGACCTTTGTGGACCTAGTAGCTAGTGATTTGCAGAATCGGGCAGCAGTCAGCAGCAGTGCACCAGCACCCTATATACTGTACACCTATACCAGTCCTTAAAAGGACCTTTGTGTACCTAGTAGTAATAGCTAGCTAGTGATTAAACTGACTGTCCCTGCTCCACACAGCGTCCTGTCCCTACACTGACAAAAGACAGCTGCAATCACCAGCACAGCAGTGCACTAAACCCTATATACTGTACTACACCTATACCAATCCTTAAAAGGACTTTTGTGGACCTAATAGCTAGTGATTTGTGTCATTCCAGTCTTTCCCTGCTCCACACAGCAACCTTTCCCTACACTGACATAAGACAGAATGTAAAATGACCGCCAGATCAGGTCTATTTATAAGGTAGGGGGTATGTCCAATTGTCCATGTGCTGAAATTTCTCAATTGGCTGTCCTGTACCCCATGATGGATGTGTCATCATGGGTCAAAGTTCTTTCACATTGTAAACGCAAATGTCCACTGGGCGAACAGTGCCATTAGTCCGCTGGTTTGGAGAATCGCGAACACGCAAAATTCACCGCAAACCGACCGCCGGGCGAACCGTGAGGCCATCCCTACTGGAGAGTGCAAAATATGGTGCAGCTGTGCATGGTAGCCAATCAGCTTCTAACTTTAACTTGTTCAATTAGGCTTTGACAAAAAAAACTGGAAGCCGATTGGTTTCAATGCAGAGGTGCACCAGATTTTGCATTCGCCAGTGTTAGTAAATCAACCCCATTGTATTTACCTGCCTGACTGTGGTGTGGACTCTAGGATTGATGTGACTGCGTCAATGTTCTCTGTAAATTACTATGGAACATGCTGATTCTATATAAAAAAATAACTAAAATAAAAAATGAATTAATCAATTTACAAACTTAGGAATGAGAGAATATATTCAGAATATTTATGGGGTTCCACCTCATTGTCTCTTTTATTTATTTTTATTCAATATTTGGCTGGATTCACATTTTTCCTAATGAGTTTTTTAATTGGAAATCATGGAAACACATATACTGTAAGTGTACCTCATGAAACATTTCAGTGCACATTAATGCATTTTAATGTGTGCTGACATGCTTTATGATGTTTGTTGAAGTACAATGTAAAATGCATTTGAATGCACATTAAAATGCATGGTAATGCATGGCAACATGCATTAGCACACTACACACATCAGGAAAAAAACCCCACCAAAATGCAAAGGAGTGAATGGGCTTTAATTGAAGGCATTGGACAATTACGTTATTTGGGTTTTACTCCCAATCTGCATCATGCACATACAGAAGTTAAGGTCTCAGTAACATTACAAAGGCTGACAAATAAATCCAATAGCAATTTCAACTTTAACTTTACTTACTTACCAAACTTCAACTTTAACTTACTTACCAAAGTCAGACTCCTGATTCTTTGTCTAAGGGATATTTTTTGTCAGTAATGTAAAAGCACAATTTTCCCTTATGCATACATGCTCAAAGTCATGTCCTTTCTTTAATGTGATTTTCAACCAAAAATGTTGTCCTATCTGTTTCATTTTAAACTACAGAAGCCACAGTGGACGTAAGATGGACCAGTAATGATAGTGCATTTTTTTATTTTCTTGTTCCTATGTCTGTTTCTAAGACGGTGTTACTTTTTTAATGATGTTGCATGTTTTTTCTGAACACGTTTGTCAACAGAATCCTATCCTCTGTATTTAGCCACTGGTGAAACGTAAATAGAACATTTATAAGTTGAATATTTGTTATCTTTTATTTTCTAATTTATAATGAGAAATTTCCAGTTAGGTCTGGGCCAAAACAGAGACAGGGGAAATAGCTGCCTTCAGCAAAGCTGTCACTTCTCTTAATAAGGATACATTGAATTAATCTTCCTCTTGTTGTCAGTCATGATGAATTACTTAGCCGTGCATCCCTTACAATCAAACAGTCATCCCAACACACAACAGCCGGTACCAAAAACAACACATGAACATGGGTACACATGCATCACTGCGGCTAACCTACATTCAGCAATACATTTTTCATCTATTCAGGTCTCTTCATTTCGAAGATTTTAAATGCCCTTGAAGGAAGCTTGGGAAATACAGACTCTGCCATAGCTGACCTACTTATAAGACAACTAATTTTTTGATTGTCTCTGGCTTCATTACTTTCTGAATCACCGAGAACAAATATGTAGGATGAAATCAGAACTCCTGATCCACATACTTGTTCTAATTAGTGATTCAAAAAGTAAAGAAAGCAATTGGACAAGTAGGGATGAGATCTGGGTTTGGGTTGGACCTGGGTTTAAGGCAAACCCAGCCTGTTGATAATTCACAGACATGCTGAACTCTGGTGGTCATTTTCCCATCCAGGCTGCAGTAATGTAAACGCAGTGCCAGTGTTCCCAGATGTCGCTGACCAAATACGGTCACAATGACACTGACCAAATAAGGTAAATTTCCTTTTACTGAAAAACATCTGTAAAACATTTTGTAAATATGACAGATACCTGTATCTTAGTATCTGAAGTTTTTTTTATCTTTGCTAAAATAATAGAGCATGGTAGCCAAGTTTTGCTACTGATTGCCAGAGTAATGACAGACCTGATACCATGCAAGCTCTAGAAATGTATTTAAAATTAACGTTTTAATTATGTATCGCCATTCTATGAAATATGAATCTACATGTTTTGAAGGGTTTAATTTAAACTAATTTCTTATCTACAGAGTATTATGAGCACTCCATTACTCCACCAGTAGAATATATCTGTCTGCTAAAACCACTAATTCGCAGGTGTTTGGAGACTTGCAATTTACCCTTTATCTCTGCCTTTCCAGATGAAAACGTTTGCTACTTGGCAGCTAGCGATGCAACCCATGGAGGACTTATGCACTTAAAAAATGAATCCACAAAAAACTAACAATTTAGTGTTAAGTGAATGCTGAAGAGATCTGACAATTTGTAATACCTCCTTGGATACTCCAGAGAATAATCCCTGTGCTTGAGTACTTAGGTATGTACACTCAGCCAGTATAAGGAATTTCTGTGGTCTGTTTGGATTTATTATTTATTTTATATTATAGAGAAAGCAAAGAAGAATTCTGAAACATTCAAAAGTGAGTCAGGAAGAGATTTGAGAATAATGACAGGGGATCTTACTGTTGGAGTATCCCAAATTTAAAAAAGAAGCTAGGGGCTGATTGGACTGATTGGACTGACCCTTCAATTACCCCTAATTTCTCCCGTTGCCAACAGCATATTCTTATCTTTTTACATCTGAGCAGTTTCTGCCACTGAGATTGGGAAGAAAAAGCCAAGTGTAGGCTCCAAACCAGTTTTGAGCATACACAGGGCAATGGACTCCTTTCCCTTCCCCATGTGACAACACTAGACCAGTTGCATAGGAAGAGGAGAAGAAGCAGAATAGGAGTACAAGCTCAACAATACCTGAATGTTTGTGATACTTCACTTCCCTACCAAAGGCTAAATGTAGCAGCGGGAAGAGCAAAGAAAAACATTTTCAGATGAGGAATAGCAAAGTTGGATGACCTATTACTTTGCCCTGCATGGGAAAAGAAAATGGTCCATTTAAGAACACATTTGTTGATTTAGGCCTTGTCTACAAAATGTAGTGGTAAACACATGCCAGCATTTAAGCAGAGACAAGAAAGGGAGACTGCTTGTACACCCGATGAGAAAGCTGGACGAAAATTCGCGATTGTAAGATAATCTGATCGCTAGTACACAGCTGTCATCCAAAATTTTTTGAAGGGACAAACACGAACATTTTTCTCGTACAATACTAGATCGTTCGTTTTTTTTGTCCGAAAATACAATGCAAATACATTAGAGCACTTCCAAATTTTTTTCTGTCATACGAACATTTTCGTACTTTAGTAACTTATTCGCATTTGATGTGGAGACTAGCATGCAAAAATAAATAAAAAACAGACGATCATTTGTCCGATAATCTCATCGTGTGTACTAGGCTTTAGGCTCATGACACATCAGTGATTGTTTTGCAAAGATTAATTACTACCCATTAGCAGCGATTTCTGCTACTGATTTAGTTGTAGCTAGCGATTGCTACAGAATTGAGTTTATCCTTTTTTGCATATCACTCTCCTTTAGTTTTAAAGATGTCACTGTTAGCGATCACATGGACAATTATTAGGATTTTCTTAGCAACATATTGCTGTAACAAAACGGGGAAAATAATTACTGCAGGAAAGTTGCCCGTGTCTCATCAGCCAAAGTTACATAGGAGATAGCTATTCTCTCCCCTGTCTCTGTATGATGGTTCTATAATATTAAGCATATGGGAAGGCAGTGCAATCCTGGCAACTTGAGGGGAGTCTTTTTTTCTCTAACTGGGGGCCTGTTCACATAATATGTTCTCTTGTAATATAATGCAGTCTATTTGCTACATGAAAATGCAATTCAAACAAAAACCCTGTTCATCACTGTTTGGATAGTTTACATCAATGTGGTGCTGGTAATGCATCTTTAAAAAAATAAGACATATATTTTTGTACACCTTCATGTGTAGCGCTCCTCCACAGGAGCTGCTTGATATAATAGGTTCTCTGTTCTGCCATGACTCTTTAAAGGATAAGTTCATCTTTGGGAACATGTTACATGTTCCACCCATTTTTAGTTTTCCCCGCATCCAACTAGCATGACAGGAGATTGTGACCGGCTCTCAATCTGTGGAGTGGATTGCAGAGGGGTCTTGTGCATCTTTGGCTCTTTCAGGTCCGAATTTAGGCAAAAATTCAAGCATGATTTGTCCCTGAAACAGAGAACAGAGACGCACCGGACCCCTGCCATGAGCCGCATGCAAAGACAGTGTGAACACAGCCTGAGGCATCCATCCCCTTCACTCTCCTCTGTTATTCTCAGAATTCTGTGTACCTTTCTTTGGGCATTTTGGGTACTATTTTTACAGGTATCTAGGAGCAACTATGGGAAAAGAGCTCCTGGCTAGGAATCAGGAACTTGTGCACTAGAAATAAAATGAACTGCTAGTACTAGCAGAGATCAGGCCTGATCTTGCTAACAATGCGGTTTTATGGACAATGTATCAGAGGTGGTAGTGATCAGAGAAATTATACTGACACAGCACTTGTTGGAGCAGGGGAGGGGGTAAACACAAGTGCTGGCTATGAACGGGACTGATCCTGCTAATGCTGCATTTTTGGGGACACTAGTATAGTTCTGATCATGATCAAGATACTGATCCGTACAGACACTATACTAGTAATGGTGGTGATCAGCGACTTATAGTGTGAATGTGATAGTCTGGGGGGAAACCTGGCACTAATTGACACTGGCTGGGAGGGACACTAACTGACACTGATATCGCAAGTAGGGATGAGCTTGAGTTTGACTCGAACATCGGATGTTCCCCCGTTTGCCAAAGAAATAACATTATGGTGCGTTTGCAGGAAATTCGCATGCACACGGAATGCCCCATAATGCAGTGCATTGCTGTATGATAATTGGCCAAAGCATGCACCTGACCTGCATGCTTTGGCCAATCCCAGCACCCTCTGCTAAGAGAGCCATAATTGGCCAATGGCAGGGTGCCTTTGGCCAATCATGGCTCAGGGTAACTAAGTCCATGCCCCACACATATAAGGCGGCCCTGTGTAGTGTTGGCGTGGACGGAGACATAGCTTGATTTAGATCAAGTAGGCAGGTTATTCAGTCAGTGGCAGTGTATTTGATATATATATGTATATGTGTAGGAAGGCCAGTATGGTGGCCTGAATTTATGGGAGGAGCCCAGGGAGTAAATAACCAGCCCGCTCACCTGTGGACTTTGTCGGTTTCCTGTGCGCACTATGATGTCACTAGGCCGACTCTTCTAAACTCATTAGCGTCCGTGAGTTCCTGCGTTCATAGTTTTTTGAGGCTCTCATTTCCGTTCGCAATTTACGTACAACGCGTCTGGCTCGGCTGTCGCAGGTAGTGTTTTCGGATGACTTTTCATTTCATGCATTGTTAGATATCTTGTCACTAAACCTCGATATCAAACTTCGAATCGTTCGTAAAACCCTACACACAGCCGCAACGTCTGCCTATTACTCGTAACGTTATCATACCAAACATTTCCTCGTTTATATGTAACTCACACCGACGCGAAGACACAGCTTCCTTTAGGCGTGTTTCACTGTTTTATGCTCCACAGACAAATCAATGTTACTCGTGAATTTTCTGGACACCGATCAGTGCCATATCAAGACTGAACCATTTCTAAACCATTTCAACCATTTCAAACTATTTCAATCATTTCAAATAATTTCACTACCGCACTCCGATTCAAATCCAGTCACATACACAATGCACCAATTCGTCCCGGTGCGCCACAGTTGTCTTTTCGGCCTCATTTCAGTACATGCTCCAGAGTCCCGTTCGTTGTCAGTCGCAGGTTGCGGCTCACCGATTCGTGCCTCTGTCATGGGAAATCATTTCACTGTCACGTATCACGTTCCAATACGAATCCAGTCGCATCTATGATGCACAAATTCGTTTCGGTGTGCCCCAGGTATTTTTTGGCCTCATTTCAGTACATGCATTGGTTTACAGGACCATGGCATCGGGGATACTCCTAAAGCCCCCGGGTTTACCTGGGCTTCCTCCCTCTTCATGACAGCCACTCAACTCTGGGGTCATATCAGAACAGGACAGGCCGTGGCTTTCAGCACCGACAACTAGACAGAGGCCAATCTTGTTGATCAAGCCAGGTCTGGATCGCTCTCAGTTATGTCCTTCCTGCGCGGCTGCTGCAATTGTCTTGGCAGCACCAGTTTAATGTCCACTGTACATTCATTCCAGGCTGCCATCTTCCTGGACATGTCTACTATCTTTACTAGTTCACCTTTTGGCCTTCTCCCTAGCCTGCTCATACAAACAGCCATTTACTTAGCCTACTACGGGTTCTGATGTTCACCTACAGCAATCCCGCAGGCCAAGTTCACCTACAGCAATCCCGCAGGCCAAGTTCTGCGTAGTCGTCACTTGGCTCGCTACCAACACCATTTCATCCTCCACCTTGCAGCGTCTAAAACCCATCAATCAGGCTCCAGGATAGACGTCCATCTCTATAAAACAAACAATGTATGGTGTCCAGTAACCATACTCGACCACCTACTGTCACGCCTACCGAAACGCTCACACTCTAGTCCCCTGTTACCTTTTCATGCAAACCCTTGAGTGCCTGCCACGTTTTCAAACACATGGGGGTTCTTCTACGCAGCCTACACCTTGACTATAGTTGCGTGACTATTTCTAATCTACTTCAGGCAGTGTATTTGATATATATACACAGTCAGTCTAGTGTGTGTATATGTATATGTATATGCTCTGCATCCACTCAGTGTAGCCAAAATCTACAGTCTATAGTGCATTCTGTGGAATACTATTTATAATCTACTTCAGGCAGTGTATGTGTGTGTGTGTGTGTGTGTGTGTGTGTGTATATGTGAGTGTATATATATATATATATATATATATATATATATATATATATATATATATATACTCTGCAGCATCCAGTGTAGCGTATATCTACAGTGCATTCCGTGGTGTACTGTTTCTACTACAATCCTGGTGGTGTACACAGCACAGAATACAGTGCAACCGTAGTGCAGTTGCTACTACTTTTCTGGTGGTGTACACATTACACAATACAGTGCAGCCATAGTGCAGTTGCTACTACTTTCTTGGTGGTGTACACATTACACAATACAGTGCATTTTGGTGTTGCCAAACAAAATATACATCATGTCAGGAAGGCCACCAAGGAGAGGAAGACTCTCACAGGCCACTAAAAGAGGGCAAGCAGCCTCTGTGTCTACAGTCAACAGTGGTGGTCTTGGAAATGGTACATCCTCTGCAGGTGGCTGTGGGGCACGCTTGTCCTTTTTTCCTGCTTCTGGCTGTATTATTGAGCCAGAACATGCAACCGTAGTGCAGCTGTTACTACTTTTCTGGGGTTTTACACATTAAACAATTCAGTGGAACCGTAGTGCAGTTGCTACTACTTTTCTGGTGGTGTACACAGCACACAATACAGTGCAACCGTAGTGCAGTTGCTACTACTTTTCTGATGGTGTACAAATTACATAATACAGTGCAGTCATAGTGCAGTTGCTACTACTTTTCTGGTGGTGTACACATTACACATTACAGTGCAGCCATTGTGCAGTTGCTACTACTTTTCTGGTGGTGTACACAGCACACAATACAGTGCATCTGTAGTGCAGTTGCTACTACTTTTCTGGTGATGTACACAGCACACAATACAGTGCAACCATAATGCAGTTGCTACTACTTTTTTGGTGGTGTACACAGTACACAATACAGTGCATTGTGGTGTTGCCAAACAAAATATACATCATGTCCGGAAGGCCACCAAGGAGAGGCAGGTGCTCACAGGCCACTAAAAGAGGGCAAGCAAATGTAAATGTAAATGGTGCATCCTCTGCAGGTGGCTGTGGGGTACGCTTGTCCTTTTTTCTGCTGCTGGCTGAGTTATTGAGCCAGAACATGCAGAAGAGTTGGTGGAGTAGATAACAAAGCCGTCCTCATCCTCTTCATCCTCTGTCACCCAGGCTCAAAGTAGTTTTCCTTCCAATGCAGCTGCCAAAGTGACCTATTCCACCGGCTCCTTGTCCACAGTCACTCCTTCCGTAGCCCCACCATCATGCACGGAGGAGTCCCCCGAACTATTTGGCCACAGTGTCGGGTGCTGATGGAGGACGCACAGTGATTAGAAGGCTCCGATGATGGTACCCAGGTTGAGGAAGGGAGTAACGTGAGCCTAAAGAGCGGGGGTGCCCAAGAAGGACAAGAAACTGGCAGTCATGTTCCCCCAGCCGCATCATACTGCCAATTTGCTCCAGTGACGAGGAGGGAGGGGATGTTGAGGTCACTGACTCTACTTGGGTGCCTGATAGAAGAGAGGAGGAGGAGGAGGCACAACTCCAATTAGGCAGGATGTCCTCTAGGGGGCAGCTTAAGGGCAGCCACCCTACTGCATCACAACGCAGAGATCCACAGGTGCAGGGCACTGCTGACTCCCCGCTGATTTTGAAAAGTTCCTTGGCGTGGGCCTTTTTTGACACATGTGCAGCAGATCGCACCATTGCTGTTTGCAACCAATGTCTAAAGAGCATCAAGCGTGGCTAGAACAGCAGCCACTTGGGCACCACATGCTTGACAGACATATGACGACCTCCCATGCAGTTCGCTGGCAACATCACTTGAAAGACCCACATCAAAGAAAAAGTCAGACTTCTCCTTGCTCCAACCCCACTATACCTCCAGTCCTCTCAAAAACCTGCACTGAGAGGAATGAAGGTATAGCAATAGGTGGGGAGGGGAAATAAATTACAGGGGAGGTGGGACTTTAAATGCAGCACATGGAAGCAAAACAGTAAAAGGGCGAATGTAAAGGAGTTTTATTGATACATCAATAACCATATAAAAATACATAGTGATAGTATAATTAAATTAATATAGAATAGTAATACAAAGTAACATACATATAATAATACATATGATAATAAATTCACTAAATACACTCCAATTTGATGTATTAATAGTATAAAATAAGCAAAACAATATAAATATAAATAACAATAATAAATTCATATGGTGTAAACAATAAAACATTTCCTCATTCGCCTCAAAAGGACATGGTATATGGCAGTACTTAAGAGTACCGCAACAGCTACACAGCGAACTCCAGTAATTTAGTTTTGGTTGGGGTGATTACTTGTTTCTCTCCCCAACCTTACTTCCTTAGCCATATATATATATTTTTTTTACATTCAATTAATTTTTCTATCTTTACAATTTATAACTTTTTCTAAACAGATTCCATACCTGCTTGCTTCTGATGAGTGGCGGTTGAGCCACGAAACGCGTAGAGCTACCGGTTTCCATGTATTTACCAAATCATATTAAGACCTTTATGTCTTTATGTCATTATAGAATCCTTATTCCCCTTTCAGGTTTAGTGAGGTCATAGGTCCTGCGGATATTACCTCTTAAGTACTGCCATATACCATGTCCTTTTGAGGCGAATGAGGAAATGTTTTATTGTTTACACCATATGAATTTATTATTGTTATTTATATTTATATTGTTTTGCTTATTTTATACTATTAATACATCAAATTGGAGTGTATTTAGTGAATTTATTATCATATGTATTATTATATGTATGTTACTTTGTATTACTATTCTATATTTATTTAATTATACTATCACTATGTATTTTTATATGGTTATTGATGTATCAATAAAACTCCTTTACATTCGCCCTTTTACTGTTTTGCTTCCATGTGCTGCATTTAAAGTCCCACCTCCCCTGTAATTTATTTCCCCTCCCCTTTTGTTTAGTTAGGTAATTGGGATGGATATTAACAACCTTATCAGGCCGTGTTATCATTTAAAGTCCCTAGGGATGGAATTATTGGGCCTTACCTGGCCATGCTTTCCTCAAAGTCCCTATCTCTTATAAAATGTATAGCAATAGGTGTCCCAAGTACTTGCAGCCAATCTGCTATCAGTACACCTCCATCTGATTTTAGGAGGCAAATTTCCCTACCCCAGTTGCTAAACCGTAAAAAGAAATTCGGTCCCAGCCATCCACATGCTCAACATCTGAATGCTAGCTTGGCCAAATTGCTAGCCCTGCAACTGCTGCCTTTTCAGCTGGCAGACTCTGCCCCTTTTTGTGAATATGGCCTTGTTGGACAGGGCGGTCAGCAGTAAGGTGCATATTACTGCTGACTCATGGTCTAGCAGGCATGGGCAGGGACGTTACCTTTCCTTCATGGCGCACTGGGTAACTCTGCTGGCTGCTGGGAAGGATGCAGGTCAGGGTTCAGTATTGTTGGAGCTTGTTTCACCACCATGCCTCCAAAATGCTAGTGGTCATTCTGCCACAGCTCTCTCCTCCACCCCCTCCTCTTCTTCTTCCTCTATGGCCTCTTCTTCGGATTTCTCCTCTGAACCAGCGGTGCTCCATGTGGTGCTTGAGCTGGTCTGTTTAGGGGACAGGAGCCACACTGGGGCAAAGATTCTGTCAGCTCTGCAGGGGCAGGCTCAGAGGTGGTTGACACCACGCCAGCTTCAGCCAGGAATGGTCGTATGTGATAATGGCACCAACCTTCTCTCTGCCCTCTGACAGGGACACTTGACCCATGTCTCATCTGATTTTAGCAGGCAAATTTCCCTACCCCAGTTGCTACACTGTAAAAAGAAATTTGGTCCCAGCCATCCACATGCTCAACATCTGAATGCTAGCTTGGCCAAATTGCTAGCACTGCAACTGCTGCGTTTTCAGATGGTAGACTCTGCCCCCTTTTGTGAATTTGGGGAATGTGCTGTACCTCAGTGGCAGGTTCCAAAAAATGCTATTTCTTTTCACGGAAGGCCATTCCGGCTCTCTACCGGCATGTGGAAGGCAATGTTTTGGCCTCGTTGGACAGGGTGGTCAGCAGTAAGGTGCATATTACCGCTGACTCATGGTCTAGCAGACATGGGCAGTGTCATTAATTTTCCTTCATGGCACACTGGGTAACTCTGCTGGTAGCTGGGAAGGATGCAGGACAGGGTTCAGTACTGTTGGAGCTTGTTCCGCCACCACGCCTCCAAAATGCTAGTGGTCATTCTGCCACAGCTCTCTCCTCCACTCCTCCTCTTCTTCTTCCTCTATGGCCTCTTCTTCAGATTTCTCCTCTGAACCAGCGGTGCTCCATAAGAGGCCAAGGGCCTGCGCAAGTACACAGGCAAAAAGATGACATGCGGTGCTTGAGTTGATCTGCTTAGCGGACAGGAGCCACACTGGGGCAAAGATTCCGTCAGTTCTGCAGGGACAGGCTCAGAGGTGGTTGACACCACGCCATCTTCAGCCAGGAATGGTCATATGCGACAATGGCACCAACCTTCTCTCTGCCCTGTGACAGGGACACTTGACCCATGTCCCATGTTTGGCACACATCCTGAATCTGGTGGTGCAGTGGTTCTTGAGCAGGTACCCAGGCTTACAGGATCTCCTGAGGCAGGCCAGAAAAGTCTGTGGTCATTTCCGCCGGTCATACAATGCCAATACTCGGCTGGCTGACATTCAAAGGGAATGCAACCTGCCCACCAACCGCCTCTTTAGTGACATGCCCACCAGGTGGTACTCAACGTTGGCAATACTGCAGCGGCTAAACTAGCAGCAGAGGGCCATCAATGAGTACCTGTGTGTGTATGGCACCAGGACAGGGTCAGAGGAGCTTGGCTTTTTTTCCCACACCAGTGGCTATTGATCAAGGATGCATGCACTGTCCTGTCACCATTTGAAGATGCCATGAGGATGGTGAGCAGTGACAATGCATGCATCAGTGATACTGTCCCTCTTGTCTTCCTGTTGAAGCACACTTTGTGGAATAATAGACAGGCCACTTGAGGCAGAACAGCGGGAGGAAGAGGAGGACCCCTTTATCCAGACAGCATTCCTGTGGGCCTGCCAAACACACAGGAAGAAGATGAGGAGGAGGATTGTGTCAGCATGGATGTAGAGGATAAAACTCAGCAGCAGTCTTCAAGGGAAGTTTTTCAGTCCCCAGAAACCCAAGGAGTTGTACGTGGTTGGGAGGAGGTAGTTCCTGACAATGTCATCCTCAGTGACCCAGAAGACTCACAATCGAATGCGTCTGCAAACTTACGCTGCATGCCCTCCCTGATTCTGCAAAGCCTGCAAAAGGAACCTAGGATTCATGGTATCAAGAAGAGGGATCATTACTGGCTGGCAACCCTTCTTGATCCACATTACAAGGGTAAGGTTGCAGAACTCATCCTGCCTTCGCAGAGGGAGCAGAGGATATGACATCTTCAGGAGGCCATGAAGAAAGGTTTGTGCAATGCATTTCCGGACCCTGGGAGGTTACAATTTTCTGGTGCTGGACAACGTGTCGCGAGGCTTCGTTCAGACACAGGAAGAGCGGTGGAAAAGGTGGCCGGCTGACCGATGCCTTTAGGCGATTTTTCAGTCCTCAGCACCAAGGTCTGATTGGTTCAAGCAACCATCGCCAGCGTCTGCATTACATGGTGCAGGAATATCTTGGGGCAAGAACAGACTTGGAGACCTTTTCAACAGACCATCCACTGGGTTACTGGGTCTTCCGGATGGACCACTGGCCAGAACTTGCTCAATATGCAATTGAGCTACTGGCCTGTCCTGCATCCAACATTCTTTCTGAATGCACATTCAATGCTGCTGGAGGGTTTGTAATGGATCATAGAGTGTGCCTGTCCACAGACTCCATTGATAGGCTCACATTCATGAAAATGAATCAGTCTTGGATCAGCAGCAGCTATCAAGTACCTGATGCTGATGTAACTGACTGATTTTTCTATGGATGTGGGATCCCTTGAAGACTGACTATGCTGAGTGGCTATCCTATTCCTCCTCAATCTTGATGATGCTAGCATCCAACAATATTTTTGTTTTAGGGCACCACCACCACTGCTTAAGGCCCAATTTTTCTGTCCCTGTATAACAGGGTCATGTAATTACAATTTGTGATATAATATTTCATTGCAGGGCCCATTCCTGTGCTCAACAAGAGTATCTGAGAGGGGTTACAGTGTTGTAACATCACCACTACTTAAGGCCCAATTTTTCTGCCCCTGTTTAACAGGGGCCATGCAATTGCAATTTTTGATCAAATATTTCACAGCAGGGCCCATTCCTGCGCTCAACAAGAGTAGCTGTGAGGGGTTACAGTTTTGTGGCACCATCACCACCACTACCTAAGGCCCAATTTTTCTGCCCCTGTTTAACGGGGCATATAATTACAATTCTTGATATAATATTTAATTGCAGGGCCCATTCCTGTGCCCAACAAAAGTATCTGTGAGGGGTTACAGTGTTGTGGCACCACCACCACCACCACTGCCTAATGTCCAATTTTTCTGTCCCTGTTTAACAGGGGCATGTAATTACAATTTTTGATATAATATTTCATTGCAGGGCCCATTCCTGCACCCAACAAGAGTATCTGTGAGGGGTTACAGTGTTGGGGTACCACCACCACCACTGCCTAAGGCCCAATTTTTCTGCCCGTTTTATCAGGGGCATGGAATTAAAATTTTTGATCAAATATTTCACAGCAAGGCTCATTCCTGCATACACCAATAGTAACTGTGAGGGCTTACCATGTTGTGGCACCACCCAAGGCCAAACTTTTCTGCCCCTGTTTAACAGGGGCATGTAATTACAATTCTTGAAATGATATTTAACGGCAGGGCCTGTTCCTGTGCACAACAAGAGTAACTGTGAGGGGTTACAGTGTTCTGGCACCACTAAAACCTAAGGCACAATTTTCTGCAGAGTATTTATGGCAGGCCGTATAGTATATATACTTCTGTTCAGAGTATATAGTGCTTGGCGGCCCCCCACGCCATTTGTTTTTTAAGTTTGAGTGCGGGGTTACCTTTAATATCTATACCAGACCCAAAGAGCCTGGTAATGGGCTGGGGGCGGACTTGCATATAATTCTTTAAAATTCGTACTTTTGATTTTTCACATTCATGTCACATAGACTTTAATGGTATTCGCGTGTTCGAACTAACGTTTTGCTTGTTCAGATATTCTGGTGCGAACGGAACCGGCGGTGTTCGGCTCACCCCTAATCACTAATGACACTAATAGTCTGTCAGCTCTGGTCCTTACAAAGCTCAGTCTGTCAGCTCTGGCCAAGGCTCAGTTTTTTAGCTCTGGTCCACAGGACACAGCGACTCCAGCAGACCCAGTAGTAGCTCTGTCCTTTCACATTCTCACACTGGACTGCCCTGATCTCTCCAGAGTTGTCTGGGAGAAGTTCTGTTCTCTCCTCCTCTGGTGTACAGAGAATCCTGGGTATTGAAGTTTGCAACCCCTCTGCCATTATTGTGCAGCGCTCTTTGTGGTCTATAAAGTATGTCCCATGATCCATTGCAGGTGCATTTCTCCATACCACGGATTGGGTCCAGCCATGGCTGCCAGGGTGAAGGGGGGAAAGAAGGAGCGAGCATAGAACATAAGCCTCTCCAATGTTGCCAGGAGGAAGAGGGTGAAGGGGAATCCAGAGCTGCTCCTGACAGTTACTAGCATTGCAGCAGTGGGGAAGAGAAGAACACAGCCCACTGCTGCATGGCACACAGGAGTCTGAGTGTGGTCTTTCTTACTGTGCAGCAGTGTAAATGATTAGCCTTCAAACAGAAACCTGGCAAGGGAACCTCCCACAATTTGTCAGAGGGAGAGGAGATTGCCTTGACCACACACCACTGATACTGGTAAGATCCCCAGAGTTGTGTCAGGGGGTAAGCTAGTTCTCACCCTACCTTGAAACTGGCAAGGGAGGATTGATGGTTCTGGAGCTCTTGGGGGGGTATAGATGGCTTCTTCTGGACTCTTACCAAAAGTATCATAGTTCAGTCTCTTCTGGGGGTGATTGGACAGGATGGCGTGGACATTTTCACCTGTCGAGTCATTTCTTGCTACTTGGACTGGACTCTACAAACTTGTCAGGGATTTTGCTTGTAGCAGCTGGGGCAGCAGGTCCTACGATCTGTATTCAGGCCCCCTTCTTAGTTGGCTTTTGGTTGTGCTGGTGTCTCGATGAAGCTTTAGAAGATTGGTGTGCATTGTTTTTTGGGGACTGCCCACCCAAGGTCAAGGGGAGTGAGTTGGATGGCTGCTCAGAAACAGCAGGGGGGGGGGGGCCCTCTGTGAGGCTTTGGACCTCTAATGTTGTTTACTCGAGTCTTTGGATTTGGAGCTAGCTGTTGTAGATGGGCACCTGGTTGGCTCCTTCACTGGGGTTTTCCGTTGGCTTTCCAGAAACTTCTGTAACATCTCTGAGCCCCTGTACACACGGTCGGAGATTTTGCCAACCAAATCCGTCGGATTTTGCCCGTCGGATTTAGTCCGACGGATTGTGTCCGAAACTGTTGCATACACACGGTCGGGCCAAGTTGGCGAAAAATCCGATCTTTCAGAACGTGATGACGTAATTTAGTTACGATGGGACTACATTCAGGCTAGTAGCCAATAGCTTTGATGTAGGAATTTGATCTGAGCATGCGTGGCACTTGGTCCGATCAAAATGCTATACATATGATCGGATTAGGTCCGACCGGCCCAGTTGGTCGGGAAATATTTCCAACATGTTGGAAAATTGGGTCGGACGGGATCAGTCCGATGCATACCAACACAGTCGGATTATCTAACGACACGGTCCGATAAGACGCATTCCGACAGATTCTCTGACTGTGTGTACAGGGGCTAAGATGTGTTCTGCAGCACTGTAACATTTCTTTCCAGAAGTAAGCTTGGCATTGTCTAATTCAGTCCCCTCTGATGCCTCCCCTCTGGAGAGCATGTCTGTTTTATGTCAATAATGGATTTTTGCAGCCCAGCTTGAATCTGTACCACGTGTTCAATAGTATTCTTAATTTCAGAGAAGTTTTCTGTAGAGTAGACTGTGATTGGGCCATCTGGATTACAGCCTGAGTCAAAGCCTTAACAGCTCAGGATAGCCAATTCTCAATGTCAAGCTCTACACTGTGTATATATAGTGGAATAAATTAGAGTCATGAACATGTAGGGAAGACCCACCCATATGAATAAAACAAGATATGTCATGGAGTACCAACCCTAGTTATATAGTGGAGGAAGGAGAGAAAGAATTGTGGGTGTTAAACTGGTCAACTCCAGACATATTGCACAAAAGCCTAAAAAACATGAAAATTTATTACAGATAGAAAAAACATACAGAAAAAGATATAAACAAAATATGCACACATATATATATATATATATATATATATATATATATATATATAGGAGAAAAGAGAATCTAATCCCCTGTAGCACAAGACAGTGATACGTATACAAAATATATGACACAAAAGCAAGCAATGGCCGGCATGTTTTGCGGTTGTTATCTATTTCCGCTTCCTCAAGGCTTGGTTGCTGTGCAATTTAATAAAAATCTATATCAAAATAAAAAGTACATATATACATATAACAAATCAATACACAATCCACATATTATATACACTGTATGTAGTACTCCTAAGAAAGGGCAAAAGAAGAAAAGGGGAGGGAAAAAGTGTATGTATTTGTATCTACCTAATGGCCGTCTGAAGCATCTGGACTAAGGGGAGACCAAACAAATAAAGGGTCAACGCAGTATGGACGATGACTCCAAAATGTAAGACTATTGAGGTCATCCCTGAAAGGGAAAATCCTAATAAATAATAAAAAAAATAAAAATAATAATAATAATAATAATTGAACGTTTAACATCCACAATTCTTTCTCTCCTTCCTCCAAGCGATACACTGGTACTAACTTGCGTAGTCTAGGCTACAGCGCCTGGCTTTTGTCCCTCTGAAGTTTCGGCAGTGATCTTCCTCCTCCTGAGTTGTTTTCATCAGTTGTAAATAGGTTAGAGGGTCATTCTGCTCTCTTGCCCAAAGCTTGATTATTCGTCAGAGCCTGGGTCTAAACCTGCAACTTTTGCTGTGTCTGGCGGTGTCTCTGCATTCCTGGCCAAATTTCAATCCCCGTATGGACACCCTATTCAATTTTTCTTGAAAAATTAGTGCTGCTGGCTATAGCCAGCAACACAAATCATTGTGTCCTGCTGGCAGGGAAGCTCCCCACCTGAAGAACGCAATAGAGCTGCGGGAGGGATTCCCCCATCAACACTGACTGAAGGGTAAATTAAGCAATGTTCTGTCCTTCCACCAATGGTGGAAGGACAGAACATAGCATAATATACGGCCTGCCTTTGGAAACAATGATTAAAGAAGAACAACTTGTTCAGGGCAACATGGCCACTACACAAGATTCAACCAATCGTTATCATTAACCCACCTATCCAAGCAGCAACCACTTCTGAAGTGGAGCCAATACAAAACGTTCTTTTTCAACCCACTCTGTCACCTGAGGAAAAGCTATGCCAATGCCAGGCAAATTTGTGTCTGTACTGTGGAGATCCTGGCCATTTCCAAAACAACTGTCCTATTCAGCCAAGTAAGTCTTTCTCCAGCTGTCCCACCTACCTTCAGTTCTCAGGAACCCGTTCAACTCACGTTGTTCTCCCAATTTCTTTACATGTGACTAAAAAGGAAAGCAAGTTTTAGGCCATCATTAACTCTGGGGCATGTAGCTCTTTTATGGATATAATTATTATTTTTATTATTATACAGGATTTATATAGTGCCAACAGTTTGCGCAGCACTTTACAACATGAGGGCAGACAGCACAGTTACAATAAAATTCAATACAGGAGATCAGATTACCCTGGCAAGAAACCTGCAAATCCCTCCTGTTCCCAATGAACAGGAATGATCATTCATCTGGCAGATGGCACACAACCAAACTTTGGGCCCATAGCCCAAGATACTGTTCCCACAGTAACTATAACCAATACCAGACTCCAAGAACTTCTATGTTTTGATGCCCTGATCTCACCTATTTTCCCCATATTTCTCCGTATTCAACCAGATCCTAACCTCTATCAACTTGTACCTCCAGCATACCATGACTTCTTTAGATGTCTTTGACAAGAAGGGAGCAGACACACTTACACGTCCCATTGAACTGCTTCCTGGTGTGGAAATCCTATTTGACCACATCTTCCCTCTATCTGGGCTAGAATTGGAAGTCCTGCGGCAACATATCCACAGCATCCCGGAGAAGGGATTTATCCATACTTCATCCTCACCTGTGGGGACTGATACTGTATATTCTTTGTTGATTAAAAAGGATCACTCACTTCGGCCTTGTGCAGACTATTGGGAGATCAACAAAGTTACCATTAAAAATCATTACCTGCTCTCTTTAGTTCACAGACCTTTTCAAATGTTCTGAATGGCCCAGGTATTCACCAAACTGGATTTGTGTGGTGCTTATAATCTGGTGTGCACCAGAGAGGGACATAAGTGGAAAGCAGCATTCTGGACACGTTTTGGACAAAGGTATGCTCTGTGTGGTCTGTGCAATACCCATCTAGACCTCTTTCTAATTGTGCACCTTGATTACATCCTGTTTTTCCTCACCTTTCTTGGGGGTACATTGGTTTCATGTAAAGAGGGTACTGACTACCTTGAAGGAGCACGCACCTGCAAAAGCAGAGAAATGTGAGTTTGTAAAGCAATCAAACAGTTCTTGGGGTTAGTAATCTTTGCGGAATGTATCAGCTATTCTTGGCTGCTAAGTGTCTGCTCACAGGAAGGGTGTTCAAAGATTTGTGGGGATTGCCAACTTTTACCACAAATTCATAAAAATATTCCTTGCCATTATTGCACCCAATCACGCAACTTACCCATCAACATGCATCATTTCACTGATCCCTGGAGGCTCAGTCTGTCTTCGATAAGTTTGTTTTCCAGCATCCTGATCCAGTTTTGTCCTATAAATTTGAGGTAGGCACTTTGAAAAAAACAGGAACAGGGACTATTCTGTCACAATGCCAGGGTACGAAGGCCTTATTGCATCCTGTGGTCTTTTTTCTCACAAATTCAGCCACGCCAAAAGGAATTATGATGCGGGTGACAGGGAGCTACTGGCAATCAAGTAAGCATTTAGACCATGGAGATGACTACTGGAAGGTGTGCCACATACTGTCCTAATTTTTACTGACCATAAAAATCTACCTCAGGACTTTATTTTTTTTCAAGATTCTCGTTTCATTTTGCTTACCACCCAGGGTCCAAAAATGGAAAAGCAGATGCCTTATTCCACATGTTCCCAGATACTCCTGAATCTTCCTTCTCAGATACCAACCTGTCTTTTCAGAATTTCTTACTAATTGTAAGGTACCTGTGATAGGTAATGTCCAAAGTGGAGCTTGTATGCTGAGGATTCAGGCAAAAACGTAGGCAGATCAAGTTGGCAACAGATCAGGCAAAGCGGTACACGGTCGAAATCCACAGAGTGGTCAGGCAGGCAAAGGTCATACATGAGCTGGCGGTGAAGTACAAAATCAGCAGGCTAGAGAGTAGTCAGGAATTCAGGCAGAAGTTCATATACAGTATTCGGAGTCACAAAGCAGTCACAACACCCAGGGAGCTAGTCCACAGAAACGGGCACTGAGAGATAAGAAGTGCTGCTATTTATGGGCTGCTTTGATTCTAGATTGTCCACATCTGGCAGCAGGTGGGGCTAGTGAGTCCAAGGTAATGCATCAAACTGAGAGAACATAGCCATAACTCCAGAGCTCCTCTGTGGCAGAACAAGTAAGACTGCAGCTGTGGGACCAGGAACATCCTGGTTCAAATACACCCAGGTACATAAAGTGGGCCCCTCCGGGGGGCTAGCAGGGGTGAGTGGGAAAGGAGGCATGGAAGTCTTGAATAAGAACAGGAGAATGCAAATCTTTGGCTGGGACCCAGGAATGGTCTGTGACAGGATATCCCTTCCAATGAACCAGACCACGATCCTTTCCTCTGGAGTCAAGAATCTTAGAGACTTCAAACTCATTTTGTCCATCAACAAGAACAGGAGGAGGTAGCTGTTGTGTTCTGGAGTAGCAATTGAAAATTGCCTTTTTAAGGAGGGAAACGTGGAATACGGGGTGTATCTGGAGAGAGGAGGGCAATTTCAACCGATAGGAGACTGGCTCGACTCAAGCAATAATTCTGTAGGGACCGATGAATCAGGTCTCAATTTGGTAGAAGGTTGTTTCAGTCTCACGTATTTGGTTGATCATCAAACTCTGTCCCCCCACCACATATGGAGGTATATGGCGTCTTTGTTTCTTGGAGAAAAGCGAATACTTGTCTGCTGACTTCCGTAGTAATAAGCAAATCTTTCTCAAGTCATCTTCCAGGACGGCACACCTGAGAGATGAGAGGCTCCTCCCTACAGGAAACACAATCAATCGACAGCTGTTTTAAGTCCCCACCCTTCCCCTTGATCCTCAGTTTTTGATTGTGTTTCTCACTACACAGCGAAACTGTTTGTTTTTTTCCAAATGACCCGAAGCCTGGGGCTGGTGGTCTCCCCCTGGGAGCCGGACCACAAGCCTGGGAAGCCTCTGGGTCTGGTAGGATATTCTTGTCCTTCCTGGGGGGTTCCCCTATCTTTTCCTCAGGGCGGGCAGCAGAAATTGGAAGAGCCCCCCTGAGGGCTGAAGGACCCTGGGTACAGTGGTGTACCCAGAACTTCAGGGGCCATTATCCTGTCTCCCCCTCCTTACCTGTACAGGTGGCTGTTCAGACGGGGGTGCTGGCCATCGGTTCTTTCCAGGGGGATCATGTCCCCGACTCCTGGGTCCCCGGTAGCTCGCGTGGGCTGCCGGAGAGGGCGTGGCAACAAGCACCCGCGTCATTTTCAAACTTCGGGAAAATGGCAGCGGCGTTCTTACCCAGGAGGGAAGGCTGAGAGTCACTAGGAGCAGGCGCCCACATCCTCCTTTCTCTAGAGCGAGGAGGCACCAGTTTACTACGGTGGATGTCTGCCTTAACCACCTCAGATATGAAGATGGGAATGAGGAATGGAAGGCATTGCCCCCCCCCCCCCCTATGTATATAGACTGACTGACTGGTACAGTGCAGGACACAGCCTAACCTAGCACCTCCCTATGGGGACAGCAGTTGGCGGGGGGGGAGCACTTTGGCGGCTATCCTCCTTGCGTGTGGACCATAAGGATGGAAAAGCAAGCCCGCTGGCTGTGGCAAAAAGAGGAAGACGACAACGGTGAGTACTTTACTTTCCTTTTGCCGTGGGAAATTAGCTGCAAAATCCCCAATTCCAGCCAGAGGGTTTCTGGGCATTTGAGATCTCACCTGGGGTCTGGATTCAAATAGCCCTTAAGCTTCTGCTAAAAACACCAGCTGCAGCCCCTCTTACATCAGAGAAGCTGTATGGTGGACAGGTGGTGCAGAGGAACGAGTGTGCCTAAACCACCTCAGATGAGAAAGAGGTAGGTAGGCCATTGCTCCCCCTTCCCCGTGTATATACTGACTGGTGCAGTGCAGAACTTGGGGTCGGGATACAAATAGCGCAGACGCCTCTGCTAAAACCACCAGCCACAGCTCCCTCTTACAGCAGAGACACTGTGGTTATCGCAGCAGTAGGTTGCCAGCCTCTCCCTACATGCCCAGTTTTGGTACATTTAGTAGGGATGAATATAGCGTACAGAGGGGACCTGGTAGATACAAAGTTACTTACAGGCCAGGTATACCACTGAACAGGTTATTAATTGGCAGTGGTTGGTGGATTCAGAAGCTCCCCTGGTCAGCAGGTGCACTAGGTTACCAGCCCTATTAGCCCAGCTGCTAGGAATCTGAAGTTGCTTCACAATGTTTAAAAGCTGACCTAACATTCAAGGATGGGCAGAGACCAAGCTACTGTGTGGCACAGTAGGGGTTCCCTTGTCACAGATCCTCCTTTTGGGGGTTGCCTGCTATAGTTAACTTTCATAAGCTCCAACCTCCCACTCCACCTTTACACTGTGTTTATATTATAGTGTAGGAGGTAAGAAGAAACTTTTTTTTTATTGGTTTGGGCTACAATCCACTCAGTGGCAGATCTAAAGGCGATTCACCATAGATCGCTCCCTACATCCTTTTAATTGAGGATTTTCTGTGCAAACCTATGCAAGAGCTACATAATTGATTGTTTGAAGCCTGCAAATAGCTATTTACCTCCCAGGCTAAATTGGTAACCACCTCTTCTAGAGAGGTCTTAAATTGGTCTCTAGGGCTGGGCTCATTGAGACTTTAGTTGCTAATCAGCACCACCTGGTTATGAGCTGGCTAGCGTTTGCTCAGTCTATGGAGGTAAGGTAGGACAACAACAACCACTACTACTAATAGTAGGGTGTCCAACCATTTTAGGATCTGTTCCTTCTCTGGTGGTGAAGGTTTAGTATCTACAGCCCAGGCAATGCCTATGAAATAAATTGCCTGTTGGTTATTTCATAAAGGGATAGACCATGACTCCTCATTGGCTGCACACCAGTAGACCTCAGTAGTGAAGGTTTGTGCTTGCTGGGATGTTTTTGTGGCACAGCAGAAATACACATTGAGATTTGTGACATCTCTGCTTAATAAGGACTATATTGCTGTACATCAGAAATGCACTGCACTGAAGCTTGTTTTCTGTCCTTTATATACTAAAGGTACTGCTTTGTTTGGCTACAGATCAGAAAAATACAACAGTGAAGGTGGTCTGTACTTTCTGGTTTTGTGTTGCACATCATTGAGTCTGGTGACATCTCTGCTCATAATGGTTATATTGCTGCACATCAGACATACACAAGATTGAGGTCTGTCTGTGGGGCTTTGTGTCCTGTTTTACTGCCTTGTTGGTTACTTATCAGAAAGGCAGCAGTGAAGTCTGATGGTCCTGATTTGCGTGGCGCTGTGCTGATTCAGACAGTGCTATTAACAGCAATGGCTGCCGAGTTTAAACATGCGATTTGACATGTTGAGTCGCATGACAAATCATTTCAATATGGATGTGCTATCTGTATTCATAGTGTTTTATTGTTGCACATCAGATTTATACAGCATTAAGGTCTGTGAGGTTTTGTGTCCCGTATTACTGCCTTATCAGAAAGGCAGCAGTGAAAATTGATGGTTCGAATTTGTTGGGCTACATAGCAGGAATACAAATTGAACCCCTGCCAGGTGTAGTACATATACTGCCTTTGGTAATCCATGTAGCACCACAAAGTGGTGTTGTGCTGATTTTAGCCATGCGATTTGACATGTTGAGTCGCAAGGCCAAATCGCTTCAATATGGATGTGCTATCTCTATTCAGAATTGTTATATTGTTGCACATCAGACATATACAAGATTGAAGGTTGTCTGTCCTTTTTTTATGTCTTGCATATACTGCCTTATTGGCTGCATATCAGAAAGGACACAGCAGTGAAGATTGCTTGCTTGTCTTTTTCTGATTTTGTTTTTGCTGCTCAGCTGAGAGACACATTGAGGATGGTGGCCTCTCTGCTCAGTATTGGTATATTACTACACATCAGACATACACAAAGATTGAATGTTTGTGTCCTGTATGTCCTATATTTACTGCCTTATCGTTTGTATATCAGGCTAAGCAGTGTTTCTCATGGATCTACCTTTCTGCATCTTAGGGATACACAGCAGGGGGTTGTTGGCTGCACTCCTCCAGGGAGTCACAGCATTGGGGACCCCTTACTTGTTCGACCTGAAAATTGCTATTTGTTTTTTTTTTCCCTGCGACCTGTGTAATCTTGAGGTCTGTGGATCCAGGAATCAGGGACTGCTGGTGTCGCACAGACACAAATAGTACCCATTGGAAGCCATAGTATATGACTTCTCATGCGTCTTGCAGTCCCAAGTCGCAGGTTGGGTCGCACGGGTGTGGGAACCCTAAACTTATCTGTCCCTTCTGATTGAGGTTTTGCTACACAGCAGGAATACTCATCATGACGTTATTGTTTTATTTTGCAGCAGACCAGAAAGATTGCAGCTGTAAAGGCTGTCTGTCTTTTTCCTCAGTGTCTGCTTTTATGTTGTTGCACAGCAGAAATACTCAAGATTGAAGCTTGTTGGTGCTTTCTGTTTCAGAAAAACACAATGCTGCAGGTTGCTTGTGTTGGTTCTATCTGAACTACACTACAGAAGTGCATGACAGAAAGGATTGTCTTGTGTTCCATATTTTTCCCTGTGGCATAGCAAAAATGCACAACACGGGAGTTGGTGTTCATATTAATCTTATAACTGTGGTGGTTTGTCAGAAATATACAACATAGAAGTTTGGGTCTTTCTGTCTTTATAGCCTTGTTTTGCTGTACATAGGTAAAGCACAACAGTAAAGGGGGTTCCTGTCCTTTCCATATTTATATATCAGTTATGACCTAGCTAGCTGCACTAAAGAAATACGCAGCATTTAGGGTTTGCTTGAGTCTTAATGTTTTTACGTCTTGGCAGCACATCAGAAAACCAGACTATGAGGACTGTTTGTCTACGTTGAGGTTCAGATTTGGGTCTCTTCCCATATTTGATATATTGGTTTAGCTAGTCACACTCTGGTACACAACATTGTTGTCTATGCTTGTGTCCTTTCTGTCTAAATCTATTGTGCCGTGCCCACAATCTATGATCATTTTATTTGTGATATTAATAATGCATGTATCACCTTTTTGTATTTCAGCCTTCTTTTCCATGGAGGGGCGAGGAGTTCGGGCTGCAGCTGCCACATGTCAGAAAACCTTGACCACTTGCATTCAGGGATGCCAGAACCATTTCCTAGGGTTGAAGCCCTGTAGGGTTATGGGACACTGGAGGAAGGGGATAATGAATCGCCCTGTTTAGTAAGAACTTGGAGAGTTCTGTTCAGAGGAGTATTAGGGCCTGAGGATGAAGTATAAAGATGTATACCCGATCGAATAGGTTTCGGCTCGGTGCATGGCCTTCATTTTGCCCTTTTAGCAAAACTAGACATAGCAATATGGGTAGTCTACTCCTACTAGGGACTTTAATCTCCTGAAGAAGGCTCTCAGGCGTAAGTAAGGACATAGATTGGGCGTGCCTTAAACCCAGGGTTCAAGCTTCTGTTAATCTATTTCCCTTAAGTAGGCTTCCCTTTAGTCTTTTGCTGACCTAAAGATAAAAAGGAAGCAGTTTTATTTCCCTCAACAGGATAGTGTTAAGACAGGCCCTCTTATTGATTAATGTAGTGTCCTTGTCTTACACAGGTCTCTTATTTATCTTTTTAGTGGTTCTAAGTAGCACCTACAGGCATAATAGGCCATGGTTGTTAGATGTGTGAGATAGGCAACATTGCTAACCTACAAGTTTAACATGTTTTCTGATTCCATTTTTAAGAGCCCATTTCACCTAGATACTGCATCTGAAGCGGAAAAGGCAGGAACATCTGTGGAGCAGACCTGCAGATCAGCCGCATGATCCAGCTAAGATGCCTTCATCAAGCATATGAGCGTATGGAGTGGAGGTAAAGCTCACTGCAGAGCCAAGGTTCGCCAAGAGGGTTTTGCAGTGGCCCCACCCTAAGGTAGGCCTGAGGTACTTGTTTATCCTCTCAGGTGTGCCGTCCTGGAAGATGACTTGAGAAAGGTACCAGTTACTTACCGGTAGCTGTCTTTCTGGGAAATCTTCCAGGACGGCAGGCCTACTTCCCACCCGTTGGAGGAGGGAAAATTCTAGAACACTAGAAGGTGAGTACCTATGAGGAATGATTTCCCTTGTGAACCTGGTTCAGGAGTTACTTCTCTACAAACTGAGGATCAAGGGGAAGGGTGGGGACTTAAAACAGCTGTCGATTGATTGTGTTTCCTGTAGGGAGGAGCCTCTCATCTCTCAGGTGTGCCGTCCTGGAAGATTTCCCAGAAAGACAGCTACCGGTAAGTAACTGGTACCTTTTTCCAATGTAGCAGAATTTTTTTCACCCGCTAATCTGCTGCTGGTACACCAGAAGAAGGCTGAAGTAGGGGAAAAGTCTGAGGGTGATAGCATAGGGCTGCGTAGAATGGTGTGGTATGAAGAGCACTGTGCCAAGGGGAATCAATGGAGACTATCTGCACGAACGGACTTGGCCACACACAAGCACACCAGGTTCCGATGGATTCTAACGTGATGTCGTACGACCAGACTAGAATAAGGAAGTTCATAGCCAGTAGCCAATAGCTGCACTAGTGTCAGTTTTTGTCCATCGAACTAGCATACAGACGAAAGTATTTTTCGACTGGACTTGAGTCCGTTGGAAAGATTTGAAACATGTTTTAAATCTAAAGCCCGTCTGATTTTTAGACAGCAAAGGTCTGATGAAGCCCACACACGATCGAATTGTCTGGCGGATTCATTCCATCAGACCTTTGCTGTCAAAGTCCGGTCGTGGATATGCGCCATTACTCCCAGTTCCTTGCAGAATGCTCTCCAGAATCGGGAAACAAACTGGGATCCGTGGTCTGAGACGACATTGGTAGGTATGCCATGATATCTCACAGTATGGGAAAGGAAGAGGGTAGACAGTGCTTCCGCTGTAGGTAATCCCGTGAGCGGCACAAAATGAGACATTTTGGAAAAGCGATCCACTATGACCCATATAGCAGTCATGCCCTCGGACTTGGGTAAGTCTGCAATGAAGTCCATAGTCAAATGGGTCCAAGGCTGACGAGGTGCCAGAAGTGGTTGTAACAGTCCAGTAGGCAATGTGCGGGGTACTTTATTAGCAGCACAAGTTGGACTGGCAGCCACATAGTCAGTAATATCCCTTTTCATATGAGGCCACCAGATATGATGTTCCAAGGTCTTAAGAGTGATGGTGACACCAGGATGATCAGATAACACACCATCGTGTGCCCAGAGGAGTACAGGTTTTCTGAGGCTAGGGGCTATGAACAGACGAACTGGTGTTATCTTTAAGCCTTGGTGAACACGATTCTAGGTTTCTGGTAACTGTTGGGAAAGAGCCGTAGAGATCTGTGTGACAATTTTGTGAGGTGGGATTATATACTGCTCAGTAGGTTGATCTTCTTCAGAGGTAGCGAACTGTCTGGAAAGAGCAGCAGGTTTTTATGGTCAGTGAGGATAGAAAAAGGCTTGGGAGCCCCTTCCAGAAGATGTCGCCATTCAGACAATGCCAATTTAATAGCAAGTAATTCTCGATTCTCAACATCATAATTCATCTCCTCTGGAGAAAACGTTCTAGAAAAACATTCTACTGGATGGATTCTACCAGACTTAGGCTGTCTCAGGGACAGCACGCCGCCTGCTCCTACCTCAGAGGCATCAACCTCAACTATATACTGGAGATCAGGATTTGGATGCTGAAGAATTGGAGCCTTGCTGAACATGTCCTTTAATTGCTGAAAAGCCGATTCTGCTTCTGAGGGCCACACCTTGCAATTTGTACCTTTCTTAGTCATAGTAGTAAAGGGGGCCGCTAATGGAGGCAAAACCTTTGATGAAGTGTCTGTAGTAAAAAGCTTTGGAGCCTTCTTAAAGTGGATGGTTGGGGCTATTGCAAGACACCGTAAAGTTTTTGAGGCTCCATTTGGAAACCGACAGCACTTATAATGTATCCAAGGAAAGTAGATGATCACAAATCTGTTGCTGAAATCGGGAAAAATGTCATTCATGAAACATTGGAAGACAGCAAGTGCGTTACACAACCCAAATGGCATAACCAGATATTCCAAATGTCCATTACGAGTGTTGAATGCTGTCTTCCACTCATCACCATCTTTAATTTGAATCAGATTATAAGCCCCTCGTAGGTCCAGTTTAGAGAAGAAAACGGCTCCTTTAAGTACATCAAACGGTTCCAGAATGAGAGTTAAAGGGTAGGAGTCTTTTAGAATGATTTGATTTAACCCTCATTAGTCTATGCATGGTCAAAGACCCCCATATTTTTTTTCAACAAAGATAAATTCTGCCCCTACTGGAGAAGAAGAGGGTGGGATAAAACCTCTTTCCAAGCTGTCTTTTACATATTCCTCCATGGATTTTTGTTTGTAACCATGGGTAACCAAGGATAATGGAAAAAACCCGGAGAATCAGTAAAAGACAAGACAACTTCCTCTTTGTGGAGTATGCCTACCTGAAGGGTGATTGTCGTAGTCTCAAATTTTACAATGCCATCTCCCAAGGGTTTTCCATTCAGGGTGGTGATGTTCAGGAGTCTAGACTTTGGAACAAATGGGATGTTATCTTCTTTAGCAAAAGTGTAGTCCAAGAATATGCCAGCGGCTCCAGAATCCACAAAAGCCTCACAGGAGACAAGTTTAGAGGGTAAATGGATAATTGCGGGAATGGTAATCTTGGTCTTGGAGGATATACCTGTAAGGTCTAACCCAGCTCCTCCAACACTGGTTAGACCCTGCCTTTTACTGGACGGAAAGGGCAGATAGATAACAAATGTTCTTTAAGTCCACAGTACAGGCATAGGCCCAATGCATACCTCCTTTGTTTCTCCGACTCAGGCGGAGACGGCTTACTTCCACGGGTTCCTGGGGTTCAACTGAGATTTCAGGTTCTGGCTGAGGTGGTACTTGGAAGTTAGGGGCCAAATGGTCAACTGGCCTGGGGAAACTTGCGAGTTCTAAGTCTCTCTTGGCACCTTTCATGATACCGGACATCCAGACAAACACAAAGCTCTATGAATTTCTCAACGTCTTCTGCGGAATCCTTATAGGCTAATTCTTCCTTCATGTGATCTGTAAGACCTTTTCAGAAGGCTGCACGTAATGCCATTGAGTCCCAATTAGCCTCAGCAGCCAGGGTATGGAACTCAATAACATATTGTGCCACAGGCCTGGTACCTTGTTGTATGTCCAAAAGTGAGTACTCAGCTGCAGAAGCTCTATCTGGCTTGCCAAATACAGTCTGGAGAGAAGCCAGAAATTTGTCAGAGTCTTGCAGAACAGGATCATTGCATTCCAGGTAAGGAGAGACCCAGGCCTGGGCCTTCCTCTTCAACAAGGAAATGAAAAAAGTCACTTTGGCAGATGAAGTGTTAAAAGTCCCAGGGTTGTTGCGCAAATACAAATGGCAAACATTTAAAAAGCCTCTGCAGTCCTTAGTATCACCACCAAATTTTTCAGGCAGGGGAAGTTTGGGTGGTACCGAAGAGGTTGGTTGGATTGGAGCAGGAGTCTGGACCATTGCAGAAGTACCAGGCAAGCAAGATTTAAGTATAGTACAAAGTTCATCTAACTTTGCATCCAGGGAAGAAAGATGCTGTTCATGAGCTCCAATCAATTGTCCCTGACGTGAAATCGCCTTAACAATCTCAGCAGGGTCCACTGCCATTGTGGTCCGTTTGTAATGTAAGGTACCTGTGATAGGTAGTGTCGAAAGTGGAGATTGTATGCTGAGGATTCATGCAAAAACTTAGGCAAATCAGGTTGACAATAGATCAGGCAAAGTGGTACACGAAAGTCAGGCAGGCGAAGGTCATACACGAGCTGGCGGAGAAGTACAAAATCAGCATGCTAGAGAGTAGTCAGAAATTCAGGCAGAAGTTGATATACGGTATTTAGAGTCACAAAGCAGTCACAACAGCCAGGGAGCTAGTCCACACAAGAGACATAGGAAGTGCTACTATTTATGAGCTGCTTTGATTGTAGATTGTCCACAGCTAGCAGAAGGTGGGGCTAGTGAGTCCAAGGTTATGCATCAAACTGAGAGAACATAGCCATAACTCCAGGGCTCTTCTGTGGCACAGCAAGCAAGACTGCGACTGTGGGGCCAGGAACATCCCAGTTCAAATACACCCAGGTACATGATACTAATACAGCCTAACCTACCTAGATCTAGTACATCTGCATGGACTAGCTATTAATATTGTCTCAGATATAGGGGTACAATTATCTTTCAGGTTCTGGAAATATCTTTGCGATAGTCTGAAGATTGAGCTCTGTCCCACCTTCATTCATGTACCTGATGGTAGAGTCTGACATACAGAGGAAGGCCTCTCTTAGTGCTCCAGCCCAGGGACCACTGGCAGTGAGACAGTGGCCACGACAGCACAGTGAGAGATGAGTGCCTGTAGATTGTCCAGCAGACCACATGGATGAAGAGTAGGTTCTTCACCAGGAACAGATCAGATGGCCAACATGGCAGCAGGACTCAGGACTGGACAAACAGCAGGCTGGCAGTTGCTTGGCAGAGAGTTGACTGGTCTCGAGTACAGGGAAGACTGGTAATACATGGCAGACAAATAACCAGCAGGGACCAGGTAAATAGCGTATGGAGCCAAGCATATGGATAACAGGATGCATAGTCAGACAATCCAGGTCAGCAACAGAAGGCCATGGACAGCAGGCAGAAGAATGGTTAGGGTACAGGCAGAGTTCAGCAACACTGGAGCAGGCCGATGAGCAAGAGACAAGCAGAATCCAAAGACAGGCTGAGATCAGGGCAGGTAGCGTTCAAGCATGGTCAAGATGAGCCAGGTCAATCACAGGAATTAAGGCACAGGAACAATGGAAGAGCTGCAGATCAGACAGCAACCAACTAGTGCAGCTGCTGCACTTATATAGGCCACCTGTGCACCGCAAGACAAGCACCCCCAGGTCTGCGCATCTGTGTGTGACTCGTAGCTTAATTTAAGCTGTGCAAAAAAGGGAGAATGGTAGGTGCCATGGAAGTTGGCTAAAACATTGTTTTATAATAGCATGTGCACAACAGTTAAAACAGCCAACACGTTTCGGGTATCAGGCCTTAATCATAGCTAACGTATAAGTGACACAAAACAGCTTAAAGTAGACTAAATCACATGGTCAACCCCAGTGGTCATCTGACCCAAAGAAGGGGTGACGGCAAATATCAAAACCTACAAAAAAAGAGAACTTTAGGCATACAATTGTAAATAAATGTATATAAAAACATGTATCACAAAAATAAAAAAGGAACAGCATTAAATATACTAAAAAATTATAGTGAAAGAGTATATACCTCCAGAGGTATATACTTTTTCACTATACTTTTTCAGTATATTTAATGCTGTTCCTTTTTTGAGTTATGTGACCATTGGGGTTGACCGTGTGATTTAGTCTACACTATTTAAGCTGTTTTGTGTCACTTATTTGTTAGCCACGATTAAGGCCTGATGGCCAAAATGCATTGGATGTTTTGACTGTTAATCATATGCTATAATAAAACAATGTTTTAGCTGACTTCCATGGCACCAGACTTTTTCTCCTTTTTTTGCATGGATTACATAGAGGTTTGAAGAGACTCTGACACCTCTGCGTACCATCCTAAAAGTATCAGTGTACCAATCAAACCCTGGAGCAATATCTCCAATGTTTCTCGTCTTTTTCAAAGGATGATTGGGCATTATTACTACAACCACTTGCGCAATTTGCATACAGCAACTTGGTTCACTCGACTACAAACCAAGCCCTGTTCTGGGTCCATAATAGCTTCTATTCTTCCTTCTTGCCAAATGTCATTCCAGTCTAGCATTGCCCACTTTTTCTAGGCCAATCTTGAACTGCAGGAAATAAGGGGGCCAGATCCAGTAGCTTATCAAATGAAAAGGATATGCTCCTGAAGAAAACTTTTGGAAACCGGAAGATAACATGCATGTCCTGAGTTTCTCTGGGATTTCCCCAACAGGTTTCCAGAAAAGATGGCCTGAATGAGCATGCGGAGGCTGCTCATTGGGGGGGGGGGGGGGCACTGTCAGGATGTTAACCAGATTAAAGGTGCACATGCACCAATAAACAGGCAAAGAATTCCTGTCAGCAACCTGTGTGGGCACACATGTTTCTGCATCAGCGTACATACACAGGTTACGCAAACATCCCTGGCTCACGTTTGTGGACATCCAATCTCAGAACTGGCAACAAAAGCTCTATTTAGGAAAGGAGTTGTGACTGGTAATCGCTGGATGATCTTCAGCTATCCGTGAGCCTTGTTCCTGTGCTTCCTGATTTCCAACTTCTTAACTACCTGTTGCTGACTCAGCTTGTCCCTGGATTTTGCTTTGCTTGACTTCCGTTCTTGACCTTGGCTTGTTGATTGCTTGATCCATATCTATGTTTGTTTAGACCAGAACTGCAAGAGAAGCCTTTTCATCATCTCAAACCCCATCCACTTGGCACTGCCTGTGGATTTGTGTTGGCGGTGTAAATTTTCTCTGTTGTAGGTAAATTGAGTGAGTAGGGACCACAGCATACATGCTCTAGTATAGCATCTAGAAGATTTATTTCAGAGGCTGTGCAGCTCCAGGAAACCCAACTTTTGGAAGTTTGAAAATTCTGCAAGGGTTAAATGCTTGTTTAGGTCTAGGGTGCATAGAAAAATTGATTTAATTACCTGATTTTCGAGCAGTGTCTTCCAAATACACTCCAGCAGCCTAAGGTCCTGACACCTTTAAGACTAAGCGCCCGTACACACGGTCGGACATTCCGACAACAAAATCCGTTGGATTTTCTCCGATGGATTTTTTCCGAAACTGATGTTGCATACACACAGTCGGACAAAGTTGTCGCAAAATCCGATCGTTCGGAACGTGATGACGTTCGTTTGTTATGACGGGACTACGTTGGGGCTAGTAGCCAATAGCTTTGGTCTCGTAATTTGATCTGAGTATGCGTGGCACTTTGTCCAGTCAGAATTCTCTACAATCGGAAAAAGTCAGATCGGATTTTGCTGTCGGAAAATTTGAGGTCCTGCTCTCAAATTTTTTTCGGCGGAAATTCAAATTCAATTGCAAAAAGAGCCCACACACAATTGGATTTTCCGACAATATAATCTGATCGGACCTTTTCCTTTAGAATTTCCGACTGTTATTAGAGGGCATTATGGACTTGAAGACAGCAAGGGAAAGTCTACCAATGGAGCATAAGGGAGCACCTTCTGCTGGGGGAACAACAGATCAGGAAAGTAAAAGTACATCTACTCTCCCCTAAACTTAAACCAGTAGTGAACCCGTAGTAGTGCAGCTGCAGCACCACTGCAACTGTAAGGGAGAGTTTTTAGATTTTCTGAAGTTGGTCTTTAAGGGATCTAAGTTCTGGAGGTATGTAGGTGTCAATTTTACTTGATATTGAAGGTCTCCCACTGTTACCCATATCTTACATACTGCTAAGGGTAAATTCAGTGCGCGCATCCCATCACAATTTATCAATATATAGCATTACAGTATTTTATGCGAACATCTGTATAGCAAAAATAACCCACTGTCTTCATTCAGTAGTGACTGATTCACATCTTTAGTAAATGGATATCATGGCAATTTACCTCCTAAGAGCAAAATAATGAGAGATTTAAAATAGCATCAGTTTCCTGTACTCTCTGACTAATGCTTGAACTTTCCAGCTAACATAGTTTTGATCCCAGCACTACAGTTGGCTAAATTATGAGGCTGTCATTGCATAAACCATGAGAAAACATAGAAAGAACTGTAATGCTCACAAAACAGGATATGCAGCGAGCTTTATTTTCTTCTCTCTACAGTAAACTAAGAGAAACAAGCTTAAATATGCTTGCAGCTGGCATTTGAAATTTGATGTCATATTAAGTTGAGCAATCGTGCTGTTTCTCAGTTGTTTCCAAATTCTGTCTTGGAAAAATTCTCATGCGTGGTTTTCTTTATTATATCAGCTAAACAAGATGTTGAAGTGAAATTGCTGATCTGAATTGTGCAGAGGAGGGACATAAGTGCACTCATCCTGTTTCATAATCATAACAAATAAAAAAAAAGTTGGTTGCAACAGTATGACCCACACTGACACCACACATGGGCAAATGTAGGAGTCATTGATGAAAATAGAAATCTAGTTCATCTTAAGCCCTTTCTTCGTGTATGTTTTGGATAGAGCAGCCTGCATTCTCCTCTTTTCCCTCTTCTGTGATCCTGTCCCCTCCTTCCTGTTGAGTGCCCCCACAGCAAGCAGCTTGCTATGGGGGCACCTGAGCCGAGCCCCAGTTCTATTTATCCAGATGGACATGGAGCCACAGTTTGGTCCTGCCCCCTCTCTCCTCATTGGCTAACTGATTTTGATGGCCGAGGCACTTGTGGATATCGCTGGATCGCAAAGGGGCTTAGGTAAGTATTAGGGGGGCTGAGGGGAGGCTGCTGCTTCCAGATGACTTTGTTGCAGGTATCTGCTCACCCCTGAAGAAAGGCAAAAAAGTGGAGATTCCCCTTTTGGGTGGAACTCTGCTTTAAGTACCTCCCACCCTCCATATAGACAAATGATGGTGGGCAGGGTGCTCTCTTGTTCTGGGACAACGTCTTATGATGTCACCCCAGGCTTCCTGTGCTTGCATACCTACGGGGGCATGCAGCGTTGTGACCGTGGGCATGCAGTTTTCCTGGGACACGGCGCGGCCCTGCTCTCGGTAAAAAGCCGATGATGCGGCTCTTTACCCATGTGATCAACTGTGTCCAATCACAGATGATTACATGTAAACAAGCAAATGCCGGGTATCAGCTCTTCTCGTCTGAGGAGTATGAGGAGAGGAGAGCAGATCATGACATTTCCTCACAGGGGAGACCTGTACAGATAATCAGGGCACTGATCATCAGTGCCCTAATTATCAGTGGAGCCCCAACAGTTCCCAGCAGTAATGCCAGTCAGTGCCCATCTGTGATGCCAGTCTGTGCCCATTAGTGATGCCAATCTGTGCCCATTAGTGATGTAAATTTGTGCACATCAGTGATGCAAGTCAGTGCTGTCTTTCAGTGCCCATCAGTGCCACCTATCAGTGCCGTCTATCTGTGCCACCTCTCATCGCCCATCAGTGCTGCCTATCAGTGCCCATCAGTGCTGCATATTAGTGCCTCCTCATCAGTCCCACCTCATCAGTGCCCTCTCATCAGTGGCCATCAGTGCTGCATATTAGTGCCTCCTCAGCAGCCCCATCTCATCAGTGTCCTTCTTTTTTTATATATTCTTTATTTTTCCATTTTAAATACCATTTACCAAATACAGATTGTACAAATAATTCACTGTCCCAGCTTGGACATACATTAATATTAATCATCCATTGAACAATCCATTCCCAACCCCCTCCCAAAAAAAAAAAAACCCTCCCTCTTCTCTACTCCTCTCCCTCTCCATCCCCATTACCTTCCAACATTTCAAGATAGTCCTTATTCAAGAATGTTCCCCATTGTTGCCATTTCCCTTGGTATTTTTGCCCTGTTTCCTCTAGTTTCTGTATAGACTCCTCTATTACCCTTATCTGTTCCACTTTCCGCACCCACTCTGATATTGTCGGAACCTGCACGGTTTTCCAGTGGCGTGGAATCAGGGATTTAGCTGCGTTCAACAGGTCTGGAATCATTGTACGTCTGTATTGTGTAATCCCTTTCTCTGTATCGTGGAACAAACATTCCCATGGGGATTTTCCGATCCTTTCCCCGGTTACTAAAAATATAATTTCTATTATTTTCTCCCAGAAAGGTACTATTTTAGGACAATCCCACCATATATGCTTAAAGGACCCTGGTGCGTTACATTCCCTCCAACAGTATAACCGGCTTTCTCCTCCGATCCTCTGTACTCTTTGGGGGGTCAAGTACCTCCTCGCTAATAATAATCGTCTGAACATCCCTTGGGAGTGAGTGGGTCATTTTAATTATTTTTTCCCTATGCTCCTCGTTTCTTAATGGGCCAATCTCCCTTTCCCATTTCCCCAGATAGGCCGGAAACTCTGAGTCTGCCTCTTGCCTTAGTATTTTGTATATTTTAGAAACCCTTTTCTCTAAACATTGCGCTACTTTAAATAATTTCTCCAATGGTCTAAGTAGTGTCATTCCTCTCAATACCCTGTAAGTGCTTATCCTATTTCCTTTCATCATTTCCTCTCTATTTGCCCACCTACTAAAGTATAAACGCTCCTCTTTCCCTGGTAAAAAATAATTTGTGTCCAAAAGTGACATTAATGGGGAATTATAATTCCAATTGTGCCTCTTATTAATTTTATCCCAAATTTTTAAAGTATGCCTTGTTAAAGTGCTAGTGCTAATCCTAAAATCCCTAAAGTGGGGTGGTATCCATATCATCTTTGCTAACTCCGTACTACTCAGTGTGGCTTCCAACTCTACCCAACTCTTCTCTTGCTTATTGTGGCTCCAATCAGCTACCCTTGAGATCACTATCGCTCCGTAGTATTTTTTAAAATCTGGCAATGCTACTCCACCTCTGTCTTTCTCCTTCACTAAAACATTGTAGGCTATACACAGGTTTTTACGTGCCCATATATATGACACAACCATAGATTTTAACTTCCTGAAGTAACTTGGGGGTAGGGGAACTGGTATCATTTGAAACGTGTAGATTACCATTGGTAATATGAACGTTTTAATAGCATTTATCCTCCCCATCCATGTAAGGGCTTTATATCTCATTTTATTTATATTGTCTTTAATTTTATTCAGCAGGGGTAGGTAATTAGCAACATTTAAATTAGACACTTGTGCCGTCAATTTAAGTCAAGGTAAGTCAGTTCTCCTTTACACCACTTGGCCATGTTTATTTTAAAATTAGACAATCGTCCGTACTGCTCTAGCTCTTTAAGGAGGGATGGAATTGTTGTTCTTGGATTGGCTATATATAACAATACATCGTCTGCAAATGCAGATACCTTGTATTCCCTCTCACCCACCCGGATGCCCCGAACATCCTGGTTCCTCCGAATTGCTACCAAAAGAGGTTCCAAGGTGATCACAAACAGGATCGGTGAGAGGGGACATCCCTGCCTTGTCCCGTTGAACAATTCCAGGGGGCGGGACAGGGATCCGTTCACTCTAATTCTAGCTGTTGGGTGTGAGTAAAGAGATTTAAACCATCTCATCATCCTCTCTCCCAATCCCATATATTCTAACGTCTCGTATATGAACTCCCAATCTACTCTATCGAAGGCCTTTTCGGCATCTACTGATAGTAGTACTGTGGGGATCTCCCTCCTAATAGCCTCCTGGATCAGAACTATGGACTTCAGGGAATTATCTCTCCCCTCCCGCCCCTGGACAAACCCTACCTGGTCTGGATGCACCCCTTTCGGGAGGAGTATTTTCAATCTATCCGCTATTATTTTCGCGAATATTTTTGTATCCGTGTTTAATAGAGAGATCGGCCGATAGCCCTCTTGAGCTGCCGGGTCCTTACGCTCTTTCAGAATCAATGCTATGTGGGCACAGAGGACCTCATCCCGGAACATCTCCCCTACTCCCACTGCATTGAAGAATTCGCAGAGCTTCGGTACTAGATACTTCTGAAATTTTTTATAATACAGAATGGAGTATCCATCGGGACCCGGACTACTCCCGAGGGCTGTATTTTTAATTACTCTGATGCCAATATGTGCCCATCAGTGATGTAAATTTGTGCACATCAGTGATGCAAGTCAGTGCTGCCTTTCAGTGCCCATCAGTGCCACCTATCAGTGCTGTCTATCTGTGCCACCTCTCATCGCCCATCAGTGCTGCCTATCAGTGCTGCATATTAGTGCCCATCGGTGCTGCATATTAGTGCCTCCTCATCAGCCCTACCTCATCAGTGCCCTCTCTTCGGTGGCCATCAGTGCTGCATATTAGTGCCTCCTCAGCAGCCCCACCTCATCAGTGTCCTTCAGTGCCATCTCATCAGTGCCCATCAGTGCCACCTCATCAGTGCTCATCAATGCAGCCTCTCAGTGCCCATCAGTGTAGCCTCATCAGCGCACATCAATGAGGAGAAAAAATACTTATTTACTACATTTTCTGACAGAAACTACGAAATATTTTTTTTTTCAATTTTTGTTCTTTTTTTGTTTCTTTAGCACAAAAAAATAAATAAATAATAATTTGGGTACAACGTTGCAGGACCGCACAATTGTCATTCAAAGTGTGAAGCGCTGAAAGCCCTTGGCTTGGGCAGGAAGGGGGTAAAAGTGCCCTGTACTGAAGTGGTTAAAGGGACAGGGGCACAACAGAAACCCAGCAGAGAGCAATCACAGTTGAAAGCATCTAATGCGTTCCCTTGCCAATTCCAGCAAACTGAATAAAATGGCAACTTGTCCAATTTATAACAAGCTTTTAGAGATAAATACACATGGAAGGGCTTTGTACAAAGTAAAGAAAAGAAAATGGCTTTCCCAATGCACTTACCAGCTAGCCAGCAAAGAAAAGCAAATAACATTGTCTATCAATTTGCTTTAAAAACAGTTGTTTTAGTTGCACAACATTTGCAAATATATGTAGAAGCCACACTGGCTTGTCAAGGTCCCTTGGTTTAGTACTAGCTCTAGCCTGTGAGAGCCTCCTTGTTGAAACATACTGTATATGTATGTGAATATATATATATATATATATATATATATATATATATATATATATATATATATATATATATATATAATATATGTATATGCAATCTGTAAATTAAGTGCAGGTATGCTCAGGGCCGTCTTTAAGGCAGGACAAAAGGGGAACTGCCCTGGGCCCTGTCATTGTTGTGAGGCCCAAAGCAGCTGCATCATACTTGCCAACTACTCCAGTTTGAATTCCCTCGTCCCTTGAAGTTTTAGTCCTGTGCTGTGTCCCGATAACTCAGTGTGAAGTGCTGGTACTAATGCTGCCCAACTCTGCCCTATTGTTGTGTACAGATGACTCACCTGCAGACCCTGTGTTTACATGTAAATAACCATCATTTATATGTAAATAGCCACAGCATTTTTATGTTAACTGAGGCTGGTGGCATTGATATGTAAGTAAAGGCAGCATTCATATGTATATCTTGCCCCTCTGCAGTGAGGAGATGATGTGCTGTAACCGCTAGCAACCAATCAGTGAGCAGTATTACTGTACAGTAATCTCTAGCAACCAATCCACAAGCAGAAATCATGTACTGTAACCTCTCTGTGCTGTAACCTCTAGCAACCAGTCAGTAAGTGGTAATGATATGCTGTAACCTCTGGCAACCCATCACAATCGCTGCCTGATCTGATACAGTAAACAGATTTTAAGTCTAGCTGATATTTATGGTATGTCTCAGAGCAGGTGGAGAGCAAAATTGCATGGGGGGGAGGGCCCAAAATTTTTTTTGCCCAGGGTCCAATCAATATTAAAGGTGGCCCTGGGTATGCCTGTAGGCAGCCCATTCCTCTTTAACTGCTTCCCGACCGCCTCACGCAGATATACTGCAACAGAAAGGCACGTACAGGCAGAATCACGTACCTGTACGTTGCCCTTTAAGAGGCGGGTTGTGGGCGTGCGTGCTCGCCAGGAGCTTCGTGAGCGAGATCGCAGGTCCTGCGGACTCAATGCCTGCAGGGATACCAGCGATCATCTCACAGAAAGGAAGAACGGGAAAATGCTGATGTAAACAAGCATTTTCCCGTTCTGCCTAGTGACACTGTCACTGATCACCGCTCCCTGTAATTGGGTGCGGTGATTAGTGTTGTGTGACACACAGCCCCTCCCCCCCACAGTCAGAATCACTCCCTAGGACACAATTAAACGCTACAGCAGTATAGCACATGCATAAAAATTCTTCAAGCTTTCTTAATCAAGAGCGTACGCATGTATTTGTGCATGTAAAATACTGACCAGAAATGCAGATTTTTTTTTTTTTACTGATCTGTACCCAGTGCAAGTTTGTGTTCCCGTGTGTATAGATTCAGTACAAACAATGGGCTGCATTTAGATCAATAAAAAAATACTTAAATGAAGTGTCCGTTGTGCAAAAGTCCTTATTCTGCTCACCTATGACTGTGTTCTACCCATCACTGTACCCCTGTGACATTTCCAATCATGAAGAGCTGTACAGATGTACATAAGGACGACAGAAGGAGGGTCAAACTATGCAATGTTACAGTAAGCTCAAGCCATATAGCAATGACAATATAAAGAAGTCAATGACAAAAAAATTCCAAAGTGGAATGCTCTGTATTGATTCCATTAATGGAGAGAGACATATGCATTGCCATCCGTGACAAAAAACATAAAATGATCCTGGTAAAACATTTTGTTTTAAAGGGTGTAATTAGTAGAATATTAGAATTATGTATTATATAATTAGTAAATTATAGCTTAGGTAAATAGTGGAAAAAGAGCGAATGGGGGAAAATAAAAGAGAAAAATGGGGGGTTTGGGTGGTGAAGGGGGAGGGAATTTGGAGGGAGGGGGAAGTGGTATCCCATTGTTTCCTGTATTTCCTTGTATTTACCTAAAAACACGAATTGGGCCCCAAAAAAAAACGATGTCTTACGAAAGTGGTCCTCTTGTTTTGGGAGAAATATTGTATGGTCTTCCATATTCATAATGTCAAACTTGTCGTTTTGATTATTTAAAGGAGCCAAAGGAGATTTCCATTGGAGGGGATGCAGATCTTGGCAGTGTTGATAAGGGACAGAGGTCTTTGTGTAACTAGGCCTGTAACTGTCCATGTCTGCCTGGAGGAATGCTGGATAAAGGATAGAGCTTTAAAGATGCTGGTTGACTCTCCTAAAGGGGGAAAATGAAAGCTAGCCACATCGTTTGATAAAGGTTGCTAGAAGACAGGAGTGTCGGCCACAACCTAAAGACACTTTTGTGTAGAGCACCATGTGGAGTCCTGGAGTTCTGCTGAAGTTATGGAGCATCTGCAGCCCTTTCCCTCTTTCATGTGATGCAGTAAGGAATAAACCTACATCCTTATTTCAAGAAATTGACTGGAGTCAAATTCTTTGCAGACTTACCAACACTTGCCAAGGACCTACAGTAGTTGTGAGATGAAATGTCAGCCCACCCTGTCCCTAGCCTTTGGAGGTTGGGGGGGGGGGGGGGCTATACTTGATTAAAAAACTGCCCTACTGCTGGCCAGTTTTACATTGCTATATCCTCTGCAGTTTCCTAATTATTGTAGTGAAACACCAGTTTGTGCTCAATTTTGGGCCTAGACTTGCTTATAAAAAGTGTCCTGCTGCTGGCCAGTTTTACACTGCTGTATCATCCGTGGTCTCTTAATTCTTCATGAACATATGAGAGAAATTAGCCAGCAGCAGGACAGTTTTGAATCAACCTTTGCAAAAAAGGCTTTGTATTCAAACTGAACTAATACAGATTGGCTGCTCCCGCTGCTGTGTGTAAGCCAAGATATGCTAATAATTAGTTTCACAGCCAAAAATGCCCTGTCAATGAATGCTGTCGCAGAGCCTGTCCATGAAAATTGTACTGTTCCATAAAACCACATTTAACTTCAAGGTATCCCTGAAGCATGTTATTTAAAGGATGTGTCTATTTTCAATGTTGCTTTCAAAACCACATGAAAACCTTGCATTGATATATTTTCCCTGTGGCAGTGCCTAGTTTCTCATGCCTTTTTGCCAGTAGTTTACCAAATAGCTAAAAAAATGGCCAGAATTTACTAACTGGATTTGTCTTTTCTAGATTTGCAGCTAATTTCAAGTTCACCGAACTTCAAACAGGATTCACCGAGCCCTTGGTGAACTGAATAAAGGCAGATTCACTCGTTTGGTTGTTAAAGTGGAGTTCCACCAAAAAACACCGCCAGGGAGTCTCTTCGATCTCCTCTCCAGCTGCCCGCTCTCATCTCCCTGCTGGCAGTTCTGCAGCTCTGCCTATTTCAGTGCTGCTGCCCCCAGTGGCTCCTTCTCTCCCTGCGCCTGGCTGGGCGGGAGCTTTAAATATGACAGTGAATTCTGCTCAGCCTGTATTGCCAGTGCAGAATCTCCCTGCGCCCAGCAGGGCATGAGGTTTAAATGTGCCAATGATCTTCGCTCAGCCAGGGATGTCAGTCCAGAATCCCCCTGCGCCCGGCTGGGTGGGGGATCAGTATGTTTCCCAGGTTGCCCACACAGCATTTTTATCTCCTGATGGCCAAGGTCTTCCTGCGCCCAGCTGCACCCAGTTGACTCGTGCCCATCAGCATATCCCTGCGATGGTCACTCTGCTCCAGCCTCCCTCTCCTCCCCTTGGACTCCACTATTCCTGCACCTCCCTGCGCCCGACTGGGCAGGAGGTCCCCGCAGGCTGCTCGCCACCACAACAAAGCCTCATCTCCCTGCTCTCTGCAGGGCGGGAGACTCCACGGGAGGCTCCTACTCCAGGCCCAGGATGTCGGCTGCACCTGCTCTGGGTCATCCATCTGGAGTCAACGTGTGCTCTTGTCACTGCTCAGCCGCTGTCCTTGGCCATCCGGACTCCTCAGGGTCGGTGGTCGGCCCCTGGACCTCTCCGTCATCACCATCCTGCCTCACCAGGTGCCACTGTTCCTTCAGGAGATGGTCATCTTGGGTCCCTGCCTACCGTGGTCGATCCTGCACCGGATGTTCTACCTGGACCTGCTGCTGCTTCCGCGCATAAGTGAGTATAACTGTGATTTAATTTGGGGTAGTCCACTAATGCTTCCGTATTGGGCCTGCTAGATAAACACATAGCTGCAGTCGTTAAATCAGTTCGGTCCAGTATGGGGGTATAGCCCCCCATCTCTGATGGCACTTTGTGGGCAGTTTCACCTACTGCCACACACTTGACTTTCACTTGGTTCACCGTTCCACTGTCCGCTGACAAGACAGAGGGCCCTGTGATGGTTTTAGCCTTTCTGGGCATAGAAATAGACACAATGGTGATGGTTTTTTGTCTGCCCAGCAGCAAGCTGGCCAGGCTCCTTTCCTTGGTCTGCTTGGGGAGGGGGGCCAAGAAGCTACAACTAAAACAACTTCAGTCTTTGCTGGGTCACTTGGTCTTTGCCTACAGAGTCATGGGGAGGGCTTTCTGCAGATGCCCCAGAGGTGTGGGCCATGACAGGGATGGCTGCTCCTCACCACTATGTTCGGATCACAAAGCCCATGTGTGACGACTTGGGGATTTGGCTATCCTTTCTCCAGTCCTACAATGGACAGTCTTGTTGGCTGCGGGGACTCACAGCTGCAGCTATACACTGATGCTGCAGGCTACTGTGGTTTTGTCTTCTTCTTCCAGTGGTCTGCCAAGTGTTGGCTGGCCTCATGGGCCTGCATGGATTTGTTGTGCAACCTCACCCTGCTGGAGCTCTTTCCGATCATTGTCGACATTGAGCTTTGGGGTGAACGGTTGCGCAACCACCAAGTAGCTTGATCGCTTTCGCTCCCTGGCCCCATCAGCTTCCCCGGAAGGCCTCCCCTTTCGGGCCCACTCGTGGAAGCTCATTTCCAATGCCTACTAGACCTCCTTCAGGTATTGCTTCCCCATGGACGTGGGCGTCGCACTGTCGTGTGTGTGGGACGAATGGGTCCAAGTGTCGGGCGGTGAGTTTTAAATCTCTTCTTCAAATGACAGATGTATGGCTTTGTTTGCTTACCTAGTTTATTTGCTGCAGAGAGGTTGTTCGGGTTCTACTGTTTCCTCGACCATGTCTGCATTGTCCTTTTGGTTTCAATTCATTGGGTGGGAAGACATCACAAAAGCATTTCCGGTACTGCGGGGTTGGAAACATGCTACCCATTCTCCTGATTCTCGGCGCCCGGTTTCCCTACAGATCCTCTCCAGTATCCTTTCCCTGTTGCTGTCTGTGTGCTCCTCTACATCTGAGACCCTTCTTTTTTGTGTGGCCTTCTCTTGGGCGTTTTTCGTTGCCTTTCAAATTGGAGAATTGGTTTCTAAAGCCACGTCCTCGGCGGGTGGCATTCTGACGAAGGATGTTTCCTTCTTTGAGCGCTGCTTGACGGTGTTGTTGCGGACCCCAAAGACCGATGGCTTTGGCAAGGGTAGAAGGGTTGTTCTGTACCCTTGTGGTGGCCCCTTTTTCCTTGTGTCGCTAGCCTCCCCTTTCTTGTCCGCGCGTCCTCCGTTTCCCACCTTTTTCGTTCATGCTGATTCTTCCTTCCTGAGCAGGCTCCAATTTTTACGGGTTTTCTGTCATTGTCTCGAGGTCATGGGCCTCCCTTTGTGTGATTACGCAACCAACATGTTTTGCATCGGTGCTGCCACTGCTGCTTCTGGTATGGGTTTCTCCGTTACGGAACTCCAGCATCTGGGTAGGTAGGAATTGTCTCGTTTTTCATTGTATGTCTGTCCACATCTGCTGTGTTACTTTTTCAGGTTGTCATCCGGCTCTAATATGGATAGTTGGAGATTCCTTCATCTACTGGGTCGCTCGTCGGGTGGAAGTACAGATCTAAGGGAAGAATTTGGGTTCCGCCTATGATCTTGCCAGGATCCGCTGGCTTGGGCTCTGTGGGTTATGCTGTCCTCAGGTCCTTCAGAATGTTTGCGCCTTCGTGCTCATGTTTCCGGTTCTATAATCTTGGTTCTTCATGTTGGTGGGAATGATGTTGGTTATACACGTTCTGTGGACTTAATTTCCGCTATCAAGCGAGACATCGCCCAGTGTTATGCAGTCTTTACCAACTTGATTCTCATTTGGTCTGAAATCGTGCCTTGCTTGCTATGGCATGATCCCTGGCCCCCGCCTGGAACGCTTTAGTCGAAAAGTTAACACACAGGTCACAAGTTTGTTTGGCAGTTCGGGGGTTTGTGATCCGGCACAAGGATTTGGAAAGTACTAATGATGATCTGCTGAGATCAGATTGTGTCCACCTCAATGACATTGGATTGGATATCTTTAACCTTAGCATTCAACGTGCTGTGGAACATGCACTGGCTGCGGTGGGGCGCCCGTCAGTTATCCACTGACAGGCCAGTGGTGGTTTCTTGACCTTGCCAGCATAAAATGGCTGTAATGTGATATGCCCTTGATGGAAATGGGAAGTAGGTGGCCTGTCCAGCACTTATGGTAAGGAAGCCCCCCCCCCCCTTTTTTTGGAATTGTGTGCTCACAGTACAACTGTGACTGGCATTGGCTGAAAAGTGTTCACATGTTATGTGTTGGATTCAATAAAGCTGTGGCCTTGCCCCTTCCAACTTAATGGTTGTAAGTGTTTTTATTTAATGGGGGGAGGGGGCAAAGGAGAAGGTTTTGTCTATACATCTATGTTACAGTTAATTGTACCTGGGCTCATTGCACCTCAGCAGTCATGTATAGAGTACTTCCTCGAAAGTCACAGGGTTAAATATATTGCAGTTCTTAGACGTCACTCGGAGTCTCCCTGTTCTGTAATTTCTTCTGTTTTCTTGGTTACCAACCTTGCCTATTTTTTGTATTCTGTTCTTCTGTTTGCCATTAGCCCTGAGCTGTACCTGTCTTATGACTTTTTTGACTAACACATTCATTTACTAACTGGTCAGTGTTCATTTACTAACCATGCACTACTCCATCTGCTTCATATTTTGCTTTATTTTTCTGTCTGCATGCCAGCTGTCAACAGAGACAAGTAGAAGGGCAGCTATCTTGGAGCAGCGTCACCGAGCAAAATCTATAATACTCAAGAGGATTCCTAGTAGAATAGTTGCATTCTGTGACAAAAACACAAGTATGCCACAGTTCAGTTGACAATACAGATGTGTATGTGAATATATTACATATTTAAACCATTGTACAGCAATTCTTGGAAACTGACATATGTCTTGTTACCAAGAAAAAAACAAAATCTGTGTGCTGTCAGTTTATAAGGTAAACATTTGTGGTACTGTTGGATCATGTCCATAATTTATTCTGTCAGGAGCTATAAATGTAATATTTATCAAGTTATACAAGGAGTTATGGAGCTAGTGGACTATTGAAAAAGGACAGAACGACCACCTAATGATAATAGGTAACACTTACCAGTAGAGATGAGCTCCAGGTTTGGGACGACCATGGGCTTAACCTGAACTTTAGCCGTTCCCATGTAGACAAACAAAAAAAAAAAGTACTTCTCTAATGCTCCTCTCACCGATATCAGCCAATATGGCATGTAATGAACAGATGCATATCGTATAAAACAGCTTGCCAGCATACACTATGCTACAGAAAAATGGCAAAAGATCGCACACAGGATGATTAAGCCTGCTAGTGGGTGACACGCATCTGAAGGATCTCTCCTGTGGATGGAGAGCAGAGCTTAAGCCATCTTACAATACCTGGTTTCATTTGGTCACAATGAGTTGGTGTCCTGTGTGCGATCACTTGCCATTCTTCTCTAGCCATTTGCAGTTTGGATGTGATCATTTATTGCCAAAGCGACCAATTACCAATCATGCAATTCCGGACCTTTGAACTGTGGTCAGGCGGCTTAGAAGTGAGGTTCTGTAATATAACAAACCTAACTTTATAAAAGTATTGTATATTGTGCTACATTACAGTGAGTGGCAGTGCTGTGGGCTACATTGTGGGGGTTATTTACTAAAGGCAAATCCACTTTTCACTGCAAGTGCACGTGGAAGTGCAGTCGCTGTAGATCTGAGGGGGACACGCAAGGAAAATAAAAAATAGCACTGTAGATCACCCCTGAGATCTACAGTGACTGCACTTCAGTGCAGAGTTGATTTGTCTTTAGTAAATAAACCCCAATGTGTGGTGTACAGTACCTCCCAACCTTATTCACTCTGCTTACTGCGAATTGCATTGTTGTTGGGTTACATATTAGTGTGCATCACATTTTGGGGTTGATTTACTTAAGGGAAATAGACTGTGCAGTTTGCAAAGTGCAGTTGCACCCTGCATATTTAAAGCATGACAGGATGGAGATGAGGGGGTTAATGTGTAGATAAGGAAGAAGTTAATATTTGGTCACATAGAAACAGCATAAAGGTGAGATGTACAGAGGAGGAGGTCAAATGGTTAAATACAATAAACCTACAATCTATTAAAACCCCTCATTATACATCATCTGTTGCTGCTGATTATCTAATTCAGGCATCTTCATTCATTAATTCTCCTTTCTCTCCTTCCTTTGATGACAGGAAGGGGAGGGCTCTGAGATGTAAGCTCAGGGAGTGTTTACATTTGTGATTACTGTGGTAGATCATTGGAGCTACTCCGATCTGCTCTGTTCATTGTGTCTGCGATCTGAGCTGTCTGTGTGTGTGTTTTCTGAAATGCTGTTTATGATTGGCACATCAGAAATAAAGAAAACCACTTCACCTTTCTTAAATAAGCTGTTTAGTAATTTGTTTGTTTTTGTTTTACATTACAGCGGAAATCTCATAACTAACTGTAATGAAGAATGTCCAATATCTTTCAGGCTAATGGCTCCCGAAGAAATCTTCTGTCCTGTGATGCCCAGTCTGCTTCCCAGCTCTGCATTTCCAGTGCTGCAGGGGTTAAAGCGGAGGTCCACCCTAAAAAAAAAAAAATTTACATAAACAGGCTCCTAAAAATATATTAAAGAACATTTGAAAAAAAAAATATTTTACTTACCAGAAATACCTGTTGCTAGGCACTCGTCCTAATCTGTCCCTTCCTATACCGCGGCGCTCTTCATTCTTGGTCTCCTCGCGTTGTCTTCTGGGAAATGGAGGCGCACTGTCTTCTGGGACCTATGTGTGTCTGCCGGCCATTCACAAAGCGCCACGCGACTCGTGCATGTGCAGTAGGAGATAGGCAGTGAAGCCGCAAGGCTCCACTGCCTGTTTCCCTTAGTTTGAATGGCAGAGCCGGCACTCGATCCAATGGACAGATCAGCCTCGGGGGGCAGACATTGCGGGCTCCCTGGACAGGTAAGTGTCCTTATTAAAAGTCAGCAGCTACAGTATAATTTAGGCTGGGACACTGCTTTAATAGCTTTGGGTCTAACATTGAAATGCATTTCAGATGCTTACCCCCTGCCTGTTCTTCATTCATTTATTTTACTTAATGTAACCAAGAATGTGAGTGGGGGGAGGATAGATGAATTACAGATTCATCTCCTCCATTCACAGATTGTTATATTTAGTGAAATTAATGAATGGACTTTTGTCAGTAAATGAGAGGAGGGGAGGGGGCAGGCCATCATCTGAAGCTTCTTGAGAAGCTGCTTTTCAGTGGTAAACCTGAAGCTAATAATCCCCTCAACATCAGTTGTGCAGAGCTGTGAGCACTGGGCATCACAGCACAGAAGACTTCGTCAAGAATCTTTAGACTGATGAATGTAGGATATTCTTCATTACAGGTAAGTTAACTAAACTTCAGTTTTAAATGTAGAGCCATAATGAAGTGGTTAAATTTGTTCCTCAGAATGCATCATTCAGGCTGGCTGCTAGCAGCAGTCACACAGAGCTTCTAAACCATCTGATCTCAGATTACCTGGGGCCCAGGATAGCTGCAGACTATCTTCAAACCAAGGACTACATGAACTTTTGGATGTCCAGGCTAAATCACTGGCCAGAGACTGTCCTGTATGTACTTAAGCTGTTGGCCTATTTTGTGGTCAGTGTGCTGTCAGAGAGGGTTTTCAGCACAATATTGTGACAGAGAGATGAAACCACTTATCTCCTTGTTTGGCTCACTTTTATAAAAATGAACCAGTCCTTCATCAAACACCTACAGTTGATGCTAATGATTTTTTTTTCTTGGAGTCTGGCCCCAAAAATATTATTATATCTTACAACATTACAACATCTTGCCACTAATGCTGACCTACCAATGTTATCTTCAGCACCATTAACAGCCTCGGACATCATTACTAGCTTCTTCTCCTGCTGCTGGCCTAACACCATAACCATCTCCTGCTACCGCTGCTGGCCTGCCACCATTAGCTTGTCCTGCCATCATTACCCTCTCTTGCCATTGCTGCTGACCTGCCACCATTACCAGATTTTGGCACCCAGCTAATTCCACTGCTACTGGCCTGCCATTAGAAGCTCGTGCCATCATAATCATCTTCTGCCTAGATAGCATGGATAACGTGCCACAAATTTGTGGCAGTGTTGAATTGTAAGTCTGTTAACTTCCTGCACATTTTCACTGGCAGGGTGTACATTTGCAGAGCACTTAAAGCACAAATTCTAGTTGGCACTTTTCCAATTTGTAGCAAATTTGCGTGGAAAGTCTCTACAAAGAGCAACGCTGTAGTGGTGAGTCTACAGCAAGAACTCTGTAAGTCACAGTGAACCCTTTGGTGGGGTGACTATTGCACAGCATAACCGAACCAGAACTTGCAGCAGACTTGCAGAATGTTTGCAAAGAAAGTTGATCTGGAGTCATGCAATGCGGACTTGCTGCAATTGTGCAACAAACTTGTGAAGCCTGGCAAGTCTAGCAATAGCTTGGCAAGTAATTTTAAAACTTGCAGCTCAATTGCCTGCAATCTGGGTGCTAACACTTCTGGCCTTCCACTATTACCATGTCCTGCCACCAATACCTGTTCCTTTCAACGCTGCTTGCCTGCCACTATTGAAATCTCCTTTCGCTACTTCTGTCCTGCCACAATTACCATCTCCACATGCCTAGTAAAAGTATTTAAATATTAAGGATGGTGTGAATAAAATATTCTTCTGACTCTAACTGAAATTTTACACTCTAATGTTGATTTTTAATCAAAAGCTACACAGTGGCTTTCCTGTTCAGATTGTGGCCAAATAAAAATATTTAAATGCTGTATATGGAGTGTATTATTAGGCTTTCTTATTTCTGTGAAATAAATACACTTTAAAGTAGATTTTTGGAATAAAATCTGACTCCTGTCACTCCTGTTCAAAATGTGGCTTATTAAAAGTTGCATAAATATTGTCCTAAAACAAATAAATCTTGTGAGCTACAATATGTAAATATGTAATACCTCCTCTCAGAACAGCTGCTAGCACTGATCACATCCCACATGACCGTGCAAAAGCAATACTTATAAAGGAAATGGTGCGCTATCTGGATGTTAGCATGAGTGCTTTATTGCGATGACACAAAATAAATAAAATGTTTGCGAGCAAAAAAATATTTTTACCGTAAAGCGTGTAATCAAAACATGGTAAACCTTATAATCCAAATATGTACTAGAGTATATAAAGTGCCTTAGTGTTAATAAATGGACAAATAAAGTGTTGCCGTGCAAACTCCAAAAATTTCATACAATATGGGATCAAAAACTTCATATATCAAATATAGTGATCCAAATACATGCAAAAATAATTAGTGATCCGGTGACTAAAAGTGCTACGTGCAAACAGATATCAAAATTTCATATGAATAATAACATCATTAGATAATAAAGTCCGTTCCAAAATTATTCACAGCTTGTGCTGGTAATACAACTCATGTTCTCGTCTTCACTCAGGTGCTCCCCCCTTATGTATGTACACTCACCTAAGAACGTGTGACCTCACAATTAAGTTCAGTCAGTATTGCATAAATATTGTGTATGGAGTCAGCAAAATATTTTCCTGAGATTTTGCCTGTAAATGAATTATACTTTAACATTATGTCCTCATTAAAAGCTGTCTGGTGTCTCCCAGCTAAAAAATTTTCTAAATTGCTTCAATACTCTGTATAGAGTCAGTAGAATATTTTGCTGGCTTTAGTGTCCGATATGAAAAGCTGACCGTTGCCTATCCTGTTTAACATGCAGCCTACCCTAGTACAAGTGTTAAATCTTGTGCACAAATTTAAATTCACGTTAAATTGTTTTTTTTTTTTTTTGTCCTATAAAGCTAAATGAGAGATGTGTTTTAGTACATGACACCTAAAGAGATTGTTAAAATAGTGCCTATGTAGTGTGTACCATAGTCTTTCAATTTTAAAGAGAAAAAGATAAAGTTTAAATTGTGTTTGTTTCCCAAAGCTAAAGGGAATGTGGTTTAGACATTGAGGCCTTCAAGAGATTGTTGAAATAAAGCATTTGTGGCATGTGCTATATTCCTTCAATTCTATTGTGAAAATTCAAAGCTACATGAGGGATGTAGTTTAGCAAATGAGGCCTACAATAGACCATTGAAAAAATGTTTATGCAGAGTGTATCATAAAATATACACTTTAAATTGTATTGTGAAAATTCAAAGATAAATAAGGGATGTGGTTTAGCCAATAAGGCCTACAAGAGATTGTTGAAATACTGCATAAGCAGTGTGTACATAATTCCTTCTATTTTAATTAGCGAAATACAACTTTTGAAATAATGCTTCTACAGTGTGTAATATATTCTTTCTATTTTATTGTGAAAAATAGAATATTTCGATTTTTGTTATATATTATTGTTATTGTTAAATATTTAGTTTTTGTCCTCCAAAGCTAAATGAGGCATGTGGTCTAACAAATGAGGCCTTCAAGAGAGTGTTGAAATAATGCCTATGTAGCTAGCACAATATTCCTTCCTTTTTAGGTGTGAAAATAAACTGTTTATGAAATAACACATTCTAGTTTTCTGAAATTGCAGAATGAAATTGCAGAATGACATCTAAGTCTGTGGCACCCATACTTTTTTATGACACCATGGGGTTGATTTACTAAAGGCATATCCGCTCTGCACTACAAGTGCACTGCAAGTACACTTGTAAGCGCAGTGGCTGTAGATCGCTGTAGATCTGAGGGGAAGCTCTGCTTATTTTATTGTTCAATCATGTGTAAGCTAAAATGCTGTTTTTTATTTTCTTTGCATGCCCCCCTCAGATCTACAGCAACTGCACTTCCAAGTGCACTTACAGCGCACTTTCAAGTGCACTTGCAGTGTACTTGTAGTGCAAAGTGGATTTGCCTTTAGTAAATAACCCCCATGGACGAAGTCTACTTCTAGTGATATTATTTAATTAAAGTAAAGCTGAAGTTTTCATTGTGGATAGAGTAAGGGAGGCTATTTTGCTATTTGTGTACCATGGGATTGATTTCTATTCACTTGCCATTTCACAAGAGGAAGTGAGTGGAAATTCCTCCAAAGTGAGGGAAATCCCTGGAAGTCAAAAAGATCACCAGAACTAGTGTCTCCATTGGAATATTTTTCCTTTATCCCTGTTCCCTGGTGACCACTTAAAATGTGGGCTTTTTCTTTCACTTTCTGTGATAATGCTCACCAGTATAAATAGAGAAAGCTATTCTCCATAATGAGAATGTAGATAGCAATACAAACATGACAGGTGTTCTAATCCCTTTTTTTTTTAAGTTTTGCTTTCAGTTATACCTTAAGTATACAACAAAGTTTTCTTCTTTTACATTGTTTTGTCATTTTTTATTTAGTAGTTAAAGGTAAACTAAATATGTGGGGCTAACAAATCAACATCTGCGCGTATGGTGATTGCTCATGCCACTGGTTTAGGTCTCCCTCCTTTCAATATACTGATATAACCACACAAATTGCTTATGCATACATCAACTTTTTTCTGAGTCAGTATTTGTTTAAAAACAAGCATGTACCCCTTACATGCAGTGCCGTCTTTAAGGCAGGGCAAAAGGGGCAGCTCCTCTGAGCCCTGTGATTGTGGGGCCCAAAGCTGCTGCCTCATATTTTCCAACTATCCTGGTTTAAATCTCCTTGTCCCTTGAGGTTTTAGTCCCGTACTGTGTCCCGATATCTCAGTGTAAAGTGCTGCTACTAATGCTGCTCAGCTCTTCCCTTTTGTTGTGTACAGATGACTCTGCAGAACCTATGCTTACATGTAAATAACTGAGATTGATATGTAAATAGCAGCTGCATCCATATGTAAATAGTTGCGGATTGGCGACATTCATATGTATATCATGCCCCCTGCAGAGGTAGGCAGAGAAGGAATTACAGTTTGGGTGCACAGTTGTGCAAGGAGGGGTTGTATGGAAGTAAGTAAGATGGGTGCAAAGATGAACAGAGGAGGCAGGTAGCGTTAAGGAGGGGGGTGCAGTGGAGAGTATAGGGGAGGTTTGGGGTGCAGAGTGTAGCATGGGTTTTAGGATGCAATGGTGTACTGACAAGGAAGATAAAGATGTAGAGTAGCCCATTCATTTCAATGGGCTGCTCTATGCGCTACAAATATGTAAGAAAGTCCCTAACCCTTTTTCAAAAATCACACGGTTGCACAGCACATGTCAGCAGATGCGCGAGGGTGCCATTAACAATTTATGACACTACTGTGTGTCTGCTAAAGGACAGCATGAATTTTGCATGCGTTCCCAACACACAGAAATGTGAACAGAGGCTAAATGTGTTACAAAGGGGGTCAGTGTAAATCTTATGATTACATTGGTGCTTGGTGTACAATCCTTTCATTCACACTAGTGGCCAGTGTGAATGTTCCCCTTACATTAGTGGTCAGTGTACATACCTCTTTACATTGGTGGTTACTGTGAATGATCCTATTACATTAGTGGTCAGTTTAAACCCCCATTACATTGGGAGCCAGTGTTAAAACTCTTCTTTATATTGGTAGTTGGTAAAAAAAAAAAAAAAAAATCAGCATTGCCATTCAATAAGCAGAAATCATTCAATAAGCAGAAATCATGTGCTGTAACATCTAGCAACCAGTCAGTAACCGGTAATGATATGCAGTAACCTATGGTAACCAATCGTAATCACTGCCTGATCTGAGTCAGTAAACTGATTTTGAGTCTAGCTGCTATTTATTGTATGTCTCAGAGCAGGCGGATAGCGAAATGGGGGGGGGGGGGGAATGTTTGCCTGGGGTACAATAAATATTAAAGGCGGCCATGCTTATGTGGTAGTACTTGGGCCTGGCACTAGTAATGAGTTAAATTCGCCTGCGTTCAGTATGAGAAATAGTAATTGAACAGTTCAGATTTGCAAATGTTTCCCGAACCCCATTAAAGTTTATGCAGGATGAGTTTTAAAGGCAAGAGTATTAAAACAAAAGGGACATTTACATTGCTGGTAAATAACACTTCTGGGCCATTTTATATGTAAACAGGATTATGGGTAGTACCTTCAACATCTATACCAGACCCTTATTAAGGTTAAGGGTCTGATTTGACCTGTTAGGCGAACTCCAAAAAAAAAAAAAAAAGAAGAAAAGACGGGGTTATTTACGAAAGGCAAATCCACTCTGCACTGCAAGTGCCTTTGGAAGTGCAGTCACTCTAAATCTAAGGGGTAGATCTGAAAGGAGTGGAAGCTCTGCTGATTTTATCATCCAATCATGTGCAAGCTGAAATGCTTTTTTTTTATTTTCCTTGCATGTCCCCCTCGGATCTACAGCAACTTTACTTCCAAGTGCACTTTCAGGTGCACTTGCAGTGCAAAGTGGATTTTCCTTTAGCAAATAACCCCCATAGGAATCTCTATCACCCACTCCAGCAATTGCCCTCCACACTATACTCTCCAGGTCTATGGCATTGTAGAAACTGAGTCGGAGCTATGAGGAAGGCTCCAGCCGAAGTATGTTAGCACATTAGATGCCACACCGCTGTTAGCGTTCAATAAAGATTTGAGAAGAAGCAATTGAGTTGCTGGCATTCCTTGCTATAGGGTTCACTCTCAAAAGTACATACCAGACTGTTAGGGCCTGGTATAGATTTTACGGGGATGCACCACACAAGCAAAATAGCATGGTCTGACAACACAAATTCCTACCTGGCCCTTACCTGAGCATACAGCCTGGTTCACTTGGAAATGCGGGAGGCAGCAAGAATGCACTACCTCTTCTTAACCATACCAGGCCATAATCCCCAACAGGAGAGTGTCTTAGTGATGAGGACATGGGCCTCATCCTTACATCTAAGGCCAGGTGGATGTAGGGAACTGCAGAGGGGAGACTTATCAGAATCTGGTAGGGGCCCCCAGACCAGATACCCCCCTCCCAACATGAATGAGTAAGTAATAATGTCCCACATTATCCAAAACATAATATCCCACAACAATACTGACATCAGGATAGTGGTTGTAAGGACACAGACCATTCAGTTTGCCTGTTCATGGAAGTGCAATCAGGTTACACTGAACTCAAAGCTCATCCCTATCTGGCAATAGGCCGCTCAGATATTAAATGAACACTGCAATGTAGGATACAGAAGGGGGTGTATTGCGCTGTACTGTTAAAAAATACATGTTTTCTGGGGAGTTTTGGGGTGCAAATTGCAACATGTGCAGCAACCATATGGCATAATGATGTTTATAGCTATCCATTTATAATAATCTTTATGTATTTTAGTTTAGTTTTTAATTAGCGCTGCACTATTTATGATTTAAAACTTTTTATTGAGATTTTGTATTGTGACCTTGAGTGTTATAGCGGCTTTTTAGGTTAGGTTATTTGTTTGCGCAGATTGATCACAATTTGCTTTTTGATTTCATTCTCAATTTACTACAATCCGGCTGCAAATTATGGAGGTATTCCAATATTTAGTACAAAGAGAAATTATAATAGGGATATCTTTTCCAAGGGCCAGCAAACTGAACAAACTAATGAACTGGCACATACCTTTAGAAAACTTGGACATGTTTTTGAGAAAAAGGTGACATCTTGCTGGGATATCCTATCATTTGAACAATATATTTCAGCAAAACTTATTCCCAGATGCCTCAGATGGGATGTGCCCCCCAATGATGGACTCATGGATGATCAGTTCATGAAGGATTAGGGGGAATTCTTTACTAAAAAAGGCCTTGAACTAATGGAATTTTTATTGCTACGCAAACAGAGATCCAGATTCGTGAGATAAAAAATCTAATAGATCCACATAAAGATACTGAAAAATTTCTCAACCACTTCAGCCCTGGACCATTTGGCTGGCCAAAGACCAGAGCACTTTTTGTGATTCGGCTCTGCATCGATTTAACTGACAATTGCGCAGTCACAATTAACATCCCTTTTCCCCCACAAATAGAGCTTTCTTTTGGTGGTATTCAACTCTGCATCTTTTTTTTGCACTATAAACAAAAAAGCAACAATTTTGAAAAAAACGCATTATTTTTTACTTTTTGCTATAATAAATATTCCCAAAAAATATATATAAAAAAATGTTTTTTCCCTCAGTTTAGGCCGATATGTATTCTTCTACATATTTTTGGTAAAAAAAATCTCAATCAATTATTGATTGGTTTCTGCAAAAGTTATAGCGTCTAAAAAATAGGGGATAGTTTTATGGCATTTATGGCAGTGTTATCAATATTTTTTTTTTACTAGTAATGGCGGCGATCATCGATTTCTATCATGACTGTGACATTATGGCGGACACATCGGACACTTTTGTTGCTATTTTGGGACTATTCACATTTATACAGCGATCAGTATGATTAAAAATGCACTGATTACTGTGTAAATGTGACTAGCAGTGAAGGGGTTAACCAGGAGGGGGTGCTGCAGGGATTAAGTGTGTCCTAGGGAGTGATTCTAACTGTGGGGGGAGGGGCTATGTGTGACATGACACTGATTACCGCTCCCGATCACAGGGAGGGGTGATCGGTGTCACTAGGCAGAATGAGGAAATGCTTGTTTACTAAGCATTTCACCATTCTTCCTCTCCATGCGACGATCACGTTTATCCCCACGGACATAGAGTCTGCACGACCTACAATCACGCATGCCTGCAACCCACCTCGACCATCGATTGGACTCACAGAGCTCGTGGCAGGCACACGCGTGCGTGCCTGCTATCCGAACCTCGCAAGATCACGTACAATAATGTGATTTTGCGCAACCTGCCACAGTAAATGTAAGTGGTTAAATTATCTTCCAAATTAAAAAATTGATTTGTTAAAATGGGATCGTGACACACAAAATAAGAAAAATAAAAAAATTTTTAGGGACTTTGAAGACTTTGACAAAGGTAACATTTATAAATGGCAAATGAGCTCAGTTGATCCAGCAATGTTCCCTAATAGGGATGAGCCAAACATCCCACGGTTCGCACCAGAACCTTCGAACGGACCTAAAATTTGTATGAACTTTAGAACCCCATTAACCTCCCTGGCGGTACGATTATTTCGGATTTTAGGTGCTAAAAGCGGTACCATTATTTTGCATGAAAATTTGGCGTTTTATATTGTAGTCCTGTAATTCTTAGAAATAACTCTCTTAAATCTGTCCAAACCAGAGTCTAGCAGACATCCCGGGTATGATAAAGTTTGAAAAATGAAATCATAAATTATAATATAATAAATAACTATAAATAATTGTACCAAATAATAATATAATAACAATTATTCAATAATGTAATCAAATCAAAAACACTGAAATTTGCTCAGTTGCAGAATTGTCACTGTCATTACTTTTCAGTATTTGATGACGGATCTCCCCACAAATCACTATCGCTCAATTCTGCAAGTGATTACAATTTATTATTGCTGTTTTCTAGCTGGTCTAAAATCATTTTTGATGTAAAATGACAGTTTGGTTGCTATGGACAATCTCCAGTTTCCAGGCATAAATATTTACATACAGCAATGTAATCTGTAAGATTACATTATACTGTATGTATACTGTCTGTTTCACTTTTTGAATTTGGTGCCGTTCTCCGTCCCCGTGCGTTGCAACGCTCGCAGGGCACGGAGATCGGCTCCGTGATAGATCGAGCGAGGCACGGCTCGTTAGTACAGCGGGGAGACAACGCTGGATCCTAGGGAGAAGGTAAGTAAACCTCCTCCTGGATCCAGCGATGCAGTCCCGAGTCTGGCTCGGGGTTACCGCTAATGGTACAAAAATTCCACCCCGAGCCTGACTCGGGAAGACCGCCAGGGGGGTTAAAGTCCATGGGACTCGAACTTTTGAAGTGCTTATTTTAAAGGCTAATATGCAAGATATTGTCCTAAAAAGGGTTTGGGGAACCGGCTCCAGCCCCAGGGAACATGGATCAATGCAATTTTTTTATTTTTTTCCGGGAGCACTGATTTTTAAAGTGACTATTAAAGTGAATCGTAAACTGGCGATTAAAGTGAAAAAAAAGTGAAATATTCCTTTAAATATCATGCCTGGGGGGTGTCTATAATATGCCTGTGAAGTGGCACGTGTTTCCCGTACACCAGCAATAAGGGGTATCTTCAGGTGTATACTGTGCAGGAGGCACACAACACCCACTTTAACTGCTGCAGATGTCTGTATTACAGAAACGGAACAACACCAGAAATAAGGGGTAGCTTCAGGTGTATACTGTGCAGGAGGCACACAACACCCACTCTAACTGCTGCAGATGCCTGTATTACAGAAACAGAACAACACCAGCAATAAGGGGTAGCTTCAGGTGTATACTGTGCAGGAGGTACACAACACCCACTGTAACAGCGCTAGATTCCCAAGCAAAAAGACAGTGTCCCTGCCTATCCTGTGCTTTCCCTGCATGCCAACACACTACACAAGTCCGCTGCGCTGGTGGCCTTATATAGTGTGGGGCGTGTACTAAACCCCCCTGAGCTATAATTGGCCACATGACTCCTCCCTGTGGCCAATTATGGCTCTTCTTGCTGCCGGCGCTGTGATTGGCCAAGCATGCGGGATCACAGTGCATGCTTGGCCAATCATGAGCCAGCAATGCACTGCAATGGCGTGGTGCATTGTGAGCCGTTTGTGCCACAGGAATATGGTGTGAACGCCCCACAAAGTTCTGAATTCACAGAACAGGCGAACAGCCCGTGTTTGAGTCGAACATGCGTTCGAGTCGAACCCCGAGCTCATCCCTACTCCCTAATCAGCCAGTCCAGATTAACCCAGGCTATATGAACACACTAATACCTACCCCCATAGGAAAAATTGTATAAACTTATGATGAAGTATGTACACCATCAGGTGATCCACAATAAAAGAGGTAAAAATAGGAGGGTGAGAGGTAAAAGGGGGGGTTCACACCCAACCCCACATGGACATTATACATATAACACCCCCCTTTGGGACTATCATGACCCTAGGGAGGACTCTTCCTTTCAGAATAACTACCAACATGCACCAGATTTTCAAGATACTTATACTAATTGGGGAAGGTTTCCCCCAGTATGGTAATCAAGTTCCCACTTATAACCTATTTTCCCCATTACAATATTAAGGTCCCCAAAGGGGATGGAATTTTCTGGGACCCCGAAAGGAATGGGCAGGGGTGCTCCATCCATGCCTCCCTACCCAGGGGGATGGCAGGGGAGCCCCCCCACCACAACACAGCATCAACAACAATGGGCAGCAACAAAAAAGAAAACTCAGAGAGGAAGGAGAGGGGGCAGGAGAGTTCAAAAGAACAAGACCCCTATAGGCACAGGAATCTATAACCATAGTGGGACCCCCTTAACCGATGCTGAAATTTGAGTATTGGATAGAGGATCAAAGTTTGCTCCCACACGTAACTTGAATACATTTCAAACGTATATCAGTATACAGGAATAAATTAGGGGCCTTAACATTAAGAAATATTTAATTTCTAACCCCTCTAGTTCATCAGTTAGGATTTCTCAAACATCCAAAGGTGTACATTCGAACCTCCGTAATAGGTCAGTTTTTAATCCTCCAAATGTGGACACCAAACACATGGATGTTTTTTAAAATATGGTGGCTAAGGACCTCAAAAAATTGGTAGTTCATAAGGCCAATGACGCCTTTTACACTGAAAAAGGGTATTGAATTATTGAAAACCTAAAAGGACCTAGTAATTCGACCAATGGATAAGGGAGGAGGATTGGTCGTTCTCAGTAAAGCATACTATAGAAATGACATGGAGAATTTGCTTGGGAATAATAACTAGGGATAAGCTTTCTATTCGGGTTGAACATGAGTTTGACTCGAACATTGGCTGTTCGCCCATTCACCAAAAACTGAACATTATGGGCCATTCGAGACAAATTTGAGCGGCGCATAAGGCCCATAATGCACTGCGGAGCTCAGTGTATTGCTGTATGATTATTGGCCAGAGCATGCACCATGACCTGCACGCTTTGGTCAATCACAGCGCCTCTGCTAAGAGAGCCATTATTGGCCAAAGGCAGGGTGCCTTTGGCCAATCATGGCTCAGGGGGACTAAGTCCACGCCCCACACTATATAAGGCTGCCTTGCACGTCGGCCTCGTGTAGTGTGTTGTTGGCATGGATGGAAAGAGAGTGTCTCATTTAGATTGAGCAGACAGACAGATTATTCAGTTAGCTGCAGTGTATTTAATATATATATATATATATATATATATATATATATATATATATATATATAGTTAGTCTCGTGTGTGTGTGTGTGTGTGTGTGTGTATATGTATATATATATATATATATATATATATATATATATATATATATATACAGTTAGTCTTGTGTGTGTATATATGTGTATGTATATATATATATATATATATATATATATATATATATATATATATATATATATATATATAATATCCACTGCAGGCCATTCCTGGTGTACTGTTTCTAATAGACTGCAGGCAGGCAGGTGATTCAGTTAGCTGCAGTGCATTTAATATATATATATATATATATATATATATATATATATATACAGATATATGTGCCTTTGCTTGGGATAACCTCCGCCCGTTGACCACGCAAATAAAAGGCGCTTAGCATTAAAAAATATGCTTTCTACCTGGGAGTTGTGGAATTTAAGCAGCTGTTCTAAAAGGTATTAAATCAATAAAACCGCTAAAAGGTATTAAATCAATAAAACCACTAAAAAACATTAAACAAAAATCTGCGAGGTGGATGGATAAATCAATTCACCCGTAGAAAAAACAGCGCATAATATTCAAATAAAAGAAAAGAAATAATATACAAATTGCGCTAGTGCAACCTATTGTTCTATGGAAAGAATATTTCTATCTTCCCAAATGTAACCATACAATCACAATATTGTCCATGAACACTGTCCATATATCTAAATTGTACTGAGTACTTAGGATAGTTTCAGGAAACGAATTGAAACAGTATGTCTATTTCAGTCCATCCACAGACAATAAAATTAATAGCCAAAACAAAAATAGAATGTCCTGGTATAAATCAAGAGGAGTGTACGATGCAATCCTCCCTTAATATGAAAAAACAGTGGTCACGAATTTGCTGGGGTACAATCTCAAGACTGGGGTGACCCCCCCTTAGTAATGCTCTTACCAGATATGCCTGGTTACATAGGCTCTTCGAAAATGCTCCTCATCCGCTCGATTTCATCCGGTTCGTCTGCACTAGGTAATACACGGTCGGATGTGCTTAGATACGCGGGCTCTCAGATGTTCCTCATCGGCTGGATCCCATCCACTGCATACACGATCGGATGTGCTTGGTTACACGGGATCTCAGATGTTACTCATCGGCTGGATCCCATCCACTGCATAAGTGCCGGGTGATTCAAGATCTCCGAAAGAAGCAATTACGGGAAACAAACATAGCGTAATACTGTCTTATGAAAACACAATTTATTTAAATAAAAATGTTGCACTCACACAAAGTTAATTCTTTAAAGCATTGGTTCACTCAGCGTGCATAGTTCTTAATCACAGTCTCAGGGGAAATAATAGCATCAGCCGCTAATGGCCGTCACCACTTAGTAGTTCACGGTTAAAGCTGTGCGACTCTTCCTCCCTCCTGTCAGTTCCTCTATGCTGCGAACGTGTGCTACCACCCTGACGCGTTTCGTCGTATTGACATCATCTGAGGGTGGGGGCAATCAGTCCTGACTACACTTAAATACGTGCGGTATTAACCCTTCGTGGACATGTATAAATGTATAGCGGTTAATCTATCTATATTATGTACGTTGCTCTCTTTGACAGAATACCTGTCATAGGCTTTCATAAACGATGTTTTTAAGGGAACCATTTCATTACACAGAAAAAATTTTTAACAAACGAAATATTAAGAATTGGAAGAATTCAAAAAATAAATTGAAAAATATATAAGTTTAAAAAATCCCAGAAATTAGATTAAAACCTCAGGAGAGATGAAAACAAAATTACAGATAAAAACCACAAACGATCTTATTACCCTCACACACTCTACCAATATGGCCATGTCGGATTTCTGATAATGTGCTGATATGCTAACAATCATGATGTTTACAAAATCCGGCGCATATATCCCAATCACTTGTGTTTCTTTAAACGAGGGGATTCCCGTCACGTTGATCTAGATACTTCAAGTTTAAACGATAAACTTTATTATACAGGAGATGTATAAAGAAAAAGGATTCGCAACCTTTTATGGCCTGTCTCCTATTTTTTCTGATAATAAGATCAAGCAACAGCCTCAACTGACACTGACTTATATTCCCAAGCTCTTCATGCAGAAAGAGGCGAGCCGTCCATCACGAGCCTCCCATTAAAACCATCGCTGATACGATGAGTGGGTTATACACGGTACACGGTATACTATGCACGCTGAGTGAACCAATGCTTTAAAGAATTAACTTTGTGTGAGTGCAACATTTTTATTTAAATAAATTGTGTTTTCATAAGACAGTATTACGCTATGTTTGTTTCCCGTAATTGCTTCTTTCGGAGATCTTGAATCACCCGGCACTTATGCAGTGGATGGGATCCAGCCGATGAGTAACATCTGAGATCCCGTGTAACCAAGCACATCCGATCGTGTATGCAGTGGATGGGATCCAGCCGATGAGGAACATCTGAGAGCCCGCGTATCTAAGCACATCCGACCGTGTATTACCTAGTGCAGACGAACCGGATGAAATCGAGCGGATGAGGAGCATTTTCGAAGAGCCTATGTAACCAGGCATATCTGGTAAGAGCATTACTAAGGGGGGGTCACCCCAGTCTTGAGATTGTACCCCAGCAAATTCGTGACCACTGTTTTTTCATATTAAGGGAGGATTGCATCGTACACTCCTCTTGATTTATACCAGGACATTCTATTTTTGTTTTGGCTATTAATTTTATTGTCTGTGGATGGACTGAAATAGACATACTGTTTCAATTCGTTTCCTGAAACTATCCTAAGTACTCAGTACAATTTAGATATATGGACAGTGTTCATGGACAATATTGTGATTGTATGGTTACATTTGGGAAGATAGAAATATTCTTTCCATAGAACAATAGGTTGCACTAGCGCAATTTGTATATTATTTCTTTTCTTTTATTTGAATATTATGCGCTGTTTTTTCTACGGGTGAATTGATTTATCCATCCACCTCGCAGATTTTTGTTTAATATACAGATATATATATATATATATATATATATATATATATATATACACAGATATATATATATATATATATACACAGATATATATATATATATATATATACACAGATATATATATATATATATATATATATATATATATATACACAGATAGTCTCATATATATATATATATATATATATATATATATATATATATATATATATATATATATATATATATATATATATATATAAAACCACTGCATACAGTTTTCATACAGTTTAGCTATATCTCACTGCAGGCCATTCTTGGTGTACTGTTTCTTATATACTTTAGGCAATTACATGTATTAATTACATGCCCCTGTTAAACAGAGACAGAAAATGTGGGCCTTTGGCAGTGGTGGTGGTGCCCTAAATCAAAAATATAGTTGGAAGCTAGCAACATCAAGATTGAGGAGGAATAGAATAGTCACTCAACATAGGCTTCCACATCCATAGAAAAATCAATGAGTTACATCAGCATCAGATGCATGATAGCTGCTGCTGATCCAAGACTGATACATTTTTATGAATGTAAGCCTATCAAGGGAGTCTGCGGACAGGCGCACTCTATGATTGGTTACAAAGCCTCCAGCAGCACTGAATGTGCGTTCAGAAAGAACGCTGGATGCAGGACAGGCCACTAGATCAATTGCATATTGACCTAGTTCTGGCCAGTGGTCCATCCTCAAGACCCAGTAACCCAGTGGATGCTCTGTTGGAAAGGTCTTCAAGTGTGATCTTGCCCCTAGATATTCCTGAAACATGTAATGCAGACCCTGCGATGGTTGCTTGAACCAATCAGACCTTGTCGCTGAGGACTGGAGAATTGTCTAAAGGCATTGGTCAGCCGGCCACCTTCTCCACTGCTCTTCCTCTGACTGAACGAAGCTGTCATGGTTATACAGTAATCTTTGTCTGTCAGCTTACCTCTCCTCCATGTGTTCACCTTTAGAGGCCAGCCACTCTCACTTGGCTCGTTAAATAATCTCTCCTGAAGGCATGGCTCCTCCCCAGCCCCTATATGGCAACTCTATATTAACCTGTGCCCTGCAAGCCTGCCTTGCTGATCAACCTTTGTGTGTTTAGCTTCCGTGTGCATCTTGCTGTGTCTTCTACGTCTGATTCCAGTTACCGATCTTGGTTACAATTCTTGATATAATATTTCGCAGCAGGGCCTGTTCCAGTGCCCAACAAGAGTAACTGTGAGGGATTACAGTGTTCTGGTACCACCAACACCTAAGGCCCAAATTTCCCCAGAGTGTATAGGGCAGGCCATATAGTATATGCAGGCCATATAGTATATGCAGGCCGTCCCCTATTTTCAAACATCCGACTTACAAATAGGGATGAGCCGAACACCCCCCGGTTCGGTTCGCACCAGAACTTTCGAACGGACCCCAAATTCGAACAAACTTTAGAACCCCATTGAAGTCTATGGGACTCGAACGTTCGAAATTAAAAGTGCTAATTTTAACGGCTAATATGCAAGATACTGTCCTAAAAAGGGTTTGGGGACCTGGCTCCTGCCCCAGGGGACATGGGTCAATGCCTAAAATGTTTTTAAAAATGGCCGTTTTGGCGGGAGCACTGATTTTAATGACGATTAAAGTGAAAAAAAAGTGAAATATTCCTTTAAATATGGTGCCTGGGGGGTGTCTGTAGTATGCCTGTGAAGTGCCACGTGTTTCCCGTGTTTAGAACAGTCCCTGCACAAAATGACATTAAACGGAAATAACACCATTTAAAACTGCTTGCGGTTTTAATGTTATATCTGGTTCCTGCAATATGGTTGAAAATCATTGAGAAAAATGGCATGGGTAGCCCTCCCTGCCTATTACCAGCCTATTTGGGTCTTGTACGCATATTAAGGGGAACCCTGTACCCATATTAAAAAAAGGAAATGCGTGTGGCCCCCAGGCCCTATATACTCAGAACAGCAGTATACAGGCGGTGCAAACAAGACAGGGACTGTGTAGGTTTGTTGTGTTAAGTTGAATCTGTTTGTAATTTTCAACTGGTACATTTTTAAAGTGTAGCTCCAGTCAAAAAAACTATTTTTAAGCTTTTTGGAAAACATAGGGAAGGGTTATCACCCCTGTATAATTTGTTTTGTCGTCCATCTTTTTTCATCTCACTTGCTGTTGTCTCCTTCCGTTTGCAAGTAGGAGATGTTTGTAAATTGGATGTTTGAAAGTAGGGGCCTGCCCTATATGCTCTGCAGAAATGGCGGAACAAGGTGTTGGTTTTGCCACAACATTGTAAGCCCTCAAAGTGACTCTTGGTGGGCGCTGGAGCGCCCTGCTGTGAATGATTATATCAAGAATTGTAATTACATGCCATTGTTGAACAGTGGTAGAAAAATTGACCTTTGGTGGTTGTGGTGCTGGTGCCACAACACTATAAGTCCTCACCATTACTCTGGGTGGGCACAGGAAGGGGCCCTCCTGTGAAATATTATATCAAGAATTGTAATTACATGTCCCTGTTAAACAGGGGCAGAAAAATTGGGCCTTAGGCACTGGTGCTGGTGCCACCACACTGCAACCTCTCCCATATACTCTACTTTTATTGCAGGAATTAGCCCTGCTGCAAAGCATTGCATCAAAAATTGTACTTAAACGCCCCTGTTAAACAGGGGCAGAAAAATTGGGCTGATGGCATCAACCAGAACCAGAAATGTTCTTCCAACATATCAGCGGAGGAGGAAGAGGATAGACAATCAACATAACAGGACAGTCACTCAGCATCAGCATAGGCAGTCTTGAAGGGATGTGATATTTCAAAAAAAATTATTCTGTTACATCAGCTTCAGGTGCTTGGTAGCTGTGGGTGATCCAAGACTGATTCATCTTGATGAAGGTCAGTCGATCAACTGATTCGGTGGACAGGCGCACCCTGTGATCGGTAACAAAGCCACCAGCAGCACTGAAGGTGCGTTCCGAAAGAACGCTGGATGCAGGACAGGCCAGTAGCTCAATTGCATACTGTGCAAGCTCTGGCCAGTGATCCATCCTCAAGACCCAGTAAGCCAGAGGATTTTCGGTGGGAAAGGTGTCCAAGTCTGACCTTGCCCCTAGGTATTCCTGCACCATGTAAATCAGACGCTGGCGATGGGTGCTGGAACCGATCATACCTTGGGGCTGCGGACTAAAAAATTGTCTGAAAGCATCAGTCAGACGGCCACCTTCTCCACCGCTCCTTCTGACCGATGCCTCAGCAACACGTTGTCCAGGACCAGGAGTTTGTAACCTCCCAGTCTCTGGGAACGCGTTGCACAGACCTTTCTGCAAGGCCTCCCGGAGGTGTCTCATCCTCTGCTCCCTCTGCGATGGCAAGATAAGGTCGGCAACCTTAACCTTGTACCGTGGATCAAGGAGAGTGGCCAGCCAGTAATGGTCCCTCTCCTTGATCCGAAGAATACGAGGATCCTTCCGCAGGCTTTGCAAGATCACGGAGGCCATGCAGCATAGGTTAGCTGAGGCATTCGGTCCGGAGTCCTCTGGGTCACTAAGGACAACATGATCCGCAGCTACCTCCTCCCAGCCACGTACAAGTCCACGTGTTTCTTGGGACTGTAAATCATCCCTACAAGACTGCTGCTGCTGCTGCTGCTGCTGATGCTGAGTGCCAGCCTCCACCTCCATTCTGACACAATCATCCTCCTCCTCCTCTTCCTCCTCCTCATCCTCTTCCTGTGTGATGGGTGGCACAGCAGGAACACTGTCTGGATAAAGGGGGCCTTGAGAGGCAAAGAAGTCCTCCTCTTCCTGCCTCTGTTCTGCCTCAAGTGTCCTGTCCATTATTCCACGCAGCGTATGCTCCAAGAGGTGGACAAGAGGTACAGTGTCACTGATGCATGCACTGTCACTGCTCACCATCCTTGTGGCCTCCTCAAACAGTGACAGGACAGTGCATGCATCCCTGATCATGCCCCACTGGTGTGGTGAGAAAAAACCGAGCTCCCCTGACCCTGTCCTGGTGCCGTAGTCGCACAGGTACTCATTGATGGCCCTCTGCTGCGTGTGCAGCTGCTGCAGCATGGCCAACGTTGAGTTCCATCTGGTGGGCATGTCACATATAAGGCGGTTCTTGGGCAGGTTCAACTCCTTTTGGAGCTCAGCCAGCCGAGCACAGGCATTAAATGATCGGCGGAAATGCACACAGACTTTCCTGGCCTGCTTCAGGACATCCTGTAAGCCGGGGTACCTGCCCAAGAACCGCTGCACCACCAGGTTAAGGACGTGAGCTACACAGGGCACATGGGTCAGTTGTCGCTGTCGGAGGGTGGAGAGAAGGTTGGTGCCATTGTCACAAACCACCATTCCTGGCTTAAGCTGGCGTGGCGTCAACCACCTCTCGGCCTGCCCCTGCAGAGCTGACAAAACATCCGCCCCAGTGTGGCTCCTGTCCCCCAAACAAACCAGCGCAAGCACGGCATGGCATCGTTTTGCCTGCGTACTTGCGTAGCCCCTGGAACGCCTACGAAGCACCGCTGGTTCTGAGGACAGAGCACTGTAAGAGGCCATGGAGGAAGAAGAAGAGGAGGGGGTGGAGGAGAGAGGTGTGTCACAACCAATAGTAGCATTTTGGAGGCGTGGTGGCGGAACAACCTCCAACACTACTGCACCTTGTCCTGCATCCTTCCCAGCTGCCAGAAGAGTGACCCAATGGGCCGTGAAAGACAGGTAACATCCCTGTCCATGCCTGCTGGACCATGAGTCAGCGGTAATATGCACCTTACCGCTGACTGCCCTGTCCAGCGAGGCAAGGACATTGCCTTCCACATTCCGGTAGAGAGCCGGAATCGCCTTCCGTGAGAAAAAGTGGCGTTTGGGGACCTGCCACTGAGGAACCGCACATTGTACAAACTCACGGAAGGGGGCCGAGTCTACCAACTGAAAAGGCAGCAGTTGAAGTGCTAGCAATTTAGCCAAGCTAGCATTCAACCGCTGGGCATGTGGATGGCTGGAAGTGAACTTCTTTCGCCGGTCCAGCAGCTGGGGCAGGGACATTTGCCTGCTATAATAGCAGAGTTCCCGGAAGCACTTGGCTGTGACACACCTAATTCTACACCTTCATTCCTCTCAGAGCAGGTTTCAGAGAGGACTGAAGGTCTAGTGGGGTTGGAGATGCCAGCTGATGAGGAGCAAGGAGAGGTCGGCTTTGTTCTTTGGTGTGGGTCTTTGAGGTACGCTTGCCAACGAGCTGCATGGCAGGTCAACATATGTCTGGTCAAGCATGTGGTGCCCAAGCGGCTGATGTTTTGGCCACGCGAGATACGCTTGAGACATATGTTGCAAATAGCAGCGGTGCGATCTGATGCACTCGTCTCAAAAAAGGCCCACAACAAAGAACTTTTAGAATAACGCGCAGAGGCAGCGCCCTGCACAGGCGGAGCTCTGCGGTGTGATTCAGTCGGTGTGCTGCCCCTAAGCTGGCCCCCGGAGGGCATCCTGCCTCGTTGGACATGTGCCTCCTCCTCCTCCTCCTCTCTCCTTCCAGGCACCCACGTGGAGTCAGTGCCCTCATCATCCCCTCCCTCTTCCTCGATGTAGCAAACCTGGCAGTATGCTGCAGCTTGTGGAACATGACTGCCAGATTGCTTTCCTTCTTGAGCATCCCCTCTCTCTGCGCTCACGCTACTGCCTTCCTCTAGCTGAGTGTCATCATCAGAGCTCACAAAACACTGGGCATCCTCCTGGAGCATGTACCCAACACTGTGCTCAAAGAGTTCAGGAGACTCCTCAGGAGGACGTGGTGGGTCTAGGGAAGGAGTCACTGATGATGACATTGAGAGGAGGGAAGACGATGAGTTGGCAGCTGCTTTGCTAGTACCCTGAGACTGGGTGAGAGAGGATGAGGAGGATGAAGAGGGCTTGGTCATCCACTCTACCAAGTCGTTGGCATGTTACGGCTCAACATGTCCAGCTGCCGAAAAGAAGGACAAGCGTGTCCCATGGCCACGTGCTGATGACAATGCACCGCGTCCACGACTGTTGTCTCTAGACACAGAGCCTGCTTGCCCTCTTTTATCGGCTCGCGCCTGTCTGCCTCTCCTTGCTGGCCTTCCAGACATGGTAATGGCCTGAAGGGAGTTGGGTAAAAAAGCAGTTGGGTAGTGTATATTGTGCTAGAGGCACACAACACCCACTAACTCCTGCAGATGCCTTTATTATAGAACACCAGAGATAAAGGGGTATATACAGATGTATACTGTGCTGTGCTGGAGGCACACACAACTTCCAATAACTCCTGCAGATGGCAAGTGGTCTCAAATAGAGAAGAGCTATGTAGGTGGATATAGCGGTATGTACTGGGTACAGAGCACACAGACAGCACGCACAAGCTCCTAACACTACTGACTGCAAGCTCTATTATAAAAGATAGATCACTAGCTATATAGGTGAGGTGAATATAGCGGTGTATACTGCGGTCAGGGCACGCAGACAACAACCACTACACAACAGCAAGATCGAAAATCGTCCGAAAACGATCGGTGTGTACTGTGTTGAAGGTACACAGAACACCCACTAACTCCTGCAGATGCCTTTATTGTAGAACACCAGAGATAAAGGCGTATATACAGATGTATACTGTGCTGTGCTGGAGGCACACACAACTTCCAATAACTCCTGCAGATGGCAAGTGGGCTCAAATAGAGAACAGCTATGTAGGTGGATATAGCGGTATGTACTGGGTACAGAGCACGCAGACAGCATGCACAAGCTCCTAACACTACTGACTGCAAGCTCTATTATAAAAGATAGATCACTAGCTATATAGGTGAGGTGAATATAGCGGTGTATACTGTGGTCAGGGCACGCAGACAACAACCACTACACAACAGCAAGATCGAAAATCGGCCGAAAACGATCGGTGTGTACTGTGTTGAAGGTACACAGAACACCCACTGCTTCAGACGCCAACACACTACACAAGGCCGCCGCGCTGGCGGCCTTATATAGTGTGGGGCGTGCACTACACAGCCTGAGCTATGATTGGCCACAGGCATCCTGCCTGTGGCCAATCATGGCTCTCCTCGCTGTTGGCGCTGCGATTGGCCAAGCATGCGGGGTCACAGTGCATGCTTGGCCAATCATGAGCCAGCAATGCACTGCGCCATCGCAGTGCATTGTGGGCCGTGAGCGCCACACGAATTTGGCGCGAACGGACCAAAATGTTCGGACTTCGCCGAACGGACGAACAGCCGATGTTCGAGTCGAACGTATGTTCGACTCGAACACGAAGCTCATCCCTACTTACAAACAACTCCTACTTAGAAACAGAGGAAGACAACAGGAAGTGAGAGGAAATCTACCCTTATTAAGGAAAATTCGCTCCTGTAAGTGTTAATATGGGAAAAAGGTGTCTCCACTGATGCTTTATCACAAATCCTTGTATTCCTAATAACCCAAAATTTTCCAAATCCAATTATCATTGGGACAGAAAGTGAGGTGAAATCATCTGAATAGGGGCACAGACAGCAAAAAAAATGTTACACCCTATATTTCCAAAAAGCTTAAAAATATATTTTTGGGTTGGAGCTACACTTAAAAAATGTACCTGTTCCAACATACAAACAAATTCAACTTAACAACAAACCTACAGTCCCTATCTTGTTTGTAACCTGAGGACCGCCTGTATACTGCTGTTCAGAGTATATAGGGCCTGAGGGCCCTACACCTTTATTTTTATTTGGGTGCGGGGTTACCCTTTAATATCCATATCAGACCCAAAGGGCCCGGTAATGGACAGGCAGGGGGGCATTTTTAAATTACTTTTTTTTCCTTTAAAAATGTCATTTTGTGCAGGGACTGTTCTAAACAGGGGAAAAATGTGTCACTTTACAGGCATACTATAGTCTCCCCCCAGGCACAATATTTAAAGGACTATTTCACTTTTATTACTTCCCTTTAAGCATAATTAAAATCACTGCTCCCGTAAAAACGGGCGCTTTTAAAACTTTTTTTTTTTACATTGATTCATGTTCCCTGAGGCAGGACTTGGGTCCCCAAACACTTTTTATGACAATAAATTGCATATTAGTCTTTAAAATTAGCACTTTTGATTTTTCACGTTCGAGTCCCATAGACCTTAATGGGGTTTGCGTGTCCGTACAAATTTTTGGTCTGTTCGCATGTTCTGCCGCAAACCAAACCGGGGAGTGTTCGACTCATCCGTAATAATAACACATACGGTATATTATATAAGGACCCAATGTTTTAATTTAAAGTGGAGTTGCATGTCCTGATCGAAAAGGGTAAACAAGTTGGGGTTCTCACTAAAAACTTTTTGTAGAACCCTGATCATTTACTTCTTACCCAAGATGCACAAAGATACTGTTACTCCATCAGGGAGACTGATCGTCAATAGTATAGATTCAGTCTCCTCTAGACTGGGTCAGTACATTGACACTTTTCTCCAACCCATGGTGGTTAACACTGAGGCATTCCTAAAAGATACAAAACATTCAGATTCTAGAGAACCTCAAAGCCTCCCCATCAAGTTTCCTAATCACAGCGGATGTAAGTTCACTGTATACTATTATTAGTCATGAAGGCGCTTTATCTTCGATCAAATGGGCTTTCCTGTCATCTGACCTCCCGAGGAAACATCAGAAATTAGTTTTGAGTTGTCTAAGTTTTCGTCTGTCCAGAATTTACTTTTGGTACAAAAGGCAGTCCTTCCTTCAGACAAGGGGAGTTGCAATGGGGGCTCGGTTTTCTCCCAGTGTGACCAATCTATTTATGGCCCACCAGGAGGAAGAATGTGTGTTAAAAAATCGACCCCCTGAACTAGTATGCTACCACAGGTATATTGATGATTTAATTATGATTTGGGAGGGTGAAAAATCTGGCTTAGAGGTATTTATGAACAATTTAAATGCCAACAACAAAAATATTATTTTATCTCGGAACATCAGTACTGAGAGGACAGTCTTCCTTGACCTAGAAATTTTTAAAGCAGGTGATACCTTTAAGACGATCAACCATTTTAAGCTGACAGATCAGAATTCTTTCATGCATGCAGCAAACGTTTTTATTCTTAGCACTGGGACTAAAGTGCTTCATTTGTGGGGAGAATTCATTTGGATCTAATAAAATGTATTGAGTACATACAGAGAGCACTATGCATGTTTTATTTTGTTCTTGCACGGTACAGCAAGGTTTGTCTGTACAACATTGATTGGGAGATCTGATGAGCAAGCAGGAGCAGTAAAGCAGTGGATGTTTATTATGAGCTGGATCTCTGCAAAAGCACCTACACCTCTATTTTACCCCTTGTAAGGGGGAGCCTTTTCTTAACCTCTCTGTCAGCTCAATAGGTCCATTGTGCAAGGGGAGCGGCTTGTATTACTGTCTGTGGTGGTATTTTCAAGAATCTGCACAAGATTGAAAAGCATTTTACAAGCACAAGTGTTCACAGCTGAGGAATTTTTCTACCTTATTACCTGTTTACCTGTTTACATGCTTGGACTATCTCTCTGAAGATTTTATAGCTATCCATTTATAATAATCTTTATGTATTTTAGTTTAGTTTTTAATTAGTGCTGCACTATTTATGATTTAGATGTTTATCTATGACCTGGATAACTTTCCATAAATTAAAGTGTATGTATTGTCAAAATACATTCTTGCTAGAGCAGGGAAGGGTTATAGCCTTTGGTAAGTTTTTATTACTGTCTATTTTCCTCACTGGGGAAATTTGTCTTGGTGATCAGTCACCAATACATCTCCAATCTGTCCTCATTTCTGCAACAACTGGCAGGCCCACATCCTGACCATAGGCTGAGATGAGGCTCAATGTCAATGGCTGTCATAAAGTAATGGGAAGAGTGCATAGACTGTGCAGGGATAGGGCATAGCATCTAGCAGTGCAGAAAATTTGCACCACACAAATACATGAATAGCAGGAGCTCCGGCAGGTGCAGCTCAAAATGACCTGCTAAAGATCTAGCTTTGTCTTCTTCTACCTTAAAGTGATAGTAAACTACAGCCTTAAAAAAAAACAAAAAAACTGAAAGACAATGGCATAATGTGCTAGTATGCAGTGAATAATAGCACATTAGGAAATGCTTACCTTAGAACGAAGCCCTTCAGCAGCATGCTGTCACCATTGACAGGGCTTCCATCTTCACCTGGTCTTCCATCTGGGTTTACGTGCTCCGGTCGTCTGATTGACCGGGCCACGATGACGTCAGCGGCTACATGCAGTGTGAATATCTTCTAAACAGTGCAAGTTTAGGGGATATTCATTGAACTTACAGGTAAGCCTTATTATAGATTTATCTGTAGGTACAAGTTAAAAAAAAAGACTTTACTACCACTTTAGGACTTCTAATTTCACTCCTCATCACCCCACATCATAGTAACGGCAGACCATCTTGTGTACAATTCCCCATAACAGATCCAAGCTGTGCTTCCCATTAAGACTCAACACAGCTTATCCCCACCATGACTTACATGTGAAATGTTACATCGATCAGCAGAAACCACAGTCACAGAAATAAAAATAATTACCCATGTATTTACCCAGACAAGATCATTCTCAACTGAGAAGTCCCCATGGCATAATTAGCTAATTGTTAGTACATTATTTCTGCTTTACTGGAATTGCTTTGTTAGTAAGGCTGTTCCAAAATTATACAAATGGATCAATAACATCAGGTTTTTTTCTCCCACTGACCAGTACCTCCAGACATTTTTCTTCCATTGACCAATAATGGCAGGTATTTTTCCTCCCACTGACCAATAATACCAGGCATTTTTCCTCTCACTGATCAATAATACCAGGCATTTTTATACCAGTGATCAATAACACCAGGCGCTTACCTTTCACTGACCAACAACACTGGGTTATATTCTTCCACTGACCAATAACACCATACATTTTTCTTCCACTGAACAAATACCCTGGGAATTTTTCTATCAATGACCAATAACACCGGGAACTTTCCTCCCACTGAGCAACAACACTGGGCATTTTTTCTCCCACTGATCAATAAAAACAGACATTATTTCTCCTATGATGCTGGGCATTTTTCTGCCACTGGCAAGAAATACAAGGGGCACTAGGTTACTGTGACTGTACACAGGCTGTACTCTGTATGTTGTTCTTTATGTTGCATACTCCTGACCAAAGCTACCCTTAACTTGACTTAAGCAACCCTTAAGTGCTGGAATGAAGCTTTATTTAAGTTAGGTTCAAAAAGAGTGGTATATGTAATGGAAGTATTTTTAACCACTTGCTTACTGGGCACTTAAACCCCCCTCAGTCCCAGACCAATTTTCAGCTTTCAGCGCTGATGCACTTTGAATGACAATTGCGCGGGCATACAACACTGTACCCAAATGAAATTTTTATAATTTTTTTCCCACAAATAGAGCTTTCTTTTGGTGGTATTTAATCACAGCTGGGAGTTATATTTTTTGCTAAACAAACAAAAAAAATGCAAAAAAATAAAAAAATAAAATCATGTTTAATAGTTTGTTATAAAACTTTGCAAACAGGTAATTTTTCTCCTTCATTGAAGTGCGCTGATGAGGCGGCACTGATAGGCTGCACTGGTGGGCACTGATAGGCTGCACTGGTGGGCACTGATAGGCTGCATTGGTAGGCACTGATAGGCTGCACTGGTGGGCACTGATAGGCATAGTTAAGGTGGCATAATAGGCACAGATAAGGCGGCACCGATGGGCACAGATAAGGCGGCACTGATGGGCAAAGACGGGCACAGATAAGATGGCACGGATGGGTGGCACAGATGGGTGGCATGGATGGGTGGCACTAAGGGGCACTGATAGGTACCACTGATAGATGGGACTGCTGGGAACTGATAGGTGGCACTGATAGGTGGCTCTGATAGGTGGCACTGCTGGGCACTGATGGGCGGCACTGCTGGGCACTGATGGGCGGCACTGCTGGGCACGGATATGTGGCACTGGGGTGCAGCACCTTTTGTTTAGGCAGACTGTGGGCACTGCTGGGTGGCACTGTGGGCACTGCTGGGTGGCACTATGGGCACTGCTGGGTGGCACTATGGGCACTGCTGGGTGGCACTGACAGGGGGGACACAGTTTTTATTTAGGCAGGCAAAGCAGGGGGCAGGTGGGCACTGGCAGGGGGCAGGTGGGCACTGGCAGGGCTGGCCATGATCGGGACTGATGTCCAGATCATGGCCGTCGTTTTTTTTTTCTCCTCCCGCTGTCAGCGCGAGGAGGAATAATAGCCGATTACCGGCTCCGTTATATCACATGATTATATCACATTGGCTGACAGCTGATCACGTGATAAGGGGTCGGGATCGACCCCTTGCATGGATCGGTGATCAGGCGAGTCTCGTAGACTCGCCGATCACAGAGCGCGCCGCACGCGCCCCTCAGGGCGCGCGCATGCCGCTCGTGCACGGGACTACGTCTATTGAAAAAGGAGATCTGCGCTGTAGCCGTCATTCGGCTATAGCGCGGGTCTCAAGTGGTTAAAATTATATTTTTGTCCTGAGGTTTATGTGTGTCTGTAAGCTTGTGATACAGTGACCCCAGAGTGTTGTGTGGCTACAAGGTCAGTGGCACAAATGTGTAGTGTATACTGTGAGTAGACTCAGATTCTACTGTATTTAACTATGCCTCTTAAAACCACCCCTAATTTTCAGTGCTATGTAGCCATATCCACTATCTACCACAGAGCAGACAGGGCATCCTATATTCCTTTTCCTGGGCTTCCCTATTTTTTAAGAATAAAGATGGAAGGTCAGGTCACCAAGACAAAGTGATAGGAAATTAAAAATGTTACGGTGTCACCAGAACAAGGCATTAGGGAAAAGTCTTCCAATGGGGACATCTGTTCAGGTAACAGCTGTCTAAGAGGGAAATTCCCCTCATTTTGGAGAGATTTCCTGTCACTTTTTGTTGTGTCTCCAGTGAAGGTAAAAACAGAACCAACCAAGCACAGAAATCATAAAATCAATTGAAAAGTGTTTTAACTCTTCCCTACCCTATCCAAAGATATTAGATATACATACACCATAAATTCATATGACATATGCAGTCGACTCATACAGCAACTTGTTCTTTAATGTTATTAATGGGAACCTGCCAGGACAAAGATATGAGACCTACCACTGCTGAATTGTATTAAAGTTGTACACTTTGGGGCTTTGTAACCTAGAACAAGCAAGTGCACATGACATTTGATATGCACATACTTGTCTCAGTTCACTGACTTACCAAGTAATGAAACAAGGATAAGGATGAGAACCTTGGAGCATAATCTCAAGTCAAAACCAGTAAGCATTAGCAATTACCATTCTATTACCTCGACTGGCACCTTTAAGAAATGCCCATGATTTACCTGTAGTCAGTGGGGATGAGCTTAAAATTTTGATGGACTGGATTTCAAAGCAAAAATTATGTGTTTGCCAAAAAATTTCAAAAATCGCCCTCGAGTTTTGTCATGTTGCACCGCAAGGCAAAACTAAAATAAAATGGTTGTAAATTGAAGATACCCACAGGTAACAATTAAAAACCTTGATCACTAACTGACATGGTTTTATCCACTTACATTAAACCATGTGTGTTGTTTTACAATGAGCATTATCCCTGCCCATTGCTTTCTGGGAACTTAGCTCACTGGGAACTATCTCAGTACCCACTAAATAAAAGCATGCAAGAGTCTGCAGCGAAGTAGTTTTCTTCAATATGTTTTTATTGAAATTCACAATACAAGGATATAGACGTAAACCAACATGTGTACAGAAAAGAGTGACACTACATTACACTCATTAATAAAATTGTTGGGACTTTATATGAGACAACGACTGCTGCAGAGTTGGTATGTATCCATTCCTGAATCATATAGAAAAAAGAGGGGAAAGGGGAATGGGGGAATGGTGGAACTTTATGTAAAGCACAACACCAGAACCAAATGAATCAATAAGTAGATACTATTTGGTGCACATGGATGCATGTGTGACAATAAATAATAGAGGTGTGCATCTTCACTGGTCTCACAAATCGATTAGATTACGATTATCTGGTCAATGATTCGATTTGATTTGATTCTGCGATGCAGCACAATGCATCATGATTACCAACAAGTTCCCACTTCCGCCTGGGCCGCCTAGGCAACCCTTCTTCCCTGCAATCCCAAAAGATTGCCCAGCCACTCAGGACAGCGCAGTGAGACATGCGCACCTGGCTGTGAAGCTGCAAGCTGTCACAGTCGGATGCCCACAGTAGTATTGGCAGCAGCGTGGACAGGCGGGGGAGAGAAGGAAGGGGTTGGGAGGCCACGTTGCTGGATTGTGGGACAGGTGAGTGTCTTTTTATTAAAAGTGAGAAGATACACTTTTTTTGTAGCTGCTGACTTTTAATAAACAAAAACATGACTGCAATTCTGCTTTGAATTAAAGATAACCTGACTCCCTTAACCACTTCAGCCCCGAACGACTGGCTGTGACCGGGCCATTTTTTGTGATTTGGCACAGTGTCGCTTTAACTGACAATTTCTCGTGCGACATTGTACACAAACAAAATTTACGTCGATGCCTCAATGCAGCGATTAATTTCAGCACCCTTAGTAAATAACATGTAATAAATAACATAATAACATAATAAATACATATAGATATATACACACACATAAGTGTTCCTACATAGTAAATAATATATATTAAAATGTTTTAAATGTAGTTCAAACTTGCATATAGACATGATTGCACACATGATAATGTAAAATTGATTAAAATTTCTTCAAGGTAGTCACATAGTAGACACATGGTAGCTGTGACAGTACATCAGTATGTAGCTCTACGCATGTTTTATGGATAACTTCCAGTCATCAGGAGCAAATGCGATATAGGTATGTTTGTTACAATTTTTCCACAGAAGCCCTATGGACCCCAATTCAGCACTTATTACAACCACAGTTATTTATTGGGGACGATATCTCTATTGATGTTCACTTCTTGTTTTCCGTTCACTGCTGTGCTGCCGCAGTCACCACAACCTCAGTTTCCAGGGTTAATGTTCCCATAGTGCCTCCAGCTACTAATACTACCCATGTTGTTGCATACTGTAGCTTACTTATAGGTAATAGTGTTGGGATTAAGTTGTGGTTCCCCTCTTCCTGTTATTTTAGTTACTATATTATTTGGTATTATATTTTATTACAGACATACCTATATCGCATTTGCTCCTGATGAGTGAAAGTTATCCATGAAACGTGCGTAGAGCTATGTACCGGTGTATTGTCACAGCAACCGTGTGTCTACTATGTGACTATCTTGAAGAAATTTGAATTCATTTTACATTATCATGCGTGCAATCAATCAAGTCTATATGCTAGTTTGGACTACATTTAATACATTTTAATATATATTATTTACTATGTAGGAACACTTAGGTGTGTGTATACATTTATAAGTATTTATTATGCTATTTATTACAAGTTATTTACTGTCCCACATGCACCCATGTGCACCATTAAATAGTATCTACTAATTTATTCATTTGGTTCTGGTGTTGTGCTTCTTATAAAGTCCCACCATTCCCCTTTCACCTCTTTTTTCTACACTACATTACGTAGTTTGGAGGGCCATGGCTTAAGAAGAAGATAAAAAACAATAAAGGCCTAAAGGAAAAAATAAACCATGTACATAGCAAGCATTATAAATTGGGTATCTTCTCACTTAGACAGTCACGGTTTGATTGCTTTGGTTATGATCGGTTTGACCGGGAAGGTTTCCAACATAGCACACTATAAAGAGAACTACTGGAGAAAATCAATGGAGGCTCATGTGGAAGAACTGGTGTAGGTAATTTACACGTTTACTTAACTGTCAGAGGGGACTGGTTTGAACTCCCAGAGAAAAAAGGGGGTGTTGGGAACGCAGAGAAGGGAAGAAGGGGGGTTTGAGGGAACAGAAGAGGAGGTTGAAGGAAGGAACGAAAAAGGGAGGGAGCGAGTACCAGGAATGCTATGCCAGGTAATGGGGGTAAAGATTACCACTCTTATAGCATTTTGAATTCCATTGTTCCAGAGCGGTGATGGTGGAATTTAAGGTGCAATGCTCTATGGTTGGGTTGCATATAATCTATTCATGGGGTCCAAACGTTCAAAAACGTGTAATGTTTATCCTCCACTAAGGCTGTCGGTTTTTCATTAACCATCGTACCAGTCAAGCACGTGCAGTGAAATTTTCTAATCCTTGCAATGTTTATAGCTGACCTGGATAGGTTTGTTTGTTTATTCCACAAAACTGAATTGTCACTTTAAGATTGCAGGTCAATGACAGAGAAATGAAATGGTTGAAACAGAGCTAATTCCCCTGATTGGCCACCGGAGGGAGAGTTGCAGACATGAGTGTCATTAGATTATAAATAAGTCTAAGGCAGTGAATCAGAACAGACTGTTGTCATAGTATCAATTTGCATACATCAGGTCAATGGCTGCAAAGACATTCAGTATGCAACGATGATATATGGGATACATAATATTTTGATCATCACATTATAATTCTAGCCTTTATTTTACCACAAACCTGTCAATTAGCACAATGATTTATGAATCTAAACAAAAGAACGGTGCAAAAATAATGTACATAAAATAATTGATGTCCAATAATGCTATTCATTTGGTTTGCGATTTGTTATAATTAAAGGATTAATAAACGGATCTTGTATCATTTGGTATTGGATAGTCTGTGGATGAACCTGTATCTCATAGAAAGGATTGCATGATTTACAGACCTGACAGATACATTTTTGAATGCAGATTAAACCTATTTTCTCATGATTTTTTTCTTTCAGTTATTGGTGTTCTACTTGAAAGAATAACTTATATGGCATGTAAAGCCAATTTCCTACAAGCTTTAATATGTTAATGTCACTTCAAACATTGCTTTCTATCTTTTTTCTCAATTTTTAAATCTGACGCTTTTATTAAAGTGCAAATATACTCACCTCCACTCCAGCATTGAGGTGCCCCAGGGCTTCCTCACTACATTATTGGCTGGTCTTCTTCCTGGTTCTGATCTTTGACCATTTTGATTGCCTGGGTCGAGATGATGTCATTCCTGCTCCTGAGATGAGTTCATTCATCTCAGCAGATGCCAAAATTGTACACTGAGCTGCACATGTAGTAAGAAACGTTAAAGTGGTTCTAAAGTCAAAATGTTTTTTAACCTGATGCTTTCTATTCATTGGGGTAAAAAATGCCCCACTACCTATTCTACCCCCCTCCCCTTCCTAAACAAAAAATGAGGGGCACTAAAAAAGTAACCACAGGTCAGACTTTAGAGGCATGGAAAAATATAATCACAGTGTTCAAAAGGTTAAAAATCATATGAAAACGATATAATTTGTACAGTGAGCACTTGTGGGTCTGCGCGTTTCACCGCTAGGCTTCTTCAGGACACGATCAAGGTTTAAAGAAGTGCCAAAAAAAAAGAAGTCTCACTGTCTGAAATGAGATATATTCTAATTAAAAATACGACAAATCACACATATATACATTCCATTGCATTAAAAAGCATATGCTGAACTGTCATAAGAAAAACCAAACTAAACTAAACACTTACCTGACTCCTCTCAACACTCCAGCACTGTCCTGTCTGCAGCACTGCTCCTCTGACAGGGGACACAGAAGCCATGGACTCCTGCTGCTGTCAGCCAAACTCCTCTGAGGAGGGAGCAGGGGCATGGCTTACTGGCACTGTGTATGTCTATTGACACACACAGTCTGGCTTGGGGGTGTGCAGAAATGAGTGCCCCCTTAGCACCTGGCTTGCTCAGGAGACACCTGGATCAGGGAGAAGCAGACAGTGCTGGCAGCAGACTGCCAAAGAGGAGGTAAGCACACCGCTGCTGCATGCATGAAGGCGGAGGAGAGAAGAGCACACTGCCACTGCCTGCACTGAACCAGTAAGTGCCGGACCTCTCGGGGGACTGTGCTAGCAGCTGTAACTGCTGCGAGCCCCCGGCTGGCCCTGAAGCGGGGGTGCATCAGTGCTGCGCCACGCGCATGCAGGGGTGGCTGAGTGTGGGCGGTGGTAGTGCTGGTTGTTTGCCACCCCCCAAGAGAAAAGCCCATCAGCCACCACCGCATCAGACCTCTCAGCTGTCCCTCATTTAGAACCAAATCCCTCTCAAGTCCATAGTTTTTTTAAGTATTACAAGTACTTATAGCACCAACCATTTGGTAGTAAACTTAGTAAGCTTTTGAAAATAAAAAATAAGTTTCCTCCTGCAAGGCAATATCATAATGTCAAACAAAAATACAAAACAACAAAACAGAGGATTCTACACATCCAACTGAGTTAACAACATAATTTATTGCATCAGAAAACTGTACAAAACATTGCTCGCACAAAAACCAGAACCCCCCATAAAAAAAAAAAGTCGGGACTGATCACCTGTGTTATCAGTGCTAACCAGTCGGATATCGGATGAGTTTATATCGATTGAATATTGGGGTGTTTTAGTCCTTTTTTTTAATCACCCATATTCCACACATGACTGACTGACCTATGACAGTGCAGATATCCCTGTGGGTTTAGTAGTTTGCGGGTTCATATTGACCAGTGTATCCCTATTCAATTATGGGGCAGTGTACAACACGACCATTGAGGATACAAAGTGGATCATTGTACCCTTAAGTGCCGGTTCACACTTCACACTAGTTCACACTAGTGCGATGCGAGAACCCTGCGAATCAACTGCGGGTTCCCGCATCGCACTCGACACTCACGGCAGTTCACACTGCCATATGTGAACTGCTGGGGAGTGACATTATATGTTAGCGACACCACCATTTCAGCTCGCATATCGCACTGCGAACTGACAGTTCGGACATGAATCGGATCGCATATGTGTGAGCACACATGCGATCTGATCAGAAAAAAGGGTCCTATGCGTGTTTGGACCGAATGTGGTGCGATATCAACCATACTATCTGTATGGCTAACATCGCACCCGCACAGACATCGCATGTAATGTGAACAGCAGTGTGCTGCGAATTACATGCGATGTCTGGCATCGCGCTAGTGTGAACAGGCACTTAAGGAACGTGTTTTGAGGATCTCAGGTAGGTTGGCTCAGAGCCATTCTTTAAGGGTAGTGCTTTTACTGTATGTAAGAGAATGGGCTCAGCTCCATGTAGGGATTGCACCCCCCACCCCTCGCTTGTTTACGAGGGGTGGTGAATTTCTGTCCCATACAGGGTGAGGTATTTAGGATAATCTGGGGGGGGGGGGTGTATTGTTGAAGGTTTTGGGGATTGTGGGGGTTCTGTTTTTTTGCGAGCAATGTTTTTTTACAGTTTTTTGATGCAATAAATTATTTGTATTATTGTTTTGTTGTTTTGTATTTTTTGTTATATTTTGATTACACCCCTCTCTATACATAGGGTGAGTACTACACACAGAAATTAGATGGGATTCCCATTTTTCGCAGATTTTTGAAATACCATAATGTTCTAGTATGCATACTGCAAATAGGACATTATGAAAGACTTACCTTGAAATGAAGCCCTCCAGCAGAACATTGTCACAGCTGCAGAGGCTTCCATCTTTACCTGGTCTTCCTTCTAGGTGTGCGGGCTGTGGTTGCTTGAATGGCCAAGCCACAATGACATCACTCCCACAGCACACAGCTCTGTGTATACCGTTCCTTCAGAGCGCATGCGTCGGTGATGTCAGTGGCTGCTGTTCACTAGAATATCTCCTAAATGGTGCACATTTAGGAGATATTCATAGTCTTACGTGTAGGTAAAAATCAAAATGCAGTGTTTACTACCGCTTTACATGTGTGTATATATATATATATATATATATATATATATATATATATATATATATATATATGCCTTGAAAAAGTATTCATACCTTTGAAACTTTCCACATTTTGTCATGTTACAACCAAAAACGTAAATGTATTTTATTGGGTTATTTTATTGGGATTGTGTGTGATAGACCAAGACAATGTGGCACATAATTGTGAAGTGGAAGGAAAATGATAAATAATCTTCAATTCATTTTATTAACCTCCCTGGCGGTACGATTATTTCGGATTTTAGGTGCTAAAAGCGGTACCATTATTTTGCATGAAAATTTGGCGTTTTATATTGTAGTCCTGCAATTCTTAGGAATAACTCTCTTAAATCTGTCCAAACCAGAGTCTAGCAGACATCCCGGGTATGATAAAGTTTGAAAAATTAAATCATAAATTATAATATAATAAATAATTATAAATAATTGTACCAAATAATAATATAACAATAATAAAAATTATTCAATAATGTAATCAAATCAAAAACACTGAAATTTGCTCAGTTGCAGAATTGTCACTGTCATTACTTTTCAGTATTTGATGACGGATCTCCCCACAAATCGCTAGCGCTCAATTCTGCGAGTGATTCTAATTTATTATCGCTGTTTTCTAGCTGGTCTAAAATCATTTTTGATGTACAGTGACAGTTTTGGTTGCTATGGACAATCTCCAGTTTCCAGGCATAAAGAACCGTTTTTATTATATAAAACTGCATGCAGGACACTGGGCAGACCACTAGGGACAACGGGGATGTGAAATATTTACATACAGCAATGTAATCTGTAAGATTACATTATACTGTATGTTTACTGTTTGTTTCACTTTTTGAATTTGGCGCCGATCTCCGTGCCCGTGCGTCGCAACGCTCGCAGGGCACGGAGATCGGCGATGTAATGCATCGAGCGAGACACGGCTCGCTCGTACAGTGGGGAGACAACGCTGGATCCGAGGGAGAAGGTAAGTAAACCTCCTCCTGGATCCAGCGACGCGGTCCCGAGTCTGACTCGGGGATACCGCTTTTGGTATGAAAAATCCACCCCGAGTCAGACTCGGGAATACCGTCAGGGGGGTTAATAAATATGTAAAAAGTGTGGCGTGCATTTGTATTCAGCCCCCCTGAGTCAATACTTTCTAGGTCCACCTTTTGCTGTAATTATAGATGCAAGTCTTTTTGGGGATGTGTACACCAGCTTTGTACATCTAGAGAGGGACATTTTTGCTCACTCTTCTTTGTAAAATAGCTCAAGCTCTGTCAGACTGGATGGAGAGCATCTTTGAACAGCAATTTTCAAGTCTTACCACAGATTCTCAATTGGATTTAGGTCTGGACTTTGACTGGGCCATTCTAACATATGACTATGCTTTGATCTAAACCATTCCATTGTAGCTCTGGCTGTATGTTTAGGGTTGTTGTCCTGTGGAAGGTCAACCTCCACCCCAGTAGCAAGTCTTTTGCAGACTCTTACAGGTTTTCTTCTAAGATTGCCCTGCATTTGGCTCCATCCATCTACCTACCAACTCTGACCAGCTTCCCTGTACCTGCTGAAGAAAAACATCCCTCACAAAATTAAGCCACCACCATGGTTCACGGTGGGGATGGTGTGTTCAGGCTGATGTGCAGTTTTAGTTTTCCACCACACATAGCATTTTGCTTTTAGTCCAAAAAGTTCCACATGGCTTCTCGCAAACTACAAACAGGACTTCTTAAAGCTTTCTTTCAACAATTGTACACGAAAGGCCGCGCTTATGGAGCAGGTCACAGTCACACAGGGATATATGTGAATGCCTGTATCTCCCCCTGACTCTATTGATAATGTGTTACTAGTTGCAGTATTTTATGAGGTATAGCAGTGTAGAAAATACATATATAAAAGTTGGACCTATTTATATTAGTCATTTTTCTTTCAACAATGGCTTTCTTCCTGTCACTCTTCCATAAAGGCCAGATTTGCAGAGTGAATGACTAATAGTTGTCCTGTGGACAGATTCTCCCACCTGAGCTGTGGATCCCTGGAGCTCCTCCAGAGTTACCATGTACCTCTTGGCTGCTTCTCTGATTAATTCTCTTTCAGTTTAGGAGGACAGCCATGTCTTGGTAGGTTTGCAGTTGTGTCATACTCTTTCCATTTTCAGATGATGGATTGAACAATGCTCCGTGAGATGTTCAAAGCTTGGAATATTTTTTTTTATAACCTAACCCTGCTTTAAACTTCTTCACAACTTTATCCCTGACCTCTCTGGTGTGTTCCTTGGCCTACATGATGCTATTTGTTCACTAAGGTTCTCTAACAAACCTCTGAGAGCTTCACAGAACAGCTGTATTTATACTGAGATTAAATTACACACAGGTGGACTCTATTTACTAAGTAGGTGACTTCTAAAAGCAATTGGTTCCACTTGAATTTCATTAGGGGTATCAGAGTAAAGGGGGCTGAATACAAATGCATGCCACACTTTTCACATATTTATTTGTAAAAAATGTTTATCATTTTCCTCCTACTTCAGAATTATGTTTCACTTTGTGTTGGTCTAGCACATAAAATCCAAATAAAATACATTTAAATAACTTTTTTAATGCACTGTGTATATATACCGTATATGTTATACATTCACATTGACAAGTTTACCATTGACAGCTACTGCCCTCAGGGACAGGGCCGGATTAACATAGGGGCTATTGGAGCTGCAGCTCCAGGCCCCTTTCTCAAGATAGGCCAATTTGCCCCCCCAAAAAAAAAAAAAAAAAAGGATCAACTTCGAGGATTGTAGCTCGGTGATCAGGAGTCACAGAGATCCCAGATTTGGGGGGTAGGTAGCTAAAGACTCACTCCAGTACTGCTTAAAATATGGGGCTGCTATCATCTATGGTTCCGGAGATACGGGGCTCCTTGCGCAGCCTGTCAGAAGCTACATACAGAGCAGCCAGTATAAATACAAACTGGAACTCTCTGCAGCAGACTGAGAGGATGAACTCACGTGCTTATAATAATTATTTGTATATTACTTATGATAATTAACCCCTTGCCACCCAGGCCCATTCTGAGACTTCTCTCCTAAATGTAAAAGTCATCACTTTTTATGCTAGAAAATTACTCAGAACCCTCAAGCATTATATATTATTTTAGAAGACACCCTATGGAATAAAATGGTGGTCTTTGCAACTTTTTATGTTACACGATATTTGCGCAGCAATTTTTCAAACTTTTTTTTGGAAACTGTTTCATTCATTAAAAAAAACACTAAAATTAGCACAATTTTTTGTTGTGTACTAAGTGATGCTTTACATTTTTTTTACAGGTTACATGTTTAGAGTTACAGAGGAGGTCTAGTGCTAGAATTATTGCTCTCACTCTAATGATCGTGGCGTATGTAACCTGTGTGTATCTGGCTCTGATACTAACCAGTGCCTACCCAGGGACTGACTAGTATCTCTCCCCAGCCTGTCCCCACACACCCTCTCACCTGCTGACCTGTGAATGGGGCAATCACTCCCGCAGTGTTATTGTGTTCTGCCAGTCAATACAATGATTAGTGTTGCTAACTATAGCTGGCAGCACTGATTGTTTTGGGGAAAACCTGACAGGCTGTTTATACTCAAGTCGGTTAATAGGTTGACTTGTGTAAAATCAGCTAGCCCATACATAGATCGACTATGGCTGGTCTCTGCTTAATTGGTGTAATTTCAATTCATGTATGGCCCGCTTAAATACTACGCAGTCCCTAAACATCCTTCCTCAAACCTTTACATTTTTCCTTCCCAGATTACTTCATTCTCCTCTCCTATACATAGTGCCCACTGTCATACTCTCCACACTTCACTCCTATACATAGTGCCCACTGTCATACTCTCCACACTTCACTCCTATACATAGTGCCCACTGTCATACTCTCCACACTTCTCTCCTGTACATGCTGCTCACTGTCATACCCTCCACACATCTCTCCTATACATAACGCCCGCTGTCATATCCTACCAGGGCTGGACTGGGACAGAAATTTGGCCCTGGACTTCATCCAGACCAGCCCACTTACATTTTGAGTGTCCCATCAGCACTCCCTTACATCAGAGTGTCCCATCAGCACCCCTTACATCAGAGTGCCCCATTACCAGCCCCCTTACATCAGAGTGTCCCATCAGCACCCCCTTACGTCAGAGTGTCCCATCAGTACCCCCTTACATCAGAGTTTCCCATCAGCTCCCCCTTACATCAGAGTGTCCCATCAGCTCCCCCTTACATCAGAGTGTCCCATCAGCTCCCCCTTACATCAGAGTGGCCCATCAGCACCCCCTTACATCAGAGTGGCCCATCAGCACCTCCTTACATCAGAGTGGCCCATCAGCACCACCTTACATCAGAGTGGCCCATCAGCACCCCCTTACATCAGAGTGGCCCATCAGCACCCCCTTACATCAGAGTGGCCCATCAGCACCCCTTTACATCAGAGTGGCCCATCACCAGCCCCCTTATATCAGAGTGGCCCACTGAGCCATCGGCCCACCGGGAAACTCCCGGTAGTCCCAATGGCCAGTACATGCCTGTATCCTACACACTCCTCTCTTGTACATAGTGCCCGCTGTCATACACTTCTCTCCTGTACATAGTGCCCACTGTTGTACCCTCCACACTCCTCTCCTATACATAGTGCCCACCGTCATACCCTCCACACTCCTCTCCTGTACATACTACTCACTGTCATACCCACCACACTCCTCTCCTATACATAGTGCCCACTGTCATACCTCCAACACTTCTCTCCAATACATAGTGCCCACTGTCATACCCTCCACATTCCTCTCCTGTACATACTACTCACTGTCATACCCTCCATACTCCTCTCCTATACATAGTGCCCACTGTCATACCCTCCACACTTCTCTCCTATACATAGTGCCCACTGTCATACCCTCCACACTTCCCTCCTATACATAGTGCCCACTGTGATACCCTCCACACTCCTCTCCTGTACATAGTGCCCACCGTCATACCCTCCCTCCACACTCCTCTCCTGTAATTACTACTTACTGTCCTACTCTCCACACTTCTCTCCTGTACATAGTGCCAACTGTCATACCCTCCACACTCCTGTACATATTGCTCACTGTCATACCCTCCACACTCTTCTCTTATACATAGTGCCCAATGTCATACCCTCTACACTCCTCTGCTGTGCATACTGCCCACTGTCATACCCTCCACACTCCTCTCCTGTACATAGTGCCTTCTGCCATACCCTCTGCACTCCTCTCATGTACATAGTGCCCACTGTTAGACCCTCCACATTCCTCTCCCTCACCTGCACATACTTCCCACTTTTATACCATCCATACTCCCCCCTATGCTTCTTACCCACAAAAATTGTTCTTTAAAATTAAATGGGCACTTTTGTCAGTTCAACTAAAGGCAACTAAAGGAAAACTCACAGTCCTCATATTTGTTCTGCCCCATTATTAGTACTCATTTAATTTTGTAATTACTATTGTGATGTATAGAGGAATATAGGGGATGTCAGCTACTCTAAATATAGCACTTGTAAAAAAAGTGTCCCTGAAAATATTTTTGAAATGTTGACAACTATGCACTTAGGCACTGCCAAGGGGCCACAGAGTCAGTAGGGGGCCCCATGAGAGGCTCCTGTGATATTAAAGCAGTAGTAAACTTTTCTAACATTACTACTTTTTAGAGGCCCTGGAGTAGGTTATGCCATAATGTACAAGTATGAACGGCATATTAGCACATTAGGGTACACTTAAATTGTCAGACTGAGCCCTCCAGTGCTGTGCTGTGATCAATCCGCCGGGGCCCGCGCACTTCCACCTTCACCCGGTCTTCCTTCTGGGTTCTGTGGCTTCGGACACTTGCCTTGGCCAGGCTGCGTTGATGTCATTCCCATACATGCTCATGTGCATCCTCTCTCTCCCATCCCCCCCTTTCTCTCTCATCCTCCCTCCCTTACCCCTCACACCTCTTTCATCCCCTTTCTCTCTCTCTCTCTCTCTCTCTCTCTCTTTCTCTCTCTCTCATCCTCCCTCTCTCTCTCTTTAATTTAATTTGTTATAACAAAAAATAGTTTGCATTTTTATTTATTTATTGTTTATAAAAGGCCCCACCAAAATCCTCAGCACCAGGCCCATTATGTTCTCAATCTGGCCCTGCTCAGGGAGCGTATAATCCAAGGTTTCTAACCACATTCATACATACACATACTAGGGCCAATTTAGGCAGGAGCCAATTGACATACTAGCATGTCTTTAGATTGTGGGATGAAAGCCACATAGGCACAGGGAGATCATACAAACTCTAGGCAGGCTGTGCCGTGGTCGGGATTCAAACCGAGGACCCTTGTGCTGCCTCTTTTTCCTCTTTTTGGTGTAATGTACAGATTTATTTTAAAATATATAAAAACGTAATATTTTAACTTCAAAAAGTATTATTTAGCACTAAAAACTTAATCGTATCACAAAATTATCTTGTTTGCTATTTTAAAAAGCCAATATAAAGGAAAAGTCATTTTTGAAAAGAACAATTCTGGGTTTAGCCAATCATTTTTGGCACATACATTCTTGTTGGTTTGCAAAATTGGGGGACATAGCAGGTGTCTTTTGCCTAAATCCATTGTGCTAAAAAATGTCCCTCTTTCTCGTCTCACAAAGTTCAAAGGTATGAATGCATGCATGCCACAGTTTGGCATGAGAAAGTGTGGTTTCCCCTAGATCCTTTGTCAATTGGCTCCATATCTGCTAGGTGCCCAGCTATGGCTATAGTTACATCCAGGGGCGGACTGACCCATCGGTCATTCGGTTGCCGTCCGAGGGCCGGGAGCCATTAGGGGCCCATGGCCGACCCAACGAGAGGCCCCTTGAAGTGGCTGTAATAATACTGCTAACAGCTCGCTGCTCCCCGCCGGCTCCTCCTTCCCTCCTGTCCGTCGGCGGTGCTTGCACTGTACACTACATCACCTAGGATGGATGAGAAGGGAGGAGGGGCCAGCGGGGAGCAGCGCGTTGTTAGCGGAATTGATTACAGGCATGACCGGGGTGAGTGAAACTTTTTTACTGGAGGGCCGCCATCGGAGGGGGGGGGGGGGGTGGCTGCAGTACAGATGTATGGGGCCTGGGCCAGTCTTCAGTGTGCTCTCTCCCCTCTCCACACTAACCCCCTATATGCTCTCCCCCTACAGTGTTGCCCTGTGTGTCCCCCTCCCCAGTGTCCCAATGTGTGTCCCCCCAATGTCCCCCTGTTTGTCCTCCCCGTGTCCCCCTGTATGTGTCCCCCCCAGTGTGTGTCCCCCCTAGTATCTCCCCAGTGTCCCCCTGTGTGTCCCCCCCAGTGTCCCCCTGTGTGTCCCCCCAGTGTCCCCTCGTGTGTCCCCTCCCCAGTGTCCCCCTTGTGTCCCCCACCAGTGTTCCCCTGTGTGCTCTCCCCCCCAAAGTGTCCCACTGTGTGCTCTCCCCCAGTGACCCACTGTTTGCTCCCCACAGTGTCCCCCGTGTGCTTTCCCCCTCCCCCGGTGCTTCCCTGTGCCCTCTCCCCCCTCCCCAGGGTCTCCCTGTATGCTCTCCCCCCACAGTGTCCCTCTGTGTGCTCTCCCCCAGTGACCCCCTGTTTGCTCCCCCCAGTGTCCCCCTGTGTGCTCTCCAACCCCACAGTGTCCCCCGTGTGCTTTCCCCCTCTCCCGGTGCCCCCCTGTGCCCTCTCCTCTTCCCAGGGTCTCCCTGTGTGCTCCCCCTAGTGTCACCCTGTGTGGTTCCCCCCTCCCCAGTGTCCCTCTATGTGCTTTCCCCCCCACAGTGTCCCCCATGTGCTCTTCAACCCCACAGTGTCCCCCGTGTGCTCTCCCCCAGTGTCAACCTGTGTGCCCCCCCCCACAGTGTCCCCCTGTGTGCTCCCCCCACAGTGTCCTCCTGTGTGCTCCCCCCAGTGTTTCCCTGTGTGCTCCCCCCAGTGTTCCCCTGTGTGACCCCCCCACAGTGTCCCCCTGTGTGCTCTCCCCCCAGTGCCTCCCTGTGTGTGTCCTCCTCCAGTGTCCCCCTGTGTGCTCCCCACTCCCACAGTGTGAAGCATGTGTGCTTCCCCTCATCCCCAGTGTCCCCCTGTGCCCCCTACCCCTCCCAGGGTCCCCCTGTGTGCTCCCCACCCCATACAGTGTCCCCCTGTGTGCTCCCCACCCCACACAGTGTCCCCCTGTGTGCTCCCCACCCCCCTCCCCCCACAGTATCTTCCTGTGTGTTCCCCACCCCCCACAGTGTCTTCCTGTGTGTTCCCCACCCCCCCAAGTGTCTTCCTGTGTGTTCCCCACCCCCCACAGTGTCTTCCTGTGTGCTCCCCACCCCCCACAGTGTCTTCCTGTGTGCTCCCCACCCCCCACAGTGTCCCCCTGTGTGCTCCCCACCCAATCAGTGTCCCCTTGTGTGCCTCCCACCTCCCAGGGTCTCCCTGTGTGCTCCCCCCAGTGTCCCCCTGTGTGTTTCCCCCCTCCCCAGTGTCCCCCGGTGCCCTCCCCCCTACAGTGTCCCCCTGTGTGCTCCCCCCACAGTGTCTTCCTGTGTGTTCCCCACCCCCACAGTGTCTCCCTGTGTGTTCCCCACCCCCCACAGTGTCTTCCTGTGTGTTCACCACCCCCCACAGTGTCTTCCTGTGTGTTCCCCACCCCCCACAGTGTCTTCCTGTTTGCTCCCCATCCCCCACAGTGTCTTCCTGTGTGCTCCCCATCCCCCACAGTGTCTTCCTGTGTGCCCCCCCACGGTGTCTTCCTGTGTGCTCCCCACCCCCCACAGTGCCCCCTGTGTGCTCCCCACCCCCTCAGTGTCCCCCTGTGTGCTTCCCCCTCCCAGGGTCTCCCTGTGTGCTCCCCCAATTGTCCCCCTGTGTGCTTCCCCCCTCCCCAGTGTCCCCCTGTGCCCTCTTCCCCCCTACAGTGTCCCCCTGTGTGCTCCCCACCCCCCACAGTGTCCCCCTGTGTGCTCCTCACCCCCCACAGTGTCCCCCTGTGTGCTCCTCACCCCCCACAGTGTCTTCCTGTGTTCTCCCCACCCCCCACAGTGTCTTCATGTGTGCTCCCCACCCCTACAGTGTCTTCCTGCGTTCTCCCCACCCCCACAGTGTCTTCCTGTGTGCTCCCCACCCCCCACAGTGTCTTCCTGTGTGCTCCCCACCCCCCCAGTGTCCCCTGTGTGATTTCCCCCCTCCACAGTGTCCCCCTGTGCCCTCTCCCCCTCCCCAGGGTCTCCCTGTATGCTCTCCCCCCACAGTGTCCCTCTGTGTGCTCTCCCCCAGTGACCCCCTGTTTGCTCCCCCCAGTGTCCCCCTGTGTGCTCTCCAACCCCACAGTGTCCCCTGTGTGCTTTCCCCCTCCCCTGGTGCCCCCCTGTGCCCTCTCCCCTTCCCAGGGTCTCCCTGTGTGCTCCCCCCAGTGTCCCCCTGTGTGGTTCCCCCCTCCCCAGTGTCCCTCTATGTGCTTTCCCCCCACAGTGTCCCCCATGTGCTCTCCAACCCCACAGTGTCCCCTGTGTGCTCTCCCCCTCCGCCAGTGTCCCCTGTGCCCTCTCCCCCTCCCAGGGTCTCCCTGTGTGCTCCCCCCAGTGTCCTCCTGTGTGCTCTCCCCCCCACAGTATCCCCCCTGTGCGCTGTGCTCCCCCCAAATATCCCCCTGTCCAGGTGTGGCTTGGGACGCAGGGGGCCCCATGATCTTCTATTGCCCGGGGGCCCCATCAGTTGTCAGTCCGCCCCTGGTTACATCCATGTAAACAACTTATTAGAATACACTGAGCCACTTATTTTAGTCATATCCAGTACAGTCTTATATTGTCTCATTACAAACACATCAGATGCAAGCACATTCAAGTCATTTTTAGCAACAATTTATTGGTATATACTGTATGTTGTCAACTGCAGAATATACCTCTGTCTAAACACAGAAAGAAATATATGCATCTTGTAAATAAGGCCCGGGAAATATTTGAATTCAGGGCTAGAGATGGACGAACTTCCATCGGGACGTTTCGCGAACGCGAACCGTGACCGCGGCCAAAAGTTTGCGGACCGCAAAGTTTGCTGCGGGCCCCTTTGGCTTCAATGGCAGGTGAACTTTAAAAACCTACAGGTCATATTTCCAGCTACAAAATACTTACTAGCTGTGCACACATAGTCCCACCACATGGCCACTGACATAACACATGTATGAAGTGAATCTGGGATCGACAACTACAAGCATTCTTTTTTTATCTGTGAAATTTTGACAATTCAGGACTCAGGAGTGCATGAAGGCAATAGAGGAGAGGAAAGGTCAGGGTAGGCTATGAAGAGGGTGCAGGAGATGATCACCAGCACCGTGATATAGAGCACTGACACCAGCACCGTGATAGAGTGCACTGACACCAGCACCGTGATACAGAGCACTGACACCAGCACCGTGATAGAGTGCACTGACACCAGCAGCTATACATGGTCTACTGGTCACATGTGATGAATTCCTCCGAGATCCATGCCTCATTAATTTTTATAAATGTGAGGTAGTCAACACTGTCATGAGCTAGGTGAGTGCGCTTATCTGTCACGATCCCCCCTGCTGCGCTGAACGTCCTTTCGGACAAGACAATGGACGAGGGGCAAGCCAACAGTTCCATTGCAAATTGGGCAAGCTCTGGCCAGAGGTCAAGCCTGCCCACCCAGTAGTCCAGGGGTTCATCACTCCTCAGAGCGTCCACATCGGCCGTTAACCCGATATAGTCGGACACCTGTCGGTCTAGGCGTTCCCTGATGCTGGATCCGATTGAGACCTGTCGATGGGTCGGCTGAAAGAATGACCTCATATCAGAAGTCACCAACACATCTTCAAACTGCCCTCTTCTTGCAGGCACTGTTGGATTGGTACCCGCAACTCTTTCTCTGGGAGTGGGAATTCCTCCTCTGCCAGCGCACGCAAAAGCAGAATGCAGCATTTCTCGAAGCAAGGCCTGGAAGTGCTCCATTCTGACAGCCCTCTGTGACAGGGGTAACATTTCCACCATTTTGTGTTTGTTTTTCTAACTACGTTGCCACCCAGTACTGGTCCTTGACCCTTATGCTTTTTATACGGGGTCCCTGTTAAAACACTGGAGCATGAAGGCCCCCATTTGCACTAAACTGGAAGCGGTGTGGTGGCCTGGCTCCTGCTCATCATCCAGGATAATGTCGTCCTCCTCGTTCTCCTCTCCCCATCCACGCAGAACAACAGGGATCCCAGAAAGGTTTAAAGCATGCTCTTCTTGCTCCTCCTCATCTGCCCCGGCACCATCCTCCTCTGACTCCTCTTCAGACTCCTGTTGTTGACTTGTCTCAGATAGAGTAGCCCCCCTGGGAATTCATCCAGCATTGCGACTTCCTCATCTTCCCGCACCTGCTCCTCCACGGCTTGATCAATGACACAACGCAATGCACGCTCCATAAAGAAGGCATAAGGTACCATGTCACTGATAGCGCCATGGCTGTGACTGACCAGTTTGGAGATCTCATCAAATGGCCGCAGAAGTCTGCATGCGTTGCGCATGAGCAGCCACTGAAAAAAAAACAGCTCCCCAGAATCCGTTCTGCTGCAGATTTCTTACAGGTAGACGTTAACTGCACGTTTCTGCTGGAGTAGCCTATCAAGCATATAGAAGGTTGAGTTCCATCACGCCGGGCAATTGCAAATAAGACGTCTGACCAGCAGATTGTGTCGCCACTGAATGTCAGCAAGGCGAGCCATGGCCGTGTAAGATCTTCTGAAATGGCCCGAGATTTTCCTTGCCTGCCGCAAGATGTCCTAGACCCCAGGGTATTTGACAACGAATCAATGCATGACCAAGTTTAAGATGTGTGCCATTCATGGCACATGCGTAATTTTGCCCTGTTTCAATGCGCTAAGCAGATTGGCACCGTTGTCACACACCACTTTACCAACTGTCAAATTGAGCGGTGTTAGCCACTGATCTGCCTGTGAATGCAGAGCTGAAAGGATTGCAGGGCCAGTCTGGCTCTTGGCTTCCAGGCACAACAGACACAGCACAGCATGGCGACGTCTCACCTGGCATGTCCAATAGGCTCTTGGGAGCTTGGGCGGCGCAGCGGAAGAGATGCTAGCAGCGGAAAAGGAGGAGTCAGCCGAGGAGGAGAGGGAGGAGGATGGAGTAGGAGGAGGAGAAGAAGAGGTAGGCCTGCATGCAATCAGTGGCGGTAAAACCAAATCTACACGGGTGCCATGGGTTACATGCTTGATGGCTGTCAGAAGGTTCACCCAGTGGGCAGTAAAAGTGATATACCTTCCCTGCCTGTGTTTGCTAGACCAAGTGTCTGTGGTCAGATGTATCTTGGCACCGACACTGTGTGCCAGAGATACATTCACTTGCCGCTGAACATGGTCATATAGCTCTGGGATGCCCTTCTGTGAGAAATACTTCCTTCCTGGGACCTTCCATTGTGGTGTTCCAATGGCCACAAATTTTCGAAAGGCCTCCGAGCCCACCAGTTTATATGGCAGTAGTTGGTGGGCTATCAGTTCTGACAAGCCAGCCATCAACCGTTGGGCACAGTCTGTTGTAGACTAAACGTTCAAGGAGTTTGGAGGCAAAAGGGAGTAAAGAGATGGGTCTTAAGTTGTTAAGATAAGTGGGGTCTGAGGCCTTTTTTGGTATGGGAGTGACTAGTGCATGTTTTAGAGAGTTGGGGAAGATGCCAGTAGAGAGTGAGAGGTTGAAGATATGAGTTAAGGAGTGAAGGATTGAGTCAGGTGGTGACCGTAGTATTTGAGAAGGAACAGGGTCCAGGGGGCAGGAGGTTAGGTGGGCATTAGAAAAAAGTTTAGTGACTTCCTCTATTGTAGCTGGGTCAAAAGAGGAAAGTATTGATTGTGCAGGAGGACAGGGAGTGTAAGGTGAGGGAGATGTCTGTAGAGCGGAGATCTCGAGACGAATCATCTCAATCTTCTTTTTGAAGTGATAAGCAATCTCCTGGGCAGTGAGTAAGTTAGTGGGTGGGGGTAATGGAGGACGAAGTAGAGTGGTAAAGGTAGAAAAGAGTTGACGGGGACTGCGTGAGAGGGTGTTAATGAGAGTGATAAAGTAGGTCTGTTTGGCAGCGTGCAGGCAGGAATGGTATTTTTGGAGGGCAGATTTATATTGGCTGAAATCTTGCTGTGACTTAGTTTTATGCCATAGACGCTCAAGAGCACGGCTACGTTTTTTGAGGCTTCTGGTATTGTCTGTCTGCCAGGGTTGTAGTGGTCAGGGCCTGATTCTGTGCGTAGTAAGGGGAGCCAGGGTATCCAGGGTGGATGACAGTGAACTGTTGTAGACAGAAGTAGCCAAGTTGGGGCAGGACAAGGATGAGATTTTGTCGTCGAGACAATCTGTAGCAGAGAAAAGAAGAGAAGGGTTAAGATGGCGAAGGTTTCTACGGGTAATAGTTTGGTAGTTGGAGGGCAAGGAGGAGGCAGACAAGGAGAGATTGAAACTAATAAGGTGGTGATCAGATAGAGGCAAAGGAATATTGGAGAGGGTGTGCGGAGTGCATAGGTAGGAGAAGATGAGGTCAAGGCAGTTGCCAACAGAGTGAGTGGAAGCACTTGTCCACTGTTTTAGATCAAAAGAGGAGGTTAGGCTCAGCAGCTTAGAAGTAGCAGGAGTGTTAAGATTAACAGGGATTTTGAAGTCACCAAGAATGAGTGTTGGAATTTTAGAGGACAGAAAGTAGGGTAGCCAGGCGGAGAAGTCGTCAAGGAAGCTTGATACTGGTCCAGGGGGCAGGTAGATCACAGCAATTCTCAATGAAACTGGAGAAAATAAGCGAATACAGTGAGCTTCAAATGAAGAGAGGGACAGAGAGGGGGGTGGATGAAGAACCTGAAAAGTGCTTTGAGGGGATAGGAGGATTCCAACACCACCTCCTTTCCGTCCACTAGGCCTGGGAGAGTGAGTCCACAGGAGGCCACCATAGGAGAGAGAAGCAGGAGAAGGAAGGTCAGATTCTTGAATCCAGGTTTCAGTAATTGCAAGTAGGTTCAGGGAGTTAGTGATAAATAGGTCATGGATAGTGGTGAGTTTGTTACAAACAGAGCGGGCATGTCAAAGGGCACAGGAGAAGGGGAGGCTGGCTCTAGGCGTAAGAGGAATACAAATGAAACTGTGTGGATCGCGGCTGCTAGCAGAGGATGGGTTGTGCCGGGTATGTTGGCCGAAGGTAAATGATTGTGGTCCAGGATTTGGGGAAATATCTCCAGAAGTTAGGAGAAGAAGAAGGGTGAGAGAGGTGATATGGGAGTGACTTATGTAGGGGGACACGTCCCAGTGGCCTGCAGGCTTTATTGGTATATGGATTTAGAGTTAGCAGGAGCTGATGAGTGCAGTAATAAGGTGAAGACAGGAGTGAGGGTGATATATATATAAGCTGTGGGGGAGAGAAGGTGGGTGAAGGAGTGAGAATTTAAGCAGAGAGGATGCAACTGTGAGGAGGAAAAGTAGAGAGTGCATGATACAGAGTGGTGAGATTGAGAGCAAGCATGAATGAGAGAAGAAAAAGTTTGGAGAATCAGGTCACCTGTAGTCTGTTTAATGTTCTGCAGAAGTCTGTTGTGTATGTTCGCTTTGTGCATTTGCTGAAGTGCTGAGCGGAAGTGCAATACTTAATCCAATATGAATACTTTATCCAAGATGATAGTTGCCAACCCCTGCCTGTGCAAACCCCTGCCTGGGCATCCCCTAAGTAAGTCCTTAATTTATACTGAATTTGGGTGGGGGTATTGCCAATTAATTAGTCAGGATTGCATAGGAGGAACACATGGCTAACAAAATGAACTTCTCACACCAAGGCTCACTACAAGACACAGCAAGAGAGTAGAAAAGGTCAGTGCTGTAAAGATAAGAACAGCTCCTAAATTTAGGTATAGTGAGACAATAAGAAAGTTAAATAAACATCATTCTGATATGGACAGAGGTAAAGAATTTGACAGTAGCATAGATCACCAAAAGCACATACACAGAACTAGCAAGATGATTCCAGTTGCAATTAAAGGTGGAAGTTGTGAGCTGACACATACACAGAACTAGCAAGATGATTCCAATTGTAGAAAATAGTAGAAACTGTACACACTGTTTTAGATACTGTGTACACCATCTGCAGTGTATTAGAAACGATTCAATGGCTGAACTGTATTGTATACTGTGTACACCACAAGAAGTGAAGTGGAAACTGTACAAAATGTATTAGATACTGTGTACACCACCAGAAAAGTAGTAGAAACAGTGTGTACAGTTTCTACTACAATTTTGGTGGTGTACACAATACACAATACAGTGCAGCCGTTGTACAGTTTCTAATACACTTCAGGCGGTGTAGACAGTATCTAATACAGTGTGTACAGTTTCTACTGCAGTTCTGGTGGTGTACTCAGTACACAATACAGTGTAGCCATTGTACAGTTTCTAATACAGTGTAGGCAGTGTACACAGTATTAGAAACTGTACAATGGCTGCACTGTATTGTAGACTATGTACACCACCAGAAGTGTTGTAGAAACTCTACACACCGTATTAGATACTGTGTACACTGCCTGCACTGTATTAGAAACTGTACTATGGCTACACTGTATTATATACTGTGTACACCACTAGAAGTATAGTAGAAACTGTACACGCTGTATTAAATACTGTTTACACCGCCTGAAATGTATTTGAAACAGTACACCACCAAATGCACTGTAGATATAGGCTACACTGGATGCATTATATATATATATATATATATATATATATATATATATATCAAATACATTGCCACTATTTGAATAACCTGCCTGCTTAATCTAACTCAAGCTATCTCTCTGTCCATGCCAACAACACTACACCGCTGTGTAAGCAGCCTTATATAGTGTGGGGCGTGGACTTAGTCCCCCTGAGCCTTAATTGGCCAAAGGCACCCTGCCTTTCGTCAATTATGGCTCTCTCAGCAGAGCGCGCTGTGATTGGCCAAAGCATGCAAGTCAGGTGCATGCTTTGGCCAATCATCATACAGCAATGCACTGCTATCTCACAGTGCATTATGGGGCATTCAGCAGTGCTCAAAGTTCCTGCGAACGCCCCATAATGTTCGGTGTTATGTAAACAGGCGAGCACCTAACATTCAAGTAGAACTTATGTTCGACCCGAACAGGAAGCTCATTCCTACCCTTCACCAAAGAGTGGTCACCTAACTCAGAGACCCTGGATTCAAAGAATATTTGGCTTTTAGCATGCTGGTCCTTCTTTAGATTCTGTGATCTTCCAGGTAAGCCACACAAATTATTACTGTATATAACACCAGATTTTTATGTTCGTTGCAGAAGTTCATCTTCAAAAACAACAAAATACCTTTATGACAGTGCTCACAGTTCTGTGTATATTTATTTAGACTGTCTTTAAATCAATGCATTCAAATTGTTAGCATGTATGTGTCTCGATATTCTCTATGTTTTAGCCCAGCACAAATGCCACCATTGAGACAAAACAACCTCCACATATTACCATTCATCTTTTTTTACTATTACACAATATCAAGATACAGACATTTCAAGTATTACAAGTATGATGTCTCTTCACAAGTGATGCTGTGGCAAGTGATCACCATAGAGAATTTCTGAATTTATTGCTTTAATATACTCCCCTGGTGAGAATACAGTCAGTATGTAAGTTATTGCTGTTTCAAACACAAGGTTTTATTTTCAGTTTTAAAATGTGAAGTGCTTTTTGACTGACTTCACAAGAGTCTCTTTATTGGACTTATTCTCTCATACTTGTAAAATACAAATGTTATTCGGCGTTAGCCAGAGTCTAGTGATGTATTATAAAGGTCTTTGTGTCCTAAGGCTTTAAATAGTCTGAGTGTTAAAAATGAATAATGTAAACTTTTTTGGCAATGGGTGTACTGGGATAAAAATTGTCACTGAACATTTTTTGTGATAGCGGACGTAATTTAAGAGACGAATGGGTGGATTTTAAAAGTCTGTATGCTTTTTGGGATGCTTTTATTGGAAATAGAGAATATTACATAGAGGTTATGATGTGACACAATACTTGTAATTACCATTTTTTGCAGAATCAACCATATTTTTATTTCCCAGTCCTTGTTACCAAACATCATTATGGCTTTTACACTTAACTGTAGTTGGTTAAGACACAAGCCTGAAAAAGTATTGTGACTACCAGACAGAATTCCCTATTGTAACGGTAACATAACAATTTATGCCAGTTTTTGGCTAGCGTTGTCATCAGAGGCAAACACAATTCTATGGCTGATTTGAAGAGGTAGGAAGGCAATAAGTCCTTTTTTTTGCAATATTTTTATTGTATTTTTGAAAAAACAGTTATATAAATATAAAGAGAGTTACATAATTTTGTTGTGATACGTCAGCATAATAACCATTAACAGTTGATGTCCATTATGTATTAGATAGCTCACAACATGTAAGTTATAGATCCTGGTAACATCACATAAAGTTTTTGTTTTTGTTCTACAGCTATATCCTTCTCATTTACCTTTTCATTTATAGCTTGGATTTTGCTTAATTTCGTTTTTTGTGCTTGGCAATGGGTGTTTTAAAAAGTAGTAAGAAAACATGTTTGAAATGCAACAGAGTATAACAGCCAAGATCTATCATATTGCAGCAAGGACTCACTTTTCTTTATTCTAAAGCACTGTGTGCTGTAGCTAGCACAAGAGTTAGGCAGTATTAAAATGTATAAATATATTTTTTGCAAGAAAGACCTGTTTGGAACTTGTAAGTAGTTTTCTAGCTAAAAAATGCTGACCAAATGCCAGGGGAAACAATCATATATATTTGTTTTTTTGTTGTTTGAAGACTTTTATTTCTTTAATTAATTTTGGAATCTGATATAAGATTTATAAAGTGCAATGTGCTGTGCTCCATGTGCAAGAATACAAACTCCAAAATGCTTAATCATAATCCTTTTACTACTCTTTAAAGCAAGCAGCAATATGTGTTCAAACTGGTGTAAGAAATATGCAGAGTTTAAATGTACACAGTTGTAGCAATGGCAAATCCAAAGTGTAGTCTTTTGAGTATTGTGGGTATACTTTGGTGGGCTAAGTGTAAGGTTATCCTTGGTGGGATGTGATTCTTGCTTCTTCACAAATTATGTGGTAAGGGTAGGGTCTCTTTTGAGGTCTGATGATCACAGATGCTGCACGCCTCTCCTTTAACAGCCACTGTTTGATGACAATTAAAGGATGAGCTACTAAAACTGGATAGTGCAAAATCTGGTGTAGCTGTGCAGTAGCCAATTCACTTTTAACTTCAGGTTGTTTGATTAACAATACTTTGTCAAACAAAATTTGACAAAAAAAAAATGGAAGCTGAGCTGCACCAGAACTAGTACTCTCCAGTTTTATTAAATCAACCCCTTGATGTCCTCAGAACTTACAGTTGAACTAAATACAAAGATTTAACTGATTCCCAAAACAATTACATTCAATGCATGCCATAAATGATAACTTGTATCACTGTTGCTTGTGCGTTCAACTAAACTCTCAAACCATCAAATGGCTAGTGTCCATGGCAACTGCAGATCAAACAAAGGTGACAATGGCTGCTTTCTTGCCCGTACTGGACAGGCAGGGTTAGTTCCACTTGATTATCAAAACTTATAGAAGGACATTCCCCAATAGCTGCGAGCTAAGGAGTGCAGAAGTCAAGGTGGGTAGCCAAGGTCATTGCTTCACATAACAAGAGCCCAATGTCTAAGCCACGGGGTTGAGCAAGGATGCAGTCATTAACAAAGCAAAGATCCGGGCAGGATGTGTGCTAGCATAGTCAGGTCACACAGCTGGTCAAATACAGGGAATTAGCTGGTCAGGGATAAAGCTGGCCATACACCTATAGATTATCTGCAGATTTTCTATGGTTAGATGGAAAAAGTGCAACAGATTTCTCCATGTTCGCTAAACTGTGTGGATGGAGGAATCTCCCACTTTTTCCATCTAACCACAGAAAATCTGCATATAATCTATAGGTGTATGGCCAGCTTAACAGGCAAGGTAGGACACAGAGACTAGAAATTAGCAGGATTCAGGACTGAAAACAAACTGGGAGGCAAGAGTACAGGGTCTGGAACTAGAAACACTTCAGTGACAGGGTAACAAGAGTAAGGACTGAAAATAAGACAAGGATAAAGGGCTACAAGATAAATAATATACATATCAGGGTTACATGCTAGTTTGATGATATAATGGGCAAATGGCCCTATTAAACATTATACAGAGCAAAAGGGGGTCATGCCCTTAGCCATATTCTTACAGGCTTACAGCCCACCTGAATAGATTAACAGTGCAGGTACATTTGCATCAGAACACAGGAAAATGACCTGTAATGCAGTGAGCCAGATAAGATACAGACAGGCAGCAGGACCCTGGGAGGTCAATTGGAACAGCAGCAACTGAAAGAGGCAGACATCGGAAGCAGAGTATAGGTACGTTCCTGACAGATGTGCATTGCGGTGGACTGAGAAGTGTGCTTTCTGTTTCCAGCCCTAACTGCCTTCACTAGTTTACACCATAGCTGGCTTGAAATTACCCCTTTCACTAGCTGGCCTAAAGGACCTGACCATCTTCTTAGAAAAGTAATATTTTGCTCTCAGTTTTGCAAAGGCTTGTATAGTTCTTCCAGGAGTTTTTGGGCTAGCAAGGTCAAAATGTCGGTAAAAGTAGGTAGGGAGTGTGAATTTTCCCAAGCACAAGAAGGCGATTATAGTCAGGCTGCTGACATTGAATATGTTGACCACTTTATATGGCAAGGGGAAATTTCTGATTTGCTGGTTAAAAAATACAACTAGTCCACCATATGTTTTATACCCTCAGTTTCATCAGATGCAGTACTGCAAATAAGCACTTTACATGTTGTGTACAAAGATTGTAAATCAATACTCAGAGAGTGTTTTTGTCAGCGAAAAGTAGTTAGCTTACAAAAACTTGCAAGTAAGAAGAACAACAATGGTTACAGAACTATTTCATTGCTTGGACCCAGGTAACCATCAAAATAAAAATCATTGGAATTGTTAAAGACTTTTTAAGACACTCATTAGAATTCCACAATGTCTCCAAGACAAATGTCATTGCAAGTGACACAGGTACATGAATCTGGGGCAGGTATCACGTATAGTGTTTCACCAAGGCTGGAGTGTCCATATGCAACTGCTGTAGCTCCCAAACAGACAGCGCAAAGTTTTGAAGCTGGATGGGTGAAGCCTTTTGGGGATTCACAGACACTAGTTCTCCATCTGGTCTACTCTGCTTTTAATAGACCGTAAGCCTGCTGTCAATCACAAGAAGAGAGCCGGCCTGATGTAGAACTAATGTTGCAGCTTCCCTATCAGGCTCTGTCCAGTAAGTCTCATTCATTAGGATGCTGTATTACTGGTATTTAACAACCACCAACAGGTGGAGAGGGGAGTGGGGGAGCAGAAACAAATATGCCTATCTGCTACACAGGACACAGAGATGGGCACTCTGCCTGTCTCTGTATGTCAACTTAGAGTTGGTATTTATTACCTCAAGTTTCCTTAACTAGAGGTCATTCTTTTTAATTTGGTGCATTAATAGTTCCTAGACATGTGCACACTGAAATATTTTGTTTTGGAATTTTGTTTTCGTCCGAAAAATAAATTTATTTCGTTACTCCTGAAATACGTTTTTATTTATTTTGTTTCATTAAAAAATGCATTCGTCTGAAAATCCGAATAATTAAGGTCAAATCTGTCATTGTCATTGTCTTCTGTCATGAAGGCTTATGGTGTCTGTCGAATGTTCTAAGAAGATTCGACGGAGCAGCTAAACTGTACGACGCCGCAATTGTACATTTCCGGTCGAATGTTCCACCTAAAAGCTATTAGAATTCTAATTATATGACACTAGTAATAATCATAGTTATTAATTATTATTACTAGTCAACCAACATTAGGATTCTTCTATAGCCTATGAGCAGAGAATTTGGCCATAAATGTCTGCTCTCGGTGACTGCTTCTTCGAATCTTCATGTCAAATCTTGTCTCTCTATGTCGAATAATCTTGGACTAATAGAGTTAGGCACATTCGACTTTTTTTTGGGATTGTCTCTATAATTTTGAATCTTTTCTCTCTAACTCGAATCTTTTCTCTCTATGTAGAATAATCTTGAACTAATAGAGCTAAGATTAGGCACATTCGACCACAGGTTCGATGGACACAGATCGTTATTGTCAGCGTCATGTCGAATCTCCTATCTACAGTATATTTAACTGTTGTCACAACGAAAATGAAAATAAAGCATTTGTTTATGTCGGATCTTTCGGTTTTCAGAGTCTGCACGGTCGTTATCATTTGTTAAAACGATAATGAAAATACCCCAAATTCTGACGAAAATGCATTCGGACGAAAACAAATGCACATGTCTAATAGTTCCACATTATAAAACTTGCTCTATTAAGAACTCCCAGAAACTGCAACACGTGTCAGTAAAGCTAAAGAGATTTTTTAATCTGTTGCAGGCCATTTTAAAGGGACAAAGGGGGAGATTTACTAAAACTGGTACACACAGAATCTGGTGCAACTGTGCATAGCAACCAATCAGCTTCTAGGTTTTATTGTCAAAGCTTTAAGCCAGGTTCACACTGGTACGACACAACAGTCGTACCACTTTGGACTTCAATAAACAGGGATCCGACTTTGATCTCCGACAATACCGGGCACTGTGTCTGCTATGAATCTTTAGGGAGAGCTCCACAGCAAACAAAAAAAAAAGTGGGTTTCCCCTCCAAGGGCATACTAGGCCCCCCGGTCTGGTATGGATTTTCAGGGGAACACCCACACCAAAAAAACGGTGTTGGAGTCCTCCCAAAATTCATGCCAGACCCTTATCTGAGCACACATCCTGTTGGTCAGGAAAGGAGGTAGCGATGAGCGAGTGCCCCCCCCTCCTGAACCATACCAGGCCACATGCCCTTAACATGGGGGGTTGAGTGCTTTGGGGCAGGGGGGCCCTGTGCCCCCCACCCCACTCCAAAGCACCTTGTCCCAATGTTGATGAAGACAAGGGCCTCTTCTCGACAACCCTGGCCATTGGTTGTCGGGGTCTGCGGGCGGGGGGCTTATTGAAATCTGGGGGCGGTGACTTCATAAGAGGGGTGCCTCCGGTGACCCCACCCCATGCCAATATAAGTAGAGGCACACCGGCATTAGAGCGGGAGAGAACGCCTAGTCAACATCGGAAGAAGAACAGAGGGAGAAGACAGCAGAGAAGAAGAGCAAGCAGAAGAGCAAGAAGATAGTGGAGGAAACCTGGCAGATGACAGCAGACAGAGGGAGAAGAACCGGAGAGAGGAGAAGAACCAACAGAGGCATAAGACATCAGCGGAGGACACAGAAGAGCCACAGAGGGGAGAACAGATTAGAAGAGACGCAGGAGCTGCCTAATAAATTATTTTAAAAGCACATGTAATGTGTTTTATTTTTTAATTTTTTTTAGGTAAATGGGTAGGGGTACAATGTACCCCATACTCATTCACATAGGGTGGGGGGCGGGATCTGGGGGCCCCCTTGTTAAAGGAGGCTTCCAGATTCTGATAAGCCCCCCTCTCACAGACCCCGACAATCAACGGTCAGGGTTGTCGGGAAGAGACCCTTGCCCTTATCAACATGGGAACAAGGTGCTTTGGCGTGGGGGGCACAGGGTTCCTCTGCCCCACAGCACTCACTCACCCATGTTGAGGACATGTGGCCTGGTATGGTTCAGGAGGGGGGGGCACTCACTATTCCCCACCCCCTTTCCTGATCTGCCAGGCTTTTGCTCAGATAAGGGTTTGGGATGGATCTTGGGGGGACCCCCACACCATTTTTTTGGTGCTGGGATTCCGTTAAAATCCATACCAGACCAAAGGGCCTGGTATGCTCATGGAGGTGGAACCCATGCCATTTTTTTTTATTTGACATGGAGTTCCCCTTCAAGATCATTAGAAAACAAGTCGTATGCCAAAGTCGGATCAGTCAAGATGGCGATCTGACTTCAGTGATATTCAATGGGCTGAAGTAGGATCAAAGTCGGACCAAATAGTGCAGGGAGCATTTTCAAAGTTCAACCGACTTGTGTCGGACCAGTTAAGATGGCTCCCATGGGGGAAACATTGATTTTCACACATTCATGCAACATAAGCTCCCATTGTCGGAGCGTTTGTTGTACCAGTGTGAACCTGGCATGATTCAACAAGCTGAAGTTAGAAGCTTAGTGTCAGAAAAGCATCATTAGGGATTTGTTACATTACCCTGAATGTGTACCTTGACAGTACACAATCACAGAACTGGTTCATAAAAGAAAGTAAATTACCAGCAAAATACCATGTGTGCAACACAAATTTACTGTTAGACAGTTTGTAAATAAATGTAATGCAAGTATTTCACAAAATAGTTTTGCTTCAGTGGCTTGGACTGTCTTGATAACCAAAAACATATACCATATTTATCGGCGTATAACACGCACTTTTTTCCCCTTAAAATCAGGGAAAATTGGGCATGCGTGTTATACACCGATCCCTGCTGTCTCTGAGGGAAGAGGAGCGAGCTGAATTACATAGAGCCACGATCTCCTGTGTACTCTGCGCTCCGCCATTCACAGCCATGCCTCCTGGCCCTGCATTAGGCCACTGTTCCGTCTATCATATGAGCAGGGCCAGAAGGCGTGGCTGTGAGTGACGGAGCGTCTGGGGCACAGGAGATTGCGGCTCTATGTAATTCAGTGGCGCTCACGCCTCCTCTTCCCTTGGAGACAGCAGGAATAATCCAACACTGGCAAGGCTGCAATGATGGGAAAGGTGAGGCTGCAGATGGGCACTGAACAGGCTGCACTGTTGGTCAATTTATAGGCTGCAGATGGGCACTGAACAGGCTGCATTGTTGGTCAATTTAATGGCTGCAGATGGGCACTGAGCAGGATGCATTGATGGGCAATTTAGAGGCTGCAGATGGGCACTGAGCAGGGTCCATTGATGAGCTGTGACCCTAATTTTGCTTCAAAGTTCTTTATTTAAAATGTACGTTTTTTTTCCTTAAACTTCCCTCCTAAAATTGGGGTGCGTGTTATACATCTGTGTGTGTTATACATCGATAAATACGGTAATTCAATAAGTCGCAAGAGCCTATTAGCCAGTGTGGGTTGACACTATTCACTGTGACTTTATGTTAGGCAAACTGCAGTTATAGAACTATTTCATGAAATGTTGAGTTTATGATGGCTTACTGTGACCAGGTAACCAGCAATATACAATTCATGCAGCTACAGAGGGCTACAGTAATAATTTGAAATGCGAGGTTCAGCTTTTGATTTATTCTCCAACACATTAAGGTCTATTTTTATAAAACTGTAAGGCCGCGTACACACGCGCGGACTGTTCGCCCAACTTTGTCCGCTGAACAGTGTTTGGGCGGACAGTCCGCTCGTGTGTGGGCTTTCAGCGGACAGTTTCAGCGGACAGTTTGACGAACAAGGTTTTTTGGAAATTCCGTAAAACTGTCCGCTGAAACCTTGTTTCAGCGAACAGTCCGCCCGTGTGTAGGCTTGTTCGTCAAACTAAGTTCCGCGCATGCTCAGAAAGGATTTACACGCCGAAAGTTATAATGCAGTGTATAGGACGTCGTATTTTTCGTCCCGTCGTACGTGCCGTTCACATCATCGCGCACGGTTTCAGCAAACTGTTCGTTCGTCGTGTGTGGCCATGTCCGTCCATGCTAATTTTGAGCGGACTGTTTGCCGAAACTGTTGGACGGACAAAGTTGGGCGAACAGTCCGCGCGTGTGTACGCGGCCTTAGACTGTCACAAGAATTTCCACAGCCATCACAAATGATCCACATTTTTCTGTAATATTTTTTTATCCTAGGACTGTCAGCTCTATCCAGTGGCCATAATACTGTATTTTCTTAATACCTTAATCAGGAAAGTACCGCATTATGGCCATTATCTTTATACATTGTCCTTATTAAAGTCCATAAAAAACAAGCATTATGAAAGTGAATCTGCAAATCCAAAATGAAAGTGCAATAGTGCTTCAGTGTCTCCCACCACCCGTCAAACAATGTGCTCACCTCTTATTTTGACCTCTCGTACTAGGTCAATTCACGCTTTTCCCCTATGCTGGGGCATGCATGGTGGGTTCCTCCTCCTCCTTTGTTCCACTGGATATCCTAAATGTTGTACTTCTTAATTAGGTGTATGGCCCTTGAATGCCGCGATTACTTCATTAGGTGATTCATATAAAAAAAAAATGGGGGGGGGAGTGTAATAGTTTCAATAAAAAGGTTTATTAAAAAACGGTAACTTACATTCACAGTAAAAACATACGGCTACAAAATAATCTGACAGGGGGGCTTGGAGGCTCCCACGTCACTTCTGGTATCGCCGGCGTCACTTGGCTCCACGCCACGCGTATTGTCACGGTCACATGACTTCCCCAGGAGTTTAAATTATTTTGCACATTGTGGGAACTTTTTTGGTTGTGTGCAGCCACCCATTATAAGATACAACTTAACATATGATACACTACAAGGTAGTGCGGGATAATTAATTTACTTTTTTCATGCACTATCTCGATCTATATACCTATATATTTTTCTCAGACCTGATTTTAATCTGACTTACAGATTCTGTCCCTCCCCTAGCCTGTAAATAGGCAGTAAAAGACTCAGACTGATAAGTGCCTCTCTTTGTCACTGAGCTCACTCTTCCTATCAGAATATTCCTGTTAGCACGAGAGAAATGTAGCACAACTAATCAGCTCATTGAACTGCTTCTCTCCCAGCCTAAGCTCTACTGTACAAGGATTTTACCAGGTCAAATTCAGTTTAATAAAAAATGCACTTATTGATGTACACATTATACTGTATGAATGAATACAATGTTATATTGACTTTCATCTTTTACATTTTTTGAATTTTTTTGTAAATTATTTGTTTTGTCATTGTAGCTATAGCATAGAGTGCAATGCAACGCATACAGCATAAGTAATATTTTTATTTAGGCAAGGCTTTTTTTTTAATAATATTTAGTAATAATCTCAGTATGCAGAGCTACAGACACTGATGAATGCTATCTTTATAAATCACTTGTGATAAAACACTGTGATAAATACAAAAAACATAAAAAGGGATACAAATTTGGATTACTTTATGTTTCCCCCTTTTAATGCTTTTCTTTAATAACTATAAGTTATTACAGCAAGAAAAATAATGTCAGCCAGTAAAAACTTCAGTTCCCAGTCCATTTCATGATTAATGCTTCTCACCAAGGGCATGTGCCTATACTGCAGTATAAACTTTCCTCTGTATGCCAAGCTAGCCTTCAACCTAATAGCAAAATAACCCCATCCATTACAAAAGTGGGACAGAAAGGGGCTATCACAGCAAAGAAAAAAGGAAACCATAATGAGTAAAGCTTAATGAGTATATAAAAAATAATTAAAAATGTGGTCACTGTGCTGAAAAAGATCTCAGAAATGTACTTACAGAAAGGGATCCATGGAAAATGACTTCCCCTATTGACTATGTGGTCTATAATTCATAGGAGGATAAGTCCCAAGTGGGCAATGAATTCACTAGCAATTTCCACACTGGTAAGCTTATTTCTATCAAGGATACATTTCATTTAGTATTACCATGCACAATGAAAAATGTATTCTAAATAAATTATGCTTGACTTAAATAAAGATTTAAAATGCAATAAACGGTATGCTAGTGACTTCTCAAAAAAGCTGTTCTTTCATCTGTATTCTTGGATTGAGTATTTATAATTGTAAGCTTTTGTTTCTTAACTGTCTGGAATTTAAAGTGATATTATGCACTTAATTTTTAAGCACTGTTAGTAGGTAGTTTAATCACTTCTTTATTTTAAAATTTTGCCCATGTCCCTGTTAAGCTGGTGGCTCCTTTCCCTTGCAGCCACCCTTTGAAGTCATCCTTGCATGCATGGACTAGAGTTGTGTCTCCCTACAGTGTGCATCAATAGGAACACACAGCCACATAGCCTAGGATGGTAAGACACCCCCCCACTTCTCCAAACTAACAGACTGTCTTGAAACTGCACTGTCAACTGTTACCTGTGTTGTGTGAGAGTTCAGGGAAGCAGCACTAAGAGAGCAGCAGCCAGAATCATTGAAAGTTTTAAAATGTGAGGGAGGCGCCTGATGTGGGCGCTTCACATGTGCAGCTGCTAAGCCTGTAGACCCAAGAAGCTCCCCCCGACATGCAGCGGTGAAGGGATGATATTAACCCCCCCCCGGTTATCTTCCAGCGAAAACCCGATCAAGAGGTCCTGGAGCTCTTTCCTTCTGCTGTGCATCCCCATTGGGTGGATGGCGTCGCAGATAGTCCCTCCACTGGCCGGTGGAGTGAAGCGGAACGATCATAGACACAGTGCTGGGGGAGAAGGCAGCACAAGGTGTGCAGGTTGACTTGGAAGAGCGTGGCCACAGAAAGAAGCTACAGAGAGGGGCAGTCCCAGGATGCAGGTCTATGGTCCGTTGGCAGTCCATCCCCCCAGATCGTAGCATGCCATTCACTGGCACACAGCCATACAGCTCAGCTCTGCAGTGAGGGAACGGTAGCCATGAACGGAGGAATGTGGTTGATGCCACTGTATGAAGATAGCTGTCTGCACGCTTAGAGAGTTAGCCTGGGGAGCTGACAGTCTGGGGGGGCCTCCTCTCCTCTTTTTGTTTCTCCATCTCCCTATCATCTATCTACCACTATCTACCACTATCTCCATACTATCTATCTTAACAGCAGCATCTCCCTGCGGCAAAATCCATCCAGCTTGAGCGGTGAGTTAAACACTGATATATGTGAAAATAAATGAAATGATATTCAAGTTGAAAGTGTGTATGTATTAAACCCGGATATCTACCTAGCGGCAAGTAGAGTAGAAACCGAAAGTGGATTAAGTAGATGACAAAAGAACTGTTAGCAGGCACGTCCCTACAGTATTAGAGATGTTTTAATGCACCTACAGACAATGGGATACTGGCTTTCAAGAAGATATACTTGCATATGAGCTGTTATCTAGTCCCTAAGGGATAAGTGGTAGATCCGACTCCACTTTTTTTGTTCCGAGTCATTTTGTCGAATTGAACCGAACTGAACTGATCTGAACTGTGGCTGAGCTGGTTTCAAATAATTCTGTGTTTATCGGTTAACTGGCCAGGAGGCAGAGGAGAAAAGGGGAGAGACCACCAAAAGGAAATTTAGAAAATTAGATCTGTGTTAAGCTCTCTGGCAGCAACAGGGTAAGGGGGAGGTGGTAGGCCAGGCCTTTCCCAAGATTAAGTAAAGCAATATTAAGACAATATGAGTAGTAGACATGTGCAAAAGGAAAAAATTAGTTTAGTTTCGTTTCGTTTTAATTCGTTAATTAATTAATTTCGTTTAGTTATATTAGTTAAATTAGTTTCATTCGTTTTCGGATTTCGTTTCGTTTTCTACTGAATTAGAAAAATCGGTCGCATTCAAAAATATTTCAACCAAATTCGAAAATATTTCTACCGGATTCGAAATGATTTCAACATGATTCGAAATTATTTCAACTGCATTGGAAACTATTTCAACCGGATTCGAAAATATTTTGTGACCCGACTTTAGGGCCATGTATCTCGGGGTCACTTGGTGATAGAAACCCCAAATTTGGAGATGTTGTAGTGCTAGCACCAAGTGACCCCGAGATTCATGGCCCTAAAGTCGGGTCACAAAATATTTTCGAATCCGGTTGAAATAGTTTCCAATGCAGTTGAAATAATTTCGAATCATGTTGAAATCATTTCGAAAATATTTCAACCAAATTCGAAAATATTTCTGCCGGATTCGAAATGATTTCAACATGATTCGAAATTATTTCAACTACATTGGAAACTATTTCAACCGGATTCGAAAATATTTTGCGACCCGACTTTAGGGCCATGTATCTCGGGGTCACTTGGTGCTAGAAACCCCAAATTTGGAGATGTTGTAGTGCTAGGTCTACTGTGTTTGCATACTAATTTGGGGCTTCTAGCTATAAGTCCTGAGATACGTGGCCCCAAAGTCGGGTCACAAAATGTCATTCTTTGCTGCAGAAAAGTACTTGGCATATTGCCCATATCTGGGGTCACTTGGTGGCAGGTGACGTGGCAAGTGGACAATCCACAACTTGGCTATGTGACACTCGTGGCCGGTCACATGGCACTCGTGTCAGGTCATGTGGCACTCGTGGCCGGCCATATGGCAGGTCACGTGGCACTCGTGGCCGGCCACGTGGCACTCGTGGCAGGTCATGTGGCACTCGTGGCAGGTCACGTGACACTTCCCTTGGTGGGGGAAATCGCTTGCGAATCAGACAAAAATTGCACACGTTCGAGTACACTCGGATAGTTTGATAACTCCCTCTGTATCCTGGTAACGTGAGAAGTTTCTGGATGATAGCTGTGGAGCTATGCTGATGGCAGCATAAATATTGATACTGCCCCATCCTATCCTAGAGAGGCATGCTCTGAAGGTGGGCTGAGTGACTGTATTTATCCTGGGAGCACCCAGACCTCTGGGTCTTGTCCCAGAGTGGAGGAGCCCAGCCTGAGAGAGGCACGCTGCCCTTTCAGTTACAATCTGCCATGAGGAGGCCTCAGGTGGGTGGCCTGAGGGATGAATGCTGAGACCCTGATGCTTAGAAGAAGTTGACTGAGGGGAACTGCCTGCCATAGATCGGTCTGGCATCACTGGAGTGCATCATTTTGGAAGGGGCTCCATCTGTCCATGGGCCTTGTAAGTACAGACATTGAAAGATCTTGGGGACCTTATACTTTAGCTACCCCTCTGATGTCTAGTTATAGTCAGCTGTGGGTCTGTTAAAAGGGATACTGGCTGGTGTCTTGAAGAGCTCTGTCCAGACACTTTCCTACTTAAAGGGGCTTTGCTCTAATTAGTCTACTACTTAAGCTGAAGTCTACTGTATGTTTTTAGCACGGACTTCACTTTAATGTCGTTTTAGCTGCGCTATTTGGCCACTAGCGGAGTGCTTTGTAGCGGCGCTTTGCTGGCGATTTGGCAGCGCTGCCCCATTGATTTCAATGGGCAGGGGCGCTACATTGCTGCAAAGATGCTGCTTGCAGGACTTTTTTTACCATTCTGTAAGCGCACCGCTCCAGTGTGAAAGCACTCGGGCTTTCACACTGGAAAGACAGGAGAGGCTGATTATAGGTGCTATGCAGGCGCTATTTTTAGTGCTGTAGCACCTGTAAAGCTCCTCAGTGTGAAAGTAGCCTTATGCCACGTACACACGACCAGACTTTTCGTCAGCAAAGGTCGGACAGAACAAATCCGTTGGACAATTCAATCGTGTGTGGGCTTCATCGAACCTTTGCTGTCCAAAAATCTGACGGACTTTAGAAGTAGAACATGTTTCACATTTTTTCGCCGGAACTCCGCTGGACCCAGTTCCTATTAAGACATCCGCTCGTGTGTATGCTAGTCCGATGGACAAAAACCAACGCTAGGGCAGCTATTGGCTACTGGCTATGAACTTCATTATTCTAGTCCAGTTGTATGTCATCACATTCTAATTTGCCGGACTTTGGTGTGATTGTGTGTGGCCAAGTCCGTTCATTCGGAAAGTCAGTCGGAACTCCTCCGAAAGTCCGTCCAGAAGACCATCGGACCTAGTCCGTCGAAAAGTCCGGTCGTGTGTACGCGCCATTACTGTCACGCCCACTGACGCTTTATTTTTTAGGTAACTTTTTTAGGTTCTTTTAAGTTAAACTGCTCTCCATAACTATTTATATATTGGTAACGACAGAAGTTTGAAAGTCTGATTGAGCCACTGCAACAATATTTTTTCCAGTATAATTTCCAGTCTAATATGTGCAGAATAAAACTAAACTTTTTACTTGTGTACAAGGGAGAAGATTCAGAAAGAATAAATAATATACAATAATCCTCCTGGCACTTCAAGATCCTATTGCGGGAGATAAGTGCATATCTAAAAGTTTTATGGCATTGCAATACATGCAGTAGAATAAAAGACTACAACATAATTGAAAAAAATGTAATGTACAAAACCATAGGAATTATCCAATAGTGAATGTTAATGACATCAAGACCACTTATTGACCATTTATTGACAGACCTCTATATGTTAATTTTTAATCATGTGATACCATTATTTAGAAAGCATAAAAAGAGAGATCTTGGGAAAGTCTAACTTCTGTTGTGTTTACATTATTTGAGGTTGTACTGGAAGATGATATACAATATATTTAAAAGTATAAGCTAATATTTGAAAATCTCCAAGGCATCATTAAAGAGGAAGTAAACCCTGGTGGGTTTTACTTGCTCTTTATTTCCCTGCAAAGGTAAAGTATAATGGGCTAGTATTCAGCAGTCAGCAGATCGTGAGAGCCATGACATTGTCCTGCAGTCTATCTGTATAGCTGTCTGACCCTACCTTTGATACCAGCAGGCATTTACTGAATGACTGGAAGCTCAATGAACTTCCTAGGGTGCCCACTGCCCAACCTTGCCTTGGTAGTTCATTGAGAACTACATGCCCACAGCCATAAAGGCTGTCAGTACTTGTCGTTTTCACATTCACAGAACACTGTGAATGAAGGGTGTTTTTTTTTAGCTTGTGACAACTAGTGGGGGGAAAAGATCTCCCACTCACTGTCAAAATGTGAGATCAGAGGAGTGTGGAGGCTGGTGCATCTATAATATATTACATGTTACACCCTGAATATTGGCGTAACCTGTAACATGTTTCCTTTAAGTATATGTCTGGCATGATCTGCTTTCATGGGGGAGGTAAGCTCAAATCTGGATATTGAATGACGTTGATGTATTTGAATTTTGTAAAACAAATGTGATGGTTGTGGGCGAGGCTTTCTCGCACTGGTAGAGTACCTCTTCTTGTGTACATGCTCACTAATGTCTGGGACCAGGTAGGGCTGCGGTCATGTGGATTCAACATTAAGGTAGGCTCCCACTTAGAAGTGAGCAGTACATCCTGTGCAGCTATGCAACACATGAAACTCCCTCCTGTGAAGTATTCTGTCCCACAGTGGAGGACTGCGGCACACCTTGTCCTCCAGAATTTAGCATTTAGAGGGGAAGACCGCTGAGCCTTTGTCCTGCTCCATCAGTCTAGCATTACTCTGCCATCTCACTTCCAGTGACAGAATGGGGTCCCACTGTGCATTAGGCGTGGACCTCTTGTATCTGCATTCTCACCAGTTCATGGTTACCTGTAGAAACTGCACACTTTTCGATAACTCCTCTGCTGAGTTAACCTTTCTTTGTGGCATAGGTGCTTCCAGGCCCCGTTCTTCTAGATACGCCATGTATGTTCATATTCCCCTTTTGTAATGACTTCAGATCATATCAAAAACAGTTGTTGAGACTTTACTGAAAATCTCAGCAATAAAATCCAACAGTGCAATCACAGTATGCATGCCATGGCTGAAAACCCCCCACAGGATGGAGGGCAGAGCCCAGAAATGTCTGGGAAAATGCAGAGGCCGGATTAACCAACAGGCAAGCTTTAAAATTCAGCACTTTGAAGGGATGTAGAGAAGAGAAGACTGCAGATAGACAGGTACAACTTCTGTAGGAAGATTTGTTTCATCTCTGTGTATCAGCCGAGGCCAGTCACTTCACTGGGTATACGTAAAGGTTTACAAGCACTTTAGTGGAACAAAACAATGCCACCATATGCCAAATGACAGGTATACAATACAACTTCTTGTCATGTATGAAAAGGGAAATAATAGCATATTATATGGATACAGTATTTTTCCTGTAAAAGTCACTTGTAAAGCCATATTTTGAATAAACAGGGCACCCTGCTTAAAGGAAAAATATAGCCAAAGCTTTTTTTTAATAGGCTTAAAACATAGGATGTTCAGCAGGAACCAGCTGAATCTTGATTTGTCTATGGCCAGCTTTCAAAAATGTATGTAACATGGATGATTTTTCTAAAAAAAGCTTTTTTTTTACTGACCATGTTTCATCAGCACACATTTACACGTTCAGAGAGCATGAAGAAAGTTTGGAAATGGAAAAGGAGCCTTATGCCCTGTACACATGATCGGTTTTCCTGTCGGAATAAACTCTGAAGGTTTTTCTGACGGAATTCCGCTGAAGCTGTCTTGCGTACAGACGGTCACACCAAATTCCGACTGTCAAGAATGCGGTGTCGTACAACACATACGACGGAACTAGAAAAAGGAAGTTCAATATCCAGGGCGCCACCTTTTGGGCTCCTTCTGCTAATCTCATGTAGAAGTTTGGTTAGAGACGATTTGCGTTTTTCAGATTTTTGCTTTTCAGATCGTTTGAACTGCTGTTCAGTTTGTGCTTGTGGGTTTGTATCTGGTTTTCAGTGCATGTAGTCAGTTCCTATCTGTTTTTCAGTGTGTTCTTGTCCTCGTTGCTGATTTTCTGCTCTCTCTTAACAGGCCTTGCTGTTCTTCAGTGCGTTCTGTTAAGTTCGTTCTGACCAGCTGACCGTTTTGAAACCATGTTGCGGGTACGTGCTCGTATAGTTCGTGCTGTGTGGGGGCTTGGTGTTGGGGTTCATACTTTGACCCAAGTCCAGTCCATGAAGAGGGCGAGGAGGAGTTCATTGACCAAGAATTGGTTACTCCAGTGTGACCAATTCTCTCATATGCCTCTGCTGCGTGAAATTCAGGAGAAAAATCCTGATGATTTCAGGAACTTTCTCCTGATGACTGACTTTGTTGGCTTTGCTCACCCCTTATATTATGAAGCAGGACACCTGCATGTGGCAAGCCATCACTACGGAGCAGAGGCTAGTTACCATCTTGCGGTACTTGGCGCCTGGGAGAAGTCTACAGGACCTCAAGTTCTCTGCGGGCATCTCCCCCCCCAGGCTCCTGGGATCATTATTCCAGAGACCTATTCTGCCATCATTCAGGTCCTGCAGAAGGACTATATTAACCACTTGCCGCCCGCCCTATTACAAATAGACGGCGGCAAAGTGGTTTCATAATCCTAACCGGACGTCATATGACGTGATCAGGATTATGAGCCGCTGCGCGCCCCCGGGGGCGCGCATCGCGGCGATCGTTGTTGCGGGGTGTCAGTCTGACACCCGGCAACTACGTTCTCGGTAAAGAGTCTCCGACGGAGACTCTTTACCACGTGATCAGCCGTGTCCAATCACGGCTGATCACAGTGTAAATGGGAAGAGCCGGTGATCGGCTTTTCCTCACTCGCGTCTGTCAGACGCGAGTAGAGGAGAGCCGATCGGCTGCTCTTCTGACAGGGGGGGTCTGTGCTGATCGATTATCAGCACAGCCCCCCCGAGGATGCCCACACTGGACCACCAGGGACGCCACCAGACCACCAGGGATGCCCAGCAGAGGTAATCCTCCCTAGACCACCAGGGATGCCAGTCAGGCACAATGGATGCCAATCAGTGCCCATAATGGATGGCAATCAGTGCCCACAATGGGCATCACTGATTGGCATGCATTAGTGTTTGGCACTGATTGGCATCCATTAGTACAGTATAACACCTGTGTTGCTAATGAGTGCCCACCTGTGCTGCTAATGAGTGCCCACCTGTGCCGCTAATGAGTGCCCACCTGTGCCACCTATCAGTGCCCACCTGTGCCGCCTATCAGTGCCCACCCATGCCCATCTGTGCCGCCTACCAATGCCCATCTGTGCCGCCTACCCATGCCCATCTGTGCCGCCCATCCATGCCAATCCGTGCGAGCTATCAGTGCCAATTTGTGCCACCTATCAGTGTCCATCCGTGTCGCCCATCCATGTCGCCTATCCGTGTCGCCTATCAGTGTCGCCTATCAGTGTCGCCTATCAGTGCCGCCTATCAGTGCCGCCTATCAGTGTCCATCAATGCCACCTCATCAGTGCCACTTCATTGGTGCCCATCAGTGCCGCCTTATCAGTGCCCATCAGTGTAGCCCCATCAGTGCCTATCCGTGAAGGAGAAAACATACTTATTTACAAAGTTTTGAAACTGAAACAAAAAAAAACATTTTTTTTTTCAAAATTTTCGTTTTTTTTTTATTTGTAGCACAAAAAATTAAAACCGCAGAGGTGATCAAATACCACCAAAAGAAAGCTCTATTTGTGGGAAAAAAATGATAAAAATTTCATTTGGGTACAGTGTAGCATGACCGCGCAATTGTCATTCAAATTGCGACAGCGCTGAAAGCTCAAAATTGGTCTGGGCAGGAAGGTGTTTAAGTGCCCTGTATTGAAGTGGTTAAGGTAAGTTTTCTCCTTTAACATCACATTCTATGTATTTAATATTTGCTAATGTATTGTATTTATTTCATCATTCCCTAATTACCATGATTGGAATATGTTGTGAATGTCCCCTTTGTCCTCATGCATGCTGTAAGCTTTTAATGCTCCTTTTTGGCCTGCATGCATATTTGCCTTTACTAACCTCCCCGGCATGCTATCCTAGGCCCATATACACCTATAGCCTAGTCGCTTAACAATGTATTTTGCCAGCTCCATTGTAGTGCTTTACCCTAAACACCCCCTAAAATGTGGACAAATGTTATGTGTGTCCTTAAATTCAGGCAGAGTGCCATAGGCTTTTTTTTGGCTCCCAAACTCAGCTAGAACCCCCCCCCCCCCCCCAAAGTTTTTACAATGGGCCATCAGAGGGGGTGAGGAATCTGATAAGTGGACCTTAGATTTTTGTCTTGAAATACTCTTTAACCACTACAATACAGGGCACTTTTGCCCCCTTCCTTCCCAGCCGAATTTTCAGCTTTCAGCGCTCTCGCAATTTCAGTGACAATTGCACGGTCATGCTACGCTGTACCCAAATGAAATTTATATCATTTTGTTTGCACAAATAGAGCTTTATTTTGGTAGTATTTATTCACGACTCGGTTTTTTATTTTTTGCAATATAAGCCAAAAAATTGCGTAAATTTTGAAAAAAAACAATATTTTCTTCTTTCTATTTTAAAAGAAATCCAATAAAATCGAATTTTGTCATAAATTTAAGTCAAAATTCTGCTACATGTCTTTGGTAAAAAAAAAATTTGGTTAAGTGTATAATAATTGGTTTGTGTGATCACGGACATATGTACGCAAATGATCATGTACAGATGTGTGCAGGTGATCACGGACATATGTGTGCAGATAATCATTGGGACATGTGATTTTATTATTGGGGACATGTGTTTTTATTATTTGGGGACATGTGTGTTTTGGGGATATGTGTGGGGACATTGTGTTTACACTGTGTTTTCACTAGGTTGGTGATCAGTGAGTAAAAAGCTGTGAGATCACCAGCCGGCTGCAGCGATCCGCTCTCCTCTCCTCAGCGACAACTTTCGTGTGAGGAGAGGAGAGCCGATTGCCTAGCAACCGGCTGTTTGTTTACATCACATGAGGGCTGTGATTGGACACGGCCGTCATGTGATCAGGAGGGCCAATCACAGAGCCCTCCTGCCGATCCGAGATGTGCGGTGTCCGGGTGACAAGAGCGCATCGGGATCGCGCCGCTGCGTGGGCACGCGCACGCGCGATCCCCCTACTTCTGAAGGATGTTCAGGAACGTCCAGTCAGAAGTAGAGGGCTCCCACCCGGCCGTATATATACATTGGCCGGGTGGGAAGTAGTTAAAAAAAAAATTATACTGATGTCGTTTTTTTTCTGTTTTGACTCTACAGTTCCGTTCAATGCCACAGGAATGGCAGACTGTGGCATCTCATTTTGCCGACTGTTGGGACTTTCCCAACTGTAGAGGGGCTATAGATGGGAAGCACGTCTACATTGTGCCACCACCCCATTCGGGCTCTTACTATTCTAACTATAAGGGGTTTAATAGTATAGTGTTAATGGGGGTGGTGTCGGAGCAATATGAGTTCCTCTATGTGGATGTGGGGAAGAATTGCTGGATGTTAGATGGAGGAGTCTTTGCCCAGACAAAGTTTTACCAATGTCTCTAGACTGGTGGCCTGGCATTGCCACCTGATGCGGACAACGTGGAAGGACTCCCGTTCGTCTTTATTGCTGATGAAGCGTTCGGTCTGGGCAAGCACCTGATGAGGCCATTCCCCCAAAGGACCCTCACCCAGGAGAGGAGAGTTTTTAACTCTGGCCAGAGCGAGAAGAGTCATTGAGAGTACCTTCGGGATAATGGCCAGCCGGTTCTGCCTGTTTCTGACAGCAATCCATATGGCGGACTACAAAATCAACCACATCATATTATCCTGCTGCATATTGAAAAATTCTTTAAAGAAAAATGCCCAAAATTATATTGCCTCAGTTGGGCCTGAGGCGATACTTCCTGAGAATCCCCCCTGATGGGCCTGGATACCAGCCGTCCTGGCTTGGCACCCCAAAGCGCCCATGAAGTTCGGCAGAAATATGTAAATTATTTTACAGGTAGGGGGACCATTGCTATGCCAGGCAATGTGTAAAAAATGTTTTAATTAAAAAAAAAAAGATCTTATAAAATCTTGAATTTTCCTTTAGTAAATAAGCCCCATTGTCACTGTAAACACAAAATTACTTCAAAAACTGGTATTGACCATTGAAAGAAGAAGCCACACATTGTTGATTAGCAAAGTTTTTACTCTGTGCACATTCACATGTGCGTTAGAAAAGTTTGATGTAAATGTATTTATTTTTTTCTCAATTTTTTTATAGTTATTTTGGTATAAACACGCATGTTTAGAAACATAACATACAAAACTGTGGAACTTACAAATTTCAACGTAGAAAAACTGAAGGCAATATCAGACATTATAGTGTCAAAAATGTCTTGATATTGCCTTCATCAGATGGGGTGATGTCACCACTGTAAAGCCAAATTTTGAAGATGCCCACAATTTGGGAGTCAAAATAGGTATTTCCCTTCTGATCCCATTCCTAATGTCAATGTGTGCTATCTCCTATCATGGGGGGGGGGGGTCAATGGACATGTTTTGGGGTTGCAACCCCTTCCTCTCACCTACTAGAGTTACGAGGAAGGGGTTGCACCCACAAAACGCATACCGTATTTATCGGCATATAACACGCACTTTTTCCCCCTTAAAATCGGGGGAAAGTCGTGGGTGCGTGTTATACACCGATCCCCACTGTCTGTGAGTCTAAAAGACCGAGCGCAGCCGAAAAAGACAGATCGCCGCAGAAAAAGATCAAGCCGTCTGCTCAGCTCCGCTCGTAGTCCCGCCTCCCTGCTGTTTCTGGAGCGAGCGCTGCCGAAAAAGACCGAGCCGACTGTACTGTGTACTCGGCTTGGCTAGGCTTGCAGTCCTGCCCATACTGGGCGGGACTGGGAGCCGAGCCAAGCTGAATACACAGTAGAGTCGGCTCGGTCTTTTTCGGCAGCGCTCGCTCCATAAACAGCAGGAAGGAGGGACTACGAGCGGAGCCGAGCAGAAGGCTCAGTCTTTTTCGGCGGCGCTCGCTCGGTCTGTCTCGGTGGCGGGATATTTAAACAAATGGGCAAGACTGCAAACGGTGCTGGGCAAACTGGAAATGACACTGGCAAGCTGCAAATGACACTCTGCAAGGCTGCAAACAGCGCTGGGCAAGCTGCAAATGATGCTGGGCAAGCTGCAAATGACACTGATCATTCTGCAATGATGGACAAGGTTGCAGATGCACACTGATAAGGCTGCATTGACGGGCATTTAAATGTAAGTTTTTTTTCCCTTAAACTTCCCTTCTAAAACTTTTTTCCTTAAAATGCCCTCCTAAACTTGGGGTGCGTGTTATACGCCGGTGCGTGTTATACCCCCGATAAATACGGTACATCGATATCCCCTGGTGGCAGATAGCACATGTTGACACACCATGTGCATCTTCAAAATTTGGCTGTTTAAATGTCAAAAAGAAGTTTTGGTAAGTCCAAGAAATGGAAAAATGACATAGCTTTTGGAAGAAATTCAGATTCTACACAACACATCAATCATGTTCTTCATTTGTTGTTCCATAACATTGAGTTTCTTCCTTATGATGTCAATTTCACCATTCCACACCATGATGTCCTGGATTAGGATTTGTGCACTATCACTTGTGAAATGTTCATCTTGCTTTTCAACAACCAGCACACATTTGATTAAAAACATGTATTTAGAAATATGCATGCATACAAATAGGGGTGACAGACACTCACCTGTTGTGGTGATAATCTCACCGAATTCCTCCACCTTTCCTTCCCCCAGATCCAAACAGGTGTGTTTTTGTTCTGAGTTTCCCTTCTTTCTCAGGTGGGGGGTTCTTGGTGTCCCCTGAGTGGTGTCCTCTGAGTCTTTTTTCCCCTATGAGAATGAAACAAAAGGTATACTTAGCACACAGATTTTTGAGTCCAGAAACAGGAATATGAAATATTGCTGGGAAGTGGGATACAATTGTCTGTTTTGGGCAGAGTTCCAAGCTGAAGACCTGATTTTTTACCTTACCCAAGCTGGAATTCTTACCTTTTTCTGTCAATTTTCACAGATGGAGACACCCCAAGTATCCACTGGAGCACTGTGTGGGACACCTTCAAAAGTTTGTTCTTGTGTCCCATACTAGTGCTCCTGGGTGCAGATGTGTAAACAGCTGCTGAGTGTCCTCTCCTTACATTACACTGAATCAAGCTTGCATTTCATTCTAGTTACAAACACATCTAGAGATCAATGTCTCAAACTTATTTTTAGACAAATAGGCATGATCAAATGTATTTAACCTGTATCTGCCCAAAACATCGTATTTAATGAGCGAACAATGTTTCCTACGACCGATTAATGTGCCCACAAACATGAGAGTCACCATTTTAAACTGTACAAAAGTAACAAAAATAACATGGCGCAGCATGCAAGTAATAATAATAATCGGAACATGCGACTACTTAATTTTTAGAAGCACTTTCTTGATCCTTCTATACTGATCCTGCTCCCTCAGTTTTAGGTCTGACCAGCGTTTCCTTATTTGCTCCTTTGATCGTCATACCCCAAAATTTGTGTGCAGACTCTTCACAACTTTCATCATGATTTTGTCCTTTCTCACATTCGAGTTGGTGTGCAGTCCATTCTTACCATCATAGTCATTCCTCCTCAAAATGTCCACCATCTTCTCCATCTCGAGAAAAGCCATATTTGAGGCCTCAAATCTTCGTCACCGGGATTGGGACGTTTCAGCCTACGTGCTTTCCTCCTCCTCGTTATGACTCCAATCACACATCTGATGTGTCTCTGCCATGTCGCTCCTACTGCGCATGGAAGAGAAGGGGCGAGGAATATTCTAGAAAGAACGCCAGGGGTGGGCGAAGTTTCACACATGCGCAGTGTATATAAAGTTAACACACGTGTGTCGTACGTGCGTTCTGTGTGCAGAGGAAGGACGAATGTTCTAAAGAAGGTAACATTTTAACTTGGGATATCAGTGGCCTATACTGCTTCAAGATTGAGGCCTATATTGGGATAAGATTATGAGAGTTTAGGCTGACATTAGTGTTTTTGCCTTGTGTATTGTCTTACAGCAAATACGAATCACTTTAAGGACCCAGAATTCATGGCCAGTTTCATAGACAAATACAGGGAGGTGAGGAATTTGTGGGAGGTGAAACACAGCTTATATTATAATAAACAAGCTAGGAGGTCAACGCTGGAGAAACTTCTGGAATTTGTGAAGACTCAGGTCCCCGATGCAACTATTTTCTTGGAAAAGAAAATTGGAATCTTGAGGAACATGTATAAGAAGGAGCATAATAAGATTCAGAAATCATTCAGATCAGGAGCATCAGCAGAGCAAGTGTATGTTCCCAGGCTGTGGTACTTCAAAAAACTGCACTTTCTGGACAACCAGACTGAAGCCAGGGAATTACTTTCTACCCTTCCCTGCAGCCTTCCCTCCACCCTATCCTCAACTCCAGCAGAGGCTGACAAGGAACAACCTGGGCCTTCCATCCTGGAAGAAGTGGATGCGCCCAGCTGGAGCCAGGTATAATATTTTTAGACATATTTATTGTCCTAATATTAATGATGTTAACTAGGTGTTATAATTGATAACAAATTAATGATTTAAAATAAATAGATTTACATATCAATTGACAGTAGTGGGCAAAAATATTTGGGACAAGAATGAAAAATGCTGGGGTCAGAATGATAGTCTTTTCTATTTATTAACATTCAAATTGCAAGTCATGAGCTGAAAATTGTGTGTGATTGATGAAGCAAAAACTAAAATGATGTCCCTTTTTTATACACAGGATGTATAAAAGTGGCAGCCAGGATTAGTGTGTGATTAGCCAGAAGTTGGGCGGGACCAGTGCCAGCAAGGAGGAGGCTGGGCCCAGTGTCAGCCAGGAGGTGGGTGGGCCCAGTGGCCTCACCCAATGACAGGTGCCTCCCCTCTGCATTACAACAAAAAGGCCCAGGAAGGGGACGATGACAGAGGAGGCAGCACTGGGCCTCATTAGGGAAGCAAGTGATGTCCTCAGAAGCCCCCCAACGCTGAAGAGGCCTATGGCTGCTATCTAGCCACTAGATTGCAGAAATTGGAGGAGGGACAATGCCTCCTCTGTGAGGGAATTTTTGCTCAGGCACTTCAGAAGAGGTTGAGGGGACAGCTGACTGAGAACAGCCATATATGTGAGCTCACCCATCCTCCTCCTCCTGCCACAAGTCCACCTCCAGCGCCACAGCCTCCAAGGAAAGGTGCAGGGAAGCATGGAGGGAAGGCTGCAGTGAAGAGAAGAAAGTGATGACCTGGCTTCAGTCTGGTCTGACAGAAGACACAGGCTGGTGTAGTCCCACAGCCTGGGAACATAAATGTCATCTGCTGCTGGTCCTGATGTCTGGGAGTCCTGGACCAGATTGGGCTCCAAATTATATGGACTCCTCAAGCTAACAATTTTATTTTCCACAGACTTAATGTGTGCTCTGGGGGCCAAAAGGCTTCGCAAATTCCAAAAGTTTCTCCAGCGTTGCCTTCTCTTTATTTTGTTACCCAGAATAAATGGAGATTTTATTTTCAGAAAATACTTGCCTATGTGTTTTTCTACAAAAAGGACAGTTTGCTTGTGAGTAGGCAGGTACATTTCAAAAAGACAATGTCAAATTAACAAGGGACACCATCCTCCTTGAGGTTAAAAAATACAAGATAATAATGTTATTGTGGATACATAAAAAAAAAATGTATATATGGAGATCACTAGAAAATAATTTTTCAATAATCCAAAAAAAAGGAGATCTTGATGAAATAAAAAAAAAAGATGACTATAAAAAATAATTCTAAACATTGTTATGGATATCTGGCTTTAAAAAAAATAAAGATTATTCATGAGATCACGAGAAATAATAAAGAAATACGTTTGTGAGCCCTCTGTGTGAATATCAGCAGCAAAACAACTTCATTATTCTAGCATTATAAAGAACAAAAGAATGCGCTGCATCAAAAGATCACAGAATTTGCTGTGTGAGGAATGTGCTATCTCCATTACAAATGCTAGTTTTACCACACCGATCGCTTCTGTCTCGTACTTGCTTCATAGCGTGCGTCGTTTTTGGTATGTCGGAACAGCATACAGACGAGGGTTTTCCCGATAGAAATTTGTTCCCTCGGAAAAATATAGAACATGTTATGTTCTCTATCTAAGTCCGTCAGAATTTTCAATGCAAAAAGTCCGATGGGGCACACATACGGTCTGAATATACGATGAAATCTGACTTTTTCTGTTGGAAATTTCGACCGCATGTACGGGACATTAATCAGTGAATTTTGGTATTGATCTATGTAAATCAGATGTAGGGAACTGGCACTGCATTGGCACCAGTGGTAGCATGCCAATATAAGAGTTTCTAAATCATATATTATGATTTTGAAATAACTATATTTAGTTATTGGAAGACTCTTTGGTACATCCAGCTTCTTTTTAATATTTATGCTATTTCATTATTTTTGGACTATATGAAAATGTACAAACTTTAGTGCATTTGTATATTTGTATTATTGGTATATTTGAACTTCACATTAGCACCATCAGTCGGGGGGGATGCGACGGGCCGTATGTATCTCTGGGTCCCAAGGCAGCTGGTTCTGGGGCCGGCGCCACTCTCGTGGCCGTCCACTCATCCTGGCTCTTTTCACTAGCCTTGACGTCTGACAGTGCACCAGACTACTGTAGGCAGAAGACCTGGTCCTGCCTATTGTATGATCTCCTGCGCTAGCGTGAGTCAGCCAACCATGCTACTGGGATTGGAACCACACGCTCATGCTCCAAGTCTCAGGGAACCAAGCTGCAGGCACTCTCACCAAGCTTAACTAACCCTGCTGGAAAGACGGGTAACAATGTTCAGTGTGTGATCATCGTGAAGCCACGATCTCCCCTGTTCTTTTGTCCTACATTGAAGCAGGAACAAGATGTCAGCTGCTTGTGAAGGGGGAGGGGCTGGAAGAGTCCCCATCGACCTAATGTTGGCACAGGTGTCTCTGCAGGACCTGGTTCACTACCTGCAGATAAAGTGAGTTGTATATATTACCCTAGCCTGTCTGTTTACTGCCCTACCCTACCCTACCCCAGCCTGTGTATATACTGCCTTAGCCTGTGTATATACTACCCTAGCCTGTCTGTATACTGTCTGTATACTGCCCTAGCCTGTGTATATACTGCCCTAGACTATCTGTATACTACCCTAGCCTGTGTATATACTGCCCTAGCCTGTATATATACTACTCTAGCCTGTCTGTATACTGCCCTAGCCTGTCTGTATACTGCCCTTGCCTGTGTATATACTACCCTTGCCTGTCTGTATACTGCCCTAGCCTGTATATATACTTCCCTAGCCTGTCTGTATACTGTCCTATCCTGTATATATACTGCCCTAACCTGTGTATGTACTACCCTAGCCTGTGTATAAACTGCTCTAGCCTCTGTATCTACTTCCCCACCTTTCTGTATACTGCCCAACCTGTCTGTATACTACCCTAGCCTGTGTTTATACTTCCCTAGCCTGTGTATATACTACCCTAGCCTGCCTGTATACTACCCTAGCCGGTGTTTATACTGCCCTAACCTGTGTATATACTATCCTAGCCTGTCTGTATACTACCCTAGCCTGTCCATATACCTTCAGACCACGGCTGGCATGAGGAAGTGAGCCGGTGCCGCGACTATTTGTTTTCAGACCGGGTCCAGAGGCACAGGTGTGGGCCTGCGGACCACGGCTGAAGAAATAGGTGGAGAGGTGCTGCAAAAATCTCCACCATATACATGGGCAGGGAAAAGGGGGCAGAGTCAGGGGCAGAGCGAATGGGGGGGGGCGCAAAATTAGGTTTCGCCTAGGGTGTCAAAAATCCTTGCACCAGCCCTGCATGTTCCTTTGTATATAAAGTTAAAAAAATACTTTGAATACATTTGTATTCTCTTTGTGCCCTGACACAAGCTCAGTGTTGTCATTATTTATGGGGCTTACATGCTCAGAGTTTATCTTCTTGCCATCTATATATTAAAAGATTTTTTAGACTGTGTCTATCTTTCTTTAGGATCCTGTCTTTCACAAAGTATTTTACCACGCTGAATTCATTTATGCAGCTCTTATTGTATTTTTCGCATCTCTCAAACAATGAAAGTGTCCCTAAAGAATTATATTGTTGAATGCCATTTAGTCTTATCATTTATTGACTTTTTACATTAGAAGAAAGCTAGATAAGTTTATTTTTTCTTGAATGCTTGATGTCCATATAAATTGCATAATGCATTCAAAAGAGTTCTATGAAATATTCTATCTTATGTTTTGTCTTTTTTAAAATATTTCCTGCCTATCTATGTGTTGAAGCACAACCCTAATCCATTGGAAAACCTGCCTTCACCATGTACTTGTATTTTTATAGCTTAAACAAAATTGTCCTTTGTAACTGACATACTGAATTTCCTTATTGCAAATGTTTGTTTTAAATTTCACAATGTTTGGGATTTTCTTTTTTTTTGTGCAAGTAATCAGTTAGAGGAGGGGTGGTGGGAGGTTAATGTTTTACCCTAAGTTTTCTTTAAAAAATAGCATAATATTGACTGCATGCACAGTATTTTAGCACTTTTACTAGGTTGTATTTTGAAAGGACAGACAACAGTCAACTTTTATGAAAAAAACAACAGTTTTATTTCACATTTATTATTACAGAAAAAGCAGCAAAATACTGTAGTTCATGCATAGTATTTAAGCACTTTCACTAGGCCACATTTTGGAAAGGGCCGATACAAGGTAGAGTCTGTTTAAGCATGTGGCTACATTTTAAACAGGAGGAACAACAGACAGCTTTTAGACTAGAAATTTAAATTAAAGTACATTATTTCAATAAAAAGACAGCAAAATATTTTTGTGACTGCACACACAGTGTGACAGACCCAACTGGGACAGGGGCTTTAGGAAGGGACTGCAGAGCAGCCTCTTGCTTACTGACTATGGTCTCTGGCTTTTGAGGGGGCTCTATTCTTTTGGAGGTATGTGCCTGGGGGGACCTTTGGTGTGGTTTTGCTTTGGATTTCTGGTCCATGTCTCCCAAAACACATACTCTGGGAACCTAGGACCTGGATACAGATTTGGGGCCTCTGTGCCCAAACCATCAATGACTGCTTCACCCCCCTTCTAGACTCAGAGACTCTGAACATGTTAAAATAATCAGCTCAAAACAACCTGATGCTGGTGTCTCCTGCTGTTATGTGTAATTGTCAGGGCTGGGATGGGCTCAGTCCTTCCTTCTCAGAGCAGGCTGCTCAGCTGTCGGTTAATTGCCAGCTCTAAATCTTTCCACAGTGACCCACCTGTTTATGATATCCTGTTCGTCAGTCCTGCTGGTTACTTAAGCTGTTCAGTTCAGATCATCTCTGCCTTCGCCTTGGTCAACACATCCAGAGACTCTCTCCTGTGTACCTGTTGAAGACTCACTTGACTGACATCCCTTCTGGTTCCTGATCCTGCTTGCTGTTCCACTACGCTGATTTTCCGGTTTCCGGTACCCTGATCTCTGGCTCTCTGACATCCTGGCTTGGTTGAATATCGGTTCCGGTTACTGAACTATGGCTATGATTTGACTATGTTGCTCTGTTTACCTTTTACTATTATTAAACAAGTGTGATTTTAAAGTGATTGTAAGGGTTCGTGGATGTTTTTTAAAATAACAAACATATACTTACCTCCACTGTGCAGCTCGTTTTTCACCGAGTGGCCCCAAACCTCCTCTTCTGGGGTCTCCTGGTGGCTCTCATGGCTCCTCTCCACATCAGATAACCCCCTAGGACAAGCACTCTCCCGAGGGGGTTACTTGCGGGCACGCTCCCAAGTCCAGCAGTCAGCGTCCATAGCCACCGAATGTATGACTCGGCCCCGCCCCCCGCTGGCCACGTCATTGGATTTGATTGTCAGCAGCGGGAGCCAATGGCTGTGCTGCTATCAATCTATTAAAATCAAGAGCCAAGAATAGGATACATTAAGGTGAAAAAACACAAAGGTTTACAACCCCTTTAACTGCACTTCTGTCTTTGTCTGATTTATGGTTTCTGACAGTAATCTGTTTACAAAGGTGTTTTTCTTTCATTGTATAATTCCCCATTGTGGACCTCCTAAGTGTGAATTCCCCATTGTTGAGTCACCTATTGTTTTCTGTCTGTCTTCTAGTATTGTGTCCACTTTACCTCATTTCCAAACTATTGTGGGATGCTTTTGGGCTTACCGTATATACTCGAGTATAGGCCGACCCGAGTATAAGCCGAGGCCCCCAATTTACCCCCAAAAAACTGGGAAACCTATTGACTCGTGTATAAGCCGAGGGTGAGATATGCCTGTCCATCCCTGTGTGTGTGTGTCCATCCATCCATCCATCCCTGTGTGTGTGTGTGTCCATCCATCCCTGTGTGTGTGTGTGTGTCCATCCATCCATCCATCCCTGTGTGTGTGTCCATCCATCCATCCCTGTGTGTGTGTCCATCCATCCATCCATCCCTGTGTGTGTGTCCATCCATCCATCCATCCCTGTGTGTGTGTGTGTCCATCCATCCATCCATCCCTGTGTGTGTGTCCATCCATCCATCCATCCCTGTGTGTGTGTGTGTCCATCCATGTGTGTGTGTGTGTGTGTGTGTGTGTGTGTGTGTGTGTGTGTGTGTGTGTGTGTGTGGCCTTGTGTGTCCAGCCTACCTGTGTCCCGAGCCTCCGTCCGGTCCCGAGCCTCCGTCCGGTCCCGTCCCGTCCCGTCCCGAGCCTCCGTCCGGTCCCGTCCCGTCCCGAGACTCCGTCCGGTCCCGTCCCGTCCCGAGACTCCGTCCGGTCCCGTCCCGTCCCGAGACTCCGTCCGGTCCCGTCCCGAGCCGAGCCTCCGTCCGGTCCCGTCCCAGGATCACCGCTCTTCGTCGGCGCCCATTCCCCTGTTCAAATGCCGCGCCTCCCTGTCTGTGATAGGCGGAACACAATTTCCCAGCAGTCTGTGTTCCGCCTATCACGGACATCCTCTCATCCTCGTCCGTAGTATGAGGATGAGCGGATGTCCGTGATAGGCGGAACACAGACTGCTGGGAAATTGTGTTCCGCCTATCACAGACAGGGAGGCGCGGCTTTTGAAAGTTAGAATGGCCGCTGTCTGTCTGCTCGACACGCTGTTCGGGCAGACAGACGGCGATGACTCGAGTATAAGCCGAGGGGGGCACTTTCAGCCTCAAAAAAGAGGCTGAAAATCTCGGCTTATACTCGAGTATATACGGTATGTTTATGTTAGCTGTTCATTAGATGTACTGATATTACTGTTTACAGTTAGCATTGTTTAGGATAATATGATCAAGTTCTTATTTGATTTTGTGTGGTATATATTCTGTGTGAGTTTACAATAAAGGCAGTTCCAGTTTGCACCTAAGCTAGTGTTGTCTAGTTTTTGGGTGCAATTCTCAGCTATAATACCTGGTTCCTGATTCCAGAGTGGAGGAAGCTGTATCTCAGCTGAGGCACCCAGGCTGAGTGCCAGATGGTCCCTCACACACAGTACTCACTTTGACTAGGCCACATTTTAAAAGAGTATATTATGGCTAAAAAGAGAAACTAAAACTGTTGCATGTATAGCGGTGGCTCCTGAAGAGCACGCGTTATGCGTTTTTCAAAGTTAAACTTTGCCTAAACTGCAGTTTGGTTTGGGTTTATTTGTCTAAATTGGACCTCTGCATCAGTCTGACTGAACTGTGAGATGTTCAGCCTGGCCACAGGGGGTAGTGTCTCTTGTGGCAGGCGTGGAACTATGGTCTGGTTAGGTGCTTAAGTTACTCTCTTTCGGAGCCAGGTCAGTGGGAATGGCCCTCTCGCTGTGCCCTCTGGGAGAGGGTATTTAAGATGCGGACGTCATGTGGTTTGGGGTTCCGGTCCAGTATGATGTGCTGACTTCATGGTCCTGGTCCTCCTGACCAGCCCCCAGTAAGGCTATGGCCTGGGGTGCGGATCCACCTGACTTTAATGCCTCGGGGCTGGCTAGTCCAAGGCAAGGAAACTTAAGGAGGATTCTGAGGTGGTTGGGTGCCGTCTCCGGTTTGGGAGAGACCCAGAGTACTTCAAGCATTCCGAAGAGGACTCTTTAGAAGAACACCATGTACGGGTTGGTTTTCTTAACAAGAGTCTGGAAGGGCTGAAGTAACCGAGAGAATCCGGTCTTGTGGATATCGCCAAGCAGGCTGAAAGATCCAGGTATTCTACAAGTGTTTCAAGTTTAGTTTCCCTACATGTTCTACCACAATGTCTGTGGCAGAGACATTATTTTGTACGTTCTACAACAACGTCTGTGGCAGAGACTTGTTCCTGAGTAAGCACCTTGTTGGCTGCTAGGCCTTGTGAGAGAGGGACTGTCAAACCTAGGTGACCATCCAGCTGCGAATGGCTATTCTCTATATGCAGTCAAAGTAAGCAAGTTCTTCAAAGTTTTCTTGACTTTGACACCGCGCACACACGATCGCACTATCCGGCGGACAAACCGCCGGACTTTGCAGCGGAGGTCCACCACCCTTTCCGACTTTCCGAATGCCCACACACAACCGGACTTTTCCGGTGGACAAACCGCCAGACTATGGCGGGACTTTTGAAATGAACGGACTTGCCCACGCACGGAGAAAAGTCCGTTCATTTTGAACGCGGCTCCAGGTAGACGGGACTAGCAAAGGAGGTCAATGTCGCCGCCTCCATCAGCGAGATTGACACCTCGCTGGTCCTGTCACCTGGTATGGACTTAAAGGGGAAGCCCTATGCCGAAAAAAACAGCATGGGGGTCCCCCCCAAAGTCCATATCAGACCCTTATCCGAGCACGCAGCCCGGCCGGTCAGGAAAGGGGGTGGGGAAGAGCGAGCGGCCCCCTCCTGAGCCATGCCAGGCCACGTACCCTCAACATGGGGGGGTGCTTTGGGGAAGGGGGGCCCTGAGGCCCGCCCACCCCAAAGCACCTTGTCCCTATGTTGATGAGGACAAGGGCCACTTCCCGACAACCCTGGCTGTTGGTTGTCGGGGTCTGCGGGCGGGAGGCTAATCAGAATCCAGGAGCCCCTTTAATAAGGGGGCCCCAGATACCCGCCCCCCATCCTATGTGAATGAGTATTGGGGTACTATGTACCCCTACCCATTCACCTGGTGAAAAAAAGTGTAAAGAAAAAAACACAACACATGTTTTTAAAATAATTGATTGGACAGCTCCGTGGTCTTCTGTCTTGGGGGGTCTTTTTGCCGGACTCCTCCACTATCTTCTGCTCTTTTGCTAGCTCTTTTACTAGCGGAGGAGCCTGGCTTTCTTCTTCGTTGCCGCCGTCCGGGGGTCTTCTTCCGACTTCGGGGGTCTTGTCCCTCTCTTTGGTTCTTCTTGCCGGGCCTCCGCTTTCTTCTTCCAGCTCTTTTACTAGCGGTGGCCTGGTCTTCTGTCACCGTCGCTTTCTCTTCTTCTCTTCTTCTTCCTTGAGATGTTGACTCAATGCTCTCTCTGGCCGCAATGTCAGGGACACGTTGTGTGGCGACTTATATAGGGACAAGGGGCGGGGTCACCGTGATTTGTCACATGGTGACCCCACCCCCTTATTATGTTCCAGTCTTGGAGGATGCTGGGACTGTGACATCATAAGGGGGCAGGGTCACCATGTGACATCACCCGCTGACCCCACCCATTGTCCCTATATAAGTCGCTGCACAACGCGTTCCTGCCATTGGGGTGACAGAAGACCGGGCCACCGATAGTAAAAGAGCTGGAAGAAGATAGCGGAGGCCCGGCAAGAAGAACCAAAGAGGGGGACAAGACCCCCGAAGTCGGAAGAAGAGAAGAAGGCGCCAGAAGACCGGGCCACCGCTGGTAAAAGAGCTATAAGAAGATAGCGGAGGCCTGGCAAGAAGAACCGAAGAGGGGGACAAGACCCCCGAAGTCAGAAGAAGACCCCCGGATGGTGGTGGTGACGACGAAGAAGAAAGCCGGGCTCCTCCGCTAGTAAAAGAGCTAGCAAAAGAGCAGAAGATAGCGGAGGAGTCCGGCGAGAAGACCCCCCCCAAGACAGAAGACCACCGGAGCTGTCCAATAAATTATTTTAAAAACATGTGTTGTGTTTTTTTATTTACACTTTTTTTCACTAGGGTATATTTCACAATGGGTAAGGGTACATGGTACCCCAATACTAATTCACATAGGGTGGGGGGCCGGTATCTGGGGCCCCCTTATTAAAGGGGCTCCCGTATTCCGATAAGACCCCCGCCCGCAGACCCCGACAACCAACAGCCAGGGTTGTCGGGAAGTGGCCCTTGTCCTCATCAACATAGGGACAAGGTGCTTTGGGGTGGGCGGGCCTCAGGGCCCCCCTTCCCCAAAGCACTCCCCCATGTTGAGGGTACGTGGCCTGGTATGGCTCAGGAGGGGGGCCGCTCGCTCTTCCCCACCCCCTTTCCCGACCGGCCAGGCTGCGTGCTCGGATAAGGGTCTGATATGGACTTTGGGGGGGACCCCCACGCCATTTTTTCGGCATAGGGCTTCCCCTTTTAAGTCCATACCAGGTGATGGGCCAGCGAGGTGTCAATCTTGCCGATGGAGGCGGCGACATTGACCTCCTTTGCTAGTCCCGTCTACCTGGAGCCACGTTCAAAATGAACAGACTTTTCTCCGTTTGTGGGCAAGTCCGTTTATTTTAAAAGTCCGGCGGACTAGCACACAGATGGCCGTATTGTCTGCCGGACTGCCGAGTCCGCCGAGTCCGCCGGACAATTTTGAATCAAAACTTCTTTCTAAGTCCTCCGGACTTTTGGAAAGAAAAAGTCCGCCGGAGCCCACTCACGGACGAAGTCCGCCGGATAGTCTGATCGTGTGTACGCGGCATGAGAGTACCTGAACTTCCTTCCCAACCCTCTGATCCCAAGTTGAAAGACTGTTCAATTGATTCATTTTTGCAAATAAAATCCATTCAAGTAGATCTGTTGTCAGTCTCAAGTTACTGGACTATTTACCACAGGACACCCCCTAGACGTGCCACGAGGAGAACAGAAGGAAACGGTAAGCCCAAAAATAACCAGCAGCTCCTTCGGGGGTTAGTGCTAAACATGTATAAAGTATAGGCAACTACAAATGTGTGCACATACCCACAGCTGTCCAGTGTCCAGCATCTTGTGACAAAAAGTCTTGCAGTTCTGGGTTGTGGCAAAACTTGCCACTATGTCTTAACACCCATATTCCTATTGACCTATCACTATGATATGCAGCCTCATTGACCAATAGGAGTGTACAGAAAGCAGAAGCAGGAAGGGGCAGGCCAAAGTTTAACACAATCATGGAATGTCAGAACTTTGCCTATCAGAATGGATCAGCATTAAGTGGCAATAGCAAGGTTTTGGAGGTTGTTTCAGGCACGTGTACAGCTTCTGGATGCCTGCATGTTATACCTGCAATATTTTTTCCATGACAGATTGGTTTTGATTTAGTAAAGGACTATAGTATGTTTCACTTAGCATATTGAATACGGTGGAACTTTTATAACTTCAGTGTACCATGCAAAAATTCAGTTTCCTTGCACATGGTTAGGTGTTCTTTGCATAGCGCATTTTTAATTAGCTTTACCTCTTTCACTAAGCTAAGGAGAAATAAACAAAATGAACATGCAATACCTTTAGTATATAAACCAAACTGTCCTTAAAGGTACATATACAGTATTCAGTACTGGATTTCTGCAATGCAACATCGACTATGTCCTAAGGCGGCAGAACTGCCAGGGATAGCTATAATCTTCCTAGGGAAGGCATGTCAAACTCAAAGAAAACATTGGGCTGAATTGAGCAGAATAAATCTTTGAGTGACAATAAATTAACTTTGGGTTTAAAGTCGAACTATTGGCAAAATAAACAAACAACATGTATGATTTAATTTCTTGCTAGCATAAACGCTATAGTGTTTGTTTTTATGAGTCCCTCTGTAATACAAATGTATTACCTGTTGATCCTGGCAATACTTCTGTTATTTTTTAACTTTCTTTAATAGATCAAGTTGCCCAGCAAAAATGACAATTAGAGGGTTGAGATGAAACATTTAACACTGACAGGGGTGCTCCATTTATTTTTTTTTATTTTTTTGCTATAACTGCTTAAAACCTGTTATCTAGAGTTAGATTTTTATTTGGTTGTCACTTATGTAAAGTCCATCTAAATCTACTAGTCCTCCAAAAATACAGTGGAGGAGTAAAGATAGCCATTACATACGTCGACTCGAATATTGAGTGTTCGCTCATTCGCAGAACAGCGAACATTATGGGGCGTTCGAGTGAAATTTGAGCGCCGTGGAATGCCTCATAATGCACTGCGAGATCGCAGTGCATTTCTGTATGATGATTGACCAAAGCATGCCCCTGACCTGCATGCTTTGGCCAATCACAGCACGCTCTGCTGAGAGAGCCATAATTGCCTTTGGCCAATCATTGTTTCGGGAGACTAAGTCCACGTCCCACACTATATAAAGCTGCTTACAGAGCGGCCGTGGGTAGTGTTGTTGGCGTGGACAGAGCGATAGCTTAATTTAGATTAAGCAGGCAGGTTATTCAGTTAGTGGCAGTGTATTTGATATAGATATATATATATATATATATATATATATATATATATATATATATATATATAGATATATACAGTCAGTCTAGTGTATATATATATATATATATATATATATATATATATATATATATATATATATATATTATATATATACTCTGAATTTAGCATAGACTATATATTCAGCGTTTACTCGATATTCTCGAGGAAGAGGAAGACTTCCTTGCCTCTCAAGGCCCCCTTTATCCAGACAGTGTTCCTGCTGTCCCACCCATCCCACAGGAAGAGGAGGAGGAGGAGGAGGCTTGTGTCAGCTTGGAGGTGGAGCCTGGCACTCAGCATCAGCAGCAGCAGTCTTTTAGGGATGATTTACAGTCCCAAGCAACACGTGGACTTGTACGTGGCTGGAAGGAGGTGGCTGCAGATCATGTTGTCCTTAGTGACCCAGAGGACTCCATACCGAATGACTCAGCTAACCTGCGCTGCATGGCCTCCCTGATCCTGCAAAGCCTGCAGAAGGATCCTCGTATTCTTCGGATCAAGGAGAGGGACCATTACTAGCTGGCCACTCTCCTTGATCCACGGTATAAGGGTAAGGTTGCGGACCTTATCTTGCCGTCGCAGGGGGAGCAGAGGATGAGACATCTCTGGGAGGCCTTGCAGAAAGGTCTGTGCAACGCGTTCCCAGAGACTGGGAGGTTACAAACTCCTGGTCCTGGACAACGTTTTGATGAGGCTTCAGTCAGTCACAGAAGGAGCAGTGGAGAAGGTGGCCGTCTGACCGATGCATTCAGACAATTTTTTGATCAGTTCCAGCAACCATTGCCAGCGTCTGCATGGTGCAGGAATACCTAGGGACAAGGTTAGAATTATTTGAAAAAAGGTGTTTTACTACGGTTTACAACCATGTTAACATTTTAGTTATACAGTTAGGTCCATATATATTTTAGGTTTTTTAATTTTAGTTTTTGTTCAGGAATTTACCAAAACATATTCAAGCTATAGTTATATAATACATATGGTCTGAAAGTGCAAACTCTCAGGTTTAATTTGAGGGTATGTATATCCAAATCGAAAGAAAGGGTTTAGGAATTGCAGCTCTTAAGAATAGCCACCCCCCCCCCCCCCTTTTTCAAGGGATCAAAAGTAATTGGACAATTGCATCAAAGGTTGTTTCATGGCCAGGTGTGGGCTACTCCTTCATTATTTCTTTATCAATTAAATTAAGCAGGTAAAAGGTCTGGAGTTGATTCTAAGTGTGGAATTTGCATTTGGAATCTATTGCTGTGAACCTACATATTGCATTCAAAGGAGCTACAGTTGGTACTACGTTCAGTTAGTGAAACAGGCCATTGTCATCGTAAGGCTTCAAAATGAAACAAATCCATCAGAAAAATAGCAGGAACATTAGGAGTGGTCAACTCAACAGTTTGGTACATTCTGAGGAAAGAAGAATGCACTGGTGAGTTCAGCAACATAAAAAAAGCCTGGATATTCACAGGAGACAACAGTGGTGGATGATTGCAGGATCCTCTTTATGGTCTATCCTCTCTATCCAGGCAAGTAAAGGACTCTATCCAGGAGGGCAGCGTATCATTGTCAAAGTCTACAAACTTCCCAAGAGCAAATGCAGAGGGTTCAACACAAGGTACAAACCATTCATAAGCCTGAAGAATAGAAAAGCCAGATTAGACTTTGCCAACAAAACATCTAAAAAAGCCAGACCAGTTCTGAAAACGCATTCTTTGGACAGATGAAACTAAGATTAATCTGTATCAGAATGACGGCAAGGAGAAAGTGTGGCAAAGGCTTTGAACAGCTCATGATCCAAAGCACACAACGTCATCTATAAAACATGGTGGAGGCAGTGTGATGGCATGGGTATGCAAGACTTCAAGTGGCACTGGGTCAATGGTGTTTATTGATGATGAGACAGAAGACAGAAGCAGCCATATGAATTCTGCAGTGTTTAGAGATATACTGTCAGCCCAGATTCAGCCAAATGAAGCAAAGTTGATTGGACGGCGCTTTACAGTACAGATGGACAATGATCTAAAGCACACTGCAAAAGCAACCTAGGAACTTTTGAAGGAAAAGAAATGAAATATTCTGCAATGGCCGAGTCAATGACCCGATCTCAACCCAACTGAGCATGCATTTCACTTGCTGAAGGCAAAACTAAAGGCAGAAAGACCCACAAACAAAGAACAATGGAAGACAGCTGCAGTTAGATCCTGGCAAAATATCAGAACAGAGGAAACCCAGTCTTTCTTAATGTCGATAGGTTCCAGACTCCAGCCAGTCATTGCCAGTAATGCCGCGTACACACGAGCGGATTGTATGGCGTACTTAGTCCGTCATACAATCCGACGGACAGTCCGTCGTACTTTCCACTGAACGGACTTGACCACACACGGATACCCAAACAGTCCGACGAAAGCTTGCGCGATGACGTACAGCACGTACGACGGGACTAGAAATAGGAAGTCCAAGACACAGCAAAGCACCCTTTGGGCTCCTTCTGCTGACTTTGCGTTAGTAGAAGTTTGGTTAGAGACGATTCATGCTTTTCAGACTTCAGCTTAATTTGTCCGTTTTCTGCGGCGCAGTGTGCCTGTGAGGTTTGTATCTGTCTTTCGGTACGCGTGGATCAGTTGGTACCTGTTGTTTGGCGCTTCTGGTCCGCTCGTTTCTGGGTTTCAGGTCGTTCTTCATAGGTCTGGCTGTTCTTCAGTGCGTTCAGTTAAGCTTGTTTGTCCAGCCGACCGTTTCAAAGCCATGGAGAGTGGACGTACTCATTCGCGAGTTCATGCTATATGGGGGCTTGGTGTTGGGGTTAATACTTTGACCCAAGCCCAGTCTGTGAACAGGGCGAGGAGGAGTTCATGGACAAAGAATTGGTTGCGCCAGCGCGACCAATTCTCGCATATGCCTTTACTCCGTGAGATCCGTGAGAATAATCCTGATGATTTCAAGAATTATCTCAGGATGACGGACCCCGTTTTTCACCGTCTGCTGGCTTTGCTGACCCCTTATATCAGCAGGCAGGATACCTGCATGCGGCAAGCCATCACTCCGGAGCAGAGGCTCGTCGCCACGTTGCGCTACTTGGCGACAGGGAGAAGCCTTCAGGACCTAAAGTTCTCTACAGGCATCTCCCCCCAGGCTCTGGGGATCATTATTCCACAGACCTGTTCTGCCATTATTTGGGTCCTGCAGAAGGAATATATGAAGGTAAGTTTGTTCTTTTAATATTACATTATATGCATTGTATGTTTGTATTAATTTCATCATGACTTTTAATATCCATGACAGGAATATGCTGTGAATGTCCCCTTTATATGAATGCATGCAATTGTTTTTTAGATGTATTTTTTTTTGTGTAATTTTTTTATAGCTTTTACCTTTTTGTGTCCCACGTGCATATTTGCTTTCACTAACGTCCCCAGCATGCAATCCTGGGCCCCTATACACCCACAGCCGAGACTGTTTTTCTCTAATTCATATTGTCAGCTCCATTGTACTGTTTTACTGCCCCCCACCCTTTGTATACTCTTTGTATACACCCTTTGTATATATATATATATATATATATAGGGATTGTATACTCATTAATTAGGCCCCCACCCCACTCAAATTGGTTGCAGGGATTGTATACTCATTAATTAGGCCCCCACCCCACTCAAATTGGTTGCAGGGATTGTATACTCATTAATTAGGCCCCCACCCCACTCAAATTGGTTGCAGGGATTGTATACTCATTAATTAGGCCCCCACCCCACTCAAATTGGTTGCAGGGATTGTATACTCATTAATTAGGCCCCCACCCCACTCAAATTGGTTGCAGGGATTGTATACTCATTAATTAGGCCCCCACCCCACTCACCCACCTAACTTATGTCCCCTGGTCCATCAGAGGGCTGAGTAATCTGTGAATTGGGCCGTCTATTTGTTTTTTTTGCAGAAAAACATTTTCAATATTTATGTTTAACTGCTGTTCCAAAATGTTTTTGAGTTTTATTTGTTATGAATTGTTTTGATTTAATGACTCATTTTTTTTCCTGTGTTTGACTCCCCAGTTTCCTTCCACGCCACAGGAATGGCAGACTGTGGCTTTCCAGTTCGCTGCCCGTTGGGACTTTCCCAACTGTGGAGGGGCGATCGACGGGAAACATGTGCGGATTGTGCCCCCACCCCATTCGGGGTCCTACTACTGGAATTATAAGGGGTTCCATAGTGTGGTGTTAATGGCGGTGGTGTCAGCACAATATGACTTTCTCTATGTGGATGTGGGGAAGAACGGCCGGATGTCAGACGGAGGAGTGTTTAGGCAGACCGAGTTCTGCCACCGTTTCATCACTGGTGGCCTGGACTTGCCACCAGATGCTGATAATGTGGAGGGTCTACCTTTTGTTTTTATCGCTGATGAAGCGTTCGGTCTGAGTGACCATTTGATGAAGCCCTTCCCCCAAAGGACCCTCACCCCGGAGAGGAGGGTTTTTAATTACCGGCTGGCCAGAGCAAGAAGGGTTGTGGAGAATGCCTTTGGTATTATGGCCAGCCGGTTCCGTCTGTTTTTGACAGCAATAAACTTGGCAGAGTACAAACTGAACTATGTCATTCTCTGCTGCTGCATTTTACACAACTTTTTAAGAAAACATTCTGGAACCCATTACCTGCAGCCAATTGGGCCTGAGGCCGGACTAATGTCAGAACTCACAGGGCTGGATCATGCCCATCCTGGCTTGGCCCCCCAAACAGCACGTGAGGTGCGTGACCAGTATGTCACCTATTTTAATGGTAGGGGGGCTATTCCAATGCCAGCTGAGCAATAAAGATTTCCTTTTGTTTAAATATGTATTGTCAAATCAAAGTTTGGTTCTTGTTTGCTTTTCAATGTGGTTGTCTCCTACATTCTCCTAATTCAGGGATATGCAATTGGCCGACCTCCAGCTGGTGCAAAACTACAAGTCAATCATACCTCTGGGTCTCATGCTTGTGGCTGTCAGTCTTGCTATGCTTCATGGGACTTGTAGTTCTGCAACAGCTGGATTTCCACTAATTGCATATTCCTGTCCTAGTGCATTTGTATTGCAAAGTGGTTTTTGCCAATAGTAAATAAGGCCCTTTGTGACAGAAAACACAAAATGACTTCCCAAACTGGTATTGAGTATTGAAAGAAGGAGACACACACACACACATCTTTTTTTTAAATGTTTAATAGTGCACATTCCAACAAGTGCCTCTTTTTTTGGTATCTTTCTTTTGTTTTTTTTTTGTTTTGGTAAACAATTTTTTTGGTAAACATATATATATATATATATATATATATATATATATATATATATATATATATATATATATATATAATAAAATAAAATTTGGCCTCTAAAAACAATGTTATAAAAACATTAAAAACTTTTTTACAAGGAATGAAGAACATGATCTTTCGTTTTAGGGAAAAGGGGCTTAGATTCTCCCTAAAACATCGATCATGTTCTTCATTTCCTGCTCCATAGTGTCCAGTTGTCGTTGCATGTTTTGCATATGGTTCCGCATCTGGTTCCGCATGTGATCAATCTGGCCATTCCAGGCCATGATCTGACCAATCAGTCTCTGGGCACTGTCTGAGGAAAATGGCTCTGCGGCTTGTCCTTCCACAACCAGATCATCACCTAAAAACATGTGTAGATAAAAAATATTGTTAAAATATACAGCCATTAATTGTTTACCTTAAGCTGGGTTGTCAGACACTCACTTTGTGGGGTGCGTATCTCCACCACCTCTTCCTCCTCCACATATAGCCCTGGGCTGGGCTGCTCCAGCTCTGGCAATGGGCTGGGCTGCTCCAGCTCTGGCAATGGACTGGGCTGCTCCAGCTCTGGCACTGGGCTGGGGCTAACTGCCCAATCAGGCTGGTGAGGTCGGGGGGTCCTGGGCTGCTCCGACTCTTGTCTGAGTCTTTGTTCCCCTATGAGAATGAAAAAACAAAAAAAAAAGTATGCTTTTAAGCACAGTGATATTTGAGTTCAGAAATTGGAATATGAAACATTGATTTGAAGTGGTGTACAATTATTAGCTGGTTGTTACAAGATCCTAGTTTAACCACTTTCAGACCGGACCATTTTGCTGGTAAATGACCAGAGGTCTTTTTACACTTTGGCACTGCGCTGCTTTAACTGGTAATTGCGCGGTCATGCAATGTTGTACCCAAACAAAATTTGCGTCCTTTTCTTCCCACAAATAGAGCTTTCTTTTGATGGTATTTGATTGCCTCTGCGATTTTTATTTTTTGCGATATAAACGTAAAAAGACCGCAAATTTTGAAAAAAAATGATATTTTCTACTTTTTGTTATTAGAAAAATCCAATAAACTCAATTTTAGTCATACATTTAGGCCAAAATGTATTCAGCCACATGTCTTTGGTAAAAAAAAAGTCAATAATTGTATATTTATTGGTTTGCGCAAAAGTTGTCACATCTACAAACTAAGGTACGTTTTCTGGAATTTACGCAGCTTTTAGTTTACGACTGCCTATCTCATTTCTTGAGGTGCTAAAATGGCAGGGCAGTACAAAACCCCCCCAAATGACCCCATTTTGGAAAGTAGACCCCCTAAGGAAATTGATAAGAGGCATGTTGAGCCCATTGAATATTTTATTTTTTTGCCTCAAGCGATTGAATAATGACAAAAAAAAAATATTTTTTTTTTTTACACAAAGTTGTCACTAAATGATATATTGCTCACACATGCTATGGGCGTATGTGAAATGACACCCCAAAATAAATTCTGCTGCTTCTCCTGAGTATGGGGATACCACATATGTGGGACTTTTTGGGAGCCTAGCCGCGTACGGGGCCCCGAAAACCAAGCACCGCCTTCAGGCTTTCTAAGGGCGTAAATTTTTGAGTTCACTTCTCACTACCTATTACAGTTTTGAAGGCCATAAAATGCCAAGATGGCACAAAACCCCCACAAATGACCCCATTTTAGAAAGTAGACACCCCAAGCTATTTGCTGAGAGGCATGTTGAGTTCATGGAATATTTTATATTTTGCCACAAGTTGCGGGAATATTACAAACTTTATTTTTTTTTTTTTTTTTTTTAACAAAGTTGTCACTAAATGATATATTGCTCATGCATGCCATGGGCATATGTGAAATGACACCCCAAAATAAATTCTGCTGCTTCTCCTGAGTACGGGGATACCACATATGTGGGACTTTTTGGGAGCCTAGCCGCGTACGGGGCCCCGAAAACCAAGCACCGCCTTCAGGCTTTCTAAGGGCGTAAATTTTTGAGTTCACTTCTCACTACCTATTACAGTTTTGAAGGCCATAAAATGCCAAGATGGCACAAAACCCCCACAAATGACCCCATTTTAGAAAGTAGACACCCCAAGCTATTTGCTGAGAGGCATGTTGAGTCCATGGAATATTTTATATTTTGCCACAAGTTGCGGGAAAATTACAAACTTTTTTTTTTTTTTTTTCACAAAGTTGTCACTAAATGATATATTGCTCACGCATGCCATGGGCATATGTGAAATGACACCCCAAAATAAATTCTGCTGCTTCTCCTGAGTACGGGGATACCACATATGTGGGACTTTTTGGGAGCCTAGCCGCGTACGGGGCCCCGAAAACCAAGTACCGCCTTCAGGCTTTCTAAGGGCGTTACAGTTTTGAAGGCCATAAAATGCCAAGATGGCACAAACCCCCCCAAATGACCCCATTTTGGAAAGTAGACACCCCTAAATTTAGGGGTACACTAGTGAGACTAGGTAATAAATGGCGGGTGCCCTGAAACTATAAAAAAATAACTAACCAACCAGCGTCACCTGTAACAGTTATATGGTGATCACTGGTGAAAGGGTTAACTAGGGGGCAATTAGGGGGCTTTATGCGGTAGTATATGGGGGTCCCTGGCGCTATAAAAAGCTGCAGCGAACCTAAATACCTACCTGCCTAACTAGCGTCACCTGTGACACTAATACAGCGATCAGAAAAACGATCGCTTATTAGGCTGGGTTCACACTGGAGCGATGCGGGAACGCCACGAATGCGCGGCGGGTTCCCGCATCGCATGCCTCCCGGCGGCAGTTCACACTGCCCTATGCGAACTGCTGGGAGTGTCAGTGAAATGTTACTGACACCCCCAGATCAGTTCGCATATCGCAGTGCGATCTGCAAACTCGGATCGCATGGTGTGAACACCCATGCGATCCGATTCTGCTGCGGGCCAAAAAAAGGGTCCCGTGCGAATTTGCGGCGGGTGCGGCGGGTGCGGCGAATGGCTGAACTCGAATCGCACAGAGATCGGATGTGATTTGCACTGCAGTGCGGTGCGAATCACATCCGTTCTCATAAACCGCTGCAATGTGAACCCAGCCTTAGTGACACTGGCGACGGGGGGTGATCACGGGGTTAAACCTTTATTGGGGGGGTTAGGGGGGTACCTTAGAACTAAAGGGGGCTAACCCTAACTGCCCTAACAGTTATTAGTCACAAATGACACCCGCCGGGTGATCAGGGGGTTAAACCTTTATTAGGTAATAAATGGCGGGTGCCCTGAAACTATAAAAAAATAACTAACCAACCAGCGTCACCTGTAACAGTTATATGGTGATCACTGGTGAAAGGGTTAACTAGGGGGCAATCAGGGGGCTTTATGCGGTAGTATATGGGGGTCCCTGGCGCTATAAAAAGCTGCGGCGAACCTAAATACCTACCTGCCTAACTAGCGTCACCTGTGACACTAATACGGCGATCAGAAAAATGATCGCTTATTAGGCTGGGTTCACACTGGAGCGATGCGGAAACGCCGCGAATCCGCGGCGGGTTCCCGCATCGCATGCCTCCCGGCGGCAGTTCACACTGCCCTATGCGAACTGCTGGGAGTGTCAGTGAAATGTTACTGACACCCCCAGATCAGTTCGCATATCGCAGTGCGATCTGCAAACTCGGATCGCATGGTGTGAACACCCATGCGATCCGATTCTGCTGCGGGCCAAAAAAAGGGTCCCGTGCGAATTTGCGGCGGGTGCGGCGGGTGTGGCGGGTGCAGCGGGTGCGGCGAATGGCTGAACTCGAATCGCACAGAGATCGGATGTGATTTGCACTGCAGTGCGGTGCGAATCACATTCGTTCTCATAAACCGCTGCAATGTGAACCCAGCCTTAGTGACACTGGCGATGGGGGGTGATCACGGGGTTAAACCTTTATTGGGGGGGTTAGGGGGGTACATTAGAACTAAAGGGGGCTAACTCTAACTGCCCTAACAGTTATTACAGTCACAAATGACACCAATGCAAAAAAAAAAAAAAAAAAAATGACATTGGTGTCACTGTGACTGGGGGGCAGGGGTAATTGGGGGGGTGATCGGGGGGTAAAGGGGGGGTGTGAGTGTGCCTGGCATGTTCTACTGTGTGTGTAGAGTGTTGGTGCAACTCACCGATCCGCTCTCCTCCGTGTCGGAACGAAAAATACCGACACGGAGGAGAGAATACATCACTTCCTCTCCTGTGTTTACATTACAGGAGAGGAAGTGATGTCACCGGGGATTTCTATTCGTCGGGAGCGATCGCGAGGGGGTGGCCATGAATGAATGGCCGCCCCCTCGTCCCGGATCGCTCCCGGACGAAAACCGACCGCCGCAGGCACCGGGCGGGGGCCCGATCGGGCCCCCGACCCGCGGGAGGCAAGGGACGTACATGTATGTCCTTATGCCTGCCCGTGCCATTCTACCGACGTACATCGGCGTGCGGCGGTCGGCAACTGGTTAATACATCATTTAAATGACATTTTTTTAGTTAGGCTGTGTTCAGACTGCTGCAATGTGCGAACGCTGCAAATCTACTGTGGTTTCACGCATCGCATGCCTCCCGGAGGCAGTTCACACTGCCCTATGTGACCTGCTGGGAGTGTCAGTGTAAAGTTTTATTGACACCTCCAAATTATTTCTCATATCACAGTGCAATCTTTAAACTCGGACAGGAATCGGACCACATGGTGTGAACACCCATGTGATCCGATTCTGCTGTGGACTAAAAAAAGGGCCATGTACAAGTTTGGGCCGGATGCGATGCGAATTCGCATCACTCAGAGATCAGATGTGATTTGCACTGCAGTGCGGTGCAAATCACATTCGATCTGGTACATTGCAGCAATGTGAACCTAGCCTTTAACCAAACTGCGATACTTTATATCTTTTGTCCAAGTTTCACAGACGGACACACTCGAATCATCCCCTGGAGTACCTGTGTGTGATTATGTCAAAAAATGTTCTATGATGTCCCAAACTACACTAAATGATTCCCAGTCCAGATGTTGAACCAGCATTTTATCTACCTATCTATCTATCTATCTATCTATCTATCTATCTATCTATCTATCTATCTATCTATCTATCTATCTATCTATCTATCTATCTATCTATCTATCTATCTATCTATCTATCTATCTATCTCTTTTTTTTATTTAGACTACATTACACTGAATAAATTTATGAAACAGCTGCAGCTATAAAGACATGTACACAAGGATATCCTAAACTGAGTGTGACAATTCAGTTTATCATGAACAATACAAAAAAATTAATAACTAATTAAAACCTAATCCAACACCAGATAAATTTACACCATATACAAATTCACGCTATTTACTTCCACATATACGAACGAGCATATTCGCTCATTACATGAACGATTAACCACACAAACGATCAAATTCGCCAGATTTACAAATATATTGTATACACCTATACGAACGATTATGTACGACCGTCACGATAAGCGCAGAGTACTCACTTTTTTCAGTGCCTTTTTGATTCTCCTGTATTGGTCCGGCTCCCTGGATTTGATGTCGGACCATCGTTTCCGGAGCTGATCTTTGGCTCTTCGGACCCCAAATTTGCTCTCCAAAGTGCTCACAACTGTCGTCATGATGCGATCTTTTCGGATATTGGGTTTGGGATACGGGCCATTTTCCCCATCGTAATCCATCCTTCGAAGTATATCCACCATCTCCACCATCTCTTCAAAGGCCATGTTTGTGGCCTTAAACCTCTTCCTTGCTCCGGAAGCATGGGGTTCAGGGCTTTCCTCCGCGCTGCTAACTGAAAATCCGTCCGCCATCTTTATCTATTCAATCTCCCACAGCAGAACGAGGGTAAAAGGGGCGGGGAAATACGGTCACAAGGAACGTCAGGGGCGGGCAACGTGGGCGACGCAGGCGGAGCTTGACGCATGCGCTGTATATAAAGCGTTACCGCGAGGCCGTACGTTTGTCCGAACGGAAGCAGCGAGTGATACACGCGACGGTAAGATGGTTATCTTTTTATTTTTAGGGTTTTAGGCCTGCGTTAGGAATGTATATAGTGGGATTTTACCTTGTGGATGGTTAGTTGATTTTAATGTGGGTTGGTGATTAAGTGGGGTTGGTGTTTTGTGTGGGTGTGTGTGGGGGTGGGGGTGGGTGTGTGGGGGGGTAGTGTGTGTGGTAGTGTGTGTGGGGGGGTGGGGGTGGGTGTGTGGGGGGGTAGTGTGTGTGGTAGTGTGTGTGTGGGGGTGGGTGTGTGGGGGGGTAGTGTGTGTGGTAGTGTGTGTGTGTGGGGGTGGGGGTGTGGGGGTGGGTGTGTGGGGGGGTAGTGTGTGTGGTAGTGTGTGTGTGGGGGTGGGTGTGTGGGGGGGTGGGGGTGGGTGTGTGGGGGGGTAGTGTGTGTGGTAGTGTGTGGGGGTGGGGGTGGGTGTGTGGGGGGGTAGTGTGTGTGGTAGTGTGTGTGTGGGGGTAGTGTGGGTGGGTGTAGTGTGGGTGTAGTGTGTGTCTCGCTTACATTGTCACAATATAAATAGTGTGTGTTTGGTCTGACATTAGTATTTATGTTTTTTTTTTTTTTTTTCAGAACTCAAAATGCAAAAGTACACTCCGGACCCCTTTAAGGAGGAGGCATTCCTGTCAACATTCATTGAGATGTTTGAGATGCACAGGAACCTGTGGGATTCCAAGCACATACTATATTCAAGCCGTCCTGGCCAGAGGAAAACACTGGGGACAATTTTGAAGTTTGTGAAAACCCGACTCCCCCAGGCAGACATTACGTTTGTGAGTTCCAAAATTCAGGGCCTGCGTAACGTGTATAGGCGGGAGCGCAACAAGATCCTAGAGTCCCAAACATCAGGAGCAGCAGCAGATGAGATATATGTACCTAGGCTGTGGTATTACAACAGGCTGCGTTTTCTGGATGACCCGTCAGAAGCCAGGCAGTCACTTTCCACTCTTCCGTCTATCCTTCCCTCCACCCTTCCCTCCACCTCAGGTGAGCCACCCCAGGAAGATCCAGACCCTTCCTTGCTGGACGAAGTTGATGCGCCCAGCTGGAGCCAGGTATATTTTAGTTTCTAAAGTTAGGATTGCTCAAATATTAAAGTGGTGTTGCCACCAAAAAAATAAAACTACTTAAAATTCTTTAAAAAAATCAAAAAAAAATAATTGGCAAAAAAATAAATTTTTACTCACCTCTAAATACCAGTTGCTAGGGGGTCCCTCGTAGTCTGCCTTCTTCATTGCCCGGGCTGGTGACATCACTTCCCCTCGCGCCGCACATTCACCTGGGACCTGTCATGTGTCCCAGGTGACTGTACGGCGTATCACGGCGCCCTGCGCCGCTCGCGCATGCGCAGTGGGTGCCCGGCTGTGAAGCCACAGCCGGGTGCCCACAGTATGCATGACGGCGCCGCGAGCGGAGCGGGGAGCGAGGGGGGGCTTCGTTCCCCCGCATCGCTGGACCCTGGGGCAGGTAAGTGTCCGATTATTAAAAGCCAGCAGCTGCAGTATTTGTAGCTGCTGACTTAAAATTTTTTTTTTTTAGGGGGTACCCCACTTTAATGACATAAAGTTCAATGTTTTTTTCAATGTTCTTTTGTATTTCAAGACAAATGTATTTGCAAGTGAGAACTGTAAAATTGTCAGTGATTGATGATTTCAAAATATAGACATATTTTATTTATTTATTTCTTTATTTTTTACACAGGATGAGCTCACCCAGTAGGAGGCCGGGACCAGTGGTATGGAGGAGGAGGCCGGGACCAGCCACATGCAGGAGCTAGCTGGGCCCAGCAGGAGTCCGACAGAAAGTCAGGTCCCTTCCCTCCGCCTAGCCAGCAAAAGGCCCAGGAGGATGACACATACAGAGGAGGAGTCCTTGGCACTTATACGTCAAGCCAGCCAATTGCTTAGTAAACCCCCCAATCCTGAAGAGGCCTACGCTACTTATTTGGCCAGCAAGTTGCTTGAAATGGAGAAGGGACAGCGCAACTTGTGCGAGGCTATTTTCTTCGACATTATTCAGCGGGGTCTGAAGGGTGAGCTAACACCAACCACCAGACTCTACAACACAGACCCTACTGCTCCTCCTCCTCCTCCTCCTCCTCCTCCTACCACAAGTCCACCACCAGAGGCACAGCTTCCAGCGAAGCGTGGAGGGAAGGCTAGACGGAAGAGTCGGAAGTGACTGCCTGGCTTCAGTCTGCTCTGACAGAAGACGCAGGCTGTTGTAGTACCACAGTCTGGGGACATAGATGTCATCTGCTGCTGTTCCTGGTCTGTGGGATTCTAGGACTATGTTGTGCGCCCTATTTTCATGTTTACACAGGATTTGAATTTTGGTGGCCACTGACTTGATGTGTGCCTGGGGGACAAAAGGCTTCACAAACTTCAAAAGTGTCTCCAGTGTTGCCTCCCTCTTGATTTTGTTTTGTACAGACTAAAAATAAAGATTTATTATTTCCAAAAATATTGTAATTTTTTTTATTTTGGATTAAAAAAACAGAGTTTATTTGTGAGTAGGCAGGTACATGTCAAAAGACTATGGGGGTTATTTACAAAACACACGTTCATGTTAATATAAATATGCTAACTACAAGTGCAATTTTTAAAGCACTGCAAGTGCACTTGGAAGTGCAGTCGCTGTAAATTTGAGGCTAACATTTGAAATGAGGGGAAGCTCTGCTGATTTTGAACATTCAATCATGTGTAAGCTAAAATGCTGGTTTGGGTATCTATCTATCTATCTATCTATCTATCTATCTATCTATCTATCTATCTATACTTACATAGTCTGCTTGGACAAAAAAAACACAAGTCCATCTAGTTTAACCCCCCCCCCCCTGGGCATGCGTCATTCTTAGTCCGTCCGACTAGCATACTGACGACCGTATTGTCCGCTGAAACCAAAGTACGACGGACAGAATTTTGGAAAAACCAAAATTCTTAGTACTCCGGACTGCACGCTGAAAAAGTCCGCTGAAGCCCACACACGAGCGGATTGTCCGCTGAAATGTGTTTCGACGGACTAAGTACGCCATGCAATCCGCTCGTGTGTACGCGGCATTAAGGATAAAAAGAATTAGATTTTTTTTTCAACCACTTGAATTCAAGTTGAAAGTCTACACTTCAAATTCATTTGGATTGTTTCATTTAAATTTTATTCTGGTGGCATACAGAGCCAAAAGTAAGAAAATTGTATCTGTGTCCAAATATATAGGGACCTAACCAGTGGCAGCCCGTGCACTGTGGGCGCACGGGCACTGCTCCCCATCCAGGCACCTGGCCCCTTTAAGGATGCTGGACAAATGGATTCCCATGGTGGGGGTGGGTGGGGGTGGTACTTTTTGAAGCACCTGATTAGAGCCAGAGGCTCTAGTAGGCTTCAAAATAGGGTGGGCTCAGTGCGCAGAGAGTGTGCCCTGATCCCACCCAATTGTGTTACTATAGAAAATGAATTTTCACTATTTTCACAGTAATCTTCCTCCCCGCCAATCAGGAGGCAGACCTGCTTTCTGATTGGTCAAAGCACCAGGCCACTCTATTGGATGCCTGGCGCTTAGGAAGAGGAATGAGGAGACTCGAGCTGGAGAGGAGGTCGCTGCCGCTTGGAGAGGTAAGTTCTCTCAGCTGCATCCCCCCACACCAGCCCCCTTGGGTACCAGAGCCACGATCCGCATGCGGGGGGTGGGGGCTGCCAGAGCCGCTATTCACATGGGGGGAGGGGGAATGGGTAGGGGGGATGCAGCCAGAGCTGCAAACGCCATGAATGGGGGGATCGGTGGACACAGTGGCTGCAATTGATGGGCACAGGGGGCTGCATTTGATGGGCACAGGTGGTTGCATTTGATGGGCAAAATGTGATAGGCACAGGTGGTTGCATTTGATGGGCACAGGTGGCTGCATTTGATGGGCACAATGTGTTGGGCACAGGTGGCTGAATTTGATGGGCACAGGTGGCTGCATTTGATGGGTACGGTGGCTGAAATTGATGGCATGGTGGCTGCATATGAGGGCCACAAGTGGCTGTGCTTGGGCACAAGTGGCTGCATTTGATGGGCACAGGTGGCTTCATTGATGGGTACAGGTGGCTGAATTTGGTGGGCACAAGTGACTGAATTTGATGGGCACAGTGCCTGCATATGATGGGCACAAGAGGCTGCATTTGATGGGCACAGGTGGCTGCATTTGATGGGCACAAGTGGCTGGCTGCATTTGATGGGCACGTGGCTAAAATTGATGACACAGTGGCTGCATTTCATGGGCACAAGTGGCTGCATTTCATGGGCACAGGTGGCTACGTTTGATGGGCACAGGTGGCTGCATTTGATGGCCACAAGTGACTGCATTTGATGGGCACGGTGGCTGCAATTGATGGCATGGTGGCTGGATTTGATGGGCACAAGTGGCTGCATTTGATGGACACAAGTGTCTGCGTTTTGGCACAAGTGGCTGCATGTGATGGGCACAGGTGGCTGAATTTGATGGGCACAAGTGGCTGCATTTTAAGGGCACAAGTGGCTGCATTCAATGGGCACAGTGGCTGAATTTGATTGGCAGAACTAGCTGCATTTGATGGGCACAGTGGCTGCATATGATGGGTACAAATGGCTGAATTTGATGGGCACAGTGGCTGCGTTTGATGGGCACAGTGGCTGCGTTTGATGGGCACAAGTGGCTGCATTTGATGGGAACAAGTGACTGCGTTTGGGCACAAGTGGCTGCATTTGATCGGCATAAGTGGCTGAATTTGATGGGCACAAGTGTCTGCACTTTATGGGCACAGGTGGCTGCATATGATGGCCACAGGTGGCTGAATTTGATGTGCACGGTGGCTGCAATTGATGGCATGGTGGCTGCATTTGATGGACACAGGTGGCTGCATTTGATGGGCACATGTGGCTGCATTTGATGGGCACAGGTGGCTGAATTTGATGGGCACAGGTTGCTGAATTTGATGGGCTCAAGTGGCTGCATTTGATGAGCACAGGTGGCTGCATTTGATGAGCACAAGTTGCTGCATTTGATGGGCACAGATGGCTGCATTTGATGGGCACAATTGCTGCATTTTATGGGCACAAGTGGCTGCATTTGATGAGAACGGTGTGTGCAATTGATGGCATGGTGGCTGCATGTGATGGGCACAAGTGTCTGCATTTGATGGGCACAAGTGGCTGCGTTTGGGCACAAGTGGCTGCATTTGATGGGCAAAGGTGGTTGCATTTGATGGGCACGGGTGGCTGAATTTGATGGGCACAAGTGAATAAATTTGATGGGCACAGTGCCTGCATATGATGGGCACAAGTGGCTGCATTTGATGGGCACAAGTGGCTGCATATGATGGACACAGGTGGCTGCATTTGATGGGCACGGTGGCTGCAATTGATGGCACGGTGGCTGCATTTGATGGGCACAAGTGGCTACATTTGATGGGCACAAGTGGCTGCCTTTGGGCACAGGGGGCTGAATTAGATGGGCACAAGTGGCTGAATTTGATGGGCACAAGTTGCTGAATTTGATGGGCACAAGTGGCTGCATTTGATGGGCACACATGGCTGCATTTGATGGGCACAGTTGGTTGCATTTGATGGACAAAAGTGGCTGCATTTGATGGGCACAGGTGGCTACATTTGATGGGCACAATTGGCTACATTTGATGGGCACGGTGACTACAATTGATGGCATGGTGGCTGCATTTTATTTGCACAAGTGGCTGTATTTGATGGGCACAAGTAGCTTTGTTTGGGCACACGTGGCTGCATTTAATGAGCACAAGTGGCTGCATTTGATGGTCACAGGTGGCTGCATTTGATGGGCACAAGTGGCTTCGTTTGGGCACAAGTGGCTGCATTTGATGGGCACAAGTGGCTGCATTTGGTGGGCACAAGTGGCTGCAATTGATGGGTACAAGTGGCTGCATTTGATGGGCACAGGTGGCTGAATTTGATGGGCACAGTTGGTTGAATTTTATGGGCACAAGTGGCTGCATTTTATGGGCAAGGTGGCTGCATATGATGGGCACAAGTGGCTGAATTTGATTGATACAAGTAGCTGCATTTGACACAGTGGCTGCAATTGATGGCTCAGTGGCTGCGTTTGATGGGCACAGTGGCTGCGTTTGATGGGCAAAAGTGGCTGTGTTTTATGGGCACAAGTGGCTGCATTTGATGGGCACAAGTGGCTGAATTTGATGGGCACAAGGGGCTGTATTTGATGGGCACAAGTGGCTGAATTTGATGGGCACAAGTGTCTGCACTTTATGGGCACAGGTGGCTGCAATTGATGGTAACAAGTTGCTGCATTTGATTGGAAAATGGCTTCATATGGTGGACACAGTGGCTGTGTTTGATGGGCACAAGTGGCTGCATTTGATGGGCAAGTGGCTGCATTTGCTGGGCACAATGGCTGCATTTGATGGGCACAATTGGCTGCATTTGATGGGCAAGTGGCTGCATATGATGGTCACAGTGGCTGCATTTGATGGGCGCAGTGGCTGCATTTGATGGGCACAATTGGCTGCATTTGATAGGAAATTGGCTGCGTATGATGGCCACAGTGACTGCGTTTGATGGGCACAAGTGGCTGCATTTAATGGGCAAGTGGCTGCATTTGTTGGGCAAATGGCTGCAGTTAATGGGCACAGTGGCTGCATTTGATAGGCACGGTGACTGCAATTGATGGCACGGTGGCTGCATTTTATTTGCACAAGTGGCTGCATTTGATGGGCACAAGTGGCTGCATTTAATGGGCACAAGTGGCTGCATTTGATAGGCACAGGTGGCTGCATTTGATGGGCACAAGTGGCTGCATTTGATGGGTACAAGTGGCTGCATTTGATGGGGACAGGTGCCTGAATTTGATGGGCACAGTGGTTGCAATTGATGGATCAGTGGCTGCGTTTGATGGGCACAGTGGCTGCGTTTGATGGGCAAAAGTGGCTGCGTTTGATGGGAACAAGTGACTGCATTTGGGCACAAGTGGCTGAATTTGATGGGCACAAGTGGCTGAATTTGATGGGCACAAGTGTCTGCACTTTATGGGCACAGGTGGCTGCATATGATGGCCACAAGTGGCTGAATTTTATGGGCACAGTGGCTGCATTTGATGGGCACAATGGCTGCATTTGATGAGCACAGTGGCTGCATTTGATGGGAAAGTGGCTGCATATGATGGGCACAGTGGCCGCATTTGATGGGCAAATTTTGACTGCATCTGATGGGCACAAGTGGCTGCATTTGATGGGCACAGTGGCTGCGTTTGAGCACAATTGCCTGCAATTTATGGTAACAAGTTGCTGCATTTGATAGGAAAATGGATTCATATGATGGGCACAAGTGGCTGCAATTGATGGCCAAGTAGCTGCATATGATGGGCACAGTGGCTGCATTTGACGGACACAATTGGCTGCATTTGATGGGTAAGTGGCTGCGTATGATGGCCACAGTGGCTGCATTTGATGGGCGCAGTGGCTGCAATTGATGGGCACAATTGGCTGCATTTGATGGGAAAGTGGCTGCGTATGATGGGCACAGTGGCTGCGTATGATGGGCACAGTGGCTGAATTTGATGGGCACAATTTGCTGCATTTGATGGTAAAGTGGCTGCGTATGATGGCCGCAGTGGCTGCGTTTGATGGGCACAAGTAGCTGCATTTGATGGGCAAGTGGCTGCATTTGTTGGGTAAATGGCTGCGTATGAGGGGCACAGTGGCTGTGTATGATGGGCACAGTGGCTGCGTATGATGGGCACAGTGGCTGCGTTTGATGGGCACAAGTGGCTGCATTTGTTGGGCAAGTGGCTGCGAATGATGGGCACAAGTGGCTGTGTTTGTTGGGCACAATTTGCTGCATTTGATGGTAAAGTGGCTGCGTATGATGGCCGCAGTGGCTGCGTTTGATGGGCACAAGTAGCTGCATTTGATGGGCAAGTGGCTGCATTTGTTGGGTAAATGGCTGCGTATGAGGGGCACAGTGGCTGCGTATGATGGGCACAGTGGCTGCGTATGATGGGCACAGTGGCTGCGTTTGATGGGCACAAGTGGCTGCATTTGTTGGGCAAGTGGCTGCGTATGATGGCCACAGTGGCTGCATTTGATGGGCGCAGTGGCTGCATTTGATGGGCACAATTGGCTGCATTTGATGGGAAAGTGGCTGCGTATGATGGGCACAGTGGCTGCATATGATGGGCACAGTGGCTGCATTTGATGGGCACAATTTGCTGCATTTGACTGTAAAGTGGCTGCGTATGATGGCCGCAGTGGCTGCGTTTGATGGGCACAAGTAGCTGCATTTGATGGGCAAGTGGCTGCATTTGTTGGGTAAATGGCTGCGTATGAGGGGCACAGTGGCTGCGTATGATGGGCACAGTGGCTGCGTATGATGGGCACAAGTGGCTGCATATGATGGACACAGTGAGGCTGCAGTTTGTTTGCACCCTACCAAAACAATTTGAGCGCCAGCCGCTACTGGATCTAATTGTATTTGCAATGTACAACACTTTATCCCATAGAAAAGGGTCGTAAAACATTTCTTGGGGTATTCTGCTGCAAAATAATGTTAGGATGTGCACATCAACTAAAGAAGAGCCCGGGGAACCATTTAATTAAAATTCTTATACCACTGAAGTCTCAAAATGAGTTACATGTGTGCCCTAAGATAATGAGCAAAAATAACACAAACAGCCCCTTGCATTACCCATAAGTAGGCAGGTGCAGTTTTCACACACAGAGAGTGAAAGGAAAAACACATTGAGTTAGGGAATTGTAGACACAAGGTGCAGGTAGAACATTTAGCCCCCCTTTTATAAAGCAGCAGCATTACCTTACTAGGGCCATACTACTGCTTACAAAAACACATAGGGATGTGCTTTACAAATGGACACAATGCTCAGTTTGCTTTGGAATTCTAAAAGAAGCTACTGTACTTCCCATATAAATGAATGAATAAATTCTATCACCTTATCCACACAGTCTTCTCTGCATCCCTGTATGTTTTTGGACTAGGCTAGTTCAGGTAAAGGAAACCTTTCATGAGAGAGAAAGGCTACCATTGCAGACTTCCTATTCTTCTAGTTGCATGGAAACCCTCTTTTAATAATTTTAGGAACTAACTAAAATATATGCAAACAAAGATTTCTGAGTTTTCTCTAGCTTTTGTGATATGTGTAGTTATTCCAGGTCATTAACTCAGAAAGCTCAGTTTCACACACAACCCTTGCCTTCCTTCATCAAATTGTAAAATATAAGTAACAGTGAGAGAATCAGCAACTTAGATTAACAGAGTATTGCCCTATTCAGGAATCAATAAAATTCTGATTTATAGAGTGTATGATTCTCCAAGAAATTAATTGGCACGTTGAGACCAATAAAACAATCAAACATGATCTACATTTCAGTTAGCTCATTATTAAACAAAAAAAATAGACCTTAGATGCACTCAAATGTAAATTCTTACTGCCCATCTTGTCCAGTGCCAAACAGTGGTTACATCCTCTATCACTTCTTGCTGTGTGCTGGGTCAGCTAATCCAGTGGTACTGTCTCTGTCAATCCCTTGCATTGACATCACTTCTCTTCTGGAATCTGAGAGAACTCTGTCACTAGACATCCAATAGGAAGAGCTGTGGATAGCCAAAATTAAACCATGTCTCATGTAAAGTGAACAGCAAATAAGACGTATGCCTTGTACACACGGTTGGACATTCCGACAACAAAATCCATCGGATTTTTTCAGACGGATTTTATGCCAAACTTGTCTTGCATACACACGGTCAGACAAAGTTGTCAGAAAATCTGATCGTTCTTAACGAGGTGATGTACAACACGTACGTCGGGACTATAAACTGGCCAGTAGCCAATAGCTGTGGTCTCTTAATTTATTCTGAGCATGCGTGGCACTTTGTCCTTTGGAATTGTCTACACACGATCGGAATTTAAACGATCGGAATTTTGTTGTCTGAAAATTTTAGATCCTGCTCTCAAACTTGTGTGTCGGAAATTCCGACGGAAAAAGTCAGATGGAGCCTACACACGATCGTATTTTCCGTCAACACGATCCGATCACACATTTTCTGTCGGAAAGTCCGACCGTGTGTACAGGGCATTAGAATCGACACTGGAGTGTCACATGACCATCTTATTATGTAAGACATTTACAATTTATTTTTTATGCAAGCGATCAATTAGAGGAAGGGTGGGGGAAGGTTCATGTTTTGCCCAAAGTTAAACATGCACAGTATTTTAGCACTTTTACTAGGTTGTATTTTGAAAGGACAGACAACAGTCAGCTTTAATGAAAAAACAACATTAGATTACATTTATTTAAATAAAAAGACAGCAAAATATTATAGTGACTGCACACACAGTACTTAAGCACTTTCACCAGGCCACAGTTTGGAGAGGGCCGATACAAGGCAGCTTCTTATCAATGAATAAACGTTAGTGTGTTTTATTCGTGGGAAATGCTAGCAAAATATTGATTGTATAAACATTATGTAAGCACTTTTACTGGGCTACAGTTTCACAGGGAGCAACCAGACAGTTATTAATCAGGAAATCACCATTCAAATGCACTATTCCAGAGACTCAATAGCTGCAAATATTTTGGATTGCCAGGACCAGGGCCGCTGATAGGGCAGTACAACCAGCCCTGTTGTACCGGGCCCGGCCAGCAGGGGGGGCCCGAGCAGCTTTTAACTTCTAGCTAAAAAAAAAAAAAAAAAAAAAAAAAAAAAAAAAAAAAAACGAAATAACTATATTAACCTGCACCCACTTGATTACTAACATATATAAGGAATATATATTCATTTCCTGGGCCCCATCAGGTTACCAGAGGGGCCCAGGAGGTGAAAGCAGAAGAGGGACTTTTTTTCTATTTTCGGGTGCAGGGATACAATGCTGTGCCGCATGCTGTTCTCAGTATACCTGCACAAACTAAAGTTCTTCCTGCTCACTGTATGCCTCCCCGGCGGATGGATATTACTGTTATACGGCTCCCTTCATCCAGTAAGTGCTGCAGCTTGAGGGACTTATCACTGGGACGGCTGAGACAGACAGAGCAGCAGGAGTAATCTGGACAACGGCAGTGGTGCACAGGCAAGCAGTCCCCTGCACACACACACACACACTGACAGGTCACACTATTGTAGCATGTGCAGTCCCTAGACTCTGTGTGCTCATGGTTATTATCATTATGATGATCAGGGCACAGTAGGTGCTGTATGGCTCTGTCAGTGTAACATGACTGTGTGGTGCTGACTTTCCTGATATATGACTGTACTGTGTGTTACAGACTATAACTCAGCACAGCCATAACAAAGTCAGCATCACACAGTCATGTTACACTGACAGAGCCACACAGCACCTGCTGTGCACTGATCATCATAATGATAATGACCATGAGCACATAGTGAGATGCTACTTTTACACATGTGATGGGGGAAGGGACAGTAAAAATACATAGCCAAGCTGCATTTTTACCACCCCCAAACCACTCTCCTTTCATAACCTTTCACCCAAGCTTTGCAATTAGGTCCTTTTTCATGCAGACCTGATTGAAAGCTCCGTATGAAGACACAAACTGAATGGGCACAGATGTCAAAACACTGACATCTCTCCCATTCAGATGCAGTTATGATTGGTGGGGCGCTGTAAATGTTAAATGTTCCAGCTCCTGCCTCCTGCCCTGACAGCGTGGAGGCAGGGGTGGGGTTATGGGCGGAGCCAGGATGGGTTGTGGGCGGGGTCAATGGGGCCCCGTCAGGTAGGCTGTATGGGGCCCCATGATTTCTAACAGCGGCCCTGGCCAGGACAGTAGAATAGGCCGCAAACTAGGAGTCACAGAGCAAGATTTACTCTGTAGAAAATATAAAAGTGGTTGTAAACCTTCACATATACCCAGTGAAGTGACATCAGGTGATACACAGAGATCCTCCTACATAAGTTTTACCTGTCTATCTGCAGCCCTCTCTTCTCTATGTCCTTTAAAAAACAACATTAAAACAGGATCTCTTAGCACTGAAAACACCCAACATATAAACACCCGAGTGGTTTCTGAAGCCGATGGTGTACCCTTTAGAGGAATTAAATGAGCCATCTTTAATAAGCAATCCACTACCCCAAAGATAGCAGCATATTCTTCAGATGGTGGAAGTTCAACTATAAAATCCATAGAAATCATCTGCCACTGTCTGTCAGGTATAGGCAGAGGTCTGAGTAATCCCCAAGCTTTGTTATGGGAACTTTTACTCTGGATGCAGGTGGTGCTCCGCAGTCTTTCTCCAATCATGGCCACCAAAATGAGCATTGTACAAGTTGGACAGTCTTATGAACCCCAAAATGGCCTGCCAAAGGGTGGCCATGACAAACCCCCAAGATCATTGCTCGAACCTCTTTAGGTACAAAATTCTGCTTACCCCTCCAGAATAGTCCATTCTTTGCTTGTAGTGTGACCCCTGGAGGACTGAGTGTTTCTGCCGAAGTTTGGTGTAACTGAGACAAAAGGTCAGTGTGTAATAGTAGGAAGTTTCCAGCTGGTAAAATGGTGTCTGGTATTGGGATGACTCTTGGATCTTCGAACATGCGTGACAACGCATCAGGCTTAGTGTTCTTTTATCCGGGCCTGTACGTAATATGGAATGAGAATCTTGAAAAAAAAAGAGTGCCCAACGAGCTTGGCGTGGTTTGAGGCGATTCTTATGATCCGTGTAGATCAGAATTGGATGGGCCGCTCCCTCCAGCAAGTACCTCCATTCCTCCAACACAGCTTTGATCACCAAAAGTTCCCGATCCCCTACAACGTAGTTTCTTTCAGCTGACGTGAGTTTGCGTGAAAAGAATGCCACTGGATGGATCACTTCTTTGAGGCCTTGACGTTGTGATAGAATGGCCCCAACTGCACTTTCTGAAGCATCCACCTCCACATTATAGGGCAAGGTAGAGTCTGGATGACTTAAGACAGGAGCAATGGTAAACTGTCTCTTTAAAGTTTCAAAAGCGGCTTGAGCCTCAGAATTCCAACAGAAATGGGTACCTTGTTTGGTCAGCTGTGTAATAGGGTGAATGATAGCGGAATGACTGCTCACAGTTTGGCAGTTTTCAGGTAAGCCAAGGGGTTATTGTCAGTATAAATGTCCACATGTCCTCCTATCAAATATTTAGCAAAATGCTCTGTTCCAGACCAGTGCCAACAATTCTAGCTTGAAGGAGCTGTAATTATGTGTGTTATATTCTGTTGGTCACCAACTAGGACTGGCATAAACAATAACATGCTCAACTCCATCCTGTTCTTGTGAAAGCACAGCCCCAAAACTACCATCAGTGTAAACATTGAAGGGTTTTGCATAGTCAGGACATGCCAGAAGGAGAACAGTGATTAACAGTTCCTTGGGGTTTTAAAAAGCTTCCCCTAGAGCAACTTGCCACATAGACTGGTTGGAAGACATTTTGCCTTGAGTGCCATGTCCATGTAACAACTGTATGAAAGGTGCTGCAATCTGAGCAAACTTTGGAATGAAATGCTGTTAATATCCTACAGCCAGGAAAGACTGCAGTTCTATCACTGTTTTTGGGACCGGCCAATCCTGCACTGCCTGGATCTTAGCCAAATCAGGGGTCACCACTCCAGGCCTCCACTACATGGCTCAGGTGCTGGGTTTAAGCTTAGGCCCATACTGTATCAACCGTGTGAAGACCTGGTTAAGGTGGCAGATATGGTCTTCAAAGGTTTTGTAAAAGATAATAATGCCATCCAAATAAATGAGTACTTTCCCAAAGTTAAGATCCCCAACATCATTCCATGAGTTTCTGGAAAGTACTAGGAGCATTAGCTAGGCAAGTTCAAGAGGAATGATGAAAGCTGTTTTTGCCAAATCCTCTTCCCTCACAGACTAATAGCCACTAGCTAAGTCTAATGTCGAAAAGAGGCATGCTTGGCATCAGAAACTCTGCTACCGATGGCAATGGATAGGCATCCTAGGTGCATGCGTTTAGTTTGTGGTAATCTACACAGAGGTGTAGGCTCCCACTTCTGCTTTCCCAGACGACAATACTCTGTAACATATTACAAAGTAAATCCTTATGCCATAGTCAGGTGTCAGATTTGGAGACCAGTAGCTATAGCACTGGAGAGGCTCCCACTGACCAGCTGGTTAAGTGAAGGAGCAAATCTTCCTGGCAGATGACACAGTGTTACGTAGTTCCCCTCTTCTTTTCTTGTCAAATGATTTCTTAATGTCTTCCTGCGCTTTCGCAATGGTTTCCTGTTACAACATATTATTGTGAGAAAAAAAGTCCAGAGTATCCTGGACGGCTGGAATGGAAGATTCTGCCACAAGATTAGGTAAGAAGGTGGGATGGAGTCCATAATTAGCCAAGAACGGAGATTGCTTGGTGGCAGAATGGTTGGCATTCTTATAGGCAAATACCGCCAGGGGTAATAATGATACCCAATCATCCTGGACAAAAGAAGTAAAACAACGGATGTATTGTTCTAGGGTTTGATTAGTCCTCTCCGTCTGCCCATTAGTTTGTGGGTGGTAAGAAGAAGAGAATGAGAGTTCAATCTGTAGGATCTTGCACAAGGCCTTCCAAAATCTGGATTTGAACTGGACACCACGATCAGACACAATATTTGCAGGGACTCCATGGAGTCTGACAATTTATTTTATAAACACCGAGCGGTTTCTCAAGCCGATGGTGTACCCTTTAGAGGAATTAAATGAGCCATCTTTGATAAGCAATCCACTACCACAAAGATAGCAGTATATTCTTCAGATGGTGGAAGTTCAACTATAAAATCCATAGCAATCATCTGCCACTGTCTGTCAGGTATAGGCAGAGATCTGAGTAATCCCCAAGCTTTGTTATGGGAACTTTTACTTTGGATGGAGGTTGTGCTCCGCAGTCTTTCACCAATCATGGCCACCAAAATGAGCGTTGTACAAGTTGGACAGTCTTATGAACCCCAAAATGGCCTGCCAAAGGGTGGTCATAACAAACCCCCAAGATCATTGCTCGAACCTCTTTAGGTACAAAAATCTGCTTACCCCTCCAGAATAGTCCATTCTTTGCTTGTAGTGTGACCCCTGGAGGACTGGGTGTTTCTGCTGAAGCTTGGTGTAACTGAGACAAAAGGTCAGTGTGTAAAAGTAGGAAGTTTCCAGCTGGTAAAATGGTGTCTGGTATTGGGATGTCTCTTGGATCTTCGAAAATGCGTGACAACGCATCAGGCTTAGTGTTCTTTCATCCGGGGCCTGTACGTAATATGGAATGAGAATCTTGAAAAAAAGAGTGCCCAACGAGCTTGGCGTGGTTTGAGGCGTTTAATAGATCGCAGATATTCAAGATTCTTATGATCCGTGTAGATCAGAATTGGATGGGCCGCTCCCTCCAGCAAGTACCTCCATTCCTCCAACACAGCTTTGATCACCAAAAGTTTCCGATCCCCTACAACGTAGTTTCTTTCAGCTGACGTGAGTTTGCGTGAAAAGAATGCCACTAGATGGATCACTTCTTTGAGGCCTTGACGTTGTGATAGAATGGCCCCAACTGCACTTTCTGAAGCATCCACCTGCACATTATAGGGCAAGGTAGAGTCTGGGTGACTTAAGACAGGAGCAATGGTAAACTGTCTCTTCAAAGTTTCAAAAGCGGCTTGAGCCTCAGAATTCCAACAGAAATGGGTACCTTGTTTGGTCAGCTGTGTAATAGGGTGAATGATAGCGGAAAAGTTCTTGATAAACTTGCGATAAAAAATGGCAAAGCCCACAAAGCATTGTATTCCCTTCTTGTCTGTGGGGGCTTGCCAATCTAGAATCGCTGACACTTTCTGTGGATCCATCTTGATCCCTTCAGTCAAAATGATCAGATTTAAGAACTGGATGCTCTGTTGCTCAAAGTCGCATTTCTCGGCTTTGGCATAAAGTCCATATTTGCAGAGGGGCACAATACACTTTTAACATGCCCTCGGTGCACCTCTAGTGATACAGAGAATATTAAGATGTCATCAAGGTAGACAACCCCGAAAATATCCAGAAAGTCTTTGCCCTTGTACACACGATCGGAGATCCCGACGGAATGTGTCCGATCGGAACGTTTTGTCGGATATTCCGACTGTGTGTGGTGTGCATCGGACTGTTTCCGTCGGAATATTCGTCGGACCAACTTTTCCAACTTGCCGGAAATATTTTCCGACAAAATGCTCCGACCGGACATACTCCGATCATGTGTACAGAATTCCGATTGGACAAAGTGCCACGCATGCTCAGATCAAATTCCTACATCAAAGCTATTGCCTGAACGTAGTCCCATCGTAACGAAATTACGTCATCACGTTCTGAAAGATCGGATTTTCTGACAACTTTGTCCGACCATGTGTATGCAACAGTTTCGGACAAGATCAGTCGGACAAAATCCGACGGATTTGGTTGTCGGAATCTCCGACTGTGTGTACAAGGGCTTAGACAATGTCATTAATAAAATACTGGAAGGTGGCAGGGGCATTACAAAGGCCAAAGGGCATAACTAGATATTCAAAGTGCCCAAATCTGGTACAGAAGGCAGTTTTCCATTCATCCCCTTCTCGTATACGAACCAGATTATAGACCCCTCTTAAATCCAGCTTTGTAAAGATGCTTGCTGATTTGAGTCTTTGGAACAGTTCAGGGACTAGACACTAGAGGAAGGGGATTGCAATTCTTCACTGTTATTTTATTTAGGTCACGATAGTCCACACATGGTCTCAGGGAATGATCCTTCTTTTCTACAAAAAATATACCAACACCAGCCAGTGAGGTAGAGGGACGGATCCTTTCTACAGATTCTCATCAATATAGTCCTTCAAATCTCCTAATTCCCATTCAGATAAATGAAAGATGCGCCCACATGGAATCTCGGCCCCGGGTAGGAGCTCAATGGGGCAGTCATAAGGTCTGTGTGGAGGAAGAGTGTCTGCTCCTCGTTTGCTGAAAACCTGCAGGTATTCGTGGTAAGAATTTGGAACTACTTGACATAATTCAGGGTCGGTGTCCATACACAGCAGGGTAGCAGGTGATGGTGGTGAAGTTTCCAAACAGTGTCTCTGGCAATATGCTGACTGGAACTTGACACTTCCAGATTCCCAGTCTATCTGTGGGTTGTGGGCCTGTAGCCAGGGTAGGCCCAGGATGACAGGAACAAGGGCGAAGAGATTGTGTCTAAACGCAGCAGCTCTCAATGGTTGGTGGAAGAGATGGTCAGCATCGGTGGGGTCTCCTTGGTTACCAGTCCAGTTTTAATGCGAGACCCATTGGCCAGAAATACAGTGAGTCCCTGTCCTCTGGTTTGTACAGGAATGTGTTGCTGAGCTGCGAAGAACTGGTCGATGAAACAGTTACATGCTCCAGAATCAATAATAGAGGTCACTGATACGGTTCTTTCCGACAGCTGGAAGGAAACAAGGCAGATCGATATGAGCTGAGCTGGCAGATAAGGCAGGCAGGGGTAACTGGTTGAGTGAAGAAAAGGAAAGACACTTACACAGCTTGGCAGGACAGGTACGTACAAAGTGACCAGCTTCTCCACAGTAAGCAGAGGTTATTTACTCGTCGGCGTTGGCGTTCTTCTGAAGTCAATGAAGAACGAATCAGGCCCAATTGCATGGGTTCCGGCGCCTCTGGAGTAGGGAAAGTGGAGTTTCCAGGAGCCGGGTTAGGAGGAGCAGGGATCTTAGGTAACATCCAGACTGGACGGAAGTGCTGTGTGGTTCTTTCAGACCTGCGTTCTCGTAGGTCAATCTGAATGGACTGAGTGATTAGGGCTTCCAGAGAGCTTGGCACGCAACCTGAGCTAGCTCATCTTTCAGGCTTTCCGAGAGACCCAGACAAAATTGATGACACAGGGCTGCATCATTCCAGCTAGTGTCTGCACTCCAGCGTCTAAAGTCAGTGACATAGTCCTCAGCCGATTTACGACCTTGCTGGAGTGCATGAGGGGCGGCTTCAGCGGTGGTGGTACGTTGGGGGTCATCATAAATCAGCGCCATGGCATCAAAGAACATTTGCATGGTGTTTAGTTGTGCGTTGTTCTCTTCTAACAGCCGTTGGGCCCAAGACTGTGGTTCCCCTTGGAGGAGGGAAATAATGAATCCCACCTTGGTGGTTCCCAGGGAAAAAGTCCATGGCTGGAGAGCAAAGTAGAGCTGACAGACGTTGCGGGAAGGCTCTACATTTACTCCGATCACCGGAAAACCTCTCAGAAATAGGTACACGGGGCTCAGGGGATAGCATCATTACTGTATGGCTGGCTGAAGTCCCAGCTTGGGTGGTGGGGGAGGCAGGATCAGATGCAGAAGCTGTGGTTGCTGGAGTGGACAGGGACTTTACCCGCTCTTCCAGATGCACGTATCCTTCCTGCAGCAGCTTAATCGCATGTGTAAGAGCAGCAAGGTGCTGACATATTTCATCCACTGGAGAGGATCCTCTTGCAGGCTCAGACATGGCTGTTTGGTACTGTTACATACCTGGGATGTGAGCCTGACGTACAGAAGAAGGCTTCTGGTACAACTCCGGCTCGCGGACCACTGGTAGTGATACAGCAGCCACAAGAGTACGGTGGGGTATGAGTGCCTGTAAACAGTTCAATAATCCCTGTAGTAGCGGTGATCAGCAAGCAGGTATTGGATGAGCTGACAGAATGCTTGACTGGCGTCAGGCTGGGATGAAAAACAGAGCAGTACCAGATGCGGGCTTGCAGGGCTGGGAGCTGTAGCAGGCTAGATGAGCGAGATGCAGGGTCAGACAGGCCGGGTCGGTAATAATCAGGCAGATCAGGCATAGACGGTAGGCAGAAGAGAGGTCAGGTCACAAGCCTAGTAGTACCGGAAGATCAGCAGACAGAATCAGCAGGCGGGATCAGAGTCTAAGGGAAGCCAGGATCAGAACAGGCTGCAGGCAATCACAGGTAACGACAAGCTGGATCAGATTCAGAGGTTACATAGTTACATAGTTAGTAAGGTTAAACAAAGACACCAGTCCATCCAGTTCAACCTGAGTGAGTGTCTACAATTGTCCCTATCCCTGTACATTGCACTCACATCAGTCCCTACCCTCAAGGAGCCCACAATTCAATATACTAGGGCCAATTTTGGACAGAAGCCAATTAACCTACCTGCATGTCTTTGGAGGTCACACAGGAAACAGGATACAACACCTAAGCTTCAGACCAAACAGCAATGAACCTCTGTAGGAGCCCTGTTTAAATAGCCCGCCTGACTTCAGTATTAGTGACAGGTGTGTGTCTTAAAGTGCTAGTACGCATGTGTCCACGCCGGGATCTTACATGGAAAGCCTGTCTTCCCTGACACACAGGCTCATCTGAGGTCTGGGATCTATGTACTAACCGGTGTTCACCAGAGGTCCTGATGGTGGAGATGGGTTTTGCTGTGTGTTAGTACCAGGTCGTGGTCCTCATGACGGCCCCACTAGGAGGTGAGCAAGTCGAGGTCTAGTAGCAAATATGGCAGGTAGGGATAAAGCTGATGTGTAGTCAGTAAACAAGCCAAAGGTCGGTAACAAGTGGTTGCAGGTTTTTATCAAGCAGAAGTATAGTCGGGAAACAAGCCAAAGGTTGGTAATGAGTGGTAGCGAAGATATGGATGGCAGAAGGAGTGACAAGAGTGGAATATTGACTGGAGAGAGCACAATTATCTGGCAAACAGGAAATACAAAGACATGGCTTAAATCAGAAAGTTAAAGGTAGGTGCAAAGAGTTCAAGGTTCATGAGAAGCAAGACATAAGGCAAGATTGTCTAAGCAATCAGACAGGGAGCTGCCCAGTATCTCAGGTGGTGGAGTGAGAAGAGTTGAGCTGGTAACTATATAGGAGTGGTTCCTAGACTGATCACTTGAACAAGAAACTTACCACAGTGCACCTTGGACAGGACTCTGGCTATTTACTTTTCACTTCAAAATCCCATCTGGGTTCCACCATAGTAGTGGGTCCCTGCAGTTTTTTTCTTGCCCCCACTGGAAGTGGCAGACCATTTCTTGCCATGGTAGTAGCTGTAGTTTGTGTTGAGGTGGTAACTACTATCCCCACCTTCTATGCCTAAAGTCTACCCTTCCAGCCTGCACCTACCATCAAACCTACCTTGATCAGCCCTTTCAATTTACCCCACACTATAACAACTTTTAATAGGTGTAGGACCAGTTCTTCATTGGCATACACTAAATTTAGTATAATCATTTATTTATTTTTATTTATTGTTGTAAATTTATATTTTAACAGGTTTTGTTTTAGAAAAATTACAATGTAGATCTTTTCTTTAGAAGGCATTGTAAATGTATTGTTTGTTATTCCTATTATGACTTGAATAGTTATGTGGCCTACAGAATTTCAGTAGGTTTGTATGAACAGAAGGTTAATTCTTTTTTTTTATTGTTATGAAAAATTATTGCATAAGTCCTGCTGTTTTTACTTTACATGGCATTGTTTTCCCATTATTGCCTTGACATAGTCATGATTATGTGTTTATTTCACTGTACCACTGAAGTGGTTGTGATTTGTAAAGTACTGACATTTGACTATTGGAAGTATTTGACTGTGTTGTGACCATAGCCTTATGTTTTATAAAAACACAATAGGGCAAACACTGTTCCTGGAATAAACCATATACATTTATTGCCAGCATCATCCAAATGTATAATGTTCAGGTTATCAGAAAAATGTTTGGAAATTGAGATTAGAAACAATCATCCCACTTAACACATGCCAAACAAACCTTAAGAATAGTTAAAGCAATATTCATAGCCAGTTATTATGCCATGTATAAGGCAATATAGTTAAACAGTAACACTTTTGTATATATTATTGGAACACATATATTTTTATACTTAATGTACAGGACGCCATGGCTGGGTCCAGGAAGGACGCTATATTTCCCCTCTGTTTGAAATGTGGTCCCTTTAAGGGAACAAAAGGGGTTAAATCACTTGTCAGAGGAAGTGGATTTAAAACAAGACAGGAAGTTGTAGGTGGGTGTGGAGGAGTATAGTGGAGACTGTGGATGGTGGATGGTGGATGGTGGATGGTGGATGGTGGATGGTGGATGGTGAATGGTGAATGGTGAATGGTGAATGGTGAATGGTGAATGGTGGATGGCAGATGGCGGATGGCGGACGGTGAATAGCTGTGAAAGTGCATGGCAGTGTCCTGCCTGGGAACCTACTAGCAGGAAATGTTACCTGCCATAAAAGTAAGGACTGTTTAACAGCGACAGCAGTTCGGAGCTCCGCAAGTCGGTGAGACTGTTATTTCTTTTGTTTTTGCTGCTTTGAAGTTATTTAAGTTTAATAAGCCTCCTTTTGACTGAAAAGCCCGTGTCCTGCGATCTAGTTGGTTCCCCAAACTTTACATAACATATTACTACTGTAGAGGTTGCGTTTTGTAAAGTACTTTCGAAGTAGATAAAACAAATATATTGTGACCATTAACATACAGTATCTCACAAAAGTGAGTACACCCCTCACATTTGTTTATATTTTTTCATGAAGAAATTACACTTTGCTACAATGTAAAGTAGTGAGTGTACAGCTTGCTTAACAGTGTAAATTTGCTGTCCCTTCAAAATAACTCAACACACAGCCATTAATGTCTAAGCCACTCCCCCTTTCTTTTTTCTCTGTCTACCCCCCCCCCCCCCCTTTTTTCTTTACACCTCTCTTCCTCCTCCCCACCCTCCTCTATCCCCTCTCCCTCATTCTCTTCCCCACTAGGCTAAGGCATAGTCTGTCCATATACCACCCTGGCTATATACCACCTTGGCTATATACCACACTGGCTATATGCCCCCCTGGCCTGTCCATATACTACCCTAATCTATATACCACCCTGGCCTGTCCATATACCACCCTGTCTATATACCACCCTGGCTACATACCACCCTGGTCTGCCCATATACCACCCTTGCTATATACTACCCTGGTCTTTCCATATACCACCCTGGCTATATACCACCCTGGCCAGTCCATATACCATTTTGGCTATATACCACCCTGGCTATATACCAAACTGGCCTGTCCATATACCACCCTGGCCTGTCCATATACCACCCTGTCTATATACCACGCTGTCCATATACTACCCTAGCCTGTCCATATACTATCCTAGCCTGTCTCTATAATGTGTAACAAAGCCCGTCTCCTCCTCATTAGGGATGAGCCGAACACCCCCCGGTTTGGTTCGCACCAGAACTTTCGAACGGACCCCAAATTCGTACGAACTTTAGAACCCCATTGAAGTCTATGGGACTCGAAGGTTTGAAATTAAAAGTGCTAATTTTAACGGCTAATATGCAAGATGCTGTCCTAAAAAGGGTTTGGGGACCTGGCTCCTGCCCCAGGGGACATGGGTCAATGCCTAAAATGTTTTTAAAAATGGCCATTTTGGCGGGAGCACTGATGTTAATGACGATTAAAGTGAAAAAAAAGTGAAATATTCCTTTAAATATCGTGCCTGGGGGGGTGTCTGTAGTATGCCTGTGAAGTGACACGTGTTTCCCGTGTTTAGAACAGTCCCTGCACAAAATGACATTAAACGGAAATAACATCATTTAAAACTGCTTGCGGTTTTAATGTTATATCTGGTTCCTGCAATATGGTTGAAAATCATTGAGAAAAATGGCATGGGTAGCCCTCCCTGTATACTCAGAACAGCAGTATACAGGCGGTGCAAACAAGGCAGGGACTGTGTAGGTTTGTTGTGTTAAGTTGAATCTGTTTGTAATTTTCAACTGGTACATTTTTAAAGTGTAGCTCCAGTCAAAAAAACTATTTTTAAGCTTTTTGGAAAACATAGGGAAGGTTATCACCCCTGTATAATTTGTTTTGTCGTCCATCTTTTTTCATCTCACTTGCTGTTGTCTCCTTCCGTTTGCAAATAGGAGATGTTTGTAAGTTGGATGTTTGAAAGTAGGGGCCTGCCCTATATGCTCTGCATAAATGGCGGAACAAGGTGTTGGTTTTGCCACAACATTGTAAGCCCTCAAAGTGACTCTTGGTGGGTGCTGGAGCGCCCTGCTGTGAACGATTATATCAAGAATTGTAATTGCATGCCATTGTTGAACAGTGGTAGAAAAATTGACCTTTGGTGGTTGTGGTGCTGGTGCCACAACACTATAAGTCCTCACAGTTACTCTGGGTGGGCACAGGAACAGGCCCTCCTGTGAAATATTATATCAAGAATTGTAATTACATGTCCCTGTTAAACAGGGGCAGAAAAATTGGGCTGATGGCACTGGTGCTGGTGCCACGACACTGCAACCTCTCCCATATACTCTAGTTTTATTGCAGGAATTAGCCCTGCTGCAAAGCATTGCATCAAAAATTGTAATTAAACGCCCCTGTTAAACAGGGGCAGAAAAATTGGGCTGATGGCGCTGGTGCTGGTGCCACGACACTGCAACCTCTCCCATATACCTCACCCAGAACCAGAAATGTTCTTCCAACATATCAGCGGAGGAGGAAGAGGATAGACAATCAACATAACAGGACAGTCACTCAGCATCAGCATAGGCAGTCTTGAAGGGATGTGATATTTCAAAAAAAATTATTCGGTTACATCAGCTTCAGGTGCTTGGTAGCTGTGGGTTATCCAAGACTGATTCATCTTGATGAAGGTCAGTCGATCAACTGATTCGGTGGACAGGCGCACCCTGTGATCGGTAACAAAGCCACCAGCAGCACTGAAGGTGCGTTCCGAAAGAATGCTGGATGCAGGACAGGTCAGTAGCTCAATTGCATACTGTGCAAGCTCTGGCAAGTGATCCATCGTCAAGACCCAGTAAGCTAGAGGATTTTCGGTGGGAAAGGTGTCCAAGTCTGACCTTGCCCCTAGGTATTCCTGCACCATGTAAATCAGACGCTGGCGATGGTTGCTGGAACCAATCATACCTTGGGGCTGCGGATTAAAAAATTGTCTGCAAGCATCAGTCAGATGGCCACCTTCTCCACCGCTCCTTCTGACCGATGCCTCAGCAACACGTTGTCCAGGACCAGGAGTTTGTAACCTCCCAGTCTCTGGGAACGCGTTGCACAGACCTTTCTGCAAGGCCTCCCGGAGATGTCTCATCCTCTGCTCCCTCTGCGATGGCAAGATAAGGTCTGCAACCTTACCCTTGTACCGTGGATCAAGGAGAGTGGCCAGCCAGTAATGGTCCCTCTCCTTGATCCGAAGAATACGAGGATCCTTCCGCAGGCTTTGCAGGATCAGGGAGGCCATGCAGCGTAGGTTAGCTGAGGCATTCGGTTCGGAGTCCTCTGGGTCACTAAGGACAACATGATCCGCAGCTACACGTACAAGACCTTGGGACTGTAAATCATCCCTACAAGACTGCTGCTGCTGCTGATGCTGAGTGCCAGCCTCCACCTCCATGCTGACACAATCATCCTCCTCCTCCTCTTCCTCCTCCTCATCCTTTTCCTGTGTGATGGGTGGCACAGCAGGAACACTGTCTGGATAAAGGAGGCCTTGAGAGGCAAGGAAGTCCTCCTCTTCCTGCCTCTGTTCTGCCTCAAGTGCCCTGTCCATTATTCCATGCAGCGTATGCTCCAAGAGGTGGACAAGAGGTACAGTGTCACTGATGCATGCACTGTCACTGCTCACCATCCTTGTGGCCTCCTCAAACGGTGACAGGACAGTGCATGCATCCCTGATCATGCCCCACTGGCGTGGTGAGAAAAAACCGAGCTCCCCTGACCCTGTCCTGGTGCCGTAGTCGCACAGGTACTCATTGATGGCCCTCTGCTGTGTGTGCAGCCGCTGCAGCATGGCCAATGTTGAGTTCCACCTGGTGGGCATGTCACATATAAGGCGGTTCTTGGGCAAGTTCAACTCCTTTTGGAGCTCAGCCAGCCGAGCACAGGCATTAAATGATCGACGAAAATGCACACAGACTTTCCTGGCCTGCTTCAGGACATCCTGTAAGCCTGGGTACCTGCCCAAGAACCGCTGCACCACCAGGTTAAGGACGTGAGCTACACAGGGCACATGGGTCAGTTGTCCCTGGCGGAGGGCGGAGAGGAGGTTGGTGCCATTGTCGCAAACCACCATTCCTGGCTTAAGCTGGCGTGGCGTCAACCACCTCTCGGCCTGCCCCTGCAGAGCTGACAAAACATCCGCCCCAGTGTGGCTCCTGTCCCCCAAACAAACCAGCGCAAGCACGGCATGGCATAGTTTTGCCTGCGTACTTGCGTAGCCCCTAGAACGCCTACGGAGCACCGCTGGTTCTGAGGACAGAGCACTGGAAGAGGCCATGGAGGAAGAAGAAGAGGAGGGGGTGGAGGAGAGAGGTGTGTCACAACCAATAGTAGCATTTTGGAGGCGTGGTGGCGGAACAACCTCCAACACTACTGCACCTTGTCCTGCATCCTTCCCAGCTGCCAGAAGAGTGGCCCAATGGGCCGTGAAAGACAGGTAACGTCCCTGTCCATGCCTGCTGAACCATGAGTCAGCGGTAATATGCACCTTACCGCTGACCGCCCTGTCCAGCGAGGCAAGGACATTGCCTTCCACATGCCGGTAGAGAGCCGGAATTGCCTTCCGTGAGAAAAAGTGGCGTTTGGGGACCTGCCACTGAGGAACCGCACATTGTACAAACTCACGGAAGGGGGCCGAGTCTACCAACTGAAAAGGCAGCAGTTGAAGTGCTAGCAATTTAGCCAAGCTAGCATTCAACCGCTGGGCATGTGGATGGCTGGGAGTGAACTTCTTTCGCCGGTCCAGCAGCTGGGGCAGGGACATTTGCCTGCTATAATCGGACGTGGGGGTACTGCTAGCAGAGTGCCCGGAAGCACTTGGCTGTGACACACCTAATTCTACACCTTCATTCCTCTCAGAGCAGGTTTCAGAGAGGACTGAAGGTCTAGTGGGGTTGGAGATGCCAGCTGATGAGGAGCAAGGAGAGGTCCGCTTTGTTCTTTGGTGTGGGTCTTTGAGGTACGCTTGCCAACGAGCTGCATGGCAGGTCAACATATGTCTGGTCAAGCATGTGGTGCCCAAGCGGCTGTTGTTTTGGCCACGCGAGATACGCTTGAGACATATGTTGCAAATTGCAGCGGTGCGATCTGATGCACTCGTCTCAAAAAAGGCCCACACCAAAGAACTTTTAGAATAACGCGCAGAGGCAGCACCCTGCACAGGCGGAGCTCTGCGGTGTGATTTAGTCGGTGTGCTGCCCCTAAGCTGGCCCCCGGAGGGCATCCTGCCTCGTTGGACATGTGCCTCCTCCTCCTCCTTTCTCTTACCAGGCACCCACGTGGAATCAGTGCCCTCATCATCCCCTCCCTCTTCATCGCTGTAGCAAACCTGGCAGTATGCTGCAGCTTGTGGAACATGACTGCCAGATTGCTGTCCTTCTTGAGTATCCCCTCTCTCTGCATTCACGCTACTGCCTTCCTCTAGCTGAGTATCATCATCAGAGCCTACAAAACACTGGGCATCCTCCTGGAGCATGTACCCAACACTGTGCTCAAAGAGTTCAGGAGACTCCTCAGGAGGACGTGGTGGGTCTAGGGAAGGAGTCACTGATGATGACATTGAGACGAGGGAAGACGATGCGTTGTCAGCTGCTTTGTTGGTACCCTGAGACTGGGTGAGAGAGGATGAGGAGGATGAAGAGGGCTTGGTCATCCACTCTACCAAGTCGTTGGCATGTTGTGGCTCAACATGTCCAGCTGCCGAAAAGAAGGACAAGCGTGTCCCATGGCCACGTGCTGATGATGACGATGCACCGCGTCCACGACCAGCACTGTTGTCTCTAGACACAGAGCCTGCTTGCCCTCTTTTATCGGCTCGCGCCTGTCTGCCTCTCCTTGCTGGCCTTCCAGACATGGTAATGGCCTGAAGGGAGTTGGGTAAAACAGCAATTGGGTAGTGTATATTGTGCTGGAGGCACACAACACCCACTAACTCCTGCAGATGCCTTTATTATAGAACACCAGCAATAAAGGGTAGATAAAGGGGTATACTGTACTGGAGGCACACAACACCCACTAAGCCCTGCAGATGGCTCTATTAGAGAACAGCAATAAAGGGTAGATACAGGTGTATATTGTGCTGGAGGCACACAACACCCACTAACTCCTGCAGATGCCTTTATTAGAGAACACCAGCAATAAAGGGTAAATACAGATGTATACTGTGCTGTGCTGGAGGCACACGCAACTTCCAATAACTCCTGCAGATGGCAGATGGCTCAAATAGAGAAGAGCTATGTAGGTGGATAAAGCGGTGAGTACTGGGTACAGACACCACGCACAAGCTCCTAACACTGACTGCAAGCTCTATTATAAAAGATAGATATATCGCTAGCTATATAGGTGAATATAGCGGTGTATACTGCGGTCAGGGCACGCAGACAACAACCACTACAGAAGAGCAAGATTGAAAAATCGGCCGATAACGATCGGTGTATACTGTGTTGAAGGTACACAGAACACCCACTAACTGCTTCAGACGCCAACACACTACACAAGGCTGCCGCGCTGGCGGCCTTATATAGTGTGGGGCGTGTACTACACACCCTGAGCTATGAGTGGCCAATCATGGCTCTCCTCGCTTCCGGCGCTGTGATTGGCCAAGCATGCGGGGTCACAGTGCATGCTTGGCCAATCATGAGCCAGCAATGCACTGCGCCATCGCAGTGCATTGTGGGCCGTGAGCACCACACGAATTTGGCGCGAACTGCCCATAATGTTCGGAATTCGCCGAACGGGCGAACAGCCGATGTTCGAGTCGAACGCATGTTCAACTCGAACACAAAGCTCATCCCTACTCCTCGTCCTCATCCGTGACGGTACACTGATTTAGTTTACCAGCAGTGAGTCAGTGTTCTGCCTATCAAGGATGAGGACGAGGAGAAGGTGGGACTTTGTTACACTGGAAAGCAGCTGACTAGACTGCATGCCACCCCCATCAAATCATTCTCTGCAGCTATTACCTTTTGTATCACCCCCTCCTTTTAGAATGTAAGCTTTATGAGCAGGGCCCTTCTGTACCTTTTGTATTGAACTGTACTGTAATTGTGTTGTCCCCCCTATACATTGTAAAGCACTGCGTAAACTGTTGGCGCTATATAAATCTTGTATAATAATAATAATAATAATGTCACAGCGCCTGGAGATCAGGTGCATCTGGCTACAGATGGGCACAGTGAGGCAGGGAGACTCGAATATAAGCCGAGGGGGTTGTTTTCAGCACAAAAAAATGTGCTGAAAAATTTGGCTTATACTCAAGTATATACGGTATGTCCCAGTGGAAGTGGTCTCCTCAAAATAATGGTTCAGAGAAGGTCACCCATAAGCCAGGTGTATTCTGCAGTGGTTTGAAAGTGGAGCCAGCTGAACAATTTTCTTTTTACTGACCGGAGCTCCTATTAAAGTACTAGCTTTTGCGAGAATTACTTTACTTTATAAAACAATAAGGGTTACACTGTTCCAAGAATAAACAATAAACAAATTTCTTGTTATAAAAAAAATGCCACATAGATACAGTGACTTAAAGCATTCATACCGTTTGAAATATTCCATATTCTATCATGTTACAACCAAAAATTTAAATGTATTGTATTGGGATTTTATATGATAGACCAACACAAAGTAGAACATAATTATGAAGTGGAAGGAAAATTATAAATGGTTTAAAAAAATTTTTTTATACAAATATTTATCTGAAAAGTGTAACGTGCATTGGTATTCAACCCCCTTTACTCTGATACCCCTAACTAAAATCCAGTGGATTCATCAGAAGCCACCTAATTAGTACACAGGGTCCATCTTTGTGTAATTTAATCTCAGTATAAATACAGCTGTTCTGTGAAGCCCCCATAGGTTTGTTAGAGAACCTTAGTGAACAACAGCATCACAGGCCAAGGAACACACCAGACAGGTCAGGGATACAGTTGTGGAAAAGTTTAAAGCAGGGTGGGATTATAAAAAAAATCCCAAGCTTTGAACATCTCACAAAGCACTGTTCGATCCATCATCTGAAAATGGAAAGAGTATGGCACAACTGCAAACCCACCAAGACATGACCGTCCACCTAAACTGACAAGCCGGTCAATGCATTATTCAGAGAAGCAGCCAAGAGGCTCATGCTAACATTGGAGGAGCTGCAGAGATCCACAGTTTAGGTGGGAGAAGCTATTAGTCGTGCACTGCACCAATCTGGCCTTTATGGAAAAGTGAAAAGAAGAAAGTAATTGTTGAAATAAAGCCATAAGAAGTCCCATTTGCAGTTGCAAGAAGCCATAAGGGGGGCACAGAAAACATGTGAAAGAAGGAACTCTGGTCAGATGAGACCAAAATTTAACTTGTTGACCTAAAAGCAAAATGCTATGTGTGGCGGAAAACTAACACTGCACATTACCCTGAACACAGCATGGACAGGGAAGCTGGTCAGAGCTGATGGGAAGATGGATGGAGCCAAATACAGGGCAATCTTAGAAGAAAATGCCGCGTATACACGATCGGAATTCTCGTTAGAAAAAGATCTGATGATTTTCCTGCCGAAATTCCAACAGAATTCTGCTCAAACTGTCTTGCCTACACACGTTCACACCAAATTCCGACCGCCAAGAACGCGGTGATGTACAACACGTATGACGGGACTATAAAGAGGAAGTTCATTACCTAGTAGCCAATAGCTTCCATCTCTTAGTTGAATCTGAGCATGCATGAGTTTTTGAACGTCGGAATTGTATACACACGATTGGAATTTCCAATAGAAAGTTTTTCCATCGGGAAAATTGAGAACATGATATCAAATTTTTGCTGGTGGGAATTCGGCCAGCTAAATTCCGATGGAGTATACACACTGTCGCATTTTCTGATGAAAAGCTCTCATCTGTCTTTTGCTGGTCGAAATTCCTATCGTGTGTACGCGACATTAGACTCTGCAAAAAACTTGAGACTGGGGCGAAGATTCACCTTCCAGTAGGACAACGACCCTAAACATATAGCCAGAGCTACAAGGAAATGGTTTAGATCAAAGCATATTCATGTGTTAAAATGGCCCAATCAAAGTCCAGACCTAAATCCAATTGAGACTCTGTGGCAAGACTTGAAAATTGCTGTTTACAGACACTTTCCATCCAATCTGACAAATTTTTTGCTATTTTACAATAAAGAATTGGCAAAAATGTCACTCTCTAAATGTACAAAGCTGGTAGAAACATACCCAAAATGACTGGAAGGTGGAGGAGGCACATCTCCAACGAGGCAGGATGCCCTCCAGGGGCCAGCTTAAGGGCAGCACACCGACTGCATCAAACCGCAGAGCTCCGCATGTGCAGGGCGGTGCTGTCTCTGCGCATTATTCCAAAAGTTCTTTGGTGTGGGACTTTTGCAACATATGTCTCAAGCGTATCTCACGTGGCCAAAACATCAGCCGCTTGGGCACCACATTCTTTACCAGACATATGTCGACCTGCCATGCAGTTCTTTGGCAATCGTACCTAAAAGACCGACACCAAAAAACAAGGCAGACCTCTCCTTGCTCCTCATCATCTGGGATCTCCAACCCCACTATACCTTCAGTCCTCTCTGAAACCTGCACTGAGAGGAATGAAGGTGTAGATTTAGGTGTGTCATAGCCAAGTACTTGCGAGCAATCTAATATTGGTACACCAACGTCAGATTGTACCAGGCAAATGTCCCTGCCCCAGCTGCTGCACCGCTGAAAGAAGTTCACTCCCAGCCATCCACATGCTCAGCAGTTGAATGCTAGCTTGGCTAAATTGCTAGCACTTCAACTGCTGCCTTTATAGTTGGTAGACTCTGCCCCCTTCCATGAGTTTGTGGAATGTGCGGTTCCTCGTGGCAGGTTCCCAAACGCCACTTTTTCTCACCGAAGGTGATTCTGGCTCTCTACCGGCATGTGGAAGGCAATGTCTTGGCCTCGCTGGACAGGGCGGTCAGTGGTAAGATGCATATTACCGCTGACTCATGGTCCAGAAGGCATGGACAGGGACGTTACCTATCTTTCACGGCGCATTGGGTGACTCTGCTGGCAGGTGGGAAGCATGCAGGACAAGGTGCAGTTGGAGGTTGTTCCACCACCACGCCTCCAAAATGCTACTACTGGTGATTCTGACACACCTCTCCTCCACCCCCTCCTTTTCTTCTTCTTCCATGGCTTCTTCCTGTGATTTGTCCTCGGAAACCAGCGGTGCTCCATAGGTGTTCAAGGGGCTATGCTATTATGCAGGCAAAAGGATGACATGCAATGCTTGCACTGGTGTACTTGGGGGACAGGAGCCACACTGGGGCAGAGATTCTGTCAGCTCTGCAGGGGCAGGCTGAGAGGTGGTTGACGCCATGCCAGCTTAAGCCAGGAATGGTGGTTTGTGACAATGGCACCAACCTCTTCTCTGCCCTCCGACAGGGACAACTGACCCATGTGCCCTGTTTGGCTCACATCCTTAACTTGGTGGTGCCATGGTTCTTGGGCAGGTACCCGGGCTTACAGGATGTCCTGAGGCAGGCCAGGAAAGTTTGTGTGTCATATAATGCCAGTGCTCGGCTGGCTGACCTCCAAAAGTAATTTAACCTGCCCAAGAACCGCTTAATCTGTGACATGCCCACCAGGTGGAACTCAACATTGGCCATACTGCAGCGGCTGCGCATGCAGCAGAGGGCCATCAATGAGTACCTGTGCGACTATGGCATCAGGACAGGGTCAGGGGAGCTTGTTTTTTTTCCCCACGCCAGTGGACCATGATCAGGGATGCATGCACTGTCCTGTCACCATTAGAGGAAACCACGAGTATGGTGAGCAGTGATAGTGCATGCATCAGTGACACTGTCCCTCTTGTCCACCTGTTGGAGCACACGCTGCATGGAATAATGGACAGACTTGAGCCAGAACAGAGGCAGGAAGAGGAGGACTTCCTTACCTCTTAAAACCCCTTTTATTCAGACAGTGTTCCTGCTGGCCCGCCAATCACACAGGAAGAGGACGAGGAGGAGGAGGATTGTGTCAGCATGGAGGTGGAGCCTAGCACTCAGCATCAGTCTTTAAGGGATCATTTACAGTCCCAAGAAACCCATGGACTTGTACGTGGCTGGGAGGAGGTGGCTGCCGATCATGTCGTCCTTACTGACCCAGAGGACTCCGGACCGAATGCCTCAGCTAACCTACGCTGCATGGCCTCCCTGATCCTGCAAACCCTGCGGAAGGATCCTCGTATTTGTCGGATCAAGGAGAGGGATCATTACTGTCTGGCAACCCTCCTTGATCCACGATACAAGGGCAAAGTTGCGGACCTTATCTTGACTTCGCAGAGGAAGCAGAGAATGAAACATCTTCGGGAGGCCTTGCAGAAAGGTCTGTGCAATGCGTTCCCAGAGACTGGGAGGTTACAAATTCCTGGTCCTTGACAACGTGTTGCTGAGGCTTCGGTCAGTCATAGAAGGAGCGGTGGAGAAGGTGGCTGTCTGACCGATGCGTTCAGACAATTTTTTAGTCTGCAGCTGCAAGGTATGATCGGTTCCAGCAACCATCGCCAGCGTCTGATTTATATGGTGCAGGAATACCTAGGGGCAAGATCAGACTTGGACACCTTTCCCACCGAAAATCCTGATGCTGAGAGACTATCCTGTTATGCTGAGTGACTATCCTCTTCCACCTCAATGATCATGCTGATAGCTTGTAATAATATTTTTGGTTCTGGGTGCCTCCACCAGTGGCTAAGGCCCAATTTTTCAGCCCCTGTTTAACAGGGGTGTGTAATTACAATTTTTGATGCAATACTTTGCAGCAGGGCTCATTCCTACATTCCAACTAGAGTATCTGTGAGGGGTTGCAGTGTTGTGGCACCAGCAACAGTGCCTAAAGCATAAACACGGTCTCCGATCGTTCTGAACGTGGTGACGTAGAACAGGTACAACGGGACTATAAACGGGCCAGTAGCCAATAGCTTTTGTCTCGTAATATATTCTGAGCATGTGTGGCACTTTGTCCGTCGGAATTGTCTACACACGATCGGAATTTAAACTATCAGATTTTTTTGTCAGAAAATTTTAGATCCAAATCTCAAACTTTGTGCGTCAGAAATTCCAACGGAAAAAGTCCGATGGAGCCCACACACGGTCGGATTTTCCAAAAATATGATCCGAGTGCACATTTTGCATTACAGTTTATAGAGAAATTTTAATTTTAAATGAAATGAGCAAACTCCAAGAAACTCCAAAACATGGGACTGAAGTTACAAGTAAAGCAATGTGAACCAATAATTAGTACTGTTTATTTTTATTAATATCCTTTTTTTGATCATAGAAATATTTGTACAATATTCATCCACACCTATGCCTATTGCCCATCAAGCATTTTCTTTTATTTCAATGTAAAATAATGCAACAACAGGTATTCATCACAGTCAATGTATACTGGGGATGCTGTATGTATTCTCAACCATTTTTAAATCCATGTTTTAAACAAACTTTGTCAAATAAAATAAAAAGGAAAAAGAAACATCTGAGTAAACTAGCTCAGATGGAAGCAACTCTTCCCTTGTGCCACAATACTATTTATAAGTCAGTGAATCCAAATTTAGCTTCACTGCCCTGGATGTAGTATTGAAAATGTGGCATTATCATTGTGGAATTTTTCATTGGGAAATATTTTTTGAAGCTCCTCATCCAATAACATACAGGAGCTTTAATATCTAAATATCATATTAGTAACAGTAAAGGCTGAAAATACGGTGTGCAGAAGCTCTGAAGGGGTTTTACTTAATGTGACTCTTATAATAACTTGTTAGCACAAGTCTTTCTACAGCTTTTGTATATTACATTTTTGTGGTATGAGTCTGTGTGATCCTGTACCAGTCATATAACAAATGTGCATTTTACTTAAAATGTACAGGGAAAAATGTTGAACAAAATGCTAGAACACTTAAACATCTAAAAAGTATAAAAACATAAGCAATAATTCTATTAATCTACATGCAACTAGTAATTATTAGTTTTACGTTAACTATAATTCAGCCACATATGTAGTAAAGTCTTCAATGCGTACGATTAGGAATGCTGACCGGCTTACACAAAAGCTTTGAGGTGGATTTACATTCATCGACATAGGGACAGCCCACCCTGGTGGCCTAACAATAATTGACAGGAAACTTTTTTATAGCACACTGTTTGCTTTGCAGTTCCCTGAACGTAAAACTGCTTCATCAATATCCTAATCATTTTTTATTTTTTTTGCGGCTATAAACAATTGAAATGAAATAATTTATTTTAATAATAAAAATACTTTTTCGCAAAGAATTCTTAGAAACTGATTTTTCCTGAATTGTCCTTGCATAAATATTACACAAATATTGCACTTTATTAAAAAAAAAAAAAAAAAAATTATATTGCAGTATATACTGTATATTCAATAAATATATATAACATCCACTTACATAATGTGTACTTGTACTTACATAATCATCACAATCTATATTTTAGCGATTTGAAGTTTTTAAATTAAAATGGTAAAAGTTTAATTGTGTCACATAACTCTTTTAAAAATTCCATACAAATAAAAGCATGAATATAGGAAGATCACCCAAAGATAAGATCAAGCAAGAAAGATTACAGAAAATTTTCCAATAACAAAAAAAAAGTTATTGTATCAAAATGTAGTTTTGGATATTTATTCATATTTGCTTGATTGTGTTTATTCAACAGATTTGTAGTGATAATCTGTGGCAAAGTAGGCAATATTACTCAGCAACTGTTGAGATTTGACAGGCTAATTCATTAAACACGGGGAATAAATAAGAGAAGCAGTAAAGTTGCTGCCTATAGCAACCCATTAGAATTTTTAATGAATGCTGAAATGTGATTGGCTGCAATGGCTTCCCCCATCACTCAAATAGAATTAGTATGTTGGGTTCAACTAGTCTGGAGATAAACTAACAAACTGATCTGAGATAGTAACTCTAGAGCTCGCTCACGTATGCACTACTAATGCCGCGTACACACGACCGGACTTTCCGTCAGAAAAGGTCTGACGGTCTCCCCGACGGAGTTCCAACGGAGTTCCAACCGAACGGACTTGCCCACACATGAACGGACCAAAGTCTGTTCGTTTTGAACGTGATGACGTATGACGGGACTAGAAAAGGAAGTTCAATAGCCAGTAGCCAGACCAGTAGTAGTCGGAGCAGCATACAGACGAACGGATTTCCCAATAGAAATTGATTCTGTCTGAAAGATTTAAAGCATGTTCTGATTTTTTTTTACGAAAAACTATCGGAATATCCCACACACGATCGGACCTTTTCTGCCGGAAAAGTCCGGTCGTGTGTACGCGGCATAAGAAGTAGAACTTTTCAGCAGACTAATATAAATATGGCATTACAATATATGCACAAACATTATTTTCATCAGTGCCCAACTGCCCATCGGTGCAGCCTTATCAGTGGCACCTCATTAGTGCCCATCAGCGCAGCCTCATCAGTGGCAATCAGTGAAGAAGAAAATTTACTTATTTGCAAAATTTTATGACAGAAAAAAAGTAAAATTATTTTTTTACAGAATTTTCTGTACTTTTTCCTTTGTTTAGCAAAAAATAAAAGTGTTAATTAAATACCACCAAAAGAAAGCTCTATCTGTCTCAAAAATTAATAAAAATGGCATTTGGGTACAGCGTTGCATGACTGCACATTTGCCATTTAAAGTGCGACAGCGCTGAAAGCGGACAAGTGGCCTGGGCAGGAAGGGGGTAAAAGTACCCGTTGTTGAAATGGTTATATATTAGTTATACGGAAGTTTATCTGAATCCATTTTATTTTAGTTTTGCATAGAGTGGTGAGGGGGTTAGAACCCCTGTCAGGTTGTTGATCGTGTCTCTGTCCCCAATTGGGTGTTATACTCTATCTGTTTGCCCTGGTGACCATTGGCATTGTGACCAAAATTGAATAATCCAAAATTATGAGCATCAACAGAACAGAAATAGAAGGTAAATCTTCTAATGGAAACACATATCTTCTAATGGAAAAACATATAAAAAAAATGAAATGACGTACATCGCTGTAGACCCAAAGGAGGCAGAATACAGGGGTCACCCTAGCAACAAGTCACAAACAGTAAACAAATAAATAATTGCCAAATGTTGCAGGAATGTACTGATTAAGATAAAGATCAAATTATGGGTGGAACTCCGCTTTAAGAATGGTGCATTTATTTATGTGAAATGGTGGAAATACTGTGTCAAACCTCAGATATAAGTAGCCAACACAACAATCAGACTGGTTGTAAAATGGTATGTAAAATAAATGTGTAGCGCTGGTATATAAATCACAGAAGCCTAACCAGAATGGAAATCTGACGGCAGATTCTGCTATATAAGTATATATACAATAAAATGACACTCAAAAGCAAGAGTATATATAAAAAATGCAACAAAAACAAGTGAATGTGAAAATCCAGAAGCGACTATATCAGCGATTAAGAAATCGCATATAATCGCATAAACATATATAAGGGAAAAAATGTAGTATAACCAAAATATACAAATTTCTAACACCAAGGGAAAAGTGCATACACAAGCGACTAGATAATGGCTCAAAATCACATAAACTACTATATATTTAAAAAGTGAAATGGATATTCCGATATTAACACTTAATGGGAGTACCGTATATACTATATGTAATTCTAAATAGAAAAAAAGGCTTCTATAATAAATAGAAATTGCATAAGTGTATTCTCAGATGTGACATAAAAATACAATTACAGAAAGTGCATATATTCCAAGGTGTACCGTTGCAGGTAATTGGATCAATAATATAAGTGTAACACATATAAGTAGAACTACATGTGATACAATGATATTCATGCAAAATGGTGTAAGGCGGTGGTGTATTTTCTAAAATCCTGTGTTAAATTCCCACACGATCAGTGATTGAAGTAACACCCGGGGCAGTGCCTCCACCTTATGAGAATAGGGGGGGATGGGGAACTCTTACCCAAAATGGTGGATTCACAGGCTGGTGGCGGTGACTCAATCAAGCATGTACCAGAATACGGTAAGTGTGGATGAGGTCCAAAGGGCAAGATGTTCAAACTTCTCCTTTGTTGGTCGGTGAAAGACACAGAACACAACTCACCACAGGGGTACACCGGACACGGATCAGATTCATAGGAAAAAATACTCAATCTTCTCCTTCATCAATCAATCGACAGTGTTGGAAACACAGATCATCAACCACAATCCTCCAAAATAGTGGCAATGGCTTCAGAAAAAGTGCACAGTCTATTCGCCTTTAGTAAATCAACCCCAGAATTAGCACATTGGGTGGGTTTATTAAAGCAGATGAGTATGTTTAATTTCCAAATTGAATTTTCACGTTGCAAGGAAAATTTTTACTTAGCTTAGTGAATGAGGTGCAACAAAATAAAAATTCAATACAAAAGACTACACAATACCCAATCCAAGGGAAAAAAATAAAAAAGATTTTTGCTTGTACATGATTGGATGATTGAAGTCATCGTTTCTACTCAATAACTCTGAAAGTGAAAATTTACTTGGTAGCAAAATAAAATGTTACTTAGTACAGTGAATGTGGTGAAGTTGTTCTAACTTCCATCATTTAACCCTTTCGCTTCCGGTGGTGTATGCCATATGTCGGCAGCAGTAGGGGTATTACACAGTGAATGGGATGTAAGTCTGTCAAGCTTACTGTCAACTGTCTTGTGGAAGTTGTACAGCACTGGATCGCCACCACAGGCTCCCATTAGTGCGGCACACCATTATGTTTCTCTGGCTCAGCTGTCTCACCTGCGGGCCCAGGAACCCAAAGGAAAAAAATTGCTGATAGAGGGGAAGGAGACCAGTGGACATCCATTTGTTGATTAAACCTAGTTATAATGAACACGAAAGCAAAGTGTATTGCATCAGTTCAGAGTCCAGCTGTCACTTTCCACTGCCTCCGTGGCCAAGGAAGAATGTAATAGAGACCATTATGCACTCCATTAGATTCAGTGGAAGGTAGGTAAGACATCAGATGTCAAATACCCCTCTGTTGTCTCATTAAAGAGAACCTGCCCAAACAAAATGCTATCACATAGGGAACATGGGTTTGAATTAAGTTAAAAAAAAGTGTAAAAAATCAAAGTTATGCCCAAGTATTTAAAACTCCTGCTCCCCAAAATAACTTTGAGTCCACCCTGCCCCCACTTACATATGAAAGAAAACAGGTGCATGGGGGGTGATTATTCATGAAAACATTGATTGCGCTACACGTTACATATCACTGTACATGCCTAAAGTAAGAACAATAATTCTTGGGCCATATTTGAAACAACAACCATTTATTCTCCAGAGTCTCTGCTTTCTGAAAACTATTTTTTCATTTCTGGGACTATTAGTAATGGTATGAACTGATTGGACTCAGAGTCTGAGAGTCGCACTTAGCTAATGATGTACCATAATTTATCAATTTTAAAATATCCAGGGAAGAATTTTGGATCAAAGTGCAAGATTTATACAGGGCTTCAATTTCATGGCAAGAGAGACTGTATTTTATATAGGAAATGTGTTGATATTTTGGGTCTCCTATCAAAAATATCAACAAGGAATTGTGAGCATGAGGACTATTGCGGGGCACATAATAAATTTGCACATAGGGTAGTATCAAAACACTCGTTTATCTTAAAGACAGTTTATTCAAAAAAAATTATATACAGACATAAAAATATAGATCACAGTTGGTAGAGACAAGTAAGGTAATTATTCGACTAGTTTCGCTTTACAGCTTCATCAGGGTATTACCTAAGTCTGAAAATACAATAGTTTAGTATAACAGGATATTGAACATTAGTCATTACAATATAAGACTATAAACATTTTCAGATGGAGACATAATTAAGTTAAAATAATGGTTTGTTGGTATGTGGTAAAATGTCTTTGATAACACATTCATGTTTTACCATAGCTATTATGGTTTGGTCTTAATACTCTATCTAGCCCCTGAAGTGAATATTCAGACAATTTGAGTGAAGAGTCTCAGCTTCTTTAGTAACTTAGCCTAATTTTCTCAGTTGCAAACTGTGATATATGATTATCTACATCTCCGTTTTTGATAGTTATATTGCTTATTTCAGGGAGTGTTATGTTGGTAAATAACATTTAGAGGCTAAAATATCTACAGTAACTACACCACATTGAACTACGATATCATTTTTATTATGTGTACAATTTGCAACACATGTGCTTTACTCCTGCATTTTAAACCCACCTTAAAGTAAATCCAAGCTTTGCCCATGTGCCATGTACCTATATAAATTATAGATATATATATATATATATATGTAAAAAGTAATGTAACGATCAACACCACTTGGTGTGGTCCTTTGGATATACCCGCGGAGGCTCCCAAACCAAATAGTACATAATCCTGAAACATCCGAGCAATGAAACCCTACAAATCCATGGGGTCTACGTGTTTAGTCATGTGGAGTCTCTTCCACAGGACCCAATATGCGCCAAACAAAATTGGGCTTTATATCAAAAACCTAAATGGTCAGTGCTTCCCCAAAAGACTGGCCAGCTCATCACTACTTTAAACCAATTAATGGCTGAACATTTTTAGAACTCACTGCTTTTGGTTTTGCAACTTTTTTTCTTGTGTTTTCCTTTTTTTGCTACTACTCTGCACTTGATTAACATGCTATGAAGAGCTAACTTATGGTAAATCACGTAACCATTGTTGTTACTGAATGCTTGCTCCTTTTGTTACTGAGATCTTGTATAGACCTTTCATAACATCTACCTATAAACCTCCAAAAGCCTTCACTGTAGTCACTTGTTTTTTTAATTGCAGTTTTTCATTCTTGCAATTTTTATCCAACTTGTCATCAATCATTTCTATCATATAAACTATACAATTATTATAAAAGCTGTTCTTATTGTAAAAGCATGCTGACTCTGTATGACTATGCACTTAGCTAAAGTGGGCATTTTTAAAATATTCTTGGTACAGAGAAAACTGCTGTGATCTTGCAGGACATAAAACATTAAATCACATTTTGGAATTCAGTCTTTATGGCTCTCTTGTATAAATGTGTTGGATCTTGTGACCTGAAGTTTCGGTACACAGTGGACCTGCTAACACAGACATAAATGAAGAATTGCATGACCGTTTATTCATGTCAGTACTCTGCTCTCATACATTGTGCCAACAAAAGCCTGTCACAACCAGGCCACATTACAAAGTACATTGAAATGCTGGACAACATTTTATAAATGTGCCAATCTTATAGCACTGTAAATGCTTTTTTTAATCAATATGAAACAAATGTATCATGCCAACAGGGATATTTCAAAACCTACTATTCCTTTTATCCATTAAATGCTTGAACTTTTAATTAATTTTTTTTTTTGGGGGGGGGGGGGGGAGTAGGGAATACTGTATTTGGACTACTAAGTTTTTATTGCCTTTGTCTCCTCCTGACTTATTGTCAGAAGGTGCTTTCAGGTGCTTTGGTTGATTTGGTTTCAAACCCATTCTAAAATTCATAATCTGAGAACCTTAATCTGAACCTAACTGAAGTCAATTGGAGACAAATCTTGAAATTTTAGATCAATTTCAAGGCTAATAGACAAAGAATTGTCAAACAAAGGTCGTAAGTTGCTGGGTGATGTCAGGCGGAACATCTACCAATGCAAAAAACAAACTTAAGAAATACCTTTCAGGAGGCAGAAGGCCCTCCATTTTTGTGATTTTGAGGGCGATGGGGAAAAAAAAATCTTTAAGTGATATGCTTGCTTGATGTCTTTAAGCTGTTTGCTGTCTTACAGAACAGCATGATTTCCTGGGGCAGCATCAGCGACTCAGTATTCTGACATCATATAATTTGCATGTGTAATATATTTCTTGTAATTTTACAGCAGCACCCCTATCTGAATAAATTTAATTTAAAAAATGATTTTTTTAGGGACCTTTTGTTGAGACACATAATTGGTTTTATCCATGAGTAATAGGCCAGAACTGAGTGATTAAAGTTGGAGGCAGAACAGACCTAAAATCTATTAGTAGCTTTACACATTGAAGAAAAAAAATCTAAATCCATCAACTTCATAACAATTGCCAAACATTGGAAAAAATGCTTATAGCATAGCTTGTGATCTTTATTTAGTGCAGTACCGCATTGTATTGTCTACAAAGCTTAATAAAATGTCAACACAGAGATAAGGCAGTTGTTATAAAGAAATAAAAATTACAGAGCCTTATTTCAAAGACAAGCAGTGTAAGCAGCTTGATTGGGTATCACATTTTTATTCTTACTTGTCCTTTTTCAGGAAAGAAATGATTCTCACTGATGAATGATCAAGGGCAGCATGTCCCTGGTAGTAAACTGAACGAATGAAGAACTCTTGTTTTGTTTTTAAGGTGCCAGACACAACAAGATGTATAGAATAAAATTACAGATTTTATTCATTGATTCAAAGATAAAATCATATTAAAACCAGATTCAATATTTAAAAGAAACAACCATCAAGGATGAGTATTAATGAAATCTCATTAATGTAGTTACTTCATCTCAACGGGTTTCGTAAATCAATAGCTTCTTCGGGAGATATACCGTATTTCTAAGTTATACATATGGACAACGAGAAGTAATGCTTGATGTTCATGTGGAGGTGACACTTGGATAATTTCATGAAGTTTCATAAAATGTGCCTCCCAATACTAATGTGCTTCCCAACAATAACCACAATAGGCGTTAGTGAACTATCATTGGAGGTAGAGAAAAGGCAGGTTTTATCACGAAAAAAAAAAAATTATAGTGTATGCTTCGAAACACAAGAAATATTGTTCATAAATGTTACATCATGTAAGTGGTTTTACTAGATAAAATATGACAGGGACAAGGGTGTTTTTTTTTTTTAAACATTCAAAGTTTATTTAAGCTCCACAATAGTTCAGAAAGGTGTACAATCATGTAAAGAAGTCATACAAAATAGAAAAATTGCATATCATCTAGATATTGTGCCTAGTGGTAATGGTATCGCTTACATTCATCTCTGGTGGTAAAATGAGAATATACCAAGGCATCAATGACACGTTGGGAGGTAATCTCTTATTATGTCTATGATCTGAGAGGGCGTATATCTAAGTCATTCACAAGTGATGCAATTTATTCGTTTGCGGATGTGATCTTTATGTTACCCTTAAAATGTTCTATATAAGAAAAAGTTAATCAGAAATAAGAAAAGGCATAGTACTCAATACCTTTGAAGTAATAGTAGACAACAGTAGATCTAGCTCGAATTTGATCATATGTACTTTAGTTTATCTATTCTTTGTTTGTATAGGTATTAATACAAGTTATCTGCCGGATTTCAGATCATTGTACACATCAGAGTAATGAAATTCAAACCAGGGTGACCAGGTTTTATGAAATATTTCCACCCTATCGGTGGCCTGTGTCTCTTTCAATTCACATACTTCAGATACCTGAGCCAGCCACTCCGAAAAAGAAGGCACTCGTGTAATTCGCCAACAGACCGGGATCAATGCCTTAGTTGCATTTATCAAATGCTTGGTTAATGAATTTTTATAGCGTTTGAGTGGGAAGTTTGAGATATGTAGAAGACAACAGGCAGCATTAAGCACTATTTTGTTTTCCGTAATTTGTTTGATCTGTTCCCTGACCTGAGGCCAAAATGAGGCAAGGTAAGGGCAGTGCCACCAAATGTGTATAAGGGTGCCTGTGTCTCTCCCACATCTCCAGCATGAGCTTGAGGTCTGAGCATTCCATACATGTAATTTTTCAGGAGTGGCATACCAGTCAGTTAGTAATTTATAAGACGTTTCCTGTGTCTGAGTGCTGATGGAGCACTTGTCTGTTAAAATACAAGCGTTTTTCCACTGGTTGTCCATTATGTTCATCTTAAGTGCATTAGAGAAAAGTTTTCTAAATCTGTCCTCAGTATCAGGATTTGCATCTTGTAGTCACGTGTAGGCAACTGAGGTAACCTTCTGTAAGTGTGTGCCATCAGCACATACCTTCTCTAGTTCTGTCAGCTGTCTGGAGAAATTTCCCTATTTGGTCATACTGCCTACATAACTACGTAATTGGAAGTATGTCCAGAGTGGTAGATTGGTAATTCCACTGTCTCTTTTCAGTGCCATGTAGTCCTTGGGCTTTCCTTGATGGAAACACTCACCAGCTCATAAGGGATTATTAGTGGACGGATGGCGGAGTGAATAATTCCCAATCCCAGGGGGGAATTCGGGGTTGTCGTTTATCAGTGTTAGGGGGCTAAGTAAGGAAGTGTGTAAGGGTGTTTTGCAGCTTCTAGGCAAGCAGTCAGCGTGGTCTCTATTAGTGAGTGTTGTTTTAAAATTTGTTTAAGTGAAAAAAGTAGTGGGCTCAAGCTGGCCTCTAAGGCCGCGTACACACGGGCGGATTGTCTGTCCAACTTAGTCCGCTGAACCGTGTTTCAGCGGACAATCCGCTCGTGTGTGGGCTTCAGCGGACTTTTTCAGCGGATAATCTGACGAACAAAGTCTTACGGAATTTCCGTAAGACAGTCCGTTCAAACTTGGTTTTGTCCGTCCAAACTTGGTTTCAGCGGACAGTCCGCTCGTGTGTAGGCAAGTTGGACGGACTAAGTATGGCGCATGCTCAGAAAGGATTTACACGGCCGAAGGTTGCATTGCAGTGTATAGGACGTCGTTTTTCTAGTCCCGTCGTACGTGCTGTACACGTCATCACGCACGCTTTCAGCAGACTGTCTGCTCATCGTGTGTGGTCAAGTCCGTTCATGCAAATTTTGAACGGATTGTCTGTCGGATTGTCTGACGAACTTAGTTGGGCAGACAATCCGCCCGTGTGTACGCGGCCTAAGGCTACCCAGTCTTTAGTCTCCCCGTGGCAATGTCAGTCCACTATTCTTGTTAAATGGGAGGCCAGATAGTATTTCTTGAAGACGGGGAGTAGCACCCCCACAGTTCCTTAGGTCTGGTCAGTAGAGAGAACTTGATTCTGGGCCTTTTACGTGACCATAAAAATTATAAGAGGATAGTGTGTAGTTTTTTGAACAACCTCTGGGGATTGTAACTCGTAGAGCACGTAGTAGGTGCAACTGCCTGGGGAAGATGGCCATCTTCAGAATGGTAGCCCTCCTGAACCAAGAGAAGTATCCTGCGTTCCATAGTTTTTAAATCCTTTTCTATCGTCTGAAGTAAAGGTGGGAAATTTGAATTGTACATCAAGGACAGCCTAGGGGTCAACCAAATTCCCAGGTATTTTTGTACTGTTTTCTCCCATTTGAAGGGGCAGTTTTCTTGGGTCCTAGCAAGGTTTGTTGTAGATAAGTTAATATTCATGGCCTCTGACTTTTAATTTGATAGATTTAATTTGAGATTGGAGACAAATCCATAATGGGCAAAAGCTTTCATGTGGTTCAGTAGAGTGACGTGCGGTTTTGTCATTTTGTCAATAAAAGTTTGTCCGCATAGGCTGCAGTCTTGTACACCCTATCAAGGAGAGAGATTCCGTTCACCAAACTATACCTATTGACCGTTCGGATGAAGATTTCTAATGAGAGAATGAACAGTAGTGGAGACAGGGAGCAGCCCTGTCTTCTGACAAGGGTAGTTGTAATGTGAAATAAAAACAATGTGTTATGTTACGTTATGTTATGTTAGAGACAATGGGGTTTATTTACTAAAGCTGGAGAGTGAAAAATTACCCACACTTCTGCATAGAAACCAAGGAGCTTCCAGATTGTATTGCCAAAGCTTAATTAAACAAGCTGAGGTTAGAAGCAGGTTGGTTTCTATGGAGGAGTGAGGGTGATTTTGCACTCTCCAGCTTTAGTAAATAAACCCCAATCTCCAGAAGATCACATGGACATGCTGCACATCATGTTATGCCGTGTACACACAGCCTGACTTTTCAACAGCAAAGTTCTGACAGAACAATTCGACCATGTGTGGGCTTCATTGGACCTTTTCTGTTGAAAAATCAGATGGACTTTAGATTTAGAACATGTTTCAAATCTTTCCGACGGACTCGAGTCTGGTAGAAAAATCAGTTTGTCTGTATGCTAGTCCGACGGATGAAAACCGAGCAGCTATTGGCTACTGGCTATGAACTTCCTTAATCTAGTCCGGTTGTACGTCATCACGGTTGAATCCGTCAGACTTTGGTGTGATTGTGTGTAGACAAGTCCGTTTCAGCGGGACTCCATCGAAAAGTCCTTCGGAGTTCAGTCCGACGAAAAGTCCAGCCGTGTGTACACGGCATAAGTGTTTACATTAGGTCACATTTGAATATGCAGAGCTGAGGCAGGCTTTCACTTGAAATAAAAATGACAGCGCTTTTGTCAGATGCAAGAGCCACAGTATAGCACAGACTGTACATCATAGAAACCTTATTAGTGAGCCACATTTGAAAATAGAGAGACAAGACACTTTTTATCAAAAAATAAAAATTACAGTGAATTATGTCAGAGACAAGAGCAACAAATATTGCACACATACAGAGCCTTTTTGCTCATATTTCTAGAGCAGGGGTAGGGAACCTCGGCTCTCCAGCTGTTTTGAAACTACAAGTCCCATGAGACATTGCAAGACCCTAACAATCAGGGGCATGACTCCTAGAGGCAGAAGCATGATGGGATTTGTAGTTTCAAAACAGCTGGAGAGCCGAGTTTCCCTACCCCTGTTCTAGAGGCAGGTTTTATTGTGAAATAATAATTACAATCTATTATTTCATAGGCAATGAGCAGAAATATAGCACAGACACCTTGCACATCATGGAAACCTTTTTACTAGGCCACTAGTAAAAAGGTTTTATAATTTTATCATAAAATGAAATTGACAGGTGATTATGTCAGAGATAAGAGTGGGAAAATAGCACAGACATGCTGCACATCATGCAAGCAGTTTTAGGCCACATTTCAAGAGATAGGTTTAAAGTGGTGTTAAACCAAAAACCAAAAATGTAAGCTATTGCAACTTACCAAATACCAATTAGATGTAGTGGTTGCAATCATTTCTTTTTTTAGTTTTCACCTGGCGATCTGGCCAGTAAAAAAACTCCTGTAATACAGTGCTTCCACTTTGGATGAAGGAGCACAGGGACACCTTTGGACAGCAGCACTGTCAGTTTGGGGGTGGGTGAGTGTTAGACTGACTAGCAAATTTAGATACAAATTGAAGTCAAGCTCCAGCTCACACTGCAGTTAAACATGCAGTTACAGCAAAAGTTTTTTTTGGGGATAAAGGTTTTACATGAATAAATAAAATCTGATCATTGTAGGTACCCCTATCAGTGGTAAATGGTTTACCTCATTATCTAACTGCTACATTTATAGAGGAGCTTGTTCTGTTAAAAAAAACAACAGACTTACTGGTTGGATCACTAGAAAATAAAAGATAGAAAGCCAAAAAAGAAAACAAATACAGCCACCGCCTCTTATTATATTTTGGGTTTTATACTACTGAAATAAAAAAAATGCAGTGGATTGTGTCAGAGACAAGAGCCAGCAATATAGTATAGATATGCTGCACATCTTGTATGCCTTTGTATAAGGCACCCTTTAACTAAAAATAAAAATGAAAGATTACGTAGAAGACAAAGACAGGAGCAAGAAAATAACACAGACACACTGCACATCATAGAAGCATGTTTACTGTATAATTGAAGAGAAAGATAGAGATAAGGCACTTTTTACCAAGAAAGAAATATAACATTGGATTATGTTAGAGACAACAGTCAAAAATGTTGTACAATCAGCATTGAATCAGTCCATACAGGACACATTTTGAAAGAGACACACAACATAAAGCCTTTTCTCCTACAGATCCAAAGCTAAGACACTGAAAAAAGGAAGAATTAATATCCAACAAAATCAATCATTGTTGTAAGACTACAATAGACATTTATTGCTACACACAATATACAGTATATAATATTTCTACAATGTATGTTACACTGTCTAAGCCCCAAATCCATGAATATTTGGAGGATGAAAACAGATTATAACATTTATAGTTTTCAGATTCCGCTAGAAGTATCGTACCATACACAGCATATACAATAATGCCACAATTTATTTTAGACTTCATTGGCTTAAAGGAAAAGTGTGGGAGATCAAAGAAATAATTATACATACTCACCTATACAACGTCAGCATTGGTCCGATCACTCAGTTCTCAGTCTGCTCTGAGCAATAACTGGTGAATGTCAGATATTTGGTATCCCTCTCTGTACGCCCCTTCTGTTTTGTGCTAGCTGGTTTAGCCCTAATTAGGCACAACCTGTTTCTTTTATATTCCCTCAGTCAGTATTAGTTATTCACAGAGACAGGGCTTAGGAAAGTAATTGTCTTCTTACACATCAAAAGACTGGAAAAACATCCCCTATATTGCAATTAGTATTAAAAATTGTTTTGGAGTCAACATCTGTATCTAACTGAAAAATTTAGCTGTATGAAGATTGTGTCAAGTCAGCAGGAGACCATACAGACAATTGTATGTAAAAAAACAAAAACAAAAAACCCCTACAACTTTAAAGTTTATTTATTTCCAGAAAAAAAGACCGCTGAATATCATACTTCCCACACATTTATTTAAAAAAAAAAAATTGGCCACATTTTGAATGGGAGAGACAACAGGCAGCTTTTAATTAAAACATTTTAGCATAGTATGTAAACACGTTTACAAGGCTGCTGTTTATTGTGGAGAGTAAGAACGAGATGAACTGCCCTGGGTGCGGTTTGAGCAGGGCTCAGTGAACTTCAAAAAGTTTGGATGTCAAATCCGAACCCATTGAAATTGATAAGGGACAAATCTGTCAAATCAAAAATGCCTACTTTCTGGACTAATAGACAGGGGGTTGTCAAAAAAATTGCATGGGGCTGTATGTATCAATGCAATCGTTTAAAATTCCACTCAGCTAGGAGCGGTGATTTTTTAAATGCTTAAAATGAAACATTAAATGTCCAATATATTTATATAACATGCCTAGGGCATCTGTGATAGACATCTCTGTGATGTATAGAAAGTGTTGCAGCAGCACTGAAACTAAAGATGGGCCGGACATCCCCCCTGGTTTGGTCTGTGCCATAACTCTCTAACATCGCAAAAGTTCAGACCCGAACGACGAACCTCATTGAAATCTATGGGACCCGAGCTTGAAAAATCAAAAATCCCCTATTTGAAGGCTTATATGCAAGTTATTGCCCATAAAAAGGGAATGGGGGCATGGGTATTGGCCTGGAGGACATGTACCAATGTAAAAAAAACTTTTTAAAAAGATTGTTTTTAAAGGAGCAGTGATTTTAACCACTTCAATACTGGGCCATAGTCAAATGACGCCCACAGATGGGATCTCCCATGCTGGGTGGGCGTCATATGACGTCCTCGGTATTTTGCCGCTCCTGCAGGCCCCCGGGGGCCTACAGCATGTCGATCGTGGATGAGGTGTGTCCCATGGACAGAGCCCATCCCCGATCTGTGTGATTGGCATCCCAATCCACCCCCGATACACGTGACCGGCCATGTCCAATCACAGCCGGTCACATGTACTGTGTACGCTCACAGCGCTCATGCACGCGCCTAGGGTGTGTGCAGAGCGGACATCGGGGATGCGGCTTGTCACCCTGACACAGCCCAACCCCGATCGCAGTAAAGAGCCAATGTGTGTAAGAAGGAGAACCCGGTAACATCTCGTTACCGCCTAGTGTACACACCAACCACACTGATTACCCCCCCAATAAAGAAGACCTGTTACCAGGCATCAAAGTGCCTGTCATCACTGGTTGCTGGTTTTGTGTAGTTCATTTGTGCAACACAGGCATCTGCCTAACATTAACATAACATATTTTGGGTGCGGGCTTCCCCTTAATATCCATACAAGACCCAAACGGGCTGGTAATGGGCTGAGGTGGGGGGGGGGGGCTGATGGGGTAGCCATGCCATTTTTCTCAAAGATTTTCATCCATATTGCCAGGACAAGACATTACATTAAAGCCGCAAGCAGTTTTAAATGGCTTTTTTTCCTTTACAAATGTCATTTTTTGCAGGGACTGTTCTAAACATGTGAAACACATGCCACTTCACAGGCATACTTTAGACACCCCCCAGGTACTATATTTAAAGGAATATTTCACTTTTTTTTCACTTTATGCATCATTAAAATGACTGCTCCAGAAAAAATGTCAGTTTTTAAAACTTCTTTTTGCATTGATACATGTCCCCTGGGGCAGGACCCGGGTCCCCAAACCCTTTTTAGGACAATAACATGCATATTGGTCATTATAATTAGCACTTTAGATTTCGAACGTTCGCGTCCATTGTAATTAACCACTTGACCACTGGGCACTTAAACACCCTTAATAACCAGACCAATTTTCAGCTTTTGGTGCTCTCACATTTTGAATGACAATTACTCAGTCATGCAAGACTGGACCTATATGAAATTTTTGTCCTTTTTTTCCCACAAATGGAGCTTTCTTTTGGTGGTATTTAATCACCGCTGGGTTTTTTATTTTTTGTGCTATAAAAGAAAAAATACAGAAAATTCTGTAAAAAAAATGAAATTTTCTTTGTTTCTGTTATAAAATTTAGCAGATTAGTAATTTTTTCTTCATAAATTTTGGACAAAATTTATACCACTACATATCTTTGGTAAAAATAAGTACAAATTGGTGGATATTATTTGGTCTTTGTGAAAGTTATAGAGTCCACAAGCTATGGTGCCAATATCTGAAAATTGATCACACCTGAAGTACTGACGGCCTATTTCAATTCTTGAGACCCTAACATGCCAGAAAAGTACAAATATCCCCCAAATGACCCCTTTTTGGAAAGAAGACATTCCAAGGTATTTAGTAAGAGGCATGATGAGTTTTTTGAAGTTGTCATTTTTTCCCACAATTCTTTGCCAAATCAAGATTTTTTTTACTTTTTTTTTTTTTCACAAAATTGTCATATTATCAGTTTATTTCTCACACACAGCATATGCATACCACAAATTACATTCCAAAACACATTCTGCTATTACTCCCGAGTACGGCGATACCACATGTGTGAGACTTTTACACAGCGGGGCCACATACAGAGGCCTAACATGCAGGGAGCGCCATCAGGCGTTCTGGAGCACCCAGGACAATTCTGACATTTCTCTCCTACATGTAAAAATCATCATTTATTTGCTAGAAAGTTATATAGAATCCCAAAACATTATATATGTTTTTTTTATCAAACACCCTGGAGAATACAATGGTGGTTGTTGCAACTTTTTATCTCGCACGATATTTGCGCAGCAATTTTTCGAATGCTTTTTTTTGGAAATTTTTTGGTGCTTAAAAAAAAAAAGCACAGTAAAGTTAGCCCAATTTTTGCATAATGTGAAAGATGAAGTTACGCTGAGTAAATAGTTACCTAACATGTCACTCTTCAAAATTGCACACGCTCGTGGAATGGCGCCAAACGTCGCTACTTAAAAATCCCCAAAGGCGACGATTAATTTTTTTTTACTGGTTATATGTTTTCAGTTACAGAGGAGGTCTAGGGCTAGAATTATTGCTCTCGCTCTAACGTTTGCAGCGATACCTCACATGTGTGGTTTGAACACCGTTTTCATATGTGGGCGGGACTTACGTATGCCTTCGCTTCTGCATGCGAGCACATGGGGAAAGGGGCGCTTTAACCACTTTCAGACCGGACCAATTTGCTGGTCAAAGACCAGACCACTTTTTGCGATTCGGCACTGCTTTGCTTTAACTGACAATTGCGCGGTCGTGCGACGTGGCTCCCAAACAAAATGTACTTCCTTTTTTTCCCACAAATAGAGCTTTCTTTTGGTGGTATTTGATCACCCCTGCGTTTTTTTTTTTTGCACTATAAACAAAAATAGAGCGACAATTTGGAAAAAAACGCATTATTTTTTACTTTTTGTTATAATAAATATCCCCCAAAAATATATAAAAAAACATTTTTTCCCTCAGTTTAGGCCAATACGTATTCTTCTACATATTTTTGGTAAAAAAAATCACAATAAGCGATTATTGATTGGTTTGCGCAAAAGTTATAGCGTTTACAAAATAGGGATAGTTTTATAGCATTTTTATTAATAATTTTTTATTATTTTTTTTTTACTAGTAATGGCGGCGATCTGCGATTTTTATTGTGACTGCGACATTGTGGGGGACCCATCGGCCATTTTTGACACATTTTTGGGACCATTGTCATTTATACAGTAATCACTGCTATATAAATGCAGTGATTCTTGTGTAAATGACACTGGCAGTGTAGGGGTTAAGTGTTCCTAGGGGTGTGTTACTAACTGTGGGGGGGTTGGGCTTTCATTTAGTGTACACTGATCTCTGCTCCAATCACATGGAGCAGAGATCAGCGTCACTAGTTGCTAGGCAGAATGGAAAAATGTTGTTTACACAGCATTTCCTCCATTCGGCCGCTCCGTGAGACGATCGCGGGGATGCCCGCGGCGATCGAGTCCGCGGGTCCCGCGACCGGACTCACGGGGGTCCCGACCAGCGCGGGAGCGCGCCGCCGCCGGCGCGCTCCCGATGGCAGGGCGGCATCGAATATTGGACGTACCTGTACGCCAATATGCCTGCCCGTGCCATTCTGTCGACGTACATCGTCGTGCGCTGGTCGGGAAGTGGTTAAAAAAAAATAAAAAATGTATTGTTCATTTTACTTTATTTATTTTAGTTTGACATTTTTTTCCCCAAAAATAAATTTTTTGATCACTTTTATTCCTATTACAAGGAATGTAAACATCCCTTGTAATAGGAATATGGCATGACAGGTCCTCTTTACAGTGAGATATGGGGTCAATAAGACCCCACATCTCACCTCTAAGCTGGGAAGCCTGAAAAAAAAAAAAAAAAAAATTCTGGCTTTGATCGTATTGGCGAGTCGGTAAAAGCACCGGAGGGCGGCAGGAGGGGGGGGGGATGTCTATGGCTGGGTATTGCAGGGTATCACCGACTATGGCTGGGTATCTCAGAGTATGGCTGGGTATCTCAGAGTATGGCGTTGCAGAGTATTGCGTTGCAGAGCATTTCAGGGTATTGGCGGGTGTTGCAGAGCATTGCAGAATGTTGCAGGGTATTGGCAGTTGTTGCAGAGTGTTGCAGGGTATTGGCGGGTGTTGCAGAGCATTGCAGAGTGTTGCAGGGTATTGGCAGGTGTTGCAGGGAATTGCAGAGTGTTACAGGGCATTGCAGAGTGTTGCAGGGTATTGGCGGGTGTTGCAGAGCATTGCAGAGTGTTGCAGGGTATTGGCGGGTGTTGCAGAGCATTGCAGAGTGTTGCAGGGCATTGCAGAGTGTTGCAGGGCATTGCAGAGTGTTGCAGGGCATTGCAGAGTGTTGCAGGGTATTGCAGAGTGTTGCAGGGTATTGGTGGGTGTTGCAGAGCATTGGCGAGTGTTGCAGGGTATTGGCGAGTAATGGCAGGGTATTGCAGAGTGTTGCAGGGTATTGCAGAGTGTTGCAGGGTATTGGCGGGTGTTGCAGAGCATTGCAGAGTGTGGCAGGGTATTGGCGGGTGTTGCAGAGCATTGCAGAGTGTTGCAGGGTATTGGTGGGTGTTGCAGAGCATTGCAGAGTGTTTCAGGGTATTGCGGGTGTTGCAGGGCATTGCAGAGTGTTGCAGGGCATTGCAGAGTGTTGCAGGGCATTGCAGGTGTTGCAGAGCATTGGCGGATGTTGCAGAGCATTGCCGAGTGTTGCAGGGTATTGCAGAGTGTTGCAGGGTATTGCAGAGTGTTGCAGGGTATTGGCGGGTGTTGCAGAGCATTGCAGAGTGTTGCAGAGCATTGCAGAGTGTTGCAGGGTATTGCAGAGTGTTGCAGGGTATTGCAGAGTGTTGCAGGGTATTGCAGAGTGTTGTAGAGTATTGCAGAGTAATGGCAGGGTATTGCAGAGTATTGAAGGGTATTGCAGAGTATTGCAGAGTAATGGCAGGGGATTGCAGAGTATTGCAGAGTGTTGCAGGGTATTGCAGAGTATTAGCTGGCATTGCAGAGTATTGCAGGGTATTGCAGGGTATTGCAGGGTATTGCAGAGTATTGGCAGGGAATTGAGGGGTTAATTTTCGGTGAGCAGCGATGTGGGAACTGCAGATGCAGCCCACAGCGCTGCTGACACCGATCTCTTCCCCCTCCGCTGTACCGATCGGTACAGAGAGGGGGAGGGAGGAACCGGCGTCATAACATGACGCCGGTTTGTTTACAAGTGATCACTCCTTCATTTGATGGAGCGATCACGTGGTAAACGGCCGCGATGAGCTGCCGTTTACCGTGATCCGTGATGCGCCGGGTCCTGTGGACCCGGCGGTCACGGATGCTCTCGAGTGCGCGCCCCAGGGGGCATGCGAGAGCGGAATTCTGGGAGGACGTCATATGACGTCCTCCCAGAGTTAAACAGCCGCCCTGTAGCCGTCATTCGGCTATGGGCCGGTTGTTAAGTGGTTAATAGGGTTCTAATGTTCGTGCGAACTTTCGGTCCGTTCGCAGGTTCTGGTGCGAACCAAACCGGGGGGTGTTCGGCTCATCCCTAGTGCTCATCAGTGCCGCCTATCAGTGATCATCAGTGCCACATATCAGTGCCACCTATCAGTGTCCATAAGTGCCACCTCATCAATGCCCACCAGTTCAGCCCATCAGTGCCGTCTCATCAGCGAACATCAGTGAAGACGAAAAATTACTTAGTTACAAAATTAACTGACAGAAAAAGTAAAAAACTATTTTTTTTTAATTTTTGGTCTTCTTTTTTTTTGTTGTAAAAAATTAAAACCCCAGCAGTGATTAAATACCACCAAAATAAAGGTCTATTTGTGTGAAGAAAATTATAAAAAATTTGTTTGGGTACAGTGTTGCATGACCGCGAAATTGTCATTCAAAGTATGACAGCGCTGAAAGCTGAAAAATGGCTTGGGCAGGAAGGGTGTCTAAGTGCCTGGTAGGCAAGTAATTAAGGGGGTAAAACCTTCCAGGGCTGAAGTGGTTAAACACTGCCCTACACTAACACACTAACCTATACTCACACTATACTAATGCCACATACACATGATCTGAGTTTTCCATCCAAGATTTTTCAGACGGAATTCCGCTCAGGCTTGACTTGCATATACACGGTCACACAAAAGTTCTCTGAACTTTCGACCATTAAGAACGTGGTGACGTACAACACTATGACGAACCAAGAAAAGGAAGTGCAATGCTTCTGAGCATGCGTCGAATTGTTTCCGAATTGTTTCCTAGCATGCGCGGGAATTTTGCACGTTGGCATTTGGGACTGGAGGCACAAGAGTGCCTGTAGGTGAAGACCTGAAGACTTTCAGCAGGGAGTTGCAGCTGGTCCCAGGAGTGTAGTTGCAGAACAGGTTGCAGCTGGTCGCAGGACTGTAGTTGCAGAACAGGCCACAGCTGATCGCAGGACTGTAGTTGCAGAACAGATCACACGACTGTAGTTGCAGAGCAGGTCACAGCTGGTCGCAGGACTGTGGTGGCAGACACTCGGATAGTAGTGCTGAGCTGAGCAGGGCACAGAAGCAAGATCGTAAGGGAAGCTGGGTTCGTCAATGGGCGGGCAGCAGGGTATAGGCACATCAGGCTGAAGCAAGTCAGGGAGGAAGCTGGGGTCGTCAGCAGGCAGGCAGCAAGGTACTTGAGCATCAGGCAGAGATGAGTCAGATGGGGAGTCGGGATCAGGAACCAAAGATCAGATAGGCAAGAGTCCAGAGGCAAGGTCAACGGAAGCCAAGGTCAGCAACGGGAATCAAACGGAACAACACAAGTTTCAGAGCAACAGGATAACAGCTGAAGACCAATCAGCACAGACCAGTGGTCAGGACACCTTTAAGTAGGCTGTCTGGCGCCAATTGGTGCCGAATGCGCGTACCTGCATGCACGAGACGCCGCGCACGTGCATCCACATAAGCATGCACGGGCATCCGCAATTGCCCGTGAGCGTGCGCCAGCATGCATCCATGCGCCAGCGTGTGCCAGGTGGTCTCTATTTATTTCCTTACACTTTTAGTAGGGATGAGCTTGATGTTAGTGCTCGTGACAAGTTCGCCTGCCGAGGAGCTTTGATGTGCAATTTGTTGCATTCCACCTTCGTTCTATCAACCAGAAAGAAACTCCAGAAATATAATATTAAACCATGTTGCCTTCCAACATATTCTGATTTGCGTCTAAAGGGCGCATATCACCCTTCTTCATACAAAGCTCCTATGGAACAGTCCATAACTGTCTTAATGTGTTACATTTCCCAACATGTACTTAAGAAACAGCTCCTGTGGAACAGTCCATAACGGTCTTAACATGTTGTGATTCCCAACATGTGCTTCAGAAATGGCTCCTATGGAACAGTCCATAACTGTCTTAACGCGTTGCATTTCCCAACATGTACTTCAGAAAAAGCTCCTCTGGAACAGTCCATAACGGTCTTAACATGTTGTGCTTCCCAACATGTGCTGCTTTGTCACCGAGTGAAACACCACCATCATTCTTCAGTGACATCTTCCATGTCACCTTTCTGTGTATTCTCCTTTCCAATATCTTCATGATGGGGTGCACTACAGGCAATGGGTGTCCATTCACTCGCCATTCACCAGCACACACTCAGAGCGACATATTAACCAGCTTTCAGATACAGAGTCTTGAGGAGGGCCTTACTCACCCATATTACTAACCTAAAACACACATATGTCACACTATACATAACATAAATCAACCCATTTCCGTAATATATGCATATATATGTGACCCATCTATAACCCTTTACTGTAAATATGGGTCGGGATTAGGCAGGCTTACTCACAATGGCCATTCCTACCGCAATTTTGGCACGTCAGCTGTATTTCAGGGCTTTGAATTGGCAGCAAAGCCTCTAACTTGTACAAAGAGACCTTACCATCAATGTGTCCTTCAACTTGCATAGATAAATGCAAGACCCTTCTATGTAAATGTTGAGCCCAACAACACATAACAACTTGAAACAATGACAAACCCACAAAATTCCATCCCTGTGTCTGGATTTCAGAGACCACGCCCAGTGTATACCATGCACATCTACCTATTGTTAGGTTCAAGGAACACCCTAGATCCATGACTAACGTTACATTGGTATCCTTTAGGACAAAGAAACAAAGGGTCTAAGTCCCAAATAATACCCAGATGCTTCCTTCCCAGCAATGATCTCTCTATTCAGAACCCAGATTGAAATATCTTTCCAACATTTCTCGTTCACCACTGTGTATTGACCTGGCATATAAAGGACATCATGGTCATGCCTCTGACAGAAGGAAATATAAACCTGCTCCCAGCTTCCATCCTCTCTGATCACATGTGAGTAATCTAGCCTCAGATGCAACAAGGTAGAATCCCCAGTCAGCAAGCCCATTGATACACAGACTGAGTCTGCACTTCTTTATATGGGATCAATGAGGAAGCGTAACATCTCTCATAATCCAAACTAGCACAGCGCACCCAGGCATTCGACCACCATTTGGATTAGTGTAAGAGATGTGTTTTAGCAAAATCTTACTGAGCTGTGATACGAACTCCTAAGGCCATTGCCCCACATACAGAGACAGTACAATCGGCTTGAAGTTGGTTTATATCTCTGCCTGCCCCTGTGTGCACACCGGAGCCCATGACAGATCTCTGTCCTGTACCATTACACTCTCTACCAACCTCTCAACATGGTTGACAAAATGCGGAGCCACTTTAACCTGGTTATTTATGTGACTTTGTTGAATGTTATTAAGGATGCCACCAATCTCTCTTAGTAACAAAGCCCCGCTTACTGTCTGAAGCTATGTCTGAGAGTTTGTTCCACAGGATACCGATGTCCACTCCATTAACAACACCCATCCCATCTCCTATTCCCCCCTAATATAGTGCTGAATACATCCCTCCCCTTTCGGTTACTCCTCCGAAATAAGCGCTCTTAATGCCTTCTGTGTCCGCACATCTCTGGGAGTAAGCCACTGGTATAATGACCTCACTCGTTTCAGTGTACACTCAGCACATATAAGGGTAATAGGATTTTAATCAATCATTGCGAGATGTTGAAGTGCCATGTGGTGAAGGCATACTGTACCCTGGTAGCCAACATTTGTTCCCTTTATCTAATGGAGCATGCTACCCTGTGTAGTCACTGGCATTACCTGTGCAAGGTTCCAACCTCTCAGGAGAGACATAAACCAGGGGTATCTCCCCCATATCCAGCTCTAGTGTCCCATATGTCCAGTACCCGAGAACCTCTCTGTGGGACTGCTAAGATTGAGACACCACCTCTACAATACTCCTTATGCGTAGGTGCTAGTCTCCTGGGTACCTGCACCATATTAATTTAGTTATGTCAATACATGTCCCACAACATGATTATTCCTCCCTCCAACAAAAAAAAAATATTTTACATTTCTTGTTCTGACGAATTGGATAGGTTATATTCCTCCCTCAACCTTCAAACCATTGCACTTGTATTCACAGTACGTTTGCATTCCTAAATGACAGGAGAGACTCTGGCAAAATGTTTCACAAGTCTCTTTGCTGGGCAAAGTCTTCCAGATTCAGCATTAGCACTAAATTGTCCATAAAAAAAAAGAAACCTTATATTGCAAGTATTAATCTGAATCTTTTCGTTTGTCCCTTCTCTCCTGAATGTTTATCAGAACAAATTTGTGGTGTGGTATAGCACAAACTGCCAACCAGATGAACATCTTTCATCTATGTTCCAGAAACCTCTTCAATATCGCTCCAGCAGATCTCTGGAAGTAAAAACAATAGCAGAATCAAATTCTTATTCACAATATCTACTCACTTGCTATGTTTACTTATCGTTCCCTCCTTGGAACCCAGGAACTTAGTATTCCTGACTTCTGCAACTCTACACAAATTATGAAAACAATCATGATTTCTTTAGGCAGAACCCACTCTAAAATGGATCCCCATGGCAAGAGCAAAAAAATAAAAAATTAACATGAATGTTGCTTCTCAAAAATTCTCAACTTAAACGCTAAAAAAAGAACATGCATTTATTTATACCTTAAGACCTATGCACTAACTCCCCTTTCAGGTGGACAAAGCCTAAACCTTTTGGAACTTTTTCCACCTGAATGAAAATAAAAACAAAGAAAAAAACTATACTAACTCCAGCGGCTAGAATGGCTTCCTACCAACTCTTGTCTTAAACAAAATTTATTCAGCTGCTAATTAAGGGCATTGCCAATAATCCCCTTTTAGGTGAACTAAACCTAACAATTTTTCCACCTGAACAAAAAAAAAAAAAAAAAAATGAATAAACAAATAACAAAAATTAAAATTAAAAAAATATACATTTAAAAAACAAAACAAAAATAAATAAATAAGAGGAGGGAAAAAAAAAACATAATGATCATAACAGATTTTTTTTTAACAAAATAACAATCCAGAGGCGTAGCCTTGAAAATACTAAAAACATTTGAAGGTCCTCTATAATATTCCAAACATGAAGGGAAAATCTCTGAAACTCACATCTAAACTTTATTCATAGCAAAGAAACATTAACCAGAAAATTCTTACCATCCATGGGCTGCTAACATTGTTTCCCCCAGTGATATATTTGAACTAACATGCGGTTACCTCCATTTTGACGTTATGCAACTGTTCTACATAGTGATGCCTTTCCTGTCTTAATTGACTATTTTCAGTTTTTAGTCCCAGCAATTGGGTCCTAAAAGGGAAACAGGTTTGATAGCTATGGCCTCTATGCCTTGAATTGCTACTCCATCTCAAAGAATAAACTTCATAAAGCCTTGGTGTAGTTTTAGAGTATTTCCTTTGCATATCATTATTGGCTCCCAAACAATACCTAGCTAAGTGACCCTCCTTTTTACAAACAAAACACTTGAGAGCTGGTCTCCCTGCATAGGCCCTTTTCGGAGCATATGGAGATGGAGTCTCTCATTGCTGCATAACATTACTATGATTAGAATGAAGAGATTTTACACTTTTATTGTCTGAGGAGTCACTAGCAATGGACTCATCAGAAGTCTCCACTGTTTCAACTCCTGAGTCAATTTCAAGCACAATTACCACACTTTTATTTAAATATTTCTCATTCAGATCTCCAACATTGATTCCTACCATAGCAACATCACTTGCAGAAACACTTGCATTTGGGTTTTCTACATGTTGTTCCAGAGCCTCTATCTTTGCTAAGCACTGCGCATGTGTGGAGGAGAACTTCATGACAGACTGGACTTCATGTAATTCTTTCCTAAACAGTATTATAATACGCTCATTCTCAGCCTTTCTCTGATTCAAAGAGGCAATGTAACTCTAATTCATTCATTTTCTGATCCAATATACATTTCTCAGTCACTAACTGTTCAATGCGATCACGAATATTTGCATCTGCCTTTGCAACCATTGTTAACCACTTCAATACCAGGCACTTATACACCTTCCTGCCCAGACCAATTTTGAGCTGTCAGCGCTGTCGCACTTTTAATGACAATTGCGCGGTCATGCTACACCGTACCCAAACTAAATTTTTGTTCTCACAAATAGAGCTTTCTTTTGGTGGTATTTGATTGCCTCTGGGATTTTTATTTTCGACTAAACAAATAAAAAAAGACCGAAAATCTTGAAAAAAAACATGTATTTTATTGTTTCAGTTACAAAACTTTGTAAATAAGTACGTTTTATCCTTCACTGATGGGCACTGACAGGGCTGCAGTGACGGGCACTGATAAGGCGGCACTGATGGGCACCGATGAGGTGGCACCAATGAAGTGGCACTGATAGGCAGCACTGATAGGTGGCACTGATATGCGACACAGATAGACACTGATAGGTGGCACAAATAAGAACTGATAGGTGGCATGGATTGTCATGGATAGGTGGCATGGATTGGCATGGATGGTCGGCATGGATAGGTGGCACAAATGGGCATGGATAGGCGGCATGGATGGGCATGGATAGGCGGGACAGATGGGCATGGATAGGCGGCACAGATGGGCAGCATGGATGGGCATGGATAGGTGCCACGGATGGGCATGGATGGGCACTGATAGGCGGCTGGGGTGGGCATTGATAGGCGGCATGGATGGGCACTGATAGGCGGCATTGTACATTTTGTAGGGATGGATGCCAATCAGTGCCAAACAATAATGCATGCCAATCAGTGATGCCCATTGTGGGCACTGTTTAGCATCCATTATGGGCACTGATTGGCATTCATTATGGGCACTGGCTGGCATCCCTGGTGGTCTAGGGTGGCATACCTGATGCTGGGCATCTCCTGGTGGTCTGGTGGCGTCCCTGGCGGTCCAGTGTGGGCATCCTCGGGGGGGCTGTGCTGATAATCGATCAGCACAGACCCCCCCTGTCAGAGAAGCAGCCGATTGGCTCTCCTCTACTCGCATCTGACAGACGCGAGTGAGGAAAAGCCGATCACTGGCTCTTCCTATTTACACTGTGATCAGCCGTGATTGGACATGGCTGATCACGTGGTGAAGAGTCTCCGTCGGAGACTCTTTACTGAGATCATAGTTGCAGGGGGTCAGACTGACACCCCGCAACAACGATCGCCGCGATGCACGGCCCCGGCACGTGCAGCGGCCTAATATCATGATCACGTCATATGACGTCCGCTCAGGATATTACAACCACTTTGCCACCGTCATTTTGCTATATGGCTGGCGGCAAGTGGTTAATATATTCTTAGTTACACTTTATACTTGCTCCAATAATTGCTTTCCCTCAGCATACCATTGGCATTCTTTCGCTATAGCAATGTCTTTCATTTTCAATAATATGCATACAACATTGGCCATCTTCGCCGTTCCTGCCCTTTTTTGAAGATTTTTTATGTTTTATCTAATTATTATGAATATATATAATATTGTCTCAATAACTTATTAAATTGGTGCTTTAAAGCATTTTCTGACACAGTGCTGAAACAAACACAGGCATGCCTCTTACGAAAATCTTCAATGACCTCGATTGACTTGCTAATTAGTTCACACTGAAGGTTGCTGTCAGGAAAGGCTTGCTGAGAGCAACAGTTCTGTGCATGTCCATGTGCGCACGCTCTGGTGTGCGCGCGGGCACGTGGCCTTTGGCGACCAGAAACGCTATTTAAACCCTGTCATGATAGAGGAATCTTGTTGCCTGATCTACAGCGTTCCCTGAGAGTTTCCTGTGTTCTGATCCATTCCAGGGACTATCCGCTTGCCTTGCGACTATCCTTACCATCCGCCTGCATCTGCCCCCGGCTTTTCCACGACCTCTCTCCTGTCTGATCCTTTGGCTTATCTGCACCAGTCTGTTACCGACCCGGCTTGCCTAGTGACCTTCCTTCTGCTTTCTGCACCTGTTCCAGTACTGTTTTCCAGTGTATGACCCGGCCTGCCTGACCTTCCTGTGTCTCAGTCCTTGGGACCATCCATCCGAATCCTGCGAGTTCCTGCCTCCCAGCTTCAGCTTCCAGTCTGCTGCATTCCACCTGCTGTTCCTGCTATTCCAGCTACGTCCAGAGCACCAGACCTGCATACCAGCTGTTCATCCTGCCAGGCACTCATGCTGTCCTGCACTCTGTGCCTCCTGTCAGTTCTATCAGGGGCCGCGAGTCAGGTCTGTAAGGGTCTGTAAGGGAGGCCTATACAAATGCACTGATTCCTGTGTAAATGACACTGGCAGTGAAGGGGTTAACCACTAGGTGGAAGTATAGGGGTTAAGTGTGTCCTAGGGGCGTGTTGCTAACTGTGGGGGCGTGGCTGTGTTTTACAGATCACTGATCTCTGCTCCAATCACAGGGAGCAAAGATAAGTGTCACTGTTCCTAGGCAGAACAGGGAGATGCTTGTTTACTTTAGCATCTCCCCATTCTTCCTCTCCGTGAGGCAATCGCAGGTATCCTCATGGTGATCGAGTCCGCGGGACCCGCGACCGGACTCACGGAGCTTCATGCGCCCCTGCCGCCTCTTAAAGGGCAACGTACAGGTACGTGATTTTGCCTGTACGTGCCCTTCTGCCAACGTATATCGACGTGAGGTTTATCCTGTCAATCTGCAGGCTACACTCGACCAGCTACAAAGGCCTAAAACAATTTGCACTAGGAATACAATAAATGTTAACACATATACATATACCACCCAAAAAATCTCACCAGATTTTGCGTGTCCGCTCACTGATGAAATATTTCTTAGAACTTTCAGGACCACTCATAGGTCTAGGCTTCAGAATTCACGAACCGGCGCAAATCTTGTCCACAGCAGAGAAGGCTTTCAGTTCTGGATGTAGTTGAGGACTCATTAGCTTATAAGGACTCGAGACAAAAATACATTAGGGTTTGGGTTCTGTGTAGAAATAAATTCCACATGCCATCTGAGGTGCCAATCGAAATAAATTGCTAATTTAAATAAATTCAAAAATAAATATTATTTGAGGGTGACTACGGATTCCCGCTATTTATTCCATATACCGTATTTATCGGCGTATAACACGCACTTTTTCCCCCTTAAAATCGGGGGAAAGTCGTGGGTGCGTGTTATACGCCGATCCCCACTGTCTGTGAGTCTAAAAGACCGAGCGCCGCCGAAAAACACCGAGCGCTGCCGAAAAAGACCGGCTCGGTCTTTTTCGGCAGTGCTCGCTCCATAAACAGCAGGGAGGCAGGACTACGAGCGGAGCCGAGCAGACGGCTCGGTCTTTTTCGGCGGCGCTCACTCAGTCTGTCTCGGCGGTGGGATATTTAAACATGGGCAAGGCTGTAAACGGCGCTAGGCAAACTGGAAATGACACTGGCAAGCTGCAAATGACACTCTGCAAGGCTGCAAACAGCGCTGGGCAAGCTGCAAATGATGCTGATCATTCGGCAATGATGGACAAGGCTGCAGATGCACACTGATAAGGCTGCATTGACGGGCATTTAAAGGTAAGTTTTTTTTTCCCTTAAACTTCCCTCCTAAAACTTTTTTCCTTAAAATGCCTTCCTAAACTTGGGGTGCGTGTTATACGCCGGTGCGTGTTATACCCCGATAAATACAGTATGTATTCATTTGTCTATTCACATAGTTAGCTAGTCTATAACACTCTGATAGTTACTGCTGATATCACAATAATATAAGGTTAGCTATGAAAACAAACACACTGCTTAATAAAACAATGTCTTATTTATTTCCAAAGAAAATAGGAAGATGCTAACATGAAAATACTATAGAGCATATAACACAAGAACATCAAAGATACTTATCGCACGGATGTCCCCCTAGACAACCAGTCTCATTAGCTGGGCTCAAGATGGTAACAGAGAGAGCCATTATATTTCTGTCCATCCTGCTGTATTGGCCTCTAAGGGCAGCATTTGTCCATGTATCATCGCTATGTGACCTGGGTCCTTCAGTCTTAGCTGGCCCTTTTATCTTCTCTAGTAAGACATTCATCTAATCGAGGATTTCCATCTTATCACACCAGTTGGACAGGAGCCAAGCTTTTGTTCTACAAAGCTTTGATGTTCAACTTGTTGCATTCCAACTTGGTTGTATTAACCAGAAAGAAACTCCAGAAATTAGATATGCCTTCCAACAAAATGGTTTTGGTGTAATTCCAGCAGTGGTAGGAAAAGGCAATGCTGTATGGTCAAATCAAGTTTGTTTTTTGGAAGGGGGGGCAGAATCAAAGAAAAAAAATAACTATTAACATCAGCTGCGGAGGTTGGTACTCCTTGCTGATCTAAATCTGTAATTTTCTTTTTCTATAGCACTAGAAAGATAACACGAAGTGACTGTTCTGTTTACATTCTGCTATGACCTATCTACCCAGAATACCAGGTGACCTACCCATGATCACCCTGTACTGAACTCCATGCTGGGTAGGCTATAAAAGGGCCCGCGTGGCCATTTTCTTCTGGACGCATGGTCTGCCTGAAAGGACCTGTGGGTGTGTGTGTGTGTCCCACAGCACTGTGGCCTGCTTGGTGTGGAGCAGCAATCTGAAGCCAGAGGAGGACTTCACATCACAGCGTACTGGGATAGCAGTGTGGTTGGATCGGGAAGGACCCTGACGGAGGTAACTGAGAGCTCCTGGTGACCTTGTGAAGCAGAACAGTGTGACGGCGTGGCCGCAACAAATAGACTGAGACCAGCAGAGCGGAGCTGTTCTATTTCTTGGACCCAGTTGGTGAGAGGGCTGTTGCCCACAGTTTCCTAACGCACTTTGTTACACACCTAGACTTTGACACAGTGTTGCTGGGACCTGTAGTCTCACGGAGGAGAACCAAAGTAAAGACTGAGTTTAAACAGGCCTCAAGCCTATCCATCACAACATTATTAGCACTGTGTTATTCCAAAGCAATTACACCAAAGGGAATTACAAGTGGATTACTGTTGGATTACAATTGTTAAAAACACATATAGCTAGCAGAAGACTGAAGACTAAAGAGACTGCATCTGTTATTGCAAATCCTTGCAGCCTATTAAAGTAGGGGGAGCTCCCTTTTAGTTGTGTTGTACCATATTTATCATTTGCATTTCTTTATTCACCAGAGTGTGCTGGAAGTGGGAGGGTGCCCAGAGTAAGGCGTAGTCCCTGTGAGCACTAGTCCCAATTGGAGTCGCATTCTCAGGGATCACTTAGGACAACTGTGCATGTGCATACTGTTATGTGTTCCTACTGTGCTGTCACATTATGTTGGTGTGACAGTGCAACTGCTGTAATTACTATTTTACACTAACCCCAGTAAAGATAAGTTTCTGGTTAAGTACTTTGGTGTGGAGTGTTGTTTCTTTTCCAGCAGGTGGAACATCGGATGCCTAGGTAATAACAAAGGTATACTGTTATTATATTGCATATTATGGGGTTATCAGTCACCATTAGCTTCACACCAACATTGCACCACAGCTGTGTCAAAGGGACTGAGCCAAGTCAGTGGGGGTTTAATAGCAGAGTACAGGCCCAAACAAATTCAGCAGCTCCTTCGGGGGTCAGTGCTACACTAAAAATAGCACCTGTAAAGCGCCTGAAAAAAGTCTCAGCTGTAAACCCAGTATGAAAGCACAAGTGCTTTTACACTGGAGCGCTGCGCTGGCAGGGCGTCACAAAAAGTCCTGCCAGGAGCTTCTTTGCAGCGGTGGATTTACAGTGAATACACTGCTCCTCCACCGCTCCTCGCCATTGTAAACAATGGGGCAGCGCTGCTATAGCGCCGTCAAAGTGCCACTGCAGCGGCATTTTGCGGGCAGATTTAACCCCTTCTTGGCTGCTAGCGGCCAATTAGTGCAGCTAAAACGCCGGTAAAGCGGCGCTAAATATAGCGCCGCTTTACCGCTGTCATCTGGGGCGGCTCAGTGTGAAAGGTGTCTGATAACAATATTTGACTTGCCCCATGGAGTGAATGGAGTTTTAACAGGTATCTGCAGCCTTCGTCTCTATTGTAAATTCCGCAGCAATCCACATACCTGATGACTAGTTAGCAGCCAAGATTAAAACTTCAGTATATGTCATAACTCATAAAAATAATAATAGCACAGCCAGAATACAGTCATATTCACCTTCATCAGTTATTGGGTAGCATTTTGAACCCAGACACCCCTATGCTAGGAGGTATCAGAGTGGATTAGACCTCCACACCCCTCCTATGAGAAATCGATATCCGAGACCTGTCATGTCTATATCTATTTCAAAGCTAATTTTATACTGGACAATAATATGCAGTGGAGCTGACTGTACCCTGCAGATATTTAGAGATATGAATACTTAAAGAGAGCTATAGCTAGGATTTGGTCATAAGCGTGGTGACATCCCAGCAACCACCTATTAGACTAGACGATTGGTCAGATGGTGTCTGTCTACACTCCCCTTGATGTGAATAAAAGTGGAATGCATCCACATTTTGGGAGCTCTCGTGTGCCATCAAGCAACTGAAGACCTGTCAAGTTATGAGAGACAATCTAACAACTTGCTCATTGACTGAAATCTACTGAAACAGGAGTATTCTTTATTTGTCACCCTTTATCTTTCTGTTGCTTGTCGTCCTTTTGTTTCTTAGTAATATATATTTTTTGTACATATTTTATTTGCGCCATTTGTTACTTTTTCATTATTAAACAATATTTTGAAAAATGTTATAACTATCTCTAAAGTGCTTACACAAACTAAACATATCCCTGTCTCTTGAAGAGTGCTACTGTAGAATAACTTTCTGAATATACCGGTCTGTGGTCACAGCGTCTGTAAAGATGTTTATTTTTCATAATTGTTATTGCTAAGCTTGAGAAAGTTTCCTGCTTTTTGGAAAGCAGTTGGTGAAAGTTTAAAGGGTTAGTTGCTTAATTAACCACTTCAATACAGGACACTTATAAACCTTTCCTGCCCAGACCATTTTCAGCTTTTCACTTTCAATGGCAATTACTCAGTCATGCAACACTGTACTCAAACAAAATTTTTATAATTTTTTCACAGAAATAGCACTTTCTTTTGGTCGTATTTAACCGCATGCTGACCAGCCGCCGCAGTTATACTGCGGCAACATGGCTCGGCTGCGCAAATCACCATCATGGTACGTCGTTACCATAGACGGCCACTAGAGGGTGTGCGTGCCCTGCCGGAGGCGCTCCTGCCCCCCGAAAGCCCCCAAGCCGATGCGAGTGCCTGGCGGTCTTGATCACCACTGGGCTCTTACGATCGCTGAGGGCACACGGAGAACCCGGAACTGTGTGTGTAAATACACAGTTTCCGGTTCTATGAGAGGAGAATTGACAGATCGTCTGTTCATGCAGAGTATGAACAGACAATCTTTTATCTTCCCTGCACAGTCCCCATCCCCCTTCAGTTAGAACCATATTTATCATACCTTATATGTGCAGAAAACTAGGACACACTTAACCCCCTCACTGCCCTCTGGTGTTAACCCCTTCACTGCCAGTGACATTTTTACAGTAATCAGTGCATTTTTAATCACGCTGATTGCTGTATTAATGCCAATGGTCCCAAAAATGTGTCAAAATTGTCCGACATGTCCGCTATAATTTTGCAGTCATGATAAAAATCGCTGATTGCCATCATTACTAGTAAAAAAGAAAAAAAAAAATTATTAATAAAAATGCCATTAAACTAAACTGAGGGGAAAAACATTTTTTTTAATATATTTTTGGGGGGGATATTTATTATAGCAAAAAGTAAATAATTATGTGTTTTTTCAAAATTGTCACTATTTTTTTGTTTATAGCACAAAAAATAAAAACTGCAGAGGTGATCAAATACCACCAAAAGAAAGCTCTATTTGTGGAGAAAAAAGGATGTTGATTTTGTTTGGGAGCCACGTTGCACTACCATGCAATTGTGAGTTAAAGCGGTGCAGTGCTGAATCCCAAAAAATGCTCTGATCTCTGGCGAGGCAAAGATGGGGCTGAAGTGGTTAATCACCACTGGGTTTTTCTATTTTTGCGACATAAGTGAAAAAAAAATGAAAAACACTTTTTTTTAGTTTCTATGATAAAATTTTACAAATAAGTAATTTATGTTCATAAATTTGGGCCGTAAATTACACTGCTACATATTTTTGGTAAAAAATAACCCAAATAAGTGTATATTATTTGGTCTGTATAAAAATTATAGAGTCTATAAGCTATGGTGCAAATCATTGAAAATTGATCACACCTGATGGAGTGATGTCCTATCTAATTTTTTGAGGCCCTGAAATGTCAGGAAAGTACAAATACCCCCAAATGACCCCTTTTTGGAAAGTATACAGTCCAAGGTATTTAGTAAGAGGCATGGTGAGTTTTTTAAAGTTGTAATTTTTTCCCACAATTCTTGGGAAAATGAAGAAATTATTATATTATTATTATTATTTTTTACATAACATTGGCATAATACCAAGTTATTTTTTCACACACAACATATGCATACTTCAAATTACACCCCAAAATACATTCTGCTACTCCTTCTGAGCAGTGGCGGCCCATACAAAGGAGGCGCAGGGGCACCGCCCCCCAAGCTACTTATCAAAAAAAATGTCCATTTAACTGTGTGCAGGAGTGTGGGGCACTGAACACAGAGGTGCTATGGGAAGCATTACATCATCACAATTATGTGATTGCTGGCAAGCAAATCTGTCAGCTGGCATTTAGACTGCCCATGGAACGCAAAGCTTTGCGCTCTCCGCACTCCCACTCTGGCATTATGTGCCCTGTGGTGGTTAGTGATTGGCGGATCCGTAGGATGTAGGGCGGTGCAATCACTACCGTTTTTTTGAGTGACTCATCATGGCTGGTCCGATGGAACAGGAGACATGAGCAGAGGAGTCAGCCGGTGATTGGGGCATATCACTGAAGAAGCTGCTAGGAGGTAAGATTCAGCAGAGCACATGTATTGTGCTCTCAGACCTGCAGTGTGAATGCAGCAACTGCCTGTGTAGTGGATCTGGGGAGGAGGAGGGTGGAATGCAGAGGCAGTAAAGGGTCGAGAAGCTTTTAGTGCATTTCCAGGATAGTACATCTGAATGGGGCAGCTAGTGTTAAATGTGGGGCAGCTAGGGGGAGGGGCAGCCAGGCATGAAGTGGGTAATGATATGCTAGTCCAGACTGTCCTCTCCTCTCCTCTTACCCAGCTGCATTTACTCCCAGTCTTAGATCAGAGCTTCTTCCTGGCAGGGGGGGATCTGATCATACTGGATGCAATGGTGACATTGTTTTGGGAGGACAGGAGAAATTCAACCCTTGTACAGACTTGGGAGATCGTAAATGCATGTACACGGTCTCAGATCCTTACTAGCTTGTCTGTAGGAAGACTGGTCTGTGTGGACTGGGTATCAAACCAAAAAGTTTAACTGAAGTTGTGTTCTGCAGCAAATTGAAAAAAGTTTCCACCTGCTAGGCAATTTCATATTGTGCTAATATGAACATACTAGCACATTTTGTTTGAATGACTAACCTTAAAACGAATCCCTCCTGTGGCATGCTGTCACCGCAGCAGAGGCTTCCATCTCCACCTGGTCTTCCTTCTTACTTCGGGCATTAGATTGATAAGTATAGAGTATGCTGTTCTTTCAGAGCGCATGCACCGTCACTGGCTGCTGCTCGTAAGAATATCTCTTAAACTGTGCACATTTAGGAGATATTAATTTTACCTATGGGTAAGCTTTATTATAAGCTTGCCTGTAGGTAAAAATTAAATATGAGAGTTTATTACTACTTTAACCACTTTCAGACCGGACCATTTTGCTGGTAAATGACCAGAGGTCTTTTTACACTTTGGCACTGCGCTGCTTTAACTGGTAATTGCGCGGTCATGCAATGTTGTACCCAAACAAAATTTGCGTCCCTTTCTTCCCACAAATAGAGCTTTCTTTTGATGGTATTTGATTGCCTCTGCGATTTTTATTTTTTGCGATATAAACGTAAAAAGACCGCAAATTTTGAAAAAAAATGATATTTTCTACTTTTTGTTATTAGAAAAATCCAATAAACTCAATTTTAGTCATACATTTAGGCCAAAATGTATTCAGCCACATGTCTTTGGTAAAAAAAAAGTAAATAATTGTATATTTATTGGTTTGCGCAAAAGTTGTCACATCTACAAACTAAGGTACGTTTTCTGGAATTTACGCAGCTTTTAGTTTACGACTGCCTATCTCATTTCTTGAGGTGCTAAATTGGCAGGGCAGTACAAAACCCCCCCCAAATGACCCCATTTTGGAAAGTAGACCCCCTAAGGAAATTGATAAGAGGCATGTTGAGCCCATTGAATATTTTATTTTTTTGCCTCAAGCGATTGAATAATGACAAAAAAAAAAATATATTTTTTTTTTTACACAAAGTTGTCACTAAATGATATATTGCTCACACATGCTATGGGCATATGTGAAATGACACCCCAAAATAAATTCTGCTGCTTCTCCTGAGTACGGGGATACCACATATGTGAGACTTTTTGGGAGCCTAGCCGCGTACGGGGCCCCGAAAACCAAGCACCGCCTTCAGGCTTTCTAAGGGCGTAAATTTTTGAGTTCACTTCTCACTACCTATTACAGTTTTGAAGGCCATAAAATGCCAAGATGGCACAAAACCCCCACAAATGACCCCATTTTAGAAAGTAGACACCCCAAGCTATTTGCTGAGAGGCATGTTGAGTTCATGGAATATTTTATATTTTGCCACAAGTTGCGGGAAAATTACAAACTTTTTTTTTTTTTTTTTTTTTCACAAAGTTGTCACTAAATGATATATTGCTCATGCATGCCATGGGCATATGTGAAATGACACCCCAAAATAAATTCTGCTGCTTCTCCTGAGTACGGGGATACCACATATGTGGGACTTTTTGGGAGCCTAGCCGCGTACGGGGCCCCGAAAACCAAGCACCGCCTTCAGGCTTTCTAAGGGCGTGAATTTTTGAGTTCACTTCTCACTACCTATTACAGTTTTGAAGGCCATAAAATGCCAAGATGGCACAAAACCCCCACAAATGACCCCATTTTAGAAAGTAGACACCCCAAGCTATTTGCTGAGAGGCATGTTGAGTCCATGGAATATTTTATATTTTGCCACAAGTTGCGAGAAAATTACAAACTTTTTTCTTTTTTTTTTCACAAAGTTGTCACTAAATGATATATTGCTAACGCATGCCATGGGCATATGTGAAATAACACCCCAAAATAAATTCTGCTGCTTCTCCTGAGTACGGGGATACCACATATGTGGGACTTTTTGGGAGCCTAGCCGCGTACGGGGCCCCGAAAACCAAGCACCGCCTTCAGGCTTTCTAAGGGCGTTACAGTTTTGAAGGCCATAAAATGCCAAGATGGCACAAACCCCCCCCCAAATGACCCCATTTTGGAAAGTAGACACCCCTAAATTTAGGTATACACTAGTGAGACTAGGTAATAAATGGCGGGTGCCCTGAAACTATAAAAAAATAACTAAACAACCAGCGTCACCTGTAACAGTTATATGGTGATCACTGGTGAAAGGGTTAACTAGGGGGCAATCAGGGGGCTTTATGCGGTAGTATATGGGGGTCCCTGGCGCTATAAAAAGCTGCGGCGAACCTAAATACCTACCTGCCTAACTAGCGTCACCTGTGACACTAATACAGCGATCAGAAAAACGATCGCTTATTAGGCTGGGTTCACACTGGAGCGATGCGGGAACGCCACGAATGCGCGGCGGGTTCCCGCATCGCATGCCTCCCGGCGGCAGTTCACACTGCCCTATGCGAACTGCTGGGAGTGTCAGTGAAATGTTAATCACACCCCCAGATCAGTTTGCATATCGCAGTGCGATCTGCAAACTTGGATCGCATGGTGTGAACACCCATGCGATCCAATTCTGCTGCGGACCAAAAAAAGGGTCCCGTGCGAGTTTGCGGCGGGTGCGGCGGGTGCGACACGAATTCAGCCATACTATCTGTATAGCTGAACTCGAATTGCACAGAGATCGGATGTGATTTGCACTGCAGTGCGGTGCGAATCACATCCGTTCTCATAAACCGCTGCAATGTGAACCCAGCCTTAGTGACACTGGCGACGGGGGGTGATCACGGGGTTAAACCTTTATTGGGGGGGTTAGGGGGTACCTTAGAATTAAAGGGGGCTAACCCTAACTGCCCTAACAGTTATTAGTCACAAATGACACCCGCCGGGTGATCAGGGGGTTAAACCTTTATTAGGTAATAAATGGCGGGTGCCCTGAAACTATAAAAAAATAACTAACCAACCAGCGTCACCTGTAACAGTTATATGGTGATCACTGGTGAAAGGGTTAACTAGGGGGCAATCAGGGGGCTTTATGCGGTAGTATATGGGGGTCCCTGGCGCTATAAAAAGCTGCGGCGAACCTAAATACCTACCTGCCTAACTAGCGTCACCTGTGACACTAATACGGCGATCAGAAAAATGATCGCTTATTAGGCTGGGTTCACACTGGAGCGATGCGGAAACGCCACGAATCCGCGGCGGATTCCCGCATCGCATGCCTCCCGGCGGCAGTTCACACTGCCCTATGCGAACTGCTGGGAGTGTCAGTGAAATGTTACTGACACCCCCAGATCAGTTAGCATATCGCAGTGCGATCTGCAAACTCGGATCGCATGGTGTGAACACCCATGCGATCCGATTCTGCTGCGGGCCAAAAAAAGGGTCCCGTGCGAATTTGCGGCGGGTGCGGCGGGTGTGGCGGGTGCGGCGAATGGCTGAACTCGAATCGCACAGAGATCGGATGTGATTTGCACTGCAGTGCGGTGCGAATCACATTCGTTCTCATAAACCGCTGCAATGTGAACCCAGCCTTAGTGACACTGGCGACGGGGGGTGATCACGGGGTTAAACCTTTATTGGGGGGGTTAGGGGGGTACATTAGAACTAAAGGGGGCTAACCCTAACTGCCCTAACAGTTATTACAGTCACAAATGACACCAATGCAAAAAAAAAAAAAAAAAAAAATGACATTGGTGTCACTGTGACTGGGGGGCAGGGGTAATTGGGGGGGTGATCGGGGGGGTGTGAGTGTGCCTGGCATGTTCTACTGTGTGTGTAGAGTGTTGGTGCAACTCACCGATCCGCTCTCCTCCGTGTCGGAACGAAAAATACCGACACGGAGGAGAGAATACATCACTTCCTCTCCTGTGTTTACATTACAGGAGAGGAAGTGATGTCACGGGGGATTTCTATTCGTCGGGAGCGATCGCGAGGGGGTGGCCATGAATTAATGGCCGCCCCCTCGTCCCGGATCGCTCCCGGACGAAAACCGACCGCCGCAGGCACCGGGCGGGGGCCCGATCGGGCCCCCGACCCGCGGGAAGGCAGGGACGTACAGGTACGCCCATATGCCTGCCCGTGCCATGCTGTCGACGTACATCGTCGTGCAGCCGTCGGCAACTGGTTAAAGTGGTTGCAAAGCCTACATATTTTTTACCTTAATTCACTCCTTGCATTAAGGTAAAAATTGTTTAGGTGTCAGCAAGCACCCCCCCTTTACTTACCTGAGCCCTCATTTGATCCAGCGCCGTGTGCTGTCAATCAAAGCCAGTGATGAGGGAGGGGAGTGGGGCTGAGTCCCGCTGTCTGTGCCAATGGATGCAGCAGAGGTGCTTGGGTGCGAGTATGCATGAGTGCCCCCATGGGAAGAAGCTTCCCATGGGGGCACTAGACAGTGGTAAGGGGCCAGAAGTGCCAGCGTGGGACCCCAAAAAGAGGAGGTTCGCGGTAAGTATAGACATGTTTTTTTTTTTTATTACCTTTACAATCCCTTTAAGTCAATGACGTGGAACAAGCATGCAGATCATGGAGGTCAGAGAAAGTTAGACATTCTTTTTCGTTCTAGAACACTGGCTCAATGTTTTGAATCAAAATGCATGTGGGGCAGCATCTAGTCCTTTCAGAAGGAGATTCAGGCAACCTGATGACAGGTTTCCTTTAATGAATGAATGAATTAAATATGCAAACACATATTCAAGGTCATTGTATAAGCCAAGGAAATAAGCTCTCGTGGGACTTGCATAGGAAATAAAAATGATTCCATCTTTATTTAAACTGACATTTTGGTAAAATGAAACTCACAATAATCAGGGAAGTTATATGTATAGATACAGTAAATGAACTTTTTATACAAAAGTCAATGACAAATGACAAGGATGCCTCAGATTTGTATGGAAGTAGGAAGATTTCACAGTTTAGGAAGTGGTTAAATTGTGGATTTCCCTACCACGTTAGGCTGTTATACAAAATCGATAATGGAATTTAAAGAAAACAGACTGCATAATTTTCCTAAAATGAATGATAACCACAATTATTCTGTACTTATTGTGAAAGAAAAGTACAGGAAGTAAAATACAGTTTAATTAACTCCGAATTTTAGCTGGAACTAGAGACTGCATGTTCAAAATAATAATATTGAAGACTCAGATTTTAGCAGAGAGGAGTATTCAATAGTGGTGTTGTATTTTAAATAAAATAAAGAAAGAATACATTTGGATATTGAACTTCTAGAAAATGGTTGCCGCTTTGGAAAGGTTCCACAGTAATGAAGGAGGTGGTTGGGTTCAGTGTTTGGCTTCCCTCTTTGCTGCAGTACCTCCTTCCCTTTCCCTTGGGAACATACATAATTTTCATAGCTCCCCCAGAGAATGAGGGACTGACTAGTTTCTACAGTCTGCATTATGGAGAAAGTGATGTCACCAGAGAGGGGGGGAAGCGAGGAGAGATATCAGATATTCCAGACTCAACCTCTCCTCCTCTATGCATGTCCATGGATAAAAGGGGGAGAAGAGACAGGGGGATCACTAGTGGAGCATGCAGTGGCAGAGTAGCTAGCTGGCAGAAACATTCAGTAGTGCCTGAGTTGTACTGGGAAGCAGGGATGTTTACAATCAGTGGTGCGGTGTGGAGGGGTGGCATTAGGGTTGCTGGATGATAGGGAGATGTCAGGGTTCAGAATGCCGGGGGGAACTGGGTTCTTCATAGGCCTAAATGTAGACGGTAACAATACAGAAGAGTACAAAAGGTAAAAAGAAATGCTGTATACCTAAAAACAAAAATATATTTTTTAATCTATATATAATCACAATTTGACTGAAAAAATACACAAAATTCTACTCTGGATACATAAAAAAACAGAAGTGGCTGCCATAGATACACCATAACTTATATGTGTTGAAATGTGCTATGGTGCTGAGGTGAATGATTGTAGCTAACGAGACATTGTAGCAGGAGAAGTTTGTATATAAGTTTATTTTTATAAGAATGGGTAGCCCATCTGCTCTTCCTATTGGCCCTTAAGAACACATGGAAGAAAAAGAATTGACAGTAAACACATACACAAATTTACAGCACTGTTCCAAACCACCTATTTTCATCTTTTAAGTGCTGTTAGGCTACTTCCACACTGAGGCAGTTTTCAGGCTAAAAATAGCGCCCGTAAAGCGCCTGAAAACTGCTTCTCATGCCTCCCCAGTGTGAAAGCCTGAGTGCTTTCACACTGGGATGGTGCGCTTGTGGGATGGGAAAAAAGTCCTACAAGCAGCATCTTTGCTTTGTATACAGTGCTCCCACACCGCCCCTGCCCATTGGAATGAATGGGCAACGCTTCCAAAGCCCCACAACACACACGCTATTAACCCCTTCTTCGGTCGCTAGCAGGGGTTAAAAGCGTCCGCCTAGCGGCTGAAAAGTGCTGTTAAAATTACAGTAAGGCGCCACTAAAACTAGCGGGCTTTACTGCTAACGGATCCGTTTCCCCAGTGTGAAAGTACCGTTAGGGTGCTGGATCCTATAGCCTTTGTCTGCTTCCACTGAAGTGTAGAAAAAGTTGAGAGTTGCACCCCGTCCTAAATTAATATTCTTTTATTCTATGAAAGCCAAAGTGAATGCATACATTCTGTCTCCACCCAACATACCACACTTCTCAGATGCATTTCACCCCAAAGGGCTTGTTCACAGGGATTAGAGTAGGTACAAGATGAAGAATGTTAGATGAAGTGTGTCTCTTAACTTTTTCAACACTTTAAGGCTGGGTTCATACTTACTGTGGCCGCGGCTCACAGCAGGGTTCTGGTGCATTCCTGTTCAAAACTGTTGCAAATGACTATAATTTTCTTTCTTTTTTATTTATTTTTAGTGTTCCCTAAAGCCAGAAGTTTGGAATGGTAAATGAAAATAGTTTTGGAGGCGTGTCTGTAATTCGTTTTTTTCTACACAATTAAACAAGTAAATGAACATTTTCCAAGAGTCCATACTTTTTGCCAGGGGTTATAATCCTGCATATCCTGGCCTTTCATCAGCTTGGTTTGGCATAGCTTTCTAATTAAATACAGTTTATTGCTGAGATTAGCTCTGTCATGCACCTTTTGTAATCCTTCCCACATTTCTTTAGCAGGTTCACACTTACACATATGTATGATTTGATCATCTTTGATGCTAAGAGATATTGTGGTCTTCTCTTTTTGTCTTTCTCTATGCACCCATCTGAAGGGCGTTCCTGCATGAGTACATTTATACAGTAGATTTCTCCATAACTTTCTCTTATTAGCAGAATTTTCATCTTGAATTTCCAAGACTGGTAGTTCTGGTTTGTCAGATTTGCAAATGAAAGCTTTATTGCAGCTGTGTTACTGGGCATTTTCTTTTATTCGGTTGCAGTCTTCTTTCTGTTGCTGTATTTTGCATTTTTTTTGCTGTAGCTGGCTATGATTGGGCTATGACTGGGTTTTCAGCTTTCCTCTGGGCTCCTAACCTGTTAGAAAGTCTGTATGTAGTCCAACAAAACAGACAGACAGTGCACAGTCCACATGGGCTTTGCTACTTAATTGCAAACAGGAAACTTTATACGGGGAAAAGACATGGATCGTACTATAAATACAAACTTATAATAGAAGCCTGTATTCCAACACTCTTAAGTCTCATACACACGATTGGACTTTCTGACGGGAAATGTTTGATGTGAGCCTGTTGGCGGTAAATCCGACCGTGTGTATGCTCCATCAAACAATTGTTGTCACACTTTCCACCACAATGTTGGCTAGCAGGTTTTTGAATTTTCTGTGGACAAATGTGTTTTGTCGGATTTTCCGAGAGTGTGTACACAAGTCCATCGGACAAAAGTCCAAAGTACAAACATGCATGCTCGGAAGCAAGGACGAGCCAGAAGTGGCCGGTCCCGTAAACTAGCGCTCGTAATGGAGAATTAACATTCATGACGTGGCAAATTATGAAATTTTGAAATGCAGAGCGTATTCTCTTCTTCTTTAACCACTGAAGCCCAGGACCAATTGTCAGCCTAAGGACCAGAGGTCTTTTTACAATTTCGCACTGCACTGTTTTAACTGGTAATTGTGCGGTCATGCAATGTTGTACCCAAATGAAATTTGCATCCTTTTCTTCCCACAAATAGAGCTTTCTTTTGATGGTATTTGATTGCCTCTGCGATTTTTATTTTTTACGATATAAATGGAAAAAGACCGAAAATTTTGAAAAAAAAGATATTTTCTACTTTTTGTTATAAGAAAAATCGAATAAACTCAATTTTAGTCATACATTTAGGCCAAAATGTATTCAGCCACATGTTTTTAGTAAAAAAAATGTCAATAAGCGTATATTTATTGGTTTGCGCAAAAGTTATAGCGTCTACAAACTAGAGTTCATTTTCTGGAATTTACACAGCTTTTAATTTATGACTGCCTTCTCATTTCTTGTGGTGTTAAAATGGCAGGGCAGTACAAACCCCCCCCCCCCCCCAAATGACCCAATTTTGGAAAGTAGACACCCCAAGGAAATTGCTGAGAGGCATGTTGAGCCCATTGAATATTTTTTTTTGTCCCAAGTTATTGAATAATGACAAAAAAAATGTTTACAAAAAGTTGTCACTAAATGATATATTGTAGGACTTTGGACTTTTTGGGAGCCTAGCCGCGTATGGCACCCCGAAAACCAATCACTACCTTCAGGATTTCTAAGGGTGCAAATTTTTGATTTCACTCCTCACTACCTATCACAGTTTCGAAGGCCATAAAATGCCAAAATAGCACAAAACCCCCCCAAATTACCCCATTTTGGAAGGTAGACACCCCAAGCTATTTGCTGAGAGGCATGTTGAGTCCATGGAATATTTTATATTTTGCCACAAGTTGCGGGAATATTACAAACTTTTTTTTTGCACAAAGTTGTCACTAATTGATATATTGCTCACACATGCTATGGGCATATGTGAAATTATACCCCAAAATACATTCTGCTGCTTCTCCTGAGTACGGGGATATCACATGTGGGGGACTTTTTGGGAGCCTAGCCGCGTACGAGTCCCCGAAAACCAAGCACCGCCTTCAGGATTTCTAAGGGCATTCATTTTTTATTTCACTGAGCCTGAATCTGACGAGTGACTTCCTCTTCACTATCTGTCATGCTCAGAAACGTGTAGGCCTCTTCACTAGTGTACTTTTGCTTTGCTATTTTGGGCTCTAAATTTAGTGGTACACTAGTGAGATTCACAGGTAAAAAAGCACCTAGGCTGTCAGTGACTGTATAAAACGCTACCAAAAAAACTGTTAGCGATTGCAGGGATCAGGCCTGACTCTGCGAACGCTGCAGTTATGTGTTTAGTGTTTTGTAAGTGACAGTGATCGATCGATACTGCACTTGGCTGGGCTGGGCGGAGGGGCAAAACGCAGGTGCTAGCAGGTATCTGGACTGATCCCGCTAACAATGCATTTTTTGGAACCCTAAACTGCTGGGGATGCTAGTATAGATCTGATCAGATCAGATATTGATCTGTTCAGATACTATACCACTACGGGAGGTGTATGCTTTGCGCGTGGGTGTTAGCGGTACTGGCACTAACCTAGCGCTGCCTGGGGCGACGCACACCCTATCTGACCCTAAAACCTAATTGATATCACCCGCCGGGTGATCAGGGGGTTAAACCTTTATTGGGTAATAAATGGCGGGTGCCTTGATGCTATAAAAAGCAAACTAACTAACCAGCGTCACCCGTAACACTTATACGGTGATCACTGGTGAAAGGGTTAACTAGGGGCAATCAAGGGGTTAAAACCTTTATTAGGTAGCATATGGGGGTACCTGGCGCTATATAAAAACCTGACAGGGAACCTAAATAACAAACTGGCTAACCAGCGTCAGCAGTGACACTTATACAGTGATCACTGGTGAAAGGGTTAACTCTAGGGGCAATCAGGGGGTTAAAACCTTTATTAGGTAGTATATGGGGGTCCCTGACGCTATAAAAACCTGGCGGTGAACCTAAAAAATAACTAGCTACCTAGCGGCACCAGTGACACTAATGCAGCGATCTGAAAAACGATCGCTTAGTGACACTGGCAAAAGGGGGTGAAAGGGTTACCTGGGGGGAAATCAAGGGGGTAAACCTTTTTACAGTCACAACTGACACTAAATGCAGTGATCAGTAAATAAATGATCACTGCAATCAGTGACACTGTGACTAGGAGGGGGGGTGGGGGTGATCGGGGGAGTGATCAGGGGAAGATCAGGGGGTGACTGGGGGTTAAAGTGTGCCTATGTGTACCTATGTGTCAGTGTAGTGTTGGTGCACTTACTATGATGTCTTCTCTCCTCGCCGTCGGGTCAAAAAGACCACCACGAGCAGAGTGACATCACTTCCCCCTGCCTGTGTTTACTCTACACAGGCAGGGGAAGCTTCTCATTCGCCAGGAGCGATCGTGAGGGGATGGCCAGAAACCAATGGCCATCCCCCCTCATTCCAGATCGTTCCTAAAGCGAAACGGACTGCCGCAGCCAGCGGGAGGGGGTCTGATCGGACCCCCCACCCACTGTAAGGTAGGCACGTACGGGTACGTGCTTGTGCCTGTCCGTGCCATTGTGCCGGCGTAGATTTACATGCGGCGGTCCTTAAGTGGTTAATGGGATAATAATGAAGCTGCTTTGCTGGTGATACTGATGAGCTATTGCAAACAAATTTTCAAATGCTTTTTCTTTTTTTTTTTTTTTTTTTTTTACTTGGGCAAGTTACTACAACACCATTATCCTTTTAGTTTTTAGGATCAAAGATACAACTATGTTGGTGTCACTTGTTAATTTTACATTGTATTTTTCAAAATGTAACTGCCTACTCCTAAACTGTCATTTGAAGCAAAAACACAAAGCCAAGTATTATTCTCCACATGTTTTTTATTGTGCATTAAAAAAAGCAAACAAATAAAATTAGACATGCTATCTGGCAATAGAACTTAACCAAAAAGTGCATTCTATGCATCCAAAAATATAGAAAATATAGCAAATCAAATTATTATTCATCCAAAAAAATTATGTCAAAGCAGTAACTCCAAAGCCAATAATAAAATAAAAACACGTTATCTCCTCCGATTCCGCAACATGTCTGGTTGACGAACGGCCGTTAAGAAACGAACTGAAAAGTGCGAAATGAAAAGCGCTTAATAAAAAGTGCGAATCAACACTCACTAAACTTCTACTAACACAAAATTAACAGAAGGATCCCAAAGGGATGAAAGAGATGAAAAGCCACGTAGTACGTCTAGTACATCACTATGTTCGTAATTGTTGGCCAACAATTGTGTGGTCCTGTGTATGCAAGACAAATTTGGGCCAACGCCCTTTGGACAAAATTCCACAGTTTTGTTGGCCAACAATCCGATCGTGTGTACGAGGTTTAAGAAGAAATACCTAGAGGTTTTGGATGGACTTTAATGTTACTAATTACTAATAACTGCCTGGCACGGGAGATGTTCCTAGAAAATGTTTTGTCACAGTTGTGACCCTGTGTTCTTAACCACTTAAGGGCAGAGCCTCTTTTTTAGATGTGTTGGTTACAAGATAAAAACTGTTTTTTTTCCTCTAGTCAGTCCCCTCCCCCTTCAGTTAGAATCACCTCTCAGGGAACACAATTAACCCCTTGATCGCTCCTAGTGTTAACCCCTAACCCCTTCACTGCCAGTGACATTTTTACAGTAATCAAGGCATTTTTATATCACTGATCGCTGTATAAATGCCAATGGTCCCAAAAATGTGTCAAAATTGTCCGATGTGTCTGCCATAATGTTGCAGTCATGATAAAAATTGAAGATCATCTCCATTACTAGTAAAAAGAAAAAATAATAATAAAAATGCTATAAATGTATCCCCTATTTTGTAGACGCTATAAAATTTGTGCAAACCAACCAATATACGCTTATTGTAATTTGTTTTTACCAAAAAAATGGTAGAAAAATACATATCGGCCTAAACTGAGAAAAAAAATTGCTTTTAAAAAATAAAAAGTGGATATTTAAAAAAAATTTACAAAAAATGTGTTTTTTTCAAAATTGTCGCTTTTTTGTTTATAACACAAAAAAATAAAAAAAAACACAGGCAATCAAATACCATCAAAAGAAAAAAAAGAAACCTTGATTTTTGGGAAAAAAAGGCCTTCAATTTTGTTTGGGTGCAGCGTTGTGCGCAATTGTCAGTTAAAGCAACGCGGTGCCAAATCGCAAAAAATGGCTCGGTCATTCAGCAGCCAAATCTTCCATGGCTGAAGAGGTTAAAGTGTATCTAAAACAATTTTTGGATGCTTTTGGGAACCTCTGTCAGATTTTGTATTGCTCCCGGCAGCCCAGCTTGAGAGATTCACACCATTTTATAGTTCTGGAGACCGTTGTCACTGGGACTAAATGAGGAACAATTCTAAATTTGGGGTCATCACTGGAACACGAATAGAGGGAAAATGTTAGTGCTAGTAATAACAGAGGATTTTTCTTGTTTTGAAAAGCTTTCCTTTAACTTCCTGCTGTGTCTTGAGACAAGTGAAGAAAAATCTCCCTAATGAAAACACTGACAGCAACTATCCATTACTCCAAAATTAGAACAAAGGTTGGGATTAAGAAATACTTTAAAGTAAAAGCCCAGCCAAGAACAATGAGATACAAATGAATTGCCCATTTAAAAATAAAATAACAAAAGCAGCTTTGGCTGCAAATTCATCGTCAATCTACAGTATTTCGATTTTTCAATCTTGGGTAAGGGAAACTGTCAGTGAAGCCTTGCAGCTTCACATGCGCAAAGTGAGCTGCACTTTTGTGAATGGCCCGGTGGCTGGGGAAACTGGAGGAGGGCCAAACTTCCTCCTGAGTTTGCCACAGCGAAGGCGGTCAGAATTGGGAGCGGGTACCCATCAAAACCAGGTACACGCTCCCCCTCCCCCCGCAAGGTGCCAAATGTGGAGAGGGGGAGGGGGCAAACAAGCAGAGCTTCCCTTTTGTTTGAAGCTCTGCTTTAAAGCAGACCTCTCACAAATGTGGCCGATATACTTTTGGCATGGTATGTTCAATTTTAAGCAGGGATAACTGCATGTCAAAATAATCAGATGATCTAGAGATATAGGCAGCTGGTATTGTATGCACATCTCTTCTCCTGTAGAAAGTGACTTTAAAGCTGAACTACATAAAACAGTTAAATACAAAGTAAAAAAAACATACGCTAGCTGAATTTACCAATGTTCATGCTGATTTTGAAAACAAAGGGAGCACATCACTAGGTCATTTAGGAATTGTTGCGAGTATGGGTGGGATGTTTATAGGCACTATATTTATATATGTAGCAGGGAGCTGCAATCAGAAGACACTCTGTAACATTGCTGCAGTGAGACTGTTTCCCTCTAGTGGCAGCAAAAACTGTGTCATCACATCCTGCCAACAGAGTGATTAAGATCAGGAAGCAAAGCATACAGGGAATTGTAGTCCCAGGTCTCAAGTGACACATTATATTGAACTTCTGGGAAACTATATCTTGCAGAAAAAGAACAGACTGCTGGGAGAAACTATAAGAGGTATGGATTGAGGCCTGGTTGCTCTCTCTTGGGACCAGCGTGGATTTGCATGCAGGGAATTTGTAGAGTGAGAGCTGCATCTGAGTCACGGCCTGCTCATGCAGCTTTATCCAGAGGATCTCTGGAGGGACACCTGCAGGGAGCTTCCTTTGGCTGTTCGGCAGCAGCCTGGAGGCCACTCTTATCCCATCCATCCTGCAAAGGCTTCAGATTCAGGTGAGCTGCGGTACGGTGCGGTGTGATTCGGTGAAGACTGGATGTCATATTTTGACCCACATTCCTGAGAGATCATCATCATCCCCATCATCATCTCCTGTTTCAGTGTGGTGAGCGGGCAGTGGCCCAGTCCTATAGACACTGTATATAGACACCATTGTCTCTTGCACCGTTATCCTCTTTAGCTGCAAGGATCTAAACTGAAACTTCATAGACACTATATACAGACATCTTTACTCTCCATTGTCTGCTGTTGCTTGTAATTCCACAGAAAGCAATATCATTAAGTTAGTGATCACTGTGAAGCCAGTTCTAAGTTTATTTACACAGGAAGATTGTTTGCTATTATTCACAGCTGATTAATTCAGCTACTTTGCCTTATCATCCAAAGTCTCATTGCCTGCAAATAAACATCAAGGAGCTAAGTGAAGAACAACCAGATTGCCACATAGCACAGGACTACCTTACCTCCATCCCCACTTCAGTGATTAGTCTTTTACTGAAGCTCAAAGAGCTATAAAACATCAAGAACTCTCTGAAAGAGCAGATTGAATTATATTACAGTTGTTTTTGCTAAAAGTTGTACTTGTTTGATTACTGTTGTGCCTTTATGTGTGAAGGAGCAGTAGAAAGGGGTCTGACACTCATAGGAGCCATTCCTCTGCTCTCCTGTAGCCTGTTCACATAGGCATTAGATGCACTTGGTTGAGCACAGAGATTATAGTTCTTACTGATGAAATGTTCAACATTTTATTTTTTAATGTCCATTTGATTATTGATTACTTTCCTATAAGGGATATCATTCTAAACTGCAACAGTTCAAGTTGCTCACCTTTGGATCCTTTTTGTCTTATCAGTAAACATACCTTTGATTTACCACAGTAATGTTTCTTCTCTACTGCTGTGTTTTTCACTAATACTGCATATTAGACATGCCAGAGGGGTTGGGACTGTTTCTGGGGTTAAGAGGCAGAGTACAGAACCAAATATACTTAAGCGGCTCCTCCAGGGGTAGGGTATAAATGGTTGTGGAAGGAACTCAGAGTTGCAACCCATGAGTTATCAACCCAAAGACGAGAAACAAGGAACAAAGTAACAAAACTGGGTGGTCTAGGATAGCTCATAGGTAATGAAACAACCACAAATATTACAATCATCATTTATTAATTATAGTATAAAAATCTTCCAAAAAGTAGCAATAAAAAAACAGAGCTCATCATATATCCTACAATAGGGAAGGTTTCTTGTTAGTTTCCAATTGTAACATATTATATAGTCAGTGCGTTTCAAGGTCAAAGGCCGCTCTTCAGGACTCTGTGTTAATATGTGACATATTTCTTGTGAGACTCGTAATTCTAGAATTTAGAAAATAAAAACAGTACAGTAATATATAGGCAAGAATATACATAATATATTATATCCTAACAAATATCTAAACCAGTCTTGACCATCAGGAGACAGGGATATAAAAAAAATAGAAAAAAAAATAAAACACGGAAGAATGGGGAAAGTAGGATCATCATGTCTTTCATTGTTACGGCAATAGGGAACAAACAGAGGAGAAATAGCTACGATATAGATGTGTATATATAACCTTAATGTGTCATACCTGGGTCAAAATACTCCAAATACAAAAAGCTGTCCTATTAAATATACAGTAATAAGAAAAAAACTCACCCAGAAAAATGAGGGGACAAGAGGTGTCTGTAAAATGTATTTTCAGGACTATCCTTTAACACTCTCTAGATATTATTACTATTATTATACAGGATTTATATAGCGCCGAAAGTTTGTGCAGTGCTTTACAACATGGAGAAGTCAGTACAGTACAATTACAATAGAATTCAATACAGGAGGGATCAGAGGGCCCTGGTCGTTAGAGCTTATAATCTAGAAGGGAGAGTCAAGTGGAACAAAGGGTAGTAGCTGTGGGGGGTGATCAGATGGAGAACATGAAAATACAATTGTTAGGTGTGGGTAGGATGGGCTTCTTTGAAGAGGAGGGTTTTCAGGGATCATCTAAAAGCCAATAGAGTGGGAGATAGACTGACAGATTAGGGTAGGGAGTTCCATAGGCTTGGAGAGGCTCTGGACAAGTCCTGGAGACTGACGTGGAGATTTCGCTATATGCAAACCATGTCTCCTGCACTACTAAGCGCCCTTTCAGCCTTTTGGTATAATGCATCTTAAACAACCTGTGTCTCCCACATTTCTCCAAGTAAACAGACATAGTCACCATCCTCATGTTCTTAGCTCCATTGCTCAACTGCCCCTGGAGCCTCAGCTTTGTTTATTTATAGTACTTAACAATAGTGCTTGATGGTTTCACAATCGGCCAACCAAGCACAGGCATTCCTTCACACAGGAGGGGTTATACAACAACCAATGAAAAATGACTAGGGGAGTCTTATGGGCGTGTCTGGGCAGGGACAGCGTGTATGATTTTCCATCCCCTGTCTCTGTAAACTATCATCCTCAGCTAGACAAAGGAAGCCCATGGCTAGTCTTGAAATCGTGGACGCTGTCTGACCATTTTTACTGTTGGTGTGAATCCTTATTCTGCATTGTTCAGAGAACAAAGCATACCCAGATTATACTACCATTCGTGTGGATGAGGGGATGCCACGGCCCCCCCAAATGTGTTGATCAGGCACATGGGGTGACACGAGTGTACATCTGCTCAGAACCGATAATGTCTTTGCAGAGCGAACACATCCCCCACAGACGATCGTTCTGTGCATTGCACAAGGGCCCTTTGCTGACAGACATATCCCCACTCTGCAAACACTTCTCTACATTCCTAAGAAGCTTTTCACTACCAGGCGGATCTCAACCAGCGTCAGTCTGCCCCAGTCAGCTCTTTATAGCGGGCAGCGGGAGAACTAACACTGGGAGACACTATGACAATACATATTAAATACATCCTAATAAAATTGCCACAACAAGACAAGCACGGAAGGAGGTGATGAGAGAGCTAGAGAGCAAGAGGTCTTGAGAAGAATGAAGAGAATGATTAGGTTGGTATTTTGCGACTAGGTCAGTGATGTAGCTGGGGGTAGAGTTGTGGAAGGTGAGAGATGACCAGGGAGTGAATTAAGAGCTTTGTTGTGTCATTGGTTAGTAAGGGGCATATTTTGGAGATGTTGCAGAGGTTGAGGTGGCAAGATTTGGACAATGATTGAATGTGGGGCTTAAAGGAGAGTTCAAAGTCCAGGAATACTCCTTGGACCTTGGCATGTGGGGATGGACTAATAGTTGTGCTATCGATTTTGACAGAGAGATCAGGGGCGGAGGCACGTGGGGGAGGAAAAATTATAAGTTCCATTTGGACAGATTAAGTTTGAGGAAGTGATGCGACATCCAGACTGATGTATCTGATAATAACTCAGTGATACGTGAGGAGGCTGAAGGAGTGAGTTGGGGGGTAGAGAAATTGATTTGAGTGTCGTCAGAGTAGAGATGGTATTGGAAGCCATGGGAGGCTATCAGCTAACCCGGGGCGGAGGTGTAGATTGAAACTAGGAGAGGTGCAAGAACAGAACCTTGGGGAACTAAAACAGAGAAAGGAAGAGGGGAGGAGGAAGTAGAATTGCAAGTAACGCTAAAGGTGTGGTTGGATAAGTAGGTAGAGAACCACCAAAAAGTACAGTCACGGAGACCATAGGCATGGAGTTTTTTGAGGAGGAGGGGGTAGTCAACCATATCAAAAGCAGCGAGGAGGGTTCCAGGAGTAGGAGTTCAGAATAGTGTCCCTTAGTTTTGGTCATTAGTAGATCGTTTGTTAGTTTTAGGAGAGCAGTTTCTGTGTTGAGGACAAAATCTAGACTGAAGGGGATCAAGAAGGCTATTATCAGCATGGCGGATGCTAAGTTGATTGTAGACTAGGATGGATCCAGTGAGGGCTTTTTAAGTATGGGGCTGACAAGTGCATGTTTTAAAGAGTTGGGGAAGATGCCAGAGGAGAGGAAGAGATTAAAGATGTGGGTTACAGAGTGTAGAATAGAGCTAGAGGGTAAATGCAGCAGGATCCAGAGGGCAGGTGGTAAGATGGACGTTAGCAAGTAATTTACCAACCTTGTTTATAGTGGTGGGGTTAAAAGAGGGAACTAATGATTGTACCTGTGGGCATGAATTGTAAAGTGTAGAGGGTATCTGAACAGTAGAGATCTCCTCACGAATTGCAAGATGTAACAGCCAGGTTAACAAGGCTCTAAAATGGATGTACATACACGTCCATAAGCTGCCAAATAGCACTGCTAACATAGGCTCACAGACAAAACAAAAGTAAACAAACCACAAAAAAGAGAAAAGGGAGAAAAGAAAAGGAGGAAAATATGAGGGCCGAAGAAAAAATGAGTGTGTGTGTGTGTCTCAGAGGTTCAGGCCATCCAGGCGCCTTAGCTGTGTCCCTGCACGCATTCGCGGCGGAACGGCACTCCGGCGCATGCGCATTTGCGGTCTGGTGCTCAGGCGCACGCCCATGCGCACTGGTGCACGCCTGTGCGCATTGGCGCGCGTTTGGTGCACACACCAGTTGCTGGTTTGTCTTCAGCTCCTGTTACCTGAGAACCTGTTGTGCATCTGTCTACCCGTTGTGACCCAGATTGTTCTTTGACGCTGCTGTTTCTCTCCTGGATTTGACCCTTGGCTTTGTTATAAGGACTCCGCTTCTCTCCAGTGTTTGACCCTCTGCATGTGACCCGGACTTGCCTCTTATCTCCTGCCCTGACCCACGGCCTGTGACCTGGACTTGCTTGTGTCTCCCTAAGACACCTTACCTGAGCCTGTGTCTGTATCTAGGACTATCAGTGTTTGACCCCCAGCCGGGCGTTCCACCCTCTGCAGCTATCAACCAGTTGCTACGCAAGGTGTCCATCTCTACCAGACCTTCACGCTAGGCTTCCCCTGCCACCTGGGTTGCCTGTGCCTCTTTGTGCCATTTGCTCCCTGTATCACCTCCAGGGGGCGAACTGCGCTTAGTCGCAAGGGTGAACCACTCTCGGCATCTCGGCCTCGGTAAGTACTTCTCTGATAGTGTTTGTGTGTGGGGGTCAGAAAAATAAAGTAAATAAAGGAAAGGAGAATACTCAAACAACAAAACCCACCCTTAAACGTCAGAAAATGGTTGCCATTACACATCAGAACAGTGCCTTCCAATGCTGAATCCACAAACATACAGTATATATATGGATCAACTAGGGCAGTAATCCTACCTGGTGTGCCTCAGGAGAAGAGATCTCTTGATAATATGTGCCAAAGAAGGCTACCATTAAACAAAACGTTACAACAAAAAACACATATAATTATTACTCCAACGAAGAGAGAAAAAACCCAAGAAATAGCCAACCTTATACGCTCAAAGAATTCCATACCTTCATTTGGCACACCATTACGTGACGGCTCTCCTATATCAAACTTCAAATGCTACAATTCATTGAATATCTTCCCTATATAGGAGTATAGCCCACACCCATGATCAATAGCGGCAGCATACCCCCCCCCCCCCCCGAAATCCACTGACCAAGCCCATAGATGGCAAGGGTGAAGGAGCCACCCCATCGATATTTTAGGCACTAACCATTAAAAACATGGTCGTTTACAATCTTTGTTAGTGTAGTACAGAGTCCTAACAAAACTAACAATGATTGTAAACTACCATGTATTGTGGTCTGATTATAATTATATATATGGAAAGGCCAGTATGGTGGCCTGGAATTATGGGTGGAGCCCGGTGGTGTATATAACCAGCCCGTTCGCCTGGCTACCTCGTCGGTTCCGGTGCGCGATATCTGATACGTCAGAAATCAAGGGCCGACTATCCACAAGACTTTACAGTGAGCCGGGTTCGTGAGTTCCACGTTTTCGTCCGCCTCGTGTCGACAAAGCCTTGTCGTTCGTCAGCGTCCGTCTGGTTGCCGTCTGAGTCGCTATACTCTAAATCGAATTTTCCGTTGTCGTACAACACGTCTGGGCCGGCTGTCGCAGGTAGGGCTTCGGCACCCTTTTCGTTCATGTGTTATTAAGTCACGTAAACTAGATTCCGGAACTCACGAACCACTCACTCTAGATTACACGAACGTCTAACTTATATTCGATACCTCATGTCACTACCCCTTCTTCGAAGAAGTCGTTGTCACCTTTTCGGTACTTGTCGTTCGTGCCGACAGGCACTTCGTTTCGTAGCACGTCATTGCTATACCGAACGACTCATTTCGTCGTGTTCGAATCGATCGAACCGTTTCGAAAGCACAGCTGTCTGCTTGTCACGCTAAATTGAGCAGTCCGGGCAATGTCAAATCTCAGGTTGTTCAAAGGAAAAAAATCATTTCATACCGTTTGTACTATGTCCGTCAGGTCATTTCTTTCCATGTCAATCATTGCAGTCATTTCAATCATGCCAGTCGGTTATGTCGAATCATTTCATTTCTGCCACTTCTAACCATGTTATCATTTCTGTCACTTACCACACTCCGATTCGAATCCCGTCGCATCTCTAACGCACCGATTCGCTTCGAAGTGCCCCAAGGTTCGGCCTCATTTCTGTACGTGCTCCAGAGACTGAGTCACTCGCAGGTTCAAGCATGGTCCTTGATTCTAGTCTTTGTCATGGCATAACATTTCTGTCACTTATTACGCTCCAATTCGAATCCCATCGCATTCCTTATGCATCGATTCGTTCTGGTGCGCCCAGCTGCTACACCTCATTTCAGTACCCCCCCCCTTTTTGCCTGAGCTCCACGTGGCAGGCTCCCCCCCCCCTGCCTGAGCTCCACGCGGCAGACCCCCCCCCCCTGCCTGAGCTCCACGTGGCGGGCTCCACCTCCGCCTGAGCTCCACGCGGCAGGCCCCCCCCCTCTGCCTGAGCTCCACGTGGCGGGCTCCACCTCCGCCTGAGCTCCACGCGGCAGGCCCCCCCCCCCTCTCTGCCTGAGCTCCACGTGGCGGGCTCCACCCCCGCCTGAGCTCCACGCGGCAGGCCCCCCCCCCTGCCTGAGCTCCACGTGGCGGGGTTCACCCCCCTGCCTGAGCTCCACGTGGCAGGGTCCACCTTCGCTTGAGCCCCACGTTCTATGTGCAATTTGCGTTAGAAACAAAAGGAAAAAAAAAAAAAAAAAAAAAGAAATGGGGAAAGGGAAGGAAAGGAAATTTTGCATCTGCGGCGCAACCAAGTCACGTCTCTGTCGCCATATGCACGTTATTCTAAATTCAGTTGTCTGCTCGTTTTATTTATGTAGCTCGTTTCAGTTATGTCTTCCATCACATTTCAAGTCTTACCTCCACTATTTAGCTAGACATCTCTCTGCAGGTATAGGAGTCTCATACAAACTCACCTTCATCTCCTCAGATCAGTCGAGTTTTCAGTAGGTCCAACCTGCACCGGGTCGGACGGTGCCTCCTTAGGTAAGAGAATCTTCTGGGAAGGGAACGCTCACAAGCGGTAGTATCCTTCGCTAAAAAAAAAAAAAAAAAAAAAAAAAAAAAAAAGGAAAAAAAAAATGTTTGCTTAGGAGTCTCCTACGAGTCTTGTAATCCATGTCACCCTCTTAGGTTCCGTGTAGGAGAAAAACCCGGACCCTAGGATTAATAGGCTCACCAAGCCTGGATTTTGCCACCATGTCCCAGGCTGGCAGCGAGGACTACACGGCTCCGTTGTCCCCGTCTCTCGTCTCAGAGAGCGGCAGCCAAAGGTCCTTCAGATCATGGACCATTCCAAGGCTGACAGCCGAGTTGAGGCGTAGGGGTGTACCCTTCCCAGCTACAGCCAGAAAGGCCGAGCTCTTCGGGCTCCTTTTTCCTCCCCCAGCCACGGTTGAGGATAGTGTCCAGCAGGCCTCCCTGGGCTCTATCGCTGCTTCCATCACGCAGCTTCACACGCTGGTGTCATCCCTGACGACCTCAATGTCAGAGGTTCAGAGTCGGGTGGCCCTCCTCGAGACCCGCCCAGTTGTTTCTCCTCCTACACCAGCTTTACAAGCAGTGGAGAACACCAGCGCAGGTACCCCCGGGTGTACACCAGTAGTGTACCCTTCTCATTTAATATCAGCCAACATCAGGAAGGACATCCTAGAGGGAAAGGACGTCAATCTGGCTTCACTCCTGATATCCATTCATGAGCTGGCAGAAAATAAAGCTTACACTTGGGGGGACGTGTCGGTGGTCCTCAAAGCCAAAGACCCCAGGCTGGACAGGAAGCTTTCAGTCACCGAGTTCACCTTGGCCTTCGGCATGCTGAGGGATGTCATCTGCTCGGCCTCCCCCGGCAGGAGGGAGGAACTGGATCGTTACCTCCACGTAGTAGTTGACCTAGGGTACAAATACGGCGGTTTTGCATTTTATGACTATCACCGCTCCATCTCTGCTAAGGCGGCCGCCAGGCTCTCCCAATTTCAGATACCTACGGATTGGAGTGTCTTGGACACCGAGTTGTTCTGTCGACACTTCGCAGGGCTGCGGTCTCCTCTTTGTGCCATTTGCCAGTCGGCTACTCACACCGCGACTTGGTGTGCCAGCTCAGTGGCAACCCCACCCGTAGACGGTCCATCGACCTCAGGCACTGCCCAGGCCCTACCGGCGCCGGTACGCCTGCCGCAGACGGATAAACTGGGGCGCCCGGTCAAGACCTTGGGGGGCGCAGCCATCTGTAACAACTACAACAGCGGGTCGTGCAATTTCAGCCAGTGCAGGCTGCTCCATGTATGCTCACGATGTAATAGAGCTCATCCCAGGCTCATGTGCGAGGTCAAGCAGGCTAGAAAATCTTGACTAAGCCGGGTCAACGTGTCGTGGCTCAGCGTCTACCTCGCCAATCATCCCACCCCCTCACTTGCCACCTACCTAGTCCAGGGCTTTACTCAGGGCGTTCATACAGGACTTATTTCCCTCCCTCACCTTACACACGAGTGCCAGAACCTGCGGTCAGCAGCCACGGACGTACAAGCCATCGACCAGCTATTACAGGCAGAGCTAGACCGGGATTTCATCATAGGCCCTTTCACGAAGCCCCCATTTAACACCTGGCGAGTCAGCCCTATTGGGCTTGTCAAGGGCAAGTTCTCCAATAAACTTAGGTTGGTCTACGATTTGTCAGCGCCTTATTCTTCCTCTGTCCCCAGTCTTAACTCTCTTATCCCCTCTGAGGAGTTCTCCCTTAAGTACGCGTCCGTAGACATGGCCATCCAGGCCATTCTCAAGTCAGGCACAGGAACATGGCTCTCCAAGGCCGACATCTCGGACGCCTTCAAGCTCCTTCCTATCCACCCATCTCTCTGGTGCTGGCATGGCATCAAATGGAGGGAGCTCTACTATTTTGCCACTAAGCTAACCTTCGGGTCCAAGAGTAGCCCCTGGCTCTTCGACTCGTTTGCGCAGGCTCTCGAATGGATCTTGCTGCACGTAGCCCAGTGCCAGGGAGTCATACACTATTTGGATGACTTCCTGCTGGTCGAGTCACCTGGCTCCCTTCCAGGGGATTTGGATAAACTAAGGGTGGTCTTCAATAACCTTGACGTCCCGATTGCTGAGCACAAGGTGGAGGGCCCTGCGCAGGCAATCACCTTCCTCGGGGTCAGCTTAAATACCAGCACTATGCAGGCTAGCCTCCCCCCGGATAAACTAAGCCGCATCAGGTCGGTCATGAGGGACTTCACCCGCACCAGAACTTGTACCAAGAGGCAGTTACAGTCCCTTCTCGGTATGCTTAATTTTGCCATGCGCATCATCCCTCAAGGTCGCGCTTTTATATCACGCCTGTTAGTCCTACTGTCTCATTCACAAGACCCGGAGCATATCCTCAGCCTGGACCCCGCGGCTATAGCTGATCTTGCCATGTGGGAGGAATTCCTGACGTCCTGGAATGGTGTGTCCCTATTCATTCCCTCCGTGTCCTCCTCGTCACCGCAGGTCGTGACCGACGCAGCGGCCTCCACAGGTTTTGCGGCAATTTTTGGCCACCTCTGGCTTGCAGCCCCTTGGCCTCCTCAGATACTGGCTATTCCGGGCTTCACCGAGACGTCCTCCCTATTCGAGTTGTACCCCATCGTAGCCGCTGCCCATACGTGGGGCCGCAGTTGGTCCGGTCAAACAGTGACCTTTTCAACGGACAATCTCGCCACTGCGGAAATCATTAACAAAGGCAGGTCCAAGTCTCTGGAGATTATGTCCTTCCTGCGGCGGCTGGTCCAGCTCTCGTTATTGTTTCAATTTAATGTTCATTGTGCCTTTATCCCCGGTAAATGTAATCGGGCAGCGGACGCCCTCTCCCGCTTTAACTTAGTTTCCTTTTTCGATCAGGTGCCCGGAGCCGGACCAACGTCAGCAGTTATCCCGGACTGGTCTCAACTGACCCTGGATTAACCCCTCACCTAGTAGCCGCGACGCAACTCATCAATCACTCCCTCGCAGACAATACCCGCAAGGCCTACCAAACAGCCTGGAGGGCCTTTAACCGTTTCTTAACATCTCGCTCCACAGAGACCTCCCGGGTCAAGCAAGTTTTGGCCTTCATTGCCCATTGCCACTCGGACTTGGCGTTATCCTTCAACACGATCCGACTATACCTGGCCGGGGTACAACATTTTACGTCCCTCCAGGACCCTGCTGAACCCTCCTTGTTCACTTGTCACGCCATTCGGGCCGTCATGCGTGGCATCCAGAAACGCCAGCCTGCGGCTTCCCTCAAACGCCTGCCTATCACAGGAGACGTTTTCAGAAACATGTCCGATATTCTGGCCACTGCACCTTTCGGACTCCACACTAGTATCATTATACAAGCAGCCATACACCTGGCCTTCTACGGCTTCTTGCGGCCAGGCGAGTTTACCTCCAGTAGCCCCTCAGCTCGCACGCTATGCAAGCACCACCTGGTCAGGCACGGAGACCATTTCATCCTACATATAGCAGTATCCAAGACGCAGCAGCTCGGCCCAGGGACGGACATACATTTTTATAAAACTAACAACCGCTGGTGCCCGGTCGCCATGCTCACCCGCTTGTTGACCCTTCTGGCCGATCAACCAGGAACTAGCCCGCTTCTGCCATTCCACGGTAAGCCACTGAACGCAGCCCAGTTCATGGAGCATGTCAGGATACTCCTGGGCATCCTTCACCTCAATCCGGCTCACTACTCCGGACATTCATTTCGGATCGGAGCGGCTTCAACTGCCTCCCGCCAAGGGGTCCCGGTCCACGTTATCAAAAAGTTGGGTAGGTGGAAGTCCACCTGTTTCGCCCGTTACATACCCAATCCGCAAGTAGAGATGGCCCAGGCCTTTGTCAAGCTCACCCAGTAACAAACTTGAATCAATAAAGGCATTCCCTACCTGTATGTTTTTGCCCCCTTATTTTGGTATACCCTACGTTAGGCCAGGGCACACTTTCAGGTCCGGTTCAAGTAAGCGAGTTTGTGTTAACCTTGTTTGTCATCCTTATCCGTATCGGTCAGAGGGCTCTGGGCCATAAATGGAAAGGCCAGTATGGTGGCCTGGAATTATGGGTGGAGCCCGGTGGTGTATATAACCAGCCCGTTCGCCTGGCTACCTCGTCGGTTCCGGTGCGCGATACCCACCCACCCATCCCCTGTCAGGGCATTTCTCAAGCATTATACTCCTCGAGCGAGTACTCATTTCACTTCATTTCATTTTCATTTCATTTATTACTCATTTCTCTATCAAGGGTATGCCCCCTTATTTTGGTATACCCTACGTTAGGCCAGGGCACACTTTCAGGTCCGGTTCAAGTAAGCGAGTTTGTGTTAACCTTGTTTGTCATCCTTATCCGTATCGGTCAGAGGGCTCTGGGCCATAAATATATATATATATATATATATATATATATATATATATATATATATATATATATATATATGGTCGGAGCCCTCCGCTCTAAGAGATATGAAAGAACACATAAACACGTCTCAAGACTAACAACATAAAATAGACCTGAATTGTGCCCTTGGTCTGCTGTAAGGTAAGCCCTGGTGAGCTGGGCGGTGAGCCCTGGTCTGCTGGGCGACATGCCAAGAGAAGGCCGCAAAAGACTTGGTTTAGGGAGGTAATTATTAATTTATGTACAACAAGACACTACGGGCAAAGTTGCTGAAGGCTCAGGACATTTCCACTTGTGGATTGGAGATGTATCGAGTAAAGCAGGTGGATTCCCGCCTGCCCATCTTTGATCGCATGGACTGGGACCCCGTTTCGTGAGGCTGCTGATGCTGCTCCAATGCAAAAGAATGTCCAAGAAAATGACCAAGGTCCTGGCCTAATTTGCTCAAAAGGAACCTGACGTGACTAATGAACTGGTTGCTGCCAGGGTACTAATCGGGAAAGGTAGTAATGGGCTGTCCTGCGAGGGATCAAACATATAGGCCAAAAATTGATCTAGGATGGACACGGGGCACCAGGCTTTGAGAGTTTGGAAAGGTTTGATGTCAACCCCTGGACCGGACTATTGTGTTTTGGACACCCTGAGGAGCAAGACGAAGTAAGTCTGATGGCGTGTGAGGTGGCGTCTACGTAACACTTTACAACTGGGATGGTGACAGTATTCACTGGGGCGTAAGAAGCTGTAGAAAGCCAGGTAGATGGCTGCTTGAACGACCAGGCTGAATTTAGCCAAAGGGGAATGTGACAGGATGAAAGACACGTCTCGGAATATGGCGCTGGTGACGGGTAGCCGTTTGATACTGATTTGGGGTCATTGCCTGTGAATATCACACAACATGGTCTTGACCGTATGGGGGGCAAACAAGACGGTTTTGTTAGGATCTCATAAGGGGATGAAATACTGGATGTCAGCTGAGTGGGGTCTAAGGTATTGTGTGACAATGCCAACTGTGTGTGGTGGCATAATATGAAGACCAGGATGTGATGGAGAACTCTTGGTATTGCTCTGGGGTTTGAGGCTAGTAACCTGACATAGAACCTCTAGGCTGCACGGTAGGCCCTCAGGGTGTTGAGAGATAGTGAAAGGTTAATAAGGCAGGTAGCGTTGTGAAAGTGTTGTTTGAATCCGAGGTTAGCTACAAACAGTGTGGGATAAGAGACATGGTCGGGTCGGTTCCAGGTTCCTGCAAAGTTAACGGGTAGTGCGTCGGCCAGATTATTGCGTTTGTCTGGGATGTGGATGCATAGGACGTTAGATTGGTGCTGTGGGGATAGTGGCACCAGCCTGTGCAGGAAGGCCACGATGGCAGGCTACTAGGACCTCCTTTATTCATAATACTGGCTGTGGCTTGGTTGTCTGTGGCGAACGTCTCTGTTTGTCCTGCACAGTTGTTGCACCAGACTTGAGCTGCTGCGACAATGGGGTAGAGGTCGAACAAAGAGGAGGACAAACTGAACCCAGGAATCAAGAGGATTTCTGACGGCCATGGCCCTATTAACCCAATTTGGCCAAAATTGAGGCGAGGACCTGTGGAGGCTGTGGTGACCATGACTACCTGAGATGAAGAGAGAGATGCTGAGGGAATACACATTGGTATGCCATTCCAATTTGTGAGAAATTCGACTCCCATGGGCAGATCTGCTATAGCTGGCACATCTTAATTTAAGGATTTAGTCAGGGTCTTTACCTGGAAGAAAAACACTAAAAGATGGGAGGTAAAGGATCCCCTTGAGTCTGGCTGCTGCCTTGGCTGAAAATGAGCGGTGATAGTCAAAGGATGGGCACCCTGCGTACTTGTGACCTGCTGCATGCAGATACGGGTCCAATTCTACCCTCCTGTTGGGGTTGCTCTGCCTAGCATGTCTCTGACTGTCCCCAAAGCCAGCACAAACTCTGTGACAGTGAGCTTGCGATTAAGTAAAGGGTCTCTGGCCTTCAGGATGACGGAGACATCTCCCCGCGAATATGACTTGTTCTAGGCCAAGTTGTGTACTGCTATGAGGAGGGATGCTAAGTTAACGTCGTTGTCATCCAAGATGTCCTCCTAGATGCCCTGCTAGGACAAGGTGTGCAGGGAAGACTATGGTGCAGAAGTTGGGTGTATCTGTAAGTGAAGGTACGGGAATGACGGTGGTGACTGGAGCTGGTAGGGGCACGGCTGGGCGTACCTCCAGGGCTGTCACTCTGCTTGGACTTCGGCGACTGCTGTTGACAGTGTGGTTACCCAGGAGTGCAGCTGAGTAGTCGCAAAGAAGACAGACTGAAGTGGTGCCTGGAAGGGCTGCCACTGGCGGTGGAAACAGTAGCCTAAAGGCTTGTTTTCCTGGCTGCGGCAGTGTAGGATTTACTCCTGCGACACCGTTCTGCTATGATTTTTTAAATTTTTTTTTATTGGTCCAAGCTCTTGTGAGACTGTAAATCGCTGCTTGCTGAGCCCGTAAAGGGTGATGGCAGGGCTGAGGCAAAGTCCTCACTGTCTGCCTGCGACATGGCGTCAACTAAAAGCAAGGGGGGGGTGCGTATGTTTGAGGTAAGTTGAAAAGGTAGGAGGGGATAGTTGCGTTGGGTAGATAAGATGAAAGGCGGAAGGAAACAAGAAGAATAGGACAAGGAACGACAGCCATAGTGACAGTTGGTTTGCGCACGAGCGCTGTTGAGTGTGACTTTAGAAAACTCAAAAGAATGCGTGACAACCGAGGTGAGCCAGGAGGTGACTGGCTAGGTAACCGATAGCTCGGGTGTCAGTCTGTGCTCGGCACAGACTAATGAACCAGAGCGCCCCAGGGCGGACTGGGGTGGGTAGCTGAAGTCTGGTATACTAAGTAGGAATGTTGCGATCTGTAGTTAATTGATGTGGGTTCGGTCTACTAATGCTTGCACTGCCAGCAAGTATGGAGATTAGGCGACCTTGTCTGCGTATTGAAGGCTTGTGCTTCGAAAACAGAGTGAAGTGCACAGAATTATGTGACAGTTGCTAACGCCTCAGGAGCAGGTCAAATTCTGTATGTGAAGTAAAAATATGTAGTGAAAGAGTGTTTAAGAGAAAGGGGGAATCCCATTTAACTAAACACCTGACTTTATGCACTAGTTGTGAAGTCGACTGGTTGGGGTCGAGAACTGAGTTGACCGGGAGCCTGTAGTAAGGTGACATGAGAATTTCGTTTTGACAAGGGGGATTGCAAAGAGCTCTTTGGGGCAAAGCTGGCCCCCTGGTGAAGATGCAAGCCCTCGACAATGGGTTTTATTTATTTTTTTGGTTTTTATTTTTTTTTCCTTTATTTTTTTTATTTTTTTTGGGAGATACTGTCCAAACCTGGTGCAGGGTGGACTAACTGGTGTTCTAACTGGCCTAAAGAGGGGAAAGCGACAGAGAAAATGATGAGCAGCCGTGTTGCTACTGGAGAAGATGAGTGGCAGTTTGAGCCACTTGCTGAAATGCTTGCAGCGATTGCAAGGAAGCGGCCTTATTTGAATTATGAGGTGAGAATGAATGAATGGATGAATGAGGTGAGCAGCTGTGTTGCTACTGGAGATGAGTGGCCGTATTAAGCTATTGCAGAGATGCTTGCAGCGATTGCAAGAAAGCAGCTTTATTTGAATCTATAAATTAAATTATAAGTGTGTAGGAATGAGGAGAGCAGCCGTGTTGCTACTGGAGATGAGTGGCCGTATTGAGCCATTGCATTGATGCTTGCAGCGATTGCAAGGAGCTTTGTTGAAAGGCAAAAGAAAAGGTTATAGAGGAAATGTGATTATGTAGGAATGACCGTGCGCAACACTGAGCAAATTGGTGGAGAGAATTGTGTATGATCATGTATGGATAGACTGAGAAAGTCAAACGTAAGTACTGCTGAATTCGTACAGTCGATGTGACTAGTTTGAACTGGGTTATAGCTATGGAATAGTCTGCGAAAGATTTGACTCATTTGAGTCGGAGATGCACCAGGATTCGGCTTGGTTGTTAGAGTTGCGTTTGGCAAGGACTCGAATCCTCCGTAGATGCGACTGAGAGGCTCGTATATGGGATCCGACCGTATCGCTGAGGATATGGCTGGGTTCAGATTGATTGAATTGTGATGGTGGTTGAAGGGGCTGGTGATTGCCAATGATCCGAAACATAGAAGCAAAGTTGTGACTAGATTCGAATCGGCCGTAGATGCAAGGTGACTACAGGGCTCGTATGACAGATCTGCCCGTATTGCCGATGATATGGCTGGGTTTGAATCGACTAAATGGTGATGGTAGTTTTAAGGGGCTTGTGATTGCCGAGGATCCGAAACATAGAAGCGAAGTTGCGACTAGATTCGAATCGGCCATAGATGTGAGGTGACTACGGGGCTCGTATGACAGATCTGACCGTATTGCCGATGATATGGCTGGGTTCGAATCAACTAAACGGTGATGACGGTTGAAGGGGCTTTGTGATTGCCAAGGATCCGAAACATAGAAGCGAAGTTGCGACTAGATTCGAATCGGCCGTAGACGCAAGGTGAGTAAGGGGCTTGAATGTCGGATTTGACCGCATCGTTGGGTAGAAAGCATGAAATACATGAAAGATGACATAGAAAGACTTACGGTGGCGTAAGTGCGACTTTTTGCAAAACGAACATGATAAACGAACATGATACCATAACTACTAGAGTTTAGAGGAGCGGTAACAACAAAGTCCTACCTGCAACAGCGAGTGTGTAGCGGTCCGAGCGTGGGACAAATCGATGAAGATATACGACCGATCTCAAAGGTACAACTACGTGGACACGCAGTGAGTTGGCAGAGTCAGCCTGTGCAATGCATTTGACATGAATCAGCTTAAAAAATGTATGAGATGAATCTGATATAAATTGGCAGTAAGGAGTATCTGATACGAATTGGTTGTAGAGTGTATGCCATTCCTTACTGTGAAACCAAACACCTATCAACCACCCATCCCCCCAGGCTAGTCAAGTGCAGGAAAGACATCAGGTGGGTTTAATTACACCTCAATCAGCCACAGAAACCCATACAAACAATACCTGTTTATCTCAAAAAGGATGAGAACAGTGAATCTTATAACTAGTGAAGCCTATGGCGAGTGATATTGGAGAATGACCGACAGCGACTCGGAGGCTTGGATCTATGAATGAATCGTATGTTTGGTAGAAGGAATTTATGAATGTACTATGCCTGTGCCGAAAGATGTCGGGACATGAGTGTCAACAACTCAGAGGTAGGTTTTTGCGAAAGGGGTGCAGGATAGTAAGCATGATAAGCCGCAAGTTTGCACATGATATGAAAAGATTCGGATACTACTTATCTGCGACCATGAGCGGGAACTGCCGACGAAGACCACGAATGAAAAAGCCGAAGTGCACCTGCGATTGGACGCACAGATAGTCGACCGCGAGGGAGCTGAGAAGAGTCGGCCCCTTGATGTGCAGTACCTTGCACTGGAACCGACACAGACCGTTGTGGGTGGTCTGATTATATACCCTCCGGGCTCCTCCCATAATTACGGGCCACCATACTGGCCCTCTTATATATATAATGCTTGTATTGTGTATGTATGATGTATTGATTTAAATTTTTGGTTCTTGGTGCCTAAAAAATCCCACTCAAAACTCGCACCAATTCCAACATACGTTAGCTGTTTGTGTGCTGAATATATACTGTAATTTTGTCCAACCAGATATGATATTCATACAATACGTTTTATTATTTCTCATCAGATTTAGCCTGAGTTTACAACTTTCCACTGTGATGTGTAAATGTACTGTTTCATTTCATTTGTTAACATGCATTATATTAAGGCAGTCCATTCAAATTATGCAGTGCAACACACCGCAGCACATATGCATTGGATATATGTTGTCATAGTGCATGGGATTCTATTCAAATTGAATGGCACTACAACACTCAAAACACATGTGCAATAAAATGTGAACCTGGCTTTAAACAACTCCACTAGACAGCAGAGTTAGACTGGTGACCCTATTTTTCTTTATTACAGGTACAACTTGGTCTGCTTCCTCTCACAGCCTCCCACAGGAAAATGAAAGAGCAGCATTAGACTGATGAGGTAATAAGTTTACTCACTGATCTCTCTGTCAGTATGTTTCTTAGCAGCTCCTGGGCATGTAGATGTGCCTTATTGGATCAAAGTACAGACCTTCCCGTACCCAGTATGCTATGCAAGAGAATACAAGATGCTAGCATTGAAAGAAATTATGATTAATCTAAGTTGCATTTTAAGATACTTTTTTATTTGCCAGGAGTTGGAAAGAGCTTAAGGTTTGATCCAAACACAAATTCGGCTTAAATACAAGTTTGGTCTGAATCTTGGCTGTTTGGACATCCACGTGCTATTTCAATTAACTGTGCTACTTCTTTAGGATTGTAGAAAATCAAAATCAGACTTCTCAAACAATTTCCAAAACCTCTATAGTGTTTGTTATGCTGCGTACACACGATCAAACAATCGGGTGGAAAAGTCCGGCAAACTCAAGTCCGCCGGACAATCCCCCCGTGTGTAGCCTGCGGCATACTTTTTTGACCCGAAAGTATGGCGGACTTAGGAAGTAGTTTTGCACTCCAATCTTCCCGCCGGACTTTCATTTCGGCGGACAATCCGGCCGAGTGTATGCCAGTCCGCCGTACTTTTGAAATGAACGGAGTTTTCCCACCCGGAGAAAAGTCTGCTCATTCCGAGCGGGTCTCCAGGTAGGCGGGGCCCACGAAGGAGACGTCGCTGGCCCCGCCACCTGGTATGGACTTAAAGGGGAACCCCAACGGCGAAAAAAAATCGGCGTGGCACGCTACCCGGCCGGCCAGGAAAGGGGGGGCGAGCGAGCGGACCCCCCCTCCTGAGCCATACCAGGCCGCGTGCCCTCAACATGGGGGGTGCCTTGGGGAAGGGGGGGCCGCCATAATGGGCGGGGACATCATCCGGTGATGTCCCTATATAAGTCGCCGCACGCCCGGTCCCCGTCATTGTGAGCGGAGCGAGTGACGAGGCAACATCTGAAGAGAAGAACAGAAGGCGGCGGCGACAGAAGACCGCCTGTAAAAGAGCTATAAGAAGGCGCGGTGGCCCGGCAGAAGAACCGAAGAGGGGGACAAGACCCCTGAAGAAGAGGCCGCGGGGAGGAAGAAAGCCGGGCTCCTCCGCTAGCAAAAGAGCTAGAAGAAGATAGAGGAGGAGTCCAGCGAGAAGACCCCCAAAGACGGAAGACCCCCGGAGCTGTGCAATAAACTATTTTATCTTGTGTGTTGTGTTTTTTTGTACTTTATTTTACAGGTGAATGGATAGGGGTACATTGTACCCCATACTCATTCACATAGGGTGGGGGGGCCGGTATCCGGGGGCCCCCTTATTAAAGGGGGCTCCCGGATTCCGATAAGCCCCCCGCCCGCAGACCCCGACAACCAATGGCCAGGGTTGTCGGGAAGAGGCCCTCGCTCGTCCCCCCCTTTCCTGGCCGGCCGGGTAGCGTGCTCGGACAAGGGTCTGATGTGGATCTGGGGGGAGACCCCCACGCCGATTTTTTTCGGCGTTGGGGTTCCCCTTTAAGTCCATACCAGGTGGCGGGGCCAGCAACGTCTCCTTCGAGGGCCCCGCCTACCTGGAGACGCGCTCGAAATGAGCGGACTTTCCTCCGCGTGTGTGGGCGAGTCCGTTCTTTTCAAAAGTAGGGCGGATAGTACGGCGGACTTAGTACGCCGTATTAGTCTGCTGAAAAAGTGCCGTGTGTGGACAAGTAGCCCGTTCGGAAAGTCCGATGAACAGTCTGGCGGGAAGTCCGCCAGACTAAGTCCGTCGGATAGTCGGCTACGTGTGTATGCGGCATTACTCACTTGAGAAGCATTTCAAAAGTCTTTCTATGGCCTTTTTTTTTACTATAGCTGTCTATGGGATTCAACACCTGCTGAACATTACTGCATTTAAATCAGTGCATAACAATGCAAATCAGCATATATGGTTGTTTCAAACATTAATGTGTGCTAACAAATTGTATGATAGCTGGGAAACCTATCCAGCAATCAGCAAAAAGTTGGTGTGATGATTGCCAGTAAACACAAGCCCCTGTTTGGAGACTTCATCTCTTCCATATCTCTGCAAAGTCTCTGGGCTCCAGGACCCATTCAAGGACTTACCGTATATACTCGAGTATAAGCCGAGATTTTCAGCCTCTTTTTTGAGGCTGAAAGTGCCCCCCTCGGCTTATACTCGAGTCATCGCCGTCTGCCTGCCCGATCAGCGTGTCGAGCAGACAGACGGCGGCCATTCTACTATTCAAAAGCCGCGCCTCCCTGTCTGTGATAGGCGGAACACTCAATTTCCCAGCAGTCAGTGTTCCGCCTATCACGGACATCCGCTCATTCTCATACTATGGACGAGGATGAGAGGATGTCCTTGATAGGCGGAACACTGACTGCTGGGAAATTGAGTGTTCCGCCTATCACAGACAGGGAGGCGCGGCTTTTGAACAGAGGAATGGCCGCCGTCTGTCAGACCAGGAGGAGAGCGTGGCACACAGAGGCTGCAGATTGGCACAGGTAGGCAGAGATGGACGGACGGGACACAGCGACGGACGGGACACAGCGACGGACAGGACACAGCGACAGACGGGACACAGGGACGGACGGGACACAGGGACGGACGGGACACAGGGACGGACGGGACACAGGGATGGACACAGGGATGGACGGGACACAGGGATGGACACAGGGACGGACGGGACACAGGAATGGACACAGGGATGGACGGGACACAGGGATGGACACAGGGATGTCTCACCCTCGGCTTATACACGAGTCAATAAGTTTCCCAGTTTTTTTGTGGTAAATTGGGGGCCTCGGCTTATATTCGGGTCGGCCTATACTCGAGTATATACGGTACTAATCCCAGAGGACACTGGACAAGCAAATTCCTCTGTATCAAATATGTATTATGGAGCCCCTCAACAGTATGGATGATAACTCTGGGTGCCACTTAACCCTTCTCATACTGTGACAGGGAATTGTGCTTTCATAATACGTATATAACCTACCAGATGTTTGCTGTTTACATACTTGTACCTTGGCTTTGTTAAGCCCCATGAAATGTAAATCCTGCTTATATACAAAAAATGTGTTAACTTTAGCAGTTCATGGACTAATCTATAGTATGCTTAGCCTTTTCTCCTTGTAAAGGTTAATTCATGGGTCTTTAGTACTAGAACTTATGGAACACCCATGTGTTTACCAAGCGCTGACATGCATTTGTAAGTAACAGGCTTTTTTTATTTTTACACCTGTGCAAAGATAGCTGTTCTATTTCTATAGAATTGTAGAAAATCAAAATCAAATGTCTCAAGCACTTCCCAAAGCCTGCAAAGTATTTGTTAACCACTTGAGAAGCATTTTAGAAGCTTTTCTATAGACTTTTACCACAGGTGTCTACAGGGTTCAACACCTGCTGAACATCACTGCATCCAAATCAAGGCACAGAGATGCAAATCAGCAAATATGTTTGTTTCAAGCATTAATGTGTGCCAACAAATTATCTTATAGTTGGGAAACATGTACTTGCTTTCCAAATCCTCAGAAAATACCTTCTATTAATTCCCCCAATAAACTGGTCATATATTATAAAAATCATAGCTGATGAATTAAATATATACATTATGAAAAAGTGTCACCTAAGTCTTACTGACTCCTCATCAAAGCTGTCTCCTGTTTGTGCATTGGGAATCTCGCTCTGATGGCACTGTTATCTGCTAATTGATTATCGTTCATTTCTGTCATTTGAATCTCACCCAATTACATTTCCCTTTTATGAAACCTAAGGTTTAGAGATAAGACTGTTTTATGATGATAATTTGACCTAGAGCCAGAACCACCACTCTTGAGGAAAATTCCATTGATATTTCCCTACAGAAGTAATCATCTCATGGGCTGTAAATAAGTTTTGATATCTGCTAATAAAACTTGTTTTCTTTGCCTCATATTATTTTGTATGTAGGATGTCATTAACATACTAATCGTCTGTGCATAGGATATATTTAATATTTATAACTGAATGTATTATGCTGCAGAATATGTTTTTATTGAGGTTTTGGAGAAACAGGTAATACATTCTTTGGCTTGACTGCCTGAGATATTTTACTTACATTATTAATTTAGTTTTATTCACATTACTATGGTTTTGTTCTCACTGTAAGATATTTCACTGCATATTCAACTAATATAATCTAAGTATGATTTAACATCATCTCTTGCAAAATGTGTACTGAATGACGCTGGCCACCATTCCATCCAAATATATGTGCACCATCTAGTAGGGGTGCTGCTTGAGATTGATGGTAAGTGTTGCAAAAAATATATTTTTTTTTATCTGTGATGGCCGAGGTTGCCAACAACTTGCATATTATTTTACTGAAAGATCTGGAAAGTTTACTGAAAAATTTAAAAAACAACTATTAGAAACTAAGATAATTAATATTTAAACATCATAAACAATATCAACAAAGAAGAGGAAAAAGTTCTGGACATCCACACTCCAAAAAAACTATTTTACCTTTTATTAAAAAATCTAAATCACAGAAACACAGACCACAGCAAAGCGATACAAAGAATCTGGCGTGTTTCACACTAAAGGTAGTGCTTACTCATAGCTATGTGTAAGCACTATCTTTAGTGTGAAACGCATCAGATTCTTTGTGTCGCTTTGCTGTGGTCTTTATTTTTGTGATTTAGATTTTTTAATAAAAGGCAAAATAGTTTTTTTTTCTGAGTGCGGCTGTCCAGAACTTTTTCCTCTTCTTTGCTGCTATACGCATTGCCAGCACCTGGGGCTCCTGAATACTGGAGGAGAGGGTTCAGCTTCGGTTGACGCGGTGGTATTCCTTTATTTATCATAAACAATATGTAAAAAAAATAATACCTATAGCAAGTAATCTGCCTGGCTTTATTATAAAAATGTCAAAATAGCGTGACAAAATGTGAGCAAAACTAGGATTGTGAAAGACTAGGGGAGCCCTAGGATGGAGAAGAAGAACAAGCGCACTCACCATGGAAAACGGTGGCCATGGTCAGATTGCACCTAACAGAGGGAGGGATGATTAAACAAAACCAGAGCCTAGTTCATTGAAAGCCTGTGCCGCAAAATACTCATTAACATAAATACTAATTACTGTGTCAGTCTTACAGACACACAAAAACCTCAGGATAAAGCATGTTTTAAAAAAAAAAAATAATTACATTTTCAATTGCATATGCTTTTATGAGCACAAAAATATATCACTTTGTTTTGACAGAGAGAAATAGGGGAATAGAGGGGAAAAGGAAGAGAAAGAGGAATGAGAGAGGGAAGGGGGAGAGACGGGAGGGTATGAAGAGGAGGAGAGAGAAAAGAGTGGGGGTATAGAAAGTAAGAGGGGAAGAGAGATGGAGGGATGAAAAGGTGGGAGGGAGAAGGGGAAGAGTGAGCGAAAGAGAGAGGTAGAGGTAGAGAGAGGTAGACGAGAGAGAGAGAGAGAGAGAGAGGGCAAAGAAAGAGATGAAGGTGACGGGGAGGGGGTAAAATAAATTGAGTGGGGAGAGAGGGAGGGGGAGGGAGGGGGAGGAGAGAGAGTAAAAGATAAGAGAAGGGACAGAGAGGAAAGAAGGAGAGGGGAGGGAGAGAGAAAGAAAGAGAGGGGGAAGGTAATAAAGAGATGGGCAGAGGGAGAAGAATAGTGAGAAGAGAATTGGGGAGAAGGGTTAGAGGGCAAAAAGCAAGGGGTGAAGAATATGAGGGTAGAGACGGGGAGAGTTAGAGGGAGAGAGAAGGGGGGGAAGATAGAGTGATGAGGAGGGAGAGAGAACATAGGATGTGAGATTGGAGGGAGATAGCTTGTATAGAGTGCAGCAATCAGGATGAGGAGGGAGTGGGGAGAAAGACAGAAGGAGGGAAAAGGGGGCACAGAGAAAGAGGAGAGGAGAGAGAAAGGAGGATGAGGAAGACGAAAGAGAAATAAAGAGGGGAGAGAGGTTGAGGGAGGGAAAAAGAGAGAGAAGGGAAATACAGAGTCGGAGAGACAGATAAGAAAGAGAAAAAGAGAGAGAGAGGGGAGAGAAAGGAAGGAGGAGAGATAGAGGGTAGGAGCCGAGAGGGAGGAGGGAGTGAAAGAGAGGGGCAGAAGGTGAGTAAGAGAGGGAAGGGAATAAATGAACCACTTGTTTACTGGGCACTTAAACCCCCCTCCAGACCAATTTTCAGTGCTGATGCACTTTGAATGACAATTGCGTGGTCATACAACACCATACCCAAATTAAATTTTTATCGTTATTTCCCCACAAATAGAGCTTTTTTTTGGTGGTATTTGATCACCTCTGCGGTTTTTACTTTTTGATAAAAAAATTGAAAAAGACCGAATTTAAATATTTTGTCATAACATTTTTTAAACATGTCATTTTTCTCCTTCATTGATGTACGCTGATGAGGCGGCAGTGATGGGCACCAATAGGTGGCAGTGATGGGCATTTATGGGTGGCAGTGATGGGCACTGATGGGTGGCAATAATTGCTGATTTCTTACACTGATAGGTGGCACTGGTTGGCTCCACTAGTGAGCATTGATAGGTGGCACTTGTGGACATTGATAGGTTGCACTTGTGGGCATTGATAGGTGGCTCTGGTGGGCACTGTGGGCACTGGCAGGTGGCAATAACAGGTGGCACTGGCAGGGGGTACTGATTGGCACAGATGAGGTACCTGTGATGCTTCCTCTTCGGGACCAATGTCCCTTTAACATAAGCCGGTGATTGGCTTTTTTTTCTCCTCACGCTATCAGTGTGAGGAGAAAAAAAAATGATTACCGAACTTTTGTTTACATCATGTGATCAGCTGTCATTTAGGTATTTAGGTAAATTTAGGTACATTTTGGTATTTAAGTAAAGGGTGGACATTTTTGGAATACCTGCAGTTTTTGTGATCAGCTGTCATTGGCTGACAGTTGATCACATGGTAAGGGGCCGGGACCGACCCCTTACTCGGATTGGTGATCACCCAAGCCTCAGTGACTCGGTGATCACAGGAGGTAAGAGATAGAGGAGGGAGGAAAAGGGGGTGAGAGATAAAGGGGGTAGAGAGAAAATGTTGAGGGGGGAGAGAGCGAGAGAGAAGGGTATTTTTACAAACTGTCCGTGAAAATACAGATAGTTAGCCACCCTGGTGCTGGCTATTTTTTTTTTTACTGAAAAATAAAAACTGTTTTGGAATGGATACAGACTTGCAATAGCATTCCTAATCCTAGAGGGCCTGACTATAATCCATGTAATGATTCTGACCTGTTATAATACACCACCACATTAAGCTGAACTTTGGCCAGCTAGTACAAATTACCTTTGTTAGTATCTATATACCTTCTATAGTAATGCCGCATACACACAGTCGGAATTTCCGACAACAAATGTTCGATGTGTGCTTGTTGTCGGAAATTCCGACCGTGTGCTTGTTGTCGGAATTTCCAACAACAAAAATTTGAGAGCTGGATCCCAAATTTTCCTAAAACAAAATCCATTGTCGTAAATTCTGAGTGTGTGTACACAATTCTGATGCACAAAATTCCACGCATGCTCTGAATCAAGTATGAGATGGAAGCGCTCAGTCCAGTAAAACTAGTGTTCGTAATGGAGATAGCACATTCGTCACCCTGCAAATTTTTTAATGCAGCGCATTTTTTTCTTCTTTATAATGCTAGAATAATTACGTTGTTTTGCTGCTGATATTCACACAGAGCTCTGACAAACTGATTTCTTTATTATTTTTCCTGATCTCATGAATAATCTTTATATATTTTTTTGCCAGATCTATAGAATAAAGTTTATATATATATGTATATATATATATATATATATATATATATATATATACTTTTTTTATCAAGATCTCCTGATTTTTTTCATTTTTTCTTTATAGTGATCTCCATAATATTTTGTTTCGTTTTGTGTGTCAAGTTACCACAACACCATTATTATCTTGTATTTTTTAACCTCAAAGATTGGTTTGTGTTGGTGTCCCTTGTTAATTTGACATTGAAATTTGAAATGTACCTGCCTACTCACAAACAAATCGTAATTTTTGAAACTAAAGCCAAGTATTTGTGATAAAAAAAATAGACATTTATCAGGGTCATAACAAAATAAAGTGGAAGGCAACGCTGGATAAACTGGTGAATTTGGCAAAACCTTTGTACCCCAGGGCACACATCAACTATTTGACAGGCAAAATTGGTAGCCTGAGGAGTCCATTTAATAGGGAGCACAATCAGGTCCAGGATTCCGAGAGAGCAGGAGCAGCAGGAGATGACATAAATGTCCCCAGGCTATGGTCATACAACAGCCTGTGTCTTTTGTGAGACCAAACTGAACCCAGGCCATCACACTCTTGTCTTCCTTCCATGCTTGCTTCCGGACTTTGGCTCTGGTGTTGGAGTTGTGGCAGGAGGTGGAGGAGGTGTAGGATGGTCCAACTCACACAGGTAGGTTTTGCTTGTGAGTTCGCCCCTCAAACCCTTATTTAGGGCCAGATAGATCACTTCCTCACAAAAGAGGCATTGGCCCACATCCATTTCCTGCATTTTGCTGGTTACCATGCAGGCATAGGCCTCCTGAATATTGGGGGTGGTTCTGAGGGCCGCAGTAGCCTCTTGAATTAAAGAAAACTGTGACTCCTGCACGTTCCTTCCCTTCCTGGTCCTTTTTGTTGGAAGGTGGAGGGGAGAAACCTGGGATTCGGTCAGGCTATTGGGCCCCGCCACCTCCTGGCTGCCACTTAACCCCGCCATCTCCTGGCTGCCACTTTCCCCTGCCACCTCCTGACTGCCACTTTCCACAGCCTCCTCCTGGCTGAGGCTTTCCTGTGTATGAAAATGGGACATAGTTTTAGTTTATTGTTCATCAATCAAACACAATTTTGTGAAATATGTTAAACAATTCTATACCTGACTCAAGCTCAAGCTGGGCTCCTCCACATCTTCTTCCTGGATGGAAGGCCCAGTTTGGATGTCGGAAGCCTCAGCTGGGGTGGAAGGAAGAGTGGAAGGAAGGGTTGAGAGTGATGGCCTGATTTCAGTCTGGTCTGACAGAAATCACAATCTGTCGTAGTACCAGAGCCTGGGTACATAAACATCATCTGCTGCTGCTCCTGATCTCATGGAATCCTGGACCTTCTTGCGCTCCCTATTATATGTGCTCCCCAGGCCACCAAAGTTTGCTGTGGGGATCTGCGGCTTCACCAATTCCAGCAATTGATCCAGCACTGCCTGCCTCTTTATTTTATTAGTATAAAAGTTGTGTTTTACCTGTCACAGACAGGGCAGCTCTCTGTACATATCAATGAATTGGGGGAGGAAGCTGTGATCATTGAATCGATCCATTTTCTCTGCAAGACACAACACAAGACAAACCCTAATGTCAGGCTAAACTCTCATAATCTTGTCCCAATATAGGCCTAGATCTATAAGCAGTATAGGCCATTGATGCCCTAAATTAAAACTGTACCTTCGTTATCACGATTGGTGCTTACGCTACTCCGTCTTCCCCTCACAGATCGCACGTACAATGCACGCGTGTTACTCTTCTATACATTGCGCATGAAACTCCACCCACCCCTAACTTTTTTCTAGTATATTCCCCGCCCCTTCTCTTTCGGCGCATTGGGAGAGCACATGGCAAAGAAAGAGCAAGTGCATGTAGAGGAGAGCAGCAACGAGGAGGACGACAAAAGCCCGGAGCCACAAACCTCACAATCCCGGAGGAGATTTAGGGCCTCAGATATGTCCTTTGTAGAGATGGTGCCACGATACTACTTACAGTGAGCCCCCAGGCGAGCAGGTGACATGGGATCCCCCAGGGCATAGATTCTAAGGGCCAGCCGGTATTCCGCCAGGGACCCCCTCACGAGGGTTTGGGCTTAGCTACGTGCTGAGTCCAGGTCACGACCCCCAGGTTCACCCTGCTTACTAGGGAAGTACCAGAAGACACTTTTAGACAAGGATGGATGGATAAAGCAAAGGAGAGCCGGATAGTGAGCCAAGGTCAGGGTTGGCTGTAGACAATGTAATCAGAACAAGCTGTGTCGGTACACAAGAGATCAGTTCACGAGAGGTCAGGTAAAACAGGTTACACGAAGGGAGCTCAGAAACAAATGTTGCTGAAGCAACCAGTAGCTGGTTTGAATTGGATTTATATAGAGAAGCACATGAGGGGCTGGACAGGAAGTAGCAGGAAGGGATCATATATTAGGCAACAGGTGAGGGCCGGCGACACCCATAGCTGCAGCGTGCACAGAGCTGAACACCAGCTAGTGGAACAACAGGTGCCAGCTGACCTACAGCAGTAAAGGTGAGACACAGAACAGCTCCGCAGCTGATCTGTGACAGATGGTGGAGATGGTGGACATCTTGAAGAGGTCCAACTATGATGGGAAGCATGGACCTTACCCAAACCCAAATGTTAGAAAGGCCAAGATCATGGCTAAAGTTGTGAAAATCTGCAGAAGAATTTCAGGATAATTCCTGAAATCATCAGGATTATTCTCCTGGATCTCCCGCAACAAAGGCATGTGCGAGAATTGGTCACGCTGGAGCAACCAATTCTTCGTCCATTAACTCCTCCCCACCCTGTTCATGGACTGGGCTTGGGTCAAAGTAAGAACCCCAACACCAACCCCCCGCATAGCAAGAACTCTATGACGAGTATGTAACTGCAACGTGGCTTCAAAACAGTTGGCTGGTCAGAACGAACAGAACGCACTGAAAATCAGAAAGGCCTGAGAAGAGCAACCTGAAAATCAGAAATGAGCGGACAAGAGCGCACTAAAAATCAATTATGTACTAGAAATATGGTGCATTGAAAACCAGATGCGAACTGACTACACGCACTGAAAAACAGATACGAACCCAAAAGCACAAACTGAAGAGCAGTAACAATTGGAAAAGCAGGAGCCTGAAATGCAGGAATCATCTCTCACCAAACTTCTACTAACACGAGATTAGCAGAAAGAGCCCAAAGGGTAGCGCACTGGCTATTGAACTTTGTTGTCGGAATGTCCTATTGTGTGTACGCAGCATAAGGCTTTAATAATCTAGGAGGCTGTAGCAGAGAGAAAAACTTACCTTATTCCCTTCCCTTCCTACCTTCCACAGGTTTCCCCTCTGTTGGACAAACAGTTCAACAAAACTGCTTCTCTTCAGCAGTTATGCAGCCACCCTGTTACTCATATTTAATGTAAGTATGATACTTAAAGAGAAACTGAACTCTGGAAGCTGTGCAAAGGACTAGTTACAGTATTGCCTGTGGTCTCCCTGCAGCAGCTCTTTCCTTACTTTTGATTTACCATGGCTTGATTTACCATTGTTTAACACTGGGTTTCTATGTGGAGGCCTCCGTCTTTGTAGTGGCAGGACTTTGTTTCTTTATGTTCTATATAACAGAACCTCAAGCAAGAAGAACATCAACAAATCTCACTCCAAGCTTTCTGAGACCAGCAGTCAAGAGCCGTGGTCCCTTAGATTTCACATTGGTTGTATATACTGTAGCTGTAAGAATTTTGGTACTGGAAGACAAAGGCACCCTCACCAGGAAATGCAGTGCTGTTTTCAGGAGGAGATCAAGACAAAAGGTAATTCTTTCAGATTACTGCTTAGGCAAAAGTAATGTTTCAAATTGTTCCCTTTAACATAGCAATTCTTCACTTTTCGAGCATTAGAGCCTTACTGTAAGACTGAGCTACCAAACAGGCATTTTTGCAAGGTGCCTAGTTCAGCTTTAAGTGACATTAATTATTATACTTGTTATATATTATTTTTAACCTTCACAAGGATACATTTTAACTTGCTAAATATCAGAGGTTTGAACACTTTCCAAATAGTTCACAATTTTGAACAAAATGTGTACATCTAAAGTCCAGATTCTTTTTCTTAAATAATTTTCCCAAACATGACAACTTAACAATAGACAAAGTATGAGTGGGTTGTTAGAAGAATTTGTATCTTTAATTTGAGCTAGTGTATAGAAAATTAGACTCAATTGATAGATAAACATTTCTTAAGATGTTCCATCTGTTATAAAGTATTCACACTTTGAAATATATATTTGCCCAACCAAGGTAACATTTTCACTCTTAAAATATTAATAGTAAAATGTTTTGCAGAGGATATAATTATACTAAAGTAAATTTAATTTTGCATTGGACTTTTATAGATTCAGTCTTGTTTGCATGTCTCTTTCATCTCTCCATAGGCTGAAAAAGAAACCACATCAATTGCAATCACTTTCAACGCATGCGGTTTGTAGTCTTCATTTTTAAAATAAATAAAACAGATTCTGTAAAAAGATAATGTTTATAAGGCTGAGCTTATTTTGACAATCATTGCAAAGCACATTCACTGGTCTATGAATATTCACTCAAGGAAGCATGTGCAAATCAGTATTTTAAATACAATAAAATGGAATGAATGTGAAAGGACATTTACAACACTTACAATAATAAATCTAATATATATATATATATATATATATATATATATATATATATATATATACTTACTGAAAATGTACTATTTTTCCCCTTTCACCCCTTTTACTGTCACAGATTTACTGCCAAATTGCAACTGAACTGCTTGCAGTAGTTTGGCTCGGGGACCCCTATATTTGAATCTGCTACATTCTCTTATGTCCCCCACCATCACCGCTGCCCTGCAGTGTGCCCTTCCCTCTACTGCCTGTCATCAGATCCTCCCTACTGTGCGCCCGAAATATGATCACTTACAGTATCTCACAAAAGTGAGTATACCCCTCACATTTTTGTAAATATTTTATTATATTTTTTCATGTGACAGCACTGAAGAAATTACACTTTGCTACAATGTAAAGTACTGAGTGTACAGCTTGTATAACAGTGTAAATGTGCTGCCCCCTCAAAAAAACTCAGCACACAGCCATTAATGTCTAAACCACTGGCAACAAAAGTGAGTACACCCCTAAGTGAAAATGTCCAAATTGGGCCCAAAGTGTCAATATTTTTGGCCATCATTATTTTCCAGCACTACCTTAACTCTCTCAGGCATGCAGTTCACCAGAGCTTCACAGGTTGCCACTGGAGTCCTCTTCCACTCCATGACGACATCATGAAGCTGGTGGATGTTAGATACCTCCACCTTCTGTTTGAGGATGCCCCACAGATGCTCAATAGGGTATAGGTCTGGAGACATGCTTGGCCAGTCCATCACCTTTATCCTCATTGTCGTTATCAAGTTATCATACTGCCCTTCTGCCCAGTCTCTGAAGGAAGGGATCATGCTCTGCTTCAGTATGTCACAGTACGTGTTGGCATTCGTGGTTCCCTCAATGAACTGTAGCTCCAAAGTGCCAGCAGCACTCACGCAGCCCCAGACCATGACACTCTCACTACCAAGCTTGACTGTAGGCAAGACACACTTGTCTTTGTACTCCTCATCTGGTTGCCACACACGCTTGACACCATCTGAACCAAATAAGTTTATCTTGGTCACATCAGACCACAGGACATGGTTCCAGTAATCCATGTCCATAGTCTGCTTATCTTTAGCAAACTGCGGTCTTTCTTGTGCATCATCTTTAGAAGAACTTCTGGGATGACAGCCGCGCCGGCCAACTTGATACAGAGTGTGGCGTATGGTCTTAGGAGTGACAGGTTGACCCCCCCACCCTTTCAACCTCTGCAGCAATGCTTGCAGCACTCATACATCTATTTCCCAAAGACAACCTCTGGATATGATGCTGAGCACGTGCACTCAACTTCTTTGGTCGACCATGGCGAGGCCTGTTCTGAGTGGAACCTGTCCTGTTAAACTGCTGTATGGTCTTGGCCACCATGCTGCAGCTCAGTTTCAGGGTCTTGGAAATTTTCTTATAGTCTAGGCCATCTTTATGTAGAGCAACATATCGTGTTTTAAGATCCTCAGAGAGTTCTTTGGCATGAGGTGCAATGTTAAACTTCCAATGACCAGTATGAGAGAGTGAGAGCGATAATGTTGTCACATGAAAAGATTTAATAAAATATTTACAAAAATGTGAGGGTTGTACTCACTTTTGTGAAATACTGTATATGTACCCTCCACAACCTGCCATCTTTGCCATTTATGTGCCCCCTGATCCCCATGGCTTTCCCCCATTTGTGTGCCATCCAATCCCTGCTTTTCTTTCCCAGTTTCTAGTGGTGATAAATTCAGCATCCTGTCTCATCACCAGCTTTTTTATTCAGAACGACAAGCATGTAGATCTCATGTTTACTGATCCCTTCAGTCTCTAAATGAACATTGGAGTGTTCAGTATGGAGAATGTTCGAGTTCAGTGTTGGTTAGTGCTTGGTAGAGATGAAGGAGTTTGCGGACAGTGTGGTTGATTTACTAAAGTCAACGAGACTGTGCGCTTTGCAATGGTCAGTTGCACTATGCCCTTGCAGTTGCTCCAGAGCTTAGTAAATGAGGTAAATATTCACTTTGCAAAGAATACCCAAGCGCATTCAAGGAAAATACAAAAACACCATTTTTGCTTGCACGTGATTGGATGATGGAAGTCATCAGAGCTTCTGCTTATTTACTAAGCTCTGGAGCAACTGCAATGTGTACAGTCATTTTGCCTTTAGTAAATCAACCCCTTTGTCCTCAATCACGTTCTCTATTTTACATTCTAAAATGTTTCTAAAATAAAATTCAGTTTTTTTTTAACTGAATATTCCCCCAAAGAGTACTGGTCACAGTTGTTGTATACTCTGTATTGTCACCGGGGGGGGCTTGTCATTTCTTTAGACAGTACTGGTGACAGTACCGGTTTTAGGTAAATTGATAAAAAAAATTAAACAGAAAACCTTCCCACACACTTATGCCCTGTACACACGGTCGGACATTCCGACTACAAAATCCTTTCTGACACACAAAGTTTGAGAGCAGGATCTAAAATTTTCTGACAACAAAATCCAATCATGTGTAGACAATTCCGACGGACAAAGTGCCATGCATGCTCAGAATAAATTACGAGACAAAAGCTATTGGCTACTGCCCTCTTTATAGTCCCGATGTACGTGTTGTACGTCACCACGTTCTGAATGATCGGATTTTCCGACAACTTTGTGTGATTGTGTGTATGCAAGACAAGTTTGGGCAAAAATTCTTTGGAATAAATCCGATGGATTTTGTAGTCAGAATGTCTGACCGTGTGTACAGGGCATAACACACCCAAAAATGCACATGACAATCAATTTTTTTAATGCGGTGCACGGCAACATACAGCTCATTGTGATGTGCTGCATTGTGGGTGCATTTCCCACTACTCTTTAGTGTATTTGGGTGCCATTCACAATCAATGGCACTACAAAGCACCACACTTGGAGACATGTGTTGATGCATGTTGCAATAACATAAATTACATGTGCATTTTCATGCGTATCTTTAACAGCACATTCTTAATGGTCCGAAGGGGATTACTTTCGTGTATAGAGGAAGCAGTAAGCCCCCTTTTACTTTTGCATTGCAGTATATTACCGCTTGCAAGTTAAAAACATGTAGTCATAGACACCAACTGACTACTTAGATTGCAGCTGTAATTGATTAAGGCCCAGCAGGGGATCACTGGAAAGGTGAGTATGAGTAGGTTGAGGGGAATGTGGGACTTCTAATGCAGCATACACACGATCGGACTATCCGGCGGACTTAGTCCGGCGGACGACCTGCCGGACTATGCAGCGGAGGTCCGCCAGACTTTCCAAACGAGTGGACCTGCCCACACATGACCAGACTTTTCCGGCAGACTATGGTGGGAGTCCGCCGGATTTTTGAAATGAACGGGCTTGCCCACACACGGAGAAAAGTCTGTTAATTTTGAACGTGGCTCCAGGTAGATGGAACTAGCGAAGGAAGTGAATGTGAATGTCGCCGCCTCCATTGGCGAGATTGATACCTCGCTAACCCCGTCCCCTGGATTTAAAGGGGAAGCCCTAGGCCGAAAAAACGGAGTGGGGGTCCCCCCCAAAGTCCATAGCAGACCCTAATCCGAGCATGCAGCCCGGCCGGTCAGGAAAGGGGGTGGGTACGAGAGAGCGCCCCCCCTTCCTGAGCCATACCAGGCCGCGTGCATGTTGATGAGGACAAGGGCCTCTTCCCGACAACCCTGGTCGTTGGTTGTTGGGGTCTGCGGGCGGGGGGCTTATCAGAATCCGGGAGTTCCATTTAATAAGGGGGCCCCTAGATTCCGGCCCCCTACCCTATGTGAATGAGTATGGGGTAAATTGTACCCCTACCCATTCACCTGGTGAAAAAAGTGCACAGGAAAAAAACACAACACAGTTTTTTTAAATACTTTATTAGACAGTTCCGGTGGTCTTCTCTTCTTCCGTTTTCGGGGGTCTTCTCGCCGGACTCCTCCACTATCTTCTGCTCTGTTTCTAGCTCTTTTACTAGCGGAGGAGCTAGTTTTCTCCTTCGTCACCGCCGCCATCTTCTTCCGACTTCGGGGGTCTTGTCCCGCTCTTCGGTTCTTCTTGCCGGGCTGCAGGGCCCCCCTTCCCCAAAGCACCCCCCATGTTGAGGGCACGCGGCCTGGTACGGCTCAGGAGGGGGGTAGTGCTCCTATAAGCCTGCTCGTCCCCACCCCCTTTCCTGACCAGCCAGGCTGCATGCTTGGATAAGGGTCTGCTATGGACTTTGGGGGGGACTTTGTAATCCATACCAGGTGACAGGGCTAGCGAGGTGTCAATCTCGTTGAAGGCGGCAGCGACATTCACTTCCTTCACTAGTTCCATCTACCTGGAGCCACGTTCACAATGAACGGACTTTTCTCCGTGTGTGGGCAAGTAATTTCAAAAGTTCGGCGGACTAGCACACAGACAGGCGGATTGTCAGTCTGGCGGACAATTTTGAGTCAAAACTTCTTTCTAAGTCCGCCGGACTTTTGGGAAGAAAAAGTCAGCTGGAGCCCACACACGGGCAGATTGACTGGCAGACTCTGGTCCACCGGATAATTTGATCGTGTGTACTTTGCTTTGAATGGGTAAGATGACAATGAACATTTACATGCAATTAGATTGCAGTGCCAGTCCACCATAATTCACAAAAAGAAAATGTGAACCTTCTATTCTACACAACACACACAATGTGCAGATGGTTCCAATTTGTGCATTGTGAATGTGCTGAAACACACATGCAGCAGCCACAGCAGCCACAGCTGTGGTCCGTTAGGCACCTTTCACACATGCTGCCAGTTTGTCCGCTTTTCATCCATCCGTCAACAGATAAAAAAGGAACATCAATGCATCTCTATGGAAAAACTGATGAAAAACTGATGAGTGCTAATGAAAAACTTATGAGCAGGGGGGTGAAAGGGGCCTTAAAGTTATACTAAACCCACAACACTAAAATCACTCTATACTGTATATGAAGTAAAGCATGCTTGTTATATTCACTGTGGAACCTAAGGGGTTAATCATCTGCATTGTATAAATAGGCTGTTTGATCCTGTCTTCTCTGTTCTGCCCCTACTTCCACTGTCCCCAATCCATCTCTTGATAGAGCTAAGGCTAGGAGACAAGCTGAAAGCTGCACATGCTGGTGTGTATTGCTAGAGAGTTATTTTTTTCTTGGGAGAGTGCATGTGATCAGCACAGTGCCAATCTGCACTGTCCAGGTAGCGGGTCAGGGGTCCTGCAGGCTTATAGGACAGCCAGAGCAGAATAAAAAAGTATTTTTTATCTGTCAATCTTTTTATTCAGTTTCCAAAATGACAAAATTAACTTTACATTTTGATACCAGAAAAAGTGCTCTACAGTTCTGACATCATAAACTGTAAACAAACAGTTAACAATGATATTCTATTTGAAGGGTAAAAAGTTAAGGCAGCCCATCAAGGAATTTCAGGGACTAGACCGGAGTGGTCCACTATGATGAGACCCATGTTGCGAGACCTGTAAGATTGTTTTCCAAAGAGAGACCAAGCACCCAATAGGCCTTGCAGCTGTCCAACCTTATATGTTCGTGGGGTGGTCAGACAGAGCTACACCTGCCCGCCGCACGACTAAGGCAAACTTTGGTAATAATAATGATTCTATAACAAACAGAATGACCACCAAGTTATTTAGCACAAGATTTAGAGTCTTTTTTTAATGTGTTTGTATACACTTTATGTATTTTTTCTTGTAGTACAGAAACAAAATCTAATGTCTTTGGCCCCATAGACTTTTAAATAGGAGCATCTGAAAAATGTGCATGAAAAAGCATTTTTCAGGCATTCCTATTAAGGTCTATATATGGCCATAAACACACAATTCTGCCTGAAAGAGGTTCATATATTTTTTTGAGCTTCAACTATTTTTTTGAGCTTCAACCATGCCTTTTGATTTCTTGGATTGATCTTCTGTGTACCGACCCAAACTTTGTTTATTGGATTCGCTTGTCTGTGCCTGCTCTGACCTTAGCCTGTTTCTCTTTCTACCTCAGATGCACAAATACTTCTGCATCACTCCCATTCAGGCTGGCATAGTTTATTCTCCACATTGTGAACTTACACCCTGCACTCATGTGAGCTCACGTCCATAACCGTTTGTTCAGGCCATGAGCTTGTTGGAGACCTCCCCCATTGGCCCAGGATCAGATCTAGTGGATGGCACAAAATTTAGATTCTCAGCAGATCAACCAAGAAAACTTTATACTGATTCTATAAGAGCTCTTTACTTAGCTTATCTGCAAGCCACAGGAACCCTGGTACCCCCATCTTCTACTAGGCCCTGTAACTGCCACTCCACCATACCACAGCTGGCATCCTTTCTCTTTACCTCCCTCAATACCTCTGTATGTTCCTTTAAATGTACTTATTCCACTCAATACTCAGCCGTACATACAGAACGAGAAACTACCAAACAGTGCTTTATCCTTTAAAACCAATTTATTGCTCCTCAAATCTTCCAGACATACACTCACTTTTAACAGGTGCTAAAGCACACCAGACTTTTCCAGTACATACAGTATATAGTATACATCCAACAGCAGTATCAATTGGCTTTTCCAGGTGTATAGTTACCACACTGCCTTATGTATAGAGCATTGTGATGTGATTCAGCCCCCCCCTACATGTTACACCACAGGGTCACATGGCATCATCAGGAGGATTTCCCCCTGAGAAATCATAGGGCCCCATACAGTCTCCCTAACCTGTTAGTGCAGACTGCTCTTTGCGGCAGTCTATACTAGTGCCTGCAATGTGTGCCTGAAATACATAGTGTTCGTGCAGAGCAGTACATACAGAAAGTGCAGTATGCAGCGAGCAGCATGAAATGGCAGTGTGGAGGTGTGGTATTTAACAGAAGGAAAATGCAAGATCGTGTCCAACATGCAGTGAGGAGTATGTAGTAGGGCCATGCGCAGTTCCTAGTGGCAGTGCAGAGCAGGCCATAAGCTGCATGTACTGGCAGTGGCAGGTGTTGGGGAAATTTATGAAGATGTATTTTAATATGTTTAGTCATAGTGTCTCCCATTGTTAGTACTACCGCAGCCCGCTCTAAAGAGCTGACTGGAGCAAACTGACGCTGGTTGAGATCCGTTTGGTAGTGGAAAGCTCCTTGGAGATGTAGAGAAGTGTTTGCGGAGTGGGAATATGTCCACCAGCGAAGGACCCCTGTGCGATGCACAGAACGATCATTTGGAGGGGATGTGTTCGCTCTGCAAAGACATCGGTTTAACAGATGTGCACTTGTGTCACCCCTGTATGCCCGATCAATATATTTGGGGTGCCATGGCTTATACCTGCAGATAATGTCCCGTCCACAGAGACAGTAGTATAGTCCAGGTATGTGTTGTTCTTGAACAACGCAGAATAAGGACTCACGAAAATGGTAAAAACGGGAGCCTTTGGATGCATTATGGTCGGACAGCGTCCATGATTTAACCCAGCCATGTGGCTTCCATTCTCTAGCTGAGGATAGCTTACAGAGACAGGGGGCAGGAAATCATACATGCTGTCCAAGCCCAGACATGCCCATAAGACTCCCCTAGTCAATGTTCATTGTTTGTTGTATTATCCCTCCTGTTTGAGAGAATGCTGTGCTTGATTGGTCGATTGTGAAAACACGAGGCTCTATTGTTTATATGAATAAAAGGTGGCTCCCAGGAAGAGATGAGGGTAGATGAAGGAGCGATGAAGCTAAGATGGTGATTATGTCTGTTTACTGGGGGAAAGGGGAGACATTGGTTATTTAAAGATGCATTATACCATTAGACTGAATGGGCGCTTATTAGCGCAAAACAGTGTGGTGACTTATCCAAGACACAGGGCAGTAAGTGAAAAGTACGCAGTGGCAGGATAATGAACAGTGTGTATTGGCACGGCAATCAGTGAGCAATACACAGTGGTGTGCAGTCAGAGAGCAGTATGTATTAGGGGGCAGTCAGTGTGCAGCACATAATGAAAAGGCAGTTAGTGAGCTATATGTAGTGGTGGGGCAATAAGTAAACAGTATATAGTGGGGGCAGTAAGTAAGCAGTATGTGGGGGGGAGAGTCAGTGAGCAGTATGTGGGGGGGAGGTCAGTGAGCAGTATGTAGGGGGGCAGTCAGTGAGCAGTATGTGCGAGTGGGGGACAGTCAGTGAGCAGAAAGCAATGTGGCAGTCAGTGATCAGTATGTACTGGGGACAGTCATTGAGTACTATGTAGTGGGGCAGTCAGTGAGTAGTATATAGGGGGGCAGTCAGTGAGTAGTATGTATTGGCAGGGCAGTTAGTGAGCAGTATGTGGTGACAGGGCAGTCAGTGAGCAGTATGTAATAGGGAGCAGTCAGTAAGCAGAATGCAGTGGTGGCAGTTATTGATTAAAATGGTGCTTGGGAAGTTAGGGAGCAGTATGTAGTGGGGCAGTCAATGAGCAGTACATAGTGGTGGGGAAGCCAGTAAACAGTAAATAGTGGCAGGGCAGTCAGTGAGCAGTACACAGAGGTGGGGCATCAACAAGCAGTACACAGTGGCGGGGCAGCCAGCGAGCACTACGTATTAATGGGGGTCAGCCAGAGTGCAGCATGCAGTGGAGAGGCAGTCAGTGAACTGTAAGTAGTGGTGGGGAAGTCAGTGAGCAGTATGTAGCGGGGGCAGTTAGTGAGCAGTATGTTGTGGGGGCAATCGCTAAGCAGTATGTAGGGAAGGCAGTCATTGGGTAATATGCAGTGGGTCAGTCAGTCAGCAGTATGTATTGGGGGCAGTCAGCTAGCAGTATGTAGTGGAGACAGTCAGCTAGCAGTATGTATTGGGGCAGTCAGTAAGCAGTATGTAGTGGTGGGAGTTAGTGAGAAGTATGTTGTATGAGCAGTTAGGGAGTAGTATGTAGTGGTGGGGCAGCCACTGAGCAGTATGTAGTGGCAGGGCAGTCAGTGAGTAGTACACTGTGGCAGTGGGGCAGTTATTGAGCAGTATGTTGTGCTGGCAATCCTTGAGCATGTATGTAGTGAGGACAGTCAGTGAGTAGTATGTATTTGCAAGGTAGTTGGTGAACAATACAAAGTGTCAGGGCAGTCAGTGAGCAGTATGTAGTGGGGAAAGTCAATTAGCAGTATGTATTAGGGGACAGTCAGAGTACAGCAATTAATGGATCGGCTGTCAATGAGCTGTATGTAGTGGAAGAGCCATCAGTGAGTATTATGTAGTGGGGTAGTCAGTGAGTAGTATGTAGGGGGGTGGGGGGAGTCATTGAGCAGTATGTAATGGGGGCAGTCAGTGAGTAAAATGTAGTGGGGCAATCAGTGAGTAATACGTAGTGGGGCCAGTCAGCGATTAGTATGTATTGGCAGGGCAGTTAGTGAGCAGTTTGTATTTGGTGACAGGGCAGTTGGTGAGCAATATGTAATAGGCCATTCAGTGATCAGTATGTAATATAGACTGTCAGAGTAATATGTAGTGGGGCAGTCAGTGAGCAGTATTGAGCAGTATGTAAGGGGCAGTCAGTGGGCAGTATGTAGTGGGGGCAGTCAGTGAGCAGTTTTGTAATGGGGCAGTCAGTGAGCAGTATGTATTGGGGCAGTCAGTGAGAAGTATGTAGTGGGGGAAGCCAGTAAGCAGTATGTAGTGAGTAGTATGTATTTGCAGTGCAGTTAGCAAGCAGTACATAGTGTCAAGGCAGTCCCTGAGCAGTATGTAGTGGGGGCAGTCAGAGAGCAGTACATAGTGCTGGGGCAGCCAGTGAGCAGTATGTAGTGGCAGGGCAGTCAGCAAGCAGCACATAGTGGTGGGGTAGTCAGCAAGCAGTACACAATGGAGAGGCAGTCAGTGAACTGTAAGTTGTGGTGGGGCAGTCAGTGAGCAGTATGTAGTGGGGGCAGTTCAGGAGCAGTATGTTTTAGGGGTAATCTGTGAGCAGTATTTAGTGAGGCCAGTCAGTGAGTATTGAATAGTGGTGGGGCAGCCAGTGAGCAGCACGTACAGTGGTACCTCGGTTTGCTAGTAAGGCGGTATACAAGCGTTTTGCAAGACGAGCTATATATTTTTTTAAATCCTGACTTTATTTGCAAGAGCTGTCTCACAAGACAAGCAGGACTTAAGCCACTGGTGTATGTATTACCGTATGTGGCCAGAGGTCCGGGGGCGCTGGAGAACTCTGAGATGCTCTGAGACACTCCCAGCTGGCTGGGGCAGGCATAATGTGCGCCGGAGCACCCAAAAGTGTCAACAGTTCCCGAGGGTCTCTGAGGGTGTCTCCAAGCCTCTTCGAGCATCTCCAGGTGTCACCAGTGCCCCCGCACCTCTGGTCACATACAGTACTGCATACACCAGCAGTGGTTGTGGAACGAATCATCTGAGTTTCTAATATTTCTTATGGGGAAACTCGCTTTGATATATGAGTGCTTTAGATTACAAGCATGCTTCTGTAACAAATTATGCTCGTAATCCAAGGTATTACTGTAGTGGCAAGTCAGTCAGCAAGCAGTACATAGTGGTGGAGCAGCCAGCAAGCAGTATGTATTGGCAGGGCAGATGGTGAGCAGTACATGGTGGCAGGGCACTCAGTGGGCAGTATGTTGCAGGGCCAGTCAGTGAGCAGTATGTAGTAGGGCCAGTCATTGAGTAGTGTATATGGGTAGGGCAGTCCATGAGCAGTACATAGTAGTGGGGCAGCCAGTGAGCAGTATGTAATGACAGGGCAGTTAGCGAGCAGCGCGTAGTAAGTAGTGTGTGTGTGTGGGGGGGGGGGGGGGGGGCAGTGAGCAGCATGTAGTGGGGCATTCAGTGAGCATGATGTGGTGGTGGTAGTCAGTGAGTAGTATGTATTAGGGGCAGTCAAGGAGCAGTATGCAGTGGAGACAGCCAGTGAGCAGTATGTAGTGGGGGCAGTCAGTGAGTTGTGTATATGGGTAGGGCAGTCCATGATCGGTACACAGTGGTGGGGCAAACAGTGAGCAGTACACCTTTGTGGAGCAGTCAACAAGCAGTACGTACTGGGGGCAGTCAGTGTGGAGAACACGGTGCTGGGGCAGTCAGTGAGCAGTATGTAGTGGGGGCAGTCAGTGTGCAGTATGTAGTGGGGCAGTCAGTGAGCAGTATGTAGTGGACCAGTCAATGAGAAGTATATAGTGGGGCAATCAGTGTGCAGTATGTAGTGGGGGCAGTCAGTGTGCAGTATGTAGTGGAGGCAGTTAGTAAGCAATTTGTAGTGGAGGCAATCATTGAGCAGTATGTAGTGGAGCAGTCAGTGAGCAGTATGTAGTGGAGACAGTCAGTGAGCAGCATTTAGTGGAGACAGTCAGTGAGTAGTGTATATGGGTAGGGCAGTCCATGAGCAGTACATAGTGGTGGGTCAAACATTGAGCAGTACACCTTTGTGGAGCAGTTAGCGAGCAGTATGTATTGGGGGAAGTCATTGTGCAGCACACAGTGGAGGGGCAGTCGGTTAGCAGTATGTAGTGGGGGCAGTCAGTAAGTAGTGTATGTGTGTGGGGGGGCAGTCAGTGAGCAGTATAGTGGGGGCAATCATCAGGGTGCAGTATGTAGTTGGGGCAGTTAGTGAACAGTATGTTGTGGGGCAGTAATGGTACCTTTTTGGGTAGCGGCAAGCAGTGTACCCACAGCCACACCCCCCCCCCCCCCCCAGTCCGGTAGGTCAGTCGAGTAACCAGCAATCCCTCCCCCCCCACACGGTCTGGTTGGTCAGGTCATGCGCACCAAAACCCCCCTGTCAGGCAGTTAGGAGCCCAGCACTAACTCCAATGGACAGCGGTTCCCTCTGAGCGACGGCTTCCCCTGGGTCTCCTCCTCTTAGGCATCACGATGGCTTCCGACATGCTTCTCCTCCTCCCAGGCCAACTGGAACGCTTCTCTTTCAGCCAATCGGGAAACGGGTCTCAGCTGCTTCCTGATTGGCCCGGGAGGAGAGTCAGTGTGACAATAACGAATATTTATTCACTATTGTCACACAACTGGGTGGGCTCAGTGCGCCCCAAGCCCACCCTTAATGGAAGCCTACACAGCCCAGCACTATTGTGGGGGCAGTCAGTGAACAGTATGTAATGGGGTAGTCAGTGAGTAGTATGTAATGGGGGCAGTCAGTGAGTATGATGTGGTGGTGGTAGTCAGTGGTGGGGCAGTCAGTGAGCTATGTGTAGTGGGGCCAGTCAGTGACTAGTTAACAGGGCAGTTAGTGAGCAGTATGTGGTGACAAGGTAGTCAGTGAGCAGCATGTAATGGTGCAGTCAGAGAGTAGTATGTCATAGGGGCAGTCAGTGTGCAGTATGTAGGGGGGGGCAGTCAGTGTGCCGGTTGTAGTGGGGACAGTCAGTGTGCAGTATGTAGGAGGGGCAGTCAGTGTGCAGGTTGTAGTGGGGACAGTCCGTGTGCAGTATGTAGTGAAGGCAATCAGCAGTTTGTAGTGGAGGCAGCCAGTTAGCAACATGTAATGCCGACAGTCAGTGTGCAGTATATAGTGGGGGCAATCCATGAGCAGTATTTGGGAGGGGGCAATCAGTAAGCAGTATGCAGAGGGGTAGTTAGTGAGTGGTATGTTGTGGGGGCAGTCAGTGAGCAATATATAATGGGGCAGTGAGTGGTATGCAGTGGTGGCAGTCAGTGAGCAGTATGTAGTGGGGGCAATCAGTGAGCAGTATGTAGTGGATGCAATCAGTAAGCAGTATGTAGTGGGGGCAATCAGTGAGCAATTGGTAGTGAAGGCAGTCAGTGAGCAGTATGTAGTGCTTGCAGTCCGTGTGCAGAACGTTGTGGGGACAGTCAGTGGACAGTATGTATTGGGAGGGCTGGGAGCAATTCCCCAGTTTCTTGTGTGCAGTGTAGTAGCCAGGTCAAGGGTTTGAAGCAGCACATATGGAGGGAAATACCACATGACCGGAGATAGAAAACTGCCGGGTTGCCATCTCTACTCTTCCTCCTTCCCAATTTCAGCTGCTAGATCAGCCAGGGCAGCCACCTGGGCATGAGGCAGAATACGGCCACACCCCCGCCCTGCCCATGACTTCTGTCAGCCCAGCCTGGGCCATCTTTAATATTGACTGGACATTGGGCAAACATCTTCTTGGGCCCTGTCAGGGCTCTACCCGCACGGGAACTGGCGAATCTGCATACGCGCATGCGCCACGCGTGTCGCTGGGCAATACAGGCATCGGTGCATGTGTGTGCGCCGGGTGCGTGAGCACACACACGAGCATGTTAGTGCTGTTTGGCGCCAGTGGCCCTATTTAAGGATGACAGCTTCACTTATGCGGCGCTGTTTGTTTGCAGCTCTGTACCTGAGATTCCTGATACTTGCCTGTTTGAATTGTGATTTCTGACCCGGCTTCTGTCTGACCTCACTGACCTCTCCAACCCTGGTCCCAGCCTGCCTGACCCTGTTTATGAACTTGCTTGATTACTGCTGCTGAACCTCTGCCTGCCCTTGAACTTGCCTTTGCCTGCTGAATCTGCCTGATTGCCTACCCGTTGTGACCTGGCCTGTCTGACCATCCCTCTGCTTGCTCCGAGTGTGCTGTGTTCCATCCAGGTCCTGTTGCCACTGTTCCAGTGCCCGCCGGCCTCTGGTTGCTGATCCACTGTCTGCTTTGCCATCTCCTGCAGTTCCAGCTACCCTGAGGATCATCACTTCACTCCACACCAGCTGCTGCAACCTGCTCAGACACTCCTACCCCGCTGTGCTCACGGGACCACTGTCTCCATTCCAGTGGACCCTGAACCAGAGCCGTAAGGAAGGTCTTCTCCTGCCAAGTCAGGCTCACCACCAGGTACCTAACAGGCCCCCTCTTCCATGCAATTTCGCTCTCCACATGCTTTGAGACATACAATAAATAGCAGCTAGACTCAAAATCAGTTCACTGAATCAGATAAGGCAGCGATTGCGATTGGTTGCCAGAGGTTACAGTTACAGTTTATCATTACCACTCACTGACTGGCTGCTAAAGGTTACAGCACACATTATGGCTCACTGTTTATTTTCTAGAGGTTACAACACATGATTTCTGCTTGTTGATTGGTTGCTAGAGATTACTGTACATCAATACTGCTCACTGATTGATTGCTAGAAGTTACGGGACATCCTTACCACTCACTAATTGGTTGCTAGAGGTTACTGCACATTAGTACTGCTCACTGATTGGTTCCTAGAGGTTAGTGCATACCCTTATGGGATCAGTGGCAGTGGTGGAGGGATGGGATTAGTTAGGAGGCACTACACTAAAACAAATTCTGAATCATGTAGGACAAAGCTGGAAATCTTTGACAAGTATATAGTGGGGGATTCTACCAATGTAGTGGAGAATTTACAAAGACCACCAATGAGAAGGGGGATTTACACTGACCATTAATGTGATGGGGATTTTCACTGAGCACCATGTATGGGGGATTTTACACCACCCGCCAATAGAAAAGAGGGATTTCTACACTGACACCAATGTAATAGGAGCAGTTACACCAACCACCAGTGTAAGGGGGGAATAGACATCGACGTCCATGTAAGGGGGAATTTACACTGACAACCATTGTCGAGGAGATTTGTACTGTCATCCAATGTAAGGTGACACTTCCACACCGACCACCAATGCTAGGGGAGATTTACACTGACCCCCAGGGTAAAGGAGATTTACACTGACCACCAGTGTAAAGTCAATTCTGCACTTACCACCAATGTCAAGGGAAATGTACACTGATCACCAATGTAATGAAGAATTTACACTGTCAACCAATGTAATGGGGGAAACAAAAAGGGAAAGGGGTACTGGGACTTTATATGAGGCTTGTCATTAGGAATGATAATGCATAAAAAAATGAAATTATTATTTATTTCCACAATCACATTGGGCATTCCATATCTTATAAAACATGTTTAATCAATGAACGGTGATGCAATACAATCAAGATACTCACATATTAAATATAACTAATACAATAAGCATTATGATTAATCAAAGAACATGATTAGTATAGTGAACGCACAATGGACAATACAGATCATCAAAATAGACATATTTAATAAAATAAATTCATGAAATAACCATTAGTGATGGATGAACTTCCGATGGGACGTTTCGCGAACGCGGACCGCGAACCGATAGTTCGCGAACCGTAACCCTCGCGGCGGGCCCCATTGACTTCAATGGGAGGCGAACTTTGCAAACCTACAGGTCAAATTTGCAGCCACAAAATAATTACTAGCTGTGCAAACATAGTCCCACCACATGGCCAATGACATAACACATGTATGAGGTGAATCTGGGATCGACAACTACAAGCATTCTTTTTTTATATGTGAAATTGTGACAATTCAGGACTGTGGAGCCCATGAAGGCAATGGAGAAGAGGGAAGGTCAGGGTAGGCAAAGAAGAGGGTGCAGGAGATTATCACCAGCAGCGTGACATACAGCAATGACACCTGCACCGTGATAGAGTGATCTAACACCAGCACCGTGATAGAGAGCACTGACATCAGCAGCGTGACATAAAGCACTGACACCAGCACCGTGATATACAGCACTGACACCAGCACCGTGATATACAGCACTGACACCAGCACCGTGATAGAGAGCACTGACATCAGCAGCATAACATACAGCAATGACACCTGCACCGTGATAGAGTGATCTGACACCAGCACCGTGATAGAGAGCACTGACATCAGCAGCGTGACATAAAGCACTGACACCAGCACCGTGATATACAGCACTGACACCAGCACCGTGATAGAGAGCACTGACATCAGCAGCGTAACATACAGCAATGACACCTGCACCGTGATAGAGTGATCTGACACCAGCACCGTGATAGAGAGCACTGACATCAGCAGCGTGACATACAGCAATGACACCTGCACCGTGATAGAGTGATCTGACACCAGCACCGTGATAGAGAGCACTGACATCAGCAGCATGACATAAAGCACTGACACCAGCACCGTGATATACAGCACTGACACCAGCACCGTGATAGAGAGCACTGACATCAGCAGCGTAATATACAGCAATGACACCTGCACCGTGATAGAGTGATCTGACACCAGCACCGTGATAGAGAGCACTGACATCAGCAGCATGACATAAAGCACTGACACCAGCACCGTGATATACAGCACTGACACCAGCACCGTGATAGAGAGCACTGACATCAGCAGCGTGACATACAGCAATGACACCTGCACCGTGATAGAGTGATCTGACACCAGCACCGTGATAGAGAGCACTGACATCAGCAGCGTGACATAAAGCACTGACACCAGCACCGTGATATACAGCACTGACACCAGCACCGTGATAGAGAGCACTGACATCAGCAGCGTGACATACAGCAATGACACCTGCACCGTGATAGAGTGATCTGACACCAGCACCACGATAGAGAGCACTGACATCAGCAGCGTGACATAAAACACTGACACCAGCACCGTGATATACAGCACTGACACCAGCACCGTGATATACAGTACTGACACCTGCACTGTAAGCAGCCCCAGGAGGAAGTCAGCATAGCACAGGGATGGTGGGAGCCCCTCATAATGAGCATAGTACAGGGATGGTGGGAGCCCCTCATAATATCCACAGCAGAGGTACAGCCCCAGGAGGAAGTCAGCACAGCACAGGGATGGTGGGAGCCCCTCATAATAAGCAGCCCCAGGAGGATGTCAGCACAGCACAGGGATGGTGGGAGCCCCTCATAATAAGCAGCCCCAGGAGGAAGTCAGCACAGCACAGGGATGGTGGGAGTCCCTCATAATGAGCATAGCACAGGGATGGTGGGAGCCCCTCATAATATGCACAGCAGAGGTACAGCCCCAGCAGAAAGTCAGCACAGCACAGGGATGGTGGGAGCCCCTCATAATAAGCAGCCCCAGGAGGATGTCAGCATAGCACAGGGATGGTGGGAGCCCCTCATAATAAGCAGCCCCAGCAGAAAGTCAGCACAGCACAGGGATGGTGGGAGCCCCTCATAATGAGCATAGCACAGGGATGGTGGGAGCCCCTCATAGTGAGCATACCACAGGGATGGTGGGAGCCCCTCATAATATGCACAGCAGAGGTACAGCCCCAGGAGGAAGTCAGCACAGCACAGGGATGGTGGGAGCCCCTCATAATAAGCAGCCCCAGGAGGAAGTCAGCACAGCACAGGGATGGTGGGAGCCCCTCATAATAAGCAGCCCCAGTAGAAATATGACACCGCTCAACCTCTTCAAACAGGAGGGTACGGGCATATAGTACGGTGTGCTTTTTTTGGACAAGGAAGTGAGCCAAATGAAGAAAGAAGGTCTGTGTGCTCGATTAAAAAAATCATTTATAGACATATACATGGTCTACTGGTCACATGTGTTGAATTCCTCTGAGATCCATGCCTCATTCATTTTTAGAAATGTGAGGTAGTTAACACTGTCGTGAGCTAGGCGAGTACGCTTATCGGTCACGATCCCCCCTGCTGCGCTGAACGTCCTTTCGGACAGGACACTGGACGAGGGGCAAGCCAACAGTTCGATTGCAAATTGGGCAAGCTCTGGCCAGAGGTCAAGCCTGCCCACCCAGTAGTCCAGGGGTCCATCACTCCTCAGAGCGTCCACATCGGCCGTTAACCCGATGTAGTCGGACACCTGACGGTCTAGGCGTTCCCTGATGCTGGATCCGGATGACACCTGTCGATGGGTCGGCTGAAAGAATGACCTCATATCAGAAGTCACCAAGACATCTTCAAACTGGCCTCTTCTTGCAGGTGCTGTTGGATTGGTACCCGCAACTCCTTCTCTGGGAGTGGGAATTGCTCCTCTGCCAGCGCACGCAAAAGCAAAATGCAGCATTTCTCGAAGCAAGGCCTAGAAGTGCTCCATTCTGACAGCCCTCTGTGACGGCGGTAACATTTCCGCCATTTTGTGTTTGTACCGGGGGTCTAAGTAGATTGCCACCCAGTACTGGTCCTTGACCCTTATGCTTTTTATACGGGGGTCCCTATTAAAACACTGGAGCATGAAGGCCCCCATTTGCACTAAACTGGAAGCGGTGTGGTGGCCTGGCTCCTGCTCATCATCCAGGATAATGTCGTCCTCTTCATTCTCCTCTCCCCATCCATGCACAACAACAGGGATCCCAGAAAGATTTAAAGCATGCTCTTATTGCTCCTCCTCCTCCGCCCCGGCACCATCCTCCTCTGACTCCTCTTCAGACTCCTGTTGTTCACTTGTCTCAGATAGAGTAGCCCCCCCTGGGAATTCATCCAGCATTGCGACTTCCTCATCTTCCCGCTCCTGCTCCTCCACAGCTTGATCAATGCACGCTCCATAAAGAAGGCATAAGGTACCATGTCACTGATGGCACCATGGCTGCGACTGAGCAGTTTGGTGATCTCCTCAAATGGCCGCAGAAGTCTGCATGCATCGTGCATGAGCAGCCACTGGCGCAGTGAAAAAAACCCCAGCTCCCCAGAACCTGTTCTGCCGCAGAGTTCATACAGGTAGACGTTAACTGCACATTTCTGCTGGAGCAGCCTATCAAGCATATAGAAGGTTGAGTTCCATCACGTCGGGCAATCGCAAATAAGACGTCTGACCGGCAGATTGTGTCGCCGCTGAATCTCAGCAAGGCGAGCCATGGCCATGTAAGATCTTCTGAAATGGGCCGAGATTTTCCTTGCCTGCCGTAAGATGTCCTGGACCCCAGGGTATTTGACAACGAATCGCTGCACGACCAAGTTTAAGACGTGTGCCATACATGGCACGTGCGTAATTTTGCCCTGTTTCAATGCGCTAAGCAGATTGGCACCGTTGTCACACACCACTTTACCAACTGTCAAATTGAGCGGTGTTAGCCACTGATCTGCCTGTGAACGCAAAGCTGAAAGGAGTGCCGGGCCAGTGTGGCTCTTGGCTTCCAGGCACAACAGACACAGCATGGCATGGCAACGTCTCACCTGGCATATCGAATAGGTTCTGGGGAGCTTGGGCGGCGCAGCGGAAGAGACGCTAGCAGTGTAAAAGCAGGAGTCAGCCAAGGAGGAGAGGGAGGAGGATGGAGTAGGAGGAGGAGGAGAAGAAGAGCCAGGCCTGCATGCAATCCATGGCGGTAAAACCAAATCTACACGTGTGCCATGGGTTACATGCTTGACGGCCGTCAGAAGGTTCACCCAGTGGGCAGTAAAAGTGATATACCTTCCCTGCCCGTGTTTGCTAGACCATGTGTCTGTGGTCAGATGTATCTTGGCACCGACACTGTATGCCAGAGATACATTCACTTGCCGCTGAACATGACCATATAACTCTGGGATGCCCTTCTCTGAGAAATACTTCCTTCCTGGGACCTTCCATTGTGGTGTTCCAATGGCCACAAATTTTCGAAAGGCCTCCGAGTCCACCAGTTTATATGGCAGTAGTTGGCGGGCTATCAGTTCTGACAAGCCAGCCATCAACCATTGGGCAAGAGGGTTATCCGGCGTCATCATTTTTTTACGCTCAAACATTAGGCCCACGGAAGCCTGCCTTTTTGCAGAAAAATGTGAGCTTGGCATGATGGAAGGTGGAGTGGAGGACAATTGTGAGGAGAGAGGAGAAGGAGAAGTAGAAGACGAGGCTGGACAGTGAGAGCCTGGAGTGTGGCTTTGTGTGTTCCGTTGCTCCCACTGGGCTATATAAGTAGAGATCTCGGAGTAGGCAGCAACACCGGGGACCAACCTCCTCCTTGGGCTGATCTGGGTACTGTCGTCAGACTGCTGAGTGGCGGTTCTTGCTACCTCCTCTTCCTGATCCAATGCCAACAGTGGCTGCGCATCAGAAATGTCTTGATATGGATCGGAAAATAATTCCTGTGACTCAATTCAGGTGCTTCCTTTGACGTAATCGCACGCACCTTCTGCAATTTCCCACTTTGGCTCAAGCCTGTTGCTCCTGCCCTACCCCTACCACCCCTGCGGAAGGGCCTGCCTCTTCCTCTGCCTGTCATTTTTTAAATGACCCTGTGACAAAACTCTCAGTCCCTATACTGATAAAAGACTGCTGCTGAATAGGGCAGCAGTCAGCAGTAGTGCACCTCAACCCTATATATTGTGGACCTATACCAGTCCTTAAGGAATAGCAGACTGTACCTCACTCAACCCTATGTACTGTAGTACACTATACCTTACCAGTCCTTATAAGGACCTTTGTGGAACTAGTAGGTTGTGATTAGAAGACAGTACCTCAGTCCCTATACTGATAAAGGACTGCTGCAGAATAGGGCAGCAGTCAGCAGTAGTGCACCTCAACCCTGTATATTGTGGACCTATACCAGTCCTTAAGGATTAGCAAACTGTACCTCACTCAACCCTATATACTCTAGTACGCTATACCTTACCAGTCCTTAGAAGGACCTTTGTGGAACTAGTAGGTTGTGATTAGCAGACTGTACCTCAGTCCCTATACTGATAAAGGACTGCTGCAGAATAGGACAGCAGTCAGCAGTAGTGCACCTCAACCCTATATATTGTGGACCTATACCAGTCCTTAAGGATTAGCAGACTGTACCTCACTCAACCCTATATACTCTAGTACGCTATACCTTACCAGTCCTTAGAAGGACCTTTGTGGAACTAGTAGGTTGTGATTAGCAAACTGTACCTCAGTCCCTATACTGATAAAGGACTGCTGCAGAATAGGGCAGCAGTCAGCAGTAGTGCACCTCAACCCTATATATTTTGGACCTATACCAGTCCTTAAAGAATAACAGACTGTACCTCACTCAACCCTATGTACTGTAGTACGCTATACCTTACCAGTCCTTATAAGGACCTTTGTGAAGCTAGTAGGTTGTGATTAGCAGACTGTACCTCAGTCCCTATACTCATAAAGGACTACTGCAGCAGAAGGGCAGCAGTCAAGTATAATATTCTTTCTATATTTGGAAGAAAGAATATTATACGTGTACAAGCCTATTACCATACCAGTCCTGAAAAGAACCTTTGTGGACCTAATAGTAACAGCTACTGATTAAACTGACTGTCCCTCACTGCCACACACAGCTTCCTGCCTGTCCCTATTTAAACTGACAACACACAGGCTGCTGGAACAATAACTTGAATAGCACTCAAAACTATATCCTGTACTACTTTACCATACCAGTCCTGAAAAGGACTTTTGTGGACCTAATAGTAACAGCTAATGATTAAACTGACTGTCCCTGCTGCACACAGCATCCTGTCCCTCTCTCTACACTGACAAAAGACAGGCTGCTGCAACAATGACTTGAATAGCAGTGCCTCAAACCTATATCCTGAACTACACCTAACACCTATACCATACCAGTCCTTAAAAGAACTTTTGTGGACCTAATAGCTGGCGATTTGGGTCACTGCAGTCTCTCCCTGCTCCACACAGCAACCTCTCCCTATAGTGACATACGAAAGAAGGTAAAATGGCCACCGGATCGGGTCTATTTGTAAGTTAGGGGGAATGTCCAAGTGTCCATGTGCTGTAATGTCTCAATTGGCTGTCCTGTACCCCATGATGGATGTGTCATCATAGGTCAAAGTTCTTTTACACAGTAAACACGGAAGTCCGCCAGGCGAACAGCGGCAATAGTCCGCCGATCGGGCGGACCGCGAACAGCCGAAATTCGCCGCGAAACGACCACCAGGCGAACCGTTCCGCCATCCCTATTAACCATACATCAATTGGCAACTATAAACAATTATTTATGATACATGATAGTAAGCCGGACTTTTTGGGACCCTTGGATTAAAAAAACTTGACGCGTTTCATGGCATTGCAGCCACTCATCAGGAGCATAATCGAAAGATGGACAAGAGGGACAGTGTCACTTAGAGGTCGACCGATATGGGTTTTTCTCTGGCCGATGCCGATATTTAGAAATCACGGCGGCCGATGGCCAATATATGATGCCGATTTTTTTGGGCCGATATGTTAGGCCGATTTTTTTCCCCCCCTTCATCTCATAAAATCTAACAGACACCTTTCACACTGGGTCGTTTTTCTTTTGGGCTAAAAATAGCGCCTGTAAAGTGCTGGCAAAACGGCTCCCCTGCAGTCTATGTGAAAGACAGAGTGCTTTCACACTGAGGCGATGCTCTGGAAGGATGTTAAAAAAAAATCCTGCAAGCAGCATCTTTGGAGTGGTGTATACCGCTCCTCCACCTCTCCTGCCCATTGATATGAATGGGCACCAGTGCCGAAGTACATGCAATGCGATTTGGCAGCAGCGCTTCACGGGTGCATTTAACCTCTTCCTCGGCCGCTAGCTGGGTTATATGCACCCCACTAGCAGCCGAATATCACCGCTAAAATGATGGTAAAGCGCTGCTAAAACTAGCAGCGTTTTACCGTCAACGCCTGCCTGCTCCAGTGTGAAAGCAGCCTTAATAAGTGAGACAGAAAATGTCTTACATTTAAACATTTATTAAACAAAATAAATCTCCAATCAGTTTACTTGTATGTATAATTTAGAAAAAAAATGAACGAAAATGGGCTAACTTTACTGTTTTTTTTTTAAATCATTAGTGTATTTATTTATTTTTTATTGCGTTTGAAAGACCTCTGCACAAATGCCGTGTGACATAAAATATTGCAACAACCGCTATTTTATTCCCTAGGATCTCTGCTAAAAAAATATATATAATTTTTGGGGGTTCTAAGTGAGTTTCTGGCAGAAAATACAGGATTTTTACTTGTAAGCAACAAGTGTCAGAAAAGATTTAGTCTTTAAATGGTTAAACTGAGAACTCCTACACACAGAGTTGAGTTCATTCAGAAGTGGAAACATTGTATCTCTTTTCTTGGCAGACTGCCCAGAGAGGAAACAAGTCGCTTCTCTAAAGACTCAGGCAACTTGCATTGACTTCTATTACAGAAGTCGCTGTAGTTCTAATCGGCCTTTTTATCAGCACAATCGGCCGATTAATTAAAAAACGACAAATATCGGCCGATATATCGGTCGACCTCTAGTGTCACTGATGCATGCCCTGTCATTGCTCACCATCCTTGTGGCCTCCTCAAATTTTGACAGTACAGTGCATGCATCCCTGATCATGGCCCACTGGCGTGGGGAAAAAAGCCAAGCTCCCTTGATCCTGTCCTGGTGCCAGAGTCGCACAGGTACTCATTGATGGCCCTCTGCTGCGTGTGCAGCCGCTGCAGCATGGCCAACGTTGAGTTCCACCTGGTGGGCATGCCACAGATTAGGCGGCTCTTGGGCAGGTTTAATTATTTTTGGGGGTCAGCCAGCCGAGCACTGGCATTATATGACCGGCAGAAATGCACACAGACTTTCCTGGCCTGCCTCGGGACATCTTGTAAGCCCGGGTACTTGCCCAAGAAGCGCTGCACCACCAAGTTAAGGACGTGAGCCAAACAGGGCACATGGGTCAGTTGTCCCTGTCAGAGGGCGGAGAGGAGGTTGGTGCCATTGTCACAAACCACCATTCCTGGCTTAAGCTGGCATGGCATCATCCACCTCTCAGCCTGCCCCTGCAGAGCTGACAGAATCTCTGCCCCAGTGTCGCTCCTGTCCCCTAAGCACATCAGCGCAAGCACCACATGGCATCTTTTTACCTGCGTACTTGCGTAGACCCTTGCACTGCTGGTTCCAAGGACAAAGCACAGGAAGAGGCTATGGAGGAAGAAGAAGAGGAGGGGGTGGAGAGAGGTGTGTCAGAACCACCAGTAGTAGCATTTTGGAGGCGTGATGGCGAAACAACCTCCAACACTACTGCACCTTGTCCTGCATCCTTCCCAGCTGCCAGCAGAGTCACCCAATGCGCCCTGAAAGATAGGTAACGCCCCTGCCAATGCCTGCTGGACCATGAGTCAGCGGTAATATGCACCTTACCACTGACCGCCCTGTCCAGTGAGGCAAAGACATTGCCTTCAACATGCCAGTAGAGAGCCACTGAGGAGCTCCACATTCCACAAACTCACGGAAGGCAGCAGTTGAAGTGCTAGCAATTTAGCCAAGCTAGCATTCAACTGCTGGGCATGTGGCTGGTAGGGAGTAAACTTCTTTCGGCGGTGCAGAAGCTGCGGCAAAGAAATTTGCCTGGTACAATCTGACGTTGGTGTACCGATAGCAGATTGCCCGCAAGTACTTGGCTGTGACACACCTAATTCTATACCTTCATTCCTCTCAGCGCAGGTCTCAGAGAGGACTGAAGGTATAGTGGGGTTGGAGATCCCAGCTGATGAGGAGCAAGGAGGGGTCCGCTTTGTTCTTTGGTGTGGGTCTTTTAGGTACGCTTGCCAATGAACTGCATGGCAGGTCGACATATGTCTGGTCAAGCATGTGGTGCCCAAGCCGCTGATGTTTTGGCCATGCGAGATAAGCTTGAGACATATGTTGCAAATAGCAGTGGTGTGATCTGATGCACTCGTCTCAAAAAAGGCCCACACCAAAGAACTTTTGGAATAATGCGTAGAGACAGCAGCGCACTGCACATGCGGAGCTCTGCGGTGTGATGCAGTCGTGTGCTGCCCTTAAGATGGCCCCTGGAGGGCATCCTGCCTCATTGTAGATGTGCCTCCTCCTCCTTCTCCTCTCTCCTATCAGGCACCCATGTGGAGTCAGTGACCTCATCATCTCCTCCCTCCTCATTACTGGAGCAAACCTGGCAGTATGCTGCAGCTGGAGGAACATGACTGCCAGATTGCTGTCCTTCTTGGGCACCCCCTCTCTCTTGGCTCACGTTACTGCCTTCCTCTAGCTGAGTACCATCATCAGAGCCTTCAAAACGCTGGGCATCCTCCTAGAACATGTACCCAAAACTGTGGTCAAACAGTTCGGGGGGCTCCTCAGGAGGACATGGTGGGGCTAGGGAAGGAGTGACTGATGCCATTGAGCCAAGGGAAGAGGCCGCATTGGCAGCTGCTTTGCCAGACAAAGTACACTGAGCCTGGGTGAGAGAGGATGAGGAGGATGAGGACGGCTTTGTCATCTACTCTACCAAGTCTTCGGCATGTTGCGGCTCAACATGGCCAATGCCAAAAAAAGGACGAGCGTGTCCCACGGCCATGTGCTGATGAGGATGCACCGTGTCCACGACCAGCACTCTTGCCTCTAGACACAGAGCCTGCTTGCCCTCTTTTATTGGCTCATGACTGTCTGTCTCTCCTTGTTGGCCTTCCAGACATACTAATGGCCTTCAGGGAGATGTAGCTGCACAAAGCTGGGACGTATATATATATATATATATATATATATATATATATATATATATATACACTGATTATACTGCAGCTAGCAGAATCAACTGCCTGCCTGTAGTATTATTAGTATGAGAACACCGGCAATTGTATTCAGGTAAGCTTTAGGTGCACACTGTGCAAAGGACACTAAAACAAAATACTGCAGCTCCCTGCCTGTATTTGTATGAAAATGCTGGCAATTGTATTCAGGTAAAGCTTTAGGCCGCGTACACACGGGCGGACTGTTGGCTCAACTTTGTCCGCTGAACAGTGTTTCAGCGGACAGTCCGCTCGTGTGTGGGGCTTCAGCGGACTGTCCGACGAACAAAGTTTTTCGGAAATTCCGAAAAACTGTCCGCTGAAACTTGGTTTGAGCGAACAGTCCGCCCGTGTGTAGGCTACTTTTCGAAATGAGCAAACTGTTCCCGCTCGGAGGGAAGTCTGCTCATTTCGAGCGCGTGTGCAGGTAGGCGGGGCCCGCGACGGAGACGTCGCGGGCTCCGCCGCCTGGAATGGACTTAAAGGGGAACCCCAACGCCGAAAAAAAACGGCGTGGGGGTCCCCCCAAAGTCCACAACAGACCCTTGTCCGAGCACGCTACCCGGCCGGCCAGGAAAGGGGGGCGAGCGAGCGCGCCCCCCCTCCTGAGCCGTACCAGGCCGTGTGCCCTCAACATGGGGGGTGCCTTGGGGAAGGGGGGGCCGCGCGGCCCCCCCACCCCAAAGCACCTTGTCCCCATGTTGATGAGGACAAGGGCCTCTTCCCGACAACCCTGGCCGTTGGTTTCGGGGTCTGCGGGCGGGGGGCTTATCGGAATCCGGGAGCCCCCTTTAATAAGGGGGCCCCCGGATACCGGCCCCCCACCCTATGTGAATGAGTATGGGGTATAATGTACCCCTACCCATTCACCTGTAAAATAAAAGTACCCAAAAAAAAACAACACACGAGATAAAATATTTTATTGCACAGCTCCGGGGGTCTTCCGTCTTCGGGGGTCTTCTCGCCGGACTCCTCCGCTATCTTCTTGTAGCTCTTTTGCTAGCGGAGGAGTCCGGCTTTCTTCCTCCCCGCCGCCGGCCTCTTCTCCCGACTTCAGGGGTCTTGTCCCCCTCTTCGGTTCTTCTGCCGGGCCACCGCGCCTTCTTATAGCTCTTTTGCAGGCGGTGGCCCGGTCTTCTGTCGCCGCTGTCGCCGCCGCCTTCCGTTCTTGTTCTTCTTCTTGTTCTTCTTGTTCTTCTCCAGGAGATGTTGACACGTCGCTCTCTCCGGCCGGAATGCCAGAGCCGCGCTGAGCGGCCACTTATATAGTGACAATGGGGCGGTGTCACATGGTATATGTCACATGGGTTGGTCACATGGTGACCCCGCCCCCTTACGATGTCATAGTCCCCATGTGACCAACCCATGTGACATATACCATGTGACACCGCCCCATTGTCACTATATAAGTGGCCGCTCAGCGCGGCTCTGGCATTCCGGCCGGAGAGAGCGACGTGTCAACATCTCCTGGAGAAGAACAAGAAGAACAAGAAGAAGAACAAGAACGGAAGGCGGCGGCGACAGCGGCGACAGAAGACCGGGCCACCGCCTGAAAAAGAGCTATAAGAAGGCGCGGTGGCCCGGCAGAAGAACCGAAGAGGGGGACAAGACCCCCGAAGTCGGGAGAAGAGGCCGGCGGCGGGGAGGAAGAAAGCCGGACTCCTCCGCTAGCAAAAGAGCTACAAGAAGATAGCGGAGGAGTCCGGCGAGAAGACCCCCGAAGACGGAAGACCCCCGGAGCTGTGCAATAAAATATTTTATCTCGTGTGTTGTTTTTTTTTGGGTACTTTTATTTTACAGGTGAATGGGTAGGGGTACATTGTACCCCATACTCATTCACATAGGGTGGGGGGCCGGTATCCGGGGGCCCCCTTATTAAAGGGGGCTCCCGGATTCCGATAAGCCCCCCGCCCGCAGACCCCGACAACCAACGGCCAGGGTTGTCGGGAAGAGGCCCTTGTCCTCATCAACATGGGGACAAGGTGCTTTGGGGTGGGGGGGCCACGCGGCCCCCCCTTCCCCAAGGCACCCCCCATGTTGAGGGCACGCGGCCTGGTACGGCTCAGGAGGGGGGGCGCGCTCGCTCGCCCCCCTTTCCTGGCCGGCCGGGTAGCGTGCTCGGACAAGGGTCTGTTGGGGTTCCCCTTTAAGTCCATTCCAGGCGGCGGAGCCCGCGACGTCTCCGTCGCGGGCCCCGCCTACCTGCACACGTGCTCGAAATGAGCGGACTGTTGCCTCGTGTGTGGGCGAGTCCGCTCATTTCAAAAGTTGCGCGGACTTAGTACGATGAACAAAGTTTGCCGTATTTGTCCGCTCAAAAAGTGCCGTGTGTGGGCGTGTTCGTTCATTCAAAAGTTTGAGCGGACTGTTTGACGAACTTAGTTTCGGCAGACAGTCCCCGCGTGTGTACGCCGCCTTAGGTGCACACTGTGCAAAGGACACCAAAACAAAATACTGCAGCTTCCTGCCTGTATTTGTATGAGAACACTGGCAATTGTATTCATGTAAAGATTTAGGTGCAAACTGTGCAAATGACACTAAAACAAAATACTGCAGCTCCCGGCCTGTATTTGTATGAAAACACCAGCAACTGTATTCAGGTAAAGCTTTAGGTGCACACTGTGCAAAGGACACAGTACACTAAGTGAAAATAGTGCAGCTCCCTGCCTGTCAGTATATTATGAAGAGAATAACAGGAACGGATCTAGCTAAACTGAATACAGTGTATATATATATATATATATATATATATATACACAACACACCTGGGATGCATATATATCCTCTACACACTGTAGCTGAAGCTTGGCCAATCAGCAGACAGCAATGAACTGCGATGGCGCAGTGAATTATGGGCTGTGACTCGCCACTCGAATTTGGCGCGAACGGCCCATAACGTTCAGAATTCTCCTAACGGGCGAACAGACGATGTTTGATTCAAACATGAAGCTCATCTCTACTGGCCACTAGGGATGAGCTTCGTGTTCGAGTCGAACGTACGTTCGACTCGAACATTGGCTGTTCGGCCGTTCGGCGAATTCCGAACGTTTGGGCCGTTCGCGTCAAAATTCGAGTGACGCGCGCGCGGACCACAATGCACTGCGGTGGCGCAGTGCATTGCTGCCCCATGATTGGCCAAGCATGCACTGTGACCCCGCATGCTTGGCCAATCGCAGCGCCGGCAGCGAGGAGAGCCATGATTGGCCATAGGCATCCTGCCTGTGGCCAATCATAGCTCAGGCTGTGTAGTGCACGCCCCACACTATATAAGGCCGCCTTTGAGGCGGCTTCGTGTAGTGTGTTACTTAGCATCTGAAGCAGTGGGTGTTCTGTGTACCTTCAACACAGTACACACCAATCGTTTTTGGCTGATTTCCTATCTTGCTGCTGTGTAGTGGTTGTTGTCTGTGCCCTGACTGCAGTATACACCACTATACTCACCTCACCTATATAGCTAGTGATCTAGCTTTAACCACTTAACAACTGCCCATTGCCGATTAACGGCTTCAGGGGGGTTGTTTAACTCTGAGAGGCCGTTAATTAACGGCCTCCCAGAATTCTGCTCTCGCGTGCCCCGAGGTGTGTGCACTCGAGAGCATCCGTGACCGCCGGGTCGCATCACGGATCACGGTAAACGGCCGCTCATAGCGGCCGTTTACCACGTGATTGCTCCGTCAAATGACGGAGTGATCACTTGGAAACAAACCGGCATCATGTTATGACGCCTGTTCCTCCCTCCCCTCTCTGTACCGATCGGTACAGCGGAGGGGAAAGAGATCGGTGTCAGCAGCGATGTGGGCTGCATCTGCAGTGCCCACATCGCTGCTCACCGAATTTAACCCCTCAATTCCCTGCCAATACTCTGCAATACCAGTGCATACTCTGCAGTACCCTGCCATTACTCTGCAGTACCCCGCCATTACTCTGCAGTGCAGTACCCTGCCATTACTCTGCAGTGCAGTACCCTGCCATTACTCTGCAGTACCCCCCATTACTCTGCAGTAACCCCCATTACTCTGCAGTACCCCCCAATACTCTGCAGTACCCGCCATTACTCTGCAGTACCCGCCATTACTCTGCAGTACCCCCAATACTCTGCAGTACCCTGCCATTACTCTGTAGTACCCCCCAATACTCTGCAGTACCCTGCTATTACTCTGTAGTACCCCGCCAATACCCCGCCAATACTCTGTAATACCCTGCCATAAATTGCCATACCCAGCCATACTCAGAGATACCCAGCCATACTCGGTGATACCCTGAAATACCCAGCCATAGACGCCCCCCACCCCTCACCGCCCTCCGGTGCTTCTACCAACTCGCCAGTACGATCAAAGCCAGAATCTTTTTTTTATTTTTTATTTCAGGCTTCCCAGCCTAGAGGTGAGATGTGGGGTCATATTGACCCCCCAGATTTCACTGTAAAGAGGACCTATCACCCCATATTCCTATTACAAGGGATGTTTACATTTCTTGTAATAGGAATAAAAGTGATCAAAAATATATTTTTGGGGAAAAAAATGTCAAACTAACATAAATAAAGTAAAATGAACAATAAAAAAATAAAATAAAAATTAAAGCGCCCATGTCCCCATGTGCTCGCATGTGCCACACATGTGAGGTATCGCCGAGAATGTTAGAGCGAGAGCAATAATTCTAGTCCTAGACCTCCTCTGCAACTCAAAACATGTAACCAGTAAAAAAAAAATGTAAGCGTCGCCTATGGGGATTTTTTAAGTAGCGACGTTTGGCGCCATTCCACGGGCATGTGCAATTTTGAAGAGTGACATGTTTGATATCTATTTACTCAGCATAACTTCATCTTTCACTTTATGCAAACATTGGGCTAACAAGTGGTTAATAATAGAGCTTGCAGTCAGTAGTGTTAGGAGATAGTGCGTGCTGTCTGCGTGCTCTGTATCCAGTACATACCGCTATAATATAGGGCAGGCCCCTACTTTCAAACATCCAACTTACAAACATCTCCTACTTGCAAACGCAAGGAGACAGCAGCAAGTGAGATGAAAAAAGATGGACGACAAAACAAATTATACAGGGGTGATAACCCTTCCCTATGTTTTCCAAAAAGCTTAAAGATAGTTTTTTTGACTGGAGCTACACTTTAAAAATGTACCGGTTGAAAATGACAAACAGATTCAACTTAACACAACAAACCTACACAGTCCCTGTCTTGTTTGCACCGCCTGTATACTGCTGTTCTGAGTATATAGGGCCTGGGGGCCACACGCATTTCCTTTTTTTAATATGGGTACGGGGTTCCCCTTAATATGCGTACAAGACCCAAATAGGCTGGTAATGGGCAGGGAGGGCTACCCATGCCATGTTTCTCAATGATTTTCAACCATATTGCAGGAACCAGATATAACATTAAAACCGCAAGCAGTTTTAAATGGTGTTATTTCCGTTTAATGTCATTTTGTGCAGGGACTGTTCTAAACACGGGAAACACGTGGCACTTCACAGGCATACTACAGACACCCCCCAGGCACCATATTTAAAGGAATATTTCACTTTTTTTTTTTCACTTTAATCGTCATTAAAATCAGTGCTCCCGCCAAAACGGCAGTTTTTAAAACTTTTTTTTGCAGTGACCCATGTCCCCTGAGGCAGGAGGCAGGTCCCCAAACCCTTTTTAGGACACTATCTTGCATATTAGCCGTTAAAATTAGCACTTTCCAATTCGAACGTTCGAGTCCCATAGACTTCAATGGGGTTCTAACGTTCGTACCGAACGCGGGGGTCGTTCGCAAGTTCTGGTGCGAACCGAACCGGGGGGTGTTCGGCTCATCCCTACTGGCCACCGATGTAAGGGGGATTTACACTCACTACCAATTTAAAGGGGGCTTCTACATGGAGTCTATTTACATATTAATGCCACGGTCCATGACTATTTACATATTATTGCCGTCGCTATTTACATATCAATGCAGGTTATTTACATGTAAACACAGGGTCTGCAGGTGAGTCATTGGCATATGCCAATAGTGCAGAGCTGGGCAGCAGCAACAGAACTTTACACTGAGATATCAGGATACAGCATGGGACTAAAACTTCAAGGGAATTTCAACTGGGATAGTTGGCAAGTATGAGGCAGCAAAGGCAGCGATGGGGCCCAGGGCAACGGCCCCTTTTACCCTGCCTTAAAAACGGTCCTGATCATCATGAATAAATCTCCTATGCCATCTAGTATGAGATGGATCTGTGTCTGCTGTCACCTGCCCTCACTTTATACTCCCCATGCATGCCCAGGACCCGCAAACACACCCGGAGCCCACTGACACAACCCATATGCAATAGTACAAAGCACGGATGCTGACAAAGACACAATACCTGGACGGCAGTGGTGGCAGCAGTGTGGTGTCAGTGATGGTGTCAGTATTGGTGTCAGCTGTTCCTACTCCCACTGCTCCACTGGGCAGCCAGGCTACAACAAGGATTGTCATCAGGAGGCTGGCGCCAGACAGAAATACATGTAACTGCTACTGCTAGGAACCAGCACAAAACCCTAAGTGGCACCGGCCTGACACCCCCCCAATGTGTGGCACCCGGGGCGCACCGCCCCCCCTCCCCCATTGGTACGCCACTGCAAAACAGGTGATCCTAAGTTCAATGTCTCTGCTACTGAGCAAGGACATTAGGCAGTACAGCACAATCAGTCTCTATAAGGCTCTGTAGCCACAGATGCTAGAGAATAACCACTCTTTCATTAAACCAGGGGTTGGCAACCTATGGACCTACCCAGCCTGCCTCTTCTAAATGTCCGGCCCGTCAGTACATGTGATGGATTCACATACACCCGGCCTGCGGATCTTTTAACCCCTTCTGGCAGAAGCCACTTGGCTGTTATCCCAAGCAGCAGGAGTGTACTCCCCCCTCCTGATGGCTTCCAGCGCGGCTCACCCAGCTCTCCTTTCCACCAGGAGGCCCAAGTGTCTGCCAGCTGGTCATAGACCCGAAGTAAGCCGGAATCGGCTTCGATTGAGTCTCGGATCTAGTAACCCGGAAGCAATGTCATGACATCACTTTTGGTTTACAGAACACCCAAAGGAGCCAAATTAAAAAAAATGTCAGTGTCAGTATTCAAAACAGCCAAACTTGGCGTTTTGAATGCTTTTAAGTGAATAAAGAGTACCTGTCACTGCCTATTACTGTCACAAGGGATGTTTACCTTCCGCCTGACATCAATAAAAGGTATTTTTTATTTTTATTTTAAAGGGACAGTATAAAAATAAAAAAAATGAAATAAAATGAATAAGAAAAAAAAAAATGTAAAGCACCCCATCCCTCTGTGCGAACATGTACGTAAGTCACGACTGCAAATGTAAACAGTGTTCAAACCACACATGTGAGGTAGTGCCACGATCATTAGAGTGAGAGCAATAATTCTAGAACTAGACCTCATCTGTATCTCTAAACTGGTAACCTGTAGACATTTTTAAAGCATTGCCTATGGAGATTTTTAAGAAGTATCGTAGTTTGTCGCCATTGCACAATTTTAAAGCATGACATGGGGGGGCTGGGCATTATGCAGGGGGGCTATGTAATATGCAGGGGGGGCTGTGTAATGTAAAGGGGTCCAGAAGAACGGAGGCTGTGTAATGTAAATGAGTCCAGAGGTGCAGGGATGTGTAATATAAAGGGGTCCAGAGGAGCGGGCTGTAATGTAAAGGGGAGCAGATTATTATATTCATTTATTAGCAGGTGAATGCGGCCCTCCATGCATTCACATACATTGAATCCGCCTTTAAGTGGAAAAAGATGGTATTTGATCAACTCGGTTTTTATTTTTTGCACTATAAACAAAAAAAAGAGCGTCAATTTTGAAAAAACACAATATTTTTTACTTTTTGCTATAATAAATATCCCCCAAAAATATATTAAAAAAAATGTTTTTCCTCAGTTTAGGCTGATGTGTATTCTACATGTTTTTGACACATTTTTGGGACCATTGGCATTCATACAGTGATCAGTGCTATAAAAATGCACTGATTACTGTAAAAATTTCACTGGCAGGAAAGGGGTTAATACTAGGGGGCGATCAAGGGGTTAATTGTGTTCCCTAGTGTGCGTTCTAACTAAAGGGGGGAGGGGCCTGTGTAGGGGAGATGACAGATTTCTGTTCATACTATCTCTTCTCCCCTCAGAGAACCGGAAACTGTGTGTTTACACACACAAATCCCAGTTCTCGTGTGTCAGCAGTGATCATTACTGCCAGGCACTTGCATCAGCTTCAGGGGAGATCAACAGGCGCCCTAGTGGCCACAGGGCGAAGCGATGTAACATAAGGTCTTTTTGCCCAACCGAGCCATTCTGCCGCAGTAAAACTGCGGCGGCTGGTTGGCAGGTGGTTAAAAACAAACTACATCATTGAAACCCTTGGGGCCATACCTCTGAATGGGCTCAGTTGTCAAAGGTCGTAGGAGGAAAAAAAAAGGGGGGTGCAAACCTTCTACGCTAGGAAAGCGGGTGGCTCTCCTTTTTTTTTTTGGGGGGGAGTTGGAGCTCCACTTTAATGTCAAGCATTAGGGGTCTACATCTACTTTAATACCACTTTGAATTAGCAGCCATTTCCCCTTTTTATAGTATTATTATAATATTATTATTGTATTATTATAATATTATTATAGTACTATAGCCTTCAAGACTTATTATAGCCTTCAAGACTTCTCTAGAGCCTCTCCCATCCTCTGGAACTCCTTGCCCCAGTCTGTCCGATCAGCCCCTAACCTGTCCACCTTTAGGAGATCCCTGAAAACGTATTTATTCAGGGAAACCTATCCCACACCCACCTAACAACTGTTCCCGAGCCACCCCCACATCAAATCATTCTCTGCAGCTATTACCCTTTGTACCACCACCCCCTCCCTTTAGAATGTAAGCTCTACGAGCAGGGCACTCCTGTACCTTTTTGTTTTAAACTGTACTGTAATTGTGTTGTCCCCCCTATACATGGTAAAGCGCTGCGTAAACTGTTGGCGCTATAAAAATCGTGTATAATAATAATAGTATTATTATAATATTATTATAGTAGTATTATTATTATAGTTTTATTATAGTATTATTATAATGTTATTATAGCATTATTATAGTATTATTATTATAGTATTATTATAGTTAGGGATGAGCCGAACACCCCCCGGTTCGGTTCGCACCAGAACTTTCGAACGGACCCAAAATTCGTACGAACTTTAGAACCCCATTGAAGTCTATGGGACTCGAACGTTCAAAATTAAAAGTGCTAATTTTAATGGCAAATATGCAAGATACTGTCCTAAAAAGGGTTTGGGGACCTGGCTCCTGCCCCAGGGGACATGGGTCAATGCCTAAAATGTTTTTAAAAATGGCCGTTTTGGCGGGAGCACTGATTTTAATGACGATTAAAGTGAAAAAAAAGTTAAATTTTCCTTTAAATATCGTGCCTGGGGGGTATCTATAGTATGCCTGTGAAGTGCCACGTGTTCCAGTGTTTAGAACAGTCCCTGCACAAAATGACATTTAATGGAAATAACGTCATTTAAAACTGCTTGCGGTTTTAATGTTATATCTGGTTCCGGCAATATGGATGAAAATCATTGAGAAAAATGGCATGGGTAGCCCCCCCTTCCCATTACCAGCCCCTTTGGGTCTTGTATGGATATTAAGGGGAACCCTGTACCCATATTAAAAAGAGGAAATACGTGTGGCCCCCAGGCCCTATATACTCAGAACAGCAGTATACAGGCGGTGCAAACAGGACAGGGACTGTGTAGGTTTGTTGTGTTAAGTAGAATCTGTTTGTAATTTTCAACTGGTACATTTTTAAAGTGTAGCTCCAGTCAAAAAATCTATTTTTTAAGCTTTTTGGAAAACATAGGGAAGGGTTATCACCCCTGTATAATTTGTTTTGCCGTCCGTCTTTTTTCATCTCATTTCCTGTTGTCTCCTTCCATTTGCAAGTAGGAGACGTTTGTAAGTTGGATGTTTGAAAGTAGGGGCCTGCCCTATATGCTCTGCAGAAATGGCGGAACAAGGTGTTGGTGTTGCCACAACGTTGTAAGCCCTCAAAGTGACTATTGGTGGGCGCTGGAGCGCCCTGCTGTAAACGATTATATCAAGAATTGTAATTACATGCCATTGTTGAACAGTGGTAGAAAAATTGGGCCTTTGGTGGTTGTGGTGCTGGTGCTGGTGCCACAACACTATAAGTCCTCACAGTTACTTTCGGGGGGCACAGGAACGGGCCCTGCTGTGAAATATTATATCAAGAATTGTAATTACATGCCCCTGTTAAACAGGGGCTGAAAAAGTGGGCCTTAGGCACTGGTGCTGGTGCCACGACACTGCAACCTCTCCGATATACTCTAGTTGTAGTGCAGGAATGATCCCTGCTACAAAGCATTGCATCAAAAATTTTAATTAAACGCCCCTGTTAAACAGGGGCTGAAAAATTGGGCCTTAGGCACTTTTGCTGGTGCCACGACACTGCAACCTCTCCCATATACTCTAGTTGTGGTGCAGGAATGAGCCCTGCTACAAAGCATTGCATCAAAAATTGTAATTAAATGCCCCTGTTAAACAAGGGCTGAAAAATTGGGCTGGTGGCATCACCCAGAACTAAAAATGTTCTTCCAACATATCAGCGGAGGAGGAAGAGGATAGACAATCAACATAACAGGACAGTCACTCAGCATCAGCATAGGCAGTCTTGAAGGGATGTGATATTTAAAAAAAAAAATTATTCGGTTACATCAGCTTCGGGTGCTTGGTAGCTGTGGGTGATCCAAGATTAATTCATCTTGATGAAGGTCAGTCGATCAACTGAGTCGGTGGACAGGCGCACCCTGTGATCTGTAACAAAGCCACCAGCAGCACTGAAGGTGCGTTCCGAAAGAACGCTGGATGCAGGACAGGCCAGTAGCTCAATTGCATACTGTGCAAGCTCTGGCCAGTGATCCATCCTCAAGACCCAGTAAGCCAGAAGATTTTCGGTGGGGAAGGTGTCCAAGTCTGACCTTGCCCCTAGGTATTCCTGCACCATGTAAATCAGACGCTGGCGATGGTTGCTGGAACCGTTCATACCTTGGGGCTGCGGACTAAAAAATTGTCTGAACGCATCGGTCAGATGGCCACCTTCTCCACCGCTCCTTCTGACCGATGCCTCAGCAACACGTTGTCCAGGACCAGGAGTTTGTAACCTCCCAGTCTCTGGGAACGCGTTACCCAGACCTTTCTGCAAGGCCTCCCAGAGATGTCTCATCCTCTGCTCCCTCTGTGACGGCTAGATAAGGTCGGCAACCTTACCCTTGTACCATGGATCAAGGAGAGTGGCAGCCAGTAATGGTCCCTCTCCTTGATCCGAAGAATTCGAGGATCCTTCTGCAGGCTTTGCAGGATCAGGGAGGCCATAGGTTAGCTGAGGCATTTGGTCCGGAGTCCTCTGGGTCACTAAGGACAACATGATCCGCAGCTACCTCCTTCCAGCCACGTACAAGTCCACGGGTTTCTTGGGACTGTAAATTATCCCTACAAGACTGCTGCTGCTGCTGAGTGAAAGCCTCCACCTCCATGCTTACACATTCATCCTCCTCCTCCTCATCCTCTTCCTGTGTGATGTGTGGCACAGCAGGAACACTGTCTGGATAAAGGGGGCCTTGAGAGGCAAGGAAGTCCTCCTCTTCCTGCCTCTGTTCTGCCTCAAGTGCCCTGTCCATTATTCCACGAAGTGTATGCTCCAAGAGGTGGACAAGAGGTACAGTGTCACTGATGCATGCACTGTCACTGCTCACCATCCTTGTGGCCTCCTCAAACGGTGACAGGACAGTGCATGCATCCCTGATCATGCCCCACTGGCGTGGTGAGAAAAAACTGAGCTCCCCTGACCCTGTCCTGGTGCCGTAGTCGCACAGGTACTCATTGATGGCCCTCTGCTGCGTGTGCAGCCGCTGCAGCATGGCCAACGTTGAGTTCCATCTGGTGGGCATGTCACATATAAGGCGGTTCTTGGGCAGGTTCAACTCCTTTTGGAGCTCAGCCAGCCGAGCACAGGCATTAAATGATCGGCGGAAATGCACATAGACTTTCCTGGCCTGCTTCAGGACATCCTGTAAGCCGGGGTACCTGCCCAAGAACCGCTGCACCACCAGGTTAAGGACGTGAGCTACACAGGGCACATGGGTCAGTTGTCCCTGTCGGAGGGCGGAGAGGAGGTTGGTGCCATTGTCACAAACCACCATTCCTGGCTTAAGCTGGCGTGGCGTCAACCACCTCTCGGCCTGCCCCTGCAGAGCTGACAAAACATCCGCCCCAGTGTGGCTCCTGTCCCCCAAACAAACCAGCGCAAGCACGGCATGGCATCGTTTTGCCTGCGTACTTGCGTAGCCCCTGGAACGCCTACGAAGCACCGCTGGTTCTGAGGACAGAGCACTGTAAGAGGCCATGGAGGAAGAAGAAGAGGAGGGGGTGGAGGAGAGAGGTGTGTCACAACCAATAGTAGCATTTTGGAGGCGTGGTGGCGGAACAACCTCCAACACTACTGCACCTTGTCCTGCATCCTTCCCAGCTGCCAGAAGAGTGACCCAATGGGCCGTGAAAGACAGGTAACATCCCTGTCCATGCCTGCTGGACCATGAGTCAGCGGTAATATGCACCTTACCGCTGACCGCCCTGTCCAGCGAGGCAAGGACATTGCCTTCCACATTCCGGTAGAGAGCCGGAATCGCCTTCCGTGAGAAAAATGTCCTGGTGCTGTATTTGCACAGGTACTCATTGATGGCCTTCTGCTGCATGTGCAGCCGCTGCAGCATGGCCAACGTTGAGTTCCACTTGGTGGGCATGTCACATATAAGGCGGTTCTTGGGCAGGTTCAACTCCTTTTGGAGCTCAGCCAGCCAAGCACAGGCATTAAATGATCGGCGGAAATGCACACAGACTTTCCAGACCTGCTTCAGGACATCCTGTAAGCCCAAGTACCTGCCCAAGAACCGCTGCACCACCAGGTTAAGGACATGAGCCACATGGGGCACATGGGTCAGTTGTCCCGTCGGAGGGCGGAGAGAAGGTTGGTGCCATTGTCGCAAACCACCATTCCTGGCTTAAGCTTGCGTGGCGTCAACCACCTGTCGGCCTGCCCCTGCATAACTGACAAAACATCTGCCCCAGTGTGGCTCCTATCCCCCAAACAAACCAGCGCAAGCATGGCATGGCATAGTTTTGCCTGCGTACTTGCGTAGCCCCTGGAGCGTCAACGGAGCACCGCTGGTTCTGAGGACAGAGCACTGGAAGAGGCCATGGAGGAAGAAGAAGAGGAGGGGGTGGAGGAGAGAGGTGTGTCACAACCAATAGTAGCATTTTGGAGGCGTGGTGGCGGAACAACCTCCAACACTACTGCACTTAGTCCTGCATCCTTCACAGCTGCCAGAAGAGTGACCCAATGGGCCGTGAAAGACAGGTAACGTCCCTGTCTATGCCTGCTGGACCATGAGTCAGCAGTATTATGCACCTTACCGCTGACTGCCTTGTCCAGCGAGGCAAGGACATTGCCTTCCACATGCCGGTAGAGAGCCGGAATCGCCTTCCATGAGAAAAAGTGGCGTTTGGGGACCTGCCACTGAGGAACCGCACATTGTACAAACTCACGGAAGGGGGCCGAGTCTACCAACTGAAAAGGCAGCAGTTGAAGTGCTAGCAATTTAGCCAAGCTAGCATTCAACCGCTGGGCATGTGGATGGCTGGGAGTGAACTTCTTTCGGCGGTCCAGCAGCTGGGGCAGGGACATTTGCCTGCTATAATCGGACGTGGGTGTACTGCTAGCAGAGTGCCTGGAAGAACTTGGCTGTGACACACCTAATTCTACACCTTCATTCCTCTCAGAGCAGGTTCCAGAGAGGACTTAAGGTCTAGTGGGGTTGGAGATCCCAGTTGATGAGGAGCAAGGAGAGGTCCGCTTTGTTCTTTGGTGTGGGTCTTTGAGGTATGCTTGCCAACGAGCTGCATGGCAGGTCAACATATGTCTGGTCAAGCATGTGGTGCCCAAGCGGCTGATGTTTTGGCCACGCGAGATACGCTTGAGACATATATTGCAAATAGCAGCGGTGCGATCTGATGCACTCGTCTCAAAAAAGGCCCACACCAAAGAACTTTTAGAATAACGCGCAGAGGCAGCGCCCTGCACAGGCGGAGCTCTGCGATGTGATTCAGTCGGTGTGCTGCCCCTAAGCTGGCCCCCGGAGGGCATCCGGCCTCATTGGACATGTGCCTCCTCCTCTCTCCTACCCGGCACCCACGTGGAGTCAGTGCCCTCATCATCCCCTCCCTCTTCATCGCTGGAGCAAACCTGGCAGTATGCTGCAGCTTGTGAAACATGACTGCCAGATTGCTGTCCTTCTTGAGCATCCCCTCTCTCTGCGCTCACGCTACTGCCTTCCTCTAGCTGAGTATCATCATCAGAGCCTACAAAACACCGGGCATCCTCCTGGAGCATGTACCCAACACTGTGCTCAAAGAGTTCAGGAGACTCCTCAGGAGGACGTGGTGGGTCTAGGGAAGGAGTCACTGATGATGACATTGAGAGGAGGGAAGACGATGGGTTGGCAGCTGCTTTGCTAGTACCCTAAGCCTGGGAGAGAGAGGATGAGGAGGATGAAGAGGGCTTGGCCATCCACTCTACCAAGTCTTTGTCATGTTGTGGCTCAACATGTCCAGCTGCCGAAAAGAAAGACAAGCGTGTCCCATGGCCACGTGCTGATGATGACGATGCACCGCGTCCATGACCAGCACTGTTGTCTCTAGACACAGAGCCTGCTTGCCATCTTTTATCGGCTCGCGCCTGTCTGCCTCTCCTTGCTGGCCTTCCAGACATGGTAATGGCCTGAAGGGAGATGGGAAAACCAGCAATTGGGTAGTGTATATTGTGCTGGAGGCACACAACACCCACTCCTGCAGATGGCAGATGGCTCAATTAGAGAAGAGCTATGTAGGTGGATATAACGGTGTATACTGAGGTCAGGGCACGCAGACAGCACACACAATCTCCTACAACTGACTGCAAGCTCTATTTAAAAAGAGCAAGATAGCTAGCTATATAGGTGGATATAACGGTGTATTCTGCGGTCAGGGAACGCAGACAGCACGCACAATCTCCTAAAGCTGACTGCAAGCTCTATTTAAAAAGAGCAATATAGCTAGCTATATAGGTGATTATAGCGGTGTATTCTGCGGTCAGGGCACGCAGACAGCAAGCACAATCTCCTACAGCTGACTGTCAGCTCTATTTAAAAAGAGCAATATAGCTAGCTATATAGGTGGATATAGCGGTGTATTCTGCGGTCAGGGCACGCAGACAGCATGCACAATCTCCTACAGCTGACTGAAAGCTTTATTTAAAAAGAGCAAGATAGCTAGCTATATAGGTGGATATAACGGTGTATTCTGCGGTCAGGGCACGCAGACAACACGCACAATCTCCTACAGCTGACTACAAGCTCTATTTAAAAAGAGCAAGATAGCTAGCTATATAGGTGGATATAATGGTGTATACTGCACTACAGAAGAGCAAGAACGCAAAATCGGCCGATAACGAACGGTGTATACTGTGTTGAAGGTACACGGAACACCCACTAACTCCTACAGACGCCAACACACTACACTACACACCACCGCGCTGGCGGCCTTATATAGTGTGGGGCGTGTACTACACAGCCTGAGCTATGATTGGCCATAGGCATCCTGCCTGTGGCCAATCATGGCTCTCCTCGCTGCCGGCGCTGTGATTGGCCAAGCATGCGGGGTCACAGTGCATGTTTGGCCAATCATGAGCCAGCAATGCACTGCGATGGCGCAGTGCATTGTGGGCCGTGAGCGCCACACGAATTTGGCGCGAACGGCCCATAACGTTCGGTATTCGCCGAACGGGCGAACAGCCGATGTTCGAGTCGAACGTATGTTCGACTCGAACACGAAGCTCATCCCTAATTATAGTATTACTATAATATTATTATAGTATTATTATTATTATAGTATTATTATAATATTATTATAGTTGTATTATAGTATTATTATAATATTATTATAATATTATTATAGTATTATACTAGTATTATTATTATAGTTTTATTATAGTATTATTGAAGTTTTATTATGGTATTATTATAGTATTATTATTATTATTATAGTTTTTTTATTATTATTATAGTATTACTATAATATTATTATAGTATTATTATAATATTATTATAGTATTGTTATAGTCTTATTATAGTATTATTATAATATTATTTTATTATTATAGTATTATTATTGTATTATTATAGTATTGAACAACATTCCTGTTTTGCCATGATTGATATTTTATTTCTCGTAAAATTCTGATAAAAAACAATGACTCCGCTAATCCTTGTGAAAACAGGTATTTCATTTTTTTATGCGTATCTATAATATAAATATGATGGTGCAGAAAATTTGCAGGCTGTCAAATAAAATAACATCCCTCAAACTGTACTTTCCTATTGAAACTTAAAAAAAGAAAAAAAAAAAAAAGAAAAAAAAAAAACTGGCTTTGTGGTTATCGCCGGTAAAGTAATTTAATCAGAAAATGTAGGACATGGATCAGCTTTCCACGCATAAAGATTTTTAGCAAATGCCAGAGGCTGTTTATTTCATGTGGTCTCAGCTTCCCTGCTCCTTCCTTCCTCTCCCAGCTACTCCACTCCAGGATTTCCACTCTGCTCCCTTCTCTTACAATAGCACAGCGCAATGATTTAAAAGTCCAACCACAGCGTAATCCTTCCGCTCTTCTAGTTTACTGCAAAGTCAGATTTGTAAAGGCCGAGGAAAGACGAGCTCGCTGCTGCTGCGTAAAAACGGCGTACATTTCCACTGAGCAAATGGCGACGGGAAAAACCTTTATCGCGACAAACCAAGTCTTCCGGAAAGCCAAACGCTGGGGGGGACTATTTGCAGTGAATGTGACCTTCTCTGCTAATGCTCAGCATTCTTGTGCTTTGAGCATGTCCTCTCCCTGCTCTGCGATGAGCTGTTCAAAGTGCTTTCCAACCCCCCCTACTTGTTTTTCTTCCCACACAGTTTAAAAAAAAAAAAAAAAAAAAACATTTGCAGGAGAATATTATGGAGCACAACTTTAATTTTGCTTGATTTGTTGCACCAAAAATAAATAAATAAAATCCTTTGCAGGAGAATATTATGGAGCACAAGTTTAATTTTGCTTGATTTGTTGCACCAAAAAAATAAAATAAAACCCTTTGCAGGAGAATATTATGGAGCACAACTTTAATTTTGCTTAATTTGTTGCACCAAACAAAGCAAAAAAATAAATAAAATAAAAGCAAGCTTTGCAGGAGAATATTATAGAGCACAACTTTCATTTTGCTTGATTTGTTGCACCAAAAAAAGAAAAAAAAGGCCACAGTTTGGTTTCTAGCAAAGTTAAAATGTTTTAAAAAACAAAGTTTCCAATGAAGGGAATTGGTCAAATGAAGGAAAAGGAGGGGTTAACCCATTTGACGTCATTGGTTTTAAAAAAATCCCCTCTATTGTCCCTTGTTTTTTTTTTTTTGTGGTCAAAAGAGTTGCTGTTTTCGAGAGCTTCTCATACACACGCATACTAGGGCCAATTTAGACAGGAGCGAATAAAAAAAACCCCCACCAGCATGTCTTTGGGGGTGTATTAGGAAACCCACACAAGCATAGAGAGAACATGCAAACTCCATGCAGATAGCGTCCTGACCCCCTCCCCAGTGCTAACGGCTAAACCCTCGACCGAGGCTTAGTCGCGTCTCTCTAGTCTAGTGGGAAAAGGAAAAACCTGATTAAAGCGAAATAGTGATGGGTGTAGCTATATCTGTCGATGAGTTCCTGCCAGCGATGTTAAAAAAAATAAAAAAAAGGAAAAAAAAATAAAAAAAAATTAATGAATGCAGGAGAGCCTTTTGATCTTTGTGAGTCAGTGAGGTTCAGTTGTAGCTGCCCTGAAGGTTAGTTGCAAATCCTGGCTGATCCAAAATTCGATCAGTAGAGGGGGCAGAGGAAGCATTTGAACAGGAGAAGAAAAAAAAAAAATCAATGTGAAAATTAAAAAAAAAAAAAAAAAAAAAAGCTGCCTAGGAAAGCTTGTCAGAAGAAACAGTGATTTTCAGAGCAGGCAGAACCTTCATCAAATGTGCTGTGTTCACAATCCTTACACACCCCACACAGGAAAGCGAAAAAAAAAAAAAAAAAAAAAAAAAAAACAGGAACCACAAAAGACTTGGCAAGCTATTTTGTTTTGGTTTAAAAAGAAGAGCGAGATGCAATCAACAACACAGCAGTGGGTTGTGCGTCTCAGGCTGCAGAGTGTACACTTATTTATCAGCGCTGATCTGCACAGCGCCAGCAAGTTTGCAACACTTTGCAAGTAGTAAATAGATGAATATGTTAACCCCTCGCTGCTGGAAAGGCTGTAACACATGGCGCGCTATTTCCTAAACTGCTAGTGATATGTGAGATTTTACTTAGGGGCTCTCAGTCTGCTGTAAATAACAGTTTTTTTTTTCTGCTGTCATATAAAAAAAAAAAAAACTTGCAGATAGCAGTCGGTTTAACCACATACAGACTGCAAGGTTTTCCCCCTTAAAGTGGAGGGCCACCCAAAAAGAAAATGTATTAATAGTCTTAAAAAATAATTTTTTCACTTACCTGAAACCTCTGTTGCTAGGCAGTTTTCCTAATCTGCCTCTTCCTATTCTGCGGCACTTCCTCCTCTTTGGTGAGTGGCCCACGTTGCCTTCTGGGGCATGTGTGTGTCCCAGAAAACAATGGGGCCATTCACAAAGCGCCGCGCGGCTCGTGCACACGCAGTAGCAAACGGGCAGTGAAGCCACAAGGCTCCACTGCCTGTTTCCCTTCGTTAAGATGGAGGCGCCGATGAACGGATCGGCCTCGGGGTCGGCCGACATCGCGGGATCACTGGACAGGTAAGTGTCCTTATTAAAAGTCAGCAGCTACAGTGTTTGTAGCTGCGTACTTTTTAAAAAAAAATTTATTGGCCGTAACACCTCTTTAATGACCAGGCCATTTTTTGCAATACAGCACTGCGTCGCTGTATGAAAACAAAGTTGACGTTCTTCTTTTTTTCCCACAAATAGAGCTTTCTTTTGGTGGTATTTGATCACCTCTGCATTTTTTTTCCCCGCTATAAACAAAAAAAACAACAACAATTTGGAGAAAAAAAAACTATATTTTTTACTTTTTGTTATTATAAATACCCCCCCCCCCCCCAAAAAAAGTAAAAATAACTAATTTCTTCATCAGTTTAGGCCAATATGTACTCTGCTTCATATTTTTGGTAAAAAAAAAAAAATAGATGTATATTGATTGGTTTGCGCAAAAGTTATAGCTTCTACAACATAGGGAATAGATTTATGGCATTTTTATGCCATTTTTTGCTAGTAATGGCGGCGATCTGCGTTTTTTAGCAGGACTGCGACATTAAGGCGGACAGATCGGACACTTTTTTGGGACCACTGACATTTATACAGCGATCAATGCTATAAAAATGCACTGATTACTGTGTAAATGTCACTGGCAGGGAAGGGGTTAACACTACAGGGCGATCAAGGGGTTAAATGTGTTCACTGGGAGGTGTTTCTAACTGTGGGGGGATAGGACTGACTGCAGGAATCAATTGGAACAGCAGATCTCTCTCTCCTTCCCTGTCAAAATGGGGATCTGTCAGTTTACAGATCCCCGTTCTACTCTCTTTCCCGTGATCGTGGGTGGACAGCAGACATTGTGGCTGCTGGCCACGCGCATTAGTTCCCCCACCATGCAGCGGGCACACGCGCGCACCTTCTATGGTTCTTAAAGTGGTTGTAAACCCACTTTTTGGACTTCTACCTATAGGTAAGCCTAGAATAAGGCTTACCTATAGGTAGTGGAAATATCTCCTAAACGTGCGCTGTTTAGGAGATATTTCACTTGTAGTCCGCTGAAAATTCCAATGGCGCATGTGCAGGGAAGAAACAAAACTCAGTGCCGTTTCTTCCCTAGCCTGTGCCATTAATCGTGACTCCTGTGCGCATGCGTGGGATTGAGGTCATGCGGCTCAGGCGAATCACAGAGCTGGAGTCTGTGGCCTGGAAGGAAGAGGGGCCAGAAGATGGACGCTGCCTACACAGGGGATATCGCTGGATTCTTTTGCAGGTAAGTGGCACATAATGGGCTAGTATGTGATGCATACTAGCCCATTATGCTTTTCATTTTCAGGCTTTGCAGCAAGCAAAATAGTAAATAAAACCCATCAGGGTTTACTTCCTCTTTAAAGGAGCCAACGTACAGCTACAGCGATATATTGTAAAGCACTGCACAAACTATTGGCGCTATATAAATTCTGTATAATAATAATAATAATGGTAGAATTTGGACACAGAGGTTTTTGCACCCTAGTTAAATATGATACTGGGAAAAAAAAACATACTTCTCTTTTAAGTGTATAATTCTAAAAAATAAAATAAAAAACTCAACTTCTCTTTTAAGCTGTCCATACATCGAAATGTGGCCAGTTCAGCAGGGAACAGACACATTTCAAACCATGTATTGCCACTGTAGTTGAATAGAAGTCACTCTACTGATCAAATTATTTTCAAACAGTGGAAAATTTCGGCTTGATCATCACTGTAAATGAAAGACTGCAGTGCTCATCTGTGTATTTTAACAGCTGGGGGAGGGGTCGCCCCTCTGATAGAATACAAAGACATAGTGGGGAGTATTCTGCCATCCACCTTAAAGAGGAAGTAAACCCTGATGGGTTTACTTCCTCTTTGTCTCCCTGCAAAGGTAAAGCAAAATGGACTACTATACATTGCATAATAGCCCAGTATGTGTCACTTACCTGACACAGGAGCCAGCGATGTCACGCTGTCCCCTGTAGCACAGAGCGTCCATCTTCTTCTGGGTATCGCTGCTCCGGCGCTGTGAGCATGCGCACGGGGGCCGCCACTAACAGCATATCGCCATTAGCAACGGCATGCTCAGTGCGTCTGCGAGCCGCTGTCTAAGGCGCATCTGTGTAGGTTTAGGAGATATTTCTTGGACCTACAGGTAAGCCTTAATCTAGTCTTACCTGTAGGTCAAAGTGGTTTGTAGGATTTACAACCAATTTAAACATGTGGATGGGGGAATTGGGTCAACCACTGAACAGAAAAAAAAACTGATCTATGGCCATCCTAAATCTGTGTACAGTATACATGTATTGAAATTTGGCCAGTTCAGCAGGAAGCGGTCGATATTCAGTACGTGTGTAGCCCTGTCTTTTAAACCGGCTTCTGTTGATTTGGTTCTGGTGGAAAACCAGCTTGAGATCAGCACTTGCAGACAGTAGATGCAGCACTGATCAGTGTATTCTGACGGAGGGGGGGGGGGGGTTACTTGCTGCCGGAATACAATAACACAGTGTGAGAGATCCCTGCATTAACAACACTTGTGTGGATGCAGGGGAATGTGAGATTTTTTTTTATTCAACCTGCCGATTAAGTGTTGTCATATGGGAGAGCCCCAAGATCACCAGCAGCCACTTGACAAAGCAGCCTTTGTTGGTTTCTACAAAACAGGTAAACCCAAATAGCTTTCTTTAGCAAAAAAAGTAAAGCAAACAGTTTATAGTTCTGGTATGAAAGGAACCATGCAACAGACTCACCGCCAGTCTCCTCCTTGTTCCAGGGTGCTGGAGAGGCTGCAGGGGTTCAGCAACGAATGCCTCAGTTGCCAGAGAGTTACACCTGAGTTTAAATCATTTTATTTTTTGCTTAATGTTATTTAAAGAATTTTATTATTTTAATGTAGCCTGTTGCCGCATGGTCTGGTCTGTCACTGACAGTGTCATGTGCTTCTCCCTGTTTATGGCTGCTAGTGAAGAAAGTAGGTGACAGGGGGGACAGAATGCTTATAAGCCCTTGTACACACGGTCGGACATTCCGATGAAAAATCTCAGATCGGACCACGATGTCGGATAATCGGACCGTGTGTGGGCTCCATCGGACTGTTTCCAACTGACAACGTTTTAGAGTTGGGCTATAAAATTTTCCGACAACATGATCCGATCGGACTTTGTCCAATCGTTTGTAGAGAATTCCGATCGGACAAAGTGCCATGCATGCTCAGATCAAATTCCTAGACCAAAGCTATTGGCTACTAGACTGAACGTAGTCCCGTTGTAACAAAATAACGTCATCACGTTCCCGAACGATCTGATTTTCCGACAACTTTGTCCGACCATGTGTATGCAACACCAGTTTCGGACAAAATCCGTCGGACAAAACCTGACGGATTTTGTTGTCGTAATGTCCGACCGTGTGTACAAGGGCTAATGCTGTGCTGCATGCACTGTAACTGCACACCTCCCTTTTTGAGATGGGAATGAGGGACGCCTATCAGCAAAAGTATGCAGGCATAGGACACACCCCTGGTCACGTCCCCTTAAAGAAGAATTGTAGAAAAAAACAATATTGGTTAAACCCACGAGGGCTTTTTTACCAACACTATTCCTTTATATTGGCTTTTGGAATTTACAGATGCAGCAATTTAGAAAGGTTTAGCGCTGAAAAACACTTTTTGATAGATAAAAAGTGAATTTTATATACAACTATATAGATCAGACCAAAATGAGGGATAAATGAGGAGAAAAGAGGGGCAGAGGGACAGTCCCTCAAAATCAGGTCAGTTGAGAGCTATGTAACTGGAGGAGAGCCCACCCACCTTCCCAGGACATTGTTTGGCTGCTGGACAGCCTGGGAGGAAGAAGAATGCTTGGGACTATGGTAAATGCACACTACAGAGACATTTTTCTAATAAACCATGGACTGAATGGACTACAAGGTCCCAGCAAGACAAGGCTCGATGCAAAGATCACAGCTGTGGGAGATTGTTATTGTTAAACCCTGTGTCACTGCTGACATCACCAGTTCTGTGGGAGATTGTCATTGCTGAATTCTGAGTCACAACTGATGTCATCAAGTCCCGACAGAGAGTAGGAGCAGGCAAAATCACAGACTGGTGGTGAGAGGCTGCTGGCCACAACTTTCTGCCCACTGCTTAAAGGGGCAGTTCCACCTATTTTTAGGATACAGTTCAGGCACTTACACCAGGGCCATTTTTAAGGCAGGGCAAAAGGAGCAGCTGCCCTGGGCCCTGTCATTGTTGTGGGGCCCAAAGCAGCTGCCTCATACTTGCCAACTATCCTGGTTTAAATTCCCTCCTCTCTTGAGATTTTAGTCCCGTACTGTGTCCCGATATCTCAGTGTGAAGTGCTGCTACTAATGCTGCCCAGCTCTGCCCTATTGTTGTGTACAGATGACTCACCTGCAGACCCTGTGCTCACATGTAAATTACCGGCATTCATATGTAAATAGTGGTGGCATTGATATGTAAATAGTGGTGGCCGGCAGCATTGATATTTATAACATGCCCCCCTGAGGTCATATCCACAGTAATCTCCAGCAACCGATCAACAAGCAGAAATCATGTGCTGTAACCTCTAGCAACTAATCAGTGAGCTGTAATGTGTGCTGTAACCTCTAGCAACCAGTCAGCGAGCAGTAATGATACACTGTAACCTCTGGCAACCAATCGCAATATCTGCCTTATCTGATTCAGTAAACTGATTTTGAGTCTAGCTACTATTTATTGTTATTGTATGTCTCAGAGCAGGTGGAGAGTGAAAATGCATGGGGGGGAGGGGCCCGAGAAAGGTTTTGCCCAGGGCCCAATCAATATTAAAGATGGCCCTGACTTGCACCCATTATTGTGGGATCCACTCGAGTCTGGCACTCCAAAACTGGAACTTTGTGGCCCAACCATTACCAAAACACTGGCCAGTGGGAGGGTTTGGAGAGACCTAACAGACTTTTAGTTCCTAGTACCTTTCTGGGTATCTATTATTGTGCATCAGTTCACTGTTATTGACACTTTGTTTATTAAACTATTACGAAACCCACAACAGTAAAATCAGTCTGTATATGCAGTAAAGAATTTTTGTTATCCTCACTGTGGAACCTAAGGGGTTAATGCTCTGTATCGTGTAAAAAGACTGTTTGGTCCTGTCTACTCTGATCCTCGCCTTCTTTTACTGTCCCCTATCTCACAAAAAGACAAAGCCTTTGGAGTCACTCTGCACTCAGTTTGGTGTGTATGGCCAGAGAGTTTTTTTTGTTCTTGGGAGGGTGCATGTGATCAGCACTGTGCCAATCAGCACTTTCCAGACAGAGGGTCAGGGACCTTGCGACCTCAAAGGACAGTCAGAGTAGAATTAAAACTGCTCCTACAAACTTTAACCAGACGCTGATAGAAATCACAATATTGATATATACTGCTCATGAGAAAAATAGGATTTTTATATACAGCTTACCTGTAAAATCCTTTTCTTGAAAGTACATCACGGGACACAGGAGCTTCATTACATAGTGGGTTATATAGGCACCTCTGGTGATTGGACACTGGTTAACCCCCAATTAAGGAGAATTCCTCCCCTATATAACCCCTCCCATATGGGAGGCACCTCAGTTTTGTAGCAAAGCAATAAGAAACCACGTAAAACCCAAGAGGGGCGGGAGCTCTGTGTCCCGTGATGTACTTTCATGAAAAGGATTTTACAGGTAAGCTGTATATAAAAATCCTATTTTATTGATCATACATCATGGGACACAGGAGCTTCATTACATAGTGGGATGTCCCAAAGCAATGCTCAGTTTGAGGGGAGGGAGACACAGATCAGAATTATAGACCGCCAAGGACCAGAGGATCTAGCCTGCAGCCTGCAGTACACTGCGCCCAAAGGCGATATCCTCTTGCCCACTGACATCCACCTGATAAAATCTGGTGAATGTGTGGACTGATGACCAAGTTGCAGCCTTACAGATCTGAGCCAGGGAGGCCTGGTGATGCACTGCCCAAGAAGCACTTATAGCCCTCGTTGAGTGCGCTTTTACTTGAAAAGGAGGGATCTTCCCCTTTACACTATAGGCCTGAAAAATAACCTGTCTAATCCACCTTGAGAGAGTGGATTTTGATGCCGCCTGGCCCTTCCTAGGGCATTCTGGCAAAATAAATAAGCAATCAGTTTTTCTTATCTGAGCAGTTGCCTGAAGATACTGTAGATACTGATTGCCCTTACCACATCTAAAGTGTGCAAAGATTCTTCTTCTGCGGACTGTGGGTCCGGAAAAAAGGATGGTAGGATTACATCTTGATTCAAATGGAATCCTGAAACCACCTTAGGCAGAAAGGACCTGTTGGGACGCATTACCACCCGGTCCTTATGAATAATTAGATAAGGTTCCTTGCTGGAGAGAGCTGCTAATTCTGACACTCTTCTAGCCGAGGATATGGCTATCAAGAAAACCAATTTTGTCGTCAAAAGAACTAATGAAGCCTGATGCAAAGGTTCAAATGGTTGCCTCGGCAAAGCCGAGAGAACCAAATTCAGATCCCATGGGCTCACCGGAGGTTTGACTGGTGGCCTTAACCGCATAGCCCCCTGGATGAAAGCCTGCACAAGGGAATGTGATGCAAGTGGCTTCTGGAAAAACACAGACAAGGCCAAAATCTGCACCTTGATAGTGCTTACGGCCAAATTCATTTCTAGGCCTGACTGGAGGAAAGCCAAGATCCTGCTAGTGACATACTGTACTTTGTAGGATGCCATCCCCTGGGTTCACACCAGGAAACATATGCCTTCCAGATTTTGTAGTAAATAAGCCTGGAGGCTGGCTTTCTGGCATTGACCAGGGTAGAAAGGACTGGCCCCGAAAGCCCACAATCTCTCAGAATGTGGGTCTCAGCAGCCAAACCGTTAAACTCAGACTGTGTAAAGCAGGATGGTAAATTGGACCCTGTGACAGTAGATCTGGCCAGAGAGGGAGGATCCACGGCCTGCCTACTGCCAACTTCATGATCTCTGTGTACCAAGGTCGCCTGGGCCAAGCTGGGGCTACCAAAAGAACCAACTTTGTTTCCCTCTTGACCGTTCCCAGGAACCGTGACAGAAGTGGGTACGGTGGGAAGGCATAAATTAGATTGTACTGATCCCAGGGAACTGTCAGAGCATCTGACCCCTGAGCAAGTGCATCTCTTGTCCTTGACACGAATTTGTCCAGCTTTCTGTTGAATCTGGACGCAAACAGATCTATGTCTGGAGTGCCCCACCTGCGACATATGTTCCGAAATACGTCGGGGTGTAGAACCCATTCTCCTGGGCATAACTGCTGGCGGCTCAGAAAATCCGCCTGCCAATTTTCCACTCCTGGAATGAAGATTGCAGAAAGGCATGGAACATGCCTTTCTGCCCAAGCAAGTATGCAATTCACCTCTCTTTGTGCAACCAGACTCCTGGTGCCACCCTGGTGATTGATATAGGCCATTGCTGTGGCATTGTCGGACCGAACCCGAACAGGGAGACCCCGTAGTCTGTAAGACCAGTTTATGAGAGCCATATAAACTGCCCGGATCTCCAAAACGTTTATGGGCAATAGCTTCTCGATCGCAGACCATTTCCCCTGCGAGCACGTCTCCTCCAACACTGCTCCCCAGCCTGTCAGGCTGGCATCTGTAGTTATAATCTTCAATGGAAGAGGAAGAAAAGTTTTGCCTTTCAGCAGATTCTTGGTTTGCAACCACCAAACGAGACTCTTGCGTGTCCCTGGGGATAGACACATAGGAAGATCCAAGGCCTGGGGCTTCCTGTTCCAAGCCGCAAGGATGCATCTTTGCAGAGGCCTTGAGTGGAACTGGGCGAATGGAACAGCCTCGAAGGAGGCGACCATTTTCCCTAACAGTCTCATACACAACCGAATGGGGGAAGATCTTCTGCCCAGAATTAGGGGCACCAGATCCCCTATAGCCAAGGCTTTTGGCCTTGGTAGAAACACACCGCCCTGAGTGGTGTCGATGACCATGCCCAGATACTCCAACCTGGTAGCAGGCTGTAGGGACGACTTTTCTAGGTTTATAATCCAACCTAGGCGTCCCAGGTGTTCTAGCGTTCTGGTAACACTGTGGTTCAGGTACTGTTTTCTCTATGAGAAGTAAATCGTCTAGATAAGCCATGACGGTTATACCCTGAGCTCTTAGGTTTGCCAAGAGAGGGTCTAGAATCTTTGTGAAGACTTGAGGAGCCGTAGCGAGACCGAACGGCAAGGCCACAAATTGAAAATGGCGCCGATCTACCGCGAACCTTAGATACTTTTGGTGTGCGGAAAAAATTGGCACATGAAGATATGCATCCTTGATATCTATCGATGCCATAAACTCTCCCCCTTGCAGGAAGGAGACCACAGAGCGTATTGACTGCATTCGGAAAGACCGGATGCGTAAAAACAGGTTTAGATCCTTCAGATCCAGGATAGGTCTGACACCTCCATTTGGCTTTGGAACGGTGAAGAGATTCGAGTAAAAGCCTGAACCCTGTTCTTTTGGGTCCACTTCCACTATCACCCCCTGGGATAGTAAGTGATCTAAGGCCAGAAATAGCGGTCTTTGCTTTACTGGATCCTTGGGGATCCTTGACCTTAGGAAGCAAGAAGGTGGAATCTCCTGAAACTCTATCTTGTAGCCCAGAGATACCGAGGAGGTTACCCACTTGTCCCGGATCTCTTCCCGCCAGGCTTCTGCAAACTGCAGGAGCCTTCCCCCCACTCGGCCGAGCGGGGGCCCCCTTCACAAGGAAGCTTTTGGGCTCTGCTTGGCAGGCTTTCGCCCCCAAGTCTTTTTCTGCCCCTGGGCATGGCCTTGAGCCTTTCCTGTAGAGGGAGGTTGGGAAGACCTTCGCCACTGCTTAGAGCTTGATGCTCCGGGAGAAAGAGAACGCCTAAATGATGGACGTTTGCTCTTTTTGATTGGAAGGAGAGTAGATTTACCCCCTGAAATTTTTTGGATGAATTTGTCTAATTCCTCTCCAAATAAGCGTTCCCCCTTAAAAGGTAACCCAATCAAATACTTCTTACATGATAGCTCAGCTGCCCGATTTTTTAGCCATAGGGCCCTTCGCATGTGTACCAACAGGAGAGACAAACGAGATGCTTGTTGGACAGAATCCAAAATCGCATCAATCATAAAACACAGAATTTGAGGTATTTCTGCATAATTCTCCACTTCCTCACTGGGAAGAAGGCCAAGCATCTGCTTAAATTGTTCCTTGAGGAACTGACACAACCCCACAGCTGTGACTGTAGGTTATACTACAGCGCCAGTCATGGAAAAGGAGGCTTTCAATAATGTTTCCAGCTTCTTATCAGTTGGATCCTTAAATACCTGAGCATTATCCAAAGGACAGGTCAGGTTTCTATTCACACAAGAAACAGCCGCATCGACAGATGGGACCCCCCATTTCTTGATGAAACTTTCCTCCAGAGGATAAAGCATAGTAAACCTTTTAGGAGGAGCAAACAGTTTATCGGGATGTCCCCAATCCTCATACAACAATTTATCCATTAAGGGATGAATTGGAAAGGAAAAGGCAGTCTGTGGGATTTTCCTGACCCCCAGGGAAGAAACAGAGGATGTGGCGACCTCAGCAGCAGGCATTCTGAATGTGGTACGCACCAACTCAGTATAATATTGAACCTGTTTTCTGAGTGCCTGGGAGGAGGGGACTCTCTCCTCTTCCTCTGACTCATCCGACTGCTCTTGATCCCTGTTCCAAGATAGGGATCTCTCCTCATTGTCAGAGGTGTCATCTGAACGAGGAATCTCAGCAGAGGGAGGGGATCTACCCCTTTTTCTGCTATCTTTTAGGGAAGCTGAAATAAAATTCATGATTCTTCCTTTAAACCCCTCCAATGTAGCCTTAAGGGAGTCTTCAGTGACATATACCGGGGCTGAAACATTAGGAGAGGCTGCAAAACCTGACAGGGGCACTGACTCATCCTGTGAGGCTGGCTGGTGATTTAACAGTGCCCTTGTTACCTCCCCCTGAGACCCTCTTACAAGGAGACATAGTCCTAATCTACAAAGAAGAGGTACTAGTACAAAAGTGCAATCACTGTTGTGCTCCAAGTCTCACAATAAATATATATGCTTAAACTGCACAACCTGATGCTGAGTAGGTGTCTTAGGTTTGCCTGGATCCAATCCCTTAGGATGCTTACTGCCCACAGCTCCTGTGTCTTCCACTTACAGCCCCCTGGCGCTCTGGGCTTTTTAAAATTGCCGCTTGGCGCCTGCGCAGTAAAGCGCCATGCACGCTGACGTGCACGGCTCGCAACCACACCCCCCCTTCCATTAGCATGGGAGCGCTCTCAACGCACGCGTGCACGAGGACTGCCGGTCATCCAAGGGGGAAGGGGATCACATACGGAGCCGCGCAGGACCCCTAGACTATGTGGGACCCCTCTTTTTACCTCCATTGTGGCAGAGACTGCAGTGGAGACGTGAATCATCTGAAAAAAACAGGCTTCACTGAGCGTGTGTATCTGAAAGGCATGTAAGTATGCATCAGGCTGGTCTTACTCCCTTTAGTGGTGGAAACCAGGTAAGACATACAACTACTCAAATGAGGCAATCCATAATATATGATCTATATAGGATTAACTTCTCTTACCTGTCCTCGCCGCAGGAATTGCTGAAAACAGACAGATTCCAGCCTTCACCCATCACGGCGGGCAGAGTTGTGCCAACCTTCAGGATTTTTAGGGTTCCTTCTCAGAGGAACCTCTTACCTGGACCTTGTAAAAGACTCTGCCAAAAACGTTTGTGCCACTATGTAAATAGTACACCAAGTCTGGTTTTCCCAGAGCCCAGTCTTCCAATAGCAGAGGACTTGCAGGCAAAACCTCGTTTCTTCGGATGACGAGGCCCGGGTACCATACCATCTTGGGAGTCAAAATATCGCCCCGAGATATGGATCCGGTTATCATAGCCCTTAGACCCCCGCAGGGACCTGCACAGAGCTTTATTCATAGCACATGTTTTACGTGACCAACTACCTTAGACACAGGCGAAAAAACTGAGGTGCCTCCCATATGGGAGGGGTTATATAGGGGAGGAATTCTCCTTAATTGGGGGTTAACCAGTGTCCAATCACCAGAGGTGCCTATATAACCCACTATGTAAAGAAGCTCCTGTGTCCCGTGATGTATGATCAAGAAAAGTATTTACAGTGCCTTAAAAAATGATTCATACCCCTTGAAATTTTCCACATTTTGTCATGTTACAACCAAAACCTTAAATGTATTTTATTGGGATTTTATGTGATAGACCAACACAAAGTGGAACATAATTGTCAAGTGGAAGTAAAATGATAAAAGGTTTTCCCAATTTTTTAACAATTAAATATGTAAATATGTGAAAAGTGTGGTGTACATTTGTATTCAGCCCCCCAAAGTCAATATTTTGTAGAACCACCTTTCGCTGTAAGTCTTTTTGGGGATGTCTCTACCAGCTTTGCACATCTACAGAGTAACATATTTGCCCATTCTTCTTTGCAAAATAGCTCTGTCAGATTGGATGGAAAGCATCTGAGAACAGCAAATTTCAGGTCTTGCCACAGATTCTCAGCTGGATTTATGTCTGGACTTCTAACACATGAATATCCTTTGATCTAATCCAGGGGTAGGAACTTTTGAGAGCTGGAAATCTACCCAAACAACATGTATGAGATCAAAGATCACCGGGTGCAGGACCCCCCCCCCCCCATTTTTTTTATAAATTTCCTAGCAAGCCCCCCCCCCCCCACCATTAAAAGTAAAGACGGCATGAAGGAAACCTAGAATAATCTACTAAAACGAATGTCACTTTAAATTCAGTAGCATGAAGGGCAGCCTACAGAGGTCAGTAGTAGGTAGGGCAGTGTACAGAGGTCAGTAGGATGTAGGGCAGCATACAGAGGTTAGTAGGATGTAGGGCAGTGTACAGAGGTCAGTAGTAGGTAGGGCGGTGTACAGAAGTCAGTAGGATGTAGGTCAGCGTACAGAGGTAGTAGTAGGTAGTACTGGGGTCAGGAGGACAAGGTATAGGGGGAACGGTGTAGGGGAGTCAGCAGAGCACATTAATGAAAGGTCAGGAGTGTACAGTGGGATCAGGACAGCTGGGTATGGTGCTGAAGCATTACAAGGGCTGGAGTGTCAGGAGGGCATGGTGCTGGGGCATCAGGAGTGCTGGGTGTTAGGAGGGCATCAGGGGGGCTGATTGTCAGGAGGGCTTTAGGAGGGTTGGGTGTCAGGAGGGCATCGGTGGGGCTGGGTGTCAGGAGGGAATCAGGGGGGGCTAGGTGTCAGGAGGGCATCAGGGGGTATGTGTCAGTAGGACATCAAGGTGGTGGGTTTTAGGAGGATATCAGGGGGGTGGGTGTCAGGAGAACATCAGGGGGGTGGGTGTGCAAGAGGGCATCAGGTGGGTGGGTGTCAGGAGGGCATCAGGGGTGGGTGTGCAGGTTGGCATCAGGGGGTGGGTGTGCAGGAGGGCATCAAGGGGGTGGTTATTAGGGGGGCACCAGGGGGTAGGTGTCAGGGCGGCATCAGGGGGTGGGTATTAGGAGGGCAGCAGGGAGTAAGTGTCAGGAGGGCATCAGGAGGTGGGTGTCAGGAGGGCATCAGGGGGATGGGAGCCAGGAGGTCATCAGGGGTGGGTGTGTAGGAGGGCATTGGGGGGTGGGTGTCAGGAGGGAATTGGGAGGTGGGTGTCAGGAGGGCATAGGGGAGGTGTGGGTATGCAGGAGGGCATCAGGGGGGTGTCAGGAGGGCATTGGGGGGTGGGTATGCAGGAGGGCATCAGGGGGTGTCAAGAGGGCATCAGGGGGGTGAGTGTGTGGGAGGGCACAAGGGAGTGGGTGTCAGAAGGGCATCGTGGGGTGGGTGTCAGAAGGGATGAGGATTTTTCTAATTTCATTATTAACACTTGTTATTTATAATTCTCTTTATAAATTATGGTATGTTTGATTTATTAGAGGTGTAGATCAACTTTTTTCACTACTATTGCAATCAATCATTCATAGGTGTTTATATTTAATTTTATTTACAGTATTTATGTATGTGCGCGTCTTTTTTTCTTTTGTTATCATGCAGCAACAAGACCTGCATCTGGGTGGTCAACGTGCACTGTTCTCAGTCTTTTAACACAATCTGCAGATTCTGGCCCCAGTCACTTTATGAGCACATCAAGTTTCTCCTTGGTAGTGAGGTTCAGATCAGCAATGGCAGCTTTGAAGGTTGATCTCCAGGCCCTGTAGCTCCCCGGACAGTCGTCAAACCTTGAGAGGGTAGTGTTAATGAGATTGCGATGCACCATATATCTGGCAAAGTCATTCAAGTCTGGTCTCTCACTCTTCCGTGCCAAATTAACTTGTGGAACTCCTCGGGTGTGAAAGTTCTCTGGTGAAGTAGGGTGAGGTTTGCCAGGATGAAATGATGTTGCAAGAGCGTTTAAATGTGGTGTAGTTCCTAAGGCTTGTGCTGGCTGTGGCTTGAGCTGTGGCCTGTCACTGGAAGTCCCCTTGTTGTCAGCAAGAGGTGATGCAGCTTGCTGCATAGATGCACTTGTGTTGTAGATTTGAAGAGGCTCAGGCATTTAGGGCTGAGAGGTCTCTGTGTTGAGAGTCAGAACAGTGTTGTTAGTAAGATGTACAGGAGAACTCTGTATCATTGCAAACACTATGCTTTAGTACATATTCACTGGTGCGTTCGACTGGGTCTTGCAGTTCCGCTGGGATGGACCAGTCTGAGTTAGCATTTTCTCCCATCGCTTGTTTGAGGACTCTCAGCCTTGCTAAGGTGGCTGCTTCCTCCCTTTCCATTTGCAGAATCTTTAATTGGGAATCTGAGTCTGCTTGTTGAGCTTTCATCTTTGCCTCTGCTTCTGCTTGTTGAGCTTTCATCTTTGTTTCTATTTCTGCTTCCTTTCTGGTAAAGGAGCTTTGCACTTTTTTTTTATTCCGCATCAGCACGCACGGGCCTCTATTATCTTATTGCTTAATATTGAAATTCTGGAGCGAGAGGATCTAGAAGCACGTGTAGTGTGCTTGGTTAAATACAAAGAATTACCGCTCTAAGGTAATGACTTCTCCCAAAACAGCTGTCTCCACAAACCCACAGGGTGCTGGCTCTGTTTGCAACAGGAACTGAAGTAGAAAAGATGTAGCTGGATAGCCACACTCCGAATTATTCAACTTTATTTCAAAAATGTAATTAAAATCATAGCATCTAGGCTGGTAAACAGACTAACTGCACAGCCGCTGACATGTTTCACACCGACGTGTTTGGTGTGAAACATGTCAGCGGCTGTGCAGTTAGTCTGTTTACCAGCCTAGATGCTATGATTTTAATTACATTTTTGAAATAAAGTTGAATAATTCGGAGTGCGGCTATCCAGCTACATCTTTTCTACTTTAGTGTGCTTGGTTGATGTAGATCTGTGAGATATGGTCTCCTGCAGTTGAGCAATGTGGAGTTCTACCTTACACTGGGCTTTTTGCACTAAGAGATCCCTTTGTTGGTTTAGTGCAGTGGTAGGGAACCTTTATGGCTGAGAGAGCCATGTAGCCATGCCACATATTTTAAAATGTAATTCCGTGAGAGCCATACAATATGTTTAAAGCTAAATACAAGTAAATGTGTGCATTTTATGTAAGACCAATGTACAACATGTCTCTGAATTAAGCAATCGGGTGTTCTTTATAAAGGGATAAATCACAGGACAAAGAAATACGTCAAAGTTGCCGAACATGACATGACCTCTGAATTCTTTTTAATAACATTGTTATGCTGTTGCTAACCAATGATGAATAAAGTACTTCTTACCATTAATGCAACGTCTGGTACTGCATGGTTTTGCTGATGGCTTTGTGGTCTGGTTGATACATGGTGAGGTTAAGCTTCATGCATGCATTGAGACTTCTATCCGTTAAACGTGATCGTAATTTCGATTAATTATAACTGCAATGTCATCATCTCCCCCACTGTAATATCCACGTCATCCCCCCTATTGTAATATCCACGTCATCTCACCCACTGTAATATCCACATCTCCCCACATCTCTCCCACTGTAATATGCACATCATCGCCCCCACTGTAATATCCACATCTCCCCACATCTCTCCCACTGTAATATCCACATCATCTCCCCCACTGTAATATCCACATCTCCCCACATCTCTCCCACTGTAATATCCACATCATCTCCCCCACTGTAATATCCACGTCATCTCCCCCACTGTAATATGCACGTCATCTCCCCCACTGTAATATCCATAATCTCCCCCACTGTAATATCCACATCTCCCCCACTGTAATATCCACATCTCCCCCACTGTAATATGCACTTCTCCCCCACTGTAATATGCACTTCTCCCGCACTGTAATATGCACTTCTCCCGCACTGTAATCTGCGCATCTCCCCCACTGTAATATACACTTCTTCCCTATGCCTGACTCTGCTTGCTTACCACTAGGCAGATCCAGGAGCAGATGAGGCGGGTGGTGATGACATCAGCACGTCGCTCACCTAGGCTGCCGCCAGGTGTACTAAGATGGCAGCGGCTCCGGAGCTAGGCCGAAGCCACGGCCTTTCCTATGATCTGCATACCACGCGATCCGTGGATTGAGAGCCAGATGTAGCCATCAAAAGAGCCACATCTGGCTCGCGAGCCATAGGTTCCCGACCCCTGGTTTAGTGCATCAGCCCTGGTCAGTTCTTCTGAGGAGTCCTCCATATTACAGTCCTACAAGAAAGCTGTGTATTTTGCAAACAGCCGCTGTTAGCTTTTGTATGCGGCAGATAAGCGATCTATAGAGTCTCTTAGTTCAGCTGGTTGATCATTAAAATGTGACAAAACTCACATGCAGTGTGAAGTTCTGTCCCATAAGTCTGAAAGATTGCTGGAGAACTCATCTCTAGTGGTTTCATAGTTTTCTCTGAGTTTCTGTGTAGGTTTTATTGTATGTTTGGGTCTTACACTCTGTTCGGCAATATCTGCAGAATTAGCTCCCTGTACATTTGCGGGTTCAGAGGCATGATGAATCTGCATTGGTTCAGCCACAAAAGGATGCTCAGAGTCTTGTCTAGACATTTTTCTAATTTTTTCAACAAATGGTACTGTTTCTTTAAGAAGACAAACAGCAGCTTAGACAGGCTGGGTAACGCGGTTCAATGTAGAGAAACAGTTTCTAACATTCACATGAGGTGCAGTAAACTCGTGTGACCATGTGCTTCACAAGATGCGGATGGCACTGAGCTTGATTGCAGATCAGGCACATACATATGCACAGCAGGCTGTGTGTGGGAATTCTATATATCTTTTGACTATTCTGACTCAGATTTGTTGTGAAGAGATGTATCCCTTGTGAGACCTCTATGCCTTGCCCGTATAAGATATAATCACTGAGCACAATCCTCATCAGATAGCTTGAACTCACCAAATGCCGATTCCATCCATAAAGGTGCTTTTATTCTGAACATCAGGTAACAGCAGATGACAGGATACAAACAGATGAATAGATTGTGGTATTTATGCGGTCAAAAGATAATGTTGTCTGTAGCTTACTATGCAGAATACATGTGCCCTGCTACATGTGGCTTGTTAGCTGCATCCATGACACAGGAAGTACAATCTCAGGAAGAAGGGTGGAGCATTACATACAAAGGAAGTGTGTCATAACATAAGGGGAAAAGAACAGAAGAAACAAGTGCATTACCACAAAGGGTCACTAGATGGCAGCATGTGAACTAATTATAAAACGTCCATAGAAAATGGTTAGGAAAACAGTCTATATAAATTCTATGCCCCGTTGGGGCAGCACAGTGTTTGTGAGCTACCTGTTACCTGTCACCTGTCAGCAGTCAACGGGTTTACGACCCCTGAGCTAAACCATTCCATTGTAACTCTGGCTGTATGTTTAGGATTGTTGTCCTGCTGGAAGGTGAACCTCTGACCCAGTCTCAAGTCTTTTGTAGACTCTAACAGGTTTTCTTCTAAGATTACGCTGTATTTGGCTCCATCCATCTTCCCAACAACTCTGACCATCTTCCTTGTCTCTGCTGAAGAAAAGCATCCCCACAACATGATGCTGCCACCACCATGTTTCATGGTGGGGATGGTGTTCGTTTTCCGCCACATATAGCGTTTTGATTTTAGACCAAAAAGTTCAATTTTGGTCTCATTTGACCAGAGCACCTTCTTCAACATGTTTGCTGTGTCCCCCACGTTGTTTCTCACAAACTGCAAATGGGACTTCTTTTGGCTTTCTTTCAACAATTACTTTCTTCTTGACTCTTTTCCATAAAGGCCAGATTTGTGGAGTGCACGACTAATAGTTGTCCTGTAGACAGATTCTCCCACCTCAGCTGTGGATCTCTGCAGGTCCTCTTGAGTTTCCATGGGCCTCTTGGCTGCTTCTCTGATTAATGCTCTCCTTGCCCGGCCTGTCAGTTTAGGTGGCCGGCCATGTCTTGGTAGGTTTGTAGTTGTGCCATACTCTCTCCATTTTTGGATGATGAATTGGACAGTGCTTAAAGCTTGGGATATTTTTTTATAACCTAACCCTGCTTTAAACTTCTTCACAACTTTATCCCTGACCTGTCTGGTGTGTTCCTTGACCTTCATGATGCTGTTTGTTCACAAAGGTTCTCTAACAAACCTCAGAGGACTTCACAGAACAGCTGTATTTATTTGGTGCCACTAGATTTTAGTTAGGGGTATCAGAGTAAAGGGGACTGAATAAAAATGCACGCCACACTTTTCAGATATTTATTTGTAAAAAAAAAAATTGAAAACCATTTATCATGTTTCTTCCACTTCACAGTTATGTGCCACTTTGTGTTGGTCTATTACATAAAATCGCAATAAAATACATCTATGTTTTTGGCTGTAGCATGAAGAAATGTGAAAAAATTCAAGGGGTATGAACACTTTTTCAAGGCACTGTAGCAGTTTATATTTACTAAAACAATTGCATTCCCATGTTCTGTGTACTGTGGGAGACCAGATATAGTGAATGCAGGGTCCTGGGTTTAGTAGCACTTACAATTTCTGTGTAGGTTACAAAAATAACTATGCCCCCTTTAGCCATGGTGTGTCAAAAGGTTTGACATTGCCGGGAAGGTCATTGATATCTGGAATCAGGGGACCCCAACATTAGTGGCTCCTTCGGAGGTAAGAACTCCCATGAGAGTTGACCTTTTCAGGCAGAATTTGACTAACACATAGAAGCCTTTTCTCATATCTTTTCTGCCCAAGCAATCCAGATGTGTTTATCTTTCACTTACCTTGTTCATGGCAGTTTAGAATTTCACCTCTCTAAAACAAAATACTTTCTGCTTCCTTCACTTCCTGTAGATCATATCTCATGATGCACTGCCTTACTGCATCACCGAATAGGGAGTGTTTTACCACTCTGGACTACACCTCCCTTATTACTACGCCACCATCAGTTATGTACTGTAAAGGCCTGTCTGATTTTATACACATGGAATGGATTGTTCAGGTGAGTCCACATATTATATAGTTTTGGTAAATTTAATGGAAATTGTACAGAGGTTGTACAATCATATTGCATAGTGTATGGCTATCTTTATACAAGTACTGTACATAGGACGGATTGGACGGAAACACTCAGTCCCCTTCACATCTCTGCATAGCAGGAACTCGGATTCATACACACATTCTTTTTAAGCGTTTTAGAGCGTTTCTGCTCGTCACGCATAGCGCAGCCTATTGACTTGAATGGCATAACTGCCAACTGTCCCAAATTTCCTGGGACATTCCCGGGATTTAGACCCTTTTCCTGATTTTATTGTGTCCCGGGAAATCATTTTTTCCAGATTTTTCGCCACCGCCGCTAGAGGTCCGCAGCCGGCAGAGACAATGTCTCTACCGGCTGACATTTTTAAGAAGACCTGAAGAAGAACACGGGTGGCTACAATAGGAATTAAGCTGCGGCACTGCCCCCACCCCCCTGCCCTGCTTCCAGTCCGTCTCTGACCTGTTATGGAAAGAGGCGGGGGTGGGCAGTGCCACAGCTTAATTTCTATTGTAGCCACGCGGCTGGCTCCGCCTCTATTTTGTTCCCCCTCGGGAACGGGGAAACCGTAATGGTGGCGGAGACACCGCTATACCTGATGGGGGCTCCAATGGGACGAGAACTGATGTAGGGGGGCTCCAATGGGGGGAAGCCTGATGTAAGGGTGGGCTACAGTAGGGGGACGCCTGATGTAAGGGGGGCTCCAACAGGGGGAAGCCTTATTAAGGGGGGCTCCAATTTTGGGGACACCTAATGCAAGGGGGGCTCCAATGGGGGGACATCTGATGTAAGGAGGGACTCCTCTGGAGATGCCTGATGAAAGGAGGGACTCCACTTGGGACACCTGATGTAAGGAGGGACTCCGCTGGGAATGCCTGATGTAAGGAGGGACTCTGCTGGGGCAACTGATGTAAGTAGGGACTCTGCTGGGGACACCTGATGTAAGGACAGACTCTGCTGGGGCACCTGATGCAAGGACGGACTCTGCTGGGGGCACCCGATGCAGTGACGGACTCTGCTGGGGGCACCCGATGCAAGGACGGACTCTGCTGAGGGCACCCAATGCAAGGATGGACTCTGCTGGGGGCACCTGATGGCATCTGGTGGCAGGGGACACGCTCAGGGGTCCCACTAACTATGCATTATGGTGAGTTGTATGATTTCATTTTATATTACAATGTAATAATAGAAATAATATGCTTCAATCATCCTGACACCATAACAATCATGGTGCCGGAATGATTAAAGCGCTAACACCATGTGTTTGGAGTATCTTTACCTGCTGATTTGTTAAACTCTGGAATACACCTTTCTATTGTGGTGTAGGATCTGGGCCTGCTGTCCCTCCATCCCTCTTTCCTTCCTTTCTCTCTTTCTCTCTCTCTCTCTCTCTCTCTCTCTCTCTCTCTCTTTCCCCCCTTTCTTTCTTCCTCCATCCCTCATTCATCTCAGCCTCTAAGCACACCCCTTTGAGCCACTCCCATTTAAGCCACTCCCACTATTTCACATAAACCACACCCATTTTTGCCGTATTTTGTGCTAGGACATGCCTAAAAATGCATGCACGCCCCTAATTATAATAACACTCCACCTCCAGCCAATAAAGTGTCCCTATCATTTTTTTTATAATGTTGCCAACTATGGAATGGGCTGCCCTACGCAAGACAAACACACCAATAAAGCTCCAGAACTTTTTTTGATATGAAGCATTAGTATTTTTTACTGCTCTTTTTGATGTGCTTGCAGCGCATTTGTTGCACAGCAGATGCATGCCTGCATCCCGCACTTAGAGTTCCATTTCCATTTAATAGCAATGGAAGTACAATGTCCGTTTGCAGCACGTTTCTAAAACTCACAGCAAAGCATGTGTTTTGTGTGTGATTTGCCATTCATTCAGAAACATGCAAATGTAAATGGAGTCATTGGGGGTTATTTATTAAAGGAAAATCAACTTTGCACTGCAAGGGCACTTGAATGTAAAGTTGCTGTAGATCCGAGGGGGACATGCAAGGAAAATAAAAACAGCATTTTAGCTTGCACATGATTGGATGATAAAATCAGCAGAGCTTCCACTCATTTCAGATCTACCCCTTAGACCTATAGATTATCTGCAGATTTTCTATGGTCAGATGGAAAAAGTGGGAGATTGCTCCATCCACACAGTTTAGCGTACATGGAGAAATCTGTTGCACTTTTTCCATCTAACCATAGAAAATCTGCAGATAATCTATAGGTGTATGGCCAGCTTTAGATTTAAAGTACTGCACTTCCAAGTGTACTTGCAGTACAAAGTGGATTTGCCTTTCGTAAAAAACCCCCATTGTTTTTGTGTAAACACACAAATTTTACTTTCAGGCCCCATTCACACCTAGCATAGTAGGAGCATACATTTTTTGACTCATTTTTCGCGTCATGCATAGGGCAGCCCATTGATTTTAGTGGACTGGCCTACATGCAGCAAATAGGACATTTTGGCATGTTGTGCTTTGCTTGTTTTTTTTTTTTTTACAATGTGTTTTCCTGCATTTTTTTTTCTATTTTTTTCACATGGCAAAATGTGTGTTTGCTTCTGTTTTTGGGGTGCTGTTAACAATTTATGGCATTTATGGTAACAAAAGTGCAACTAGTTAATTTTAGATGTGTATAAAGGTGGCCATACACTATAGAATCTGATTGTACAATCACTGTACATCTCCTTTAAATTTACTAAAACTATCTATCCAATCCCTCTGTATCCAATCAGGCAGGCCCTGGCACTACATAGTTGATGGTAGATCTAAATGAGACTGTACAGTCAGATTGAATAGTGTACTGTGAACTTTACAGACGTCAATAGACATACTTAGGTTTGCCACCTGTCCAGGATTCACCCGGACAGTTCGGGTTTTGAATCGTGTGTCCATGTTTCAGTCCACCTGAAACCCGGACAAATTTTTCAGACCAGGCTGTGGCTCCTCAAGTAATCAAGATAGTTATACACAAATCTTTTGCCGCTGTGGGCAGCTGTTTGAGGGCTGGTTTGGCATCACTGAAGGGTGGGGTGATAATGTCAGCAAGAGCAATTTGGCCACACCCAGTGGCACGCTCTGTGCGCTACATTACTACGCCTCTTGGGGCACCCAAATGTGTCCCAGGTCTTTTATAATCCTATAGTACAGTGGCTATCAACCCTGTCCTCAGGGCCCACTAACAGGCCAGATTTGCAAAATAACTGAAATACATGTCATTTGCTGCTCAGTGATTGCAGTATTCTAGTCTGCATCTCCCCAAGGTAATACATAAAACCTGGCTTGTTAGTGGGCCCTGAGAACAGGGTTGATGAACACTGCTATAGTGTATACTGCACAAAAAAAAAATTGTCCTGTGTCCCGCAAAAGTGTTCGGGTTTGGCTTGAAAAAAAGGTGGCAACCCTAGACATACTTCTGTTTTCAATACTACAGCTCTGCTTCATTTTTATGTGATTACTAAGCTCCAGCACACTCTGCCAAATAAAAAATCTTTGCAACATGAAGGTAAGGTACAAAACAAACAATGGCTGTGTATTCTGTGAGAACAGTGCTGACTGATGATTGATTTGGAACAGCATGTAACTGCAGAGGTGTGTAGGAGCAATCTTCTGGAGGGAGAGGTAATGCCGCGTACACACAATCAAACAATCTGGTGGAAAAGTCTGGCGGACTCGAGTCTGCCGGACAATCCGCCCGTGTGTGGGCTCCAGCGGACTTTTTTTAGCCAAAAGTCCGGCAGACTTAGAAAGTAGTTTTGCACCAAAATTTGCAGTCCGGCAGACAAATTTTGGTGCAAAACTACTTTCTAATAATGCAATACGGCCGTGTGTGTGCTAGTCCGCCAGACTTTCCCGCGCACGGAGAAAAGTTCATTCATTCTGAGCGCGGCTCCAGGTAGCTGGGACTAGCGAAGGAAGCGTTGCTAGCCCCGTCACCTGGTATGGACTTAAAGAGGAAGCCCTGCGCCGAAAAAACGGCGTGGGGGTCCCCCCTAAGTCCATATCAGACCCTTATCCAAGCACGCTACCCGGCCGTTCAGGAAAGGGGGTGGGGACGAGCGTGCACCCCCCCTCCTGAGCCGTAGCCGTGCCAGGCCGCATGCCCTCAACATGGGGGGTGCTTTGGGGAAGGGGGGGCTGCGCGGCCCCCCCACCCCAAAGCACCTTGTCCCCATGTTGATGACAGCTCCCGGGGTCTTCTTCCGTCTTGGGGGGTCTTCTCGCCTTCTTGGGGGGATCTTCTGCTCTTTTGCTAGCTCTTTTACTAGCGGAGGAGCCCAGCTTTCTTCTTCGCTGCCATCTGGGGGTCTTCTTCTGACTTCGGGGGTCTTGTCCCCCTCTTCGGTTCTTCTTGCGGGGCCTCCGCGCCTTCTTCTAGCTCTTTTACAAGCGGTGGCCCGGACTTTTATCGCCGCTGTCGCCGCTGTCTTCACCGTCTTCTGTTCTTCTGTTCTTCTCTTCTTGAGCTGTTGACTCGTCGCTGTCTCTGGCCACGATGACAGGGACGCGGCATGCGGCGACTTATATAGAGACATCGCCGGGTGATGTCCCCGCCCATTATCATGTCACAGTCCGAGCATCCTCTGGGACTGTGACATCATAATGGGCGGGGACATCACCCGGCGATGTCCCTATATAAGTCGCCGCATGCCGCGTCCCTGTCATCGTGGCCAGAGACAGCGACGAGTCAACAGCTCAAGAAGAGAAGAACAGAAAAACAGAAGAACAGAAGGCGGCGAAGACAGTGGCGGCAGCGGCGATAGAAGACTGGGCCACCGCTTGTAAAAGAGCTAGAGGAAGGCGCGGAGGCCCGGCAAGAAGAACCGAAGAGGGGAACATGACCCCCGAAGAGGGAGACAAGACCCCCGAAGTCGGAAGAAGACCCCCGGACGGCAGCGAAGAAGAAAGCCGGGCTCCTCAGCTAATAAAAGACCTAGCAAAAGAGCAGAAGATAGCGGAGGAGTCCGACGAGAAGACCCCCAAGACGGAAGAAGACCCCCGGAGCTGTGCAATAAACTATTTTTCACCCTTGTGTGTTGTTTTATTTACATTTTTTTCAGAGGTGAATGTGTAGGGGTACATTGTTCCCCATACTCATTCACATAGGGTGGGGGGCCAGTATCCGGGGGCCCCCTTATTAAAGGTGGCTCCCGGATTCCGATAAGCCCCCTGCCCATAGACCCCGACAACCAACGGCCAGGGTTGTCGGGAAGAGGCCCTTGTCCTCATCAACATGGGGACAAGGCGCTTTGGGGTGGGGGGGCCACGCGGCCCCCCCTTCCCCAAAGCACCCCCCAAGTTGAGGGCACGCGGCCTGGTACGGCTCAGGAGGGGGGCGCTCGTCCCCACCCCCTTTCCTGACCGGCCGGGTAGCGTGCTCGAATAAGGGTCTGATAGGAACCTAGGGGGGGAACTCCCACGCCGTTTTTTGGCGTAGGGCTTCCCCTTTAAGTCCATACCAGGTGATGGGGCCAGCGCCGCTTCCTTCGCTAGTCCCGGCTACCTGGAGCCACGCTCAAAATGAACAGACTTTCCTTCGTGTGTGTAGGCAGGTCCGTTTATTTCAAAAGTACGGCGTATAGTCCGGCGGACTAGGTCCGCTGGACCTAGTCCGCCAGAAAAGTCCCGTGTGTGGGCAGGTCCGCTCATTCGGACAGTCCGGCGGACTTTACGGCGGTTTGTCCGCCAGACTAAGTCCGCTGGATAGTCTGATCATGTGTACGTGGCATAAGGTGCACAGTGGGGGTTATTTACGAAAGGCAAATCCACTTTGCACTACAAGTGCAAACTACAAGTGCAAAGTGTATTTGAAATTGCATGGAAAGTGCACTTGGAAGTGCAGTCGCTGTAAATCTGAGGGGTCTGAAATGAGGGGAAGCTCTGCTGATTTTATCATCCAATCATGTGTAAGCTAAAATACTGTTTTTTCATTTTCCTTGCATGTCCCCCTCGGATCTACAGTGACTGCACTTCCAAGTGCCCTTTCAGTGCAATTTTAAGTCCACTTTGCACTTCTAATGCAAAGTGGATTTGCCTTTCGTAAGTAACCCCCAGTTAATGTTAACAAGTTCAGCTGCTGTACTACTTCCTTGTAATGGATTTTGCATGCCAAATATCAAATTTCAGGACAGTAATGGAGGAGTTTTCTACAGGAAAATGTAGGCTGAGGTGAGGCTTGTCCTAAAAGACTGGCTCCCTAACAAACTTTTTGGGGTTTTTTTTTGTACATATGACCGATGGCACTTCTTGTGCTCCTTTTTTTTTTTTTACTCTTTTTTGCTTAATAGCCTTGAAAATGCCCAGAATGGATTTTCAAAAACATACTCATATTGACTTATGTGGGGTTCACATTAAAGTAGTTGTAAACCTTAAACATGACACACAAACAAAACATATCCCCCTATAATGTGTGCTTGTCACATTAAAAGCACTAAGTGTATGTAGCACTACCCCCGAAGGAGCTGCTGGTTAGATTTGGGCTTTCCGTTACCTTCTGTTCCACTCGCTTCACGTCTAGGGGTGTCCCGTGGTAGATGGTCCAGTATCTTAAGAGACTGACAACAGATCCACTTGAATGGATTTTATTTGCAAAAACGTAGACAATGAACATTCTCTTAAATTGGATCAGAGGGTTGGAAAGGAAGTTCAGGTACTCTTAATGTCAAAGTCAAAATGTTGAAGAACTTGCTTACTTTGACTGCATCCAGAGAATAGCCATTTGCAACTGGATGTTCACTCAAGTTGGACAGTCCCTCTCTCACGAGGCCCAGCAGTCAACAAGGTGCCTACTCAGGAATAAGTCTCTGCCACAGACGTTGTAGAACATACAAGCTAATGTCTCTGCCACAGACATTGTGGTAGAACACGTAGGGAAACTAAACTTGAAGAACACACGTAGGATACCTGGCTCTATCAGCCAGCTAGGTGATATCCACAAGACCGGATTCTCTTGGGTACTTCGTTTACTTGGATGCAAAAAGTGGCAAAAGTGTTCAAAAACACTGATCTTGGTGTTTTGAATGCTTTCAAGGCCAAATGAGGGGTTTGGGGTCTTATAGATAGATGTTTACATTCCTTTTGACAGCAATAAAAGTGTTCCAAAAAAAAAAATCCACTGCACAGCTTGTAAAGTAGAGCACCTCACAGTCACTTCTCCAATATGTATCAGGATTAAAGTGATACTAAACCCAAAAACTGATTTTTACCTTAATGCAGTGCTTACAGTTTTGATTTACAGTTTCCCTGTGACCCCCCCCCCCCTCCCTGTGTGAAGGGGAAGAGTGGGGAGATGAGGTCAGTGGAAGGAAAATGAAAAATAGTTTTCAATTTTTTTCACAAAAAATATGTGAAAAATATGGCGTGCGTTTGTATTCAGCCACCTTTACTCTGATACCCCTTACTAAAACCAGTGGAGCCAATTGCCTTCAGAAGTCACCTAATTACTAAATAGAGTTCACCTGTGTGTAATTTAATCTCAGTATAAATACAGCTGTTCTTTAGAGCCCTCAGAGGTTTGTTAGAGAACCTTAGTGAACAAAGAGCATCATGAAGGCCAAGGAACACACCTGACAGGTCAGGGATAAAGTTGTGGAGAAGTTTAAAGCAGGGTTAGGTTATAAAAAAATGTCCCAAGATTTGAACATCTCACAAAGCACTGTTCAATCCATAGTCATGCACTCCACAAATCTGGCCTTTATGGAAGAGTGGCAAGAAGAAAGTCATTGTTGAAAGAAAGCCATAAGAAGTCCTGTTTGCAGTTAGCGAGAAGCCATGTGGGTGACACAGCAAAACATGTGGAAGAAGGTGATGTGGTCAGATAAGACCAAAACTGAACTTTTTGGCCTAAAAGCAAAATGCTATGTGTGGTGAAAAACGAACACTGCACATCACCCTGAACACACCATCCCCACCGTGAAACATGGTGGTGGTAGCATCATGTTGCGGGGTTGCTTTTCTTCAGAAAGGACAGGGAAGCTGGTCAGAGTTGATGGGAAGATGGATGGAGCCAAATACAGGGCATTCCTAGAAGAAAACCTGTTAGCCCTTGTACACACGGTCAGACATTCTGACAACCAAATCCGTTGGATTTTGTCCAACGGATTTTGTCCTACGGATTTAGTCCGAAACTGTTGCATACACACGGTCAGACCAAGTTGTCGGAATTTGCAGTTGCCAAGAATGCGGTGACGTAAGCCGTGTACGGCGGGACTAGAAAAGGGAAGTTCAGCACCACGTCCGGCACCCTTTGGGCTCCTTCTGCTGATCTCGTGTTAGTAGAAGTTTGGTGAGAGACGATTCGCGCTTTTCAGATTAGTGATTCAGATCGCTACTGCTCTTCGGTTTGTGCTTGTGTGTGCGTATCTGATAATCAGTGCGTGCAGTCAGTAAGTATTTGTTTCTCATTGTGGACTATATCTTGGTATAGTACGCTTTGAAAGGCATTTCTTATTGTCTGCTTGCTTCTGCTATTCAGGTCGTTCTTTCAGGCCTTGCTGTTTATCAGTGCTTTCTGTTGTCCGTTCTGACGAGCCGACCGTTTTGAAACCATGTTTCGTCGACATACTCGTCATAGAGTTTGTGCTGTGCAGGGGCTTCGTGTTGGGGTTCTTACTTTGACACAAGCCCGGTCCATGAACAGGGAGGGGAGGCGTTTGTGGACCAAGAATTGGTTGCGCCAGCGTTACCAGTTCTCACACATGCCTTTGCTCCGTGAGATCCGTGAGAATAATCCTGATCATTTCAGGAATTATCTCCGGATGACGGACCCTGTTTTTCACAGTCTGCTGGCTTTGCTGACCCCTTATATCAGCAGGCAGGATACCTGCATACGGCAAGCCATCACTCCGGAGCAGAGGCTCATTGCCACGTTGCGCTACTTGGCGGCTGGGAGAAGCCTTTAGGACCTCAAGTTCTCTACAGGCATCTCCCCCCAGGCTCTGGGGATCATTATTCCAGAGACCTGTTCTGCCATCATTCAGGTCCTGCAGAAGGACAATATGAAGGTAATTTTTATCCTTAAACATCACATTCTATGCATTTCATGATTGCCAATGTCTTGGATTTCTTTCTTTATTCCCTAATTACCATCATTGCAATATGCTCTAAAGCCGCGTACACACGTAGCCGTCTGTCCGACGTACTTAGTCTGGCGGACTTCCCGCCAGACTGTCCGTCGGACTTTCTGAACGGGCTGCTTGCCCACACACGGCACTTTTTGAGCGGACTAATACGGCGTACTAAGTCCGCCGTACTATCCGCCCTACTTTTGAAATGAACGGACTCGCCCACACACGCAGAGGAAAGGCCGCTCATTTCGAGCGCGTCTCCAGGTAGGCGGGGCCCGCGAAGGATACGTCGCTGGCCCTGCCGCCTGGTATGGACTTAAAGGGGAACCCCAACGCCTAAAAAAATCGGCGTGGGGGTCCCCCCAAAGTCCACAACAGACCCTTGTCCGAGCACACTACCCGGCCGGCCAGGAAAGGAGGGGCGAGCGAGCGCCCCCCCCCCTCCTGAGCCGTACCAGGCCACGTGCCCTCAACATGGGGGGTGCCTTGGGGAAGGGGGGGGCCGCGCGGCCCCCCCCACCCAAAAGCACCTTGTCCCCATGTTGATGAGGACAAGGGCCTCTTCCCGACAACCCTGGCCGTTGGTTGTCGGGGTCTGCGGGCGGGGGGCTTATCGGAATCCGGGAGCCCCCTTTAATAAGGGGGCCCTCGGATACCAGCCCCCCACCCTATGTGAATGAGTATGGGGTACAATGTAAAATTAAAGGGGGTTCCCGGATTCTGATAAGCCCCCCACCCGCAGACCCCGACAACCAACGGCCAGGGTTGTCGGGAAGAGGCCCTTGTCCTCATCAACATGGGGACAAGGTGCTTTGGGGTGGGGGGGCCACGCGCCCCCCCCTTCCCCAAGGCACCCCCCATGTTGAGGGCACGCGGCCTGGTACGGCTCAGGAGGGGGGGGGGGGCGCTCGCTCGCCCCTCCTTTCCTGGCCGGCCGGGTAGCGTGCTCGGACAAGGGTCTGTTGTGGACTTTGGGGGAACCCCCACGCCGATTTTTTTCGGCGTTGGGATTCCCCTTTAAGTCCATACCAGGCGGCGGGGCCAGCGACGTATCCTTCGCGGGCCCCGCCTACCTGGAGACCCGCTCGAAATGAGCAGACTTTTCTCCGGGCGGGAAAAGTCCGCTCATTTCAAAAGTACGGTGGACTGGCATACACACGGCCGGATTGTCCACCGAAATGCGAGTCCGGCGGGAAGATTGGAGTGTAAAACTATATTCTAAGTCCGCCGTACTTTCGGGTCAAAAAAGTATGCCGGAGGCTACACACGGGGGGATTGTCCGGCGGACTTGAGTTTGCTGGACTTTTCCACCCGCTTGTTTGATCGTGTGTACGCGGCATTATTCATATGCTCTGCCCCTTTGTCCTCAGGCATATTTGCCTCACTAACTTCCCCACCATGCTCTTCTTGGCCCATAAAACTATAGTCTAGTCACTTACCAATGTCTTTTGTCAGCTCCATAGTATTGCTTTCCCCTAAACACCCCCTATAATGTCTACAAATGTGATGTGTGTGCTTCAATTCATGCAGAGTGACATCTTTTGAATTTTTGGGGTTGTGCCAAACTCATTAGCAACCCCCCTCCCCCCAACTGCTATCTCAGCTGATAGCAATCCTCTATCTGCTGACTTTACCAAACCCAATACACACTATATCTACCTTTTTGATGATCACATTTATGAATTCAGCATGTAGTGCAAGGGCCTGCCTCAATACTTTCAAATGCTAGTTTTATTTTGTTTTTTAACATATTAATTATCTGGATATGTAATAGCAGAATGTCAAAATGTGCTTCCATTTTGTTTTCTTTTTGGGATTATGGCACTTCTTACCTGTCCGGTGGGCTGCCAATAGTGTAAGTAAGGAGGGGCTTCCCAAAGTATCACACATTATTTAGGCATTCAGCTCTCAATCAAGTGGAGAGGGTTACCTGTCCAAAACATCCCCCCTCATTTTTTAGCAAGGGCCGATCAGATGGGGGGGGGGGGGATGGGGGGGGGGGGTGATGAATCTCATAAGGGGACCTTATACTTTAGGCTTTAAATACTCAGTTCCCAAAATGTTATAATAATTTTGACCAAAAATGTTGGTGTCTAATCTGCTTGCAATGTTGATTTGTCAAATTAAAAATTTTTGGTCTTGTTTCACTACACAGTGTCCTTCAACGCCACAGGAATGGCAGACTGTGGCCTCCCACTTTGCCAGTCGTTGGGACTTTCCCAATTGTGGAGGAGCAATAGATGAGAAGCACGTCCGCATTGTCCCACCACCCAACTCGGGGTCGTAGTAGTTTAACTACAAGGGGTTTAATAGTATCTTCAAGTTGGGCCTTTTTCAACAACAGTGCAAACCCAAGTTCAGAGCAAGATGAGGGGACAGTTTCTTCTTCAGATAATCTTATTATGTTGTGGGTCTGCTACACACACACCTTGTTTTTGTAACTAATGTATGTAGTGCATTACTGACCAAAATTGTGCTAATTTTCAGCACCATGGCAGGAAAATGGCATGATTGTCCAAATTTACACCTCACTGTGGGTGTTTTTTACTAAAGGCACATCTACTATGCACTACAAGTGCACTGCAAAAGTACACCTGAAACTGCACTTGGAGTGCAAAGTGGAGTTTCCTTTAGTAAATCACACTCCTTCTCAGCACAAACTAAAATTGTACTACAAATACATTTTTGGTGCAATGAAAAAGGAAGCCACACATTGTTGATAATTCAACTTTTTAATCCAAGCACATTCACATGTGCGTTTAGAAAAGGTTTTTACAACAAACCAAGAAATTGTGTGTATCAAAAACAGAGTTTAATCAAAATTTGGTTTACTTGGTGTTTTTGTGTAAACAGGCATGTATCAAACCGTAAAATACAGAACACAGGAACTTACAAAATTCAACTTTGAAAAGTGAAGACAATATCAGACATGAGTATGTATAAACTGGGCTGATATTGCCTTCATCACATGGGGTGTGACCCCTGAAAAATACAAATTTGGAAGATGCACACAGTGTATCAACATGTGCTATCTCCCATCATGGGGGATCAATGTACATGCTTTGGGGCTGCAACCCCTTCATCTCAGTCACATTGATCCCCCATGATGGGAGATAGTACATGTTTACACACTCTGTGCATCTTCCAAATTTGTAATTTCGATAAATACAAAAGTTGTGTTTTAAAATATCAAAAATAAAACCCTATCTAGTTTTTTCTGTTTCACACTCTCCCCAAAACATCAATGATGTTCTTCATTTTATTTTTAACATCATTCATGTTTTGCTGTATATTTTCCAAATCCCGATTGCACCCCATTATCTCCCCAATCAGGATCTGGGCACTTTCACTGGTAAAACGGGAATCTTCTTCCACATCACCTACAAAATAAAGCAAAAAAACACACCATGTAATAAAAATATGGTGACATACATTGATGAGCTTAGTGCGCACCTGCGTTCTCTCCGCCATCTGCTCTCTCCACTGCGCCGGAAGCGAACGGGGCGGGGAATAGTCTAGAAAGAACGTCAGGGGCGAGCGGAGTTTCACGCATGCGCACTGTATATAAAACGCAACACGCGTATATCGTCCGTACGATCTGGGAAGAGAGTGAGGCATGGACACGACGATCGTGCAAACGAAGGTAAAATTTTTAACTTGGTGCATCACTAGACTAGACTGCTTCTATCTAGGCCGATGTTGGGACAAGATTAGGAGGGTTTTTAATGGCATTATTAGTATTTGAGGGGTTGTCTTGTGTTGTGTCTTGCAGACAATATGGATCTATTCCAAAACCCAAATTTTATGGGGCTATTCATCCAAATGTACAAGGAGATGCCCTGCCTGTGGCAGTTCCACAATGAGTTTTACGACGACATAAGAAAGAGGAACGCAGCGCTGGAGAAACTTCTTTCTTTGGTGCGGATCATGGTCCCCACGGCAGACATGGCCTATCTTAATATGAAAATTGTGGCTATGAAGCTTACATATCTCAGGGAGAGAAAGAAGCACCTGAAGTCCTTGAGAGCAGGAGATCCAGATGCCGTTTATTACCCCAGGATGGTTTAATTTGAGGGGCTGCATTTTCTGGTAGACCAGGGGGTACCCAGGCCACCACTCAGGCCACCACTCTCCAGTCTTCCTTCAAGGCATCCTTCACCTCCAGCTGAGGCTTCCAACGTCCAACCTGGGCCTTCCAGGCAGCAACATGTGGTGGGGCCCAGCTTGAGACAGGTATTGCATTGTTAAACATATTTCTTGTGTTACATTTAATGATGTTAACTAGATGTTCTTATTGATCAGTAAGTTGTGATTTAACAAAGTGGTTTACATATCAAGAGACAGTAGTGACCAAAAATGATTGAGATGGGAAAGAAAAATGCTGGGCTCAGAATGATAGTCTGTTCTATTTGGGAACATTCAATTTGCAAAAGTCAGGAGCACAAAATGGTGTGATTGATGAGCAAAAAACTAAAACTATGTCCCCTTTTCATACACAGGAAGACCTCAGTCGGGGGGAGGCTGTGGCAAGTGGCAGCCAGGAGGTCGACCATTGCCCTCCTTCTCCTCCTCCTGCCCCAACTACAGGAGCCCAACCACAGCCTCGAAGGATGCCTGGTGGGAAGTGCCGAAGGAAGACGAGAGAGTGATGGCCTGGGTTCAGTCTGGTCTGCCAGAAGATGCAGCCTCTTGAAGAACCACCTCCTGGGGACATAAATGGCATCTGAATTTCCTGTTCTCTAGGACTTCTGGACCAGACTTCTCTCCCTGAGATATGTACTCCTCAGGCCACCAATTTTTATTATTCTAATTTGTTCATGTCTGCCCTGGGGGCCAAAGGCTGCACCAAAGTAACAAGTTTCTCCAGCGCTGCGTTCCTCTTTTTATTTTATTGCGACCAAAATAAAGGTTTTTTTTGTTTGATGAAATACTTGTGTATGTGTTTTCCTTCCAAAAGGCCAGTTTATTTGTGAGCAGGCAGGTACATTTCAAAAATACAAAGTGAAATGAATAACAAGGGGTACCAACACTAAACAAACTCCTGTAGATTAAAAACAAAAAACCAAAGATAAAAAATACAATAATGTTGTTGTGGTAAGTTTACACACAAAAAACACCCCCAAAAAAGGAGAAATTAGCAAACTGTCTTTAAAGGAGATTTTTAGGAAATAGAAAAAAAGCATCCAAAAAAGAATAAACAAAATCTAAAATTGTGTAGATGTGACGCAAACAAAAATTGTATTGCCGAAATGGTTAAAAAAGAGTCATGAAATACGTTCGGGAAAAGTGTGTGTGACTATGAGCATCAAAAGAAGTTCCTTCCTGCAGCATTGTAAAGAACAAGAGAATACGCTTCATGAAAGAATTTTTAACATTGCAGCGTGACGAATGTGCTATATCGCTTACGAGCAGTAGTTTTACCTGAACGAGCGCTTCCGTGTCGGAATTTGAATGTGAGCATGCGTGGCACTTTGTCCGTCGGAGTAGGCTACACATGATCGGAGTATGTCCGATCAGACCAGTTTATCGGAAAATATTTCTAGCAAGTTGGAAAATTTGGTCCGACGGATATTCCGACGGAAACAGTCCGATGCATACCACACACAGTCGGAATATCCGACAAAACGGTCCGATAGGACACATTCCGACGGATTCTCCGACCGTGTGTACAAGGGCTAAGGCCGCGTACACACGGGCGGACTGTTCGCCCAACTTTGTCCGTCCAACAGTTTCGGCAAACAGTCCGCTCAAAATTAGCATGGACGGACATGGCCACACACGACGAACGAACAGTTTGCTGAAACCGTGCGCGATGACGTGAACGGCACGTACGACGGGACGAAAAATACGACGTCCTATACACTGCATTATAGCTTTCGGCGTGAAAATCCTTTCTGAGCATGCGCGCAACTTTGTTTGACGAACAAGCCTACACATGAGCGGACTGTTCGCTGAAACAAGGTTTCAGCGGACAGTTTTTCGGAAATTCCGAAAAACCTTGTCCGTCCAACTGTCCGCTGAAACTGTCCGCTGAAAGCCCACACACGAGCGGACTGTCCGCCCAAACACTGTTCAGCGGACAAAGTTGGGCGAACAGTCCGCCCGTGTGTACGCGGCCTTAGAGTCTGCAAAAGACTTGAGACTGGGGTAGAGGTTCACCTTTCAGCAGGACAAGGACCCTAAACATGCAGCCAGAGCTACAATGGAATGGGTTAGATCATGTGTTAGAATGGCCCAGTCAAAGTACAGACCTAAATGCAATTAAGAATCTGTGGCAAAACTTGAAAATTGCTGTTCACAGACGCTTTCCATCCAATATGACAGAGCTTTAGCTATTTTGCAAAGAAGAATGGGCAAAAATGTCACTCTCTAGATGTGCAAAGCTGGTAGAGACATCCCCAAAAAGACTTGCAGCTGTAATTGCAGTAAAAGGTGGTTCTACAAAATATTGACTCAGGGGGGCTGAATACAAATGCACGCCACACTTTTCACATATTTATTTGTAAATAAATTTGAAAAACATTTATACATTTTTTTTCCACTTCACAATTATGTGCCACTTTGTATTGGTCTATCACATGAAATCCCAATGAAATACATTTACGATTTTGGTTGTAACATGACAAAATGTGCACATTTTCAAGGTGTATGAATACTTTTTCAAGGCATTGTAGGGGAAGATATTAACTTCTTTATTAAGACGCTTGTAATATTTTTTGTTATTTGGTTTTTCTACTAGATCTTCTTATTCTTGAAAAGTTACCAAATGCAGAAACCCACCTAGCTTTGAGAGATGCAATCCTTTGAATAATGCTGGACTTGTGATAATATCAGGGATGATGACTTAGGGCTCCTTCACACAGACGTGTCCATGTACGAAGCCCGCTCTGCACAGCGGGGGATCGTTCCGTCAATCCCCGCTGACCAGGAAGATGACAGGCCTGTCTCTGCACTCTGTGCAGTGATGGACCTGTCAGAGCATCACTCTCCTCTATGGGGGATCGAATGAAGACGGACCGTAGAGTTCGTCGTCACCCGATCGATTCCGCAGATGGATGGAAAAATAGATTTTTCCTCCGTCACACTTTTTTGGATCGGAGCGGGTTAGATGTCAGCAGACATGTCACCGCTGACATCGGTCCCTCCATAGACCTCTATGGAGTGTCCATTACGGTTCGCCTAAAAAACTGAGGAAGACCTGAATGGATCGTCTGTGTGAAAGGGGCCTTAAAGGGCAAAATGTGTCCACAGAAAGTGACACTTTGAGGACAATTTGTGTAATCTTGCAGGGGAATCATAAATTATTCTGTCTACTTTTGGTTATGATATATTGTGGTGAATTAGGTTTTGTTAGTAGGATCAATATTTTTTGTTTGCAACAAAAGCAATCACAGTGTGCGCATTTAGGCCCCTTTCACACAGACGATCCGCTCGGGTCCGCCTGTCAGTTTTTTAAACGGACCTGAACGGACACTCCATAGAGGTCTATGGAGGGACGGATGTCAGCGGTGACATGTCTGCTGACATCCGACCCGCTCCGATCTGAAAATGTGTGATGGAGGAAAAACCTTTATTCAAACTAGTGGATCCCAACATCGACACAGATCAGATGTTTCCCAATTCCCATCATGCTGTCATTTTTGTAGTCTCCTTTTCAAAAGGCATATTTCTAAAAGCAGGTTGTGTGTTAACCCGTGTGAGCAGACATGAGGTCCTTTAATTTTTCACTATCCAGGAATACCAAAAGCTGAGCAACATTGATCTAATGTAGTGCAATTGTCTTAAATAGTTAAAAAAAATAAAAAATTTCGGTAGGCAATTTAGCGTATTTTAATGTTTTTTTCTGTTTCAGGTCTACTGTATATCCTGTTACAAGTAGACATAGAGCTGGGGATAGCCTTACCTGAGTAGATGTAAAAGTTAACATATTCTTACCTACTGTTAATGTCTGGGAATGTGAGAAACAAGAATGGCATTACTCAGTTTCTCAATTTTGACCTGGGAATTGCATGAGCAGTTAACCTTCAGTTCTGGGCTTGATAGGTAGCCTAGTTAAAGCCTTAGCTCTAGGCCGCATTAGAAACCCCTAGCTATGGCTCTAGTGTGACAATAAACATTATGTTCCTGCTCCAAAACTAGCTTTGAAGCAGTTCTACTCGGCAGCATTTCCCAAGTATCTGCTCCACAGCTGCTACGAGTGCAAGAAAATGAACATGACCTTTTCATGATGCTTTTAGATGAGAAAAATATGCATTTTCAAATGTATTTTATGTGAAAAAGATTATACAATAATAAATTAAGCTGATAAAACTTTGCCAACGTAATATTTTCCCATTTTCAGGCATGGCACACATGAAAATCTATTAATAGGAATAGAAAAGTGGTTCATTTAATCTTACTAACTATGAAGACTGTCAGCTGAAGTCACTCAGCTTGGTCCAGGCTATGGAGTAATTCCAACTTTAATGTTGGGATCCACCCAGATACCTGGACCTGCAGCTGGTTCAGACTCTCAGTGAGCTGCTGAACCAGCTGCTCCTGCCACCCTCTACAGCCCAGAGATCCAGTGAGCACTGGAGGGGCAGAGTAGAGAGCTGCTGAAGTCACCAGCTCTCTGCTCACTGAAGACCGAGAACCAAGTGATCAATGGTCTTTGATCACTCAACTCTCGGTCTAAGCCCTTGTACACACGGTCGGAGATTCCGACGGAATGTGTCCGATCTGACCATTTTGTCAGATATTCCGACTGTGTGTGGTCTGCATCTGACTGTTTCCGTCGGAGTATTCGACGGACCAACGTTTCCAACTTGCCGGTAAAATTTTTCGACAAAATGCTCCGATCGGACATACTCCGATCATGTGTAGAGAATTCCGATCGGACAAAGTGCCACGCATGCTCAGATCAAATTCCTACACCAAAGCTATTGGCTACTAGCGTGAACGTAATGTAATCACATCGGATTTTCCGACAACTTTGTCCGACTGTGTGTATGCAACAGTTTCGGACAAAATCCGACGGATTTGGTTGTCAGAACCTCCGACTGTGTGTACAAGGGCTTAGAGGTGTGGGGGGAAAAATGCAACATTGCACTGATGCTGCGCCCACCTAGATGAGCATGATTTTTTATTTTTTAAATCCCCATACTTCTTTTTTAATTGAACAAACTGAAGTTAGAAGTAGACTGGTTACTATGCACAGCTGCACAAAATTCTCCCAAAAGTCAGACGGACCTAGAAATAAAACAAGTTTCAAATCTATCCGACGTACTCAAGTCCGACGGACTAAAAATCTGGCTATTGAACTTCCTTGTTTAGTCCCGTTTACGTCATCACGTTCAAAACGTATGGACTTTCGAACGGACTTTGTCCGGTTGTGTGCGGCCAAGTCCGTTTCGTTCAGAAAGTCCGTCGAGAAGACCGTCGGACCTAGTCTGTCAAAAAGTCTGGTTGTGTGTATGCGGCATTAAGGTTTGACCTTATATTATATGGTTTTGGTCAATCGGAAGACAAAAATCTGCAGAAAATCTAATAGTGTGTATGGGGTCTTTGAGTGAGTCTGGTTACATCGGCTTGTGGCCACACTTCATATAAAATTTTACATAAAATTTAAGATATGGGGCTACTTTTTTATGTGGTGGACTGATTATTTGTTCTCCCCAAATGCCCTTAAACCTGTCCCCTATACATTGTCAAATTACAAAAAGGAAAATCTTCAATTATACACAAGCACTGAGAATAATTTTCTGAGGCCCCATTCACACCTCAGTATTTTGGTGCTTGAAGCGCCAAAACACTGGAGGAGAAAAAAATCTGTTATTCTCTATGGAAATGGTTTACATCTCCACTCCAAGTTGCCTGAAGCTCAAAAAAGTTCTGAAGCTTTTTTTGTAGCTCAAATCGGGCAGATTTGATTGTTTTTGGTACACTTTTATTCCCATAGAAATGAATACAAACGCGATTTGTAAGGGTTAAGGTTAGGGGGGTTAATCATTTATTTACTATTACCTAGTATTGAATTTATCTACTTATGATTCTTTTTATTTATTTGTGTATTTATTTTACATGTATTTATTCATTTATTAATGTATTATTATTATTATTAGTAGTAGTAGTAGTATTAACACCCTAACCCTAACAAAAAATAAATAAACAAACAAATAAATAAAAAATAACCCTATGTTAGGAATCTAGTTCAGTTAATACTAATTCTCATACAGCGAATGCAAATTCTTCTGCAGCTAATGCTAATTATTCTGCAGCTAATGCTCATTCCATACAGGCAATGCTTGTGCATGTGTACAAGAACACACAAGCTCAAGTTCATATCCAGTGTGCACTGACATGTAGGCACCTCCTGACCACCCTGTTGTCTTACCATGTATTACCCCGGCTCACCTTGACTACCATGTCCCTTACTGTGGCAGTCACCTTCTATCAAGATACTGGCACCCGTCCTTCTTTGATCTTTGTACCTCTGTTACCACATTCAGGGGTGCTTGGACCAGAGCCACAGGGGAAGCCCTCTCGTCAACTTGGCCTAGGTACGTGACACCTTAACTCCTAATCCTAACCTAACCTTAACTCTAACCCCTTGCCCTAATGAAAAAATAATAATAATATATGAATATTAATATTTAAAAAAGAAATAAAAGCTAAGGGAAAAGCTAAAAAAGCTGAAATAGCTAGCAACAAATGATGAAGCGGATGATAGTTTTCTCTATTGGCTAAAAAAGCGGGCAAAGCTCAAAAACGCATGCAAGTCACGCATATAAACATGCCAAAATAGCACATAAAATGTATGTAAAAAACACCAGAAAATGCTCAAAGACGCTACGGTGTGAATGCAGCCTAAAGGAGTTGAGAACTTTTACTTAACACATTGAGTGAATATTCACTTAACCACTTCCCACCCAGCCTATAGCAAAATGACAGCCAGGCGGTGGTTCAGTTATCCTGACTGGGCATCATATGACACCCTTCAGGATAGCAGCCGCCACGCGCCCGTGGGGGCGCACATCACGGTGATCGGTGGTGCAGTGTGTCAGTCTGACACACCGCTACACCAACGGAGGCTCTTTACCACGTGATCAGCCATGTCCAATCACGGCTGATCACAATGTAAACAGGAAAAGCCATTAAGCATCTGACAGATACGAGTAGAGGAGAGCTGATTGACGGCTCTCCTGATGGGGGGGGTCTCCACTGATTATCAGCGCAGACCCCCCTCGGATGCCCACACTGGACCACCAGGGAAGCCGTCAGGACCACCAGGGAAGGGGACAACATGTGGACGGCCAGGTATGTACCCCATGGCCATCCACATGTCAAATTAATGCCCAATCTGTGCCAATCAGTGCCCATAAATGGGCAATGACTGGCACCATTATGTAACACATTACAACAGTGATGCCTAGCAATGCCACCCATCAGTGTCATCAGTGCCACCCATCAGTGTCCATCAGTGACACCTATCAGTGCCCATCAGTGCCCATCCATGCCACCTATCAGTGACACCCATAAGTACCCATCAGTGCCACCCATAAGTACCCATCAGTGCTACCTATGAGTGCCTATCAGTGCAACCTATGAGTGTCCATCAGTGCCACATACCAGTGCCACCTATCACTGCCCATCAGTGCCACCTATTAGTGCCCATCAGTGCTGCCTATCAGTGCCCATCATCAATGCCCGTCAGTGCCACCTCATCGGTGCCCATCAGCGCTGCCTTATCAGTGCAGCCATATCAGTGCCCATCATTGAAGAAGAAAACTTACTTATTTACAACAAAAATGTAACAGAAACAAAGAAAAACTTTTTTTTAAAAAAAATTTCGGTCTTTTTATATTCGTTGCGCAAAAACTAAAAATTGCAGAGGTGATCAAATACGACCAAAATAAAGCTCTATTTGTGAGAACAAAATGATAAAATTGTTTGGGTACAGCGTTGTATGACCGCACAATTGTCACAGCGCTGAAAACTGAAGATTGGCCTGGGCAGGAAGGTTTCTGAGTGCCCGGTATTGAAGTGGTGAAATTATCAAACCATGTGAAAAGCAAATTGCTGTTCCCTTTGAATACCCAGTTATGTGCAGATACAGTGAAATAAGTAAACATGGATTTGCTTTTCATGTTATTGTATAATTTAAATGAATATTCATTGTATTTATTGAGCTCAAATTCCTAACTCCTTTTGTAAATCTGTCTCATTGTGCTTTGCATATCAGGTAACAGGTTTAGGATTTTCCACACGGCTATTCTCTTGTTACTGGATAAAACGGATGTTATAATAAGCAATATACCAGTTCAGTCCAAGGATAACCATGAATAGCTCCTTGAATTTCATTTAGAACATGGGCGCAGTTAAAGTGTTACTAAACCCAGGACTCTGCATTCACTATATCTGGTCTCCCACAGTACAAAGAACATGCAAATGCAATTATTTTAATAAATATAAACCTAAACGCTAAATACCTTTTCTCCTCAGCAGTATATAGCAGTCTTGTGACTTCTTTCAGTGTCTGGTTAAAGCTTGTAGGAGGATTTTTCATTCTCCTTTGACTGTCCTATGAGGCTGCAGGACCCCTGACCCTCTCTCTGTACAGTGCTGATTGGCCCTGTGCTGATCACATGCACACTCCCAAGAAAAAAACTCTCTAGCAATACACACCAAACTGAGCATGTGCAGCTTGCCCCCAAGGCTCTGTTCTAGCAGGAGATGGATTGGGGTCAGTGGAAAGAGAGGAGGATCAGATAAGACAGGATCAAACAGCCTTTTTACACAATGCAGAGGATTAACCCCTTAGGTTCCACAGTGAGTATAACACATGCTTTACTGCATATACAGACTGATTTTACTGTTGTGGGTTTAGTAACACTTTAACTGGCAAAACAGCATAATATCACAATGTATCCTACATTGGAGTAAATTAACTTGCTGCTTATTGTACCCTTTGCGTGGTTACAGCTTTTGCAACCCAATACAAGACCCAAAATAAAAATTACATGGTACCTTGTTTTTCCTCTTTTCAAGAATGGTAAATATGAGTTTTGTTATTTCACTTAGCTTAGGTTTATACTAGTGCATAATCATGCGCATAGACCATAATCATGCGCTTGGGCTAAGTGCAGCACAAAGAAAACTCTCAGAGGCCAATGTGGCTGAGAGTGGTATAGTAAGAAAGCCCCAACAATGTACAATCAGGGCCGGTTGGTAGGTACAACCGACCAGAGCCACTTACAAACAGTAGCAGGGGATCGTACTCAGAATCGTACTCAAAATAATGACGAGAACTTCTGCAGCAAGGAGCGGGAATATGGCCTAGCTGATCCACACCTAAATGGGAAGCTTCCTTAGTGGAGATAGCGTAGTCCCTGGACTTTCCCTACTCCTCAGGAACCTTTCCCTGTTGATATGCACTGTCCCTACCAGACGAAGAATCTGTTCTTACACTAGCCACTCACACAAAGCCCACCAAATCTGGGAGCCAGTTTTTAATAGACATTGCCCTACCTCAAAATGGCCACCGAGGTTATGTGGCATGCCAGCATCCAATCAGACAGCTGCCAACCTGGTGACCACAGGAAATCATAGAGGAACCAAGTTCTTGACCCTTCTGTATTGCCACTTTGGTCGGGTGCCACCTACAGTGGGAAGTACAAACTGCACCTGCCTATGTGCTTTTTTCAGTGCATTTTTATAGCACATTTTTTAATGTGTTTTTGATGCGTATTCATGCATCATGCTTTTATTTTTTACTGTAGGAGGAAACTGGTTGTTAAGCACAAAACCCTACCAAAAGTATATGCAAATGCAAGTGTTTACATGCTCTTTTTATGCGCATAATTGACGTTTATGGAGACAAAATCACACTATACTGCACCAAAAGAAGCACCTGCACCTTTTCAAAAATCACACTGCACCATGTTGCATTGCTGTGAAATGGAACCATAAAGAATAATGTGGTTTCCATTGTCATGCAATGCAGCGGGCAGTGTGAATGGGACCATAATAGTAAGTTATAATGGTTATAATGGCTATTGTGGCATTGTATTTTTTGTGTATTTTTATTATAGTACTATTTGTAAAAATGTTACTTTGCAGGAGCTCCTACCTCCAATGTGGATTTTGACAAGACCGTTGTTTAACAGCATCTCCCTTACACACTAGTTAAGGATAAATGAGAACAGTTGAATGATGGCTTGTCTGCTGTCCAATCTTCCTTAAATGAACCCTGCACCAATAAGTATCTCCATCTCCACTATGTATTCTGCTAAAGATCTTCAAGGTTTTTTTTTTGGAGATAGTAGCACCACTAATGGCAGCAGAAAATGACTACATACTGCCTCAAGGACAATCAGTTAACAGCTACTAAATTGGTCTTAAAGTGCTATGTAGCACAACTGAAACTGAATTTTGGTTTCCAAATATATTGGTCACAATCCAGACTATTTACACTTGAACTGCCAAACAGATCCAATTAAACAAACAAGAAAAAAAGAGACAGCATGCTAACTTTAACATATACTCTATCCAAAATATGAACAGCTTACTTGTCACAGTCTAGTCAATGTGAAATCAAATGTGAAAATTCCTGTACTCCTTTTTACCAATAAAGTACTTCAACAGTTGTCTATAGTTATATTATATACAAAAATTTACAGCTCAGCACTCACATATCTAAAAAAAATTTAATAAAAATTCTAACTATGTATAATATTATGCTTAAAAAAACATCAATAAACACCAAAAGTGATAAAAAAAAGCATATTTATAAATATTTATCAAAATGTCCATAAGCAATTCTTATCACTTTTGCGTGATTATGAAAATTTTCAAAACCCAACAAAGTGTCCACCACCAGAGCTTGAATTTAAGCTCATCAGAGTTGTATGACCCAACAGTATTTCAGATCATATGTGTTTTTTTGGGAAACAGTAATCCCTAAATGGTTCTGCTCCACCTCCAGGTTCAGTTTTTGTGGTGGAGCCACAAAGGTCCTTGAAATAGGCCCACCAGGTAAACGGAGTAGACAATGTATTTTTATTGCAGTTTATATATTGTGGATGGAGATTGGTTTATTATACATGCAGAGGTCTTGAGGTTTGAGTTATGTGTGGAGCTTCAGTGCACACTAATACCACATCAGTGACACAGAAGGTTAAATAGAAAAGGAGCTGTGCCCTCCAATGATGTAAATGTGACGCGCCCGCATTGGAAGGTGTGGCACTTACTGGAGGAGATATCTCTGAGAGTAACATTGGAAGAATTCCCTAGAGCCGGCTGAAGGTGCTACAGAGTTGGATTACACCAGGAGGGTGAGAGCTGCTCAGAGCAACATAGTCAAATTTATTATACAGCAGCTCAATAGTTGCATCTAACAAGGCCTGTCATAGCTTGCAGGCTGTTGCACCATCACATGTTAGGGCATTTGTCAATGGCTTTGAATTTTGGTTTGTTTATTAGGGAATTATGTGATGTGTTAATGCAAATGGAGGCTAGAGGTGGAACAAAATCATTTAAGGATTACTATCCCCAAAAATGCATATATAACCTGAAATACAAGTAGGGGCAATCAATATATGTAGTGTCACTTCTAATGAACGCAATGCTAATCAAAGAGAGAAAGCTGCTGCAGGCACCTGATAGCTTACCGACAGCTAATAGCGTGCATAAATTATATAATGAATGGTAGTGCAGACACAGAAAAGCCCTCACACCTCTCAGCCAGGACAAGAAGTCTCCATCGTCCATCGGGGACATGGAGGAGAGACAGAGAAGAGCCTCACACAGGTCAAAGAAGAATAAGCTTCATGTTTACAGTCTGAACTTTGCAGGCATAGGACCCCTCACAAGATGGAATGACACTTTAAGGGGAACTTTCGAGGACACATGACTAGGAGGAAGAGAAGCCAAGAATTGGAACAGATTTCTCCCTTTGTGTACTGTGTACAGTCACCGTGCTGGGAAGAGTCACAAGTCGGAACAGAAGAGGAACCCAACCATAGAAGAGTCATCAGAGGAGCTCCATATCAAACTCCATAACAGGACAGCAACAGCCATTCTTTTCCACATTTTGCATACCCTGGGTGAGGCTAAAAACTGATACAGAGGAGCACTATAGAGGAGATCCTACCCACCAAAGAGACCCAGAAGTCGGGGAGAACAACTAGAGGACCCTTAGTGGAAAGAGGGGATAGGAGGACCACCACATTGGAAAAAATCCATAGTCCAGAGCGCACAGCGGTGTCACAGCAGCATGTAAGAGAAGACACAGAAGTGTTTATGTCACACTGAGGGTGACGGGATATATACATTATAATCAGAGATGGTTTCTAAGACACATGGACTGTATGATGAACTAACTTTATTGAAATTTGGAGATACATACAAGATTGCGCTTACTATTGTAGCGCCGGTACTCCTAACGAGTACGTGCTATATGTTAAATTTCGTTTTTTGCCCAAAACTGTAATGAGTTTTGGGGCAAATTGTGCTAAATTGTACTTTGGCATCAGTTTGGCTGGGCTGTATAGAAGTTCTGCCTGGTCATAGGTGGGATTGTACACCTGTGGGAGGCTATAGAACACAGTCTGATTGGACGCATTGGGTACCAATCTCTGTCTCGGAACCAATCAGTGGGAGTTTGTCTCACCACGTAATCCAGGAAGGGGTACTTAAGGTGCCGAAGTCACATGATTTGGGGGGTTCCGGTCCAGAAGTTGTTACTGACTCTGTGGTCCTGGTCCTCCTGACCAGCCCCCAGAGGCCCTCATGGCCTGGGGTGCGGATCCATCTGTTTCCGAGCCTCAGAACTGGCTAGTTCGAGGTGCAGTAACTGGAAGGAGGATTCTAAGGTGTTCCGGTGCCGTCTCGGGTTTTGGAGAGGCCCAGCAACTCTACATGCGACCAGGGGAGCACTCTTCGGTAAGAGAGCCATGCACAAGGCTGGTTGCTCAGTAAGAGCCTGGAAGCTGAGCTGCCATGGACATTGATTGAATCTACAATTCTTACGGTATCACCGGATCGGCTGAAAGATTCTGGAACAGTAAGAAAAGTTCCTACTTCTACCCTTCCAGCAGCTGTTCCCTGGACTGTGTACATAGAGAGAGACTTTTATTGGAGTCAACAGTTCCAAGCACCTGAGCTAAACTCTACCCTGATACCCTCTATTCCCAACTTAAAGTGGGGTGCCCATAAAAAAAAAAAAAAAAAAAATAAAATTAAAAGTCAGCAGCTACAAATACTGCAGCTGCTGACTTTTAATAATCGGATACTTACCTGTTCCAGGGTCCAGCGATACCCTGAAGCCCCCCCCCGATACCCAACGAAGCCCCCCCTCGTTCCCCGCTCCGCTCGCGGCGCCGTCATTCGTACTGTGGGCACCCACTGTGCATGTGTGAGCTGTGCAGGGCGCCGTGATATGCCGCACAGTCATCTGGGACATGTGACAGGTCCCAGATGACGGTGCGGCGCGAGGGGAAGTGATGTCACCAGCCCGGGCAAGGAAGAAGGCAGACTATGAGGGATCCCCTAGCAACAGGTATTTAGAGGTGAGTAAAGAAAAAAAAATTCCAATTATTTATTTTTTTTAAGAATTTTAAACCCTTTTTTATTTTTTGGTGGCAACACCACTTTAAAGACTGAGTTTGTTCAACCGTTTTATCCAAAATAAAAAATCCTAACAAGGAATTCAAGTGTCGGCCTCTACAGTTACTGGGTTATCAACCCTGAGAACAGGGGTCAAGTCCTGGGGAAAAAAGTGTGGGAACTCCCACCCAAGAACCACTCCCCCACCAAAAAAAGAAAAATGATACACTCATATGCACGAACGCTTCAAAAGTGGTATTTTTCATCCAATTTTCGTATTGTGTGTATGAAGCTTAACTGTTAGTACATTAAAAAAAAAAAAAAACAATCCTCAGTAAACATAAATAATTCTCTGAATAATCAGCATTCATTCAATTGTGCTTCCATGCAAATGTGAACATCATGTTCTGATCTTTATTGGGGACTTTTATTTGTATATAGAGTGTTTATGTGGGGAGTTTACACTTTTCATTGAACAGAGTTTGGATAACACAGGGTTAAATGGAAAGGTCATAAATTAACTGCACATTATCTGGACAAAATGCTTGAGGAGATAGTGATGTGTTCCTGCTTAGGAGATGTATGTTAGCTTGGGGGGCTGCAAACTCTGCAGTGCTCCAACACACTCTCGCTGCTATCCCAACCCTTCACATATTTCCACATAAATTTCCCTCCTGGCATTAAACTTTGCCAGGTATTGTGCTCAGCTTACCACCCCAAACTGATGTTCCTCCCTCAGCTCACCTCTCTCCCTGCATGTCCTGTGAGCAGAATAGTTGATCTACCCGTCAGCTAGACCTAGACCTGATCTACCCATCAGCTAGCTGTGATTGACAGGTAGATCGAAGCGGAAGCTGTCATGGGGCCCCTACTGACAATGCCTGAATGGTCAGGTGTGCGGAACTTACTATTGCGAACTGTGTTGGCAGCTGCTGGTGTAGCACCTGTCACATAGCTCGCATACTTCAAAGTCTTGCAGGACACGGCTGCTAATGGGAACTGAGTTCCTGTTGTGGAAAAAGTACAAGAACTCCGTTCCCATGCGTTCCCACAGGACTTGAGCCCTGCCTGAGAACCCCTAGACAAGAACAATGAGCTACACTATATTTTATTTACTCTGTCTTAATCATATAGCACATGTATGGTTTGAATTGCACGGTTTAATATCACTAGATGTGTATGACTGATTATCAGTATTTATTCTATGTACCTGAGGAGTCTTTTAATTTTTGCAGAGTTGTACATTTTATAATTGTTTGTTTGACACTACTGTATATATACAGCGATTGTTTGCATATATTTAGTATTTGGTTTTGCACAATATTTACAGCAATTATTTGAACAAATTAGGCAGTGCAGCAACATTCATTATATAAACGTATGCTACTAATAGGGGAAAACAACTCCAAACTGACTTCAGCTGTGACCTACTGCAGGTTTGAGTGTTGTTGTTGTGCAACCAAATTGTAAAGTTAAACAGTTCAGTTTTTAGACAAAAAGTAGTCTATAATATATTCTGGTTAGTCCAGTGTCATTTAAGCAATTCTTCTAATGAGAGTTGCAACAATCGTACTTAACATCAGCATTAGTTAGCTAGAATACTGATAACCAGAGACTTTAATTAAAGGCTATCCCACTTCAAATTGCAACATTTCTGTCACACCATGTTTTGCTAAGGGAAAGGCCTAGGTCATGAAACCAATAAGCAAGGTATTTTTTAAAGCTTTCATAAGTACCTTAGCAGAACAGTTTAGAACAATACACTCTGGGTCTGGCTTTCTGTTTTTTTTAACCTAAGTTTGAACTGCAAGCACCAAAATCTATTCACATTTTATACTCCCTGCTATGATTAAGCTATATTTATATAAGCATTTATACGAATGTATAATATAATAACTATCAATTAGATAGAAATCACCTCTATATCGCAAGGTGCAGAGAGCTGATAGAACACAATGCATCTTCTGTAAGGGGTACATTATACTTAGACATGTTTAGTATATGATCACTTGTTATGGAAATATATATTGATTTTTAGGCTGTAATGTGATCATATGAAAATATGAATTTGTAAATCTGACCTGAAAGGAAGGTCTGCTGAAATAATCATAAATGCACTTGCACTTCTCATCTTTTAAACCTTTTCTGATTGGTTGTGTCATTTCTGTAAATGCCCTCCTCAGAGATCAGTAAAGCTGCTGCAATCTGCAGCTCTGAGCTTTCAATTTTCCTTTGAAACTATGTATGAATGTTGAGAATCATTCTTAGGGCAAGTGACTCTGAGGATTGGAATTATGCAACATTGAATTGGACCCTGCAGGAACCCAAGACCATGCAAACCTTGTTAGCTACATTTGTATTTTTAATCCACTTTATTTAGCTGTTGCTTTTGTCTATTTTTGTCAGTAAATATTTTTTCTTGCACCTGATTTCTTTTAATTTAATAATATTTATAAATAAAATCTAAATGCTTTACCAGAATTTAAAGAATTCTTGCCTCTTGAAGGAAGCTACTATCCACTGAAACTTGTTTCTCCCCTGGTTGGCATTTCAGTGGGTGTCTCAGACATTTTGTAAAAGTCTGCTTGCTATAACAGATATTTGAGCAATGCAGGCTTCCATAAAACACGTGGGGGTAGCCCATACCCCTACTTGAGTGGGACTGGTATGGTTGTCAAAGTGGTTATAAATTGGGTCCCCTCCTGCCAATAGAATTGGATTTGTGGACATTACCAGAACACATGGATGAATCTGGCAGGATCGCTTGGGCATCTCCAGCATCGAGAGGAGCTAGTAGGGTAGATACAATGCAACCTTTGTGCCGTATAAGTTTCTGTGCAATATTTTAAACTGAATTAGTCTATCCCTGAATGCAATTAGTTGTTGAAATGAGTATTCTCACATATCCTCCCAATTCCTGCTATTGAGATCCTGCTCCCCTGCACACCACAGGGCCTTCAAAGCTTCAAGACCTACATGAATGGAGAGTTGAAATGCCTTGTAAATTGTGGAACGTGGTTTACAGAGCTTGTCAATCCAGTGGAGAGATTCTAGATAATCGGATTCTAAATAAAATAGTTGAGACCTAAATTGTGACTATAGCTGTGTTAGAGCTGCAGGAATCAAAAGAAAAGGGAGTTTCGTAGTTCAAATTTACTTTTGAGTCTATGTGAACAATACGTCTCCATCACAGACATCCACTAGATACTTAATACCCTTGGCAGCCCACAAACTTGAATCTGGAAGTGATTGAAATTTTGTTAAATTGGGGTTAAACCAAAGTGGCGTATGAGGGGACAAGGGACCACTTGTGAGATTGGGTTTGATTATGGTTAGATGCCAAGCCTTGATGACTGCCCTCATTGGCAGGGTTATTGGCGGGTAGGAAGCTCTCAGTCCTCTATATAAAGAAATTGTGTAGTGCCTCATAAGAGCCCAAGTGCACTTTTTCTAAGACAACAGAGGCATTTGTGTCATCAGAGATCAGACAATTTTGGGCATGTGTAAGCATGGCAGCTAAATAATACGTATATAGATTAAGGCAGGCTAAGCACCCTTGTGTCCAGGGCCGACGTAATATCTTTTTGTTGCATCTAGCTGGGTGAGACTGCCAAAGAAATGATGTAACCAGAGAATCAAACTGTTTAAAAAAAGTTTTCAAAATCCAAACAGGAGAATGCCTCAAACCATACAGAATAAATTGTACTTGTTAAAATCTTTGACATTAGAAGAAATATTAACCTCCAAGTACTTGATGGCGTCAGCCCAATGCAATGGTAAGGAAGGATCGGCTATTATTCTTGCCCCTGGGTCAATTGGACAGATAAGCGATTGCCCCCATTTGATGTGCAGACCTGAGAGCACCGCAAAGCAAACGAGGATCCGTAGTGCCTCTGAAAGCGAGGGACCAAGGTCCCTGAGAAAAAGGATGAGATCATCGGTGTAAAGCGCAAGTTTCTCCACAATAGAACCAATGTGGATCTCCGCCACCCCAGTAGACAACCTCAACGCCTCTGGCAAGGGCTCCATACCAATGTGAACAGGGCAGGGGAGAGAGGGCAACCCGCTTCGTCCCTCACTGAATTGGGAATGGAGAGGTTAATTTCCCATTCAGTTTTTTCCATCATGTAACTCCAGTGAACCAAATCATTCACTTTTTCCATATCTAAAGCTACTAAGACTCTTGTGTCATTGTCCTCTGCTGGGAGTTGAAGATGAGTAAGGACCCTTCGGATATTGATGTCTGTGGATCTACCAGTTTGATCACTATTAATTAGGGATGGCAAAATCTTTATTACTCTGGTAACCAAAATCTTGGTAAGAATTTTGAGATCATAGTTTAGCAGGGATATGGGTGTATAGGAAGAGCAGTACAGTAAATCTTTACCTGGTTTAGGCAATAATACAATATGGGTCTGGGACTTACCGTCAGGTAACCTCCCAGCCTCTAAGCAATAAGCAAACAATTAATTAATTAAATAAAATAATTAAATAATTTAGGGGCCAGTAATGGAGCATAAGATTTATACCATTCCCCCGGCAGTCCACACAGACCCAGGGATTTGTTACTGGGAAAAGAGCATATGGCTTCTTCTATCTCCAGACTTGTTAGTGGAATCTCTAGACTTTCTATGTACTCAGATGAGAGAGAGAGTAGACAGATCCCCCCACCCCCCAGCTTGTACAGCAGAGATTGCACTGAGCCAGAAGATAACTCACTATATAATGTGCTATAGAATGAGTGAAATTCATTCAGGATGCCCTCAGGGTTTGTAATATGGTCCTTCTGTGGAAGGAAAAAGAGTGGATTTTTCATTTACAAATGAAGATTCCTAAGGGACTCAATACTGAGCCCAGTCTACACTTTTTTCTTGACCCCTAGATGCTGCTGCATTTAACCAGCTTTGCATGAGAAATCTTTTGGTTAGAGTTCCTTTTTACCTTGTCCTTCAATCTAATCTGCTGCTAATCCCCTGCTGAGGATCTTTGTTTTTGTCTGTCTGGATGAATTACCCAGCTGGTTTAAATGTATTTTATAATGATTTACTTCCATATTCAGAAGGCGCCCACATTCATTTAAATGTCTTTTCTTTATTTGTCAAACCATGATGTGGACACTATAATACTGTGACCAATAGCGGAGCATTTCCTGATGGGACAGAGGCCCGCTATACATTATAAGCTTGAGGACTGTCTTCCAGTGTCCTGATGAAGCTCACGTAACCTGGTGAGCGAAATGCATCAATGTCATCACGTCATATGACCCGGTTCCTCCAGCTCGTTTAATCTGCTCTTTATATCTGCCACTCCATGTTGTCCAGAGGGGATCTAACAGCGCGGATGAGAACGTTGAATATGGCACCAGCCCTACATTTGCACTGACACCTGCAGCAGTCGGGAGACTCGCGGCGGGGAGTTCAACACGCCTTGCAACAGTTTTTAAGCAGCATGTTCAGCAGTTGCTAGATTCAGCTACACTACGGGTGAGATGGTTTCATTGGACACTGTTCCCGGATCTGCATGTTAAGTGTTTGAACTCAATGAACTCAATGCCGCTATGTGGACACCTATGAATATCTGCCTGCTGCTCATCATCTGCTACCCGCTGTCTCTGCTGCTTATATGCTCTTTTCATACGTGTATCCCAGTGCCTTTATTTCATCTCAGCCTTTAGTCCACTTGTACCTTTCAATTGCTACATCCATCTATAATATATTTAATTATGGACTGTGTGACATCAGTGGTCCCTATTGGCCCTTGCTCACCTGTCATCTGTCATTAGTCCCCTGGTATGATTGGATGAATGTCTGTTTTTTATTCAACTCCCTTCTAGGTGGGGCAAGATCAGATTACTTCTCAGAAGCTGGGTCGGCCACAAAAGCCACTGCAGAGTCAACCTCACATGGTCTGGGAGGCATAATCAGAGCACACTGCCTTGATAGAAGAAATGTATTCACGCTAACATGGGCTTTGCATGCCTCCCAAACCACATTAAGGGAAGCCGAGTGTCAGGAACAATGAATCAGACGGAGACAGAAAATACAGTTAAAATCACACCTTTTCATATAATGGTAAAAATGATACAAATAGTAAATGTAGTCAAAACATAGCCAGGGTATGGCAGCCAAAGCGGGTACTCAGAACAATCCAGTAAATCAGGAAGCTAGATATCAGCCTAGTCAGAGGCAGCAGATAGGATCAGGAACCAGAATGGACGTTAGCCAGGCATGTCTTCAAAAGGAACACAGCAGAGGGTCTGCAGATATGTTTGACGAAGGTGAAGGCACGGAAGAAATGAACCAGGCAATTTAAATAGCCAGAAGGGGCTAGCTGTAGGCTGGACTGTCAAGCAGGAAATGATCACCAGTTGAGCCACTGTGGAATGATGACTGCTGCCAATTAACCGACAGCTGAGCAACCTGAGCACTGAGAAGGGAGGGCTGAGAGCCAACCTGATAGTACCCTCTACTCAACGACCCCTCCCCTCGGGGGGCCACCCCCTTTTGAGGGGAAAACATCTATGGAAAGCACGGAGGAGGACAGAAGCATGCACATCCAAGGATGAGACCTAAGAGCGTTCCTCCAGACCATTCCCTTTCTAATGAACCAGGTATTGTATGTGTCCGCTGAACCTATGGAAGTCAATGATCGATTGTATCTCATACTCTTTATGGTTCTCAACCTAAACTGGACAAGAACGTGGCACCGACGTGGTGAAATGGTTGCACACCAAAGGTTTTAAAAAGGAGGCATGGAATACATTTGAAATACACATGCAGAAGGTAGGTCTTATGGCATGTCAGAGTCTGTGGACATGGCACATGGGAGGTCAGAGACTGCAGAGAGGGCACATGGGAGGTCAGAGACTGCAGACATGGCACATGGGAGGTCAGAGACTGCAGACTTGGCACATGGGATGTCAGAGTCTGTGGACATGGGACATGGGAGGTCAGATGGGAGGCCAGAGCCTGTGGACATGGCACATGGGAGGTCAGAGTCTGTGGACATGGCACATGGGAGGTCAGATGGGGGTCAGAGTCTGCGGACATGTCAGATGGAAGGTCAGAGTCTGCGGACATGGCCCATGGAAGGTCAGATGGGAGGTCAGAGTCTGTGGACATGGCCCATGGAAGGTCAGATGGGAGGTCAGAGTCTGTGGACATGGCACATGGAAGGTCAGATGGGAGGTCAGAGTCTGCAGACATGGCACATGGGAGGTCAGAGTATGTGAACATGGCACATGGGAGGTCAGAGTATGTGGACATGGCATATGGGAGCTCAGAGTCTGTAGACATGGCACATGAGAGGTCAGAGACTGCGGGCAGGGCACATGGGAGGTCAGAGACTGCGGACATGGCACACGGGAGGCCAGAGTTTGCGGACATGGCACATGGGAGGTCAGAGACTGTGAACATGGCACATAGGAGGTCAGAGACTGAAGACATGGCACATGGGAGTTCAGAGATCATGGACATGGCACATAGAAGGTCAGAGACTGCAGGCATGGCACATGGTAGGTCAGAGTCTGCGGACATGGCACATGGGAGGTCAGAGACTGTGAACATGGCACATAGGAGGTCAGAGACTGCAGACATGGCACATGGGAGTTCAGAGATTGTGGACATGGCACATAGAAGGTCAGAGTCTGCGGACATGGCACATGGGAAGTCAGAGACTGCGGACATGGCACATGGGAGGTCAGAGTCTGTGGACATGGTACATGGGAGGTCAGAGACTGCGGGCATGGCACATAGAAGGTCAGAGACTGCGGGCATGGCACATGGGAGGTCAGAGACTGTGAAAATGGCAGATGGGAGGTCAGAGTCTGTGGACATGGCACATGGGAGGTCAGAGTCTGTGGACATGGCACATCGGAGTTCAGAGATTGTGGACATGGCACATAGAAGGTCAGAGACTGCAGACATGGCATATGGGAGGTCAGAGTCTGTGGACATTTCACATGGGAGGTCAGATGGGAGGTCAGAGTCTGTGGACAGGGCACCTGGGAGGTCAGAGACTGCAGACATGGCACGTGGGAGGTCAGATGGGTGGTCAGAGTCTGTGGACATGGCACATGGGAGGTCAGAGTCTGTGGACATGGCACATGAAAGGCCAGATGGGAGGTCAGAGTCTGCGTACATGGCACATGGAAGGTCAGATGGGAGGTCAGTGTCTGCGGACATGTCAGATTGGAGATCAGAGTCTGCAGACATGACAGATAGGAGGTTAGAGTCTGTGGACATGACATATGGGAGGTCAGAGTCTGTAGTCATGGCACATGGGAGGTCAGAGACTGTGGACATGGCACATGGGAGGTCAGAGACTGTGGACATGGCACATGGGAGGTCAGAGACTGCGGACATGGCACATGGGAGGTCAGAGTCTGTGGACATGGTACATGGGAGGTCAGAGACTGCGGGCATGGCACATAGAAGATCAGAGACTGCGGGCATGGCACATGGGAGGTCAGAGTCTGTGGACATGGCACATGGGAGGTCAGAGACTGTGAACATGGCACATAGGAGGTCAGAGACTGCAGACATGGCAGATAGAATGTCAGAGACTGTGGAAATGGCACATGGGAGGTCAGAGTCTGTGGATATGGCACATGGGAGGTCAGAGATCATGGACATGGCACATAGAAGGTCAGAGACTGCAGACATGGCACATGGGAGGTCAGAGTCTGTGGACATTTCACATGGGAGGTCAGATGGGAGGTCAGAGTCTGTGGAAAGGGCACATGGGAGGTCAGAGACTGCGGACATGGCACATGGGAGGTCAAATGGGAGGTCAGAGTCTGTGGACATGGCACATGGGAGGTCAGATGGGAGATCAGAGTCTGTGGACATGGCACATGGGAGGCCAGATGGGAGGTCAGAGTCTGTGTACATGGCACATGGAAGGTCAGATGGGAGGTCAGTGTCTGTGGACATGCCAGATGGGAGATCAGAATCTGCAGACATGTCAGATAGGAGGTCAGAGTCTGTGGACATGACACATGGGATGTCAGAGTCTGTGGAGATGGCACATGGGAGGTCAGAGTCTGCGGACATGGCACATGGGAGGTCAGAGACTGTGGACATTGCACATGGGAGGTCAGAGACTGCAGACATGGAACATGGGAGACCAGATGGGAGGTCAGAGTCTGTGGACATGGCACATGGGAGGTCAGATGGGAGATCAGAGTCTGTGGACATGTCACCTGGGAGGTCACAGACTGCGGACATGGCACGTGGGAGGACAGATGGGAGGTCAGAGTCTGTGAACATGCACATGGTAGGTCAGATGGGAGGTCAGAGTCTGTTGACATGGCACATGGGAGGTCAGATGGGAGATCAGAGTCTGTGGACAGGGCACATGGGAGGTCAGAGTCTGTGGACATGGCACATGGGAGGCCAGATTGGAGTCTAGTGTCTGCGGACATATCAGATGGGAGGTCAGAGTCTGCGGACATGTCAGATGGGATGTCAGAGTCTGCGGACATGTCAGATGGGAGGTCAGAGTCTGTGGACATGGCACATAGAAGGTCAGAGACTGCGGACATGGCACATGGGAGATCAGAGTCTGTGGACATGGCACCTGGGAGGTCAGAGACTGCGGACATGGCACATGGGAGGACAGATTGGAGGTCAGAGTCTGTGGACATGTCAGATGGGAAGTCAGAGTCTGCGGACATGGGAGGTCTGATGGGAGGACAGAGTCTGTGGACATTGCACAAGAGACAGTCCTGATGCTATAAGCAGCATCAATCTTGCTTAACCTACCTTCCACAGGGCTGGAAGTCTACAGACACAACAGGTCCTTTCATCTTTGCTGTGCCACTTTGCTGTGCCACTGGTGCTCCTCCTGTAGCTTCTGCTGGCCTCTCCCCCTTGTCTCACTCGGCTCCTCCCCAGCCTCACCCCCTTCATCTCACATGGCCTCCAATTCCCTGTGTGCTGCTGGACTGGAGATGTTTATGTCCCTCTGTTAGCGCCCAGGGGGGAGAAGAGAATTTCTTTTTGCTGCCTTAGCGATCCTCGAGGGCTCTCTGGTCTCTGAGGAAGACCGTGTTTTTCTTTCTGTTCTGCACCTGTCAGAGAGGAGGAGGGGGAGTGGAGTGGAGGGGCCGGGACTCAGGAGAGGAGCATCAGCCGAGGAAGTTAGTGGAGACTGGAGGCAGTGGGTGCAGTGCCCGAGGCTGTGCTGTGCCACCTGCCTGTGTCCGTTTACTGAGCTGCATAAAGATGAAAGGAGGGCCAGCATTAGAACTTCTTGGGAAACCCCTGACTTTGGTGCCCCACCCCTATCAGAAACAATATGAGAAGGAACCCCATGGAGGCGGACGATATCTCAAGCAAAAATGCTAACCAAAGCAGGAGCAGAAAGGATACCAGGAAGGGGAACAAAATGAGCCATCGTGGAGAACTGATCTATTACCACCCAAATGACCATATTATTCTCAGACAGTGGAAGATCAGTGAAAAAATCCATGGCAATGTGAGACCAGGGCTCCTTGGGAATGGTGGGAATGGGCAAGGACATGAGAAGACCATATAAAATGAAAACAGGGGGAAAGAAACCCACTGAAAAGAGCTACGGGTAGACCAAGCTACTTGAAAAAGGTATAGTTTATTGCACAAGAATTTAATTAATGGTACACTTTACAAACACTGGGTACCTGCCACCAACACCCAAGCTCACTTAAAAGAGGACAACGTTGTCTCAAGTAAAAACAATAATGTCACAAGCCATGACTATATACATCAATTAACCACCCTAAGGTTTAAACATAAAGTGCAAACATGACAAGGGGTTAGCTCACAGATCCCTGTGAGTATCACCATTGATCAGAGTACCCAAATCGTCATTTGATTCTGAAAAAAGCCCCCAGCTGGGGGATAAACGGGGGTAGTGATGAGATCATAAGCTGTACACTTCTGATTGGATCCCTGGAATAATACCGTTTATAAACTCAGTAGTTTTAAATGAATACTGATGCTGAATCCTGGGTTGCAGGCGGCATATAGCTACATATAGTAGTCCAGGTAATCAGCCAGACAGTAGCACCATATATTAGAGCAAAGTGTGGTCCCAGAGAATATGCAGCTCAGGAAATAAAACACTATTCAGAACAGGCATATTATGAATAGATTTGAGGGGTCACATACTGCATGAAGGTGTTCAGCTATAGTACTCTGCTGTTGCAAATGGATCCTAGTGGCTAAACCGAAAGGTCGGCTGAGCGCTATATAGCGCTAACTGTTGTTCCAAGAGCTGCTGCTGGCTTCAGAAAGTGTACTGTGCACTCGCTGAAGTGACGTGATGCGTCATCCGTAACGTTATGAGCGCCAACGTTGTGGAATTACCTCCGACATGTTTCACCCAATCATATGGGTTTTATCAAGGCTTTCTTGGGAAATAAATTATACTTTTTTCAAGTAGCTTGGTCTACCCGTAGCTCTTTTCAGTGGGTTTCTTTCCCCCTGTTTTATTTTTATAAGATTTAGCTTAGTTACGTAGTCTGCACCTTAACGGGTGAGTCTGCAAATTAAGGTTCGCTGCACCTGTATGCACATATATACAATGGTGTAGCGGTTACTCAACAGTGAGTTGATGACCTTGTTTTTCTTTTCTTATAACATAAGCATGAGAAGTCCAGAAGGAGCTTGTGTGGAGGATTAAGAGCACAGACATGACAAGCCTTAACGTAGTCCTTGACATTCAAGGGGACAGTAGGCCACAAGTAGTGGTGACTGATGAGCAGGAAGGATCGGGGGAACCCAGCATGACCTGCCACCTTGGAATCATGTCCCCAGCAAAGGATATTAGCCCTTTGCTCGGTGGGGACAAAGGTCTTGCCAGGAGAAATTTTTTACTCCATGGTGGTAGAATGGGCAAGAATGCATGAGGTCGGAATGATTGTCTCAGGTTCAGGGATGGACTCCTCATCCAATGTGTCAAATGACCTTGAGAGTGCATCAGCCCAACTGTTGCAGGAACCAGGTTTGTACTTAATCATGAAATTAAAATGGAAAAAGAAAAGACTCCACTTGGCCTGTCTAGGATTCAGATGTTTGGGATTCTGTAAGTACTGCAGATTCTTACGATCAGTGAAAATCGTTATGGAGTGAGGGGAACCCTCCAAGAGATTATGCCACTCCTCTAATGCCAATTTAATTCCAAGAAGTTCCCAATCACCAAGAGCATAGTTTTTCTCTGCCTGATAATTTTTTTGGGATAAGAATCCACAGGGTTGATGTTTCTTCTCAAAGGATTGAGGAAGCACAGCTCCCACCCCCATTGAATAAGCGTCCACTTGAAAAAAAAATGGATCCCCAGGATTAGGTCTCCTCAAGAGAGGTCCAGAAACAAAGGCCTGTTTCAAATCATGAAATGCAGACAGCTTCAGGGGACCACTCCTTGGCATTCGCATCCTTCTTGGGCAAGGAGATAATAGGCACAGCAATGGAAGAGTAATTCCTAATGAACTGCCTATAATAATTTGTGAACCCAAAGTTGGTAATGACCAAGACCTTTCCAGGATCCATATAAAGACCCAAGCTCGAGACAAAGCATCCCAGAAACAGGACCTCAGAACATTCAAAAGAACATTTCTTTGGCATAAAGATTATTCTCTCTAAGGTGCCGAAGTACAATCCAGACATGGTTTCTGTGGACAAGCAGATTTTATGAAAAGATGAGAATGTCATCCAGATAGATGAGAAAATATTGATACAGCAGATCCCTGAAGATTTTGTTGACAGTTTTGAAACACAGCTGGGGCATTACACAAACCAAAAGGCATAACCAAGTATTTGCAATGCCCATCTCTAGTGTTAAACGCGGTTTTCTATTCGTTACCTTCCCCGATCCGGATCAGATTGTATGCACCTCTGAGATCCAACTTGGTAAAAATGGAGGCACCTTTCAACCTGTCGAATAGCTCAGATATTAAGGGTAAGGGTATTGATTTTGATTGTCACTGCACTTAAACCTCGATAGTCAATGTAGTGTCTTAAGGTACCATCTTTTTTTGTAACAAAAAAAAGAACCACAGGCAATGAGGATTTCCAGATGAAACCTCTCTCTAGATTTTCAGCGACATACTCGGACATGACCTGGGTCTCTGGGATGGAAAGAGGGTAGGTACGGCCCCTGGGCAGAGTTGCTCAGGGAAGAAGGTCAATAGCACTGTCAAAGGACCTGTGAGGAGGAAGCACCTCAGCTGATTTTTTGCAGAACACATCCCGGAAACTGCTATATGCAGCAGAAAGAGCGTAAGATACAGAAGAGGTTGCAACCGGAAGTCTCTCCTTGGGACAACCTTGAGTAGGCTTGAAGAAAAACAGGAGGGACCCCAAGCCAGGATCTGCCCAGAAGCCCAGTCCACATGTGGAGAGAGGAGCTGTAGCCAAGGAAGGCCTAATACAATGGGGGTTGAGGCCTTAGGTAGGATAAGGAAGGATATCCACTCCTGGTGCAGTATACCTACCAACATCTTAACAGTACCATCAATTGCCAAGACCACAAGTGGCGCAGTGAGGGACGAAAGGGTAAGCTTCGTGGAAGATGCAGTTCTCCAGTCCATAAAATTCCATGCAGCCTCGGAATCCAGATATGCCCAGGTCGATTGAGAGGAAGCGCCTACATCAAGGAACACCGAAAGAAAAAGACAAGAAGGTGATATTTCTGGGTCCAATACTCCACCTTCCAGATGTATTGGACCCCAGCGTTTTCCGGACGAAGCGAGCAGGAGTCACGAAAATGCCCCTTGCCCCCACAATAGAGACACAAGCCCAGAGTTCTGCACCTAGGGGTTAGCCTGGTCCGGCCCAGCTGCATAGGTGCCTCAGCTGGCAGAAGATGCTTCATGGGACGAAGGGAGCACTGTCGTCTTTTTTCTAGGGACCTCTCCTGAAAGCAAATATCGATCTGGTAACACAAAGAGATGACATCATCTAGACGGGCGGGGAGAGAAAAAGAAGGGGGAGGGACCCCGTCACCCCATAAGGGATCTTGCTGTGGCCGAGGCCCCCCAACCTTCACCAATCCTGAGTTGAGGGAGACCGAAGGCTGCACTCGCCTGTGTATACACCCTAGCCAGGTTCAAATCAATAGGATATAAAACCATAGAACATGGCTAGTGATCTATAAGACTAAGGGAAGGTTCTAATACCAACTAGGAGGGGCAACAGAGCCCAAAGTAGCTAGCAAGGATTCATACGCCCTAGCATCTAGGGTTTGGGAAAAATCGGGTTCTGGCCTGCATAGTTGTGTATAGTTCGACCATGAACTAGGCATGACTGGCCTTGTTCTGCTAATAAGCTCATTCGACTGAAAGTCTGCATTCTGGTATCAGTAGGAAGATGAGAACGGAAGAGAAGAAAGGAAAGAGGAGAATAGAAGGAAATAGACGAGGTAAGTATGGAGTATCTCTAGCAGGAGTCAACCAGGGGGCAAGGAACGGGATCCTGATCTGTTCAGGGCTAATGGGACAGAGCAATTCCCACGAAGTTTGCCCAGGGTTCCCATGTGGAGTAGAGGGCATGCATGACATTAAGGAATGAAGCACCAAACCCCCAGCTTTGTAGGGTGTTGAAAATATATGGCCAATGAACAGTATCAAATGCTTTTTGAAGATCTAATGATAGCAGGCAACCCTGTCTGGGAGAGCTCCCATCCCAATTAGAATTGAGGAGTGATATTATATCTATGGCTCGGCGAGTTTGGTCAGGGCCCTGTCTTCCTGGAATGAATCCTACTTGGTCTTTGTGAATGTATAAGCTAATGAAGGATGCCAGGCGGTCTGCAAGGATTTTAGTCAGAATCTTCAAGTAGTTGTTGATGGGGGAAATTGGTCTATAATTACTGACCGAGCTAGCGTCTTTGTTAGGCTTGGGAAGGACCGTGATATGGGCCTCATTAAGAGAGGAGTCCAGCCGCCCCCCCTGTCAGAGAGCATTGAAAAGGCGAGCCAGATATGGGGCAAGAGTTGTAGCGAATGTTTTGTAATAGGGTATTGAAAAGCCATCCGGTCCGGGAGCCGAATGCGATTTCAAATTTTTAATCACCGCGCACACTTCGTCTGCCGAGATGGGGGCATTCAGTTTCTGTGTCTATCTTCTAATTTGGGAATCGGGATGGTGCCAAGGAATTTGTTGATTTCCGCCGGGGAGGGGCCATGAGCTCCGCTGTATAAGGATTTGTAGAAATTGTGGAATTCCTGCATGATACGTTGGGGGTTCTGGGATAGGGTACCGCCTTGAATTCTAATTTTGGGGAGGGCTGGGGACCTGAATTTGGGTGTTAGTCTATTTGCTAGCATGGGACCAATGTTGTCACCTTGGCAATAGAATCTGGCTCTGTTCCAGCGTAGCCATTTCTCTGCCTTGGTGGTTAGGGCAAGGTTCAATGCTACCCTAGCAGCGTACAGTTTAGATGTGGGGACAGTGCTCGGGTTGTTTTTGTGTTGCTTAGCTAACTTGGTGTATTCCCTATCCAATTTATCAATGTTTGCTTTGTTGGTTTTGTTAATTTGAGATGCAATTTGGATTATTTGACCTCTAATCACTGCCTTATGAGCGGCCCAAAGGCATGTAGAATCTATGTCAGGCGTGTCATTCGTGAGAAAATAGTTACAGATATTGTTTTCAATTTCCTGTGCTCTTATGGGGTCACTCAAGATAGACTCATTAAGTCTCCAACGCCTGCAAGGTTTGTGGCTCGCAGGGCGTCTGAGTGTCAAAACCACATCTTTGATACAGGCTCTGTTCACAAGTGGAATGGAAGCTGAAGTAACAAGGATATGATCTATCCTGGCAAAGGACCTGTGGGGATTTGAATAGTGTGTGAAATCTTGTAAGGTCGGGTTAACGTCTCTCCAAATATCAACGAGGCCATGTTGGAAAAGCAGGCCTTTGTTTAGTGGGTCTGGTTAGGCGTTTGCCTGGGGGGTGCGATTTGTCCAACCCCTGGTCGAACGCTGTGTTGGAGTCACCTCCAAAGATTACCGTGCCCTCCAGCAATGGGGTTAGGGTGTTCAGCATGTGTTGGAAAAAGGCAAGCTGGCCTCTGTTGGGGGCATAGTAGGAAATAAACGAGTAGGGATGAGCTTCGCGTTCGAGTCGAACGCATGTTCGACTCGAACATCGGTCGTTCGTGCGTTCGCCGAATTCCGAACGTTTGGGCCGTTCGCGGCAAAATTCGTGTGGCCCACAATGCACTGCGATGGCGCAATGCATTGCTGTCTCACGATTGACCAAGCATGCACTGTGACCCCGCATGCTTGGCCAATCGCAGCGCCAGCAGCGAGGAGAGCCATGATTGGCCACAGGCATCCTGCCTGTGGCCAATCATAGCTCAGGCTGTGTAGTGCACGCCCCACACTATATAAGGCCGCCATTAAGGCGGCCTCGTGCAGTGTGTTGGCGTCTGAAGCAGTGGGTGTTCTGTGTACCTTCAACACAGTTACACACCAATCGTTTTTGGCTGATTTACTATCTTGCTCTTGTGTAGTGGTTACTGTCTGTGCCCTGACCGCAGTATACACCACTATATTCACCTCACCTATATAGCTAGTGATCTAGCTTTAATAATAGAGCTTGCAGTCAGTAGTATTAGTGCGTGCTGTCTGCGTGCTCTGTACCCAGTACATACCACTATATACACTTACATAGCTGTTCTCTATTTGAGCCCGATTGTCATCTGCAGGAGTTATTGGAAGTTGTGTGTGCTTCCAGTACAGCACAGTATACATCTGTATATACCCCTTTAACTCTGCTGTTTTCTGGTTATTGTCTGCGTGCCCTGACCTCAGTATACACCGTGATATTCACCTCACCTATATAGCTGGTGGTCCATCTTTAACAATAGAGCTTGCAGTCAGTAGTGTCACTCAGGAGCTAGTGCGTGCTGTGTGACTATGGGGTCACTCAAGATAGACTCATTAAGTCTCCAACGCCTGCAAGGTTTGTGGCTCGCAGGGCGTCTGAGTGTCAAAACCACATCTTTGATACAGGCTCTGTTCACAAGTGGAATGGAAGCTGAAGTAACAAGGATATGATCTATCCTGGCAAAGGACCTGTGGGGATTTGAATAGTGTGTGAAATCTTGTAAGGTCGGGTTAACGTCTCTCCAAATATCAACGAGGCCATGTTGGAAAAGCAGGCCTTTGTTTAGTGGGTCTGGTTAGGCGTTTGCCTGGGGGGTGCGATTTGTCCAACCCCTGGTCGAACGCTGTGTTGGAGTCACCTCCAAAGATTACCGTGCCCTCCAGCAATGGGGTTAGGGTGTTCAGCATGTGTTGGAAAAAGGCAAGCTGGCCTCTGTTGGGGGCATAGTAGGAAATAAACGAGTAGGGATGAGCTTCGCGTTCGAGTCGAACGCATGTTCGACTCGAACATCGGTCGTTCGTGCGTTCGCCGAATTCCGAACGTTTGGGCCGTTCGCGGCAAAATTCGTGTGGCCCACAATGCACTGCGATGGCGCAATGCATTGCTGTCTCACGATTGACCAAGCATGCACTGTGACCCCGCATGCTTGGCCAATCGCAGCGCCAGCAGCGAGGAGAGCCATGATTGGCCACAGGCATCCTGCCTGTGGCCAATCATAGCTCAGGCTGTGTAGTGCACGCCCCACACTATATAAGGCCGCCATTAAGGCGGCCTCGTGCAGTGTGTTGGCGTCTGAAGCAGTGGGTGTTCTGTGTACCTTCAACACAGTTACACACCAATCGTTTTTGGCTGATTTACTATCTTGCTCTTGTGTAGTGGTTACTGTCTGTGCCCTGACCGCAGTATACACCACTATATTCACCTCACCTATATAGCTAGTGATCTAGCTTTAATAATAGAGCTTGCAGTCAGTAGTATTAGTGCGTGCTGTCTGCGTGCTCTGTACCCAGTACATACCACTATATACACTTACATAGCTGTTCTCTATTTGAGCCCGATTGTCATCTGCAGGAGTTATTGGAAGTTGTGTGTGCTTCCAGTACAGCACAGTATACATCTGTATATACCCCTTTAACTCTGCTGTTTTCTGGTTATTGTCTGCGTGCCCTGACCGCAGTATACACCGTGATATTCACCTCACCTATATAGCTAGTGGTCCATCTTTAACAATAGAGCTTGCAGTCAGTAGTGTCACTCAGGAGCTAGTGCGTGCTGTGTGCGTGCTCTGTACCCAGTACATACCGCTATAATCCACCTACATAGCTGTTCTCTATTTGGGCCCGATTGTCATCTGCAGGAGTTATTGGAAGTTGTGTGTGCTTCCAGCACAGCACAGTATACATCTGTATATACCCCTTTAACTCTGCTGTTCTATAAAAAAGGCATCTGCAGGAGTTAGTGGGTGTTGTGTGCCTCCAGCACAATATAAACTACCCAACTACTGTTTTACCCAACTCCCTTCAGGCCATTACCATGTCTGGAAGGCCAGCAAGGAGAGGCAGACAGGCGCGAGCCGATAAAAGAGGGCAAGCAGGCTCTGTGTCTAGAGACAACAGTGCTGGTCGTGGACGCGGTGCATTGTCATCAGCACGTGGCCATGCTTGTCCTTCTTTTCTGCAGCTGGACATGTTGAACCGCAACATGCCAACGACTTGGTAGAGTGGATGACCAAGCCCTCTTCATCCTCCTCATCCTCTCTCACCCAGTCTCAGGGTAGTAGAAAAGCAGCTGCCAACACATCGTCGTCCCTCCTCTCAATGTCATCATCAGTGACTCCTTCCCTAGACCCACCACGTCCTCCTGAGGAGTCTCCTGAACTCTTTCAGCACAGTGTTGGGTACATGCTCCAGGAGGATGCCCAGTGTTTGGTGGGCTCTGATGATGACACTCAGCTAGAGGAAGGCAGTAGCGTGAGCGCAGAGAGAGAGGATGCTCAAGAAGCACAGCAATCTGGCAGTCATGTTCCACAAGCTGCAGCATACTGCCAGGTTTGCTACAGCGATGAAGAGGGAGGGGATGATGAGGGCACTGACACCACGTGGGTGCCTGGAAGGAGGGAGGAGGAGGAGGAGGAGGAGGCACATGTCCAACGAGGCAGGATGCCCTCCGGGGGCCAGCTTAGGGGCAGCACACCGACTGAATCACACCGCAGAGCTCCGCCTGCGCAGAGCGCTTCCTCTGCGCGTTATTCTAAAAGTTCTTTGGTGTGGGCCTTTTTTGAGACGAGTGCATCAGATCGCACCGCTGCTATTTGCAACATATGTCTCAAGCGTATCTCACGTGGCCAAAACATAAGCCGCTTGGGCACCACATGCTTGACCAGACATATGTTGACCTGCCATGCAGCTCGTTGGCAAGCATACCTCAAAGACCCACACCAAAGAACAAAGCGGACCTCTCCTTGCTCCTCATCAGCTGGCATCTCCAACCCCACTAGACCTTCAGTCCTCTCTGAAACCTGCTCTGAGAGGAATGAAGGTGTAGAATTAGGTGTGTCACAGCCAAGTGCTTCCGGGAACTCTGCTAGTGGTACATCCACGTCCGATTATAGCAGGCAAATGTCCCTGCCCCAGCTGCTGGACCGGCGGAAGAAATTTACTCCCAGCCATCCACATGCCCAGCGGTTGAATGCTAGCTTGGCTAAATTGCTAGCACTTCAACTGCTGCCTTTTCAGTTGGTAGACTCGGCCCCCTTGAGTTTGTACAATGTGCGGTTCCTCAGTGGCAGGTCCCCAAACGCCACTTTTTCTCACGGAAGGCGATTCCGGCTCTCTACCGGCATGTGGAAGGCAATGTCCTTGCCTCGCTGGACAGGGCGGTCAGCGGTAAGGTGCATATTACCACTGACTCATGGTCCAGCAGGCATGGACAGGGACGTTACCTGTCTTTCACGGCCCATTGGGTCACTCTTCTGGCTGCTGGGAAGGATGCAGGACAAGGTGCAGTAGTGTTGGAGGTTGTTCCGCCACCACGCCTCCAAAATGCTACTATTGGTTGTGACACACCTCTCTCCTCCACCCCCTCCTCTTCTTCTTCCTCCATGGCCTCTTCCAGTGCTCTGTCCTCAGAACCAGCGGTGCTCCGTAGGCGTTGCAGGGGCTACGCAAGTACGCAGGCAAAACGATGCCATGCCGTGCTTGCGCTGGTTTGTTTGGGGGACAGGAGCCACACTGGGGCGGATGTTTTGTCAGCTCTGCAGGGGCAGGCCGAGAGGTGGTTGACGCCACGCCAGCTTAAGCCAGGAATGGTGGTTTGCGACAATGGCACCAACCTCCTCTCCGCCCTCCGACAGGGACAACTGACCCATGTGCCCTGTGTAGCTCACGTCCTTAACCTGGTGGTGCAGCGGTTCTTGGGCAGGTACCCCGGCTTACAGGATGTCCTGAAACAGGCCAGGAGAGTCTGTGTGCATTTCCGCCGATCATTTAATGCCTGTGCTCGGCTGGCTGAGCTCCAAAAGGAGTTGAACCTGCCCAAGAACCGCCTTATATGTGACATGCCCACCAGATGGAACTCAACATTGGCCATGCTGCAGCGGCTGCACACGCAGCAGAGGGCCATCAATGAGTACCTGTGCGACTACGGCACCAGGACAGGGTCAGGGGAGCTTGGTTTTTTCTCACCACGCCAGTGGGGCATGATCAGGGATGCATGCACTGTCCTGTCACCGTTTGAGGAGGCCACAAGGATGGTGAGCAGTGACAGTGCATGCATCAGTGACACTGTACCTCTTGTCCACCTCTTGGAGCATACGCTGCGTGGAATAATGGACAGGGCACTTGAGGCAGAACAGAGGCAGGAAGAGGAGGACTTCCTTGCCTCTCAAGGCCCCCTTTATCCAGACAGTGTTCCTGCTGTGCCACCCATCACACAGGAAGAGGGTGAGGAGGAGGAAGAGGAGGAGGAGGATGATTGTGTCAGCATGGAGGTGGAGGCTGGCACTCAGCATCAGCAGCAGCAGCAGCAGTCTTATAGGGATGATTTACAGTCCCAAGAAACACGTGGACTTTTACGTGGCTGGGAGGAGGTAGCTGCGGATCATGTTGTCCTTAGTGACCCAGAGGACTCCGGACCGAATGCCTCAGCTAACCTACGCTGCATGGCCTCCCTGATCCTGCAAAGCCTGCGGAAGGATCCTCGTATTCTTCGGATCAAGGAGAGGGACCATTACTGGCTGGCCACTCTCCTTGATCCACGGTACAAGGGTAAGGTTGCCGACCTTATCTTGCCATCGCAGAGGGAGCAGAGGATGAGACATCTCCGGGAGGCCTTGCAGAAAGCTCTGTGCAACGCGTTCCCAGAGACTGGGAGGTCACAAACTCCTGGTCCTGGACAACGTGTTGCTGAGGCATCAGTCAGAAGGAGCGGTGGAGAAGGTGGCCGTCTGACTGATGCTTTCAGACAATTTTTTAGTCCACAGCCCCAAGGTATGATTGGTTCCAGCACCCATCGCCAGCGTCTAATTTACATGGTGCAGGAATACCTAGGGGCAAGGTCAGACTTGGACACCTTTCCCACTGAAAATCCTCTGGCTTACTGGGTCTTGAGGATGGATCACTGGCCAGAGCTTGCACAGTATGCAATTGAGCTACTGGCCTGTCCTGCATCCAGCGTTCTTTCGGAACGCACCTTCAGTGCTGCTGGTGGCTTCGTTACCGATCACAGGGTGCGCCTGTCCACCGAATCAGTTGATCGACTGACCTTCATCAAGATGAATCAGTCTTGGATCACCCACAGCTACCAAGCACCTGAAGCTGATGTAACCGAATAATTTTTTTTGAAATACCACATCCCTTCAAGACTGCCTATGCTGATGCTGAGTGACTGTCCTGTTATGTTGATTGTCTATCCTCTTCCTCCTCCGCTGATATGTTGGAAGAACATTTTTGGTTCTGGGTGATGCCAGCAGCCCAATTTTTCTGCCCCTGTTTAACAGGGGCGTTTAAGTACAATTTTTGATGCAATGCTTTGCAGCAGGGCTAATTCCTGCAATAAAACTACAGTATATGGCAGAGGTTGCAGTGTGATGGCACCAGTGCCTAAGGCCCAATTTTTCTGCCCCTGTTTAACAGGGGCGTTTAAGTACAATTTTTGATGCAATGCTTTGCAGCAGGGCTAATTCCTGCAATAAAACTAGAGTATATGGCAGAGGTTGCAGTGTGATGGCACCAGTGCCTAAGGCCCAATTTTTCTGCCCCTGTTTAACAGGGACATGTAATTACAATTCTTGATATAATATTTCACAGGAGGGCCCCTTCCTGTGCCCACCCAGAGTAACGGTGAGGACTTATAGTGTTGTGGCACCAGCACCACAACCACCAAAGGTCAATTTTTCTACCACTGTTCAACAATGGCATGTAATTACAATTCTTGATATAATCGTTCACAGCAGGGCGCTCCAGCGCCCACCAAGAGTCACTTTGAGGGCTTACAATGTTGTGGCAAAACCAACACCTTGTTCCGCCATTTCTGCAGAGCATATAGGGCAGGCCCCTACTTTCAAACATCCAACTTACAAACATCTCCTACTTGCAAACGCAAGGAGACAGCAGCAAGTGAGATGAAAAAAGATGGACGACAAAACAAATTATACAGGGGTGATAACCCTTCCCTATGTTTTCCAAAAAGCTTAAAAATAGTTTTTTTGACTGGAGCTACACTTTAAAAATGTACCAGTTGAAAATTACAAACAGATTCAACTTAACACAACAAACCTACACAGTCCCTGTCTTGTTTGCACCACCTGTATACTGCTGTTCTGAGTATATAGGGCCTGGGGGCCACACACATTTCCTTTTTTTAATATGGGTACGGGGTTCCCCTTAATATGCATACAAGACCCAAATAGGCTGGTAATGGGCAGGGAGGGCTACCCATGCCATTTTTCTGAATGATTTTCAACCATATTGCAGGAACCAGATATAACATTAAAACCGCAAGCAGTTTTAAATGGTGTTATTTCCGTTTAATGTCATTTTGTGCAGGGACTGTTCTAAACACGGGAAACACGTGACACTTCACAGGCATACTACAGACACCCCCCAGGCACCATATTTAAAGGAATATTTCATTTTTTTTTTCACTTTAATCGTCATTAAAATCAGTGTTCCCGCCAAAATGGCCGCTTTTAAAACTTTTTATTGCATTGACCCATGTCCCCTGAGGCAGGAGTCAGGTCCCCAAACCCTTTTTAGGACAGTATCTTGCATATCAGCCGTTAAAATTAGCACTTTCCATTTCGAACGTTCGAGTCCCATAGACTTCAATGGGGTTCTAACGTTCGTTACGAACGCGGGGTCCATTCGAAAGTTCTGGTGCGAACCGAACCGGGGGGTGTTCGGCTCATCCCTATAAACGAGTATAACTGGCCATCTAATTCACCCACTACAAGCAAGAATCTACCTTCCAGGTCCTTGAATTCAGACTTTAGAGTGAATTTGCATCCTTTAGAGATAAAAAATGCCCACGCCCCTAGTTTTATCATCAGCGTTGGCCAGCAAGAAAAGGGGAAACTTGGAATGGATAAAGGATGGGCCAAATCGTTTAGGGAAATGTGTTCACACCTACTTTTAACCACGTTTTGGATTATTATATTTTTATTGTTTTATTCTTTCTACAAACTTTTTTATTATTAAGGATTTGTCTCAGTTTTTTGTACATTATTATCGGGCATTATTCGCATAACTTTTATCAGCACATTTGTCGATATGACACTTAGTATATTATCTTTCCTTTAAAGGTTTATTACATTTGTATACCGGTATTTGACTTTATAATTATATGTATTTGTACACGGTTCATATTGTTTTGAGTTCACGCTCAGATAATTTTTGCACACCTTTATATATATATATATATATATATATATATATATATATATATATATACCGTATTTATCGGCGTATAACACGCACTTTTTTCCCCCTAAAATCAGCGGAAAATCGAGGGTGCGTGTTATACGGCGGTCACCCGCCGATTGCGAGCTCTTCTGCCTTTTCTGATGGTCTCGGCAGCTTTCGGCTATTTTCAGCTATTTCCGGCCACTCTCTGCTATTTTCGGCCACTCTCGGCTATTTTCGGCCGTTCTCTGCTATTTTCGCCCATTCTCGGCGGCTTTCGGAAGCTACCGAGAATGGCCGAAAGCTGCCGAGAACAGCCAAAAATAGCCGAGAATGGCCGAGTGCGGCCGAAAATAGCTGAGAAGGGCCGAGAGCTGCCGAGCACTGCCGAGATACACAGAACATCTGTTCTGTATCTCGGCGGCACCATTTTTAAATGGAAAGCCTGCAAAATAAACTGACAAGGCTGCAAATGACTGACAAGGCTGCAATGGAAGGCTGCAAATGACTGGGACTGCTGCAATAGAAGGCTGCTAATGACATGTAAGGCTGCAATGGAAGACTGCTAATGACATGTAAGGCTGCAATGGAAGGCTGCTAATGACATGTAAGGCTGCAATGGAAGACTGCTAATGACATGTAAGGCTGCAATGGAAGGCTGCTAATGACATGAAAGGCTGCAATGGAAGGCTGCTAATGACATGTAAGCCTGCAATGGAAGGCTGCTAATGACATGCAAGGCTGCAAATGACTGACAAGGATGCAATGCAAGGCTGCAAATGACTGACAAGGCTGCAAATGACACTGACAAGGCTGCATTGATGGGCATTTAAATGTAAGTTTTTTACCTTAAACTTCCCTACTAAAAGTTTTTTTCTTTAAACTTCCCTTCTAAACTTAGGGTGCGTGTTATATATTGGCGCATGTTATACGCCGATAAATACGATATATATATATATATATATATATATATATATATATATATATATATATGTGTGTGTATATGTACACTTACAACATTTGGAAAGAGAGGTACATCGGACTTTAGATGAGGCATGCACTGAATGAATACTTTAATTACATTTATTTACAGAATACAAATCACATCATGAAATGTGTCAATCTGGGATACAGGCCACAATAAACTATGATACACTTGTTTAACCACTTTCAGACCGGACCATTTTGCTGGTCAAAGACCAGACCACTTTTTGCGATTCGGCACTGCGTCGCTTTAACTGACAATTGCGCGGTCGTGCGATGTGGCTCCCAAACAAAATTGACGTTCTTTTTTTCCCACAAATAGAGCTTTCTTTTGGTGATATTTGATCACCCCTGCGGTTTTTATTTTTTGCACTATAAACAAAAATAGAGCGACAATTTTGAAAAAAACTATTTTTTTTTTACTTTTTGTTATAATAAATATCCCCCAAAAATATATAAAAAAACATTTTTTTCCCTCAGTTTAGGCTGATATGTATTCTTCTACATATTTTTGGTAAAAAAAATCGCAATAAGCGATTATTGATTGGTTTGCGCAAAAGTTATAGCGTTTACAAAATAGGGATAGTTTTATAGCATTTTTATTAATAATTTTTTATTATTTATTTTTTTACTAGTAATGGCAGCGATCAGCGATTTTTATTGTGACTGCGACATTGTGGGGGACCCATCGGACATTTTTGACACATTTTTGGGACCATTGTCATTTATACAGTAATCACTGCTATATAAATGCAGTGATTCCTGTGTAAATGACACTGGCAGTGAAAGGGTTAACCAGTGGATGGCAGTGTAGGGGTTAAGTGTTCCTAGGGGTGTGTTACTAACTGTGGGGGGGTTGGGCTTTCATTTAGTGAACACTGATCTCTGCTCCAATCACATGGAGCAGAGATCAGCATCACTAGTTGCTAGGCAGAATGGAGAAATGCTGTTTACACAGCATTTCCTCCATTCAGCCGTCCCGTGAGACGATCGCGGGTATGCCCGCGGCGATCGAGTCCGCGGGTCCCGCGACCGGACTCACGGGGGTCCCGACCAGCACGGGAGCGTGCCGGCGGCGGCGCGCTCCCGATGGCAGGGCAGCATTGAAGATTGGACGTACATGTACGCCAATATGCCTGCCCGTGCCATTCTGTCGACGTACATCGTCGTGCGCTGGTCGGGAAGTGGTTAAATACATTTCTTGTGTATTTCTTGTAGTTTATTGTGTCCTGTATCCCAGATTGAAACATTTCATGATATGATTTGTATTTTATAAATAAATGTAATTAAAGTATTCATTCAGTGACATGCCTCATTTAAAGTCCCATTTCCCTCTCTTTCCCAATGTTGTATATATATTAGGGATGGAGGCTTTGCCGCTGCTACAGATAGATTGTACCGGGTCTCATCACAATGTATATGTACACTGTTTTATATTGTTTTCAGTTCACTTTGAGATAAATTTTTAGCGCTGCACTTATTTTGCACGTTTTCAAATTTTTGCAATTGATCTATTGCTGTGCTAGCTGCTTTCCTAACATCCTTTTGTAGACAGCGTGGTATATCTGCTTTATTTTTCACATTGAGAAAACCTGAACACCTTCTCTGCTATTATCCATAGACGCAGAGAAGGGTCCACTGGAAGTAGATAGAAATGGTACTGTCCAAGTTCGGTTTTGAGGGAACTATACTAACTGCAGTTCTAGCCCTATACTCCTGCCCATTAGCGCAAGTGTACACTTCGGGCCTCTTATCCACACCCTTCAGCATATCCAAGGTTGCCCCATTTCTCCTACAATATTTAACTTAATGATAGAACCCTTAGCAGAGACAATCAGAACACATGCCTCAATAACCGGTTTCCAGTTTGGCTCTAACAGGCACCTCATAAACTTATTCTCAGATGATGTCATTCTTCTTCTGACAAGCCCGCTCACCTCTCTAGTACAAGCCCACAAAATATTAACGGACTTTGGTGACATCTCATATTACAGAGTCAATTTCACCATTAAGCATGGGAGTACCACTGCCTACCAGAAACATCCTACAAGAAAGCCTCCCCTATACATGGAGCAAAAAGGGCATATTGTAATTAGGAATCACCCTGACAAACACAACCTCCTCTTTAACCACTTCCAACATTAAGCCATTAATAGCCAAACTGGAAACCCAATGAAAAGAAATCACAAGAAAGGAAATATCCTGGTTAGGCAAAATAGTGGCTTTCAAAATGTTGATCTTACTGCAGATCTTATACATATTCCCCACCCTACCAATCCTTGCATCAAAACATTTTCCTAATTCCTATGTAGCCTCTGATCCTTCTAGTACGGCTGGAGTAACTATCCTTTTCAAAAAATCTTGCCATATTAGGGTCAAAAACAAATGCATCGATCCCCACAGTAGGTTTGTTATCCTGGTCTGTGAATACATTATATGTTCACGTTGGTAAATGTTTATGCACCCAATTCTGGTCAAACTGTTTTTCTAGATGAGTTTTTTTGTTGGGTACAGCGATATTCTCAACCCTTTATGATAATAGGAGGAGATTTCAATCTGATTATTTCCCATAGAAGAGATAGACACATACTCTTTGGGGACACAACACCTCAGCGGGTGATCTCCCAGGCCATTTCTTTTTGAAAACTAATCAGATCCCACGGACTGTTAGATGCTTGGAGAATCAAACACCCAACACAAAGACAATATACCTTTTACTCCATGGCCCACAAAATGTATTCCAGACTGGATAATTTCTTTATAACATCACCACTACTCCCCCATACAGTAGATTCTGATATCTTGCCCATTACGTAGTCATATTATGCCCCCATCTCATTGGATCTCTCGCTGCACAATTCTAACTCTAAGATTTGCCACTGGAGGCTTAATTAACTCCTTCTTAGTTCACTCCTATAAGGGAAAGACTGACCAGGGAACTGAATGAGTTTTTTAAGCTGAATGTAGGTTCAGTGCAAAAGGCCTCAATGCTTTGGGAGGCTCACAAGCCCTGCTTCCGCGGCTTCTGCATTGCTGAGGGCTCTCGCCTTAAGAAAGATAGCGAGGGGCATCGGGTTTCTTTACTAGTTGATTTGAAGCATCTGGAGTGGGGGCTTGTGGGCTCCCCAACAGTCGAGGGCCTTCGTAGGGTAATAGCATTACGTAATCAGCTGAAATCATTACCATACAGTAAGGAAGCAATATCCCTTATGTGGGCTAAACAAAAATGTTACGAATTCTCTAATAAGCCACGCAGAATGTTAGTTAATAAGCTACGCCGACGTCCTTTTCATTCCTTATCCGAACTACTGATTCAAAAAGACGGGACACCTACCCATTGCCCTCAAACTATGACCAAAACTTTTGGAAACTTCTATAGAGAGCTTTATAACTCTCTTACCCCCGGAAAACATTTTCAGTTTACACAGGATCATTTTGATCAGTTTGTCAAGGATCTACCTTTACCTAAACTGATGTCTTCAGATCTTGAAAAACTTAATGCCCCTGTCTCTCCTGAGGAGCTAATAAGAATAGTAATTAAAGATCTCCCTCTACACAAATTCCCAGGCCCAGATGGCCTCAGGTACCTTTATTGCAAAACTTTTTTGCCCACTTTAATGCCACATATGTTACATTTATTTGGTTCATTGTTAAAAGGAGATATCCCACATTCCCAGTTCACTCACTCAAGCCAGTTTTTCCTTCAGATTTACCAAAACCATATAATATGAGGTCAAACCTTAGGAGTTTCAATTTGTATGCAATCAGGCAGGCCCTTTGGTAAACCTGAAGGAAAAACTCAGCAGAAAAACTGATAGTGTGTATGGGGCTTTACATATCGGTAATACTAAAACCGGAAAAGGACCCCTCTATACCTGACAACTACAGGCCTATAGTCCTATTAAATTCTGACTATAAGATAGCTACAAAAATTCTGTCATCTAGACTGTCCCAAATTATACCCAAATTGGTTAATGGGGATCAGGTGGGTTTTGTACCCTCCAGACACACTGGTGACAACAGGAGGTGCACTATAGATCTGATTGATCTACTGAACAAGTTCCTTCGCCCAGCTCTTATTTTGAGCTTAGATGCCCAAAAGGCATTTGATCGCCTAAGCTGGCCCTATATGTTCTCTACACTTATGCAATTTGGGTTTGAGGGTCCTTTCCTTAAAGCTATATGGGCCTTGCACACCCACACATCTGCACATTTGCAGATGGCCTAGTTTCTATCCCCCTGTTTTCCCATGTTGCCACCAGACAGGGATGCCATTTTTTTTCCTCCAAAAACTCAGGGGGGTCAGGGAGCATTAACCACTTGCCGCCCGCCCTATAACAAAAGCACAGTGGCAAAGTGGTTTCAAAATCCTGACCGGACGTCATCTGACGTGATCAGGATTTTGAGCCGCTGCGTGCCCCCGGGGGTGCGCATCGCGGCGATCGTTGTTGCGGGGTGTCAGTCTGACACCCTGCAACTACGATCTCGGTAAAGAGTCTCCGACGGAGACCATTTACCACGTGATCAGCCGTGTCCAATCACGGCTCATCACAGTGTAAATAGGAAGAGCCGGTGATCGGCTTTTCCTCACTCACGTCTGTCAGACGCGAGTAGAGAAGAGCTGATCAGCTGCTCCTCTGACAGGGAGGGTCTGTGCTGATCGATTATCAGCGCAGCCCCCCCGAGGATGCCCACACTGGACCACCAGGGACACCACCAGACCACCAGGGATGCCCAGGACAAGGTATGCCACCCTAGACCACCAGGGATTCCAGTCAGTGCCACAATGGATGCCAATCAGTGCCCATAATGGATGCCAATCAGTGCCCACAATGGGCATCACTGATTGGCATGCATTATTGTTTGGCACTGATTGGCATCCATTAGTACAGTATATTATAATACCATGCCGCCTATCAGTTCCCATCTGTGCGGCCTATCACTGCCCATCCGTGCCACCTATCAGTGCCCATCCATGTCCATCTGTTCCGCCTATCCATGCCCATCTGTGCCGCCTACCCATGCCCACCTGTACCGACTATCCATACCCATCCATGCCAATCTGTGCCAGCTATCAGTGCCAATTTGTGCCACCTATCAGTGCCCATCTGTGTTGCCCATCAGTACCACCCATCAGTGCCGCCTATCAGTGCCGCCTATCAGTGCCACATATCAGTGTCCATCAATGCCACCTCATCAGTGCCACTTCATTGGTGCCACCTCATCGGAGCCCATCAGTGCCGCCTTATCATTGCCCATCAGTGTAACCCCATCAGTGCCCATCAGTGAAGGAGAAAACTTACTTATTTTCAAAGTTTTGAAAGTGAAACAAAAAAAAAACATTTTTTTTTCAAAATTTTCGGTATTTTGGTGATGAAATACCACCAAAAGAAAGCTCTATTTGTGGGAAAAAAAGATAAAAATGTCATTTGGGTACAGTGTGGCATGACCGCGCAATTGTCATTCAAAGTGTGACAGCGATGAAAGCTCAAAATTGGTCTGGGTAGGAAGGTGTTTAAGTGCCCTGTATTGAAGTGGTTAAGTACTATTATGCCTCTCGCCTCTGGGGTGGTAGTCTCCTGGTCATGTTAGGTGGCTCTGAACCGGGTGGTCAGAAATTGAGAGGGGTGCCTAGTGTCCGGTACATCCCTGCTGTCTAGTATGGTCCCGCTCCCTACTAAATGATCCCGTATTGAAAAATATGTGCTTAGCATTGATGTTATTTACCAAGTCCTTATGGGGTAAATGTGTACTGAAATACTCTCCTTACCATGCTCTCCTCTATCTAAAATTTTGTTAAACCCACCTTTGCCAGTTTGGCCTTTGGACGCCTGCTGCCCTGGATGCAGACACCCCTCTTCCAATTATGTAACCTGGTACATCCGGTCACTCACAAATTCCATACCTTTGCGACCCTACAAGAAAAAATGTCTATCCCTCAAAGCCTATTCTATTTCTACCTTCAAGTTAGACATTTGTTTCACTCACTATCCCCGACTCTCACCCTGGACCTACCCACTCCATTTGAACATCTATGTGCTGAGGGTCCTCGCCAATTACATTTGATATCCTTCATATACCATATTCTGCATGAATCCACAAAGGTGCTAGCTGATACCCACTTGTATATGCGTAAATGGAATGTGCTATTGGGATGTACTATCCATATGCAAATATGGGCTTAAATCTGGTTATCAACTTTTAAGTCCTCTAAATGTGTGGTTCAGAGGGAGACGGCGGTAAAGATCTTAATGTTTTGGTACAGGACCCTGGAGCATATTCATCATGTGAATCCCACCCCATCACCTAAGTGTTGTTGGAGTGTGATAAGGAGACAGGTTCACACTTTCATATTTTTTTGGACATGTTCACTCCTACAGGTATTTTGGTTAGAAGTTATGCAAACGTTTCAGAGTGTGATAGGTCTGTTACTCCCCTTAGATCTTATCCATTATTTGCTTGGGCTCCCCTTTCCATGTATTTCTAAACCAACTAAACGTTTGACCTCCTATATACTTCTAAAAAAAGGGGAAAGGTCTGGTGTCCCCAGTAACCCACTTCTATTCCTGTAACATATAGCAAAACAAAGGATTTGCGCAGGGACTTTAAATGAAGTGGGTACCATTTCCGTCAGTAAACAAAACAGTAGTAAATACAGTATATGGTTTATTCAAGTAAAATTGTTTACATGCATAGATATCACTAACAATCCTTTAATTGTTTATACACACAAGAATCTATATGTGTACCGAGATAGTCTAAGTCAGGGGTGTCCAAACTTTTTTCAAAGTGGGCCGGATTTGATAAAGTGAACATGCCTGAGGGCCGACCATTTTGCCTGACATTCTTTGAACCATTAAAATTCGGTCTAAGTGTGTCCATCCGAGCACTAATACACGGCCCAACAAGAATTCTCTTGCCTTTGTCGCACTCGTTCCCAACACACAGACGAATGCTCTGCACTTTAGGGGGCACCGTTAATTCTTAATGGTACCCCACACATTGGAAAATGTAGGGTGCTTTTGGTGCAGTGCAATAAAAAAAAAAAAAAAAAGCTCGGGAACTTCTTTCCCTGCATTTTTGTGAGTAGGGAAGTCCATTGAAATTAATGGGCTGCCCTACACACAGTACGCAGCCACACAGATGTTGCATTTACGGGCTTAAAACAGGTGGTGAGGAGGCAACATAATTCCTCTTTACCGCCATTCAAATGCCTCTGCAAAGAGATCTGTGCATGGATTGCTTTTCAGAGGAGCAGGAGTCCTGGCTAATATCACACACAAGCCCTACAAAAGCAGTTTTGATGGTATAAGAATAGGGGGAGGGGGGTCCAGATTAAAAGTAACATACACACAGACACAAGCACACAAATGCAGGCACACATACAGACAAATGCACACAGCACACACATACAGACACATGCATACACATACATACAGACATATATGCACACACATACAGACATACATACAGACACATGTGCGCACACACACATACATACACACATACATACACACATACAGACATACATACAGACACATGCATACACATACATACAGACATATATGCACACACATACAGACATACATACAGACACATGTGCGCACACACACATACAGACATACATACAGACATATATGCACACACATACAGACATACATACAGACACATGCATACACATACACATACTTACAGACACATACAGAAATACATACAGACACACATGCACACACATACAGACATACAGACACATGTGCACACACATACACGCACACACAGACATACATACTGACACATGTGCACACACACATACATACAGACATAAATGCACAAACATACAGACATACATACAGACACATGTGCACACACATACAGACATACATACAGACACATGTGCACACACACATGCAGACATACATACAGACACATGTGCACACACACATACAGACACATGTGCACACACACATACATACAGACACATGTGCACACACACACACACACACACACACACACACACACACAGACACATGTGCACACACACACAGACACATGTGCACACACACACATACATACAGACACATGTGCACACACACATACATACAGACACATGTGCACACACACACACAGACACATGTGCACACACACACACACACAGACACATGTGCACACACACACAGACACATGTGCACACACACACACAGACACATGTGCACACACATACATACAGACACATGTGCACACACACATACATACAGACACATGTGCACACACACACACACAGACACATGTGCACACACACAGACACATGTGCACACACACAGACACATGTGCACACACAGACACATGTGCGCACACACACACACACACACACACACACACACATACAGACAATGTGCGCGCACACAGACATATGTGCACACACACACGTACAGACACATGTGCACACACACACGTACAGACACATGTGCACACACACACATACAGACACATGTGCACACACACATACAGACACATGTGCACACACACAGACACATGTGCACACACACACACATACAGACACATGTGCACACACACATACAGACACATGTACACATACACACACACATACATGCACACAAATACAGACACATGCATACACATACATACATACATACACACACATGAATAAAGGCCTTTTTAACACTAATCTAGCTTGTAGTACAGTACCTTTGCAGCTTCCTAATTCAGCCGGGTACTGCACTGTAGGGGGAAGCAGAGAGCACAGCACACTCCTCTGCACTTTACTTTCACTTTTGAAGCTCACGGAGCTTCTCACAGTGCCGGGGATCGGCTGATCTGACAGCCCTGATCCCGCAGCACAATCAATTGAGAAAGACCAGGCGGGCCGTTCAAAACCGGACCGCGGGCCGCAATTGGCCCGCGGGCCGGACTTTGGACATGCCTGGTCTAAGTGCTCCTTTCTCTTGATGGGTCCTGGTGGGGGACCAGACTCCCAAACCTCTATTCTATTTGAATCTGGATAATGGTACATTTTGTATTTGTTATTATCTAAGTTACATTATCTTGTGAGGCCACCCGTTTCTCCAAACAATAAACATGTTATACTTACCTGCTCTGTGTAGTAGTTTTGCACCGAGCAGTTTGGATCCTCCTCTTCTTGGGTCCCTTGCCCGCACCCCTGGCCCCTCCCTCTTTCTGGGTGCCCCCACAGCAAGCAGCCTGCTATGGGGAACCCAAGCAGGCACGCTCCTGAGCCGTAGCTTTGTGTGTCCATTCACACACGGTACTATGGCTTGACTCCACTCGTTCCATCGTCTGGCTCACTGGCTGTGATTGACAGCAGCGGGAGCCACAGGCGAGTCCCCAGACGGCCAAGGCTCTCGTGGACATTGCTGGATCGAGAAGGGGCTCAGGTAAGTATTAGGTGGGGCTGGGGGGGCTGCTGCACACAGAAGATTTTTTACCTTCATGCACAGAATGCATGAAGATTGAAGTTCAAAAATCTTGTGCCTTTACAACCACTTTAACAAAGAATGTGCTGTACTTAAATTTCAGTAGACAGAAGTAAGAAATGTAAAACACATGAGGGGAATTTATCAAAACTGGTGCAGTCAGAATTTGGAACAACTGTGCATCTTCTGCACCTCCCTTCTGCCCATGGCCTTCGCTGCTCCCCCCAGTCCAGGGCCTCCTCTTCGCCCCCCCCCCCCAGTCCAGGGCCTTCTTTGAAGCCTCCCCTTCTTTGGGATGACTCAAGCAGAAAGGACATAGACTGTTTGGGTACTGGGCAGGATTAGGAGGGAGACCTGTCTGTCCATTACACTTGATTCGGTGGTAGTGACACCCTTAGAGCAGTGATTCCCAGTGCGAGTGGGGGCGGCACCCTCCAAGATACGTCACCAGGGGCAGGCGCCCCCCCATGCCCCCCCCCCTCCTAGTTTCAGGCCCTGCTCCTACCCTATAACTTGGTTCCAGCTTGCAAAACAATGCTATCATTCTCTGGTTTACTCTCTGAAGAGAGTTGTACAGTACAATGCTAATTTGCTATAATGCTAGTTATTTACTAAAATTGGACCAAGCAAAATCAGGTGCAATTCTGCATAGACACCAACCAGCTTCCAGGTTTTATTGCCAAAACTTAATTGAACAAGCTGAGGTTAGAAGCTGATTGGCTACCATGCACAGACGCACCAGATTCTGAGTACACCTGTTTAAGTAAATCTACCCCAATGCCTTTCATTTCCCCATGTTAAAATATACTAGTAATGTATGGTTAATGTGTGTACACCATAATTATCTCTTGTTTTTTCACTACCAGCTGTAAACTCTGGACTATTTTTGGCATAAATATAGTCTGATCTAGAGGCAAAACACCCTTCAGAATTGGCACCACATCCCAGACAAAAATATTATGAATAGGGATAGATAGAAAAAGGGATTTTGATGGTGCATACCAATGAATATTTACTAAATATAAATATTAAATCATTTTAGTAAAATGTAATAAATTTCAGGTTTAAAAAACAATTATACATTAAGGCCGCGTACACACGCGCGGACTGTTCGCCCAACTTTGTCCGTCCAACAGTTTCGGCAAACAGTCCGCTCAAAATTAGCATGGACGGACATGCCCACACACGACGAACGAACAGTTTGCTGAAACCGTGCGCGATGACGTGAACGGCACGTACGACGGGACGAAAAATACGACGTCCTATACACTGCATTATAGCTTTCGGCGTGAAAATCCTTTCTGAGCATGCGCGCAACTTTGTTCGACGAACAAGCCTACACACGGGCGGACTGTTCGCTCAAACAAGGTTTCAGCGGACAGTTTTTCGGAATTTCCGAAAAACCTTGTCCGTCCAACTGTCCGCTGAAACTGTCCGCTGAAAGCCCACACACGAGCGGACTGTCCGCCCAAACACTGTTCAGCGGACAAAGTTGGGCGAACAGTCCGCGCGTGTGTACGCGGCCTTAGAATAATTGCAGTGGTTCACAGGTATGGTGGTCTGAAAAAGCTGGTACATTTGAGAACATATTGTTGCACATTAGCCCGACATGTTTCGCTGAAATGCTTCTTCAGGGGATGTGCGAACCATCGATTGTATAACAGGATAAACTGCATATACATAAGAGAATAAAATAAGATGGGGAAGATACATACCATGAAAGACATAAATAACATTCATAAATTGACACATTAATAGGTAAATATAGCAAACATGGGACATCACATAAAGCACGCTTACCCTGCGAACAAGACCACCCAACCACTGAACCCTCAGATCAACACAGGCCCCTGAGGGAAGAACCTCTGAGTGCGATCACAGAGGATAGAGAAAACCAGACTAGAGCAAAAGGAAGTATACAGAACATAAATAAATAAGAGCTACTATGTTATAAAAGAATCCTGCTGTGTTTAAGAAACAGCCAAGGAAATAAAGATATAAAGTAAATTATTTGTAAATAATGTTTTGTAATACTCACTTAAAATATGTAATAGCAGAGCATGGGGTGGAGGGTGACTTAGAATAGACTGCTAGAATGTTATTAGCAGTGAAAACAAATATGGCTAAAAAAGAAAAGAAATGATATGAAGAATATATTGATATATATATATTTCATATATTTTTGTTCCCAAACTATTTTTAGTTATATATTTAATACTAGTATTTTATCCCCCTTTTTGACAGCTTTTCTTCATATTTACTTCTTCATATCATTTTCTTGTCTTTTTTGGCCATATTTGTTTTCACTGCTAATAACATTCTAGCAGTTTATTCTGAGTCACCCCCTACCCCATGCTCTGCTATTACATATTTTAAGTGAGTATTATGTCTTTCACAGTATGTATCTTCCCCATCTTATTGTATTCTCTTATGTATATGCAGTCTATCCTGTTATACAATTGATGGTTCTGTTCGCACATCCCCTGAAGAAGCATTTCACTGAAACATGTCGGGCTAATGTGCAACAATATGTTCTCAAATGTACCATCTTTTCCAGACCACCATACCGGTGAACCACTGCAATTATTCTTACTGTATAATTGTTTTTTAACCCTGAAATTTATAAAAAAATTACTAAAAGGATTTATTGTTTATCTTTAGGTAATATTTATTGGTACGCACTGTCAAAATCCCTTTTTCTTTCTATCTGGACTATTTTGTTAATAAAAATATTAAAAAATAATAAAATATATCTTGGTTCCTGCAGCTTAAATACAAGGCACACAGACTCAGTTCTTGGAAAATAGAGTGCAGCCTATATAAATCCAAGTTCCAAGCCAAAATATAGGACTAGTGGCGTTGGCCTAATATCATGTGGGTTAAGGGTTGTCAGTGTCACAATCTCTCCTTGTATAGACATTTGATGACTTGATATAGGAAAGATAGCTCAGTAGAATATCAGTGTTAACCACTTAATGACTGCTGTCGGCATATATACATTGGCAGAATGGCATGGCTGGGCAAAGTAACGTACCCGTGCGTTACTTTGAAATTCCCACTGTGCATGCACGCGCGCCTGCCGCAAGCTCCCTGACCATGCCCGCGGGACCTGCGGACTCGATTGCCACGGGGATCCCCGTGATCATGTCACGAAGCTCAAGAACGGGGAGATGCCGATGTAAACAGCATCTCCCTGTTCTACTTAATGACAGGATACTGATCGTCTGTTCCCTGTCATCGGGAGCAGCGATCAGTGTTCACGTCATATAAGCCCATCCCCAAGTCAGTTAGAAACACTCCCCTAGGACACACTTAGCCCCTCCCCGCCCCCTAGTGGTTAACCCCTTCACTACCAGTGACATTTTTACAGTAATCAATGCAATTTTAAAGCATTGATCGCAGTATTAATGCCAATGGTCCCAAAAATGTGTCAAAATTGTCCGCCATAATGTCACAGTCATAATAAAAATCACTGATCGCCGCCATTACTAGTAAAAAAAAAATATTAATAAAAATGCCATAAAACTATTATTGCGATTTTCTTTTACCAAAAATATGTAAAAGAATATGTATCGGCATAAACTGAGGAAAAAAATGTTTTTTTATATATTTTTTGGTGAATATTTATTATAGCAAAAAGTAAAACAAAATTTTTTATTTTTTTTAATTGTTGCTATTTTTTTGTTTATAGCGCAAAAAATAAAAAAATGCAGGGGTGATCAAATACCACCAAAAGAATGCTCTATTTGTGGGGAAAAAAGGACTTGTTTGGGAGTCATGTCGCACGACCGTGCAATTGTCAGTTAAAGCGACGCAGTGCCAAATCGCAAAAAGTGCTCTGGTCAGGAAGGGGGTAAAACCTTCCAGGGCTGAAGTGGTTAAAGTGGTGTACCCATTATAAAACAAAAGAAATTAAAAATCAGCAGCTACAAATACTGCAGCTGCTGACTTTTAATAATTGGATACTTACCTGTCCCAGGGTCCAGTGATGCGGGGGATCGAAGTCCCGCTCGTCTCCCCTCCGTTTGGCGGCGCCGGTACTGTAACTGTGCACCTACTGCACATGTGCTAGCAGCGCCGCATGCCATGATTGGCTGCGCAATCATCTGGGACCTGTCACGTGTCCCAGATGAATGACAAGAGGGAGGGGGCAGAGCTGAGCCCTTCCTGCACCGAGGGGAAGTGGTGTCAAGAGCCCAGGCACTGAAGGAGGCAGACTACGAGGGACCCCCCTAGCAACAGCCATTTAGAGGCGAGTAAAAAAATGTTTTATTCCAAATGTTTTTTTTACATTTTTTTAGGCACATTCCTGATTTTTTTTTATTTTTTTTGGATGGGACACCACTTTAAGGAAGAGTTTAAATACACACATAGAAAATGTCAGAAAGGCATCTGCTGGCCATTTTGACATTGGAACATATATCCATGCATAGGAAAAATGTCCACATCAGGAAAAAACTGTATCATACACATTTAAATATCCAGTAAGATTTGTTCAACAGAGGGAGGTAATGATTTCTCTGTGGTCAATTAAATAATCTCAAAAATGTACTGTGATATAATCAAGCAAAGGGATATTCCTTTTATACTCCTCAGATGTATAATAGGGAATGGTCTCAAGCTGCTGTGAGATCTCAGGCTACCTGCTGGAGATGCTTGAATAGAGGAATTGTGCAACCTGGAAATGCCCTAGTTACTGTAGTATCTGTATTTAAATATTTTAAGTATTTGACGTGCATTCTCTGATATGTTTCACAATGGACCTTTCAGTAACTTTACACTAGCAGTATAACTTTTTTTTTTTTTTAAAGCTTTAAATTTTGTATCATTAAAAAAGACTCACTGGTGCCCTAGTAAAGTGACTATGCCTAAACTGAGATGATGTCATCAGTTTGCTGCAGGCGGTAGAACGCATTTCTTAATTATCCTTATCCCTAGTGATCAGACTGCAACGCTGTAACTCTAAAGCAAGTCGCAGGTGAAAGGCTGAGGCAGGGGCTCAACTGTATCAGACATTTTTGTGCACAGCCAATAACTGTTCGGGATTTAGACACAGTTATTAACAATGATTATCAAGATGCAGGCATGCTGTTTAATGGCCTCTTTCACACCTTTACATGTTGAGGTGGTATGTTACTGCAAGCATGTTAATGCATGTTGCATTAAGGGAGCCCATTCTTTTTGAAAGGGTGTCAGCACACTTTTTGAACAAATGGCACATCGCAATGCTTGATAGCACATTACTGCATGTTGAAGAGTGCTACAATGCAGGTTAGTTGCCTGCCCTGAATGAATGGCGCCCCAATGCAATAATATGTGCATGTAATAACATGCTACCGTAGTGTGCATTGCCGTAACATGCCCATTGCAGTATCCCAAGGGCGTGAAGTCATTCTTAATACAAGCTCTCAAAATGTTATTGTCCTTGTTTGACATTCGTCAAATACGCACCTGTCTGTTCCTCAGATCTTTGTTCTGTTCAAGTTTACAACCAGCAATTCCAGCAGTGTACGATGCAAGCATTACTTACTGTGTGCTGTTGTTCTATCTGCCAGCCTCTTTGTCATTTTACCCTGTAGTGATGTGAGGGCTTCTAGATGGAACCACAGCATGCAACGTAGGACCATTCATGTGACCCAAAAGAAAGTGTATCAGATGTAAAGATGCTGCTGGAGGCCATAGCTCTTGAACAAAGCAAACATTTGAGGAAATGAAGAAGGGGTAGCAGGACCCGTAGGTAAAATTGGTCTCATTTTGCAGGTTTTTTTTTTTTTTTTTTTAATTAGTGACAGGGTCACTTTAATGAAGCCAAAATAAAGTACAGAATATTTGAATGCATATATAAATATAGCCCTAGGGTAAACTCTCTTTAGCTAGAGCTCCATTTAACTATCCCCTTATAGGTGCTGCTTCATCATATCCCTATCCAATTGCTACCTGTTAAGGATATTTGATTTTAGTGTTTACAGTGACATCAGCTGAAGAATTCTCTGTTCCAATGTTCTAATGTTTGAGGGACAAAGGGTCCTTCTGAACTACTTACATTTTTGGACACAATGACATTTGTTGAATCCATGCAAAATATTGATATTTAATCAGCAATTACTGAAAACAAATCTATAGCTGGATATGATTTATGTTGCTAATTCGTTTTTGATCCCATTTTTCATTTTAGCAAAACTAAGAAAACACACACCTAATAAAAGCCTATTGGTGGCTCAGGCTCAGTGAGATTTACGAGTTTATGTCTTTATTAAAATACCACCTACCATCTCTTACCCCACTCTTGTTTTATGTAGGACTGTTTTGTTTATATGTTTGGTGTATATACAGTATATACCACCGATCAGCCATAACTTTATGACCAATTACAGTAACACCCCACTCACACTTGTGCGACTTGTCATACGACTTTGGGCATCAAAGTTGTATGACAAGTCATACCCCATGTTTGCCAATGATAACCATTCACATATGTGGGACTTAAAGTTGCAGTGATTTCAGAGTAGTTCATGCACTACTTTGATCTGACCTTCATGCAACTTGAGACATCAATGTTAACACTCAAAGGCTGCATGAATATCGTACCTGAATGTTTTACATGCAACATTGGGTCCGACTTTGCAGAGGGAACATTTTACATCCAAGGCACCCAGCCAAAGTTGCATCAAAGTTGCACTCCAAAGTCGCCTGACATTAGAGTCCTACAAGTGTGAGTGGAGTCCTAAAGTGAATAGCATTGAGTATTTAACTACAATGACTTTTGAAAGTGGGACCTATTAGGCAGAAATGGAACATGTTGTCTTTGAACAATAGAAAAAAGGGGGGTAAATGTGCGCTAAGGACCCTAAATTGTTACTAGAGAATCAAAAAACTGCACCAAAGGTGAAGACCAAAAACCTTAGTGATAAAAGGAGGGGCTGCCACTACCTTACATATTCAACCTGAAAGGTAGAAAAAACGTAAATAAATGCTAAGGGGGTAGTAACGGTGCTCGCCTGCTGTTAGTTGTACCTGCAGGAGACTCACCTGCTGTTAATTGTACCTTGTCCCTGCGGGGATCTAGCAAATAAATATTCCACATGTGCAAATAGCTAGCAATATGAAAGTGCATAAAGATATTATAGAAATCCTAACTCACATTATCACAAAAAATGTTATATGCTAATACAGAAACTTCAATACACTTACTGCAGTGTTAAAAGTGCATATATGCATTTGTGCAAAACATACATTAAAAAAAGTGCTAGGTGCTTAAAAAGGTGCCACAATATCAATATCAACTGTGAAGAAAGTGCTACGTGCTTCTAAAAGTGCCACAATATGTAAATCCAGTCCTTTGCACTTTATAAAATCGCTAAATGGAAGCGTGCAATTTATAAGTTGATACACAAATCCAACGGCAGAAAAATAATAATAATCCAATCAGAAAGTCCTTCTGGAACAAAAGTGACAGTGTGCTTCAATGTTTAGTGGATTCCTGGATTGCACCCGGTGCGATTTCCGTGTTTAAAGACAATAATCCGCACTCACCAGCTCCCCCGCCCCTTAAGGGGTTAATGTGCCTCCACAGTGTGAGCCCCTGTGCCGCTATGTAGAGCTGGTCTGGTTACCATCCAGTAATTATCCTCATTAAAAATACAATGGAGCAAACATAGTGTAATCCAGTTTTAAAACGAGTTTTATTGAATGTGTAAAGTACTACTCACAAAATAGAAGCTTAAAACTGCGCCTCAGTGTATATGTAAGTCACAGCATCTGAATTCACCGCCGCCGCCGCTATGAGAGAGTGTGTACACCATAGGCCACGCCTATGGGCAAGCGTAAGGATTTGAGCAACTTTGACAAGGGCCAAATTGTAATGGCTAGAGTCAGAGCATCTCCAAAACTGTAGCTGTAGTAGGATGTTCCTAGTCTACAGTGGTCAGGACATACAAAAGTGGTCCAAGGAAGGAAAACTAGCAAACCTGCAGCAGGGTTATAGGTGGCCAAGGCTCATTGATGCATGTGAGGAGCGAAGGCTGGCCAACGTAGTCCAATCAAAAGAAGCGAATGTAATTCAAATTTTGGTTCTGATAGAAAGGTGTCAGAATACTCAATTAATTTTTGGCCTGCGTCCACAGGAAAAAGTGCCCACAATAGGCACGTGTGCATCAGAACTGAACCACACAGCAGTAGAAAAAGGTGGCCTGATCTGATGAATTCAAGAGTGGTTGGAGAAACACAATGATTAGTTTGAGATGCTGACTTGGCCTCCATATTCTCCAAATCTCAAACCAATCAAGCATTTGTGGGATATGTTGGAAAAGAAGTCCGATCCATGGAGGCCCTACCTTGCAACTTACAGGACTTTAAAAGATCTCCTGCTAATGGATTGGTGCCAGGTACCACAGCATACCTTCAGAAATCTAGCAGAGTCCATGCCTTGACGGGTGTAGCTGCATTTTCCCAACCTGGTTATCCTATGGAAGATTTCTTATAGATTTTTAAAAAGATGTTAATAAATTTGGTAAATTTGCTTTTGCACGTGTAGAATTGTAGTATTTTAATATATTCTCATTTAGGGGTTGATTTTAAAGGCAAATAGAATGTTCACATTGCAAGGGAAGTTTCACTTTGCATGGGGATTTGCACCAGAGCTTAGTGACTGGAGTGATGCTGTGCTGACTTCCATCATCCAATCATGTGAAAACAAAAGGCCTTTTCTTTACAAAGTGTAACATTCCCTAAGTTTTGGTCTACATTCCCTTACAAAGTATGACTGCCTCTGCAAAGTGAACATTTGCCTTTAGTAAATCAATCCTACAGAGTACATTAACCCAGTTACATTATGTGTTAAGATTGTTCCAGCAGGTTGTGCTAGAGTTAAAATTCTTTCAAAAAAATGATACCTGGTCAATCAGCAGGCTTGTGGTTTGGTTGTGAATGTTGAAAGAGCTATTAAATATCTGAGGCACTTCTGGCACATGGTTTTCACCTCTGCGGCTCCACCCTAAAAAGATGCAACCCTAGCTTTGCTCTTGGGCCTTGGGGCCTAAGGGTTTGGGGTGCCTTCCCTCCTGAGAGGCCTCCCTGAAGATATTGGCTGATATGGTGGTTAGACTGGCCTAGAGGATGCAGACTGAAAAGTTCCCCACACAGAGGTGGCGAGAGACTTCAGAGCAGGAGAGTAATATAGAACCCCCCCCCCCCCCACACACACACCACCACCACTGCCACCACTGAAGTCCTGCCCTAAACTACAAGTCTGAGATACCAATATAACCTCACAAGTCAAGAAGCCAACCAGATTCATTGTCTAGCCAATTTAGGCTAATCAGGATGAAACCTATAAAGCTAGAAAAATAAACAGGAAAACCAGAGACCGTGTTTCAAGAAGAAACACCTCCTTGCTGCTGTGGATCCAGTGGCATTTGTGGTTCTACAATCATGTGTTCTGTTCTTGCTTCCTTGATGCACACAACTAACAGCTATGGGCAACACCACCTTCATTTCTGATTAATATACATTGCAACTTGGCCACTCCTTGTCCAGACTTCCCAATCTCCATTATTATTTAAATTATGCTTACATCAGCTCCTATCGCCTATGCAACATTCTCATTTGCTTTTGAGCACCCTCTTGCTACTAATTGTCCTTCCTGTTGTTTCCTTGGATTGATGTTCTGTGTATAAACCCTTGTACAAGCCTTGTTTCCCAGTTACCTGGGCCTATTATCTTTGTCACTGCCTGCCTGTACTTCTGCTTGTATCTTTATACTCTTGCAGGACTTTTCTCTGCAACTGTAGCAGATTGAACCTGGCATCAGCACACAGTGAAATTCATCTCCACCATCAGGAACTCTGATGAAAATTGGGTGGTGCTTTGACTTTGTGCTCCCACATCACCTGTTCACTTGAGGGATCATTTCCATGTATTCTTGACAAAGTACCTTATTTAAAGGGGGCATACACTTAAAATAAATAGGATTGTATTAATCAAAAACTGTATGTTGGACTGGTTTCCTTTTTGTGGTTTATGTATCAGATCTTTGAAGTAAAGTTACTATTCCTCCCCATTTCCCATAATGGGGTATCTGTCTCAGGAAAGAATGCATCCCTGGATTCATCCATAGGAACCATTGCAGTGTGCAGGCTCCAACTGAATTGACACCGTGCAAAATGGTGACGCTAGAGTTGTCTATAGTCACAGATTTCCATGCCTCTGCAATTGAAAACTGCTCCATCTGCTGCTGCTAGGATTGAAGCTTGCATGGTGTAACTTCAGTTAGAGCCCTGCCATGGTTACTATATGGTGCACGGCTCCTACAGACTAAACCGTGGATAATAAAATATGGTGAGGGGGATTGAGAAGAGTTCTGACACTAAACGTGGAGAACACCCACTTGCAATTTCTGAGGTACTTGCTCCAAACCTGAGCTATGCGCTTTACCTAATCCTGACCCCTGAGCTCTGTGCATTATTTAAATCAGACCCCTGACCTCTGTTCATTTTATTTTGAACATTTGGTAACCTTACTTTAGAGTAAAATTAAGCTGTTGGACTACTAAAGTCCTGGAAACGATTTTACTGATAGCTGTCTTGTTCAACAAACATAAATAGCGACAACTGTAAAATAGGGTAGGCTAGAATATTTTTATAGCTTGGTAGAATAAGTTTAAACCTCTTTCTGACAGTTGCCTTTATTGCAATACATTAATTTAATAGCATTTAAATTTGGCAATTATCAACAAGTGGTATGATCCTAAGCAGTTCAAACAATGTGTAGTTAAGCACTTAACTATCTGCTGATATGTCATGGTTTACTAATTAACTTTCATAAAAAGTCAATCAACAGTTGTTAATAAAGTACAGTAGTTAATATAAGTGGAAGTTATGTAACCACTTTCCTTTAAAGCTCATAATATAATAAAATTATGGACTAAAATCTCAGTTCAATGAACTTAACACCAGATGGCGATAAATGTAACATGTAATAAATACTGATATATTATAGTTTCTGTAAAAGAACCCAGTTTGCTCTACTTTCCGTGACAGTAGAAATTATAATCGTTATTAACCACTTATAATAAATAGAAATTAAAGGGGTATAATGGCTTCTGTTTGACATGAACATATACAAAATATTTAAATACAATGGGGATAATTCATTTAAATGGGAGAAACAAAAATTAGGACAAAAATATTGCTTACAGCAGGGGTGCCCAACCGCTGGCCTGCAGGCCACACGTGGCTCACGGCTCCCTCCGTTGTGGCCCATCATGTCTTGCTCTGAGATGGAGGGTCAGCATGCCCAGATCGTGGGTTACCGAGCCACCATCTGCAAGAATTAGTGCGAAAAAGGGAGCCGCCGCTAGAGGAAGCAGAGCTGATGCTTCCTGTATAGCGCCAGCTGCTGCACAGGCAGAGTGATACCAAATGTACTCTGCCTGTGACAGGAAGCATCGGCTCTGCTCTCTACTGCAGCTGCATGCTTCTGTCACAATTATGCTCGGGGATGGCGGGTTGGGACAAAGGAACCCGCAATCAGGGACAGCAGCCACCAGTATCAGTACCAGCCACCAGTATCAGTATCATCCACCAGTATCAGTGCCAGTACGAGCAAGCAGTGCCAGTACCAACCAACAGTACCAGTACCAACCAGCAGTACCAATACTAGCCAGCAGTACCACTACGAACCAACAGTACAAGTACCAACCAGCAGTACCAGTACCAGCCAGCAGTATGAGTACCAACAGTATCAGTACCAATCATAAGTACCAATACCAGCCAGTAGTACCAGACATTATTACCAGTACCTGCCAGAAGTTCCCGCCAGCAGTACCAGTACCCCTCATCCATACCAGCCATCAGTACCAGCCAGCAGTATAAACCAGCAGTACCAGCCAGAAGTACCCGCCAGCAGTACTAGCACCCACCATCCGTACCAATCATCAGTACCAGCCAGAAGTACCCGCCAGCAGTACCAGCACCCACCATCCGTACCAATCATCAGTACCAGCCAGCAGTACCAGCACCCACCATCCGTACCAATCATCAGTACCAGCCAGCAGTATAAACCAGCAGTACCAGTACCAGCCAGCAGTACCCACCATCAGTACCAGTACCAGCCACCAGTATCAGTACCAGCCAGCAGTACCAGTACCCGCCAGCAGTACTAGTTATCAGTACCAGTAATAGCCAGCAGTACCAGTACCCACCAGCAGTACTAGCCAGCAGTACCAGTCAGCAGTACCCACCAGCAGTACCAGTACCAGCCAGCAGTAATAGTACCCGCAAGCAGTACTAGCCAGCAGTACCAGTCAGCATTACCAGTACCAGCCAGCAATACCAGTACCAGCCAACAGTACCCACCAGCAGTACACGCCAGCTGTACCAGCACCTGTCAGCAGTACCCACCGGCAGTACCAGCCAGCTGCAGGAATCCTGAGGAAGAAGTCAAGATTGAGGTCACTTGAGAAGGTAAACCGCTGTGGATCAGTGTGAAAGCAGCCTTAGGCCCCTTTAACATGATCGGTCCAATCGGGTCCGGATGTCTGTTTTTCAGGTGGACTCAAACTGACTCTCCATTCACCTCTATAGATCGGCAGATGTAAACGGACTTGTATCCGTTTACACCTGCCTATCTGCAATCCGATCTCCTTAAAAAAAAACTGAGTGAACCAGGGTAACCAGGCTTACAGCAACCAGTCAAGTTTCACATTTCATTTTTAGAGAAATATTAAGCAAGATTAGCCACTATAGTCAACAATTCCGTTTTGTACTCTTTGTTTCCCTTGTTTAAATTAAACAGCCCTAATATATTATGACTTCATTTTTAAAAACATGTCGGGCACTCGGACGCTGCCCGAGGGCCCGCGGCCACGAGAGGCCACTTGAAGCAGCTGTATTACATACTGGTTATAATACCGCTAACGGCGCGCTGCTCCCCGCCAGCCCCGACTTCCCTCCCCAACCTCCAAGGCGCTTGTACTGTATGTGTTGTGACATCACCTGCGACAGACGAGATGAGTGGAGGGGCTGGCAAGGAGCAGCACGCCATTAGAAGTATTATTATCGGCATCGGTGAGTGAAGCTCAGATTGAGACACCAGGGCCGCCACAAGTGATGGGGGGTGGGAAGTACAGATGTATGGGGCCAAAACGTCATGGAGGAGGGGAAGGAAGTACAGATCTATGGGCCCGGGGGCCCAACATAACCGCATGAAGGCCCATGATACTCCCCTGGTCCCCCCACCACACAGTGTCCCTCTGTGAGTGTGTTCACCCTCTAGTGTCCCGCTGTATGTGTTCTCCCTCCAGTGTCCTCCTGTGTGTGTTCTCCTTCCAGTGTTCTCCTGTGTGTGTTTTCTCCCTCCAGTGTCCCCCTGTGTGTGTCTGTGTTCTCCCTTCAGTGTCCCCCTGTGTGTGTTCTCCCTCCAGTGTCACCCTGTGTGTGTGTTCTCCCTCCAGTGTCCCCCTGTGTGTGTGTTCTCCCTCCAGTGTCCTCCTGTGTGTGTGTTCTCCCTCCAGTGTCCCCCTATGTGTGCGTATGTTCTCCCTTCAGTGTCCCCTTGTGTGTGTGTGTATGTTCTCCCTCCAGTGTCCCCCTGTTTGCGTGTTCTCCCTCCAGTGTCCCCCTGTGTGTGTTCTCCCTCCAGTGTCCCCCTGTGTGTGTTCTCCCTCCAGTGTCCCCCTGTGTGTGTATGTTCTCCCTCCAGTGTCCCCCTCTGTGTGTGTTCTCCCTGAAGTGTCCCCGTGTGTGTTCTCCCTACAGTGTCCCCCTGTGTGTGTGTACTCCCTCCAGTGTCCCCATGTGTGTGTGTTCTCCCTCCAGTGTCCCCTTCTGTGTGTGTGTATTCTCCCTCCAGTTTCCCCCCTGTGTGTTTTCTCCCTCCATCGTCCCACTGTGTGTGTGTATGTTTTCCCTCCAGTGTCCCCTTGTGTGTGTGTATGTTCTCCCTCCAGTGTCCCCCTGTGTGTTCTCCCTCCAGTGTCCTCCTGTGTGTGTTCTCCCTCCAGTGTCCTTCTGTGTGTGTGTGTTCTCCCTCAAGTGTCCCTCTGTGTGTGTTCTCCCTCCAGTGTCCCGCTGTGTGTGTGTTCTCCCTCCAGTGTCCCTCTGTGTGTGTTCTCCCTCCAGTAACCCCCTGTGTGTGCTCTCCCTCCAGTGTCCCCCTGTGTGTGTGTTCTCCCTCCAGTGTCCCCATGTGTGTGTGTATGTTCTCCCTCCAGTGTCCCCTTCTGTGTGTGTTCTCCCTCCAGTGTCCCCCCTGTGTGTGTGTTCTCCCTCCAGTGTCCCACTGTGTGTGTGTATGTTTTCCCTCCAGTGTCCCCATGTGTGTGTGTATGTTCTCCCATAAGTGTCCCACTGTGCGTGTTCTCCCACCAGTGACCCCCTGTGTGTGTGTTCTCCCTCCAGTGTCCTCATGTGTGTGTGTGTGTTCTCCCCCCAGTGTCCCTCTGTATGTGTTCTCCCTCCAGTGCCCCCCTGTGTGTTCTCCCTCCAGTGCCCCCCTCTGTGTTCTCCCTCCAGTGCCCCCCTCTGTGTTCTCCCTCCAGTGTCCCACTGTGTGTGTTCTCTCTCCTGTGTCCACCTATGTGTGTGTTCTCCCTCCAGTGTCCCCTTCTGTGTGTGTGTTCTCCCTCCAGTGTCCCCCCTGTGTGTTTTCCCTCCAGTGTCCCACTGTGTGTGTGTGTATGTTTTCCCTCCAGTGTCCTCCTTTGTGTGTTCTCCTTCCAGTGTTCTCCTGTGTGTGTTTTCTCCCTCCAGTGTCCCCCTGTGTGTGTCTGTGTTTTCCCTTCAGTGTCCCCCTGTGTGTGTTCTCCCTCCAGTGTCCCCCTGTGTGTGTGTTCTCCCTCCAGTGTCCCCCTGTGTGTGTGTTCTCCCTCCAGTGTCCTCCTGTGTGTGTGTTCTCCCTCCAGTGTCCCCCTATGTGTGCGTATGTTCTCCCTTCAGTGTCCCCTTGTGTGTGTGTGTATGTTCTCCCTCCAGTGTCCCCCTGTTTGCGTGTTCTCCCTCCAGTGTCCCCCTGTGTGTGTTCTCCCTCCAGTGTCCCCCTGTGTGTGTTCTCCCTCCAGTGTCCCCCTGTGTGTGTATGTTCTCCCTCCAGTGTCCCCCTCTGTGTGTGTTCTCCCTGAAGTGTCCCCGTGTGTGTTCTCCCTACAGTGTCCCCCTGTGTGTGTACTCCCTCCAGTATCCCCATGTGTGTGTGTGTTCTCCCTCCAGTGTCCCCTTCTGTGTGTGTGTATTCTCCCTCCAGTTTCCCCCCTGTGTGTTTTCTCCCTCCATCGTCCCACTGTGTGTGTGTATGTTTTCCCTCCAGTGTCCCCTTGTGTGTGTGTATGTTCTCCCTCCAGTGTCCCCCTGTGTGTTCTCCCTCCAGTGTCCTCCTGTGTGTGTTCTCCCTCCAGTGTTCTTCTGTGTGTGTGTGTTCTCCCTCAAGTGTCCCTCTGTGTGTGTTCTCCCTCCAGTGTCCCGCTGTGTGTGTGTTCTCCCTCCAGTGTCCCTCTGTGTGTGTTCTCCCTCCAGTAACCCCCTGTGTGTGCTCTCCCTCCAGTGTCCCCCTGTGTGTGTGTTCTCCCTCCAGTGTCCCCATGTGTGTGTGTATGTTCTCCCTCCAGTGTCCCCTTCTGTGTGTGTTCTCCCTCCAGTGTCCCCCCTGTGTGTGTGTTCTCCCTCCAGTGTCCCACTGTGTGTGTGTATGTTTTCCCTCCAGTGTCCCCATGTGTGTGTGTATGTTCTCCCATAAGTGTCCCACTGTGCGTGTTCTCCCACCAGTGACCCCCTGTGTGTGTGTTCTCCCTCCAGTGTCCTCATGTGTGTGTGTGTTCTCCCCCCAGTGTCCCTCTGTGTGTGTTCTCCCTCCAGTGCCCCCCTGTGTGTTCTCCCTCCAGTGCCCCCCTCTGTGTTCTCCCTCCAGTGTCCCACTGTGTGTGTTCTCTCTCCTGTGTCCCCTTCTGTGTGTGTGTTCTCCCTCCAGTGTCCCCCCTGTGTGTTTTCCCTCCAGTGTCCCACTGTGTGTGTGTGTATGTTTTCCCTCCAGTGTCCTCCTGTGTGTGTTCTCCCTCCAGTGTCCCCTTGTGTGGGTTCTCCCTCCAGTGTCCCGCTCTGTGTGTTCTCCCTCCAGTGTCCCCCTGTGTGTTCTCCCTCCAGTGTCCCCCTGTGTGTTCTCCCTGCAGTGTCCCTCTGTGTGTGTGTTCTCCCTCCAGTGCCCCCCTGTGTGTGTTCTCCTTCCAATGTCCCCCTGTGTGTGCGTTCTCCCCTAATTTCCCCCTGTGTGTGTTCTCCCTCCAGTGTCCCCTTGTGTGTTCTCCCTCCAGTGTCCCCCTGTGTGTGGGTTCTCCCTCCAGTAATCCCTTGTGTGTGTTCTCCCTCCTGTGTCCCCCTGTTTGTGTGTTCTCCCTCCAGTGTTCCCCTGTCTGAGTTCTCCCTCCAGTGTCCCCTGTGTGTGTTCTCCCTCCAGTATCCCCCTGTGTGTGTGCATTCTCCCTCCAGTGTCCATCTGTGTGTGTTCTCCCTCCAGTAACCCCCTGTGTGTGCTCTCCCTCCAGTGTCCCCCTGTGTGTGTGTTCTCCCTCCAGTGTCCCCATGTGTGTGTGTATGTTCTCCCTCCAGTGTCCCCTTCTGTGTGTGTTCTCCCTCCAGTGTCCCCCCTGTGTGTGTGTTCTCCCTCCAGTGTCCCACTGTGTGTGTGTATGTTTTCCCTCCAGTGTCCCCATGTGTGTGTGTATGTTCTCCCATAAGTGTCCCACTGTGCGTGTTCTCCCACCAGTGTCCCCCTGTGTGTGTGTTCTCCCTCCAGTGTCCTCATGTGTGTGTGTGTTCTCCCCCCAGTGTGCCTCTGTGTGTGTTCTCCCTCCAGTGCCCCCCTGTGTGTTCTCCCTCCAGTGCCCCCCTCTGTGTTCTCCCTCCAGTGTCCCACTGTGTGTGTTCTCTCTCCTGTGTCCACCTATGTGTGTGTTCTCCCTCCAGTGTCCCCTTCTGTGTGTGTGTTCTCCCTCCAGTGTCCCCCCTGTGTGTTTTCCCTCCAGTGTCCCACTGTGTGTGTGTGTATGTTTTCCCTCCAGTGTCCTCCTGTGTGTGTTCTCCCTCCAGTGTCCCCTTGTGTGTGTTCTCCCTCCAGTGTCCCGCTCTGTGTGTTCTCCCTCCAGTGTCCCCCTGTGTGTTCTCCCTCCAGTGTCCCCCTGTGTGTTCTCCCTGCAGTGTCCCTCTGTGTGTGTGTTCTCCCTCCAGTGCCCCCTGTGTGTGTTCTCCCTCCAGTGTCCCCCTGTGTGTGCGTTCTCCCCTAATGTCCCCCTGTGTGTGTTCTCCCTCCAGTGTCCCCTTGTGTGTTCTCCCTCCAGTGTCCCCCTGTGTGTGGGTTCTCCCTCCAGTAATCCCTTGTGTGTGTTCTCCCTCCTGTGTCCCCCTGTTTGTGTGTTCTCCCTCCAGTGTTCCCCTGTCTGAGTTCTCCCTCTAGTGTCCCCTGTGTGTGTTCTCCCTCCAGTGTCCCCCTGTGTGTGTGCATTCTCCCTCCAGTGTCCCCCTGTGTGTGTGCGTTCTCCCCCCAGTGTCCCCCTGTATATGTTCTCCCTTCAGTGCCCCCCTGTGTGTGTGTTCTCCCTTCACTGTCCCCTTGTCTGTGTGTTCTCCCTCCAGTGTCCCCATGTGCGTGTGTATGTTCTCCCTCCAGTGTCCCCTTGTGTGTGTGTTCTCCCTCCACTGGCCCCCTGTGTGTTCTCCCACCAGTGTCCCACTGTGTGTGTGTATATTCTCCCCCAGTGTCCCCTTCTGTGTGTGTTCTCCCTCCAGTGTCCCCCCTGTGTGTGTGTTCTCCCTCCAGTGTCCTCCTGTGTGTGTTCCCCCTCCAGTGTCCCCCTGTGTGTGTGTTCTCCCTCCAGTGTCCCCCTATGTGTTTTCTCCCTCCAGTGTCCCCCCTATGTGTTCTCCCTCCAGTGTCCCCCTGTGTGTGTGTTCTCCCTCCAGTGTCCCCCTCTGTGTGTTCTCCCTCCAGTGTCCCCCTGTGTATGTGTTCTCCCTCCAGTTCCCCCCTGTGTGTGTGCATTCTCCCTCCAGTGTTCCCGTGTGTGTTCTCCCTCCAGTGTCCCCCTGTGTGTGTGTTCTCCCTCCAGTGTCCCCCTGTGTGTTTGTTCTTCCTCCAGTTTCCCCCTGTGTGTGCATTGTCCCTCCAGTGTCCCCCTATGTGTGTGTTCTCCCTCCAGTGTCCCCTTGTGTGTGTGTTTTCTCCCTCCAGTGTCCCCCTGCATGTGTTCTCCCTCCAGTGTCCCCCAGTGTGTGTGTGTTCTCCCTCCAGTGTCCCCCTGTGTGTGTGTTCCCCTTCCGGTGTCCCCCTGTGTGTGTGTTCTCCCTCCAGTGTCCCCTTGTGTGTGCTCTCCCTCCAGTGTCCCCCTGTGTGTATGTTCTCCCTCCAGTGTCCCCTTGTGTGTGTGTGTATGTTCTCCCTCCAGTGTCCCCTTCTGTGTGTGTGTTCTCCCTCCAGTGTCCCCCTCTGTGTGTTCTCCCTCCAGTGTCCCCCTGTGTATGTGTTCTCCCTCCAGTTCCCCCCTGTGTGTGTGCATTCTCCCTCCAGTGTTCCCGTGTGTGTTCTCCCTCCAGTGTCCCCCTGTGTGTGTGTTCTCCCTCCAGTGTCCCCCTGTGTGTTTGTTCTTCCTCCAGTTTCCCCCTGTGTGTGCATTGTCCCTCCAGTGTCCCCCTATGTGTGTGTTCTCCCTCCAGTGTCCCCTTGTGTGTGTGTTTTCTCCCTCCAGTGTCCCCCTGCATGTGTTCTCCCTCCAGTGTCCCCCAGTGTGTGTGTGTTCTCCCTCCAGTGTCCCCCTGTGTGTGTGTTCCCCTTCCGGTGTCCCCCTGTGTGTGTGTTCTCCCTCCAGTGTCCCCTTGTGTGTGCTCTCCCTCCAGTGTCCCCCTGTGTGTGTGTTCTCCTTTCAGTGTCCCCCTGTATGTGTGTTCTTCCTCCAGTGTCCCCCTGTGTGTGTGTGCGTTCTCCCCCTAGAATCCCCTTGTGTGTGTGCGTTCTCCCCCCAGTGCCCCCTGTGTGTGTGCGTTCTCCCTCCAGTGTCCCCCTGTGTGTGTTCTCACCCCAATGTCCCCCTGTTTGTTCTCCCCCCAGTGTCCCCCTGTGTGTGTTTTCTCCCACCAGTGTCCCACTATGTGTGTGTATGTTCTCCCTCCAGTGTCCCCTTGTGTGTGTGTGTATGTTCTCCCTCCAGTGTCCCCTTCTGTGTGTGTGTTCTCCCTCCAGTGTCCCCCCTGTGTGTGTGTTCTCCCTCCAGTGTCCTCCTGTGTGTGTGTGTGTGTTCTCCCTCCAGTGTCCCGCTGTGTGTGTGTTCTCCCTCCAGTGTCCCCCTGTGTGTGTGTTCTCCCTCCGGTGTCCCTCTGTGTGTATGTGTTCTCCCTCCAGTGTCGCTCTGTGTGTGTGTTCTCCCTCCAGTGTCCTCCTTTGTGTGTGTGTTCTCCCTCCAGGTCCCCCTGTGTGTGTTCTCCCTCCAGTGCCCCGCTGTGTGTGTGTTCTCCCTCCAGTGTCCCCCTGTGTGTGTTTTCTCCCTCCAGTGTCCCTCTGTGTGTGTGTGTTCTCCCTCCAGTGTTCCCCTGTGTGTGGGTTCTCCCTCCAGTGTCCCCATGTGTGTGTGTGTTCTCCCTCCAGTGTCCCCCTGTGTGTGTGTTCTCCCTCCAGTGTCCCCCTGTGTGTGTTCTCCCTCCAGTGTCCCCCTGTGTGTGTGTTTTCCCTCCAGTGTTCCCCTGTGTGTGGGTTCTATCGCCAGTGCCCCCTGTGTGTGTTTTCCCTCCAGTGTCCCCCGGTGTGTGTTCTCCCTCCAGTGTCCCCCTGTGTGTGTTCTCCCTCAAGTGTCCCTCTGCATGTGTGTTCTTCCTCCCGTGTCCCCCTGTGTGTGTGTTCTTCCTCCAGTTTCCCCCGGTGTGTGTGTTCTCCCTCCAGTGTCCCCCTGTTTGTGTTCTCTCTCCAGTGTCCCCCTGTGTGTGTGTGTTCTCCCTCCAGTGTCCCCTTGTGTGTGTGTGTTCTCCCTCCAGTGTCCCCCTGCGTGTGTTCTCCCTCCAGTGTCCCCCTGTGTGTGTGTGTTCTCCCTCCTGTGTCCCCCTGTGTGTCTGTTCCCCCTCCAGTGTCCCCCTGTGTGAGTGTTCTCCCTCCAGTGTCCCCCATGTGTGTGTGCTCTCCCTCCAGTGTCCCCCTGTGTGTGTGTTCTCCTTTCAGTGTCCCCCTGTATGTGTGTTCTCCCTCCACTGTCCCCCTGTGTGTGTGTGTTCTCCCTCCAGTGTCCCCCTGTGTGTGTGTTCTCCCTCCAGTGTCCCCCTATGTGTTTTCTCCCTCCAGTGTCCCCCTCTATGTGTTCTCCCTCCAGTGTCCCCCTGTGTGTGTGTTCTCCCTCCAGTGTCCCCCTGTGTATGTGTTCTCCCTCCAGTTCCCCCCTGTGTGTGTGCATTCTCCCTCCAGTGTTCCCGTGTGTGTTCTCCCTCCAGTGTCCCCCTGTGTGTGTGTGTGTGTTCTCCCTCCAGTGTCCCCCTGTGTGTTTGTTCTTCCTCCAGTTTCCCCCTGTGTGTGCATTGTCCCTCCAGTGTCCCCCTATGTGTGTGTTCTCCCTCCAGTGTCCCCCTGCATGTGTTCTCCCTCCAGTGTCCCCCAGTGTGTGTGTGTTCTCCCTCCAGTGTCCCCCTGTGTGTGTGTTCCCCCTCCGGTGTCCCCCTGTGTGTGTGTTCTCCCTCCAGTGTCCCCTTGTGTGTGCTCTCCCTCCAGTGTCCCCCTGTGTGTGTGTTCTCCTTTCAGTGTCCCCCTGTATGTGTGTTCTTCCTCCAGTGTCCCCCTGTGTGTGTGTGCGTTCTCCCCCTAGAATCCCCTTGTGTGTGTGCGTTCTCCCCCCAGTGCCCCCTGTGTGTGTGCGTTCTCCCTCCAGTGTCCCCCTGTGTGTGTTCTCACCCCAATGTCCCCCTGTTTGTTCTCTCCCCAGTGTCCCCCTGTGTGTGCGTTCTCCCTCCAGTGTCCCCCTTTGTGTGTGTTTTCTCCCACCAGTGTCCCACTATGTGTGTGTATGTTCTCCCTCCAGTGTCCCCTTGTGTGTGTGTGTATGTTCTCCCTCCAGTGTCCCCTTCTGTGTGTGTGTTCTCCCTCCAGTGTCCCCCCTGTGTGTGTGTTTTCCCTCCAGTGTCCTTCTGTGTGTGTGTGTTCTCCCTCCATTGTCCCGCTGTGTGTGTGTTCTCCCTCCAGTGTCCCCCTGTGTGTGTGTTCTCCTTCCGGTGTCCCTCTGTGTGTATGTGTTCTCCCTCCAGTGTCCCCCTGTGTGTGTGTTCTCCCTCCAGTGTCGCCCTGTGTGTGTGTTCTCCCTCCAGTGTCGCCCTGTGTGTGTGTTCTCCCTCCAGTGTCCTCCTGTGTGTGTTCTCCCTCCAGTGCCCCGCAGTGTGTGTTCTCCCTCCAGTGTCCCCCTGTGTGTGTTTTCTCCCTCCAGTGTCCCTCTGTGTGTGTGTGTTCTCCCTCCAGTGTCCCCCTGTGTGTGGGTTCTCCCTCCAGTGTCCCCCTGTGTGTGTTCTCCCTCCAGTGTCCCCCTGTGTGTGTTTTCCCTCCAGTGTCCCCCTGTGTGTGGGTTCTCCCTCCAGTGTCCCCCTGTGTGTGTTCTCCCTGCAGTGTCCCCCTGTGTGTGTGTTCTCCCTCCAGTGTTCCCCTGTGTGTGTGTTCTATCGCCAGTGCCCCCTGTGTGTGTTTTCCCTCCAGTGTCCCCCTGTGTGTGTGTTCTCCCTCCAGTGTCCCCCTTTGTGTGTGTTTTTTCCCACCAGTGTCCCACTATGTGTGTGTATGTTCTCCCTCCAGTGTCCCCTTGTGTGTGTGTGTATGTTCTCCCTCCAGTGTCCCCTTCTGTGTGTGTGTTCTCCCTCCAGTGTCCCCCCTGTGTGTGTGTTCTCCCTCCAGTGTCCTCCTGTGTGTGTGTGTGTTCTCCCTCCAGTGTCCCGCTGTGTGTGTGTTCTCCCTCCAGTGTCCCCCTGTGTGTGTGTTCTCCCTCCGGTGTCCCTCTGTGTGTATGTGTTCTCCCTCCAGTGTCGCTCTGTGTGTGTGTTCTCCCTCCAGTGTCCTCCTTTGTGTGTGTGTTCTCCCTCCAGGTCCCCCTGTGTGTGTTCTCCCTCCAGTGCCCCGCTGTGTGTGTGTTCTCCCTCCAGTGTCCCCCTGTGTGTGTTTTCTCCCTCCAGTGTCCCTCTGTGTGTGTGTGTTCTCCCTCCAGTGTTCCCCTGTGTGTGGGTTCTCCCTCCAGTGTCCCCATGTGTGTGTGTTCTCCCTCCAGTGTCCCCCTGTGTGTGTGTTCTCCCTCCAGTGTCCCCCTGTGTGTGTTCTCCCTCCAGTGTCCCCCTGTGTGTGTGTTTTCCCTCCAGTGTTCCCCTGTGTGTGGGTTCTATCGCCAGTGCCCCCTGTGTGTGTTTTCCCTCCAGTGTCCCCCGGTGTGTGTTCTCCCTCCAGTGTCCCCCTGTGTGTGTTCTCCCTCAAGTGTCCCTCTGCATGTATGTTCTTCCTCCCGTGTCCCCCTGTGTGTGTGTTCTTCCTCCAGTTTCCCCCGGTGTGTGTGTTCTCCCTCCAGTGTCCCCCTGTGTGTGTGTTCTCCTTCCGGTGTCCCTCTGTGTGTATGTGTTCTCCCTCCAGTGTCCCCCTGTGTGTGTGTTCTCCCTCCAGTGTCGCCCTGTGTGTGTGTTCTCCCTCCAGTGTCGCCCTGTGTGTGTGTTCTCCCTCCAGTGTCCCCCTGTGTGTGTTCTCCCTCCAGTGTCCCCCTGTGTGTGTGTTTTCCCTCCAGTGTTCCCCTGTGTGTGGGTTCTATCGCCAGTGCCCCCTGTGTGTGTTTTCCCTCCAGTGTCCCCCGGTGTGTGTTCTCCCTCCAGTGTCCCCCTGTGTGTGTTCTCCCTCAAGTGTCCCTCTGCATGTATGTTCTTCCTCCCGTGTCCCCCTGTGTGTGTGTTCTTCCTCCAGTTTCCCCCGGTGTGTGTGTTCTCCCTCCAGTGTCCCCCTGTTTGTGTTCTCTCTCCAGTGTCCCCCTGTGTGTGTGTGTTCTCCCTCCAGTGTCCCCTCGTGTGTGTGTGTTCTCCCTCCAGTGTCCCCCTGCGTGTGTTCTCCCTCCAGTGTCCCCCTGTGTGTGTGTGTTCTCCCTCCTGTGTCCCCCTGTGTGTCTGTTCCCCCTCCAGTGTCCCCCTGTGTGAGTGTTCTCCCTCCAGTGTCCCCCATGTGTGTGTGCTCTCCCTCCAGTGTCCCCCTGTGTGTGTGTTCTCCTTTCAGTGTCCCCCTGTATGTGTGTTCTCCCTCCACTGTCCCCCTGTGTGTGTGTGTTCTCCCTCCAGTGTCCCCCTGTGTGTGTGTTCTCCCTCCAGTGTCCCCCTATGTGTTTTCTTCCTCCAGTGTCCCCCTCTATGTGTTCTCCCTCCAGTGTCCCCCTGTGTGTGTGTTCTCCCTCCAGTGTCCCCCTGTGTATGTGTTCTCCCTCCAGTTCCCCCCTGTGTGTGTGCATTCTCCCTCCAGTGTTCCCGTGTGTGTTCTCCCTCCAGTGTCCCCCTGTGTGTGTGTGTGTTCTCCCTCCAGTGTCCCCCTGTGTGTTTGTTCTTCCTCCAGTTTCCCCCTGTGTGTGCATTGTCCCTCCAGTGTCCCCCTATGTGTGTGTTCTCCCTCCAGTGTCCCCCTGCATGTGTTCTCCCTCCAGTGTCCCCCAGTGTGTGTGTGTTCTCCCTCCAGTGTCCCCCTGTGTGTGTGTTCCCCCTCCGGTGTCCCCCTGTGTGTGTGTTCTCCCTCCAGTGTCCCCTTGTGTGTGCTCTCCCTCCAGTGTCCCCCTGTGTGTGTGTTCTCCTTTCAGTGTCCCCCTGTATGTGTGTTCTTCCTCCAGTGTCCCCCTGTGTGTGTGTGCGTTCTCCCCCTAGAATCCCCTTGTGTGTGTGCGTTCTCCCCCCAGTGCCCCCTGTGTGTGTGCGTTCTCTCTCCAGTGTCCCCCTGTGTGTGTTCTCACCCCAATGTCCCCCTGTTTGTTCTCTCCCCAGTGTCCCCCTGTGTGTGCGTTCTCCCTCCAGTGTCCCCCTTTGTGTGTGTTTTCTCCCACCAGTGTCCCACTATGTGTGTGTATGTTCTCCCTCCAGTGTCCCCTTGTGTGTGTGTGTATGTTCTCCCTCCAGTGTCCCCTTCTGTGTGTGTGTTCTCCCTCCAGTGTCCCCCCTGTGTGTGTGTTTTCCCTCCAGTGTCCTTCTGTGTGTGTGTGTGTTCTCCCTCCAGTGTCCCGCTGTGTGTGTGTTCTCCCTCCAGTGTCCCCCTGTGTGTGTGTTCTCCTTCCGGTGTCCCTCTGTGTGTATGTGTTCTCCCTCCAGTGTCCCCCTGTGTGTGTGTTCTCCCTCCAGTGTCGCCCTGTGTGTGTGTTCTCCCTCCAGTGTCGCCCTGTGTGTGTGTTCTCCCTCCAGTGTCCTCCTGTGTGTGTTCTCCCTCCAGTGCCCCGCTGTGTGTGTGTTCTCCCTCCAGTGTCCCCCTGTGTGTGTTTTCTCCCTCCAGTGTCCCTCTGTGTGTGTGTGTTCTCCCTCCAGTGTCCCCCTGTGTGTAGGTTCTCCCTCCAGTGTCCCCCTGTGTGTGTTCTCCCTCCAGTGTCCCCCTGTGTGTGTTTTCCCTCCAGTGTCCTCCTGTGTGTGGGTTCTCCCTCCAGTGTCCCCCTGTGTGTGTTCTCCCTGCAGTGTCCCCCTGTGTGTGTGTTCTCCCTCCAGTGTTCCCCTGTGTGTGTGTGTTCTATCGCCAGTGCCCCCTGTGTGTGTTTTCCCTCCAGTGTCCCCCGGTGTGTGTTCTCCCTCCAGTGTCCCCCTGTGTGTGTGTTCTCCCTCCAGTGTCCCTCTGCATGTGTGTTCTTCCTCCCGTGTCCCCCTGTGTGTGTGTTCTTCCTCCAGTTTCCCCCGGTGTGTGTTCTCCCTCCAGTGTCCCCCTGTTTGTGTTCTCTCTCCAGTGTCCCCCTGTGTGTGTGTGTTCTCCCTCCAGTGTCCCCTTGTGTGTGTGTGTTCTCCCTCCAGTGTCCCCCTGCGTGTGTTCTCCCTCCAGTGTCCCCCTGTGTGTGTTCTCCCTCCTGTGTCCCCCTGTGTGTCTGTTCCCCCTCCAGTGTCCCCCTGTGTGAGTGTTCTGCCTCCAGTGTCCCCCATGTGTGTGTGCTCTCCCTCCAGTGACCCCCTGTGTGTGTGCGTTCTCTCTCCAGTGTCCCCCTGTGTGTGTTCTCACCCCAATGTCCCCCTGTTTGTTCTCTCCCCAGTGTCCCCCTGTGTGTTTGTTCTTCCTCCAGTTTCCCCCTGTGTGTGCATTGTCCCTCCAGTGTCCCCCTATGTGTGTGTTCTCCCTCCAGTGTCCCCCTGCATGTGTTCTCCCTCCAGTGTCCCCCAGTGTGTGTGTGTTCTCCCTCCAGTGTCCCCCTGTGTGTGTGTTCCCCCTCCGGTGTCCCCCTGTGTGTGTGTTCTCCCTCCAGTGTCCCCTTGTGTGTGCTCTCCCTCCAGTGTCCCCCTGTGTGTGTGTTCTCCTTTCAGTGTCCCCCTGTATGTGTGTTCTTCCTCCAGTGTCCCCCTGTGTGTGTGTGCGTTCTCCCCCTAGAATCCCCTTGTGTGTGTGCGTTCTCCCCCCAGTGCCCCCTGTGTGTGTGCGTTCTCTCTCCAGTGTCCCCCTGTGTGTGTTCTCACCCCAATGTCCCCCTGTTTGTTCTCTCCCCAGTGTCCCCCTGTGTGTGCGTTCTCCCTCCAGTGTCCCCCTTTGTGTGTGTTTTCTCCCACCAGTGTCCCACTATGTGTGTGTATGTTCTCCCTCCAGTGTCCCCTTGTGTGTGTGTGTATGTTCTCCCTCCAGTGTCCCCTTCTGTGTGTGTGTTCTCCCTCCAGTGTCCCCCCTGTGTGTGTGTTTTCCCTCCAGTGTCCTTCTGTGTGTGTGTGTGTTCTCCCTCCAGTGTCCCGCTGTGTGTGTGTTCTCCCTCCAGTGTCCCCCTGTGTGTGTGTTCTCCTTCCGGTGTCCCTCTGTGTGTATGTGTTCTCCCTCCAGTGTCCCCCTGTGTGTGTGTTCTCCCTCCAGTGTCGCCCTGTGTGTGTGTTCTCCCTCCAGTGTCGCCCTGTGTGTGTGTTCTCCCTCCAGTGTCCTCCTGTGTGTGTTCTCCCTCCAGTGCCCCGCTGTGTGTGTGTTCTCCCTCCAGTGTCCCCCTGTGTGTGTTTTCTCCCTCCAGTGTCCCTCTGTGTGTGTGTGTTCTCCCTCCAGTGTCCCCCTGTGTGTAGGTTCTCCCTCCAGTGTCCCCCTGTGTGTGTTCTCCCTCCAGTGTCCCCCTGTGTGTGTTTTCCCTCCAGTGTCCTCCTGTGTGTGGGTTCTCCCTCCAGTGTCCCCCTGTGTGTGTTCTCCCTGCAGTGTCCCCCTGTGTGTGTGTTCTCCCTCCAGTGTTCCCCTGTGTGTGTGTGTTCTATCGCCAGTGCCCCCTGTGTGTGTTTTCCCTCCAGTGTCCCCCGGTGTGTGTTCTCCCTCCAGTGTCCCCCTGTGTGTGTGTTCTCCCTCCAGTGTCCCTCTGCATGTGTGTTCTTCCTCCCGTGTCCCCCTGTGTGTGTGTTCTTCCTCCAGTTTCCCCCGGTGTGTGTTCTCCCTCCAGTGTCCCCCTGTTTGTGTTCTCTCTCCAGTGTCCCCCTGTGTGTGTGTGTTCTCCCTCCAGTGTCCCCTTGTGTGTGTGTGTTCTCCCTCCAGTGTCCCCCTGCGTGTGTTCTCCCTCCAGTGTCCCCCTGTGTGTGTTCTCCCTCCTGTGTCCCCCTGTGTGTCTGTTCCCCCTCCAGTGTCCCCCTGTGTGAGTGTTCTGCCTCCAGTGTCCCCCATGTGTGTGTGCTCTCCCTCCAGTGACCCCCTGTGTGTGTGTTCTCCTTTCAGTGTCCCCCTGTATGTGTGTTCTCCCTCCACTGTCCCCCTGTGTGAGTGTTCTCCTTTCAGTGTCCCCCTGTATGTGTGTTCTCCCTCCAGTGTCCCCCTGTGTGTGTGTTTTCTCCCTCCAGTGTCCCCCTGTGTGTGTGTTCTCCCTCCAGTGTCCCTCTGTGTGTGTGTTCTCCCTCCAGTGTCCCCCTGTGTGTGTGTGTTCTCCATCCAGTGTCCCCCAGTGTGTGTGTGTGTTCTCCCTCCAGTGTCCTCCTGTATGTGTGTGTTCTCCCTCCAGTGTCTCCCTGTGTGTGTTCTCCCTCCAGTGTCCCCCTGTGTGTGTTCTCCCTCCAGTGTCCCACTGTGTGTGTTTGTTTTCTCCCTCCAGTGTCCCCCTGTGTGTGTGTTCTCCCTTCAGTGTCTCTCTATGTGTATGTTCTCCCTCCGGTGTCCCCCTGTGTGTGTGTGTTCTCCCTCCAGTGTCCCTCTGTGTGTGTGTTCTCCCTCCAGTGTCCCCCTGTGTGTGTGTGTGCACTCTCCCCCCAGTGTCCCCCTATTTGTGTGCTCTCCCTCCAGTGTCCCCCTGTGTGTGTGCACTCACCCTCCAGTGATTAAATCTACAGGATCTCCCTCCAGTGTTCCCCTGTGTGTGTGCGCTCTCCCTCCAGTGCCCCTCTTTGTGTGTATGTGTGTTCTCCCTCCCCAGTGTTCCCCTGTGTGCTCCCCCCACAGTGTCCCCCTGTATGCTCTTCCTCCCCAGTGTCTCCCTGTGTGCTCTCCCTCCCCAGTGTCCCCCTGTGTGCTCTCCCTCCCCAGTGTGCTCTCCCTCCCTAGTGTCCCCATGTGTGCTCTCCCCCGTGTCCCCCCATTGTGCTCTCCCCCCCACAGTGTCCCCCTGTGTGCTCTCCCTCCCCAGTATCCCCATGTGTGCTCTCGCCCCTGTGTCCCCTGTGTGCTCTCCCCCCCCCGTGTCCTCCTTTGTGCTCTCCCTCCCCCCGTATATCCCTGTGCAGGTGTGGCTTGAGTGTAGGGACCAAGCGGGCTCTATGATCTTCTATTGCCCGGAGGACCCATGAGTTGCCAGTCCGCCCCTGGTGTGTGCATTCTCCCCCCAGTGTCCTTCTGTATGTGTATTCTCCCTCCAGTGTCCCCCTGTGTGTGTGCGCTCTCCCCCCAGTGTCCCCCTGTGTGTGTGTTCTCCCTCCAGTGTCCCCCTGCGTGTATTCTCCTTCCAGTGTCCCCCTGTGTGTGTTCTCCCTCCAGTGTCCCCCTGTGTGTGTGTTTTTTCCCTCCAGTGTCCCCCTGTGTGTGTGCCCTTCCTCCAGTGTCCCCATGTGTGGGCGTTCTCCCTCCAGTGTCCCCCTGTGTGTGTGTTTTCCCTCCAGTGTCCCCCCGTGTGTGTTTTCCCTCCAGTGCCCCCCTGTTTGTGTGTGTTCTCCCTATGGTGTTCCCCTGTGTGTGTGTTCTCCCTCCAGTGTCCCCCTGTGTGTGTGTGTTCTCCCTCCAGTTTCCCCTGTGTGTTTTTTCCCTCCAGTGCCCCTTTGTTTGTGTGTGTTCTCCCTCCGGTGTCCCCCTGTGTGTGTGTTCTCCCTCCAGTGTCCCCCTGTGTGTGTGTGTTCTCCCTCCCGTTTCCCCCGTGTGTATGTGTTCTCCCTCCAGTGTCCCCCTGTGTTTGTTCTCCCTCCAGTGTCCCCCAGTGTGTGTGTGTTCTCCCTCCAGTGTCCCCCTGTGTGTTCTCCCTCTAGTGTCCCCCTGTGTGTGTGTTCTCCCTCCAGTGTCCCCCTGTGTGTGTGTTCTCCCTCCTGTGTCCCCCTGTGTGTGTTTTCTCCCTCCAGTGTCCCCCTGTGTATGTGCCCTCTCCCTCCAGTGTCCTCCTGTGTGTGTGCGCTCTCCCTCCAGTGTCCCCCTGTGTGTGTGTGCCCTCTCCCTCCAGTGTCCCCCTGTGTATGTGTGCTCACCCTCCAACGATGAAATCTACGGGATCTCCCTCCATTGTTCCCCTTTGTGTGTGCGCTCTCCCTCCAGTGTCTTCCTGTGTGTGTATGCGTGTTCTCCCTCCCAGTGTCCACCTGTGTGCTCCCCTCCACAGTGTCCCCCTGTGTGCTCTCCCTCCCCAGTGTCCACATGTGTGCTCTTCCTCCCCAGTGTCCACATGTGTGCTCTCCCCCCATGTCCCCCCATTGTGCTCTACCACCCACAGTGTCCCCCTTTGTGCTCTCCCCCCACAGTGTCCCCCTGTGTGCTTTCCATCTCCAGTGCCCCCCATTGTGCTCTCCCTCCCCAGTATCCCGCTGTGTGCTCTCCCCCCATGTTCCCCTGTGTGCTCTCCCACCCGTGTCCCCCTGTGTGCTCTCTCCCCCAGTGTCCTCCTGTGTGTCCCCCCCCCCCCCCCCAGTGTCCCTGTGCAGGTGTGGCTTGAGTGTGGGGACCAAGCAGGCCCTATGATCTTCTATTGCCCGGGGGCCCTATGAGTTGTCAGTCCGCCCCTGATATATACAAATGCACACAGTAAAACCTTGGTTTGAGAGTAACATGGTTTGAGAGCGTTTTGCAAACAAGCAACATTTTTTAATAACTATTGACTTAATATACAAGCGATGTCTTGATATACAAGTGGTGTCTTATCACAACTCAGTATAAAAGAGAAGAGAGGCGCCTCAAAGTGTAGCAACGTGGTTACATTTAATGAAGGTACAACATTTAACAACATATTGCTAGACTTCGAAGCGCCTCTCTTCACTTTTATACTCTGTAGCTCCTGCTGTATTTTGCTTCTAATCCCCTTGTGGAGGCTGCCATTTGTGGATGGACATTTTATGGTTACACAACCTATCACATTGCTATAATCTCTTTATGTGGACACCAGGTGTAGTTTACCTGCTAATGTGTGAATGTATGTGCTTCTATGTGGGAAAAAACATCCAGGAATTCTGGCGTAGAGCATATAGACATTTCTTGATCATACATCACAGTACACAGAGCCTTCATTACATAGTGGGTTAGATAGGCACCTTTGGTGACTGGACACTGGTTAACCCCAATTAAGCAGAATTCCTCCCCTATATAACCCCTCCCATATGGGGAGCACTTCCGTTTTTTCGCCAGTGTCTAAGGGAGGTCCCATCCGTGGATGCGTTTGTCTCTTGTGTGAACAAAAACCTGACCTGTTCTCTGGACAATGCTCGAGTGTTTAAGGATCCAACTGATAAGAAGCTGGAAACTTTTTTAAGAGCCTCCTTTTCCATGGCTGGTGCTGTAGTCCAACCTACAGTCGCAACTGTTGGTTCGTGTCAATTCCTCAAGGAACAAGTTAAGCAGATGCTTCATCTCCTTCACAGTGAGGAAGTAGAGAACTATGCAGACTTTCCTCAGGTGCTGTGTTTTATGATTGATGCCATTCTGGATTCTGTCCAGCAGGAATCTCGTTTGTCTCTCCTGTTGGTGCACATGCGCAGGTTCCTTTGGCTTAAGCATTGGGCAGCGGAGCTTTCATGCAAAAAGTACTTAACTGGATTCTCATTCAAAGGTGAGTGCTTATTTGGGGATGATCTAGATAAAATCATCCAAAGAATTACTGGTGGTAAATCTACACTCTCCCAATCAAAAAGAGTAAATATCCATCATTCAAATGTTCTCTTTCTCCATCCCTTGGAGAATCAGGCTTTAAGCAGTGGCGATGGCCTTTCCAATCTACTTCCAGAGGAAAGGCCCAAGGTCACGCCCAAGGGCAGAAGAAGACTTGGGGACAAAAGTCTGCCAAGCAGAGCCCCAAAGCATCCTTATGAAGGTGGCGCCCCCACTCGGCCGAGTGGGGGGAAGGCTCCTGCAGTTTGCTGGAGCCTTCCGGGAAGAGGTTCAAGATCGATGGGTAGTCCTCGGTATCTCTGGGCTCCAAGCTAGAGTTACAGGAGCTTCCACCAGCTCGTTTCCTAAGGTCAAGGGTCTCCAAAGATCCAGTAAATCAAAAATTTATACTTCTGGCCTTAGATCGCTTACTATCCAAGGGGGTGATAGTAGAAGTGGACCCAAAAGATCAGGGTTCAGGGTTCTGTTTGAATCTCTTCACCTTTCCAAAACCAAATGGGGATGTCAGACCCATCTTAGATCTAAAAGATCTGAATCAGTTTCTGCACATTTGATCCTTCTGAATGCAGTCAATACATTCTGTGGTCTCTACCCTCCAAGGGGGAGAAATTATGGCATCAATAGATATCAAGGATGCATATCTTCATGTGCCGATATTTTCCGCTCACCAAAAATATCTAAGATTCACGGTAGATCAGAGCCATTTTCAATTTGTGGCCCTTCCTTTCAGTCTCGCTACAGCTCCTCGAGTTTTTACAAAGATTCTAGACCCTCTCTTAGTGAATCTAAGAGCTCAGGGCATAACCGTGGTAGCTTATCTAGACGATTTTCTACTCATAGAGAAAATCAGTAGCACACCTGAACCTCATTGTTTTCAAGACAGTAAAACATCTGGAACCTACAAAAGTCTTCCTTGCAACCGTCAAAAAGGTTGGAATATCTGGGCATGTTCATAGACACCGCTCAAGGCAGAGTGTTTCCACTCTGCCTTGAGCCAAAAGCCAAAAGCCAAGGCCATAAATGCTCTAGTCCGCCTAGTGTTAAGCAAAAGGAGTCACTCCATTTGGCTATGTATGAGATTGTTAGGAAAGATGGTCGTCACTTTCGAGGCTGTTCCATTTGCCCAGTTTAACTCAAGGCCTTTACAGAGAAGCATCCTAGTGGCTTGGAACAAGAAGCCTCAGACCTTGGACCTTTCTATGCGCCTATCGCTAAGGATACGCAAAAGCCTCAATTGCTAGTTAAGAACCAAAAATCTTTTGAAAGGCAAGGCCTTTCTTCCACTACCATGAAAAATCGTAACCATGGATGCCAGCCTGACAGGCTGGGGAGCAGTTCTGGAAAAAGCATGCACGCAGGGAAGATGGTCCACGACTGAAAGGTTCTTGCCCATCGATAGCATGGAAATTCTGGCAATTTACTTGGCTCTCATGGACTGGTTTTAAAAACTACAAGGTCATCCTATTCGGATACAGTCCGACAATGCTACGGCAGTGGCTTACATCAATTACCAAGGTGGCACCAGAAGTCTGGATGCCTAAAAGGAGGTGAATCGCATACATGCATGGGCATAAAAGCATGTTCCCTGCCTATCTGTGGTCTTCATCCCAGGGGTGGAAAATTGGCAAGTGGATTTTTTATGCCGGCAGCAACTGTGTCCAGGAGAATGGTCTCTACACCCCGACATATTCCAGATCATATGTCACAAGTGGGGTACCCGGATGTAGATTTGTTTGCGTCCAGATTCAACAAGAAACTGGACAAATTTGTGTCAAGAACAAAGGATGTACTTGCTCAGGGGTCAGATGCTCTGGCAATTCCATGGGATCAGAGAGATATTTGGGATCAGATGGCGCAAAGAATCAGTCACTGTATAGTCTCTATTTGAGTATGAGTATTTTAAAATGTCAATAACAATAGCATTTGTAATAATATAGGAGAAGCACCGTCGGCAGCAACAGTCTTGAGAGGAGAAGCAGGGCTCTCTAAAGATTTTGAAAACACAAAAAACAGGGAGAAGGTGCGCCAGACTAAGTGCAGTATAAACGATAAAGTATTTATTAAAATAAAAAACATACGGCCAAATGGCTACTCACAAAGGTCAGAGTGATTTAGGCATGTAAATTAGATAGGGATGTATCCATGTCTCAATCCGGTCCACGGGGTTTGCAGAGCTGATGGAGTATAAAAGCAGACAGGGGGGACGACAATAGGCTTGCCTCTGTGTTCCAAAAGCTGATTTGGAGCAGCACCTCTGTATTTCTAATAGTTTTCATCGGTTTCCAGCTTTGTTAAGCGTCCGGATGGTCGGATGGCCGGAACCGGAAGTGCGTTCCAGCGTGGAACGCAAGCTCTGGGATCCGGAAGTGACGCGTGGGCCAATCAGAAGACGCGTTTCACAACTTCAGTTGTTTCCTCAGTTCCTGAAGTTGTGAAACGCGTCTTCTGATTGGCCCACGCGTCACTTCCGGATCCCAGAGCTTGCGTTCCACGCTGGAACGCACTTCCGGTTCCGGCCATCCGACCATCCGGACGCTTAACAAAGCTGGAAACCGATGAAAACTATTAGAAATACAGAGGTGCTGCTCCAAATCAGCTTTTGGAACACAGAGGCAAGCCTATTGTCGTCCCCCCTGTCTGCTTTTATACTCCATCAGCTCTGCAAACCCCGTGGACCGGATTGAGACATGGATACATCCCTATCTAATTTACATGCCTAAATCACTCTGACCTTTGTGAGTAGCCATTTGGCCGTATGTTTTTTATTTTAATAAATACTTTATCGTTTATACTGCACTTAGTCTGGCGCACCTTCTCCCTGTTTTTTGTGTTTTCAAATTCCATGGGATCAGTACGATCTAATCTATGCCTTCCCTCCAAATCTACTTATTCCGCGGTTCCTGGGGAGAGTCAAAAGGGAGGCAAAGTCAGTCCTTTTAGTAGCCTGGCTTGGCTCAGACGACCTTGGTATGCAGAGATCATAAAGATGGCAGTGGGTGAAATTTAAATTTGACGGTTTGGCTGCTGAGACCCACATTCTAAAAGACTCTCGGATTCTGTCCTTTCCACTCTGGTCAATGCCAGAAAGGCTTATTTACTACAGAATCTGGAAGGCATATGTTTCCTGGTGCGAACCCAGGGTATGGCATCCTAGAAAGTATGTCATTAGCAGGATCCTGGCCTTTCTCCAGTCAGGCTTAGAGATGAAATTGGCCTTGAGCACTATCAGTCCAAATTTCGGCTTTGTCAGTATTTTTTCAGAAGCCACTTGCTTCATATTCCCTTGTCCAGGCCTTTTTTCAGGGGGCACTGCATTTAAATCCACCAGTCAAACCTCCAGTATGCCCATGGGATCTGAATTTGGTGTTGTCTGCATTACAGGGACAACCCTTTGAACCATTGCTCCATGCTCCCTTAGCGCTTTTGACTAAGAAATAGCCTTGATAGCCATATCCTCCGCTAGGAGAGTAACAGAGTTGGCAGCTCTTTCCCACATTCCTCAGAAGAAGAATCTTTGCACACTCATGATGTGGTAAGAGCAATCAGTATCTATCTGCAGGCAACCGCTCAGATACGGAAAACTGATTTATTCAACCTGTCAGAAGGCTCTAAGAAAGGCCAGGCAGCGTCGAAATCCACTCTTTCTAGATGGATTAGACAGGTTATTTTTCAGGCTTATGATATAAAGAGGAAAACTCCTCCTTTTCAAGTGAAAGCACACTCAACTAGGGCTGGTAGTGCTTTTTGGGTAGTTAGGTTTGCCATCTGTCCAGGATTCACCTGGACAGTTCGGGTTTTGAATCATGTGTCCAGGTTTCAGTCCACCTGAAACCCGGACACATTATTCAGAAAAGGCTGTGGCTCCCCAAGTAATCGAGAAGTAATGTTTGGGGGCTGGTTTGGCATCACTGAAGGGTGGGGTGATAGTGTCAGCAAGATCAATATGGCCACACCCAGTGGCACGCTCTGTGCGCTACATTACTATGCCCCTTGGGGCACCCAAATGTGTCCCAGGTCTTTTATAATCCTATAGTGCAGTGGTTATCATCCCTGTCCTCAGGGCCCACTAACAGGCCAGATTTGCAAAATAACTGAAATACATCGCAGGTGAAGTCATTTGCTGCTCAGTGATTGCAGTATTCTAGTCTGCATCTCCCCAAGGTAATACATAAAACCTGGCCTGTTAGTGGGCCCTGAGAACAGGGTTGATGAACCCTGCTATAGTGTATAATGCACAAAAAAAAAAAATTGCCCTGTGCCGCAAAAGTGTTCAGGTTTTGGCTTGAAGAAAAGGTGGCAACCCCATGGGCAGTGCATCACCAGGCCTCCATGGCTCAGATCTGCAAGGCTGCGACTTTGGTCTTCAGTCCATACATTCACCAGATTCTATCAGGTGGATGTAAGAGGGCAAGAGGATGAGTGTTTTTTTTCTTTTTGTGGAAGATGGATTGTAAAGAATGTCATCACGGGTTCTGGTACATACCCGTTTGAACGCTTTTTTGAGACATTTATTGGAATACCACCTAACTTTTTAAATGACATAAGTATGCATGATTTTTTATCCTCTCATTACAGTTTACGTTTACAACTGTCTTTTTAATTTATAGACATATTCCTCGTCATGGTCACAATCTTATACCCCTGAAGAAGAGTATTATCAATCCTAAACTCGAAACGTTGGGTTTTTGTCTCGTTTGTATAATCACATACAACGGAGCCTACATTGTACCTTATGCATTGCATGTTTTTTCTTTGATCAGATTTTGTGCATCCTGTATATACACTTGTCTTTTTTTGTATCTCCACTTGCCTTTATGTAGATTGTGTTCATCTACTATCACCTTCAAATTTAAATAAAACATCTTATATTCATACCCTATGCCTCTATTTACAAGAGTAGTTTACCTTTTAAAGTCCCACTAGATCAGGGGTGCCCAACCTTTTGAAGAGCGTGGGCCACCTATGCGACTTGGTAACCGGTCGGGGGCCACTATGAGGGGAGCGGGTGCATGGCAGCCCACTCTACTCTATAGAGCCCACTCTACTTTTTTTTTTCTTTTTGCGGATAGAAGTGGAGGTAGGCGTTTGTAAATGGACAAAAATCCAATTACATCTTCTATTCCTTAGAAGTGAATGGAGGGTCCAATTGGGTCGGACTGACCGTGTTAAAAGGGCCTATGGCTCAGTGCAGGTAACCCTCAGGTGCACTGCTCTGCACCTGTGGATCAGTTTGAAAACAGCCCAGTAACCACTGCAGAACAGATATGCCCATATATGCACTGATTTTAGTAATAAACTTATTAATAACAATAGTCTATTCCATTACAGAGCAGGAGGGAGCGGGCCACATCAGAGGGCTCCGCGGGCCACTGGTTGGGCACCCCTGCACTAGATGAATAATCCTTCCAGTATACACATTATTTTGGGATGTGGGTAGACTTTACTCTGTACAGCCAAACCAGCACCATCACCCAATATTTAGCTGCAAAGGTTAGGCCAACTCAATATTGAACCTGACGGACTAAGACTGTGACTAATCCTTCCAGTATAAACCTTTGCAGCTATAATAGCTTCAACTCTTCTGGGAAGACTGTCCACAAGGTTTAGGAGTGTGTCTATGGTAATGTTTGACCATTCTTCCAGAAACGCATTTGTGTGGTCAGGCACTGATGTGGACAAAAAGGTCTGGCAGTCTCTGCTCTAATTTATGCCAAAGGTGTTCTGTCAGGTTGAGGTCAGGACTCTGTGCAGGCCAGTCAAGTTCCACCAACCCAAACTCGCTCATCTATGTCTTAATGGACCTTGCTTTGTGCACTGGTCCAAATCATTTGGTGGAGGGGTGGATTATGGTGTGGGATTGTTTTTAGGGGTTGGACTTGGCCCCTTAGTTCTAGTGAAGGAAACTCTTAAGGCGTCAGCATACCAACACATTTTGGGCAATTTCATGCTCCCGACTTTGTGGGAACACTTTGAGGATGGCCTCTTTCTTTTCCAAAATGACTGTGCACCAATGCCCAAAGCAAGGTCCATGAGAGCCACCTGCTCTCCTCCAATGATCAGACTTGTTCTAATAATCCCCCCCCCCCCCCGCACACTGGGAAGTTCTGTAAGCTGCTGCTTCTCCTCCCCCCAGCTCCCAGCTCTTATGCAGCTGAGAACAGAGGGAATGTGATAATTAAAAAAAAAAGGGAAAATGGTACAATGTTTTCCTATATCTATACAACATTATTTTGCCTTTCATTTCTATTTAAACTGAATGGGTTGTTTTACAAGGTGATCATTTACAATCTCTTTAAGGTAAAAAATGTTAAGGTTTCAGTATTGCCCCTTACCCCTTATACTTACCTGAGCCTTTAGACAATCCAGCACTGTGCCCATATTTAGCAGCTCTTCCCACTCTCACAAGCTTTACTGAGACTCCTGCTGTAAGTCCACTCTTGTAACAAGGGAGCAGGGCTGAGCCGTGTTTTCTGGATGCAGGTGGTGCATCTTGAGGGGCAAGCCCGCAGGTAGTACCCCATAGGAAGCAACTTCCTATGGGGTACCACCAAGAAGAGGAGGAGCCAGGATAGCCAGCAGGGGAGCCGAGAAGAGTAGGTTCAGGTCCACTCTGTACAAAACCATTGCACAGTGCAGTTATGTATGACGTTTGTTATTAAAAATAGTAATGACTTTACAATTACTTTAATATCACATAGCCATGCTCATATCTAAACTTTTTTGCTAATACATCTTGTATAAGGTCTTTTTCATTCAGCACAGGATCATTTGTTTATTTTGCAAAAAAATCTTACGTGGGTGAGGGTTTGGTATTAATTTTGAGGGGGGGCACAAAAAGTGTGGGGTTCCCTCTTTAAATCCATTGAGGAGGGTCTCTTATGGATTTTAAGGGGGTTACAAAAAAAAGAGAGGTATAGAATCCAATCCAAAATCCAGACCTTTACATGAGCATGCGCCCCCCAAAAAATGTAAATGCATTGTCACTCACATCATCCAGTACTGTAAATTCATGTCAGTCATAATGAACAAAACATGACAAACACTGGAGATGATGCGCTCCCAACCATCTTTTGCTGTAAATGACATTTGCTACCTCCCCAGCTGGTTGTAAAGAAAGGGTGAGTGGTGTCATTTAGCTGCAGGGCTGGGAAAAGTAATTGGCAGTGAGAGTACAAAAGGTTGTATCATGTCTGCGGGAATTATTACATTTACACTAAGGGACATTTTTTCTTTCTTTTTTTTTTTTTAAAGAGAAATATGGCCAAAGCTTTTCTGGCCATACGTCTCTTGTAGGTCACAGGAGTGCACTAACTTTTGCTCTCCTGTGACTCAGAATAACTACTACTATTGTCTGTTCTTAGCTGAACAGGCTCTGAAATGATTGTTGGGATCCACCCACTGCCTGACTGCCAGCTGCCAGCTGTGCCCCCTCTCCAACCCAGTACTCCTTTGGGTGCTGCAGGAGCAGAGCAGAGAGCAGTGATTGACAATCATGTGAGCACACAGCCTGGTCATGTCAGTCTTGTCATGTGATCACTCTAGGGCTAGGGCTTAGATCTGACATGGGACAGCTTCAGCATCATGCCAATATTGCAGCAAAGAGTTAAGTATGTAGGTTTATTTTTTAATTAACCCCTTACTTCTCTTTTAACCACTTCTGGACCACCCACCACATATATAATGCAGTAGGACGGCCCGGCTGCACAAAATCACGTACCTGTACGTGATTTTGTGCACAAGGTTTGGGGCGAGCACATGCGTTGCCGGCAACCCGCTCCCGCTGTGATTGGACACAACGGGAGCCAATCAGAAAGTCCGGCGGCGCGATGGCCGCGGCCACCCATGATCCTTCAGAGGAAAGGCAGAACAGTGGTCTACCTATGTAAACAAGGCAGATCGCCATTCTTTGAGGAAGGGAGGAAATTGGAGATCTTGTGTTTCTGCTAAGCATAAACATGGATCTCTGTTTTCCTCCGGTCACAGCATCCCCCTCACAGTTAGAAGCACTCCCTAGGAACACGTAACCCTTTGATTGGACCTGATTTTAAACCCTTCCCTTCCAGTGTCATTTATACAGTAACAGTGCATTTTTTTTTAGCACTGATCACTGTATTGGTGTCACTGGTCCCCAAAAAGTGTCACATAGTGTCAGATTTATCCGCCCCAATGTCTCAGTACCACTAAAAATTGCTGATTGCCACCATTACTAATAAACACAATAAAATAAAAGTCCATAAAATATCCATAGATTGTAGAAGCTATAACTTTTGCATAAACTAATCAAACACACACTTTTGGGAATGTTTTAAACCAAAAACATGTAGTAGAATACATATTGACCTAAACTGATGAACAAATTTGATTTCTTACATTTTTTTATTGCATGTGTTTTATAGCAGGAAGTAAAATATATATATATATATATTGCAGAGGTGATAAAATACCAACAAAATAAAGCTCTATTTGAGAGATTCCAATAAGTGCCTCCAATAAATTAGAGATTACAATAAGCACGTCACCACAGACCCTCCCATCCACTGGGCCAGGGATGTGGGAAAGAGACCCTTGACTCTTTCACCATATTAAGGACCTTGTATGGATCAGGAAGGGGGCCTACATACTTGCTAGGAAACTGACTATGTATTTATCATATATGAAATGCTATATAAAAATACTTAATATATATTTTATTTTTAGTTATGGGTGTGTTAATGCTCAGATGTTAAAAGTAGGGTTAGTGACAATGAAATTAATAACAAGGGTACTGTTGATATGGGAAAGGAAAACATAGCTCTAAACTCTTCCTGAGTTGTCTACTTTTTTATCATAAAGTCTTTTTGATGCACAGCCAAATTTACCCACGGGAAAAAATGGCCCTTTATTTAAAGCGGAACTGTACTGCGGAAAAAAATATTAAAAGCCAGCAGCTACAAATACTACAGCTGCTGACTTTTAATAAATGGACACTCACCTGTCCTGGGGTCCAGCGATGCCGGCAGCCGAGGCCGATCGATCGCTCGGCTCTCGGCTGCTGCCGCCAGCATTCTAGGTGAGGGAATCAGGAAGTGAAGCGAATCGGCTTCCCTACTGCGCATGCGCGAGTCGTGCAGCGCAATAGGAATTGTCCGCGCTGTCTCTGGGACCCGTGTGTGTCCCAGCAGACAGCGCGGCAGGACAGGAAATGGCATAGACTCCCACGGGAGTCTATGCCCGGAAGTGGGTTTAAATACCTATCTTTGAAAGGTATCTGCACCCCCTCCCCCCTGAAAGGTGCCAATTGTGACACCGGAGGGGGGGAGGGTTCCGATCAGCGGAAGTTCCACTTTAGGGTGGAACCCCGCTTTAAAGGATTGTGCATGACACACATGAGCTGCATAAATTGTATTTAAAATGAAAGAAATCATTTCACTGATACATTGTAAGTACTCCATAGGATTTGTTTCAGAGTCCATTTGATTTGGTAGGTAAGAATTTTTCTGCAAAATGCTCTTCCATGAATTCAGCTGTAAAGCCCCATACACACGATCAGATTTTCTGCTGGTTTTTGCCTTCAGATTTACCAAAATCATATAATATGAAGTCAAACCTTAGGCGTTTCAATTTGTATGCAATCAGGCAGGCCCTTGCACTACATGGTTTTGGTAAATCTGAAGACAAAAATCAGCAGAAAATCTTATAGTGTGTATGGGGCTTAACACAATTTATTTTATGGGCAAGCAAAAATTGCATTCCTTTGCCGTTGGCATCACACTACATTTCCGTAAGTCATATCACCAGGCATGGTCTAAGACACGTTCTAGCTCTTGCTCTTCCTCATTTTCCTCAGGTATCCTTTGTCTTATTTGGAAGAATTACTAGAAAAGTACTGGGGTTCAAAAGTGCCAGGTGGCTGATTTTTACCATGGAGTCTCTTACCTAGCTATTGTAAGTCCTAAGATTGTATAATATTTTAAAAATGCAACCGTAAATAGTCCTTTTAAAAAAACATGGTAATATTGTTACCTTAATACCGCAAAGCATGTTTGTTAAAAATATTACACATTTATGCCACATGGAAGCTAAAGGTATTGCAGGATATTTTATCTGTGTCATACTGTCATACTGCCTATCCCACACCCACCTAACTGTCCCTGAGCCACCCCCATCAAAACATTTTCTGCAGCTATTACCTTTTGTACCACCCCCTCCCTTTAAAATGTATGCACTACGAGCAGGGCCCTCCCGTAACTTTTGTATTGAACTGTACTGCAATTGTGTTGTCCCCCTATACATTGTAAAGCGCTGCGTAAACTGTTGGCGCTATATAAATTGTGAATAATAATAATACTGTATATGCTCCCTTGATCCACATTGTTGATACTCCCACTAGCTTGTATTGCAAAAGGAGACATACAAGCTTGCTGGGGCAACCATTGAAAATAATCAAACATATGGTCTGTTACCTCATCATCCTTGCTGTTAATAGATGATGGATAATGATAATTGACCTCAATTGTCCTCAAAGTCTTTCCTCTCAGAAGAGATTCCTGTTTAACCACTACAATACAGGGCACTTTCGCCCCCTTCCTTCCCAGCCCAACTTTCAGCTTTCATCGCTCTCGCACATTCAATGACAATTGCGTGGTCATGCTACACTGTACCCAAATAAAATTTTTATAATTTTGTTCACACAAATAGAGCTTTAGTTTGGTGGTATTTATTCACGACTCCGTTTTTTATTTTTTGCGATATAAGCGCAAAAAAGCGAATAATTTTGAAAAAAAAACAATATTTTCTTTTTTCTATTTTAAAAGAAATCCAATAAAATCAAATTTTGTCATAAATTTAAGCCAAAATGTATTCTGCTACATGTTTTTTGGTAAAAAAAAATCCGTTAAGTGTATAATAATTGGTTTGTGTGATCACGGACATATGTACGCAAATGATAATGTACAGATGTGTGCAGGTGATCATGTACATATGTGTGCAGATAATCATTGGAACATGTGATTTTAGTGGGACATATGTGGGGGACATGTGTTTTTTTATTTGGGGACATGTCTTTTTATTATTTGGGGACATGTGTATTGTGGTGACATGTGTGTTTACACTGTGTGGTGATGTGTGTATACACTAGACTGTGATCAGTTAGTAAAAAGCTGTAAAACAGCTCATACTCACTGATCACCAGCCGGCTGCAGCGATCTGCTCTCCTCTCCTCAGCGATGACTTCTGTGTGAGGAGAGGAGGAGCCGATTGCCTAGCAACCGGCTATTTGTTTACATCACATGATGGCCATGATTGGACACGGCCGTCATGTGAACAGGAGGGCCAATCACAGAGCCCTCCTGCCGATCCGAGATGCGCCGTGTCCGGGTGACACGAGCACATCGGGATCGCACCGCTGCGCGGGCACGTGCGCGCGATCCCCCTCCTTCTGAAGGACGTTCCTGAACGTCCTATCAGAAGTAGAGAGCTCCCACCCGGCCGTATATGTACATTGGCCGGGTGGGAAATGGTTAACAATATATGAAGAGTTTTTTTTTAACAATTAAAGAATTTTTAAAGGAAAATGTTTTATTAACTAGCAAACGTGTTATACTAACCTGCTCTGTGTAATTATATTGTACAGAGTGGCCCCGAACCTCCCCTTCTGGCGTACCCCACCAGAGCTCCTGGCTCCTCTTCCTCAATGTGCATGCTATGGGGGGCAGACATGCAAAGCAAATAGCTCCCACTGCTGCCTCTTAAGCTGTAAAGAGAGAGACCAGTGATGCTGCTCTTGGGCAGAGGAGCCAAGTAAGTATTGGGGGGGGGGGGGGAGCGGATACTGGAAATTTTTTACCTTATTGCATAGAATTCATTAGGTAAAAAAAAAACTTGAAGCTGAACTCCAAATTTTTTTTCACTAGAACTGAATAGAATGATCAATCCCAACATAGATCACACCTCTGTACCATGTTGCTCTACTTTCTGCAGATCCTCTGATATTCTGCGTTTAGTTGTGGCTTTGTACCATGTGACAGTCTGTATAGTCCGGATGTAGACTGAGGGCCTTACAGCCACTTCCTGCTGCATCTCTAGCATAGAACACACCCCTATGTAGTCTTTCAGTCTGTGCAAATGATGGAACTTTCTTCACAGCTCTGATGGTGGATGGGATGGAATACATCCTAATTAGCATTCAGTCCCACCCATTCACACCTATAGGAAGATTTCAATCCTCCCAAGTCCCACCTCACAGATCACACCCTCCCAGAGCCTGGACCCCCCCTGAAACTACAAAGGCTCAAAGCATGATAGGACGGAAACAGGAAGTCAGAGAACATAGAAATTCAGCCAGGAGAAGGGGTGACATCACAGACACAGAAACCTGCTGTATACACTAGGGCTGTGATTCATTTACATGCACAATGCATCTGTTATTTTGGAGAGGACAATCTGGAGTTCTGCTTTAAGCCCTTAGAACTACTTTAATATATATATATATATATATATATATATATAGATAGATAGATAGATAGATAGATAGATAGATAGATAGATAGATAGATAGATAGATAGATAGATTTATCTATACTATATATCTATATCTATATTTATAGATTTTAATTTTTAGAATCTGAAAAAAGAAAATCCCCAAAAAATACACATGAACACATAAGATTTTGAAAAGTGTTCCACTAAAATGATTGGTATAAAAAGGTAGAGGGCCTGTCTATATTCCCACTGTGTCTTTAAAATTTTCACAGATCAGTAATGGTCCTCTTTCAGGGTTGAATTACAGTGTCTCATATCACTGTTCATCCTAGCAAAAAATATTCCAGAGGGGGGTGGCGCCTCCAACGGAAAAAGAAAAAGAACACAGTAGGAGCAGGAATTTTTAATTTAAGTACAGTTACACTCTCAGATAATGAAAAACGCATTTTGGACAAAGGTCTTAAATTCATTCCACCCAGAAAATTAAATAAGTTCAACACATTTATAGATGTACAAAAATATATTCGTAAACTCAGTATTCAAAGACATTTTTTGTCCACACCATCCACTAGTGCGGTTGTTTCTCATCAGAGCAATAACACACATTCAGGATTATCTAATCCCTCTCTGTTCAATCCACCGGGCAATACAGCCCCGTCGATTAATGTTTTTCGCAATTTAGTATTGAATGACCTAGAAAAATTACCATATAAAAGAATCCATCAGGAATCTGCCATTCAGGCAGGCCTCAAGTCTCTCTGTGAAAAGAAAGATTTGATCATCTGCCCCGCTGACAAAGGGGGTGGGATAGTTGTGCTGGATAAAGATACTTACACCAAAGAGATGAATGTGCTCCTGGAGGACCGCACTACCTACAGCCTCCTACCAGGAGATCCAACTATGAAGTACAAAAGGGCCCTTATCAAGATTGTGAACAAAGGTTTTGCCCTTAATATTTTCAACCAAAAAGACAAAGATTTCATGATTCCATTGGCACCATGTATCCCAATCATTTATCATCTACCCAAGATCCATAAGGACCATGTTAATACATCCGGACGTCCAATAGTAAGCGGTATTGACTCTGTTGCTTCCAGAATATATAGATCACTACCTCTAGCCTTTTGTCAAACGTGTTCCATCATATCTGCAAGATACCAGATCAGATTGTTGGAGAAGGTACAATACCATGATGATCTTATCCTGGTCACTGCAGATGTCTCTGCACTTTACACCTGCATCCTGCATCATCTGGGACTAACTGCAGTAGAATTCTATCTATATAGGGACTCCACACTCCTTCTCATACATAGAAATTATAAATTATATCATGGAATTGTTGAGATTTGCCACAGAGCACAATTATTTCTGGTTTCAAGGAGCCTTCTTTTCACAAATCAAGGGTGTAGCCATGGGGGCTAAATATGCCCCAAGCTTTGCAAACCTGTTCATGGCCCAGTGGGAGGAGGATGTCGTCTATGCCCTAAATAGGCCTGAATTGGTCCTGTGGGCCAGGTACATAGACAACATCCTCCTCCTATGGAGGGGCAACATGGCCTCCTTAGATTCCTTCATGTCAGTCCTCAATAAGAACAATCGTGGTATTGTTCTCAACCTTGAAGCCAGCACAACTAACATCCTAGATCTGGAAATCACAGTTACCAACAAGTGGCTAAAATCTGTCCCTCGTGGCCAATTCCTATGGTTGCGTCACAATTGCACAAACAATAGCGACTTTATGTACCATTCCAATATTCTCAGGCAAAGATTTGTCCATAAGGGATACAGACCATCAGACCTGGATGCTGATATATTAGCAGCATCACAGATTGACAGAGTCTCCCTTTTAGAGACAAAATCCAAAACCATCCGAGACAATAAATTCAAATTGTCATTCTTTACTACTTTCTCCATTCAACATAAGGAAATTAAAAAAAATCTTCAATAAACACTGGAAGGTACTTCACAATGATAACATTTTGGGGAATTTCATCCCAGAACAAGCAGGAATTATCTTTAGGGGAGCATGTTCCATTCAGGGCGACATTGCCCCCAACACCATAGATCCTCCTAAACCCATTCTATTTTTTCCAGAATGTAAGGGCTTTTTTTCCATGCAGAAAATGTAACGTCTGTTTACACAATGCCTTGGGAAGAAGAAAATGTAGACTTTCACATCCACAGTTACCCGGCAGGTATACCCTATGAAACATTTCACCACCTGTGTAACCAAGTTCATATTTTACCATATCACGTGCCCATTCAAAAAACAGTATGTGGGTCGTACTATTAGAAATTTTTCTATTAGGGTAAACGAGCACTTGCGAAAATAAAAAAGGGATGCGATAAACACACCGTTCCCAGTCATTATTTAGAACATCATGGAAAAGATCCAACTGGTACCCAATTCCAAATCCTCGACAGATTTATCCTAAATTGGAGAGGGGATTCATGCCTACGGCGAGTCTCGTGCCTTTCTGGATTCATGAACTTAAGTGCTATTCGCCCCATGGCATGAACACAGACTGGGACATTAATTGCTTCATCAATCAGACATGAAATGTAGTGTTTGCCCAGTTATGTCTTCCCATTCTTAGTCATCTTTTACAGGAATAGTGATAACTGCCCTTAACATTTTTGTAGATACATTTCCATTCATATTTAATATACACGTGAGCCAGTGTCCTTTGTGTTGCGACCCATCTGCACATTACACATGGGTCCCTGAATTGGTTTGATATCATCTTTATATATAATTATTTCGTTTATCATCTACATTCATTTTATTTCATTTTATTTCTCACTATTTTATTTCTCACCGTAATATCACTTTTTCAATACTCTCCATTCGCATATATTTAATTTGTACATCCTATTTTTACGGTACAAACAATTTTTCTGGGTGGATACACAATGATCAGTTAAATACCTTCCAAATGATATATATATATATGTGGTATATGTTATATATGTACAGATAATTTATGATATACAATATTCGGATTTATGTCTTGTCACTATGAAATTCATGTATAATATTTATTACGTTTTTTTCTTTTCAAATCTTCTTCAAAAATGCGAATCTGTTCCCCAGTGTTTCCGTTTGCTATATGCTCCTATTGGGGACACGGACATGCAGCGAGGCTGTGGCGACGCCCCCTCCAGGATAGCAGAGTATGGGCTCGTATTTTGATCGCTGCCATGGTCACGTGAGCCGCTGACGCAGAGAGTTCAAATGATTCCTAAATAAGGAAGTGGAGGTGCATCGTTGTAACTGGCGCCATGGAGATTCAGACGATACACGCCACTCGCGTCACATGACCCATCCTGCGGTAGGTGCTTGTATTTACAGCGACCCCGCTGGCCGAGAGATGATGCTGAGATGGTGACTCTGGAAGTAAGAATGCGGCAATGTCCAGTTTCTGGGGAGAGGATTGCAGACAAATGCCATATACTTCAGGTGCAAATGTTATGATACATAAACACTCTGACTCCATAACATGCGAGTTACCCAATGAATATCCTCCACTGGTTCACATACTTCAGATAATGTCCCACTTAATTAAGGTACGAATTGTGACACAGAGACACATATTCACTTTTTATTTTTATTATATTTATAATTCATTTTTTTTTTTTCCAAAATATTTTATTTTAATAAACAGGGTAGTATACATACAAGAACAGGTAGAATTGCCAGCATTGCGGAAAGACCAACGGTACAATTATTAGTATACAAACAGGCAACATTGACCGCAAGGGGAACAAAACCTATATGAAAAGAGACATAAACTCAAAAAGGTTACGGAAACAGTAACAGTAATTATCATTACACATGCGGAAAAGAAGGAAATTGATTGACCCTTGTGGGGAAGACAAATTCCTAATAGGTTCGGTTCGGGGCACCGAGAAGAAGGGTGTAGGGTTGAAGGCCAAGCCATGGGAAACCTGAGAACCTAGGCACTGAAGTAAGAACAACTGGCCTGGAGTAATGAAGGACTGGACGAGTTCATGCACCATCCTATTATGGTCTGTTTTCCCAGTGCTATAATAGCCCCTTGGTCCTAGATACGCACCGTAGAGGTGACACATTTATGTAAAAAACTAAATACCCTAATGTCGAGCGGGTAAGGGGAGAGGGAGGAGGGGGAGACGAAGCAGGTCATACACAGGGGAAGTGAGAGTGGAAAATAAGGGGGGGGGGAGAGGGGGGGGAGAAAGGGGTCTGAGGAAGGGTGGGGAGGAATATGGGGGGAAGGGGATCCAATTATGCACCATAAAATAACATTTGATTACTAAATCAGATTTCTCCCAGAGCAGCAATAGCGCTAGTAATCAGTATAAGTAAAGGATGCAGTAGATTAAGACAACTTCAGAAGTAGACTATGGTAGCGCAAACGTTAAGCAAGTGTGACACCTGTGGAAACAGTATTCACTTTACCAATGGCAAGAATATGTCAGTAAACTACATAGGGTTACAGTCAATTATCAGTTATCAATAAACAAATATTTAAAGAAAGAAAGAGGGGGTATCAACAAAAATCAGTCATGATTTGAGAGGATGACTTTGAAGGTCTGTGTGGTCTCAAATTCTTTCCAACAGGCCCATTTCTGGGTATATTTGTGAGGGGTATCTTTGGCAATATTAATTAATTCTTCCATCTCAGCTATCCCCTGGACTCGCCTTACCCATTCTTTTATGGATGGGCAATCTTGAGATTTCCAGTGTCTAGGAATACAATGCTTCGCTGCATTAATTAAGTGAATAAGGAGGGACTTTCGGTAAGAGGTATTACCTATATTAGTGTGGTGCAGTAAAAATTGTGCAGGGGTGAAGGGCAAGTCATACGATGAGATGTCGAGTATTAATTTGTGAACCTGCTTCCAGAAGGGCTGAATGCGGGGGCAAACCCACCATAAATGAAGCAACGTACCTTGGGACATTTGACAACGCCAACATGTATCAAGGAAACTGGGATTCCATTTATGCAAAAGTACTGGTGTTCTATACCAACGTGTAAAAAGTTTATAACCATTTTCCTGGGTAAATACATTAAGAGAACCCTTATGAATGTGGAGAAATATATTTTCCCAATCTTCCTGCGTCAAGGTAACCCCCAACTCCCTCTCCCAAGAGATACAAGCTTTAAGAGATTTTGGATTTTGGTCATGGAAGAGAAGAGAGTGGGTTTGGGATATTAAATGGGAGTGAGGATTTGAGGAAGTACAAAGAGATTCGAAAGGCGTCAACCTTCTGGAGCAATTTTTGATTTTGGCAGTAGATTTTAAAAAATGGGTAATTTGTTGGAATGTCCAATTGGAAATGGGAGGTTTACCCTGTATCATTGCTATTTGAGCAGCCGTCAGTGCCCTTTGATTCGAGTAAAAGTGGTGCAAAAGGACGCGATCATCCGTCCAACAGTCTTGGAGGAAGTTTACATACATTCCCGGGGGGAAATCCGGGTTTAGTTTCAGAGGCGTGAGTGGTCCAGGTACAGAAGAGATAGAATATCTCGAGCATGCGGTGCGAAAACATTGTAGCGTCGGTACAATAAGTGGGTGCGAATCAACTTCAGATTTGTAATGGATATGCTGCAACCATGGGAGGGAGCCTAAAGGGGACTTGGTGAAGGAGGCCTCTAAGGAAACCCAATCCTTGTAGCTCCCATGTACGTTCCAATCCACAATTCTAGTCAAATGTGTAGCTAGGTAATAGTTAAAGAGATCAGGTAAACCAATCCCACCTGAGTGTTTAGGAAGGGTGAGTTGAGTATACTTAACTCTGGGTCTGTGCGATTCCCACCAGAACTTAACACATATGGACTTATATTCCTTAAAGAAAGCCGAGGGGAGGCGGATCGGGATGGCTTGAAGGACATACAGAATGCGAGGTAGGACATTCATTTTAATAATGGCAGCTCTGCCAAACCAGGAAACGGGGAGGTTATGCCAATGTTTGAGATCCTCCTTGAGTTTTTTAAGTATAGGCGGGAAATTGCTTTGATATAGTTTTGATAAATCACTGGGTATTTTGATTCCTAAATATGTAATTTCCTTTTCATTCCAATGGAAAGGAAAATTCGCTTTACAACGGGCAACCGAATCTGAGTCAAGGGAAATATTAAGTGCATAAGATTTGTCAAAGTTAATTTTGAAATTAGAGAGTAATGCAAAGTGGCGAAAAGTTTTTAAGAGGACAGGGAGCGAGGTGTGCGGGTCAGAGAGGAATAATAAAATATCATCCGCGTACGCGGCAAGTTTGCTAATTTTAGTTCTTGTGCGTATCCCAGTGATGTCAGGGTTTTGTTTGATGCTGTTCAGCAGGGGTTCAAGGGTCAGTATAAATAAAATAGGGGATAAGGGGCAGCCCTGTCTAGTTCCGTTTCGGATGGAGAAGGCGCTCGACAGGGTACGGTTAACTCTAACCCTGGCTGTTGGATTATGATATAAGGATTGAATGAAGTTGAGCAGCTGAGGTCCCAGGCCAATATGACCAAGAACAGCCTGCATATAGTCCCAAGCAACCCTGTTGAACGCCTTCTCAGCATCCAGGGACAGGAAAAAACTTTTTTGTTTGGTTATGTTAATAAGATGATGGATATTGACTGCCTTTATAGTGTTGTCCCGGGCCTCCCTACCTGGGACAAAGCCAACTTGATCCAGTGAAATAATATTGGGAATAATAGTTAATAATCTGTTCGCCAGTATTTTAGAGAAAATTTTTATGTCCACGTTGAGTAGAGAGATTGGTCTGTAATTGGCCGTTTGTGTGGGGTCTTTATCACCTTTAGGTATTACCACAATGTGAGCTTGGAGCATTTCAGGAGCGATGTGGTCATGTGTAGACAGAGAGTTAAACGCTTTCAGGAAGGGGTTTTTCAAAATGTCCGAGAATGTTTTATAGTAAGCCGTCGGGAGCCCGTCCGGACCAGGACTTTTGCCTACTTTGATTTGTTTAAGAACTAAGTCCCATTCTTGTTGGGTGATGGGTCCCTCTAAACTGTCTGCCAGGTCTGCATTGTGTAATTTGGGGCAGAATTGTTCCAAAAATTTGTGAATTAGTTGGGAACGCTTCGCGCAGGATTTAGTCGACCCATTATCATTGTGTAAATTATATAAACAAGAGTAGACATTTTTAAATTCTGTCGCTATTTCTTTATTAGCCGTTAATTTTGAGCCCGTTGGGGAGTGTAAGCAATGCACAGATACTCTGGAATTGTGGGATTGCAACGCTCTAGCTAGTAACCGACCGCTCTTATTGCCAAATTCATAAAATTGTCTTTTAGTTAGAAGAAACCGTTTTTTCACTCTCTTGTTTAATTCTGTCTGGATGGATGATCGAGTCTCCTGCAATTCTAAAAGAGTGTGAGAGGCTAAAGTACGTTTGTGGACAGATTCCAGTTTTTTGAGTTTAGCATAGAGATTGGAAAGAACCGCTTTTTTGTCTTTCGCAATCTTTGCGGAAATGGCGATAAGTTTGCCTCTCACCACACACTTGTGGGCCGCCCATTGCGTCATGTGGGACGTATCAGGAGTATCGTTGTGTGCAAAATATTCAGTAAGGCATTGTTGTACTTCAGACACATATAGTGAATCCGTTAAGATTTGAGAATCCATTGACCATACTTGTGTACGTTCCTGCAATTTAGGAAGAGTTAGAGTGATAGAAACAGGATGATGATCAGAAAGGGTCATGGGTTCAATTGTGGATGAAGATAGAAGGGGAAGATCAGTCTGAGACAGAAAGATATAGTCTAGCCTGGAATAACGGTTGTGAGGGGATGAGAAAAAGGTAAAGTCTTTTCCAGTAGGGTTCAGGGTGCGCCAAGTGTCGTGCAGCATTAGAGATTGCAGAGACAATCGGATCTGTCGAAGGGCTTTATATGGCAAGTGGGAAGATCCCGTCGAAGTATCAAGGAGAGGTTCCAATGGGACATTAAAATCTCCGCCCATTAAAACCAGTCCAGATTGAAAAGTGGTGAGTAGGGCAGTAATTTCTCTAAAAAAGGTGACTTGACCTGAATTAGGACTGTATATATTGGCAAAAGTAATAGGTTTATTCGATCAGAGAGTCCGTAATTTGTATAGGGACATGTTTAGAGAATAATATAGATACCCCTTTGGTCTTGGAGTCTGGCGAGGTCGAATGATAACAGGTCGGGTAGTAATAATTTGTGAGTTTTGGAACGGCCTGGGATTTAAAGTGAGTCTCCTGCAGAAAAATTACATCTGCACGAGACCCTCTCAAGCTGCTCAAAACCTGAGATCTTTTTTCTGGGATATTCAATCCCTTTGCGTTTAAAGAGACGAGTTTCAAAGTGATGGGCACAGGAACAGTCTTGGAGGAAGTCATCTTAGTCAATTAGCTATAGTCCTGGGAGAGATAGGCAATTAGATGTGGCTAACACTTATCAGTCGTAGGTTTAGTCAGGTAAATGGTGCAAATCCGAATGTGAAGCTAAATGGGACAGGGAAGGGAAGGAACGGGGGGGGCGGAGTAGAGTGGAATGGAAGGAGTTCTGGTGGGAAAGAGAGACACGAACGGGAGGGGAGGGGTAGGAGATAACGCGTTTCTAACCCTCAAGTATCCGTCAGATATGTAGAGAATATTCCCTGGAGGGGAAGGGGGGGGGGTTCGGCACTGGAGTCGGTAACTACTATTAGGTAGGACCGAATGTATGATCCAGTAAGGTGTCAAGAGAGTCTCCAACGAGATCTCTGAGTGTGGGCGTGATTGGCAGTCAGAGAGGAGAAAGTTTTTAATAAGTGACGAGTCTGAGGTCCGGTGAGGTCAAAAGAGCGGATGAACGTGGAAGGTAATATTATAACATGAGTGATTGTTGGGAAGCGAGGGGGGCAAGATGTTTATCAGGAAGGCAATCGCAACCGAGGTGGTGATATGTAAACTAACAGGGGGGGGTAGAAAAGGGAAGGGCATACTAAAAATCAAACTCAGAAAATATAATTCAAAATCTAGAGCCCTGCCCAAAAAATTCTAAAAGAGCCCAGCAGAGAGGGGTAACAAAACTGTATTGTTAATCTAGTGAAAAAGTGAGTTTTCAATAGGACAGAGAAAACATTCAGAACAGAAAAAAAAAAAAAAACTGTTGCAAACAAAGGGAGTTCATTATTGGTGCGATTAAGTAAAACCTTAGAATAAAGCACACTTAGTATTCTATATGAGCCAGTAAGCCAATCTCTGGATATCAGAGTATTATCCCAAAGATCAATAAGAAATATGGTCGGTTGTGTTCAACTGAAATCAATACCGGTGGTCAGATGGAGAAGGAAAGCGGACATTACCACTGTATTACCGAAGGAGAATATCACCTTTCAGGCAAGAGTGGAGAAAAGTACGTATAGAACCAGTCTAGTAATAGTGAACCAGACTGTGATATGAACAAATCAGTTAAATGACGAACACCAGGGTAAAAGAGGCAGGCGGAACACAAGCGACCATTATATAAAAAAAAAAAAAAATAGAAAAAACCAAAAACAGTCTAGAGACTAAAGATTTATACCTAAAACAGGCAGATAGCATTCACCTCCCTGGTAATGAGGCATGTAAAGGTACCACCATATATAATAAGGTCGATAACAAGTCATATCTGGGTCTACCCGCCGTGGAAGCCACAGCCACCTATGAGAGAATGAACCTTGAAGTCTCCCGCGAGCCATATATAGTACTGTATTGCATAAAATCAACAAAACGTGTACAGCTACTCATATAAAGCTTGTGTTGCATTTAGCTCAGAAAATAACGGAACTAAATAAAACCAACTTTTAGCGTGAAAGGGGAAACCAAACTACCGAATAATCAGGGAGGTCAAAGCGTGAGAAGTTGAACAGGAATCTCACAGTCCAGTGTAGGTTGACAGAGAAAGTCACTCAGGGAACAGTTATGTAGAAAAACTGACACGGTTTATAAACAGCTTAAGAGCCAACTGTAGTCATGGTATTCTAAACCGGGAAAAGTTAGTGAGGCTGGCTCCAACTTCCAACGGGATTGCTCCAATAAGTGGGAGAGAAGAGCAAAGTCTCCATACAAGGTGTTGTCACGAAGAAGGTAGAGAAATGCAAAGGAAGCAACAGAACAAGCAACAATGGTATAGGGACAGTACTTATCTGGAACCTAATTAGAAGTGTGTTGGAAATGTAGAGTGGTCCATCTTCAGGTTCTCCTTTGCCGTCTGTGGACTGGCGATGCGGTAGGGCTCGAATTCCTCGGCATACTGGCTGGTCTCGTCGGAGAGGCTGGGTGATGCAGTCTCCTGCGCCGACTCATACTGAAGTTCCCTGCTTCAGCGACTCCATCCATAGGGTCTTCTCTGTGCAGCGGGGAGATGCGAAAGTCGCTGTACCAATCTGGCACCTCTACCAGAGGGATGTGAAGAGAGTCACAGAAATGTTCCATGTCTTCAGGGATTTTGAGGTGGAAAATGTGACCATTGACCGTAGCCGACAGACAGAAGGGGAACTTCCATCTGTAAGGGATCCCCCTGGTTCTCAAGACCTCTAGCAAGGGCTTAAGCTCCCTCCGTCTTTGTAGCGTGATGGCAGAAAGGTCCTGGAAAATCCTGATTTCTGAGCCTAGGTGCATGAGTCTGTCAGTGGATCTGGCCTTACGCATAATTTCTTCCTTGATAATAAAGTCAGAGAGACAGCAGATGACATCTCTAGGAGGATCAGTTTCCCTGCCCCTGGGGCGCAAAGCTCTGTGGATCCTTTCCATTTGTATGATTGTATCAGGAGGGCGTTCTAGAAGGCCATTAAAAATGGCGGTAACTTCCCGCATTAATTGTGAGGAGTCTATAGCTTCCGAGAGACCTCTCAATCTCAGGTTCCGTCTGCGCCCTCGATTGTCGAGGTCCTCTAAATGACGGTTCATGTCTCTCAGGTGAACGGCATGAGACTCAGTAAGCTGTTGCATATGACACAGGGACGCATCCTGGCGGGCCTGTGTCTCTTCCACCTCTTCCATTCTGAGGGCCATACTGTGAAAGTCCTCCCTTAATTCTGATATGGCTGCTGACATAGCTGATTTTATGTCAGCAGCAACCGCTCTTAGATCAGCAAGGCAGAGAGTCTGTTGCGTCTCAGAGGCAGAGGGGGGATGTTGAGGGCTGCGGCTCCTAGAGCGAGGCATCGCTTTACCTTGTGAGGAGGCCTCGAGCGCTGCGGCCTGCACTTCCTGGGACGCACCTCGAGACCTGGAGCGAAAAATGTCCGGAATGTGCTGGGAAGGGGGGCGTTCAACAGCCCGAGGGGAACCGGAACGGAGCGGCGGTGCTTTCGGCTTCGTGCTTCCCATGCTGCGGCGAAAGAAACCTGCCTGGCTGAATAACGCTGGACCTCGAGGACCGGGAGCTCTGGTTCAGGCGTCCATCTCCTCACGGCGCCAAGCCACGCCCCCTATAATTCTTATTCATATTCTTTGTGGTACGATTTTATTCGTAAAACAGTTTCAGATATATTACATTTATATATATGGTTTATGGATTATCATATTTCCTGAGCACAAGCCAAATAGAGGCTTGAAGAGCATATCCTTTTGCTAATTTCCTGTTCCGCCCCTTTTTTGTGGGCAGACCTGAGCCTTAGTAGTTTATTTAGAAGCAATGTGAAGGGGCACAGCATGCCCCTGTTGAAGACCCTTAGTGTCGAAACGCATCGGACCAACATTTATTGTACCCCACATTGCTTTTACCCTTTTATTTTATTTTGTGATCACTTTTAATAATATTTTGTGTCATTTATATATTTTATGACCTTCAATAAAGCTATCAATCTGTTTTGACCTGCACCATCCGGAGCTTTTTGTTTTTTTCTTTTTCCCCATATACCATTCCCATGAGTTTTTTTATAAAATTCACTTCTGGATATATTCCATCCCAAATACCTGCCTCCTCGGAGTCTGGAGACAGCTAGGTGTGGACCCCCACCAGGAGTGCCTGTCCTGTTTGAGTCCTAAGATCGGAGAAGTGAGGACTCCTTACCAGGATCCATTCAATTTACTCCACAGAGCCCGACTGAGACCCATTGGGATTACAAGCCTGACTGACCCACTGTCGTACAACAGGTGGGTCCAACACCATCGGTAAGAGTATCCATCTTTTACTTGTGAAAGAATGATTGTCGATACAACTTCAGTGAACCTCCTGTTGATGCCGTTTTCATTGCTCCACACAGTCCTTATACCTGTTTAAAGTCATCTCACATGAACATTTCCATCTATATTTTTGCATTTGGCATTTCATGAGGACAGTTTCAGTGGAAGAACTAATGGAAGTACATTTCTTCAGTACAGTATTTTAGTCACAGTTTCATTCAATTGTACACATTTTTTCTTTGGGATTTTACATCCCCTTATTATTTAATTTTTTTATTTTGCTTTTTATCAATATTGGCACTTTGAATGTATACTTACATTTGTACACAATTTTTTTGCACATTATTTAGCGCTACACTAATTATTCTGCATTTTATTTAGCTTTGTTTGCTTAAGTGTCAGTTGCTGTGCCTTCTTGATTTTACATATTGTGTTAGCGCAGTGTCCCTCCCCCCCCCACCCCATATATATATTTTATATATATAAATATATATATTTTATATAAAATCATACATGATTTTTACAGCACCAACAGTTTGCGCAATGCTTTACAATAGTGTATAAGGGAAGACAGTTCAGTTTTAATACAATAAAAACTTACAACCTAATAACAAGTTTGAAGAGTTTTCAATGCTTGCCAAAGAGTATGTCAGAGATAGCCAGACAGATTGTGGTAGAGAGTTTCAGAGGACGGGAGAGCCTCAGAAGAAATTCTGAAAATGAGTATATGAGAAGGAAACAAGAGAGCTAGACAGCAGGAGGTCTTCAAAAGAGCAGGGAAGATTGTTTGGGTGATATTTCGAGACAAGATTGGTTATGTATATGAAGTGATTGGACCTGCACTGATGTGTACAATGTGGTGAAAACACCAAAATCTTAAAATAAAAAACAAAACAACTTACCAAGATGAGAGACATGAGATCGAACAATGCAGAAGAGCTGAAGGCCCCTATTGAAGCATCCTGGTCTTCCATAACACAACAGCAATGCCATAGGCTGATAGCTTCCATGCCCCACCGCATTGAGGTAGTAATTGCTGCAAAAGGGGTCCAAACCAAGTACTGAGTACATATGCATGCTTATACTTTTCAGAGGTCTGATATTGTTCTATGTACAATCCTTGTTTTATTGATTGAATGTAATATTCTAATTTTCTGAGATTGTGGATTTGGGGTTTTCATGAGCTGTAAGCCATAAAATCATCATAATTATGACAAATCACGGCTTGAACTATCTTGCTTTGCATGTAATGAGTCTATCTCATATGTTAGTTTCATCTTTTAATTTTTAAGTTGCATTAGTGAAATAAATGAACTTTTGCAGGATATTCAAATTTTTTCGAGTATCACCTGTATGTGAGGTTTTTCATCCACTTTAACTAACTTTAGCGATGTATATTTTTGCTATAGGGATTTATTTTGAGAGTTACCTTACCTGAGATTTCTAGAATTTGAGTTAACTGCAAGTGCAATTTTCACACAGAGGCTTTACTACAGCAGGAACAATCAACATTACTGTACCCGTGGATAACATACATTATTACCTATAGAAACAAAATAAAAAGCTAGTTACTGTATTTTCTAAATATTTGCTTTTCCTAAGAAACAATCCATACTGCATTGCAGAGCAATAGTGGTAGAAATTAAATGTTTGTATTAAATACAATATCCTATTCATATCTCACATTCAAATTTTTGGGGTTTTATAGAAAAGTGTTTCTGTAGAACTTAGACAAAATATGAGGAGAAGAAGAGGAAGGAAGCGTTATCTTTTGTAGCACATAATGGAAAGCAACAGCAGAACACCTACTACAGAATAACCCAGAGTTTCTGATTTATGTATGTGTTGGAATAGATAGACAGTTTGGTTAGAAAAGGACAAAAGTCTTTCCTAATCTTTGAATGCCATGGCACCATGCAATTTGCGTTCTTTTTCTCTGCCCACCAATACCATTGTATTTCTGTCTTGGCCTGTTTCAACAGCGATAGTACTTTTTTGTGCTGATTTCCCTTGACATTGTATCACTATCATTAGTGCTTTAAACTGACAGGTAGAGCTATAACAGCAAAATACTAAGGTGAGAGACAATAACACCTTTTAACAATTAAATACAACCTATTGTTAGCTTTTAAACTGCAGTAAATAGGTAAAGTGAATGTATATATATTTTTTTCAAATAGATTATAGCTAAAAATTTAAAAATACATTGGTTTGAAGTAAATAGTCATCAATGCAAAGTACTAAAACTTTATCTAGGAAGTCAGTACAGCATTAACAACACTTTTCTGAAATTAGTACTCTTTTAGGCTGGATTCACACCTATGCATTTTTAGTACTTTTTGCATTTTGCAGATTTGTGCTACAATCCATTTCACATGGTTTCCTATGGAAGTGTAGTGCAAATCTGCAAAATGCAAAAAGCACTAAAAATGCATAGATGTGAATCCAGCCTCAGGCAGGAATTTGCACCAGTTTTGGTAATTGACGTGTGGCAAATTTAGATAGTTCAATAGTACTATCACCCCTATGGCAATGAAAGATTCTTAAAGAATTACCGCCATTTTGCAGATTGGTAAACTGGCAGTGTTTAAAGTATTACTAAACCCACAACAGTAACATCAATCTATGAAAAAAGAGGGGGGAGTAATTGGGACTTTACATGAAGCACACAACTGAATGAACAAACTAATGAGTATATAATGTATGTTTAATCTTGCAGAGGAGTATACATACATCTCAGTAACAGTAAAAGTTAGGCTTGTGCAATTCGTTTCGTAACGAATCGAAATTCGGCCGAATTTTGCATCTTTCGGACATTCGGATGCATCCGAATGTCCGAATAAAAAAATAACAAATTACAACGAATACGAAAGAAATATAACGAATGAATTCGAATGAATTCGACATGATTCGAAATTATTTCAACCGCATTCGAAATTATTTCAACATGATTCGACATTATTTCAACTGCATTCGAAATGATTTCAACATGATTCGACATTATTTCAACCACATTCGAAAATATTTTGTGAACCGAATTTAGGGCCATGTATCTCGGGGTCACTTGGTGCTAGAAACTCCAAATTTGGATATATTGTAGTGCTAGTACCATTGTGTTTGCATACCAAATTTGGGGTTTCTAGCTATAAGTGACCCCGAGATATGTGGCCCCAAAATCGGGTCGCAAAATGTTATTAGTTATTAGAGCAGAGAATGACATTTTGCGACCCGATTTTGGGGCCACATATCTCGGGGTCACTTATAGCTAGAAACCCCAAATTTGGTATGCAAACACAATAATACTAGCTCTACAACATATCCAAATTTGAAGTGTCTAGCACCAAGTGACCCCGAGATACATGGCCCTAAAGTCGGGTCACAAAATATTTTCGAATGCGGTTGAAATAATGTCGAATCATGTTGAAATCATTTCGAATCCAGTAGAAATATTTTCGAAATTCGTTGAAATATGTTCGAATGTGGCCGATTTTTCGAATTCGGTAGAAAACTAAACGAAATCCGAAAACGAATTTAAGGAAGTTAACGAATATAACTAAACAAAATTAATGAATTAACGAATTAAAACGAAACGAAACTAAACTAATTTTTTCCTTTTGCACATGTCTAGTAAAAGTTCAAATAACTCTCAATAAATATAGTCTAAATAATTTTACACAAGCATTTTGGGACCATATATAGCACCTACTGAATATCACAACTTTTTTACTGGGGATTTTATTTCAATAGATGTTCAATTATAGTGCCGACGGTCTGCTGCAGCTATCCCCACCCTGGCTGCCAGGGATGATGTTTCTCCACAATGCCTCCAGCTATTGTTATTATCTATTCATTTGACCTATACTAATCCTAGATAAGAGCTGTTGGGATCTTCATTGTTCCCCCTGTAAACAGCACAGGTCCAATCAGTGCTGTCCAGACAGAGGGTCCGGGGTCCTGTAGCCTCACAGGACAGTCAGAGTAGAATGAAAACTTCTCCTACAAGCTTTAACCAGACACTGATTGAAGACACAAGGCTGCTATATACTGCTGATGAAAAAAAGGATTTAGCAGTTTATATTTACTAAAATAATTGCATTTGCATGTTCTGTGTACTGTGGGAGACCAGATATAGTCAATGCAGAGTCCTGGGTTTAGTAACACTTTAAGACCAGCTCTGAGTGCCACTGCTCAGAGTTGGACATATCTGTGTTGGGAAGTTGTCACACAGAGGAATCTATCCCTGGTGCCATTCCGCTGTCAGCCAGGAGATTCCCTGGCCTTAAAGAGGAGGGCCGGTTTTAAAAAAAAACATTTAAAAGTCAGCAGCTGCAAACACTGTAGCTGCTGACTTTTAATAAGCACACTTACCTGTCCAGGGCGCCTGTGATGTTGGCCGCCCGAGGCTGACTCGTCCCTCGGTCTCGGGTCCCGGTGCCGCCATTTTGGCTAAGGGAAACAGACAGTGGAGCCTTGCGGCTTCACTGCCCGTTTCCCACTGCGCATGCGCGAGTCGCGCAGGGCTTTGTGAATGGGGCGCGCTGTGTTCTGGGACACACAGTTCCCAGAACACAGCACAACCCATTACCCAGAAGACGCCGCATGGAAGAGAGAAGACAGAAGATCTCCGCGGAGGAGGAAGAGGCAGATTAGGATGATGTGCCTAGCAACAGGCATTTCTTTTTTTCATTTTTTTTTTCAGATTTTTTTCTAATTTTTAATGTGTTTTTTTTCAGGGTGGCCCTCCACTTTAATGTAAACAAAGGGAATTGGATACTGGTGATGTCATTACCAAATATGGTGATGCCTATGTAGCGCTACGCTGAAGGGCCCCTGCATCACTTTTGGATTTCCCTGCATACCTGAAGCACACATGACACAACTCACTCACTCAGGACTTACTGACACACTTTGCAGTATTTCAAAGAATTTATTAGGCAATAATAGTCTAAATGGAGACAGAATTAGCAAGTGTACGTATACAAACAATCACTAAGACAATAAAAATACTCTGAGAGATATGGTTAAACAGCTGCAATATTCTAACAGTACTTAACTGAAGTGGATTGCATTTACCTAGCAACAGTATATAAAGCCAGTCCTAACTTGCTATAACAGTCCTCGTTTTATCCTACTGGCCAATGATCGGTTAAGAAAAAAAAACAAAAAAACCCTTTGGGTGGAAAAGTTTGAGCCCCTAACGAAAGAGCAATAGTTTCCAGAAGACCACAGATTCTTGTATTAACTTATATGATGTTAGTTTCTTACCAGACCCTCTTCTTGATCTCCAGATATGTGCTGTGACTCAGTTTAAGTCCTTAGAGTAGAATAGAAGTTGCTTTGACTTCTCTCTTTCAATCCTACAGAGACAGTCCCTCTTTTTCTTCCCTACAAATGGTGGGGGTGTTCTCTAGTACAGTCTGATGACACCAGGCATCCAAATCACACTTTATACCCTCCCAGGGAGAATGTTCCTAGTCTATGAGGCAAGATTATGTGTAATGAGCAGTCTCTTTTGTTCTCTGAGGCCTCATCCGATTGTAGTCAGCTATGGAAGGGTTCCGATCAGCCAGCAGCCGAGTTTTTGCTGACATCTCACCTAGCTTTGCAACTGTCCTCTCTTTTCCTCTCCTTGTTTCCATCCTCTATTCTGACCCATCCTCTTCCTCTTTTTCTTCAGCTAGTCACATTACAAAGCGTTTAAAGATGGCTGCTGCACTTTTGCATTAATGAACATTCAGTTTAACCCCGTCCACACTGACACTGTAGAAGGATAATACAGCAGCAATAATGGAAGAAGTTCCTCGGCAGTTACCAGCTACAGTCCAGGTTACACCCTGGACATAGGAGAGGTAACCTGACGGGGAACAAGTTCTCACAGCCACAATGCCTGTTGGGCAATGATGAGATGAGGGGCCAGTTCCTCATCAGGTCTAAACAGCAGCTATAAATTGCTGTCAGTCACAGGAAAGGTAGAACTAGTCTCTCAGATCCCCATCACACTCTGCCTGATCCATTGCAAAACTATGTGATGGGTGCAGTAGCCTGGGAGGAAGCACACTGAGGAAGGACCAGAATGGACACTGCTGGCTTCCCACAGATGTATATACTTTTTTTGGCGGGTAAGTGAATGTGATGCAGACACTGACAATTTTAAGGTGGAGACTCAACAAAATTCTAAAGTGTGTCTATAATAGGGCGGGCATATTTGCTGCTTAAAGGTAGCTTGACAAAGGAGCACGGCTGCCGTGCCATCCACAGAGCGCATACTCAGGAAACACGTTGCTTTCCGGTGACGTCATCTTCCCACAACTCCCATCTGCTGTTCAAGCCTCATTCAGAGCCTCCCCAACGTATGGCCGACTTTCCATCTGGTGGGGACCTTTCAGGAACACAATGTTTACAGCGTTGGACCCCCAGGAGCTGACAGTCTACCGATGACCCGATGTGGGATTTACTTCATTGATGTGCCTGTTTTATACTGACAACATGTGAGTTACCACTTTATGTGCACAATAAATTGTTTTATATCCCGCACTTACCTCTCTCCTTGTCTTTTGTGCATTAATCAGATGGTTTCATGGCAGTGTTGCCAATCACCCATATTTTTACGGCAGCCCATAAAAACAGGGCACTTTTCTCCTGCCCGTAGCAGCAGTCTTTCTCTCTGTGGGGTACTGTGGAGCAGTCTCTTTCTCTGTGGGGCAATGTAGAATGGTCTCTCTCTGTGGGGCAATGTGGAGAAGTCTCTCTCTGTGGGGCAATGTGGAGAAGTCTCTCTCTGTGGGGCAATGTGGAGCAGTCTCTCTCTGTGAGGAAATGTAGAAAGGTCTCTTTCCGCAGGGCAATGTAGAGCTGTCTCTCTCTGTGGGGCAATGTGGAGCAGTCTCTCTGTGGGGCAATGTAGAGCTGTCTCTCTCTGTGGGGCAATGTAAAGCTGTCTCTCTCTGTGCAAGGGAATGTGGAGCAGTCTCTTTCTCTGTGGGGACATGTGGAGCAGTCTATCTCTGTGCAGGGCAATGTGGAACAGTCTATCTCTGTGCAGGGCAATGTGGAACAGTCTTTCTCTGCAGGGCAATGGGGAACAGTCTATCTCTGTGCAGGGGGCAATGTGGAACAGTCTCTCTCTCTCTCTCTGCAGGGCAATGTGGAAAGGTCTCTCTCTCTCTCTGTGGGGCAATGTGGAACAGTCTCTCTCTCTCTCTCTCTCTCTCTCTCTCTCTCTCTCTCTCTCTCTCTCTCTCTCTCTCGGGACAGAAATTAAGAGGAAATATCTCCAGTTTGACATAGGTGACAAAATACTGATGGGTTACAATATTCTGCCTTTACTACACTGCAAATAGGAAATATTTTTTTTTGCCTTTACCACTTGCTTACTGGGCACTTAAACCCCCCTCCTGACCCGACCAATTTTCAGCTTTCAGCTCTGTCGCACTTTGAATGACAAACTTTATTTTGGTGGTATTTAATCACAGCTGGGGTTTTTATTTTTTGCTAAACAAACAAAAATAGACAACATTTAAAAAAAACAAAAAAAAAACATGTTTAATAGTTTGTCATAATCAGGTAATTTTTCTCCTTCATTGATATTCGCTAATGAAGCTGCACTGATGGGCTCTGATAGTGTGCCCTTATGGGCAATGATGGGCTGCACTGATAGGCACAGATAAGGCGACACTGATAGGCACAGATAAGATGACACTGATGGGCACTGATAAGACGGCACTGATAGGCACAGATAAACCAACATTGATGGGCACTGATAAGAAGACACTGGGTGGCACTGGTGGGTGGTACTGATAGATGTCACTGATGGGCACTGATAGGCACTTGTAGGTGGCACTGATGGGCACTTGTAGGTGGCACTTATAGAGAATGGTAGGTGGCATTGATGGGCACTGATGGGTGGTACTGTGGGCACTGGTAGGTGGCACGGATGGGGACTGGTAGGTGGCATTGATGGGCACTGATGGGTGGCACTGTGGGCACTGGTAGGTGATATTGATAGGCAGCACTTGTGATGACACAGTGTGGGCACTGATAGGTGGCACTGATGGGTGTCACTGTGGGCACTGATAGGTGGCACTGGTTAGTGAGGCTAGTGGGCACAAAAGCCTCTCCACGATCGGGACCGATGTCCCTCTTGCAGCCTCCGGCGATCTGCTTTTTTTTTCTGCTCACACTATCAGCGTGAGGAGAAAAAATAGCCGATTAGCAGCTCTGTTTAGTTCATATAATCAGCTGTCATTGGCTGACAGCTGATCCAGTTGAAAAGGGGTCGGGAGCAACCCCTTACTTAGATCTGTGATAAGGCGAGTCTCATAGACTCACTGATCACAAAGCGCACCCCGCAGGGAGCGCGCAGGCCACTTATGCACGGGAGGACGTTCATGGACGCCCTCCCGACAAATTAAGTCCACGCTGTAGCCATCTTTCGGATATAATGCGGATGGCAAGTAGTTAATATCTACCTTAAATCACATTGATAATTCCATATTATCCTTGTTTGTAGTCTAAATACTGAAATTTGCATTTAAATATTTTTTTACTTTTGGAAAAGCCAGTAAATTGTGGGTGTCATGTAAGTAAATTTCAATTTGGTAGGTTGGCAACACTGTTTCATGGTGTCCTTTCCTTTGTTGCTTTGTACACACAGCCTATAGTAGAGTAAACCATTTCTATGTCAAAGGTTTCTGTTCAAAAATGAGGCATGCAGCATGACACTGCACTGGTAATGCAAAACCTCTGTCTGTAGTCTAATGCCCTGTACACACGGTCGGAAATTCTGAAAAGGTCCGATCGGATTATATTGTCTGAAAATCTGATCGTGTGGGCTCTATCGGACTTTTTTCGTCGGAAATCCAGACGGAAAAAATTTGAGAACAGGATCTAAAATTTTCAGACAAAAAAATCCGATCAGACTTTTTCCGATCGTTTGTAGAGAATTCCTGATGGACAAAGTGACACACATGCTCAGATTAAACTATGAGGCCAAAGCTATTGGCTACTAGCCTCTACGTAGTCCCGTCGTAAGCAACAAACGTCACCTTGTTCCAAACGATCGGATTTTCCAACAACTTTGTCCGACCGTGTGTATGCAACAACAGTTTCCGACGGATTTTGTGGTCGGAATGTCCGACCATGTGTACAGGGCATGAGAACTATATTTCTTTGTGAAGAAACAATATATCCCACAATCCCTGGGTCTCTCAGTCTAGTGTCCTTCAGGTAAAAGCTAAACAGTTATTAGAGCTGACACAGACACAAACAAGCAGAGCAATTACCAAAGCGCTCACCATGCAGTCTTTCATCACATGAGCACTCCCACATTTGTGATGCAACACAGAAGAAATGTTCAGGCATGGGTTGTGACCCAGAACAAGAAGTTGTCTTGTCCCTTTAGCAGATAGGGACAAGCTAGATGAATTAATACATGGGCATAGAGGAATCGATCAGCCTTGACACTACAAACTGCAGCCACAACATGTGAACTCATCATAGCAAGTTAAGGCAAAAAAACAACACAGGGAATCTAACTACACTAATACCTAGTTAACACAACAAAATCTTTGAAAGTGTATAATGCCTTTAGTTTTCCTGCTTTGCAGTGTTTTACAGTGGCTGTGTTTTTATTCTGTTTCTTACAGTGCAAGCCTATGAACTGGCTAACTTCCTAAAAGCAATGAGGCTGATATCTTATCTGAACAGATGAAACTATGCCTCCCAACTTTATAAGATGGGAATGAGGGACGCATGCAGGTATAGGACACACCCCCTGCCACGCCCCCTCAAAGAAATCTTGTACAAACAAAAATGATTGGTTAAACACACAAGTTCCTTTTTACCTCTACTATTTCTTTATATTGGCTATTGGAATTTACAAATGCAGAAATTTTGAAATTGGACGAAAGGTTTGGTACTGGGAAACACTTTTTGATAGATAAGTAATGCCTTTTATATACAACTATATATAGATCAGAACAAAATGAGGGACAAATGAGGAGGAAAGAGGGAAAGAGGGACGTTGATCTGAATGAGGGACAGCTGACCGCTGGAAGCTATAATTAGGAACTTCAGGTTGACAAGTACATTTTTTTTTCCATGTGGACTTAGCAATGATGCAGTATGCACTAAAATATACTATAGTGAATTTCAGCAATTACCCTTTATTTTACACCATGTTCCATCTTATGTGATGCCCTGTCTCAGCTTACTGATTCAAAAAACAGCACCACATGTTTTCTTTTAGAATATATATGTGCGTGTTGCAAGTAAGACCCCTTTCACACTGAGGTGCTTTACAGCACCATATGGGACGTCACCACATCACATCAGCATGTCAAATCACATAAATCAGAATCATTTTTCACCCAACCCAATCCATGTCAATATACGCATGCAATGGTTTCAGCCATGGACCAGCATCAGGCCATCACATATGTATGCTGAGACTGATCGGGTTGGGTGAGTGGTGATTCTGATTTATGTTGCTAGTCAGCAACAATGTCTAGGTTTAGTAGGTGATAGGTGTCAAAGTATATTATCACATACATCAAAGATTACAGGGATTATTTTTTTATGTTTGAGTGAATGATTAGACATTTCTAAAGCAATTTTTTTTATAAATAGACCCCTTAATTTAACCCGTTAAAAAAAGGTCCAAAAAAAAGCGCCACATTATTAGTTTATTATTTTATGTTTGGTTATCAACAGACTGTGCTGGCTGCTTTGACCCATTTTGCTGTTCAGATTAGCGCAGATATTGACCTATTTTTGGTATAATAAGTACCAGCTATTGCTTGACAGTACAGGTACGAGAGTTTTAATGAAATATATTACTAGACTAGGATTTTGGTACTCCTGACAAAAACATTAACATTTACAGTAGAGAAATGTTTTTAGGTGATTACACAGGGTCTATATTTCATCCCTAAAATAACTTTAGATGAAACAGTCTGATACCCATAAATGTACAAAATTTGATAACGAAAACACAAACTTCAAACTCCACTATTACTAGGAATTTAAATATACTGTATAGATGTAGCATCCTGGTGTTTAGGCAGGGTTGCTCCTAAATTTACCTGCCAGGCATAGCTGCCTTGGCTAATTGTTGACAATCAATTGATTTCACTCTAAGTCTGTAATTGCTGCACATCTCTCTTTTGCCGCTAGGCGCTTGGGTACCTGGTGGCATTAGATATGAGAAGGACAATGCAAGGTCAGATTATGGGTATATAGGGTATCTCAGCCAATGGGCAGGGGTTTTCTTGGATCCCTTAGCTTGCTGGGAGAGCCTATATATTTGGATGGATTCAAGTGATCGGTGTTCTGTGCCACCTGGACAGCTGTCTGGGTGGATGTGTGTTGTATTGCCCAGGCTGCTAGGCCAGAGGTTGGGCCTATCCCCGGTATATCTAGCTGCTAGGCTGTCTGAGGGCCTATCCAGAAGCAAGAGAGCAGTGCAAGGTTGAGATTGCCGCTTGCAGTCTAACCAGAAGTAACTGTTCTGCCAGCTGGAGAACCTGTCGTGGTCAGAGGTAGAGGGGAAGCTGAAGCCACTAACAGGCCAATCACCTTATTACCAGGGACCACAGTGAGTAACTGAAGCAATTTCCTGGACCAGTATGCTCACCAACCAGGGACGGTGAAGAATCAGGAAACTTCAGTGGGTATCAAGCCAGGGACCTAGCCAATGGAGGTGATGCTTACAGAGCAGCCTTGTGTGTCAAGCCAGGGACTGAGCAGGCCAGCGGGGTGAAGCTTGAGAAGCATCTTGAGTGCCAAGCTAGAGACCCAGCAGAGAGGCGGGGGTGACACTTGAGGAAGATACTACCGTGAAGATTGGAGGAGCTCAAGGGATTCAGTGGCAGTGAATCATCTAGCCTAGTGAGAGACCGGGAGCTCAGTGGGCTGAAGAACTACAAGAAGTGATTTTAGTGAAAGTGAAGTAACTGTTACGCTTTGTGTTAGGAACTGTTGCAATAGGAGACAGCATTCCTACACATGCAGATGTGGTGTCTTGCCAGATGCCTTTCTCTGCATGGCTGTCCTCCTGTTGAAGTCCTGGAGTCTGCTAATTAATCTTGCAACTACCTAAGGGTGTCCTGGCCCTAACCCCATGGGAGAGGTGATGCCACTGGCCGTTAGAGGGGATGCTAAAGTTGTGCCAGTTAAAGCGAGTGCCAAGAGCAACTATATCCTGGCCGAAGAGTGCTCTACTATTACAGATTCAGACATTCGGTCTGACGATCTAGCTAAACTCTTGAAGTGGAGTGATAGCGATGAGGATCAAATGAGTGATGTGTAAGAAGGTGAAGTTCCCCACCAAGTATTGTCACTGCTAATGTAGAAATCAAGCTGTCTGCTAATGCAGCCCCTTGATCAGCATTTCGAGTTCTTTTGAGGAAGATCGTTGGGCTCAATGGGTTCCCAAAGTCCGCCCCATCATGCCCATGCCTATCATCATTCCCGATCATAAGCCAGATGTGGTCAATGGGTGCTCAGTTCAGCGTGCTTGAGACGCCCGGGTCCTACCCGGATATGGGGATCCCAAAACCCTGCCTCGACTGTCAAAGTTGCAAAGCATAATAATAAAGAAAGTGGCAGAAGAATATGGGTATCTCTACCCATACATACCCGCTCATTTGGAAAAGGTCATCTCAGAGAAGGAAACTTAATTGGTAGATGAAGCCATGCGTGGGTTTCTCCAGATCCCTCTTGGGGCAGACTTTCTAAAGTTGTCACCCAGGATGACTGGAAAGTACCTGCCAGTGTTGAACACCTGGGGCTATGGGCAGAAGATTAACCTAGATGGTGAGGTCATCCGCTGACCAGACAAAAAGGACATCAAGCGCTTTGTCACCATGGTGAATGCAAAGGGGAGTCCGTAATTCTGCCCGCCCCTGGGTACTATTGGTAAACACCCTCAAGATGTTATCATCCTTACCCTGGATTAAAAATATGTGTGTGATGCCAAGGATGCTATGCTGACAGCCACTTCACACTCACAAGTTGTTGTTAGTGGAGAACATTCCAGAGAGCTGTACAGCCCGGACTGTGCTGGACTGAATGCTGCTGGCAGATACCACCTGAACCATGTTGGCTAAAAAGTTGAAGTTGTTGGGGTGATCCACCCTGAAGAGTGACCGGTGATCTTTTGTAGATTGCTGTTCTTGAGTGACAAAGAAAATGTCCTTTGTCACCGGCTGTCATGTGGACAGACTGAGGACTTCCTTGCAATGGGACCTGTGTTCTAAAGTGTGGTCCCTTGTACCATGGCCTGGCTGCTTGTCCCCTGAAATGCAGCTGTGCTTTCTTATTTCCGGAGTTGTCCCTGAAGAAGGGAAACTGCTGGGAAGTATTGTCCACCCCGAGTGAAATTGATGGACTGTGACACGTCATGGATACTGGGTGTGCAGTTAGAATAGGTTGTGGTAATGAGGCAAATTCCTATCATTCATGTGAATAACAGACTAATCCACGCAGCAGAACTGTTCCTAGTGTTGGTCACCAGTTGGTATGAGTGGTGCTGACCTGAGTGAACTTTATTCACATAATGAGCCTTTAATAGAATGTGCTATGTAAAAGTTTTTTTTGATTGTAAAGGAGGTGGCATTCTCGGCTGAGAATGGGATCTGATTTCAATATGTATATACTGCAGATTTTTGCTAGGTTGTATTTACACTGCTATGCTGTCTTCAGCTGAGGACAATTGCTGTATATATTAGATAGATAGGAAACATTACTATTGCTTTTGCATGCCTTTCAAACTGTATAGAAATATTTTTGATATGTGATTTACCATTTCTCGTGTGTTTGATATTATGTTTATTTCACGTGGTCCACCACATACATGGTTACCTTGTTATTCTTTCCTCTTTCCCTCACATATCCTAGCTTTTGCCAGGACATTTACTCTCAGGCTTGAGAGCTAAAATTATTTTTCTGCAAACTCTGAGAAGTAGTTTTGTGGGCAGGGGAAGGATGTAGCACCCTGGTGTTTAGGCATGGCTGCTCCTAAATTTACTTGGCAGGTATAGCTGCCTTGGCAAATTGTTGATGATCAATTGATTTCACTCCAATGCCCCGTACACACGATCGGAAATTCTGCCAGCAAAAGTACGATGAGAGCTTTTGGTCAGAAAATACGATTGTGTGTTTGCTCCATCGGACGTTTGCTGGCGGAATTTCGGCAGGTTCTCAATTTTTCAGTCGGAAAAAGTTCCAATCGGAAATTCCGATCGTCTGTACAAATTCCGACGTGCAAAATTCCTACACATGCTCGGAAACAATTTGATGCATGCTCGGACGCATTAAACTTCACTTTCTCGGCTGTCGTAGTGTTGTACGTCACCGCGTTCTTGATGGTTGAAAGTTCAGCAAACTTTTGTGTGACAGTGTGTATGGAAGCCAAGCTTGAGCGAAATTCTGTCGGAAAAAACATCCAAGTTTTATTCCAACGGAAAATCAGCTCGTATGTACTGGGCATAAGTCTGTAATTGCTGCATTTCTCTCTTTTGTAGCTAGGTGGCCGGACACCTGGTGTGTCAGGAAGATCCTCCTCACGGACGTCCGAGCGGCGAAAGTCGCAGAAGATCTCTTGCCCAGTTCCAGGAGCGTTACCGCGATCGGCGGGTGCGCGCGCAGCCGTTTGACGCAAATTGGCGCCAATAGCGCTATTTAAACTGGATCCATGCCTCACTGCCTTGCTGCCTGATCAACAGCATTCCTGTGCGTCCTGGTGATCCGTATCTGAATCTGAACCTGAACCTGTACCTGTATCTGTACCTGTACCCTGATCCGTATCGAACCCGGCTTGTTCCCGACTCTGCTGTTTGCTGCCTGCCCCCCGACTTTGGCTTGTACCCGACTACTCTTCTGGATTCCGTTTCTGTACCTGATCTGCCCGCCTGTGCCTGACCTGGACTGTTACACCATCCGTCAACTGTAAGTTGCTTGCTGTTGTACTACAAGGACACCTCCCAGTCCTCCGCAATATTTGGCTGTACTCCTTCTGCGTTTGTAGCCTTCTACCTTTGGCCACAGACTACTGGACTCTTCCGCTTCCGCTTATCCATTGCACCTGCATCCGTTGTTGGACTACAATACCCCTCCATTGTTTGTCACCTCCTGCAATCACTTGTATGCCGTTGCTGGACTACAGGAACCCTTCTGCTGTCTGCTGGACCTTATCTCACCTTTGCCTGCATTCAGACACCGGACTACAATACACCTCCTCCTTCAACGGTCTTCTGCCTCTACCATCTGCTATCCAGTCCGGCACTTGTGCCCCTCTGTGCTCCTGAGCCCCTGTCACCACTACCAGGGTCTCTCGAGTCAGAGGTCTACGAGAGGCCACTCCCTGCACTCCGGGCTCTGCTTAAAGGTACGTGACAGTATCAGGCAGCCATGTCTGAGCCCACGCAGGGAGATTCGGCCATGGATGATTTATGCCGTCATCTTGCTGGACTTACCCAGGCTGTTAAATCTCTACAAGAAGGCTATTCTCGATTGGAAGAGCGTGTCCAGGTCTTATCTACCACAGGCCCTACCGTGTCGGGAACTTCTTCTGCGCCATCAGTGGTTATGTTACCCCCTGAACCCAAGGTCCCAACTCCGGAGAGGTTTTCGGGAAATCGCAGCAAGTATAGAGCTTTTCGCAATGCCTGTGAATTGTTTTTTGCACTTCAACCCAGAACTTTCTCTCTAGAATCCACTAAGGTGGGTTTTGTTATCTCCCTCCTACTGGGTGAGCCCCAGGCTTGGGCCCACCGCCTTTTGGAGAAAAAGGAAGCCTGCCTTAATAACCTGAATACATTTTTTCAAGCCATGGGTTTGCTCTATGAGGATCCTCAACAGCGGAAGCAGCTTTATATTCTCTTCAGCAAGGCCGCAGAGCGGCAGAGGACTATGCGTCTGAATTTCGGGACTGGAGTTCCCATACTACCAGGAAAGATGCTGCTCTGCGATACCAGTTTCGCATGGGACTCTCTGAACCTCTAAAGGATGAATTGGCCCGGGTGGGTGTTCCAGCAACTCTTGAAGCCCTTATCAACCTCTCCATCCAGATAGACAGACGCTTGAGAGAACGGAGAACAGAACGCACTGCCGGGCCGTCCCGACCAGTCTGGATGTTACCCCGTGTACCTAATCCCCCTGCACATCCTGCTGCTGACACGCCTGAACCCATGCAACTGGGCTTACTTAGACCAACGCTCACCACCGAGGAACGACAACGCCGGCAGCTCAACAATCTGTGTCTTTACTGTGGAGAACCCGGACATTACGTGAGATCCTGTCCTGCCAAATTCCGTAAGCATTCTTCTGTATCTTCTCCTGTTTTACCTGCTGTGCCTAGTAATGCTACTCACCTGGCTGTTCCCGTCTCTCTTCAGCTACCCGGAGGGAACATTCAAGTCCCCGCAATAGTTGATTCTGGAGCGTGCAGTGGATTTATGGACTTATCGTTTGCCCAAAAGTTCCAAGTGCCCTTACGGCCCAGGGCGAAAGGGTTGTCTGTACACCTTGCCGATGGGTCAGCTATCAAATCAGGACCAGTGACACAAGAGACATGTCCTTTGACTGCTACTATTTCCGGTAACCATCAGGAACAACTCTGCCTGGACATTATTGAATCTCCCCTTTTCCCTATCATACTGGGTATGCCCTGGCTTCGGGCACACAACCCGCAAATAGACTGGTCCACCGGAAACATTTTCTTTTTCTCCCCCTATTGTCGTCAACACTGCTTTCAAGAATCAACTAAGGTTTCACCCCATTTAATGTGTATGGAGACCGATGTTGAGACTCGCCAGCACGTTCCTGAGACCTACCATGACTTCCTGGACGTGTTCAGCAAGAAAGGGGCAGAAACACTTCCCCCTCATAGACCCTACGATTGCCCAATTGAGATCCTTCCCGGAGCCGAAATCCCTTTCGGGAGAATATTTCCCTTAACAGAAGTGGAATTGGAGACTCTCAGGACTTACATTGATGACAATCTGAAAAAGGGGTTCATACGTCCTTCTACGTCCCCAGCTGGGGCAGGAATCTTTTTTGTAGAAAAGAAGGACCATTCTCTCCGCCCTTGTGTTGACTACCGGGACTTAAATAAAGTTACAGTCAAGAACCGGTACCCACTGCCTTTGGTACCCGAATTATTCCAGCGCCTTGGATCAGCTAGTATCTTCACAAAATTGGATCTTCGCAGAGCCTATAATTTGGTCCGTATCCGAAGCGGGGACGAATGGAAGACTGCCTTCCGCACCCGCTTCGGACATTTTAAATATCTCGTAATGCCCTTTGGGCTATGCAACGCTCCTGCGACTTTCCAGCATTTTGTGAATGATATCTTTAGAGATTTTCTCGACCTGTTTGTTTTAGTATATCTGGACGACATCTTAATTTTCTCCCCCTCTCTGCCAGCTCACAGGGAACACGTTAAGAAGGTTCTCACTCGGCTTCGCCAACACGGCTTGTACGCAAAACCTGAGAAGTGCGAGTTTGAACGTCGCAGCATTCAGTTTTTGGGGCTGATTATTTCGGTGGATGGAATCAAGATGGATCCGCAAAAAGTTTCGGCCATCCTGGACTGGCCAGCCCCTACTGATAAAAGAGGAATTCAACGCTTTGTGGGGTTTGCGAATTTTTATCGAAAATTCATCAAGGGATTTTCTACAATCATCGCTCCAATCACCAGATTAACGAGACAAGGTATCAAGTTCCGGTGGACTCCGGAGGCACAGGCCGCATTTTCTTCCCTTAAAGAACAGTTTGTGTCAGCATCTGTCCTGAAGCATCCTAATTCTGCGCTACCCTACATCCTTGAGGTGGATGCATCCGAAGTTGCAGTGGGAGCAGTCCTTTCTCAGAGACAGGGCCCAAAGGCTTTATTGCACCCAGTGGCGTTTTTCTCACGTAAATTGTCTGAAGCGGAAAAGAATTATGATGTCGGGGACAGGGAGTTACTCGCTATCAAAGCCGCACTTGAGGAATGGCGCTATCTCCTGGAGGGAGCAGCCCATCCCATTCTGGTATACACTGACCACAAGAACTTAGAGTATTTAAAGACTGCTAAGAGGCTGAAGCTGCGTCAGGCCAGATGGGCACTGTTCTTTACAAGATTTTCCTTCCACATAACCTATAGGCCCGGATCAAAGAACACCAAACCCGACGCGCTATCCCGGATGTTCAGCGAACCCGAAGTTCTTCAACCCACAGACACCATCCTTGCGCCCGGAAATTTCCTTATGCTCCAGGAAGATCTTCTATCCCAACTTAAGCAGGCTTCATCTTCAGCTCCACATCCCTCAAACACCACCTTACTCTCTAGCAATAACTTGTTATGGCATGAAAACAAGATCTACGTGCCCCAACAACTACGGGTTGCTGTTCTCAAGTCTTGCCACGACCACAAATTGGCCGGTCATTTTGGGGTACACAAGACCGCCGAACTTCTCCAACGCACCTTCTGGTGGCCTCAGCTGCTAAGAGACTGTAAACTTTATGTTGAATCTTGCATTACCTGTACCCAGAACAAGAGTAGCAAGACCAAAGCCTGGGGGTTGCTGAAACCACTCCCCATCCCGGAAAGGCCTTGGAAAATGATTTCCATAGACTTTATTGTAGAATTACCTCCGTCAGAAGGCTTCACCACTATCCTTGTGGTGGTCGACAGATTGTCCAAAATGGCTCACTTTCTGCCCATGAAGGGTACACCTTCTGCCCCTGAGACCGCAAGGATCTTCATTAAGGAGATTGTAAGACTCCACGGTATACCTGCGAACATTGTTTCCGACCGAGGGGTACAATTTACATCAAAATTTTGGAGAGCTTTATGTAAGTCCTTGAAAATTGATCTTTCATTCTCGTCTGCCTATCATCCCCAGACCAACGGCCAGACCGAACGAACGAACCAGACCCTTGAGCAATATTTGCGGTGTTATTCTTCTTTTTCGCAAGACGATTGGGTATCCCTTTTACCACTTGCCGAGTTTTCCTACAATAACTCTGTTCATTCTGCAACTAATCAATCTCCCTTCTTTGCGAACTATGGTTTTCACCCTCAGTTCCTATCAGCCAATATCCCAGAATGCACGGTTCCAGCAGTTCAAGGAACTTTGGACTTTTTCTGCACCAATAACAAGTTGCTTCAAGAAACGATGGCAAGAACTCAAGAACGCAACAAAGCAGTTTTTGACAGAAAGAGGAGAGGGGAGCTCGACCTAAAACCCGGAGATTTGGTTTGGTTATCTACTCTGAATCTAAAATTAACATGCCCATCTAGAAAACTGGGCCCAAAATTTGTGGGTCCTTTCCCAATTTCCAGGAAAATTAACAATGTGGCTTATGAGCTGAAATTACCAGAATCGCTGCGTATTCACCCAGTGTTTCATGTGTCCCTCTTAAGACCTTCAATCCAGGATCCCTTCACCGATCGGAACGTGGGCCCTCCTGAACCTGTGCTTATTAATGGTGAAGAGGAGTTTGAAGTAGAAGCAATTTTGGATTGCAGAAAGAGACGCAACCAGGTACAGTATCTGGTGAAGTGGAAGGGGTATGGTCCAGAAGAGAACTCCTGGGAACCAGAGACTGGCATCCACGCCAAGAGGTTGGTTCTGGCATTTAAAAGATCTCACCCAGGTAAGATGTCCCAGTTGGGCATCCGGAGGCTGCCCATTGGGGGGGGGCAATGTCAGGAAGATCCTCCTCACGGACGTCCGAGCGGCGAAAGTCGCAGAAGATCTCTTGCCCAGTTCCAGGAGCGTTACCGCGATCGGCGGTGCGCGCGTGCGCGTGCACGCGGGTGCGCGCGCGGCCGTTTGACGCAAATTGGCGCCAATAGCGCTATTTAAACTGGATCCATGCCTCACTGCCTTGCTGCCTGATCAACAGCGTTCCTGTGCGTCCTGGTGATCCGTATCTGAATCTGAACCTGAACCTGTACCTGTATCTGTACCTGTACCCTGATCCGTATCAAACCCGGCTTGTTCCCGACTCTGCTGTTTGCTGCCTGCCCCCCGACTTTGGCTTGTACCCGACTACTCTTCTGGATTCCGTTTCTGTACCTGATCTGCCCGCTTGTGCCTGACCTGGACTGTTACACCATCCGTCAACTGTAAGTTGCTTGCTGTTGTACTACAAGGACACCTCCCAGTCCTCCGCAATATTTGGCTGTACTCCTTCTGCGTTTGTAGCCTTCTACCTTTGGCCACAGACTACTGGACTCTTCCGCTTCCGCTTATCCATTGCACCTGCATCCGTTGTTGGACTACAATACCCCTCCGTTGTTTGTCACCTCCTGCAATCACTTGTATGCCGTTGCTGGACTACAGGAACCCTTCTGCTGTCTGCTGGACCTTATCTCACCTTTGCCTGCATTCAGACACCGGACTACAATACACCTCCTCCTTCAACGGTCTTCTGCCTCTACCATCTGCTATCCAGTCCGGCACTTGTGCCCCTCTGTGCTCCTGAGCCCCTGTCACCACTACCAGGGTCTCTCGAGTCAGAGGTCTACGAGAGGCCACTCCCTGCACTCCGGGCTCTGCTTAAAGGTACGTGACATGGTGGCATTAGATATGAGAAGGGCAATGCAAGGTCAGATTAGGGGTATATGGGGTATCTAAGCCAATGGGCAGGGGTTTTCTTGGATGCCTTGGTCTGCTTGGAGAGCCTATATATTTGGGTGGTACATCTGGCTGCTAGGCTGTCTGAGGGCCTATCCACAAGCAAGATAGCAGTGCAGGGTTGGGATTGCAGCTAGCAGTCCAACCAGAAGTTACAGTTCTGCTGGCCAGAGAATCTGTTGTGGTCTGAGGTAGAGGGGAAGATTTTGCCACAAAGGGGCCAACCACCTTATTACCAAGGACCACAGTGAGTAACTGAAGCAAGTACTGGAATAGTATTCTCACAAAGAATCAGGAAACTTCAGCAGGTATGAAGCCAGGGACCCAGCCATGATGAGATGATGCTTGCAGAGCAGCCTTGTGTGTCAAGCCAGGGACTGAGCAGGCCAGTGAAGCTTGAGAAGTATCTTGAGTGCCAGCATTACTATACATGCATTCCTACATATGCAGATGAGGAGTCTTTCCGGATGCCTTTACCTACATGGCTGTCCTCCTGTTGAAGTCTCAGAGTCTGCCAATTAATCTTGCAACTAATTAAGGGTGTCCTGGTCTGCCAATTAATCTTGCAACTAATTAAGGGTGTCCTGGCCCTAACCCTCTCTCCCAAAGTTCTGATGAGTTCTGATAAAATCTACCTGGCTCAATCTACTTTGCATTACACCTACTATGCCATGCAACCCACCATATACAGAAGGATGTCAGCTATCTCTGTCCCTGGAGGTTCTCATTAGATCAGAGGAGACCTGGGACTTTGCTACATATAGTTAAATTCCCAGTAACAGTGGATGCTTGGACACTGTTATAATCTTGTCTGGCAACATGTGACCTTCTTTGCCCCATTGGAAACTTTTAAATAGTAAACTCAGAAAACACAGTTTTGGTGTACTTGATACAATAATTTCCAGTGTAACTAAAGGTGGCAGAAAGTTAGCATGTATTGTGTTGGTGGTAGGGCACAAATCAACCTTTAAACAATCAAGTCATCCCTACCTTCTTTGCCTGAAACCGTTTTCAGAAAAACTACAATTTATGTTTAAAACAAATAGGATAGAAACATCACCAAACAAAGAGAAAAATAATAAAACATTATTTGAAACAGGAATGTTTTACTAATATCTTGAACTTAGAGACCAAATTGAACTGTGGAAATATTTCCAGGGAATGGCTGAGTAAATTCACATGAATTTGTTGATAATATATAGAAATTCTCCAGACTCATAGTATGTAGAATTTTCTTTCACGATTGTTTTCTTAAAATGGGCCTGCAGTAAATTAGTGAAGGTTTGCTGTGTTGTAGGAAACATCAAAAAAAGATTAATTGTGTCCAAGCAGTACCCAAATCTTATTTTTGTCTTGAATCCCTTCTGAAAAATATACCCCCATGCCTCATAGCTGTATATCTACAGTGAGTGATCAACTAAGACACTGCTGCTTTTGACTACTAGTCTCATGATATTTGATGATGCTATTACTGTGCTGCTCACTGTTCGGCTTGCTGGAGAAAAAGCTGAACCTGAGGACTCACAGTGGAAAAAACTCCCCACTTGTGCTGGTTATTTTGTGGGTCTGTGCTTCACCCACCTATCCTGCTGCTTGAATAATCCTTCGTCAGTCATAAGATCAGCAATAATCAGGGAGACAGCTCTGACATGAGAAAGCAAAGCCCTGCCACACAGAATGTTGCTAATTTCCCTGTTGGGAGATTCGACTTCACTATCTGACCCTGGTGACTATTGTCATAATGCAGAAATAGCAAAAGAGCCTGGCCACAGCAGCCTCAGGTCAATTTATCCAGGCCACATCCTCAACAAGTTTTGGCCTGCCCCTGTCTCTGTGATTAAGCCCCGGAGTTGGGGCAAAGCCTGCTGAGGATGTTGCCTGGATGAACTGAGCTGAGGCTGCATTTACCTGCTAACTACTCAGGCAGGACGAAGTATGTAGCAGCCTGACTATCTCTTCCTATTTCTGCATTATGACAACCGTCGCCAGGGTCAGATCGTTAAGGTGAATCTCCCAACAGGGAAATGAACAACATTTAACAAGGGGGTCCCCAGACCCCCCCACGTCACATTGGGAAGTGCCACCAGGTGACGTTGCCAGGTGGCCCAGTCCGTTACCTATATAAGAACTGTCAAATGGCTGGGCCTGTAGTCGGTGTTTAGCCTTTTTTTTTTCTTGTCCTGGGGTGGTGGCGGGTGTCTTTATTGACAATGGATCTACAGCGGGGGACATTGTTTTTTATTTTTAATAAAGGAATTGTCAAAAATTGTGTGTGTTTTATATATTGTTGATACTTTTTTGGTGAATGGGTAGGGGTTGTTGAGAAGAGGTCCCTGTCCCCATCAAGGAGCCCCCTGCCCCAAAGCACCCACAGTTTAAGACATGTGACCTGGTATGGTTCAGGAGGGGGGAGCGCTTGCTTGCCCCCCCTTTCCTGACTAGCCTTTTGCCGTTGGTTCCCCTTAAAATCCACACCAGACCCAAAGAGCCTGCTATAGATTGGGGGGGGGGGAGTGGGGTAACCCTCACACTTTTTATTTAAAACGTTTTTCTATTGCTAATGGTATCGTATTGCTGGAAATTTAAATGTCATTTTTTTTTCTTTATAAATGTCAGTCTTCCTGCAGTAGGTTCTATACACAGTAGAGATGCGCCACTTCACATGCAGACTAGGCTTGTGCAATTTGTTTCGTAACGAATCGAAATTCGGCCAAATTTTGCATCTTTCGGACATTCGGATGCATCCGAATGTCCAAATAAAAAAATAACGAATAACAACGAATACGAAAGAAAGATAACAAATGAATTTGAATGAATTTGAATGAATTCGGTAATTCTTTAAAGATCTAATGAAACAAAAGGTCAGCTCAAAGTCAATCTTATAGTCCAATCAGCTAATTAATTTTGTGCCGGAGGTTGGATTACTGGCAAAGTGCATTCTTGAGAACTGAGTTAGAAGGGTGTTGTATTGTATTTGAGCCAAGGAGAAGAGACGTTGTCATTGTGTGTGTTAAAAGATTCAATAAACAAACGACTTTCCAAACTACGAATCATTATCATGAATGTCTATACATACATAAATAGCGAATTTCAACGAATACGAACGAATGAATTCGACACTCTACGAATAATAACGAATTATCCGAAAACGCAGTAATGTAACATAACGAATATAACAGAACGAAATTATGTATTTTACGAATGACAACGAACCGAAACTAAACGAAATTTTCCGTTGTGCACAAGTCTAATGCAGATTAAGAGGACCCCCTCAGGAAATATATTTAAAATAATTTTCCATTTTTATTGTTTCACTTTTTAAAATTACTGTTCCTTTAAAAATTATCTTTTTTTTTTAAATGTTTTGCATTGATGCATGTCCCACCCAGGGCAGGTACCCGGGCCCCCATAACCTTTTTATGGCCAATAACTTGCATATAAGCCTTCAAAATAGGGACTTTTGATTTTTCGAGTTTGGGTCCCATGAACTTTAATAGGGTTCGCGGTTCAGGAGTTCTAGTGCAAACTGAACCGTAGGGGTGTCTGGCCAAATTCTAGTGCAAACTAAACCCCTGTTTTTTATGCATACTGTTAGACAGGATAATTCGGTTAGTTGCAGCCTAGTTGGTAGGTTGAGCTGGGAATTTAGTTTTTTGTTTTGTTTGACATGCATCACCCTTCCATGAGCTCCTTGTCGCAAAGGCCAGTGGCCATTTGTTTGTACTGTTTTAGCCACAGAGCAGCTACAAACTTATAAACACTACCATCTACTGGTTGAAGAATAGGGATGGACGAACTTCCAACGGGACGTTTCGCGAACGCGGCCGATAGTTTGCGAACCGTAACGTTCGCGGCGGGCCCCATTGACTTCAATGGGAGGCGAACTTTGCAAACCTACAGGTCAAATTTGCAGCCACAAAATAATTACTAGCTGTGCAAACATAGTCCCACCACATGGCCAATGACATAACACATGTATGAGGTGAATCTGGGATCGACAACTACAAGCATTCTTTTTTTATATGTGAAATTGTGACAATTCAGGACTGTGGAGCGCATGAAGGCAATGGAGGAGAGGGAAGGTCAGGGTAGGTAAAGAAGAGGGTGCAGTAGATGATCACCAGCAGCATGACATATAGCAATGACACCTGCACCGTGATAGAGTGATCTGACACCAGCACCGTGATAGAGAGCACTGACATCAGCAGCGTGACATACAGCAATGACACCTGCACCGTGATAGAGTGATCTGACACCAGCACTGTGATAGAGAGCACTGACATCAGCAGCTTGACATAAAGCACTGACACCAGCACCGTGATATACAGCACTGACACCAGCACCGTGATAGAGAGCACTGACATCAGCAGCGTGACATACAGCAATGACACCTGCACCGTGATAGAGTGATCTGACACCAGCACCGTGATAGAGAGCACTGACATCAGCAGCATGACATACAGCAATGACACCTGCACCGTAATAGAGTAATCTGACACCAGCACCGTGATAGAGAGCACTGACATCAGCAGCATGACATAAAGCACTGACACCAGCACCGTGATATACAGCACTGACACCAGCACCGTGATAGAGAGCACTGACATCAGCAGCGTGACATACAGCAATGACACCTGCACCGTGATAGAGTGATCTGACACCAGCACCGTGATAGAGAGCACTGACATTAGCAGCGTGACATAAAGCACTGACACCAGCACCGTGATATACAGCACTGACACCAGCACCGTGATAGAGAGCACTGACATCAGCAGCGTGACATACAGCAATGACACCTGCACCGTGATAGAGTCATCTGACACCAGCACCATGATAGAGAGCACTGACATCAGCAGCATGACATAAAGCACTGACATCAGCACCGTGATATACAGCACTGACACGAGCACCGTGATAGAGAGCACTGACATCAGCAGCGTGACATACAGCAATGACACCTGCACCGTGATAGAGTGATCTGACACCAGCACCGTGATAGAGAGCACTGACATCAGCAGCGTGACATAAAGCACTGACACCTGCACCGTAAGCAGCCCCAGGAGGAATTCAGCATAGCACAGGGATGGTGGGAGCCCCTCATAATGAGCAGCCCCAGGAGGAAGTCAGCACAGCACAGGGATGGTGGGAGTCCCTCATAATGAGCATAGCACAGGGATGGTGAGAGCCCCTCATAATATGCACAGCAGAGGTACAGCCCCAGGAGGAAGTCAGCACAGCACAGGGATGGTGGGAGCCCCTCATAATAAGCAGCCCCAGGAGGATGTCAGCATAGCACAGGGATGGTGGGAGCCCCTAATAATAAGCAGCCCCAGGAGGAAGTCAGCACAGCACAGGGATGGTGGGAGCCCCTCATAATAAGAAGCCCCAGTAGAAATATGAAACCGCTCAACCTCTTCAAACAGGAGGGTACGGGCATATAGTACGGTATGCTTTTTTTGTACAAGGAAGTGAGCCAAATGAAGAAAGAAGGTCTGTGTGCTCGATTAAAAAAATTGTTTATAGACATATACATGGTCTACTGGTCACATGTGTTGAATTCCTCCGAAATCCATGCCTCATTCATTTTTAGAAATGTGAGGTAGTTAACACTGTCGTGAGCTAGGCGAGTATGCTTATCGGTCACGATCCCCCCTGCTGCGCTGAACGTCCTTTCGGACAGGACACTGGACGAGGGGCAAGCCAACAGTTCGATTGCAAATTGGGCAAGCTCTGGCTAGAGGTCAAGCCTGCCCACCCAGTAGTCCAGGGGTTCATCACTCCTCATAGCGTCCACATCGGCCGTTAACCCGATGTAGTCGGACACCTGACGGTCTAGGCGTTCCCTGATGCTGGATCCGGATGACACCTGTCGATGGGTCGGCTGAAAGAATGACCTCATATCAGAAGTCACCAACACATCTTCAAACCGGCCGCTTCTTGAATGGTGCTATTGGATTGGTACCCGCAACTCCTTCTCTGGGAGTGGGAATTGCTCCTCTGCCAGCACACGCAAAAGCAGAATGCAGCATTTCTCGAAGCAAGGCCTGGATGTGCTCCATTCTTTTTTTTTTTCCTTTAAATATTATTTATTTCGTTTTCCACATTTACAAAAAAAAACAGTAAAAAATATTTCTTATACATACTATTACAAATCACTTTGTTTAGCATCCATGGTATTTCAGTATTTTCAACATTCATATAAAAACAGACAGTAAGAAAATACACATTGGGTACCCGACCGGATCGATCCTTAATATACCAAAGAAAATGTAAAAAAAAAAAAAAAAAGGGAGGAGGGGGGAGGGACAAACCCTCCACACCTCAGTGTTCAAAATTATCCTCTTGTGGTCTTATCTTACCCTTATTATTGCCTCTCCCACGTGATTCCTTTTCTTAATTTCGATTTGTGATATGTGTAAGGTGGGGATTCCTCTACTTCCATTCCCACTCCCTTCTACCATAAATTTACGTGAATACTAAAAAAAAAAAAAAACAGAGGAAAAGGGGTCCCCCCCATTCCCTCCCCCCATCCCCCCTAAGAAAAAAAAAAAAGAGAAACCCCACCCCCTATGGGTTATGGAGTATATCCATCCAGCTGCACACCCCTAGACGCCCACTCCATCCCCCATAGTTCCAAGATATGTTGAAGACTTTCCCAATTCCATCCAATTCCTCCAAGTATCCTGGAATCTCATTCCTGCTCCCCTTTGAAGGTATATTAATTCTTCCATAATCCTCATTCTGTCTATTTCCCTAAACCACTCTCCTATCCCTGGTATTTCCTTTACTTTCCAATATCTCTGGATCAGTGCTTTCGCTGCATTCAGCAGAAATGGAGTTAATGCTATTCTATATTTTTCCCTGGGGCCCTCGGTCGCATGACACAAACATTTCCAGGGATCCAGTTCTATTTCCATCCCATCAATCTCTTTAATTAGGCCCACCACTTTTTCCCAATATAACTGAATTGCGCTACATTGCCACCATATATGGGCATGAGTTCCCTCCTTCCCGCATTCTCTCCAGCATAGGGGTGATAAGTCTTGATTAATTTTATGCATTTTAGATGGAACATAATACCACCTAACCAATAATTTATAATTCATTTCTTGTATCCTTGTATCTATTGAAGTGGAATTGGTGTAATCTATAACTTTCCCTTTCAGTTTTTCTGAGATTGATTGGTTCAGTTCACCTTTCCATCTCTCCAAAGAGGGCATCGCCTCATCCTCCATCAAAGTTATTAGGGTCCTATATATTTTAGAAATCCCCTGTCTGCCCACTCCTCCTCGGTCAATCAATTTCTCCCAGGGATTTAAACTGTCGCCTGAAAGGAGAGGTTTAGGGAGGGATTCTACAAAGTGTTGGAGTTGTCTATATCTCCATCCATCCCATGGTGTTTTGCCATATTTCTCTCGTAGCTCCGCTAGTGAGCATAGGCTATTTACTTTTATCACATCCCTTAATCTCAATCTGTCCCTATGAGTCCACTTCAAGAACATTTTATTTTCTTTCCCCGGGGGAAAATAATTATTTCCTGACAGGGGCATTAGGGGGCTATTGTTTTGTCCTACTGTACCTTTAAGTACCCCATCCCATGTTCTTAATGTTTCCATTGTAATCGGGGATATTCCTCTAGGGAGACCCCTAAACTTCATTGGAATCCAGATGGTCTGACTCAGGGCAACTTTACTCATATTATCTTCCAGTAGTACCCATTTTTTATATGGGGCGTTATAAACCCAATCCAGAATTCTCCTCATTACCGCTGCTAAATGGTATTTTTGAAAGTCTGGAAGGGATACCCCTCCCTTATCCTTAGGTCTATTCATTATCTTATAGGAAACGCGACTTCCTCTTTTATTCCATATGAATTTCTGGATCAAGGATTTAATAATTTTAAAATAGGCCCCTGGGACATTTATCGGGAGACTCTGAAAAATATATAAAGCCTTTGGAAGGATCATCATTTTAATTACACTTATCCTACCGAACCATGACAGTCTATGTGCGGGGTATCCTTTAAGGTCTTGTTTAATTCTATTTAAGAGAGGGAGATAGTTATCTTGATATAAGTCTGCAACTGATGTCGATAAGTATACTCCCAAATACTTCAGGCCCCTCTCTTTCCACACAAAGGGGAAAAGAGCTCCCATTTGCACTAAACTGGAAGCGGTGTGGTGGCCTGGCTCCTGCTCATCATCCAGGATAATGTCGTCCTCTTCATTCTCCTCTCCCCATCCACGCACAACAACAGGGATCCCATAAAGGTTTAAAGCATGCTCTTCTTGCTCCTCCTCATCCGCCCCGACACCATCCTCCTCTGACACCTCTTCAGACTCCTGTTGTTCACTTGTCTCAGATAGAGTAGCCCCCCTGGGAATTCATCCAGCATTGTGACTTCCTCAACTTCCCGCTCCTGCTCCTCCACAGCTTGATCAATGACACGACGCAATGCACGCTCCATAAAGAAGGCATAAGGTACCATGTCACTGATGGCGCCATGGCTGCGACTGACCAGTTTGGTGATCTCCTCAAATGGCCGCAGAAGTCTGCATGCGTTGCGCATGAGCAGCCACTGGTGCGGTGAAAAAAAACCCAGCTCCCCAGAACCTGTTCTGCCGCAGAGTTCATACAGGTAGATGTTAACTGCACGTTTCTGCTGGAGCAGCCTATCAAGCATATAGAAGGTTGAGTTCCATCGCATCGGGCAATGAATGAATGAATGAATGAATGAAATACTTGTATAGCGCACAATGCGAACTGAATCGCTTCTAGGCGCTGTGGCGAGCTTTGATCATCTGCTAAAAGAGGAAGGTCTTGAGTTTTTTCCTAAAAGCCAGGTGATTTTCTTCCTGGCGGATGTTGATTGGTAGAGCATTCCATAGCCGAGGCCCTTGGACAGCGAATCTCCGATCACCCTTGAATTTATACCGGGCTTTGGGCACGAGGAGGAGGTTTTTGTTGGCTGATCGAAGACTGCGGTTTGGTGTGTAATGATTTATTTTCTCCATTAGGTATTGCGGAGCTTCTCTATGCACGCATTTGTGGGTGAGGCACAGGGTCTTGAACGTGATCCGATTTTTTACGGTTAGCCAATGTAAGCTCCTCAGTGAAGGAGAGATGGATTCCCAGGGTTTTTTTCCTGTTATCATCCTTGTTTTGGATCAGTTGTAATCGCACAATTTGATATTGTGGTAATCCTATGTAAACCGAGTTTGCGTAGTCCAGTCGTGAATTAATGATTGTTCCAACTACCACTGCTTTGTCATTCTTTGGGATAAAAGGGATGAGTCTGCGAAGCATGCGCAGCAGATGGTGAGATCGACTAACTACAGATCCTATTTGTGCATCCATTGACATTTGTGCGTCTAAAATAACCCCGAGACTCTTCGCTTTGGTCTTTGGGGAGATAATCTGCCCAAAGACAGTTGGTGGAGACCAGGAGGTTTTGGTTGCGGGCTTATGATTTGGGTGTAAGATAAGAAGCTCTGTCTTTGATTCGTTCAGCTGGAGGGAGTTGGTCATCCAGTCATCTATTGATTTGAGGCAGTTTTCAAGTTGTTGGTGATCTTTTTTTCCATTGATCCGGAAATAAAGTTGCGTGTCGTCAGCGTAAGAGTGGAAGCAGAGATCTGAGCATCTGATGATTTGAAGGGGGGGGCGAATGTAAATGTTGAAGAGAACGGGTGACAACGGAGAGCCTTGAGGGACTCCGCAGGTGACTGCCCGAGTTTCGGAGAGGAATTTTCCTAGTTTCACTGTCTGTGACCGATTTCCTAGGAAGGACGCGAATTAGTGGAGATCTATGTCTTGGACTTCGGCTACTTCTGTGAGGCGGACGAGTAGAGTATTGTGATCTACTGTATCAAACGCTGCACTTAGGTCTAGCAGTATGAGGAGACACGGCTCTCCGTCATCTGCTGCTTCGAGGGCGTCATCCCAAATCTTGAGGAGAGCTCAAGATCGCAAATAAGACGTCTGACCGGCAGATTGTGTCGCCGCTGAATGTCAGCAAGGCGAGCCATGGCCGTGTAAGATCTTCTTAAATGGGCCGAGATTTTCCTTGCCTGCCGCAAGATGTCCTGGACCCCAGGGTATTTGACAACGCATCGCTGCACGACCAAGTTTAAGACGTGTGCCATGCATGGCACGTGCGTAATTTTGCCCTGTTTCAATGCGCTAAGCAGATTGGCACCGTTGTCACACACCACTTTACCAACTGTCAAATTGAGCGGTGTTAGCCACTGATCTGCCTGTGAACACAAAGCTGAAAGGAGTGCCGGGCCAGTGTGGCTCTTGGCTTCCAGGCACAACAGACGCAGCATGGCATGGCAACGTCTCACCTGGCATGTCGAATAGGTTCTGGGGAGCTTGGGCGGCGCAGCGGAAGAGACGCTAGCAGCGGAAAAGGAGGAGTCAGCCGAGGAGGAGAGGGAAAAGGATGGAGTAGGAGGAGGAGGAGAAGAAGAGCCAGGCCTGCATGCAATCCGTGGCGGTAAAACCAAATCTACACGGGTGCCACGGGTTACATGCTTGACGGCCGTCAGAAGGTTCACCCAGTGGGCAGTAAAAGTGATATACCTTCCCTGCCCGTGTTTGTTAGACCACGTGTCTGTGGTCAGATGTATCTTGGCACCGACACTGTGTGCCAGAGATACATTCACTTGCCGCTGAACATGGCCATATAGCTCTGGGATGCCCTTCTCTGAGAAATACTTTCTTCCTGGGACCTTCCATTGTGGTGTTCCAATGGCCCCAATTTTTCCAAAAAGGCCTCTGAGTCCACCAGTTTATATGGCAGTAGTTGGCGGGCTATCAGTTCTGACAAGCCAGCCGTCAACCGTTGGGCAAGAGGGTTATCCGGCATCATCATTTTTTTACGCTCGAACATTAGGAAGCCTGCCTTTTTGCAGAAAAACTTGAGCTTGGCGTGATGGAAGGTGGAGTGGAGGACAATTGTGAGGAGAGAGGAGAAGGAGAAGTAGAAGACGCGGCTGGACTGTGAGAGCCTGGAGTGTGGCTTTGTGTGTTCCGTTGCTCCCATTCGGCTCGGTGATGGCTGCTCATGTGCCTTCTTAAGGCGGTCATCCCTAGGTGAGTTCTGGGCTTACCACGTTGACTGCAAAGATTACAGATGGCAACACTATTGTCAGCAGCGGACACGTTAAAAAAAGCCCACACTGCGGAGCCATGTGCCGGTGTCCTGGGAGCGCCAGATGTGACCGTACATGGTCGATGACTCGCTCCTGATACATTAGCAGTCTGCTTTGTCCCTCCTGTGCAATGTAAGTTATTCCTGCTTCTCCTCCCTATCTGCTGGTCCATATCTCCCTCTGAACTCCCCTCCTCTTCCTCTCTTGTGGGCACCCACGTGACATCACTAGACACGTCATCATCGACGTCACCTTCCCCACTGCTATAAGTAGAGATCTTGGAGTAGGCGGCAACACCGGGGACCAACCTCCTCCTTGGGCTGATCTGGGTACTGTCGTCAGACTGCTGAGTGGCGGTTTTTGCTACCTCCTCTTCCTGATCCAATGCCAAGAGTGGCTGCGCATCAGAAATGTCTTGATATGGATCGGAAAATAATTCCTGTGACTCAAGCGGAAGGTATGTGGGGGTGGTGGTGGCGTTGTTGGTGGTAGTGTCTTTGGGGGTGCACATAGCAGAGAGTGAAGAAGAGGGTGCAGATCGAGAGGATGAGGAGGGTTCAGAAGAGTAAGGCTGAGTGAGCCACTCAACCAAGTCTGGTGCGTTCTTTAAAGTAATTGAACGCACCTTCTGCAACTTCCCACTTTGGCTCAAGCCTGTTGCTCCTGCCCTACCCCTACCACCCCTGCAGAAGGGCCTGCCTCTTCCTCTGCCTGTCATTTTTTAAATGACCCTGTGACAAAACTCTCAGTCCCTATACTGATAAAGGATTGCTGCAGAATAGGGCAGCAGTCAGCAGTAGTGCACCTCAACCCTATATATTGTGGACCTATACCAGTCCTTAAGGAATAGCAGACTGTACCTCACTCAACCCTATGTACTGTAGTACACTATACCTTACCAGTCCTTATAAGGACCTTTGTGGAACTAGTAGGTTGTGATTAGCAGACTGTACCTCAGTCCTTATACTGATAAAGGACTGCTGCAGTATAGGGCAGCAGTCAGCAGTAGTGCACCTCAACCCTATATATTGTGGACCTATACCAGTCCTTAAGGAATAGCAGACTGTACCTCACTCAACCCTATGTACTGTAGTACACTATACCTTACCAGTCCTTATAAGGACCTTTGTGGAACTAGTAGGTTGTGATTAACAGACTGTACCTCAGTCCCTATACTGATAAAGGACTGCTGCAGTATAGGGCAGCAGTCAGCAGTAGTGCACCTCAACCCTATATATTGTGGAACTATACCAGTCCTTAAGGAATAGCAGACTGTACCTCACTAAACCCTATGTACTGTAGTACACTATACCTTACCAGTCCTTATAAGGACCTTTGTGGAACTAGTAGGTTGTGATTAGCAGACTGTACCTCAGTCCCTATACTGATAAAGGACTGCTGCAGTATAGGGCAGCAGTCAGCAGTAGTGCACCTCAACCCTATATATTGTGGACCTATACCAGTCTTTAAGGAATAGCAGACTGTACCTCACTCAACCCTATGTACTGTAGTACACTATACCTTAACAGTCCTTATAAGGACCTTTGTGGAACTAGTAGGTTGTGATTAGCAGACTGTACCTCAGTCCCTATACTCATAAAGGACTGCTGCAGTATAGGGCAGCAGTCAGCAGTAGTGCACCTCAACCCTATATATTGTGGACCTATACCAGTCCTTAAGGAATAGCAGACTGCACCTCACTCAACCCTATGTACTGTAGTACACTATACCTTACCAGTCCTTATAAGGACCTTTGTGGAACTAGTAGGTTGTGAATAGTGATGGACGAACTTCCGACGGGACGTTTCGCGAACGCGGACCGCGAACGCGAACATTCGTGGCGGGCCCCATTGACTTCAATGGGAGGCGAACTTCGCAAACCTACAGGTCAAATTTGCAGCCACAAAATAATTAATAGCTGTGCAAACATAGTCCCACCACATGGCCAATGACATAACACATGTATGAGGTGAATCTGGGATCGACAACTACAAGCATTCTTTTTTTATATGGGAAATTGTTGTGACAATTCAGGTCTGTGGAGCGCATGAAGGCAATGGAGGAGAGGGAAGGTCAGGGTAGGCAAAGAGGGTGCAGGAGATGATCACCAGCATTGTGACATACAGCAATGACACCTGCACCGTGATAGAGTCATCTGACAACAGCACCGTGATAGAGAGCACTGACATCAGCAGCGTGACATAAAGCACTAACACCAGCACCGTGATATACAGCACTGACAGCAGCACCGTGATAGAGAGCACTGACATACGCAGCGTGAAATACAGCAATGACACCTGCACCGTGATAGAGTCATCTGACACCAGCACCGTGATAGAGAGCACTGACATCAGCAGCGTGACATACAGCAATGACACCTGCACCGCGATAGAGTCATCTGACAACAGCACCGTGATAGAGAGCACTGACATAAGCAGCGTGACATAAAGCACTAACACCAGCACCGTGAAATGCAACACTGACAGCAGCACCGTGATAGAGAGCACTGACATCAGCAGCGTGACATACAGCAACGACACCTGCACCGTGATATAGTCATCTGACAACAGCACCGTGATAGAGAGCACTGACATCAGCAGCGTGACATAAAGCACTAACACCAGCACCGTGATATACAGCACTGACAGCAGCACCGTGATAGAGAGTACTGACATCAGCACCGTTATATACAGCACTGACACCTGCACCGTAAGCAGCCCCAGGAGGAAGTCAGCATAGCACAGGGATGGTGGGAGCCCCTCATAATGAGCATAGCACAGGGATGGTGGGAAACCCTCATAATGAGCATAGCACAGGGTTGGTGGGAGCCCCTCATAATAAGCAGCCCCAGGAGGATGTCAGCATAGCACAGGGATGGTGGTAGCCCCTCATAATAAGCAGCCCCAGGAGGATGACAGCATAGCACAGGGATGGTGGGAGCCCCTCATAATAAGCAGCCCCAGTAGAAATATGACACCGCTCAACCTCTTCAAAGAGGAGGGTATGGGCATATAGTACGGTGTGCTTTTTTTGGACAAGGAATGAGCCAAATGAAGAAAGAAGGTCTCTGTGCTCGATTAAAAAAATAGTTTATAGACATATACATGGTCTACTGGTCACATGTGTTGAATTCCTCCGAGATCCATGCCTCATTCATTTTTAGAAATGTGAGGTAGTTAACACTGTTGTGAGCTAGGCGAGTACGCTTATTGGTCACGATCCCCCCTGCTGCGCTGAACGTCCTTTCGGACAGGACACTGGATGAGGGGCAAGCCAACAGTTCGATTGCAAATTGGGCAAGCTCTGGCCAGAGGTCAAGCCTGCCCACCCAGTAGTCCAGGGGTTCATCACTCCTCAGAGCGCCCACATCGGCCGTTAACCCGATGTAGTCGGACACCTGACGGTCTAGGCTTTCCCTGATGCTGGATCCGGATGACACCTGTTGATGGGTCGGCTGAAAGAATGACCTCATATGCGAAGTCACCAACACATCTTCAAACCGGCCTCTTCTTGCTGGCGCTATTGGATTGGTACCCGCAACTCCTTCTCTGGGAGTGGGAATTGCTCCTCTGCCAGCGCACACAAAGGCAGAATGCAGCATTTCTCGAAGCAAGGCCTGGAAGTGCTCCATTCTGACAGCCCTCTGTGACAGCGGTAACATTTCCGCCATTTTGTGTTTGTACCGGGGGTCTAAATACGTTGCCACCCAGTACTGGTCCTTGACCCTTATGCTTTTTATACGAGGGTCCCTATTAAAACACTGAAGCATGAAGGCCCCCATTTGCACTAAAGTGGAGGCGGTGTGGTGGCCTGGCTCCTGCTCATCATCCAGGATAATGTCGTCCTCTTCATTCTCCTTTCCCCATCCACGCACAACAGGGATCCCAGAAAGGTTTAAAGCATGCTCTTCTTGCTCCTCCTCATCCGCCCCAACACCATCCTCCTCTGACTCCTCTTCAGACTCCTGTTGTTGACTGTTGACTCTGTCGTCTCAGATAGAGTAGCCCCCCCTGGGAATTCATCCAGCATTGCGACTTCCTCATCTTCCCGCTCCTGCTCCTCCACAGCTTGATCAATGACACGACGCAATGCACGCTCCATAAAGAAGGCATAAGGTACCATGTCACTGATGGTGCCATGGCTGCGACTGACCAGTTTGGTGATCTCTTCAAATGGGCGCAGAAGTCTGCATGAGTCGCGCATGAGCAGCCACTGGCGCGGTGAAAAAAACCCCAGCTCCCCAGAACCTGTTCTGCCGCAGAGTTCATACAGGTAGACGTTAACTGCATGTTTCTGCTGGAGCAGCCTATCAAGCATATAGAAGGTTGAGTTCCATCGCGTCGGGCAATCGCAAAATAACCCTATGTATTGTGGACCTATACCAGTCCTTATAGAATAGCAGACTGTACCTCACTCAACCCTATGTACTATAGCACCCTACACCAGGTTATTACCTTACCAGTCCTTATAAGGACCTTTGTGGAACAAGTAGGCTGTGAATGATTAGCAGACATCAGCAGAAGGGCAGCAGTCAAGTATAATATTCTTTCTATATTTGGAAGAAAGAAGATTATACGTGTACAAGCCTATTACCATACCACTGATACCAGTCCTGAAAAGAACCTTTGTGGACCTAATATAGTAACAGCTTCTGATTAAACTGACCCTCACTGCCTCACACACTGCTTCCTGCCTGTCCCTATATAAACTGACAAAACAGAGGCTACTGAAACAATAACTGGAATAGCACTTTTGTGGACCTGATAGTAACAGCTAATGACTAAACTGACTGTCCCTACAGCAGACACAGCGTCCTGTCCCTTTCTCTAAACTGACAAAAGACACTCAGGCTGCTGCAACAATCAGTAGCACAGCAAACCTATATACACCTAACACCTATGCCAGTCCTGAAAAGAACTTTTGTGTACCAAATAGCTAGCGATTTGGGTCACTGAAATCTCTCCCTGCTCCACACAGCAACCTCTCCCTATAGTGACATACGAAAGAATGTAAAATGGTTGCCGGATCGGGTGTATTTATAAGTTAGGGGGAATGTCCAAGTGTCCATGTGCTGTAATGTCTCAATTGGCTGTCCTGTACCCCATGATGGATGTGTCATCATAGGTCAAAGTTCTTTTACACAGTAAACACGGAAGTCCGCCGGGCGAACAGCGGCAATAGTCCGCCGATCGGACGGACCGCGAACAGCCGAAATTAGCCGCCAAACGACAGCCGGGCGAACCGTTCGGCCATCCCTATTGAAGAATATATCTCTACTAAATACGGATATTAAAGTAGTTGTTGCATAACATACAAACGAACATTGTTTTCCAATACACTTTTGTAAAGTCATCTCTATTTAGTAGTATGACACTACACCCTTCAGGCAGTGCTGCTGTCCAACGGTGTTTCTACTGCTCTTATTAGAGGAACCATCCTAAGACAGTAAGTGTGTTGCTGTTCAGATCACCAGGTGAAAATAAAGGAAAAAATAAAAATGAATGCAGCTATGACATCTAAGGATTGGTAAGCTGCAATATATTAAATGTTTGTTTTTGGGGTTAGATAAGTTTTAAGCTCTGTGCAAACATTTGGCAAAAGCAGAGACAATTTGAATAGATTGGTAGGAAGCGTGGGTCTTGTAAGCTGGTACTGTTTCTATGTCTGTAATAAAGAGAAATGTATTACAAAATGGCTTCAATGGCTACAAAGTAGCAGCTTTAGAGATATGCTTGTGAAGTAAGAACCAGTATTTGGAACCACTTCACACAATGATGTAGGCATCTAACAGGCCATGGAAGTGTTGTATGCTGAAGACCCCAGCTCTGCAACAGAGTGATGGTTAGAGTGATGAATGGAGGGACTGATAAGTAGTATTTATGCTCTTTTTCTGCCTTTTTTCTTTGTCCTTTTTTGTGACATTCACTCGCTTGAAAAATCCTATAAAATGCTCAACAAAATATAAAGTGCGTGTAATATGATATTTAATCTTGCTGATTACTTTTGACTTGTCTGAAAAGTCTTAGCCCTTGTACACACGGTCGGACATTCGGACAACAAAATTCGTCTGATTTTGTCCAACGGATTTTGTCTGAAACTTGTGTTGCATACACACGGTCGGACAAAGTTGTCGGAAAATCCGATAGTTCAGAACATGATGACATTATTTCGTTACGACAGGACTATAGCTTTGGTCTAGGAATTTGATCTGAGCATGCATGGCACTTTGTCCGATCGGAATTCTCTACACACAATCGGACAAAGTCCGATCGGATCATGTTGTCGGAAAGTTTTATAGCCCGGCTCTAAAACTTTGTCCGTCGGATATTCTGACGAAAACAGTCCGATGGAGCCCACACACAGTCGGATTATCCGACAACATGGTCCGATCGGACATTTTCAGTTGGAATGTCCGACCGTGTGTACAAGGGCTTACACATAGTACACACAGAACATACAAATAGCGGTTCAGAGCAGAAGATAAACCCTTCTCAATCCTTGGGCAAGATGAGCAGTAAAGAAAATCATTTTTTGAAAATGGAATAAGTGAGTGCAATTAAGATTTTACTACTGAGATGCTGGAAAAGTTGGAATTTGATATTTTGATTTGAACCCTTCAAATGCTTACAGCAATTAGCAGCTTAAACACTGTGTGCAATGTGATCTCTAGATTTTATTTTTTTCATTAAAGAAAGGTAAAATATGGAAATAATTTTATTTCTATTTTAACTATTGTGAACAAAATATATTATTTTCCAAAGTAAATGTAAAATATTCTTAAGAAATGTGCTTTCACGTGTATAGAACAAAACAAAGAGCAGCTGTTTGCCTTGGCTCTCAGTCAAGTTGGAGATTTAAGACACATTCGAATTGTATGGGCACAAAGTGTTACAAATATACCACCTACACTGGATTTGGCACACTGTTCATATGTGAATGTAAATTAACTGCCTCCATTATTCAGCTCTTTACAGAGAGATGAACTGAATCTTACCAGGGGTCATTCTCCTAGGCAGTCACTTAAATAAAAGAATTGCAGACTTATCAGACGAAACCTTCTCACTTTGCTACCAAGACAACTGTCTAGTGATGTTATATTCTCTGTAATTTATTTGCAATTATTTAATTCACCCAGTTGAACATCTTGAATTTAAATCAGAATAGAAGTATTTTCAAAATAACAACTGAGGGTAATGTTCCATTATTTCTTTATGTTTTTTTCATTTTTTTTTTTCTCAAATGTACGAGCGTCTTAATGTCAATGAGCCAATGGGCACAGCTGTTGGCTCCACAGATATTTGGAGTGGAGCTGGCAGCTGTGCCTATAGGCTCACTGCTCACCTGGGTCCAGTCTGTCATAAGCTCCTCTTATACACTGGGCAAGGCAGATGGAAAGCCACAGATCTTTAACCACTTGCTTACTGGGCACTTAAACACCCTTCCTGCCCAGACCAAGGAAGCGGTTAAAGTAATTGTATAGGATTTTTTTTTTATATAAATAACAAACATCTCTATACGTACTTGCTCTGTGCAATGGAATTGAACAGAGCAGCCCCTAACCTCCTCTTCTCGGGTCCCCTCCTGGAGCCTCCCCTCTGTCAAGTGCACTCATGCGCTTGCTCTCATCTGGGTTTTCATGGACACTCACTGTTCTCTTGAAGAAAAGAGTGTCTTAAAAAGCATCAGAAGATAAGACTACTATACTCAAGCTGTTGCTATGGTCACTTATTATTTTAACATTTGTTTTTTTGAATTAATAGACTGAATGCCTGTAAAATCCCAATCCACTGATATTGGTTCTTCTCATATACTACATAGAAAAAAAAACTTTCCAACAGTTTGGGTTTTCTTGAGAAATTCAGTTGACTTGTACATGTTTGGAGATCTGGATCATTCATGTTTGAGAATATGGGACTTGATATCTCCAGCTAGTAAAATTATTAGCTCTATACGAGACTAATAATAGACATGGGCGCCGTCAAAAAATTTGTTTCATTTCGTTCTGTTTAGTTTCGTATGAAAAAAAAATTGTATTTCGTAATGTGTGTACGAAATTCAATTTGGATTCGTGTGAAATACGAATTTTCGTTAGGTTCGTAAACTTTTCATTACAATAACGAAAGTTCGTTATGATGAATTTATCATTATGAGGGGCTCCCACCATCCCTGTGCTGTGCTGACCTACTGGGTTTTTAACCTTTAGTTTCTTTAACTTTTCGTAAAAATAATGATAGTTTGTTATGATGAATTTATCATTATGAGGGGTTCCCACCATCCCTGTGCTGTGCTCCTGGATTTTTCAACTTTTAGGTTTGTTAACTTTTCGTAACAATTACGAATGTTCATTATGATGAATCTATTATTATGAGGGGTTCATTTTGTTTATTGAAAATCTTACAAACAACAACTTATATACACTAAAACCATAATAAATAAATAAAACATATTTACAAAATAATTGGATATGACTATACAAAACAAGAACATAATAAATGGTGCAAACCAAAATGCGTACAACATAATCCCTATGGGAGAGCCATACTAAGGAACATCACCGTCACCATGCATGAAGCCTTTTATAAACACGAGAGTGGGAACTGCCATTAGAGTAGTTGAGGCAGACGTTTCTTAGCCTCACTACTCCCTCTGCCTGGAGAACCAGCGTGCTTCGTTGCACCCTGGCACTCATCATCCATAGAGGACGCTGAACTGAACGAGTCCCACTCATCATCATCATCCGACAGGACCTCAAACTTATTTTCTACATGCAAAACCTCAGGACTTAAGGTAATTGTACCTCTTTTTTTTCCCCTTCCTTTTGCCCCTCTTCCTTCTATCCTCCAACTACTCCATATCATCCTTGCACAAAACAGAGTCAACAGCCTCCCCCCCACTCTCCCTTCCCTTATCTACCACCAGGCCAGCCTCTTCACCATCCTCCCCACTCCTCTGCACCCCATGACCCGTAACAGAGACCCTGCAGCGTCGAGGGAGGGGGACTGGCACCGCACTTGATGCACCTGCCTCAGCACCTCTTGCTGCCTCTGCAATTTTAGAAGACACAGAAGGATTGGACACATTCTTGGCAACTGAAACCTTACCTACAGACTGGACACGGGCACATTGGGTATTGGCACAGACTGGGGCACCACAGACACATTGGGTATTGGCACAGACTGGGGCACCACAGACTGGGGAGACACAGACACATTGGGTATTGGCACAGACTGGGGAGACACAGACACATTGGGTATTGGCACAGACTCAGATGGACTCACAGGCTCTCCAGCTGCTGAGCTCTGAGCATCCTCCATGTCCAGACGAAAAAACTCTCTCATGAGCTCAGGCTTGTTATGCATTGCCTCAGGACATTGACTGTAAGGATCTCCTACCACATTGCACAGATTACACCTGATGATATTACAGTCCTTTGCCAAATGCCCTATACCCTGACACAGAGAGCACTTCATCACTGGACAGGAGGATGCAAGATGCCTTTTATCTCCACACTTGTTGCAGAGCTTTGGCTGGCCCGGGTAGAAGATGGTCAGCCTGTCCCTCCCCAGGAAAGCTGAGGATGGCAGATGCTGGACAACATTGTCAATGACCTTTAATTTTAGCTGCACAGACCATCCCCCTGTCCATATTCCCCGATCGTCCAAAATCTTTGTTAGGGGGCTCAGGATGTCCCCATACCTCCTCAACCATACAGTTATATCCCCTTGTGGTATGGATTCATTACGGACAAGAATTGTCACCATTTTAATGAGAGGCTGGCGTGATACAAGCTTGGGGATGAGCACTTTCCAGTCCGGCAGGCCCCTACACACCTGTTCAAACTTCTCCCAAAATATGTCCAAAGACTCCGGACGGATAAAGGACAAATCATATTCATAGGAACCTGCCGGACTGATCAGGGCGAAGATATCTGCAGGCCTAAACCCCATCTGCAGGATTTTATCCACCACTGTCCTCCTATGTGGGGGCTTTCCATCGCCTTCCCATTTCAACTGGACAACATTCCTCCTTTTAAACAGGGAGGAAGATAGAACGTTCCCATGCTCCTTCCCTACTTGTTACCCCTTCCCAGAACCGGTGGCAGCAACACCAGCATACGTTTTTCTTCCACCACCAGCATTTGCAGTCTTGTCCTTAGACACATTCAAACCTGCTGGCAGGAATCAGCTGGGATAGCAGTCTTCTGATTAGCAGAGGCAGGACCCACCCCCTCCTCCAAACACTCAGCTTCAATCCTGGGAGCCATCACAGTCTTGGCTGCTGCAGACTCCTGGAGAGTTGTAGCACTACTGCTCCCAGCATCTCCTCCACCATTCACAGGAACAGCCGCTATGCCTGGTCCAGGCAAAGTCTCTGTATTGTCCATGGACCTCTCTGCAGACTGAAGCTGACAGTTATTAGCAGATGTTATTACTTGCTGTATATTGTCTATGGGTCTGGGCTGACTGTCTGTAGTACTACAACCCTCAGCAGGCCCATTGTCATGAAAGTTCCCACCATCCTGCACACACTCTGTACCTGCTCTCTCCACAGGTCTTTCTTCCACAGGGCTAAGAATGGCGTCCATCTTCTCCTCACCATCCTGGGGAGCTGAATATGGGCTGCACTCCAGTTTATTGATGAAATCCAGCATGCCAGAACCCTCAACCTCCTGCTCAGATGTTCCACATTTCTGGGGAGGGAAGGGGACAGAGGCCTCCGCCATTGAGGGCTCAGCAGATGTCTGAGGTGTTGAATAGCTGGGCTCATCCTCCGGGCCCACTTTCTCACTCTCTGCTGACTCTGACTGCACTTGCATCTCCTCACTGGTTGGGTCACCTTCCATGCAGGAAGCGGCTCCTCTTCTCATGCGATTAAATCGCTCCTCATTTCTATATTTTTCTTTAAATCTGCCACTGTTCTCCTCCAGAGAGCTCACCAGCTCCTTCTGCTTCTTAACAGCCTGCTCCAAGTCCTTCAACTCAGGCCTCAGAGCCGGCCTCTTCTTGCTGTATAATTTGGCAAAAACTTGCTTTTTCTTCAGAAATTCAGTCAACAAAATCAACAATTTCTCCTCTTCTTTCTCAATCTGCTTCAGCTTTCCAACAATCCTCTGTCTAAAGGCAGGCGGGGACTCATCACTCCTTTGGCCAGGCCCAGAATCTTCCACAGGCCTAGCCAGGGGGCCCCCACCAGGGTCCTCCCCAGGATCCAGCATCCCACCTGGGGCAGAGAAGCAACTCTAGCCCTTGGTCTCTGGAAGCACAGGAGCAAAGGAACAAGCAACCTCACACCTTGCTGTCAAGGAATGGAATGGCAGTTTCCCACCATCCCTGTGCTGAGTTCCACCTGCTGTGTGTCCATTATGAGGGGTTCCCACCATCCCTGTGCTGAGTTCCACCTGTTGTGTGTCCATTATGAGGGGTTCCCACCATCCCTGTGCTGAGTTCCCGGGTCTGAGTGTACACACGCTGTGCCCATTATGAGGGGTCCCCACCATCCCTGTGCTGTGCTGACTTCCTCTGAGTAATTGGTGAACAAAACACCAGTCATGTTTCTGTTAATTTGGATCCAAAAATCCGAAATTCGTTAACGAAATTTTGTATTTCGTATAAAATTCGTAAGCATAGAAATTTCTCATAGGGTTCCCACCATCCTTGTGCTGAGTTCCTAGGTCTGTACACCTGCTGTGTGTCCATTGTGAGGCATTCCCATCATCCATCCCATCATCCCTGTGCTGAGTTCCCGGGTCTGAGTGTACACCCGCTGTACCCATTATGAGGGATTCCCACCATACCTGTGCTGACTTCCTGGGTTTTTTTAAACTTTAGTTATGTTAACTTTTCGCTAAAATAATGAAAGTTTGTTATGATGAATTTATCATTATGAGGGGCTCCCGCCACCCCTGTGCTGTCCTGACTTCCTGGGTTTTTAAACTTTAGTTTTGTTAACTTTTCGTTAAAATAACAAAAGTTCATTATGAATTTGGATCCGAAATTCGTAAACGAAATTTTGTATTTCGTACAGAATGCATAAAATTTGGGTTTCGGATTTGTACGAATGTACGAATTTTCGGAAATTCGTACGAATTTTCAATTTATACGAAACAAATCGCACATGTCTACTACATATAGGAGCACTCCAGCAAGTCCACAAACGGGATGTAATAAGCACAGTTAAGAGACACATTTACTGCTTGGGGTTCAATTTTGATGAACTATAGGTAAAACTATAGCAATACCGCAACATACCGCAACCGCCGAAATTTTCACTATCCCCAATTACCGTAGACACCGCAAAAAACATCATTAATAAACTGCGTGACAGTACCTCACCTATTGACATCATCCCCACAAAACTACTGAAAGAATGCTCCGACATCGTGGCTCCAACCATAACCCACCTCATAAACCGATCATTCCACGAAGGGATTGTTCCCAGCATCCTCAAACAAGGCATCGTCAAACCTCTACTCAAGAAACCAAACCTGGACCCTCAGGATCCAAACAACCGTAGGCCAATTACAAGCCTCAACACCATTTCTAAGATCATGGAGAAAGCTGTAGTACATCAGCTACAACTTCACCTGGATACTCACAAACTCTTGGACCCGCTGCAATCAGGCTTCTGCCCGGGTCATGGAACAGAAATAGCTCTCCTCAAGATTTGGGATGACGCCCTCGAAGCAGCAGATGACGGAGAGCCGTGTCTCCTCGTACTGCTAGACCTAAGTGCAGCGTTTGATACAGTAGATCACAATACTCTACTCTTCTGCCTCACAGAAGTAGCCGGAGTCCAAGACATAGATCTCCAATGGTTCGCGTCCTTCCTAGGAAATCGGTCACAGACAGTGAAACTAGGAAAATTCCTCTCCGAAATTCGGGCAGCCACCTGCGGAGTCCCTCAAGGCTCTCCGTTGTCACCCGTTCTCTTCAACATTTACATTCGCCCACTCCTTCAAATCATCAGATGCTCAGATCTCTGCTTCTACTCTTACGCTGACGACACGCAACTTTATTTCCGGATCAATGGAAAAAAAGATCACCAACAACAACTTGAAAACTGCCTCAAATCAATAGAGGACTGGATGACCACCAACTCCCTCCAGCTGAACGAATCAAAGACAGAGCTTCTTATCTTACACCCAAATCATAAGCCCGCAACCAAAACCTCCTGGTCTCCACCAACCGTCTTTGGGCAGACTATCTCCCCAAAGACCAAAGCGAAGAGTCTTGGGGTTATTTTAGACGCACAAATGTCAATGGATGCGCAAATAGGATCTGTAGTCAGTCGATCTCACCATCTGCTGTGCATGCTTCGCAGACTCATCCCTTTTATCCCAAAGAATGACAAAGCAGTGGTAGTTGGAACAATCATTAATTCACGACTGGACTACGCAAACTCGCTTTACATAGGATTACCACAATATCAACTTGCGCGATTACAACTGATCCAAAACACGGCGGCAAGGCTGATAACAGGAAAAAAATCTTGGGAATCCATCTCTCCTTCACTGAGGAGCTTACATTGGCTAACCGTAAAAAATCGGATCACGTTCAAGACCCTGTGCCTCACCCACAAATGCGTGCATAGAGAAGCTCCGCAATACCTAATGGAGAAAATAAATCATTACACACCAAACCGCAGTCTTCGATCAGCCAACAAAAACCTCCTCCTCGTGCCCAAAGCCCGGTATAAATTCAAGGGTGATCGGAGATTCGCTGTCCAAGGGCCTCGGCTATGGAATGCTCTACCAATCAAAATCCGCCTGGAAGAAAATCACCTGGCTTTTAGGAAAAAACTCAAGACCTTCCTCTTTTAGCAGATGATCAAAGCTCGCCACAGCGCCTAGAGGCGATTCAGTTCGCATTGTGTGCTATACAAGTATTTCATTCATTCAATTAACCATTTAGATCCCCAATGCATGAGAAGAACTTTCTATCCTGCTCATTTCCTGTCACTGTGGTCAAACCGAATATCAATTTGACCCCACTAATGATTAGAAAATCGAATGAACATTCTTTAAATATAAATGTTTTAAGAGAAATTCTAGTAGCGTAGGGGTAACTTAACTCCAGCTGATACTTACAGTTACTAGTCTGGAGATCAGTTTATATGTGTTTAAAAGACCAGGGTAGCAGGAATTTAATTTCTTTACACTCTTGGTGGACATTTGCAGAGTGCAACAAATAATAGTGTAGCGCCGGTACTTCTGAAGAGTACATGCTATGTCTGTAAATTTCGTTTTTTCCCATGACTATAGTTGAGTCTTGGGGTTAATTGTTCTAAATTGTTGTTTTGGCATCAGTTTGGCTGGGCTGTACTAATGTTTTGCCTGGTCATAGGTGTAGGTAGCACCTTTGACAGGCATTGGATGCAGTCTGGTTGGACACGTTGGGTACCAATTTCTCTCTTTGAGCCAATCAGTGGGTGCGTTGTCTCGCTGTGTATTCCGGGAGAGGGTACTTAAGGTGCTGAAGTCAGGTGGTTCTGGGTTCCGGTCCAGAAGTATGTTCTGACTCCATGGTCCTGGTCCTCCTGACCAGCCCCCAGAGGCCCTCATGGCCTGGGGTGCGGATCCGAGTCTCGGAACTGGCTGATCCGTGGCACAGTAACTGGAAGGAGGATTCTAAATTGTTCCTGTGCCGTCTCGGGTTTTTGAGAGGCCCAGCAACTCATCATGCAACCAGGGGAGTACTCTTTCGGAAGAGGGCCACCCACGAGGCTGGCTGCTCGGTAAGAGCCTGGATGTTGAGCTGTATGGACACTAATTGAATCTACATTTCTTTCGGTATCGCCGGACCGGCTGCAAGATACTAGTACCGCAAGAAGGTTCCTATTCCCTTCCTTCTGTTACAGCTAAGTTCCTGTGAGAGACTTTCTGTGTTCATCTAAGAGTTTGCAACCAAGTCTGTGGCAGAGACTTTGCTAAATTTGATTCATTTGTCAGCTGCTAAGTCCATATACCAGGATTTATCTGACAGTGGAAATATCCAGTTGTGAGTGGCTATTCTATGGATTACCTGGTGAGAGACCTTTATTAAGTGTCAGCAGTTTCAAAGTGCCTGAGCTTCCATACCTATACCCTCTATTCCCAACTGAGAGACTGTGTTTTTGTTCAACGTTTTAAGCAAATAAAATTTCCTAAGGGAAATCAAGTGTCGGTCTCTGCAGTTATTGGGCCATCAACCCCGAGACAAGAACAACAAGCTACAAGGCAGAGGAGGTAAGCGGTAAGCCCAAGAAAACCAGCCACTCCTTTGGGGGTCAGAGCTACAATAGAGCTAATCACCTGGGGGTATTTGAAATTACAATTATATGGAATGTGTACACTAAATAGACTGTGCCTATTGATCTACAACTATTTAGTATTACCTGTGAATTTTTGAGCACATGCTCACCTGGATGCAAGTTTTCATTTACACAGTTGCTTGTATTTATGTGATACCAGAAATTCATACTGGATATTTGATAATGTGCACATTACTGCTCAATATAGATAACTTTGAAGTATTTACCTTGTAATCCCTGGCACCTGCAAATATGCCATCTTGATTTTATAAAGTGTCATTTGATATTAGCCAGGCATGCATGTCTGACATAGAACTTTTTTAAATTATTTGTCAATGTATATGTATATATGTGAAATTAAAGTAATTGTAAAGTCTCTTTTTTTTTTTTGTTAAAAATAATAAACATGTTATACCTTCTCTGTGCTGTGGATTTGCACAGGGCAGCCTGGATGCTCCACTTCTCAGGCCCCTCTTCGGCTCTGCCTTTCCCTCCCTCCTGACGATTGCCCCCACAGCAAGCAGCTTGCTATGGGGGCACCCAAGTCAAGCTGCAGCTCCGTGTATCCATTCCGACACAGAGCTGCATGCTGGCCCCTCCCAATTTCTCTCCTCATTGGCTGACTGACTTTGGTTAACAGTGGCGGGAGCCAGTGGCACCATGCTGCTGTTTCAACCAATAAGGGGAGTCCCGGGCAGCAGAGACAATCCTACAACATTGCTGGATAGAGATGGAATTCATGTAAGTAATAGAGGGGCTAAGGGGGGCTGCTGTACACAGAAGGCTTTTTATCTTAATACATAGAATGCATTAAGATAAAAAGCCTTCTGACTTTACAACCACTTTGAACTCTAATATAGTTTACATACATAACAAAAGCTGTCTGGTAGAGTTAGTTCCATTTGTTTGGGATGTGTTGTTTTGTTAATTTTTTTATTTTGGCCATCTTTACACTTTAAGAGAACTTCCATCTTTTACAATTCACACCAATTACTACAGAACAGTGGCACACTTTGATTTTCCAAAGGTAAATAGGCTGTTCACTCTGCAAGGGGAATTTCACTTTTTAAGAGAATTTTCCCCAGGCTGTAGTGACTGTAAGGAAAATAAAAAAGTATAACATTTCTGCTTGCACATGATTGAATGATGAAGGCAGCAGAGCTTCATCACATTCACTAAGCTTTGGGTAAATTTCCTTGGCAAAGTGCAACTTCCCTTGTAAAATAAATCTATTTGATAATCAACCCCCTTTGTGTTGTGTGTTCTCTTTAACCAACAGGAAACTATCCCTGCCATAAATGGGCCTATTGGTTGTGTTTTCTCCAAGCATAAAAGTTCCTAGTCCTTCGCTTGACCTTCCTATACTTACCTTAGATCAGGGGGCAACCCAGCAAAGGTGCCATGCCGAAGCTAGACCTTTACTGTATGCATATAAGGTAAATAAATATTAAAGGTATCTTAAAAAGGTTACAAAGGCAGAAGGTTTTTTATCGTAATGTATTCTGTGCATTAAGCCAAATAAACCTTCTGCATGTAGCACCCCCTGCCCCCCCCCCATACTTATCTGAGTCCAATCTTGATCCATTGTGCACAGGAGTAGAGGCTATTTTGACTATCTCCCTGCTCATTGACCCAGAGACAGCATCAGGAGCCACTGGCTCCTGCTGTTGTCAATCACAGTCGGTGAGGAGGGAATGGGAGGCCGAGTCACGCTTTGTGTGTCAATGGACACACAGAGCGAGACTCTGGATCAAGCAAACACAAGTGCTCTTATAGTAAGTGGCTTGCTATGGAGACTATCGCTGGGGAGGAGAAATGGAGAAGGATCAGGCTGCTCTGTGCAAAACCATTGCACAGAGCAGGTACGTTTAACATGAATGACATGTTTGTTGTTTTAATTCCAAAAAATAATAATTAGCAATTACAATCACTTTAAGTAAAACAATAACATGATTCTCGTCTCAATTATGTTTACACAATCTATAGCCTAAAAGAAGCATTTAGTAAATGTGAGCATTACCACACCTAAATTCTCTTTGCAAATACACAAAGCGCAAGCTGGGCTGGTAAATAAGTGCTAACATATACAATAATATTTTCAGTTATGTGAAAACAAATATACTAAGCACAGTAGTTGCTAATGACAGGAAAACCTATTTCTAGCAGAGTTTCTGGCTCACACAGTTTGCTAACATTGTCTATCCATTCTGATATAATAGCTCAGATAATGATTACGCTAAGAAACAAGTTTGCAGTTTTATTCACACTTTCTTTTTAACAAAATTATTGTTTTGCACAGAGAGATTTTATTGTATTTTTTATTTAAAAAGAGGTGTCTTTTAACTATATGTATTCCAGTTTGATTGTATATTGCTTTGGGTAATGAATTGGCTTTATTTCCTTGAGTTATGCTGTATACATGTTAGTGATCTTTCTGCATCAACTATCACTTAGGTACTGTGTGTCTGGTAATTATAGAGAGCTGTGACCTGCAGAGAAATGTAGAGAATTATATTTTAATTGTTTCGTCTTTTTCCTGGGCACATAGTAACAAAAGGACACTTGCATAACTGCCTGCAGAAAAAATCAGGGTCAATTTGTGGGACACATATTGCATCTAAATTAGTTTGCTGATTACTGGAATGGCAGAAATTAAAACACTTTATAACTTCGCCCCTTCATAAAACTATTACATTATTCAATCTACTAATAAGAGATAAGTGAACCGAATTGCTGGGTTTGAAATTCGTGGCAGATTAGGCCAATGTGGTTAGATGGTTGGATCATCCCCATAGATTTTATTTTGTACTGGGGATGAGCTTATAGTTTCAAGTTCCGACCAAACCTTGGCTGTGAAGGTGTACAGACGTATGCTAGAATATGTACTTGATCGGTGGAAGCCAAAGATCATGTATAATAGTGGCATTACTTCTGCTATTAAACATGATGGCTCTTTGCTATCAATGGTAGTTAAAGACACTAGAGGGCGCAGGCCCCGCTGAGACCTTAACCACTTCAGCCCCGGAGGATTTGGCTGCTCAATGACCAGAGAACAATTTGGCACTGCGCTGTTTTAACTGGTAATTGCGTGGTCATGCAATGCTGTACCCAAACTAATTTACATTATTTCCCCCCCCCCCCCCCCACAAATAGAGATTTCTTTTGATGGTATTTGATTGCCTCTGTGATTTTATTTTTTTGCGATATAAATGGAAAAATCCCAAAAATGTTGAAAAAAAATTATATTTTCTACTTTTTGTTATAAAAAAATTCAATAAACTCAATTTTAGTCATACATTTAGGGAAAAATGTATTCAGCCACATGTCTTTGGTAAAAAAAAATGTCAATAAGCATATATTTATTGGTTTGAGCAAAAGTTATAGCGTCTACAAACTAGGGTACATTGAGGAGTGAAATCAAAAATTTACATCTTAGAAAGCCTGAAGGTGGTGATTGGTTTTCGGGGTCCTGTATGCAATTAGACTGCCAAAAAGTCTCATACATGTGGTATCCCCATACTCAGGAGAAGCAGCAGAATGTATTTTGGGGTGTAATTCGACATATAAGCATGTCATGTTTGAACAATATATCATTTAGTGACAACTTTGTGCAAAAACAAAAATTTTAAAAAGTTTATAATTTCCCTGAAACTTGTAGCAAAATATAAAATATTCCATGGACCCAGCTTGGGGTGTCTACTTTTCAAAAAGGGGTCGGAGGGGGTTAACTGTCCTGGCATTTTATGCACAACATTTAGATGTCACACACCCACTCTTCTAACCACTTGAAGGCAAAGCCCTTTATGACACTTTTTGTTTATATGCAAATATATATATTTTTTTTTTGGTAGAAGATTTCTTTGAACCCATTAAACATTATATCTTTTTTTTAAGGAAAGGCCCTACAGATTAAAATGGTGGGTGTTGCAACTTTTTTTTCTCACAGTATTTGCACAGCGATTTTTCAAACACGTTTTTTTGGGAACAAAAACACTTTTTTGAATTTTAATGCCCTAAAACACACTATGTTATCCAAATGTTTGATGAAATAAAAGAGATGATCTTATGGCAAGTACAAAAATACCAAACACGACATGCTTTAAAATTGCACCCAAACGTGAAGTTGCAACAAACTACATACATTTTTAAAAGCATTTAAAAACCTTTACAGGTTACCACTTTAGATTTACAGAGGTCTACCATTAAAATTACTGCCCTTGATCTGACCTTCGTGGTGATACCTCACATGCATGGTGCAATTGCTGTTTACTTATGGCACGAGGCCGATGCTTGCGTTCACCTTTGCGTGTAATTTTTTAAAATTATTTATTTAGCTTTTTTGTTTTATTTTTAAACTGTTCCTTTCATTTTTTTTTAATAATTTTTATTGTTATCTCAGGGAATGTCCCCTATGATAGCAATGGGTAGTGACAGGTGCTCTTTTTTGAAAAAAATGGGGTCTATTAGACCCTAGATCTCTCCTCTGCCCTCAAAGCATCTGACCACACCAAGATCGGTGTGATTAAATGCTTTCCCAATGGCGCTGTTTTTATCCGGCGAAACCTAAGTTTGCTTCCCATTTCTTAGGCCATAGAGATGATTGGAACTGTTCTTGTCTTGGATCAGCTCTATGGTCAGCTGCTGGAACCACAGGCTGCATTCTTGGGTTCCCTGTTGGGACAGGAGAACCAGAGAAAACCATGGAAGACGGTTGGGGGGGGGGGGGGGTGGCATTCCCTCCCACTGCTTGTAAAAGCAGTCTAGAGGTTAATTGGCTTCTAGGATTTCTTTTACATGAAAGCCAACCACTGGCTGAACAGAATGTTACCAAAATGATCATTCTGGTATAACCACTCAAAGTCCAGCAACATTCCAGTACGTTGCTGGTCCTTGTTGGGCATATATTGTAATGTTTTTTTCATGCAGCCTGTGAGCTGAATGAAAAAAAGAGACTGATCAGTGCATATGCCCACCATTATAATACTGCCCTTCATCCACCAACTTCTAATGATGGGCATGCATTCACCATTTTTTTTAACTGTAGTGGTGAAATCACCTCCTACAGCGCTGGAGTCGCTGATTTATGTATTGTGGGAGCAAACGTTGATGCTGTCAAGATAAATAAATCAGTGCTGCAGCTGAATGGTGTACCTGCTAAGCAAATGATGGTTAACAATAAAACAAAGTAACATTACAGTATAACAGTAAGACATACCATACATACAAAGCAAATACAATAAAACATAGTAAAAATAAAACATTACAGTCCTAAAATACAGAAACAAAAGAGAGAGAACAATAGAGCAGATAATAGAGCTTGAACGTAAGAAAGAGAACAATAGAGAGAAGAAAAATAAAACTACAACTCTTTTTGGATTTTTTATTTTTATTTTTTGTGTTTTTGTGTGATTTTCTTTTCTTTTTTTATTTTTTTGCACTTTTATATAAACTTTAAATGTTCCGGATTAGGGTCTCTCAAAATGTGATGGCTATCTCATCTTTCGAGACCCTGTGTTAGTATTCCTAGGGCTGTGAAATGCTGTACCCTATGCTAATACTCCACTAGTGTGTGGCAGCATTCGAAACAGTCACCAATGCAAAGACCAGGTTGGTCAGGATAGGAGGGACAATAAAAGCGGGTGTCATGCCTATATTCTTGCTTTCTACAGGCACAACAACTTTGGGGGTTTCTTTAGGTAGGGGTACCAGGGAGGACATGCAGAAAATGCCTCCCATACAGCCGGCTCACTGCATTTGGTTTGGGAAGTTGGGCCACAGCACCATCTGGAAACAGAAGGGCTGTGATGATCTCTTCCTGGAATTTAAGGAAGGATCCAGTTCGTCCTGAAGCTTTGTATAGCACATAAGCATTATAGCATTCAGCAGAACCAATTGAAATAAGTATACAGACACTTTTTTGTACCAGCGTCTGTCTTTACAGGCAATTAGATACGGCGCCAACAACTGGTCGTTGTGGTCCACCCCTCCCATATTATAAGGTTATATTCGTGGACACAGAGGGGTTTCTCCACAACACCAGTCGCCATAGGAATTTGGAACGTCGTGTCTGCGTGAAGGGAGGACAGCGCAAAAATGTTCTTATTATACCTCCACTTCACAGTGAACAAATTATTACACTTCAAGCAGGCTCTCTCCCCCAGCCTAAGATGGGAATCTACAGGCCGTTGGGGTAAGCCCCAGTGATTAGATCGCACAGTGCCACATGCGTTAATTCCATGATCAAACAACTGACTAAAAACGCTGGTGTAATAATTGTCCACATATAAGTGGTACCCCTTTCCGAATAAGGGTGACACCAAGTCCCACACAATCTTACCATTGCTCCCGCTGTGTGCCCTATGCCCTGATCTGTTCCCTGTGCCCTGTTGTGTGCCCCATGATGTGTGCCCTACTGTGTGCCCCATGCTTTTCTGTGTGCTCCATGTCCTGATGTGTGCCCATTGCCCCTGTGTCCTGCTGTGTGCCTCATGTCCTGATGTGTGCCCCATGATGTGCCCTGCTGTGTGCCTCATGCCCTGCTGTGTGCCCCATGCCTCTCTGTGTGCCCCATACCCTGCTGTGTACCCCATGATGTGCCCTGATGTGTGCCCCATGCCCCGCTGTGTGCCTGTGCCCTGATGTGTGCCCAGTCGACGGGGTCGAGCCGGCGTGAAGCGTCACCTCCCTGAAATGAGGTTGCCACCTCCCTGAAATGAGTTTTTGCAGGTTGCATCGCATACTAGCCCGTGATGTCCCCGCTGGTGGCCACATCCATCTTCACCCCTCTTCCTTTCGGGGCTCTGTGAGTAGCCAGAGACACGTGACATCACTCCCGCGCATGCGCGCAGGAACCGATGGTCACGGAATGCTGCTGAAGAAACTGCGCGATTGTGCCCTTTCTTCAGTGCGCATACACTGATGACATTGGCGCAAGTGTATATGGCAAATATATCCTAAACTGTGCAGGTTTAGAAGATTTTTCCAGTACCTACAGGTAAGCCTTGTTATAGGCTTACCTGTAAGTCAAAGTGGTCTGTAAGGGTTTACAACCACTTTATTAATAATGCTACCAAAATTAGTGCGTGCTGTAAACTGGCTCCAGCATTGCTCCTGTTTCTTCTTGCTGTAGGCTGCCATTTTGCTGAAGCCCAGAGCCTCTGAGCAGACATAAATCATAAAGCGGAACTAAACATATATATTTAACGGTTTATAAAAACAGTTACACTCCTGGAATATGGGAATTGCTAACTGTGACAGTCAAACTGTCAAACCATCAAATGGCTGGTGTCATAACTGATCAAATGTGTAGCACCATGGAAGTTGCAAATCAAACAGATGCAGCATCCTTGCATGTAAAGGATAGAAGGGTTTAATTCCGCTTTAGGCTGTGAGCAGATTGGCCTCTACAAATTTGGCAGTGTCTAAAAATAGAGAACAACTGAGCATGTGCAGAGCAGGGTGAGACATTGTATTGTAGATTTTAGGCAGTACAGGCACTTATATTTAAAGTGACAACGGTCAGATTTTTTTTCACTATCTGTGTCCTATTGGGGAGATTACCCTTCACTTCCTGTCCTATAGCCAAACAGGAAATGAGAGGAAATCCCTGCAAATTAAGGGAATCCCTTGAGGTTCTCCAGGTTTTTAGAACCAGTGCCCCCATTTACAGATCTCCTCTCTATTACTTTTCTGGGGACAACTCAAAATTTGGGATTTTCTTTTACTTTCACTTTTTCCTTATTACCAACTTTTTATTGAAAAGTATTGTCATTAAACAAGAATCACACGAAGAAATGTTGACCACATATGATATACATATACTCTATGTATGAATATTTGAAAAGGATAGATTTTCATACATGTGTTATAAACATAACATACAATATAAAAAAGGGTATATAATACAGCGCTGTCTCAAATTAATAATCATAAAGTACTAAATGAAAAATTAAACACATGAAAAGAATTGTGAAAGTATACAAAGCTGCAGCTAAAATGTGAGATACCCAAAATAACATACAATATGGTTTTCATGCATGCTTTATCAAATCTTTAAACATAAAACACAATATGGTTTTCATGCATGCTTTATCAAATCTTTAAACATAAAACACAATATGGTTTTCATGCATGCTTTATCAAATCTTTTTTACTTTTACTTTCAATAATGGTAAACAGGACAAATAGAGAGGGAGAACCTCCTTAAGCCCCTGTACACACGGTTGGAGATTTTGCCAACCAAATCCGTCGGATTTTGCCCGTTGGATTTAGTCCGACGGATTGTGTCCGAAACTGTTGCATACACACGGTCGGGCCAAGTTGGCGAAAAATCCAATCTTTCAGAACGTGATGACGTAATTTCGTTACGATGGGACTACATTCAGGCTAGTAGCCAATAGCTTTGATGTAGGAATTTGATTTGAGCATGCGTGGCACTTGGTCCGATGAAAATGCTCTACATATGACGGAATCAGTCCGATGCATACCACACACAGTCAGATTATCTGACGACACGGTCCGATAAGACTCATTCTGACAGATTCTCCGACCGTGTGTGCAAGGGCTAACAGGAGCACAGACAGCAATAGAAACCTAATAGGTGTTCCAATCCCTCTCCACTGTATCCAAAACTAAACAAAAAAATTTTCCCTTTAGTTATACTTTAATGTTTTACAAAGCTATACCTGCAAAAGGGGGCAGCCTGAAGTGATCTTACAGGGATTAATTTTCGGACTAAATAGCATGTAGGCCTAGGAGCTGTGGCCACAGTTAAGTTTACACAAGCCACTATGCACTTGCTAGTTTGGTTCTGCTTCAAGAAAAGGGGGGGGGGGGTGGGACACATACCTCCTCTGAAAACTCCACTCCATGATGAAGCTATTCCACATTGTTTGTGCTCTCTGAAAGTTGGGTATTTGGGGAGGTTTATGCACAAATGCATTGCTAGATCTTGCATAAAGTTTATGTATTGTAAAACACTATTCTTTGAAACCTCTGTTAGTTTATTTTGTCCTGTCTATGTCATGTTGTGGGAATTTCACTATGCTTCTATTCCAAAAGCCACAAAAGAAGTAAGAGAAAGAGAGGAATGTTCCCTTTCAAACCGTTGACACTGAAATAGGTGACAACATTGGAAGATTTATGAAGTCAGGCTTGGAAGCCAGTAGCTATAGCAGTAGAGCAGCACCCACTGACCAGCTAAATAAGTACAGAAGCAGGTCACCTTGGCGGATGACACGGGCTCACCTGGGGTGCATATTACAGTATTTACCAGAGCTCCTGAAGAGTTTTTCTGTGGGTTAGTACCAGGTCACAGCCTTCAGGATTGCCCCACCAGGAGGTGAGCCAGTATCCAGTAGAAGATAAAGCAGCTAGGGATAAACAGAAGCATAGTCAGTAAAAAAGCCAAAGGTTGGTAATGAGTTGTTGTAAGTTGGGATTAAACAGAAGCATAGTTGAGGAACAAACCAAAGGTCGGTAACGAGTAGTAGGAAAGATACGGATGGCATCCGGAGTGACTAGAGTGAGATATTGGTTGGAGAGAACACAATAATCTGTCACATAGGAAGTGCAAAGGCATGGCTTAAATCAGATTGGGTGCTATACAGAATCTCAATTAGCTCAGCAAGAAGAGATGCCACCAGACACAGAAGAGGTCCTGGGTTCAGATCCAAGCCCCGACATAACCTCACATGTTGTTTTGCTGACATCTGAAAAATTATGGATTTGCTATAACTTTCTCTCTGACTAATATTAGGCAGCAGGACAAACTGGGCAGAGAATCTCCACAGAACAATAAAACTGAACAGAGGCTTTACTCTTCCTCCACTCTGTTCAAAATTAAACAGAGTTTCTGTACATGCACTTAGGGATCTAGTTATAGTTATAGTGCAACGCTTAACCCCAAGAGTCACACATTTTTCGGATGAGTTTGATCTGGTGTCAGGTCACCTGAGTCCAGGTGACAGATGCACCAGGAGTGCACTGCAAGGTAGTGGACCCTACGGCTGACTGCTGCGGATGGAACTCCAGGTGATTCAGGAGAGCAGGTATTTGTCAGAAACCATGAAGTACAGTTAAATCACACTTGTTTAATAATAATAAAAAAATGGTAAACATAGTCAAAACATAGCCAGAGTTCAGGAACCAGAATGGATAGCCAGACAAGCCAAAACATCAGGGAGCCAGAAGGAATGTCAGACAAGCAGGTTTTTAACAAGAACACAGGAGAGCGTCTCTAGAAATATGACCAAGGCGAAGACAGAGATCATCTGGACTGGACGGCTTAAGTAGGCAGGACCGATGAGCAGGATCATCAACAGGTGAGTGGCTGGAAAATGTCTATGGAAATCATGGAGGAGGACAGGGGCATGTATATCCAAGGATGGGACCCAAGAGCGTTCCTCTGGACCATACACTTTCCAATGCACCAGGTACTGTATGCGCCCACGGAACCTACGGGCGTCAACAATGGACTGTACTTCATACTCCTCATGGTTCGCAACCTGAACAGGGTGAGGACGTTGCACCAAGGTGGTAAAGCAGTTGCAGACCAAAGGTTTTAATAAGGAGACATGAAATACATTTTAGATATGCATATTAGAAGGACGGTCTAATGTGTAAACCACTGGGTTAATCCTTTGAAGAATACGGAAAGGCCCAATAAACCGAGGTGCGAACTACAGATGGGACACTAAGTTGGAGGTCGTGAGATGACAGTCAGACCCTGCCCCCAACCTGGTAGGAAGGCGCAGACAGGCATCTGCAGTCAGCATGGCGTCTGTACCTATCATTAGCATGTCGCAAAGCCTCCTGGACTTGTGCTCAAGTGGAACGAGGACCACGTAGATACTCCTCTAACACAGAAATACTCTGCGAAGTCAGGCAACATGGAAGGTAGTTTGTCATAAATGGGGACAATCGGGAAGCAGAATTCAAGGCACTATTGTGAGCAAACTCTGCACATGGTAAGATGTCTGACTAGTTGTTATGATGGTCAGAAATATAGCAATGTAGGAATTGCGCCAAGGACTGACTGGCTCGTTCTGCGGCACCATTAGGCTGCGAGTAATACGCAGAGGAGAAAGCAAGCTGAATTCCCATCTGTGCACAAAAGGCTCACCAGAACCAGGACACAAACTGACTACCCCTGTCTGAGACAATCACCTTGGGTAGCCCATGTGTAAGCGAAAGATCTACCAAGCAAAAATGGAAGCCAGCTCCTTAGAAGTGGGCAACTTCTTAAGTGTAATACAATGAGACATTTTCAAGAACCGGTCAACCACCATAAGGATAACTGTGTTGCCCTGGGAGTTGGGTAAGTCCACAATTAAATCCATAGACAGGTGGGTCCAGGGCCTCTCTCCATTGGGTATGGGTTGTAGGAGAGCCACTGGGAGGTGTCGTGGAGTCTTACTCTGAGCACATACAGAACAGGCAGCTACGAAGGCGATTACATCAGCACGTAGCATAGGCTACCAGAATTGTTGGGAAATGGCCCAAAAGAGTGCATTCTTCCCAGGGTGGCCAGCAGCCTTGGGAGAATGGTAAGTCTGGAGCACGGCAATACAGAGACTCTCTAGGACAAAGCAGCAGTCACAAGATTTCTCAGGAGCAACATGGACCTAAGCAGCAAGAATTTTGTCACCCAAAGGAGAAGTGAAACTTTGTGCGAACCGTAGACAGAATACAATCAGGAGGAATCACAAGAACTGGAACTGACTCCACCTTGGAAGTGGAGGAAAATTGTTGTGACAAAGTGTCAGCCCTTAGATTCTTAGTATAGGGTACGAATGAGACAATGTAATTGAAACTTGACAAAAAAAGAGCCTATCACTCCCTTCTGGGAGAGAGGTGTTTAGCCTCAGACAACAATGTGAGATTCTTATGGTCAGTAAGAATGAGGACCGGCACAGTGGTACCTTAGAGGAGATGTTTTTCAAGGCTAAAATGATCCCTAACTGCTCTCTGTCACCAATCTCCTAATTGTACTCCGCAGGTGGCAATTTCTTGGAAAAGTAGCCACAAGGATGCATAGCGCTCTCAGAGGTAGGACATTGAGACAGAAGGGCGCCAACTCCAGTCTCATAAGCATCAACCTCAAGGATAAAAGGTAACTCAGGATCAGGATGTGCCAATAAAGGAACAGAAAAAAAGGCAGCCTTGAGACTCTCAAAGGCCAACTCTGTGGGTTATCGTCCTTTCTGGTCATATCAGTCAGGGGCTTGACCAGAGACAAGAAGTTACGAATAAACTTCCGATAATAGTTGGCAAAGCCAAGAAAATGATGCAGAGGACGTAAATCCATGGTCGGGGCCACTCTAGGACTGTTGAAAATTTCTCTGGGTCCATCGAAAAAATAACAGTGGAAATTACATAACCCAGGAATTTAACCTGTTCACGATGGAATTCGCACTTCTCCAATTTACAATAGAGATTGTTCTCTCTTAGTTTATGAAGCACACAACAGACATCTGTGTGGTAGCTCTCCAGGGACTTGGAAAATATGAGGATATCATCGAAATAAACCACCATAACTGCAACATATCTCGGAGGACATCATTAAAAAATTCCTGGAAAACTGCCGGGGTGTTACAAAGGCTAAAAAGCATTACGAGGTACTCATAATGGCCTGTTCTGGTATTAAATTCAGTTTTCCACTGGCCACCCTCCTTAATCCTCAAGAGATTGTATGTCCCTCTCAAATCAAACTTTGTGAGAACCGTTGCTCCCTTGAGGCGGTCAAATAACTCTGTAATCAATGGAATTGGATAGGCATTCTTAATCATGAAACACTTGACACCCCTCTGTGCAAAGCTCGGATACAAGGTCTCAGTTCACCAGTTTTCACAAAGAAGAAACCAGCACCAACAGCAGATGAGGATTTGCAGATGAAACCTCAAGAAAATGTGTCTGCAACATACTCCTCCATGGCCTTATCCTCCAAGGCCGACAAAGGGGAAACCCAGCCATGAGGCGGGTATGCCTCCAGGTTGAAGGTCTATTGCACAATCATATGACTAGTGTGGAGGCAAGCTACCGGCTTGACCTTTGTCAAAGACATTGCTAAAATCACTGTGCTCCTCCAGCAGGCAGGGGAGTGAAGAAGTGCACTGGACCTTGGCTACCTTCTGGAAGCATGTCTTACTGCATTGTGGCGACCAGGAGAGAACATCAGCACGGAGCCAATCAAAAGAGGAATAGGGGTGGTAGGTTGCGCTATGGAGCTTATATGTAAATATAAAATAAAATGAGATGAAATAGGTAGGAGCTGCCTCTATTAGTATCCACCTGGTAGGGTGGGGAATATTAAATTGGGGGTTGCTATAAATAGATCTGGCGCTATACCTATATGTGAAAGTATGTCTCCAGGGACTTAATGGTGTAATAAATTAAAAGTGTTACTATTAACCTGATATGTAAGTGACAATGTGCAATGTGCTGTTCTAGTATGAAATATATATAAGTAAAGATTGGAAATTGTATAAATAGAAATATTTGCCACAATAGATATTTGCCAGCGTGCTGGCTATAAAATAAAAATATGTGCAATGTAAGACATAAATTAGTGATCACTTCTTAGGCCGCGTACACACGCGCGGACTGTTTGCCCAACCTTGTTCGTCAAACAGTTCGCTCAAAATTTGCATGAGCGGACTTGCCCACACACGAGCGGACTGTTTCAGCGAACTGTTTGCCAAACAGTTCGCTCAACTTTTGAAATGAACGGACTCGCCCACGTAAGGAGGCAAATCCGCTCATTTCGAGCGCGTGTACAGGTAGGCGGGGCCCGCGAGGGAGACGTCGTGGGCTCCGCCGCCTGGAATGGGCTTAAAGGGGAACCCCAACGCCGAAAAAAATCGGCGTGGGGGTTCCCCCAAAGTCCACAACAGACCCTTGTCCGAGCACGCTACCCGGCCGGCCAGGAAAGGGGGGCGAGCGAGCGCGCCCCCCCTCCTGAGCCGTACCAGGCCGCGTGCCCTCAACATGGGGGGGGTGCCTTGGGGAAGGGGGGGCCGCGCGGCCCCCCCACCCCAAAGCACCTTGTCCCCATGTTGATGAGGACAAGGGCCTCTTCCCGACAACCCTGGCCGTTGGTTGTCGGGGTCTGCGGGCGGGGGGCTTATCGGAATCCGGGAGCCCCCTTTAAGAAGGGGGCCCCCGGATACCGGCCCCCCACCCTATGTGAATGAGTATGGGGTACAATGTACCCCTACCCATTCACCTGTGAAATAAAGTACAAAAAAAAACACAACACAGGGAAAAAATATTTTATTGCACAGCTCCGGGGATCTTCCGTCTTCGGGGGTCTTCTCGCCGGACTCCTCCGCTATCTGTGTGTAGCTCTTTTACTAGCGGAGGAGTCCGGCTTTCTTCCTCCCCGCCGCCGGCCTCTTCTCCCGACTTCGGGGGTCTTGTCCCCCTCTTCGGTTCTTCTGCCGGGCCACCGCGCATTCTTGTAGCTCTTTTGCAGGCGGTGGCCCGGTCTTCTGTCGCCGCTGCCTTCCGTTCTTCTGTCACCGCCTTCGGTTCTTCTGCCGGGCCACCGCGCCTTCTTGTAGCTCTTTTACAGGCGGTGGCCCGGTCTTCTGTCGCCGCTGTCGTCGCCGCCTTCCGTTCTTGTTCTTCTTCTTGTTCTTCTTCTTCTTCTCCTGGAGATGTTGACTCGACGAGCTCTCCGGCCGGAATGCCAGAGCCGCGCTGTGCGGTCACTTATATAGTGACAATGGGGCGGTGTCACATGGTATATGTCACATGGGTTGGTCACATGGTGACCCCGCCCCCTTACGATGTCATAGTCCCCATGTGACATCAACCCATGTGACCAACCCATGTGACATATACCATGTGACACCGCCCCATTGTCACTATATAAGTGACCGCACAGCGCGGCTCTGGCATTCCGGCCGGAGAGCTCGTCGAGTCAACATCTCCAGGAGAAGAAGAAGAACAACAAGAAGAAGAACAAGAACGGAAGGCGGCGGCGGCGGCGACGACAGCGGCCTGTAAAAGAGCTACAAGAAGGCGCGGTGGCCCGGCAGAAGAACCGAAGGCGGCGACAGAAGAACGGAAGGCAGCGGCGACAGAAGACCGGGCCACCGCCTGCAAAAGAGCTACAAGAAGGCGCGGTGGCCCGACAGAAGAACCGAAGAGGGGGACAAGACCCCCGAAGTCGGGAGAAGAGGCCGGCGGCGGGGAGGAAGAAAGCCGGACTCCTCCGCTAGTAAAAGAGCTACACACAGATAGCGGAGGAGTCCGGCGAGAAGACCCCCGAAGACGGAAGATCCCCGGAGCTGTGCAATAAATTTTTTTTTCCCTGTGTTGTGTTTTTTTTTGTACTTTATTTCACAGGTGAATGGGTAGGGGTACATTGTACCCCATACTCATTCACATAGGGTGGGGGGCCGGTATCCGGGGGCCCCCTTCTTAAAGGGGGCTCCCGGATTCCGATAAGCCCCCCGCCCGCAGACCCCGACAACCAACGGCCAGGGTTGTCGGGAAGAGGCCCTTGTCCTCATCAACATGGGGACAAGGTGCTTTGGGGTGGGGGGACCGCGCGGCCCCCCCTTCCTCAAGGCACCCCCCCCATGTTGAGGGCACGCGGCCTGGTACGGCTCAGGAGGGGGGGCGCGCTCGCTCGCCCCCCTTTCCTGGCCGGCCGGGTAGCGTGCTCGGACAAGGGTCTGGTGTGGACTTTGGGGGAACCCCCACGCCGATTTTTTTCGGCGTCGGGGTTCCCCTTTAAGCCCATTCCAGGCGGCGGAGCCCGCGACGTCTCCTTCGCGGGCCCCGCCTACCTGTACACACGCTCGAAATGGGCGGACTTTCCGAGCGGGAACAGTTTGCTCATTTCGAAAGTAGCCTACACACGGGCGGACTGTTCGCTCAAACACAGTTTCAGCGGACAGTTTTTCGGAATTTCCGAAAGACTTTGTCCGTCCAACTGTCCGCTGAAACTGTCCGCTGAAAGCCCACACACGAGCGGACTGTCCGCCCAAACACTGTTCAGCGGACAAGGTTGGGCAAACAGTCTGCCCGTGTGTACGCGGCCTTAATGTCTAAAAACATATAAATACCCAAAACATGTACGGTGCTAGTGCTAGTTCTACTTAATATATTAGTGACAAATATGAAATGTAAACACAGAATTAACCAAACTATAAAGTTTCAAGTGCACAAATGTGACGGTAAAATATATGCATGCAGTAATAAAATACACAGTAAATATGTGATAGATGTCAGTACATCAAGTGGAACGTGCCAAAAAATTGGGAGTGAAAAAAGGGTAAGAATAAAAATATTAAATATTTATCCAAAAAATATAAAAATATATAAAAATATAAAAGAGATAAAATGTAAAAAAGAGCAAGAAGTCTTTGGTGCAGTGCAATTAATGGGGTTTTTTCCGTGGATCCCCAGCAGCCCATCAGAAGCAAGCCAGAGAGCGACACAGTAGCTCATACTGTGAAGGCTGATCCTCCCCGGATGGGGTTATTTTTCTGGTGAGAGTACAACCTAGAAGTGTCCACAATGCATGAAGAATAGATTTGGATCCATCACATCCCCTCCTTTTATCCTTTTATCCACGGAAAAAACCCCATTAATTGCACTGCACCAAAGACTTCTTGCTCTTTTTTACATTTTATCTCTTTTATATTTTTATATATTTTTATATTTTTTGGATAAATATTTAATATTTTTATTCTTACCCTTTTTTCACTCCCAATTTTTTGGCACGTTCCACTTGATGTACTGACATCTATCACATATTTACTGTGTATTTTATTACTGCATGCATATATTTTACCGTCACATTTGTGCACTTGAAACTTTATAGTTTGGTTAATTCTGTGTTTACATTTCATATTTGTCACTAATATATTAAGTAGAACTAGCACTAGCACCGTACATGTTTTGGGTATTTATATGTTTTTAGACATTAAGAAGTGATCACTAATTTATGTCTTACATTGCACATATTTTTATTTTATAGCCAGCACGCTGGCAAATATCTATTGTGGCAAATATTTCTATTTATACAATTTCCAATCTTTACTTATATATATTTCATACTAGAACAGCACATTGCACATTGTCACTTACATATCAGGTTAATAGTAACACTTTTAATTTATTACACCATTAAGTCCCTGGAGACATACTTTCACATATAGGTATAGCGCCAGATCTATTTATACCAATCAAAAGAGGGGTTGTGCCTCTGTAACCAAGCATAACCAATAACCAGCAGAAACTTAGGTCAGGAAATAACTTGGAATTGGATTATCTCATGGTGAAGAGCCCCTATGGCCATGGACAATGGAACAGTCTCGTTAGTCACATGGGCACGCTGTAGAGGTCTCCCATCAAGAGCCTCAATGGCAAGTGGAGTGTCATGCAGCTGCAGTAGAATCGAGTGCTTCAATATAAAGGCAGCATCAATGAATAGGCCTGCAGCCCCAGAGTCGATTAGAACCTGTATCTCGACGGATGACTCAGCCCAAGAAAGGGTAACCAAAACCAGGGGCTTATCCTTCTGGATAACTGGGGATGAAACAACGCCACCTAATGTCTGTGTGTGATAGAACCTCAAGGTTCAGGTGTTCCCTGGACGGGTAGGACAAGATTTCAAAAAGTGATGGGTTCACCTTCACTGAAAGACTTGGTAGCAGGAGGCATGGGAGGTGAGGGAGACAAGGGTGGGACTGCAAAGCTCGGAGACCAATGTACAGGAGGCTTCTGCAAGCGCTCCTTAAAAGAGAATCTTTCTCTGAGTCTGAAGTCAATGAGGATGGCAAACGTGATCAATTTCTCCTACTCAGCTGGTATATTTCAGGCTGCTATCTCATCCTTGATGGTATCCGAGAGACCATGAGAAAAAGCAGCCACGAGGGCCTCTTTGTTCCAAGCAACCTCTGCTGCCAGAGTACGGAATTCAATAGAGTAATCGGCAACAGTTCTCATACGTTGTTTGATGGACATGAGGCACTTGGCAGCAGAAGCGAAATATGTGGGAACATCAAATACCCTTTTAAAAAAAGCCACAAACTCAGGGTAACTTAAGGCAACAATTTTTTTTCCCATAGAGGGTTTGCCCAGGCCAAGGCTCTCTCAGAAAGCAAAGATCCCAAAACCTACTTTGCTTCTGTCTGTGGGAAATGCCTGGGGCAGAATCTCAAAGTATATCTCAACCTGGTGAAGAAACCCTCTGCATTGGACTGGATCACCCCCAAATTGCTGGAGAGGCGGAGTGGAACCAGACATACCTCTTAAAGAGGTAATACTCCAGGTTGGTGCCTGCACAGCGACTGGAGCAGCAGCAGGGACGGCCTGCAACACAGGTTGTACTGGAGCAGCCGCAGTGGGAGATTCCAGGTGAGCCATGCGCAATGGCAAACTAATGGCAAACTAATCCATGCGGTGATCCTGCTCACCCAATCTGGAAAAAATATTACCAATAAGTGGTTTGACTGCATCTTCTGAATTCATGGCCTTCACCTACTGTCAGAAACCATGAATCAGACTGAGACAGAAGTACATTTAAATCACATTTAATAATAATTAAAAAAGGTAAACAGAATAAACTTAGTCAAAGCATAGCCAGAGTTCAGGAACCGGAACGGATAGTTAAACAAGCCAAAACTTCAGGTAGGCAGAAGGAATGTCAGCCAAGCAAGTCTAACAGGAACACAGGAGAGCGTCTCTAGAGATGTTACCAAAGCGAAGGCAGAGATCATCCGGACTGGACGGCTTAAGTAGGCAGGACTGACGAGCAGGATCATCAACAGGTGAGTCACTGTGGAGAGATTTCCCAGGGCACGGAATTTAACCACTTTCAGGCTGGACCAATTTGCTGGTCAAAAACCAGACCACTTTTTGCGATTCGGCACTGCGTCACTTTAACTGACAATTGCGCGGTCGTGCGACGTGGCTCCCAAACAAAATTGACGTCCTTTTTTTCCCACAAATAGAGCTTTCTTTTGGTGGTATTTGATCACCCCTGCGGTTTTTATTTTTTGCGCTATAAACAAAAATAGAGCGACAATTTTGAAAAAAAACGCATTATTTTTTACTTTTTGTTATAATAAATATCCCCCAAAAATATATAAAAAAACATTTTTTTCCCTCAGTTTAGGCCGATACGTATTCTTCTACATATTTTTGGTAAAAAAAATCGCAATAAGCGATTATTGATTGGTTTGCGCAAAAGTTATAGCTTTACAAAATAGGGATAGTTTTATAGCATTTTTATTAATAATTTTTTATTATTTTTTTTTACTAGTAATGGCGGCAATCAGAGATTTTTATTGTGACTGCGACATTGTGGGGGACCCATCGGACATTTTTGACACATTTTTGGGACCATTGTCATTTATACAGTAATCACTGCTATATAAATGCAGTGATTCCTGTGTAAATGACACTGGCAGTGAAGGGGTTAACCAGTGGGTGGCAGTGTAGGGGCGTGTTACTAACTGTGGAGGGGTTGGGCTTTCATTTAGTGAACACTGATCTCTGCTCCAATCACATGGAGCAGAGATCAGCGTCACTAGTTGCTAGGCAGAATGGAGAAATGTTGTTTACAAAGGCACTTCTCAATTCGGCCGCTCCGTGAGACGATCGCGGGGATGCCCGCGGCGATCGAGTCCACGGGTCCCGCGACCGGACTCACGGGGGTCCCGACCAGCGCCGTCGGCGGCGCGCTCCCGATGGCAGGGCGGCAAATTTAAAGGGACGTACATGTACGCCCATTTGCCTGCCCGTGCCATTCTGTCGACGTACATTGTCGTGCGCTGGTCGGCAAGTGGTTAAGAGCGGTGTTCAACAGAGGCCTCCAGCGGTGGGGATGAATTTAGCTGCAGTATGGCTCCAGGTTGCGACCCCCAGTGCCTCCCAGCTCACGCTCACGTTAGACTATGGGAAGGTAGAGAGGAAGCAGCAGACTGCGACAACAAAGGATAGTCAGGAGATAGCCAAAGGTTGGGGCAACAAGAAGGTAAGGATAGTCAAGGAACACGCCAAGGTCAGAATGAGAAGCAGACAAGGGCAGTCAAGAACAAGCTCAAGATTGGTAACTAAAATCAGAAGTAGAACACACAGCAAGGAGCACACGGATGCCAAACACACAATATTGATCAGCAGGGCTGGCTTGCAGTGCACAGGTTAATATAGGGTTCCCTAATAGGGGCTGGGGTGGAGCCATGCTTTGAGGAGAGATACTTAAACAGCCAGGTAAAGGGTGGCTGGTCTCTAAGCTGAACACATGGAAAGGTAAGCTGACAGACAAGCATAACTGTGGATCCATGACAGTACTCCCTCTCTTACAAGGCCTTCCCTTCCCCCTGCCTGGGCCCAGACTTAGAGGGAAACCTCAGATGAAACCTTCTCAACGGATGAGGCACAAAGACCTCAGATGCACTGATCCAAGACCTCTCCTCAGGAGTCAGGACCAAACCCTTTCTAATGCACAAGGTACTGAAGAATGCCTCTACAGAGCCGGGAATCCAGAATTTTACTAACTTTGTATTCCTGATTATCCTCAGATGCCGGGGACACAGTAGGGAGAGAACGAGAGAACTTATTGAGGACTAAAGGCTTCAGAAGGGTGACATGGAGTTAGAGATTTTGAGGTTTTTAGGAATCTTAAGTTTGAAACAAACCGGATTCAGTTTAGAGGTTATAGTGTACGGACCAATGAATCTTGGGGCAAATTTCAGAGGAGGATCTCTGAACTTGATGTTTCTGGTGGAGAGTGGAGCTGTAGCTAAAGGGGGCCCAATACAATGGAGATTGAGGCCTTGGGTAGAATAAGGAAGGATATCCACTCCTGGTGGAGTATCCCTACAGACATCTTAATAGGGAGAGTCTGGAAGTGGATAGGGCTCCCTGGGAGAACAGTGCCATTAATTGCCGAAACTACCAGCGGCATAGTGAGGGGCGTAAGGGTAAGATTCATGGAAGAAGCAGTTCTCCAGTCCATAAAATTGCTAGCAACCCCGGAATCCAGGTATGCAAAGATCGATTGAGGGGAAACGCTTACATGAAGAAACACGGATGAAGAAGACGAGAAGGTGATGTTTCCTGGATGAAGCGAGCAGGAGTCACAAAAATGGCCCTTGCCCCCACAAGCCCACACAAGCCCAGAGTTCTACGCCTAGCATGTTCTTCGGGGTTTGTCTGTTCTGACCCAGCTGCATAGGTTGCTCAGCAGGCAGAAGATGCTTCATGGGATAAAGGAAGGGGAGCTCAGACTGGCTAGGACCCAGGGAGTGCTGGTGTCTTTTTTCTAGGGACCTCTCCTGAAAACGAATATCGATCTGGTTACACAAGGAAATGAAATTGTCTAGACCGGCGGGGATGGCTCTTCCTGCTAATTCGTCTTTTAATCGGTCAGAGAGACCATGTAAAAAAGGCTCAACTAGGGCCTCATTGTTCCAGCTCAACTCAGCTCTGAGTATACGAAAACGAAGAGCATATTGTTCCACTGAAGAAGATTCTTGTTGAAGATGTAAAAGGACACTGGTAGAATCCTGAGCCCGTTCCTTGAAGATGTTTCTAAAGAGCTTCAAGAAGTCGGACAGGCTGGAAACCACAGGATCATTCTACTCCCACAGGAGAGCAGCCCAGGCTAAAGCTTCACCGGAGAGGAGGGAAATAATATAGGCTACCTTTGCCCGATCAGACAGAAAGTTTTAAGGCTGGAGTTCAAAGTGAATGGTGCATTGGCTGAGGAATGCCCTGCAGGCCTTGGAGTCCCCAGAAAAATGAGACGGAGCTGGCAGTTGCAGTGAATGTGTGGCTGTGACTGCAGCTGGAATAGGTACAGCCACCGATTGTAATTGAGGTTGCTGACTCTGGGTTCCCAAGGAGGCCTGAAGCTGCTTGAAGCGGGAAGCCAGATCCTGGAGGAATCACATCACCTAAGTCTGATTAGATTCCTGGGTCTCAAGTCTGTGGACTATGCCCTGCAATGTATGTCATCTGCTGGTAGTGGCACGTCAGCCGGGTCCATGGCTGATCAAACTGTCAGATCACCTGAGTCCAGGTGACAGATGCACCCCATTGGGGTCAGGAGTGCACCACAAGGTAGTGGACCCTATGGCTGACTGCTGTGGATGAAGCTCCAGGTGATTCAGAAGAGCAGGTATTCTGGAGCACAAACAAAGATCACACTGGAAGCTAGAGCATGAAATTTTCCAGGGCGTAGAATCTAAGAGCTAGTGAGTGTTTACCAGAGGCCCCTAGTGGTGGATTTAGCTGCAGTATGGCTCCAGGTCGTGACCCCCAGGGCCTTCCAGCTCACGGTAGACTACAGGAAGGCAGAGAGGAAGCAGCAGACTGCGAAAACAAAGGATAGTCAGGAGATATTCAAAGGTCGATGCAACAAACAGGTAAGGAACACGCCAAGGTCGGGATATGAAGCAGACAAGGACAGTCAAGAACAAGCTCAAGATCGGTAACTAGAATCAGACGTAGAACACACAGCAAGGAGCACACAGAAACCAAACACACAATATTGATCAGCAGGGCTGGCTTGCAGTGCACATGTTAATATAGGGTTCCCTGATAGGGGCTGGGGTGGAGCCATGCTTTGAGGAGAGCTACATAAGCAGCCAGGTGAAGGGCGGCTGGTCTCTAAGCTGAACACATGTAGAGGTAAGCTGACAGACAAACATTACGGCAGATCCATGACATCTGGAAAGATGTGTGAAACCAGGGTGAAAGTTAGGTGAATCTTGCATGAAAATATCTATAAATAGACCCCACTATCTTGCAAGTTTCATAAACTTTATTAGGTGTACTTAATACATTGTAAAGCCATCGAGGAAATTGGAGACTTCAACAGAGAAACGAATGAATGATGTGCTCCCCCTGTTGCCTTGCATGACCTTATATCCTCCCTTACTAATGTCTGTCCCATTCCACAATGAAACATGCACTCAGATCTTCATATTTTTGGACAACAAATGTCAATAATTTGTTTTTGTCAGTGTTTCAACACAAAGAACAGGCCCGGAGCAAAGGGAACCTCCGTACAGGGCCCACATGACTGGCACCTGGCAGTTCCTGTTAATCTGCAGGTTAGTTGTTGGGGTGGCATTCACTGGGAAATGTAAGGGTGGGGGGTGCTGCTTGGGTACTGAGTTATCCCTGGGGTGTGGGGGGTGGTTTCATTAGTGGGGTTAGCAGAGAAGAGGTAACAGCACAGAGAGTTTTCTTTCCTGTGCTGTACTCAGCATGGAGAATCTGGACAGACTCCTGGTGCAGCTGCGCTTGGCTGCCCAGGCTAATGGCCCGCAGTGGCTGAATTATCAGCTGTCTGCAGTGCTTTAGGGGTTCTGGCAGGGACCTGCTACTCCTGCCCCTACTTCGCCACGTATGAGGAGGTCTCGGCTTCAGTCTCGGTGGGGGACTCTGGTCAGTGGGATAGCCTCTCATGGAGCTGGGGGTGGGTACGGTGGCCAAGGGCGTTGATCGCTGGGGATGCGTTGCTGCAACATGTTTTAATGACTCTGGTCTCAGGCTGCAGGGATCTGGTGGGCAGGGGATCTGTGACAGGACCCCTTGCTCCTGCGGTTTCACCAGTCACATTGTGGTTGGGTTTTAAGGAGGGTTTTCCGTTCCCGAGTACATTGGCCAGCGTCCCTCCTGTTTCGTCTAACTTGAAGTCGGCGTATGCTCATCCTGACGTATTTTATATTAAACTTCAGAAGGAGGTGGCGTTGGGCAGGATGGCTGACCCGTTCTCGGTTCCGCCAGTAGGGGATCTGGTGGTTTTGCCATTGGCGGTTGTACCCAAGAGGGAACAAAATCAGTTCTGGCTTGTTCACCACCTTTCCCACCCAAAAGGGGGGTTGGTTAACAATGCGATCGATCCCTTGCTATGTACCGTCTCACATGCATCATTTGATGTGGCGATGCGGTGGGTTTAGAAGTTTGGTAGGGGGGCTCTCCTGGCCAAGACTAATATTGAATTGGCCTTTCAATGCACCGCCTGTTCCCCAGGGCATCCGGATAGTGATCGCTTGTTGGGTTGTCGTTGGGAAGGGAAGTAATTTGTTGACTGGTGCCTGCCAATGGGCTGAGCCATTTCCTGTTCCTAGTTTGAGACGTTCAGTTCCTTTCTGGAATGGGTCATCAAGGACTTGTTTGGCCTTAGTTCCATTTTACACTATCTGTTCGGTTCTGTTGCGTTTTGTTAGCCACATTACAAGTTTTTAAAGTTTGGTTGGCACAAGGTAAGACAGAGGGGCCTACTACGGTGTTGAAGTTTTTGGGAATCATCATTAATACCAATTTGATGGAGTGCCGTTTGCCGAGCGATAAGCTTGAAAACCTTCGGGGAACGATGGCCAAGGTTGCTCACCATTCCAAGGTGTAGTTGTGGGAGTTGCAGTCATTGTTGGGAAAACTCTACTGTGCATGTCGCATTATGCCCATGGGGCAGGTGTTTTGCAGGCGACTGGCGGCTGCCACGACGGGGGTGAAGTCTGTGCATAATTTTGTTTGTATTAGTTGGTAACACCGGGAGGACTTGTTTTTGGAGCAGTACAATGGCAGGTCTAGGGCCTACGGTCCCGGCTGCGGAACGGGATCTTTTTTTTGAGGCGGGGTCAGTGGGTTATTCGGCTTACTTTATTAGCCGGTGGTGTGCAGACAAATGGCCTGAGGAGTTGTTGGGGTCCAATCTCATTCGTAACCTTACGTTTTTAGAATTTTTTCCCATTCCCAGTGCTGGCTGTGGAGCTTTGGGAGTCGGAATTTAAGAACTGGAGGGTTCGTTTTCAATATGACAATTTGGGGGTGGTACATGCAATTAATTCCCTGTCGGCTTCTTCTTTGCTGGTGGTCCCTTTGCTGCATCATTTGGTGTTGTTGTGTTTGCATTTGAATGTTTTTGTGTTTGCTGTGCATAGCATATCCCGGGGCTAGAGAAGGAGGTAGCTGATGTGCTTTCTGTAAGAAAAAAGAAAGTGCATGGAAATAAATAACGAGCTGGCTGCACCCCCCCTTAATATTCTAGAGAGAATGAAAGGATAGGTTCCCCTTGGGGTTTTCAGGCAGCGACAAGAAGCGTGTAAATACAGCGTATAAAGAGGCAATTATTGATAAACAATTGTACGAATATATCCGAATACGATATCCAAAAATGCCAGTTTTTTATAGCATTCCTAAGGTACACAAGGGTCTGGGCGATCTCACGGGATGCCCCATAGTGTCAGGCAACGGAAGTATTTCCGAAAATTTGAGCAGAGTCATAGACGCATACTTGCAACCCTATGTAAGAGCCCTACCATCCTTTGTTAAGGACACCATTCACTTTTTTCAAATAATTAAAACACTCGAACTACCGGCTCAGGTACTTATTGTCACCATCGATATGGAATCCTTATACTGTTCCATCCCGCATAATATGGGCCTTTCGTCCATCCATGATGTTTTGATACGTAATGCTCACCTGGATAGGTCATTCAATACATTTATTTTGAATGGCTTAGACTATATTTTAAATAATAATTACTTTTCCTTTGACGGTTCCCACTTCCTCCAGGTGCAGGGCGTAGCGATGGGAACATGTTGTGCCCCATCCTACGCCAATCTGTACCTGGGGGAGTGGGAAAGATCTCTCCCTGACAATGAGGGCCTCGTCGGGTACCTGGGCCAGGTGCTTATCTGGCTCAGGTACATCGATGACATCTTCATCGTCTGGGGAGGCTCAAGGGAAACTCTTATTGAGTTTTTTGACTTAATTAACATCAACAAGTTTAATTTAAAATTTACTCTAAACTATGATTTCAAATCAGTGACATTCTTGGATGTCAAGGTAGAATTGGACTCGTCAAGTAATCTTCTAACTACCCTATACAGAAAAACGACTGCTGGCAACACAGTATTGCATGCAGACAGTTTCCACCCCCGCCCCTTAATAAACTCTATACTGTATGGACAATACCTTAGCTTGAGAAGAAATTGTTCCAGTGAGATATCATTCAAAATTGAAGCAGGCAACCTTCAAAGTCGTTTACTTGACCGCGGCTACAGCCGTAGATGCCTTCGTCGGGCATATAGCTCAACCATTGGGCAAACCAGAGATTCCTTACTATTGAAGACTAAAAGTGGCAAAAATCAAGAAGATGGGAAGACTCGCATCATAACGCGTTTTTCCGCACAGCATAAAGAGATTAATACTATTATCAAAAGACATTGGCCGATTGTAAGAGATGATGAGATGGTGAGGCATTTCGTGTCTCCATTTCCCTCAATATTATAAACGAGCCACGTCCTTAAAGGACAGACTGGTAAGGAGTGAGTTTATGGATTCTAAAAATAAAAAACACTGTACAATCTTGGGCACTTTCCCATGTGGCAGTTGTGCACATTGTCCATTAATAAGAAAAGATAGAATTTTTAAGCTACCCAATGGTCGAATTTATCGACCTAAACATTTTGTAAATTGTCAGACCTGTGGGGTTGTATACTTGATGACTTGTGAGTGTGGGGCCTACTATGTAGGAAAGACCAAACAAAAATTCTGGTGCAGAATTTCTAAACACGCTTACAGCATGCAAATTGGAAACATCTACCTTCCCCTTGGCAGACATGCGGTCACAAATCACGATTATATCATGCCAAAAATTCTCTTCACCGCCCTGGATAGGGTACATATTCCCAAACAAGGCGGTGATTGGAACAAGATACTGCTACAAATTGAACAAAAGTGGATATATTCACTTCAGGCTACACAATATCCGGGCCTAAATGAGGCAATCTCGTTCGCACCTTTCCTAAAAGGTTATACCTCAGGAAAAATGAGCTAAGGCATCAAGATGAGGGATTAGAAAGAAAAATGAAACAATACTAGTGAATGCAAGAAATATATTCTTTGGTTGAATCTCAACATGGAGCCACCGTGTGGGCTCAGCTATTATCCGTCTGTCTTCCCTCTGTTTCCCCTTCTCCCCTTTTCTGTTTTTGTCCTTCTCTCTCCATTATCCTCCTTTTCCCAGGATCATAATTGAATTATCATCATAAAAATACCATGGAAGAAGCAGTGAAACAACAGTGGTGGTATCCATTACTCTGACAATATTTTGCATTACTAGCGACATATTTATTGGTGCATTGTCACTTTATGTGATTCCTCTTGGGCATTAAGGATCTGCTGAAATTAGTGAGGTCTGACTATATCGGGGGTTTCGCTGACTTCCCGGCACGGGGAGGGGAGGAGGGAGCACTCCATTGTTGCTTCCTATCCCCGGTTTCCCTTGGCTAGGTTTGGCTGGGGGGAGTAAGTCCCGTGCCAGCGGCATTCCGTGATCGCCGCCGCACGTGCGCTTACGCAAGTTCTCCCCATGTTTTCATGGGGGGTATTGCATTGCGCATGCGCGCGTGCATCATTGCGACGTCACGCGGGTTGCGTCAGAGACGACGGTGATTCCGGGGCAGTGTTTGCCTTCCGGAACGCCGAGGAACTGACAGGAGCCATAATTATGGCTCTGGGCGCTGAGGGGAGCAGTGGAGGGGCAGAGAACAGGCACACCTTTAGGAAGGAGGAGAACCACACCTATACTCAATCGAACAATTAAGTAAGTGATATAAATAGGGTGCAGTAGTCAGGACTCTTTAACTTGATTCCTGGAACACCACACGATACAGATCATTGAAACAGGTATGGAGGATGTTGAAGAGAGATATCTCCTCTTCCTTTGTTTTTCTCCGTTGACATAATGTGAAGCTTAGTAATTACTTTACTTTATATTTTAGTTGTAGGGCTGCTGCGGTACTGGGGGCTCTTTTTTTACTTGCTATAAGGGGCTAACTTACTCATCTGCAGGCTACAAAACAAGTGTAGCAGATAGAGTACACAGGTATTATATTATCAATCATTAATGCTACTAATATCTTCTTAGTTTTCACTGCACTTTCCATCACTAATACTATCACAGTTATATCACTATACGCAGATGGGGCCAGTGGTCTAAGCACACTCCTATGCCAGTTTTTTCAGCCTTTTTTATTTCTTTTCAAACACAACCTACACATTTTGGTTTGCTTGCACTATTTGTTAATTATTATGAATAATATTGACACTACTTTATAATAACGATAATCATCATACTGGTGACTCCACAATTTTATACTAAACTGCTTTTGTATAAACATATATTATTTGGGCAACTAAGTATTACTTTTCTTCCACTTTCTATTTCTCATTTATATACGCACTTATATAATAGCATAATATTGTAACACAATATTTATATACTCACTTAGAATATCTTTATGTGGAACACCTATTTTATATTTTATTATATTTCATTATTTTTAGGTGTGCGGCCACCTAGGGTGTGCCAAGAACCTTCTCTTCTGTTCCTCTGGTTCCCCTGGAGAAACTCCAGATACTGTCAATTCTTGCAAGTTAGCGATCGATGCCCCCGTGAAGTTGTTTTCCTCTCCCCCCCCCTTCTTTCCCCCAGTTTGGTGGGTGGATGAAGTGGGTTAGAACAGCAGGGCAGTGGACCCAGGATGACGCTTTGAGAGAAGGCACAAATTTCCTTTTCAGATTTTAACCACTTGCTTACTGGGCACTTAAACCCCCCTCCTTCCCAGACCAATTTTCAGCTTTCAGCGCTGATGCACTTTGAATGACAATTGCGCGGGCATACAACACTGTACCCAAATGACATTTTTATCATTTTTTTCCCACAAATAGAGCTTTCTTTTGGTGGCATTTAATTACAGCTGGGAGTTTTATTTTTTGCTAAACAAACAAAAAAAAATGCAAAAAAAAAAATCATGTTTAATAGTTTGTTATAAAATTTTGCAGGTCATTTTTCTCCTTCATTGAAGTGCGCTGATGAGGCGGCACTGATAGGCTGCACTGGTGGGCACTGATAGGCTGCATTGGTGGGCACAGATAAGGCGGCACTGATGGGCAAAGATGGGCACAGATAAGATGGCACGGATGGGTGGCACGGATGGGTGGCACTAAGGGGCACTGATAGGTACCACTGATAGATGGGACTGATGGGCACTGATAGGTGGCACTGATAGGTGGCTCTGATAGGTGGCACTGCTGGGCACTGATGGGCGGCACTGATGGGCACTGATGGGCACTGGTAGATGACACTGATGGGCACGGATATGTGGCACTGGGGTGCAGCACCTTTGTTGAAGCAGATTGTGGGCACTGCTGGGTGGCACTGTGGGCACTGCTGGGTGGCACTATGGGCACTGCTGGGTGGCACTGACGGGGGGCACTTATTTTTTATTGAGGTGGCACTGGCAGGGGGCAGGTGGGCACTGGCAGGGCTGGCCGTGATCGGACTGATGTCCCGATCATGGCCACCGGTGATCGGCTCTTTTTTTCTCCTTGCACTGTCAGCGCGAGGAGGAATAATAGTCGATTACCGGCTCTGTTGTATCACATTATCAGCTGTCATTGGCTAACAGCTGATCACGTGATAAGGGGTCGGGATCGACCCCTTGCTCGGATCGGTGATCAGGCGAGTCTCATAGACTCGCCGTTCACAGAGCGCGCCGCGCGCCCCCCTCAGGGGGCGCGCAGGCCGCTCGTGCACGGGACGACGTCAATAGACGTCGTCCCGGCAAAGGAGGTCGTCATTCGGCTATAACGCGGGTCTCAAGTGGTTATTAAAAGTCTCTGTTTGAACAGTAACAGTTGGGTGGAACTGGTAAATATTACTGAAATAAGGTATAATAATTAGTTAATTTTTAGGCAAAAACTTTTTTATTGAAAGTCTTTTTTTCCTTTGATTATTTGCAGAATATACAATATAATCACCCCTTCTGCTTGGGCTCTGTCCCCCTCCCCCCCTGAAGAAGACCCTGACTCCCTGAAGGTCGAAATGCATTGGGGTAGCATGGGTGTTATTTGTAGCTTTTGAAAAATGTATGTATTTGTAAAGTGTTCCTGTAACTATCTCTGTACCAAATGTTGCATATATCTTTTATCTATTGACATGCTGTAATAACACATACCAGAGTCCGTATTTAAAATTTATGATGGCGATTAAGCCTTTGAACTAATAAAATAAATATATTTTTACAAATTTATTTCTGCTTCTTGTCGCTGCCTGAAAACCCCAAGTGGAACTTATCCTTTCATTCTCGCTGATGTGCTTTCTTGCCTACAGTGGGACAGATTCTGTCAGTTGCCCGTGCCCCGGTCATTTATGGGATCTCATTTTGACACCGTGAGGGCATTGGTTTGGCAGTCAGTAGCGGATGCTACTTGGTGGACCTATGAGTGGGTTTGGTGAGAATGGCACAAGCTGGTAAGTAGTGTTGGGGGGTGTTTCAGCGATGAGGACAGGCTTCATGCATTGCTGTATTTTCCAGGTAAGAACTGCAATGAAGGGGTATCTGTCGCTTCAGTGAACAGTAACATGACAGGCCTTGACCTTTTGTTTAAATTGGGAGGGGTTGAGTATGTCACAAAGGCGTTTATGGTATGAAGGGCTTTGCGGGGTTACAGGAAGGGTTGAAGTACGCATGATCTTCGGTGACTGGTGTCATCCGGCATGTTGGAAGTGTTGTCGGGGGTACTGCCCAGCGTTTGTTTTTCCCCCTTTGAAGTACAGCTGTTCAGGTCAGCTTTTGTTGTGGCCTTCTTTTGGGCATTACGGGTGGGGGAATTGGTTAGTCCTTCCAAGATGGTGGTTGGTGGGTTGGATGTGTTGGATGTATCGATGCAGGGTGACTCCTTGATGTTGCTTATTCGCAAATCAAAAACCAATCAAATGGGAAAGGGGGCCAGGGTGGTGCAGTGGGGGGCCTGGCTCTGTGCCCGGTCATGGTAATAAGGGCTTGGTTAGGATTATGGCCTGCCTGACCTGGTTCTTTCCTGATCCATGAGGATCGATTGGTGTTCTCATGGTACCAGTTTGTGTCTGTGTTCACAAAATGTTTGGGAGCGGGAGGGTTTTCCATGCTGGACTATTCCTCACATTCTTTCAGAATTGGGGCGGCCACGGAGGTGGCAGGTTGAGGTTTGGGCGACCAGTTCCTGCAGCGTATACACCAGTCAAGAACAGGCCTGGAGCAAAGGGAACCTTGGTGTAGGGCCCACATGACTGGGGAGTCGCTGGGTTGGTTGCACCTAGCAGTTCCTGTTAATGTGCAGGTTGGGGTGGGGTGGCTTTCACTGGGCATTGTAAGGGAAAGGGTGTGCGGCTTGGGTACTGAGTTATCCATTGGGGGCCGGGGGTAGTTTTATTAGTGGGGTTAGCAGAGTAGAGGTAATGGCATAGAGAGTTTTCTTTCCCTCGCTGTCAAGCTGTGTGTTTTTTTTAGGTTGCTGGCTGCAGGGGTCTCTGGCTCTTGAATGGTAGAAGGAATACAGTATAAGGTGTGGAGCGGGTTGGGCCTATCTCGGTATGGGTACCTTCCCTATCATGGTAATAATGGGCTATTGGCCATCAGGCTGCATCGGGCAAGCTTTTGGTAATAGTTTGTCCCTGAGCTGGTGGGACAGCAGCTAGGGGCCAGGATGCCTAGGTGGTGGTGGTACAGCCGATCCAATAGTAACCTTCCTTCATGAACCTCAGACATAGCAGTCAGTTTAAGGCTGGTACAAAAAGTTAGGTTATATAGAACAATGAAAATTATTTTATAAGTATTTTTGATATGGTTGTTAATAAAGGGGCCATACGGCCATTTAATATTGAAGGTGTTGTGTATTTCTTTCTTAAAGAGGAAGTAAACCCTGATGAGTTTACTTCCTCTTTTTTTCCCTGCAAAGGTAAAGCATAATGGACTACTATGCATCGCATAGTAGCCCATTATGTGTCACTTACCTGACACAGGAGCCAGCGAAGTCGCCGCTGTCCCCTGTAGTCCGCCACATCCATCTTGCTTGTGGCGTCTCGCAGCTTCCCCGAATGACAGCGGCAAAGCCGCGATGACGTCACTCCCGCGCATGCGCACGGGAGTGGCGTCTCGCAGCTCCGCCGCTGTCATTCGGCAAAGCCGCGATGACGTCACTCCCGCGCATGCACACGGGAGTCGACAAATGCGGCAGCTCCATTCTTGGAACTGCCGCGTTTAGTGCGCCTGCGCGCCGCTGTCTACGGCGCATGCGCCGTAGACAGCGGTGCCCGTTTTCCGGCAAATATCTCCTAAACCATATAGGTTTAGGAGATATTTCTTGGACCTACAGGTAAGCCTTAATCTAGGCTTACCTGTAGGCCAAAGTGGTTTGTAAGGGTTTACTTCCTCTTTAAGGTTTTATAGGTAAAAAATAGGGGGATGGGGCTAGTAGGTGGTGCCAGAAAACACATCAGCCATACACTAGTCAAGCATTCTTTTCCACATATGAATTTTGAATTTCGGGTTGCAGTAAATGCTTGTTGTTTCGGGTTGCAGTAAATTATTGTTATTTCCATTCCCAGACACAATGGCACAATCCCATAGATGTTGCTGAGTAAAAAAACAAATGCATTAGACATCCCAGGCAACAAGTGCCAACATTCATTCAGTTACAAATGGTATAGAGCTAAACAGCAAATGTGTTATATCAGAAAGTTCAGTCAAGCAAGATAAGCATGCACAGTTCAGTAGATTAGTAGGCGATCAGTTGAGTGTGTTTCCTGACATATGCATTGTAACTGTCTCTCTTTCTGCTTGCTGGATCACAAATGACATCCAAACTTCCAATGAAGGTTTACATCTGATATGTGTACAGTAGGTAGGCATTTTAGTAAGCATTTTGTTTTACATCAGCCTCTATGTGAGATAAAGGCAACAAGGAGGTTAAGGCAACATCACCAATAACTGCATTCGTGATTTGCCAGATTTAAATAGACTAGTAAAAAGTTTTGGACAATATAATGAACTACCGTATTTATCGGCATATAACACGCACAGGCATAAAACAGCACCTCCTTTTTTAGAGGGAAGTTTAAGGAAAAAATATTTTCACAGCCCCCTTTCCAGTACATAGCCCCCCTCCCCCTGCACAGTACACAGCCCCCCTCCACAGTACACAGACCCCCATCCAGTACACAGCCCCCATCCAGTACACAGCCCCCCATCCATTATACACCCCCCCTCCCCAGTACACAGCCCCCCATCCAGTACACAGCCCCCCATCCAGTACATAGCGCCCCCATCCAGTATATAGCCCCCCTCCCCAGTACACAGCCCCCATCCAGTATACAGATCCCCATCCTATACACATCCCCCTGCCCAGTATACAGCCCCCATCCTGTACACAGCCCCCCTCCCCAGTATACAGCCCCCCCATCCAGTATACAGCCACCCTCCCCAGTACACACCCCCCATTCAGTACTCAGCCCCTCTACCAAGTATACAGCCCCTTATCCAGTACACAGTCTCCCATCCAATATATGCCCCCCTCCCCAGTACACAGCGTCCCATCCAGTACACAGCCCCCCATCCAGTATACAGTCCCCCTCCCCAGTACACAGCCACCCATCCAGTATACAGCCCCCCATCCAGTATACCGCCCCCATCCAGTACACAGCCCCATCCAGTATACAGCCCCCCATCCTGTACACAGCCCCCCTCCCCAGTACACAGCCCCTCATCCAGCATATAGCCCCCCCATCCAGTATATAGCCCACCGCCCCCCTCCATCCAGTACATAGCCCCCCATCCAGTACACTGTCCCCCATCCTGCACACATCCCCCTCCCAAGTATACAGCCCCCCATCTTGTATTCAGCCCCCCATCCAGTACACAGCCCCCTCATCCAATATACAACCCTCATCCCCAGTAATCAGCCCGCCATCCAGTACACAGCCCCCATCCAGTACACAGCCCCCTCCCCAATACACAACCCTCCCATCCAGTATACAGCCCCCATCCAGTACACAGCCCCCTATTCAGTATATGCCCCCCTCCCCAGTAAACACCCCCCTCCCCAGTACACAGCCCCCATCCAGTATACAGCCCCCTTCCCCAGTATACAGCGGCCCATCCAGTGCACAGCCCCCATCCAGTATACTGCTCCTCATCCAGTACACAGCCCCCCATCCAGTATACAGCCCCCCTCCCCAGTATACAGCCCCCCTCTCAAGTACACAGCCCCCCATCCAGTATACAGCCCCCCCATCCAGTATACATCCCCCTCCCCCTGCATTCCCAGGAGACCCCCAGTCTCCTGGGACAGAGCTACCAGCATTCTCTACAGTTGAGAAAAAAATCACTGCCGGCCCCTTCCACCAGGCCCGGATTGGCCATAGGGCAAACCGGGCGTTTCCCCGGTGAGCCACGGCTGCCGGGGCCGCCAGGCTACAAGTCCTTGCAGGGTTCAAGGCTTGAGCTTGCGCCGCTCATCCAGCCTCTCCTCGGCTGCTCAGCTGCCAGTTAAGCTCAGCCATCGGTGCAGGGGGCGAGGAGCTAGATGAGATGCCTTCGGCCTCTGCGTGGCTGCACGGCCGCCCGTATAGATCAGCCATCGGTGCCGGGAGGAGGAATCAGAGCAGACACCTTGGAGTCTTCTGTCGAGAAGTGCCGGAAAAGAAAACGTGAGTTCAGCCCCCCTGGAAAATGCATAGGAGGAGGGGTTGGGCAGCTGCATATAAAAGAATAATTCTCTCCATCTTCCTACTGCAGTAGCGGAATGCCTGCGAGAGGTAGAGGAGAAGCAGGCATTCTCATGCTCTCTGCCATCCCCCCATACTCTCCACCTCACCCCCATGCTCTCTGCCATCCCCCCATACTCTCCACCTCACCCCCATACTTTCCACCTCCCCCATGCTCTCTGCCATCCCCCCATACTCTCCACCTCCCCCATGCTCTCTGCCACCCCCCATGCTCTCTGCCACCCCCCTATACTCTCCACCTCCCCCCATACTCTCCACCTCCCCATACTCTCCACCTCCCCCCATGCTCTCTGCCATCCCCCCATACTGTCCACCTCCCCCCCATACTCTCCACCTCCCCCCATACTCTTCACCTCCCCCATGCTCTCTGCCATCCCCCCCATACTCTCCACCTCCCCCATGCTCTCTACCATCCCGCCATACTCTCCACCTCCCTCCCATACTTTCTGCCATCCCCCTATATTCTCCATCTCCCCCATGCTCTATGCCATCCCCCCCATACTCTCCACCTCCCCCCATACTCTCCACCTCCCCCCATGCTCTCTGCCATCCCCCCATACTCTCCACTAGGGATGAGCCGAACACCTCCCGGTTCGGTTCGCACCAGAACTTTCGAACGGACCCCAAATTTGTAAGAACTTTAGAACCCCATTGAAGTCTATGGGACTCGAACGGTCGAAATTAAAAGTGCTAATTTTAACGGCTAATATGCAAGATACTGTCCTAAAAAGGGTTTGGGGACGTGGCTCCTGCCCCAGGGGACATGGGTCAATGCCTAAAATGTTTTTTAAAATGGCCGTTTTGGCGGGAGCACTGATTTTAACCACTTAAGGACCAGGCCTCTTTTTCAGACTTGGTGTTTACATGTTTAAAACAGTTTTTTTTGCTAGAAAATTACTTAGAACCCCCAAACATTTTATATTGTTTTTTTTTTCTAACACCCTAGAGAATAAAATGGCGGTCATTGAAATACTTTTTTTCACACCGTATTTGCGCAGCGGTCTTACAAGCGCACTTTTTTTGGAAAAAATTCACTTTTTTGAAAAAAAAATAAGACAACAGTAAAATTAGCCCAATTTTTTTTTATATTATGAAAGATAATGGTACGCCGAGTAAATTGATACCCAACATGTCACGCTTCAAAATTGTGCCTGCTCGTGGAATGGCGTCAAACTTTTAGCCTCAAAAATCTCCATAAGCGACATTTAAAAAATTCTACAGGTTGCATTTTTTGCGTTACAGAGGAGGTCTAGGGCTATAATTATTGCTCTCGCTCTACCGATCGCTGCGATACCTCACATGTGTGGTTTGACCACCGTTTTCATATGCAGGCGCTACTCACGTATGCGCTCGCTTCTGTGCGCAAGCTTTTTTTTCTTATTTATTTTAATTGATTTTATTTATTTTTACACTGTTGTAAAAAAAAAAAAAATGGATCACTTTTATTCCTATTACAAGGAATGTAAACATCCCTTGTAATAGAAAAAAGCATGACAGGTCCTCTTAAATATGAGATCTGGGGTCAAAAAGTCCTCAGATCTCATATTTGGGCTAAAATGCAAAAAAAAAAAAAAAAAAAAGAAAATCTGACATTTAAAAAAAATATACCTTTAAGAGGTATGGGCGGAAGTGACGTTTTGACGTCGCTTCCACCCTCCTATGGTATAGAGACGAGTGGGGGCCATCTTAGCCTCACTTGTCTCTATGCCCAGCAGATGAAAGGACCTGATCGCCTCTGCCGCTACCGACGGCTCCGGTAAGCGGCGGAAGGTGCGGGAGTGCGGCAGGAGGGGGGGTGGCACCGTTATCGTACAGCCGACCGCCGCCTGAAGAGATGGATATCTCGGTTGTGGCAGCAGCTGCTGCCGTTACCGAGATATCCCTCTTCAAAAATAGGACGTACATCGTCGTGCGGCGGTCGGCAAGTGGTTAATGACGATTAAAGTGAAAAAAAAAGTGAAATATTCCTTTAAATATGGTGCCTGGGGGGTGTCTGTAGTATGCCTGTGAAGTGCCACGTGTTTCCCATGTTTAGAACAGTCCCTGCACAAAATGACATTAAACGGAAATAACATCATTTAAAACTGCTTGCGGTTTTAATGTTATATCTGGTTCCTGCAATATGGTTGAAAATCATTGAGAAAAATGGCATGGGTAGCCCTCCCTGCCCATTACCAGCCCCTTTGGGTCTTGTACGCATATTAAGGGGAACCCAGTACCCATATTAAAAAAAGGAAATGCGTGTGGCCCCCAGGCCCTATATACTCAGAACAGCAGTATACAGGCGGTGCAAACAAGACAGGGACTGTGTAGGTTTGTTGTGTTAAGTTGAATCTGTTTGTAATTTTCAACTGGTACATTTTTAAAGTGTAGCTCCAGTCAAAAAAACTATTTTTAAGCTTTTTGGAAAACATAGGGAAGGGTTATCACCCCTGTATAATTTGTTTTGTCGTCCATCTTTTTTCATCTCACTTGCTGTTGTCTCCTTCCGTTTGCAAGTAGGAGATGTTTGTAAGTTGGATGTTTGAAATTAGGGGCCTGTCCTATATGCTCTGCAGAAATGGCGGAACAAGGTGTTGGTTTTGCCACAACATTGTAAGTTCTCAAAGTGACTCTTGGTGGGCGCTGGAGCCCCCTGCTGTAAACGATTATATCAAGAATTGTAATTACATGCCATTGTTGAACAGTGTTAGAAAAATTGACCTTTGGTGGTTGTGGTGCTGGTGCCACAACACTATAAGTCCTCACAGTTACTCTGGGTGGGCACAGGAACGGGCCCTCCTGTGAAATATTATATCAAGAATTGTAATTACATGTCCCTGTTAAACAGGGGCAGAACAATTGGGCCTTAGGCACTGGTGCTGGTGCCACCACACTGCAACCTCTCCCATATACTCTAGTTTTATTGCAGGAATTAGCCCTGCTGCAAAGCATTGCATCAAAAATTTTACTTAAACGCCCCTGTTAAACAGGGGCAGAAAAATTGGGCCTTAGGCACTGGTGCTGGTGCCACGACACTGCAACCTCTCCCATATACTCTATTTTTATTGCAGGAATTAGCCCTGCTGCAAAGCATTGCATCAAAAATTGTAATTAAACGGCAGAAAAATTGGGCTGATGGCATCACCCAGAACCAGAAATGTTCTTCCAACATATCAGCGGAGGAGGAAGAGGATAGACAATCAACATAACAGGACAGTCATTCAGCATCAGCATAGGCAGTCTTGAAAGGATGTGATATTTCAAAAAAAATTATTCGGTTACATCAGCTTCAGGTGCTTGGTAGCTGTGGGTGATCCAAGACTGATTCATCTTGATGAAGGTCAGTCGATCAACTGATTCGGTGGACAGGCGCACCCTGTGATCGGTAACAAAGCCACCAGCAGCACTAAAGGTGCGTTCCAAAAGAACGCTGGATGCAGGACAGGCCAGTAGCTCAATTGAATACTGTGCAAGCTCTGGCCAGTGATCCATCCTCAAGACCCAGTAAGCCAGAGGATTTTCGGTGGGAAAGGTGTCCAAGTCTGAACTTGCCCCTAGGTATTCCTGCACCATGTAAATCAGACACTGGCGATGGTTGCTGGAACCGATCATACCTTGGGGCTGCGGACTAAAAAATTGTCTGATAGCATCAGTCAGACGGCCACCTTCTCCACCGCTCCTTCTGACCGATGCCTCAGCAACACGTTGTCCAGGACCAGGAGTTTGTAACCTCCCAGTCTCTGGGAACGCGTTGCACAGACCTTTCTGCAAGGCCTCCCGGAGATGTCTCATCCTCTGCTCCCTCTGCGATGGCAAGATAAGGTCGGCAACCTTACCCTTGTACCGTGGATCAAGGAGAGTGGCCAGCCAGTAATGGTCCCTCTCCTTGATTCGAAGAATACGAGGATCCTTCCGCAGGCTGTGCAGGATCAGGGAGGCCATGCAGCGTAGGTTAGCTGAGGCATTCGGTCCGGAGTCCTCTGGGTCACTAAGGACAACATGATCCGCAGCTACCTCCTCCCAGCCACGTACAAGTCCACGTGTTTCTTGGGACTGTAAATCATCCCTACAAGACTGCTGCTGCTGATTCTGAGTGCCAGCCTCCACCTCCATGCTGACACAATCATCCTCCTCCTCCTCTTCCTCCTCCTCATCCTCTTCCTGTGTGATGGGTGGCACAGCAGGAACACTGTCTGGATAAAGGGGGCCTTGAGAGGCAAGGAAGTACTCCTCTTCCTGCCTCTGTTCTGCCTCAAGTGCCCTGTCCATTATTCCACGTAGCGTATGCTCCAAGAGGTGGACAAGAGGTACAGTGTCACTGATGCATGCACTGTCACTGCTCACCATCCTTGTGGCTTCCTCAAACGGTGACAGGACAGTGCATGCATCCCTGATCATGCCCCACTGGCGTGGTGAGAAAAAACCGAGCTCCCCTGACCCTGTCCTGGTGCCGTAGTCGCACAGGTATTCATTGATGGCCCTCTGCTGTGTGTGCAGCCGCTGCAGCATGGCCAACGTTGAATTCCACCTGGTGGGCATGTCACATATAAGGCGGTTCTTGGGCAGGTTCAACTCCTTTTGGAGCTCAGCCAGCCGAGCACAGACATTAAATGATCGGCGGAAATGCACACAGACTTTCCTGGCCTGCTTCAGGGCATCCTGTAAGCCGGGGTACCCGCCCAAGAACCGCTGCACCACCAGGTTAAGGACGTGAGCTACACAGGGCACATGGGTCAGTTGTCCCTGTTGGAGGGCGGAGAGGAGGTTGGTGCCATTGTCGCAAACCACCATTCCTGGCTTAAGCTGGCATGGCGTCAACCACCTCTTGGCCTGCCCCTGCAGAGCTGACAAAACATCCGCCCCAGTGTGGCTCCTGTCCCCCAAACAAACCAGCGCAAGCACGGCATGGCATCGTTTTGCCTGCGTACTTGCGTAGCCCCTGGAACGCCTACGGAGCACCGCTGGTTCTGAGGACAGAGCACTGGAAGAGGCCATGGAGGAAGAAGAAGAGGAGGGGGTGGAGGAGAGAGGTGTGTCACAACCAATAGTAGCATTTTGGAGGCGTGGTGGCGGAACAACCTCCAACACTACTGCACCTTGTCCTGCATCCTCCCCAGCTACCAGAAGAGTGACCCAATGGGCCGTGAAAGACAGGTAACGTCCCTGTCCATGCCTGCTGGACCATGAGTCAGCGGTAATATGCACCTTACCGCTGACCGCCCTGTCCAGCGAGGCAAGGACATTGCCTTCCACATGCCGGTAGAGAGCCAGAATCGCCTTCCGTGAGAAAAAGTGACGTTTGGGGACCTGCCACTGAGGAACCGCACATTGTACAAACTCACGGAAGGGGGCCGAGTCTACCAACTGAAAAGGCAGCAGTTGAAGTGCTAGCAATTTAGCCAAGCTAGCATTCAACCGCTGGGCATGTGGATGGCTGGGAGTGAACTTCTTTCGCCGGTCCAGCAGCTGGGGCAGGGACATTTGCCTGCTATAATCGGACGTGGGTGTACTGCTAGCAGAGTGCCCGGAAGCACTTGGCTGTGACACACCTAATTCTACACCTTCATTCCTCTCAGAGCAGGTTTCAGAGAGGACTGAAGGTCTAGTGGGGTTGAAGATGCCAGCTGATGAGGAGCAAGGAGAGGTCCGCTTTGTTCTTTGGTGGGGGTCTTTGAGGTACGCTTGCCAACGAGCTGCATGGTAGGTCAACATATGTCTGGTCAAGCATGTGGTGCCCAAGCGGCTGATGTTTTGGCCACGCGAGATACGCTTGAGACATATGTTGCAAATAGCAGCGGTGCGATCTGATGCACTCGTCTCAAAAAAGGCCCACACCATAGAACTTTTAGAATAACGCGCAGAGGCAGCGCCCTGCACAGGCGGAGCTCTGCGGTGTGATTCAGTCGGTGTGCTGCCCCTAAGCTGGCCCCCGGAGGGAATCCTGCCTCGTTATACATGTGCCTCCTCCTCCTCCTCTCTCCTACCAGGCACCCACGTGGAGTCAGAGTCATCCCCTCCCTCTTCATCGCTGTAGCAAACCTGGCAATATGCTGCAGCTTGTGGAACATGACTGCCAGATTGCTGTCCTTCTTGAGCATCCCCTCTCTCTGCATTCACGCTACTGCCTTCCTCTAGCTGAGTGTCATCATCAGAGCCTACAAAACACTGGGCATCCTCCTGGAGCATGTACCCAACACTGTGCTCAAAGAGTTCAGGAGACTCCCCAGGAGGATGTGGTGGGTCTAGGGAAGGAGTCACTGATGATGACATTGAGACGAGGGAAGACGATGCGTTGGCAGCTGCTTTGCTAGTACCCTGAGACTGGGTGAGAGAGGATGAGGAGGATGAAGAGGGCTTGGTCATCCACTCTACCAAGTCGTTGGCATGTTGCGGTTCAACATGTCCAGCTGCCGAAAAGAAGGACAAGCGTGTCCCATGGCCACGTGCTGATGACAATGCACCGCGTCCACGACCAGCACTGTTGTCTCTAGACACAGAGCCTGCTTGCCCTCTTTTATCGGCTCACACCTGTCTGCCTCTCCTTGCTGGCCTTCCAGACATTGTAATGGCCTGAAGGGAGTTGGGTAAAACAGCAGTTGGGTAGTGTATATTGTGCTGGAGGCACACAACACCCACTAACTCCTGCAGATGCCTTTATTATAGAACACCAGAGATAAAGGGGTATACTGTAATGGAGTCACACAACACCCACTAAGCCCTGCAGATGGCTCTATTAGAGAACAGCAATAAAGGGTAGATACAGGTGTATATTGTGCTGGAGGCACACAACACCCACTAACTCCTGCAGATGCCTTTTTTATAGAACACCAGAGATAAAGGGGTATACTGTAATGGAGTCACACAACACCCACTAAGCCCTGCAGATGGCTCTATTAGAGAACAGCAATAAAGGGTAGATACAGGTGTATATTGTGCTGGAGGCACAAAACACCCACTAACTCCTGCAGATGACTTTATTATAGAACACCAGAGATAAAGGGGTATATACAGATGTATACTGTGCTGTGCTGGTGGCACACACAACTTCCAATAACTCCTGCAGATGGCAAGTGGGCTCAAATAGAGAAGAGCTATGTAGGTGGATATAGCGGTGTGTACTGGGTACAGAGCACGCAGACAGCGCGCACAAGCTCCTAACACTACTGACTGCAAGCTCTATTATAAAAGATAGATCACTAGCTATATAGGTGAGGTGAATATAGCGGTGTATACTGCGGTCAGGGCACGCAGACAACAACCACTACAGAAGAGCAAGATCGAAAATCGGCCGATAATGATCGGTGTATACTGTGTTGAAGGTACACAGAACACCCACTAACTGCTTCAGACGCCAACACACTACACAAGGCCTTATATAGTGTGGGGCGTGTACTACACAGCCTGAGCTATGATTGGCCACAGGCATCCTGCCTGTGGCCAATCATGACTCTCCTCGCTGCTGGCGCTGTGATTGGCCAAGCATGCGGGGTCACAGTGCATGCTTGGCCAATCATGAGCTAGCAATGCACTGCGATGACGCAGTGCATTGTGGGCCGTGAGCGCCACATGAATTTGGCGCGAACGGCCCATAGCGTTCGGAATTCGCCGAACGGGCGAACAGCCGATGTTTGACTCGAACGTATGTTCGACTCGAACACGAAGCTCATCCCTACTCTCCACATCCCCCCATGCTCTCTGCCATCCCCCCATACTCTCCACCTCCCTCCCATGCTTTATGCCATCCCCCTATATTCTCCACCCCCCCATGCTCTCTGCCATCCCCTTATACTCTCCACCTCCCCCCATACTCTCTACCTCCCCCCATACTCTCTGCCTCCCCCCATGCTCTCCGCCTCCCCCCATACTGTCCACCTCCCCCATGCTCTCCACCACCCTCCCCCGTGCTCTCCACCACCCCCATGCTCTCCACCAGTCCTCCTGTGCTATCCGCTGCTCTCCCTGTGCTCTCCACCTCCCCACATGCTCTCCACCACCCCCTATGCTCTACACTGCCCCCCTGTGCTCTCCTCTTCCTCCCTGTGCTCTCCTCTTCCTCTCTGTGTTCTCTGCCTCTCCCCTGTTATCACGCCCCACCCCATGTTCTCAAGGTTCTTTCCTGTGCTCTCCAACCCCCCATGCTCTTTCCTGGTCCCACCTCACCCCCCCACACCTCTGGTGGGTTCCCCCTCCCCTCTCAGGGAATCTGTCAGGGAGAAGAGTGGGGAAGGGGCTGGTTAACATGTCATGGGCTGCTCAATGCAAAAAGCCTGGGCCTATTTTTTGTCCCAGTCCGGGCCTGCCTTCCGCACTGCTCCTCCTGTGTCAGTCATATTGTAAAATGAAGCTTCCATATACCTCAATAGATCAGTTTTTTCCATGACCTGGTCACATGACTGCTCTCTCTGATGTTACATAGATGGTCATGTGACCGTTCACCTCCTCCACTCTAAAGCTAAAGCTAGGAGGAGGAGGAGCGAGAGGATGAGAGCAGACAGAAGAAACTGAGCTATTGAGATATTTACAAGCTTTTTTTTACAATGATACTGACAGAGGAGGAGAAACGGGGCTGGCAAGTGATGTTTTTATCAACTTTAGACTATGCAGGCAGTGTTTTCCCAGGGCCAGGAGAGGCAGAGTGGCCGGCCTGACACCCCTAAGCTCCCTGCTCCCTAGGACACACTAGAATCACTCCATAGGACACACTTAACCCCTTCATTGCCCCTTAGTGTTTAACCCCTTCCCTGCCAGTGTTATTTACACAGTAATCAGTGCATTTTTATAGCATGGTATCGGCGTATAACACACAAGTACTGTTTGTCCTCTGTTTTCAGGGGAAAAAGGTGCGTGCTATATACCGATAAATACTGTACTTATCAGGTTGGCTATGCTGCATGTATGCATCCAAAAAGGTCCATGTACTACACAGTAATGCTGTTAAGAACAATCAAGAAAAAAAAAGGAATATTAAGGCTGTTATAACACAAGCAAGAAGATGGTATCCTTGGGAAGATTTCCTATCATATTGAGTTTCCAGGACACAAAAAATATAGGGAAATTTCCCCAATGGGATAGAGACAGGAAAAAGTAAAATAGTCTGACTGGAGTTTTAACCCCAATAATATTCTATTCAAGACTTAAAGGCTAAGTTGACCCTATAAAAAAAATAAATGCACATATTTTGTAGGTAAAAATGTGCATTTATTATTATTATTATACAGGATTTATATAGCGCCAAAAGTTTACGCATCGCTTTACAATATAAAAAGGGAGACAGTACAGTTACAATACAATAAAATACAAGAGGGTTAGGAGGGCCTGCTCATAAGGGCTTGCAATCTAACAGGGTGGAGAAAGTGGTACAAAAGGTTATAACTGTGGAGGATGAACCGATGAAGTGATAAACGATTATTTAGAGGCGTGATAGGCTTCCCTGAAGAGATGTGTTTTAAGGGATCGCCTAAAGGCAGCCTGAGTAGGAGAGGCTCTGGAGAAGTCCTGGAGACGAGCATGGGAGGAGGACATATGGGAGTTTGAGAGCAGGAGGTCTTGAGAGGAGCGGAGAGGACAATTTGGGTGACATTTGGAGACAAGATTGGTGATGTAGCTCAGGGCAGAGTTGTGAATGGCTTTGTATGTTGTTGTTAGTATTTTGAATTTAATTTGCTGGGCAATTAGAAGCCAGTGTAGGGATTGGTGGAGAGGGGTAGCAGACAGTGAACATTTGGTAAGGTAGATGAGTCTTGCTGCAGCATTCATGATAGACTGAAGAGGGGATAGCCTATGGAGAGGTAGGTCTATGAGAACGGAGTTTCAATAGTCAAGGTGAGAGATACCAGGGAGTGAATCAGAAGCTTGCTGGTATCATAATTAAAGAGAGGTGAATTGTAGAGATTTCACAGATATTAAAAGGGAAAGGGCAAGGGGAATGTGGGACTTTAAATGAAGCCGTGGCCACATGCTTCCATTCCTGTCAATATGGTACAAGTAAAAAGGGCAGAGAGGATGGGACTTTAACCACTTCAGCCCTGGAAGAATTTACCCCCTTCCTGACCAGAGCACTTTTTGCGATTTGGCACTGCGTCATTTTAACTGACAATTGCACAGTCGGGTGACGTGGCTCCCAAACAAAATTGACGTCCTTTTTTTCCCACAAATAGAGCTTTCTTTTGGTGGTATTTGATCACCCTTGTGTTTTTTTTTTTGCGCTATAAACAAAAAAAGAGCGACAATTTTGAAAAAAACGCATTATTTTTTACTTTTTGTTATAATAAATAAGCTGTGGTAAAGGAAAGGAATGAAGTGAGAAAAATGCCAAAAAAACAAAAACCAAACTAGGGATCCAAGAGAGGACCTTGAGGAGACAAGGGAGGGTGACTGTTAGGAACCAGAGTACCTGGTAATGGGAAAGGAGGAGATCTGAGTCCAAGGTGATGCAGGGAGACTGGTATTTAAAATCATGGAAGCCTAGCCCACCCAGGGAGGCCATATATATAGGAGCCAACACCGGAAACCAACCAACGCCACGTGTGCGTGCACAATGGGGGAGGAGCAGAGGTGCTGTTACCTGGGCGGCGACTCGCTTGGCAATCGGCATCATCACAGTCTCCTGATTGGCCACGAGAATGGAGACTCACCCCGGGAGCCTGACAAAGCGGCATCACAAGAGACCCCGCACATCCAGAGTGGAAGACGTGACATTGATTCACAGTGTAGGTGGATCTACCCCCTCAGGCATGACCAGCGGAGGGAGGGAGAAGGCTCGCGGTGCACAACTCAGCTTCTGAACACGATGAGGAACAGGCAGCCCAACAAAACCACAGCACAGCCACCAGAACTGATTAATTGAATAAATGACTGTTAGGCCGCGTACACACGGGCGGACTGTTCGCCCAACTTTGTCCGCTGAACAGTGTTTGGGCGGACAGTCCGCTCGTGTGTGGGCTTTCAGCGGACAGTTTCAGCGGACAGTTTGACGAACAAGGTTTTTCGGAATTTCCAAAAAACTGTCCGCTGAAACCTTGTTTCAGCGAACAGTCCGCTCGTGTGTAGGCTTGTTCGTCAAACAAAGTTGCGCGCATGCTCAGAAAGGATTTTCACGCCGAAAGTTATAATGCAGTGTATAGGACGTCGTATTTTTCGTCCCGTCGTACGTGCCGTTCACGTCATCGTGCACGGTTTCAGCAAACTGTTCGTCCGTCGTGTGTGGCCATGTCCGTCCATGCTAATTTTGAGCGGACTGTTTGCCGAAACTGTTTGACGGACAAAGTTGGGCGAACAGTCCCCGCGTGTGTACGCGGCCTTATACTTAATAAAAAAGGTTAAAAAGTTTATATATGTCGTTAATACTTTATACAAATAAACAAGTAAATGGGAAAAGATTAACATGAGACCAACTAGTTGCAGAATAAATGAAATAAAAATTATATCAACTTAGAGATAACTATGTGTTTCCATCCCTGATTAATTTATTAAAAGGGAAAGGGGAAGGGCAATGTGGGAATCCCTGTCAATATGATACAAGAAAAAAGGGTAGAGAGGGTGGGACTTTAAATGAAACACATAGCAGCAACTGAGTAATTAGGTGGACATGTATGAAGATATTTATTGGTACAAAACACTGCTATACACACGTAATATATATAAGTGAAATAGGGAAATGAATCCCACATAGTAACCATGATAATAATATGCATATCAATTGCATGACATAATACATAGCCAGAATCCACCAGAATTAATGTATATATAAAACATAATTTCAAGATAATGCCAGCATGGCCCATGGCCTTGCTATTCCCAGTCAGAGTTAATATAGATAAGCATGATTGTGAAATGTTCAATTGACCACATGATGGTACAATACACAGCATATACTTTCTCTATGCATTTCGTGGTGTATAATAACTCGCCAGGAGCAGGCACGTGATGGATCTACAAGAGGAAATAAAATGAAAAAATGGGTGTAAATAGTCTGTCATATTGCTTAATGGAAGAGGGGAAACCTCATACAACATGTTACTTAAATGTCACGTGGCATCGGGGGGGGGGGGCGGAGTCACCCATTTACATCACCAGGTGGCCCCGCCCTCAGCTATATAACAACTATCATCGAGAAGAAGCGTCACTTGCAGGGGGACTCCCATAGAGGCGAAGCTGTTGCGGATTTTTTTTCCTTTTTTTGGCTCGTCGGGTGGCATGAGATGGATCTACATCGCAGGGCATTTTTTTATTTTTTTTTAAATAAAGGACTTGTCCCAAAATGTCTCCTGTCTTTTTTACTATTTTTGACACTGTTTTGTGAAATAGTAGGGCTATATTGTACCTGTTACCAATTCACATGGGGGGAGGTCGGGATATGGGGGCCCCCTTGTTAACCACTTGACCACTGGGCACTTAAACACCCTTAATAACCAGACCAATTTTCAGCTTTCGGTGCTCTCACATTTTGAATGACAATTACTCAGTCAGGCAAAACACTGTACCCTTATGAAATTTTTGTCCTTTTTTTCACACAAATGGAGCTTTCTTTTGGTGGTATTTAATCACCGCTGGGTTTTTTATTTTTTGTGCTATAAAAGAAAAAATACAGAAAATTCTGTAAAAAAATGAATTTCCTGACAGACTCCATGGCAGCCTACGTGTGGGTTTAGTCCCGCCTCCATTACCCTATAGGACGATACTCCCATAAATCTTTGCTCCCTGCCAGAGGCCGTGTTCTTTTTTTGTCCTCCTCCATAGGACCTAACATGTGTCTTTTTACCCTGAAGACTTGCATTTTTTTCTGCGATACGGACCGGCCGAGCGACTTGGAGTCGCATATTTCCAATAAGCTCTAGCTACTAGCGGAGTATGGAAAAGGGGCATATGGAAGAGGCGCTGAAGAGGTGTATGCCTGGTCACTGACAGGTGAAGCCGCGTGATTAGTCGTGAGCCTAGCTACTAGCAGGTGACTTTCGCCCCCCCCCCCCTCCTCCCAGAAGTCCGGCATGTGTGGGGACCTACCTCGGCTGGTGTCCGTCTACAGGAGTGGTGAGCTGTTTGTTTTTTCCATGGCAGCCTTTCTGTGTCAGTTCTGTATGTTTTTTGCTGTTTTGCAGTGGCTTTTCTTTCCCCATATACCGCACAGCGCTGTATCTGGCTTGCTGGGCGGCTGGTTTCCTTGCGTTCCAGCCGCCCACTTACTTCCTCGTTCGCCGCTCGGTCGTTCTGCGCATGCGCGAGACCGGCGCGAGGACGAGGCTTGGTTCGCGCATGCGCGTTGCGGGCTTCGCGCATGCGCACTAGCATTTTTATGACGAAATTTGTGACGTCATTAAGGCGGCAGTTTTAAAAACAGAAAACAACTTGCAGTGATTCTGGGATACTTGTAAAGCCTGCAGTGCCATTCCTGAGCCCTGGTTTTCAGCATTAGGTATGTGTCTCTGTTAAGGCCAGTTTATCTCTGCCTCCTCAGCTGTTTTCTGTGTTTAATTAAGGCTGTTTTATCTCCAGCCCTGATGGATCCATTGGATACCTCACCGCCTGCTAGTGGCCAGCCCTCTCGGAGAAGGTACTTGTTTTTTTTGGGTTACCTGCCGGGGGGGGGGGGGGGGGGGGGGCGACAGTGGAACATTAGGGAATGTTCCACTAACACTGCTGGGGTTTTCCCTTTTTCAGCCCTTCTAGGTCTACTTAGCGACGGAGTTCTCACCGAGGAAGTGATTCGTCTAAATCCCACCGCCGGCATTCCTCTTCCAGATCCAGACGACATGATTCTCCTGCGAGATCCAGTCTCCATAGCCGGGAATCTTCCCGCCCTTCAACAGCCTGCCCAGGTAACGCAGCTGAAGGTTTATGCTGGGGATGCAGGACGCAGGTTCCTGCTGACAAGTCCCTTTGTGATGCCTGTTATGTTAAAGCGACAGGTGAAAGGAGTGACTCTGACCAACAGCTGAGGTCTATGGTGGAAAGATTGGTCAAGGACAGTCTAAAGAAATTTGAAGCCCCCCAGTTGTCTCCCTTAGAGTCTCCAAGGTCTCCGGGGAGGGATGCTCAGGCCCAGGACACATGGGATTCCTCGTTGCCTAGCCATCCGTCTGCTGTCCTCTCAGAGAGTGAATCTGAGGAGGAAGAGTCTGGTTCGGGTTTTGACTTTGCCCTGCTCCCTCCCTTGGTCAAAGCTATCAAGGAAACACTGAACTGGGAGGAGCCGGTAGTGGCCCCGGCGAAACAGAGTTTTTTTAAGCAGTTAAAGAAGGAGCGTATTAGCTTCCCTTTCCTCTCAGAGTTGGGAGAAGTGATCTCGGATGATTGGAGTAAGGTAGAGAAAAAGAATTCTCTTCTATCTAAAATTCAGAGATTTTTCCCTTCTAAGGTAAGGACACTCTGGATAGGAGATTTGATTCTGACCTGAAGAGGATCTATCTTACGGCTGGCATGGCCTGTAAGCCGACCCTGGCCTTAGCGGCTCTGTCTAGAGCGATGGAAGTTTGGTCCAATAGTGTTGATGAAACGCTCAGGAATGTTTCTGAAGATCTGGCCAAGAGTTCTCCCATTCAAGAACTAAGACTAGCTTCAGCCTTCTTAGGAGAGGCCTCGATCGATATTATCCGACTGGTGGCTCGAGTTATGCTCTCTTCTGTAATTGCCAGGTGTGCCCTGTGGCTCTGTCCTTGGCTAGCCGATCCTGCTTCTAAGCAGGTTTGGTGCCGTATTCCCTTTGATGGTTCTTCCCTTTTCAGCAATAAGCTGGATAGTGCTATGACTCGAGCCACTGGGGGTAGGTCGGGATTTTTCCCCCAGGATAGGCACCTGCAGAATCAAAGGAGATTGTTCCCAGGAAAGCAGGGCAAGATCGTGCCAGGGAGGCACGCACTTACAGGCCTGGACGGGAATTTTCCAGATCTTGGAGGTCCAGACAGACATCTCTCAAAAAATTAGCAAAGGGCAGTTCGATGGGGAAAAGGAGCCTACTAAGTCCTTTTGAGATCGTGCCCGTCCAGGTGGTCCGGGTAGGAGCTCGTTTGTTCCGCTTTCGGCACGTCTGGGCGGCCTTGATCCAGGACTTTTGGACCGTCAAGACGGTTTCCTCCGGGCACACGTGGTCGTTCAGCAGTGTCCCCAAACTCAAGTGTGTTCCCACATCCTTTCCAGAGTTGGAAGAAAAAAGACAAATTCTTCTAACCTACATAAAATCTTTGTTGGATCAAGGCACCGCTATTCCTGTTCCAGACGATCAACGCGGCTTGGGAATGTACTCCCCTCTTTTCCTGGTCCAGAAAAAGAACGGTACGTGGAGACCTGTAATAGACTTGACGCGTCTAAATCGCTTCATAAGAAATTCAAAATGGAAACGCTGTCCACGATTCAACATTCAGGGCAGCCAGGAGACTGGCTTGTCTCAATAGACCTCAAAGACGCCTATTTTCATGTCCCAGTGGCCACAGAGTTCCAACAGTTTATTTGTTTCTCCATTGGCCAGCTTCATTTACAGTTTACCTGCCTTCCTTTTGGTCTGTCAACCTCTCCTCGCACATTCTCGAGGGTCCTTCTAGCAGTTGTAGCATTGTTGAGAGTCAGGAAAATCCGGATTCATCATTATCTGGATGATTTGCTTCTTCTTGCTCAGGACAAGGATTGTCTCTTGAAACACAGGGATCAAGTCATTGCAACCCTCAAGGAACTCGGGTGGCTCCTGAATTTAGAGAAGAGCCAGTTAGTTCCTACACAGTCTCTCGTGTTCCTCGGCGCCCTGTTCAATACGGCAAAAGGTACCATCTCTCTGCCCGAGGAGAAGATTGCAGTAGTACGGGACAGGATCCACCTCACTCTCTCTTCGTCTCGTCTCAGTGCTCTTCATTGCCTAAAGATCATAGGCACCATGGTGTCTACTATACCGATGGTGAAGGGGGCACAGTGGTGGATGCGTCCCTTTCAAATGGGTTTTCTTCGCCAATGGTCGGGAGAAAAGGTCCAGTCCAGCGAAATTACTCAGACCATGAGAGGTTCCCTCCTCTGGTGGCTTCGTCGGGAGAATCTATTGAATTCCCACTCTCTTTTTCCAATCAAATGGATCTCAGTAACGTCAGATGCCAGCAATAAGGGCTGGGGGGCACATTGTCTATCGGAAGTGGCTCAGGGCATTTGGGGTCTTTCCCTCTCGGGGAATAGTGTCAAATGTGTTAGAACTTTGAGCAGCCTCCCTAGCGCTGTTGGCATTTCCGCATCTGATAATGGGTGCATCCGTAGTCTTCAGGCTGGACAATACGACTGCGGTCGCATACGTAAGGAAGCAAGGGGGCACCAGAAGTCGGTCTCTGCTGAGGGAAGTGGATCCAATAATGCGTTGGGCCCAGAGGAATCTGGCCAACCTAACAGCAGCTTATGTGCCTGGAGTTCTCAGTGTCCAAGCGGACTTTCTATCACGAGTCCACTTGGACAACAATGAGCGGACCCTTCACGAAGATGTTTTTCAGTGGGTTCTATCCCTGGGGATGTCTCCAGAAGTGGATCTCTTCGCCTCCTGTTTCAACAGGAAGCTAACAAGGTTTTATTCAAGGTTCAAGGATCAGCAGGCCTACAGGATAAATGCCCTAACAGAGCAGTGGTGGGTCCACAAGGCATACGCCTTCCCTCCAATTCCAATTATCTTTCAGTTCCTGAAGAGACTCAGATGGGAAGAAGTGGAGGTGTTGGCAATAATTCCGCATTGGCCCAACAGGCCTTGGTTTCCTCTCCTATCCCTCCTCAGCTTTCGGGACCCAGTTCCTCTTCCGTCCAGAGGGGACCTGCTCTCCCAGGGGTTGATTCTCCATCCATGTCCGGCTCACCTTCAGTTGAGGGTCTGGTTCTTGAGAGGGGAAGGTTGGAAGCACTGGGGTGTCCTTAGGAAGCCTTTTCCACCCTCTTAAGTGCAAGGAGAAGAAGTACTAATAAGATGTATGAACGGATCTGGACCAAATTTTTATCTTATGTGTCCTCCAGAACCAGTTCCTACGTTTTACCCACAGTTCAAGACATTTTGGGTTTCCTGCAATCAGGCTTGGGCTTACCCTTATCAGTTAGCTCCCTTCGGGTTCAAGTCTCGGCTATTTCCGCATTTACAGGGGTTCTGTGGGCTAAGCATGCCCTTATCCAGCAGTTCTTCAAAGGCGCAGAAAGATTGAGGCCCCAGAGAAAGCCCAGATTCCCTAAATGGGATCTGCCTCTAGTGCTGGGCTTCTTTTCTCTTCTCAGTAAGGCTCTTTCCATCAGAGAACTCACCTTGAAAACTGCATTCCTGGTGGCGGTCACCTCGGCGAAACGAGTATCAGAGATTCAAGCTCTAGGAGTCAAGGAGCCTTTTCTAACCTTTTTCCGGACAGAGTGGTCCCAGTTCCAAAGTTGGGGTCAAACCCTAAGGTCACTTCGGTTTTTCATGAAAATCAAGAAATCTCTCTACCCTTATTCAGATCCTCGAATTCCTCGGAAATTCGTCCTCTTGATGTTGGACGCTCATTAAAGCTCTATTTGGGAGCTACAGCTCCATTCCGGCAGTCGGACTTCCTGTTCGTTCTGTTCTGTTGGAAGAACAAGGGCACTAGAGCATCAGTCAGGTCAATTGCGGCATGGATAGTTCAAGCGATCCAGTAGGCATACAGAGTAAGGGGCTTGGCTCCTCCTCAGGCGGTGTCGGCGTATTCGACCAGAAGTCTTTCTATCTCGTGGGCGGCCTCTCGCCACGTGGCTCCTGATGCGATTTGCAGGGCGGCCTCGTGGTCTTCAATTCACACCTTTATGTCTCATTATTGTGTAGAGCCGGCGGCTCTATCCTCAGTTGACTTTGGAGTCAAAGTTTTGTCGGTTGAAGGTGTCAAATAAATCTTTGTTAAGCAGCCTTTTTGCCCACCCGGGTGTGTTTTGGCGAGTTATTTCCCACACGTAGGCTGCCATGGAGTCTGTCAGGAAAACGGAAAATTTATGTCAAATACTTACCGTAATTTTCCTTTCCTGATGGACTCCATGGCAGCAGGAGTTCCCTCCCAAATGGCTGGAGTAGGATAGTTACCGAACATGGCCTCTGGCAGGGAGCAAAGATTTATGGGAGTATCGTCCTATAGGGTAATGGAGGCGGGACTAAACCCACACGTAGGCTGCCATGGAGTCCATCAGGAAAGGAAAATTACGGTAAGGCCGCGTACACACGGGCGGACTGTTCGCCCAACTTTGTCCGCTGAACAGTGTTTGGGCGGACAGTCCGCTCGTGTGTGGGCTTTCAGCGGACAGTTTCAGCGGACAGTTGGACGGACAAGGTTTTTCGGAAATTCCGTAAAACTGTCCGCTGAAACCTTGTTTCAGCGAACAGTCCGCTCGTGTGTAGGCTTGTTCGTCAAACAAAGTTGCGCGCATGCTCAGAAAGGATTTTCACGCCGAAAGCTATAATGCAGTGTATAGGACGTCGTATTTTTCGTCCCGTCGTGCGTGCCGTTCACGTCATCGCGCACGGTTTCAGCAAACTGTTCGTCCGTCGTGTGTGGCCATGTCCGTCCATGCTAAGTTTGAGCGGACTGTTTGCCGAAACTGTTGGACGGACAAAGTTGGGCGAACAGTCCGCGCGTGTGTACGCGGCCTAAGTATTTGACATACATTTTCCGTTTTTTCTTCGTTTCTGTTATAAAATTTAGCAGATTAGTAATTTTTTCTTCATAAATTTTGGCCAAAATTTGTACCACTACATATCTTTGGTAAAAATAAGTACAAATTGGTGGATATTATTTGGTCTTTGTGAAAGTTATAGAGTCCACAAGCTATGGTGCCAATATCTGAAAATTGATCACACCTGAAGTACTGACGGCCTATTTCAATTCTTGAGACCCTAACATGCCAGAAAAGTACAAATATCCCCCAAATGACCCCTTTTTGGAAAGAAGACATTCCAAGGTATTTAGTAAGAGGCATGATGAGTTTTTTGAAGTTGTCATTTTTTCCCACAATTCTTTGCAAAATCAAGATTTTTTTAACTTTTTTTTTTTTTTTCACAAAATTGTCATATTATCAGTTTATTTCTCACACAGCATATGCATACCACAAATTACACCCCAAAACACATTCTGCTATTACTCCCGAGTACGGCGATACCACATGTGTGAGACTTTTACACAGTGTGGCCACATACAGAGGCCCAATATGCATGGAGCGCCATCAGGCGTTCTGGAGCACCCAGGACAATTCTGACATTTCTCTCCTACATGTAAAAATCATCATTTATTTGCTAGAAAATTACATCGAATCCCAAAACATTATATATGTTTTTTTAGCAAACACCCTGGAGAATACAATGGTGGTCGTTGCAACTTTTTATCTCGCACGGTATTTGCGCAGCAATTTTTCGAATGCTTTTTTTTGGAAAAAAAAACTGTTTTGTGCTTAAAAAAAAAAAAAACACAGTAAAGTTAGCCCAATTTTTGCATAATGTGAAAGATGAAGTTACACCGAGTAAATTGATACCTAACATGTCACTCTTCAAAATTGCACAGGCTCGTGGAATGGCGCCAAACGTCGCTACTTAAAAATCCCCATAGGCGACGATTTAATTTCTTTTTTACTGGTTATATGTTTTGAGTTACAGAGGAGGTTTAGGGCTAGAATTATTGCTCTCGCTCTAACGTTCGCAGCGATACCTCACATGTGTGGTTTGAAAACCGTTTTCATATGTGGGCGGGACTTACGTATGCGTTCGCTTCTGCATGCGAGTACATGGGGACAGGGGCGCTTTAAAAAAAAAAAATGTATTGTTCATTTTACTTTATTTATTTTAGTTTGACATTTTGTTCCCCAAAAATAAATTTTTTGATCACTTTTATTCCTATTACAAGGAATGTAAACATCCCTTGTAATAGGAATATGGCATGACAGGTCCTCTTTACAGTGAGATATGGGGTCAATAAGACCCCGCATCTCATCTCTAAGCTGGGAAGCCTGAAAAAAAAAAAAAAGATTCTGGATTTGATCGTATTGGCGAGTCGGTAGAAGCACCGGAGGGCGGCGGGAGGGGGGGGTGTCTATGGCTGGGTATTGCAGGGTATCACTGAGTATGGCTGGGTATCTCAGAGTATTGCGTTGCAGAGCATTGCAGGATATTGGAGGGTGTTGCAGAGCATTGCAGAGTGTTGCACGGTATTGGCGGGTGTTGCAGAGCATTGTAGAGTGTTGCAGGGTATTGGTGGGTGTTGCAGAGCATTGCAGAGTGTTGCAGAGCATTGCAGAGTGTTGCATGGTATTGGCGGGTGTTGCAGAGCGTTGCAGGGTATTGCAGAGTGTTGCAGAGTATTGCAGAGTATTGCAGGGTATTGCAGAGTAATGCAGAGTATTGCAGTGTAACGCAGAGTATTGCAGTGTAATGCAGAGTATTGCAGAGTATTGCAGAGTATTGCAGTGTAATGCAGAGTATTGCAGAGTATTGCAGGGTATTGCAGGGTATTGCAGGGTATTGCAGAGTATTGCAGGGTATTGCAGAGTAATGCAGAGTATTGCAGAGTATTGCAGAGTAATGCAGAGTATTGCAGAGTATTGCAGAGTATTGCAGGGTAATGCAGAGTATTGCAGGGTAATGCAGAGTATTGCAGGGTATTGCACAGTAATGCAGAGTATTGCACAGCAATGCAGAGTAATGGCAGGGTATTGCAGAGTATTTGCAGGGAATTGAGGGGTTAATTTTCGGTGAGCAGCGATGTGGGCACTGCAGATGCAGCCCACATCGCTGCTGACACCGATCTCTTCCCCCTCCGCTGTTCCGATCGGTACAGAGAGGGGGAGGGAGGAACCGGCGTCATAACATGAAGCCGTTTTGTTTACAAGTGATCACTCCGTCATTTGATGGAGCGATCACGTGGTAAACGGCCGCTATGAGCGGCCGTTTACCGTGATCCGTGGTGCGCCGGGTCCTGTGAACCTGGCGGTCACGGATGCTCTTGAGTGCGCGCCCCAGGGGGCGCGCGAGAGCGGAATTCTGGGAGGACGTCATATGACGGCCTCCCAGAGTTAAGAAACCGCCCTGTAGCCGTCATTCGGCTATAGGGCGGTTGTTAAGTGGTTAAAGGGGCCTTCCAGATTCTGATAAGCCCCTGCCCGCAGACCCCCACAACCACTGGGCAAGGGTTGTGGGGATGAGGCCCTTGTCCCATCAACATAGGGACAAGGTGCTTTGGGGGGCTACTCCAAAGCACCCTCCCCATGTTGAGGAAATGTGGCCTGGTACAGTTTAGGGGGGTGCTCTCTCTTTCCCCCTCATTTCCTATGGCCTGCCAGGTTGCATGCTCGGATAAGGGTCTGGTATGGATTTGGGGAGGCCCATACACCATTTTTTTATTTTGGTATGGGGTTCCTCTTAAAATCCATACCAGACCTGAAGACCTGACTTTTAGAGTTGTCATTTTGCTGTGGTACGGTTCTAAACATGGGAAAACTGCGCCACTTTACAGGCATAATATAGACACCCCCCAGGGACGATATTTAAAGGAATATTTCATTTTTATTGCTTCATCTTAAGCATTATTAAACTCGCTGCTCCCAAAAAACCTGCAGTTTTTAAAACTTTATTTTGCATTGATACATGTCCCCTGGGGCAAGACCTGGGTCCCCAAACACTTTTTATGACAATAACTTGCATAAAAGTCTTTGAAATTAGCACTTTTCGTTTTTCATGTTAGTGTCCCATAGACTTTAATGGGGTTCCACAGCTTTCAGATTTGCCACGAACACCGCATAATGTTCGTTGTTCGAGCTGAACAACCAAAGTTTGGCCCAAACTTATGATAATTAGGATACCTGAACTGTGTCAGGGCTGGCTTAGCCCTTCCTCCTCTGGGCTGGCCGCTCAGCTGACGGCTAATTGCCAGCTCTCTTCTCTTTCCACAGTTACCAGCTGTTCCCGATGATGCTCATCTGACCTGCCTATTTAAAGCCTTCCAACTCACTCTTTCCTTTGCCTTCGCATTGGTCAAATCACTAGGAACCATCTCCTGCTGTTTGTTTCAAGACTGGCTTGCTGACATCCCTCCTGGCTTCTATCCTGCTTGCAGTTGCTCTCCTTGGATCCCTGACGTCTGGACTGGCTGATTACCCGATCTGGTTTATGAACTTTGGACTGGCTGACTACCCAATCTGGCTACTGGACTCTGGCTAGGCTTGACTACGCTTTTTCCTATATACCTTTTATTTTTATTAATAAACAAGTGTGATTTGATTGTACTTATATATTTGTCTGTTTCATGGTTCCTGACAATCTGTGAAAACAGAACAGGAAGTGAAGGGAAACGAAACAGGACACAGGCAGCAAAAAATAAACTGGCAGGGATTTTACCCTTCCCAAGTTTTGGCTATGCATATATACTTTAACCTTAAATATGTTTTGAATATGTCTAAACTAGGTTACCAGATGGAAAGGGGCCAGCACTCCATTGTCTATTTGTAGTTGTAGTGCTATCCCTGTAAGAGCCACTAAACAGGATGGGACCTCTGTTCTTTGTCTCAACCTTCTCAAGAACTTTAGCTCTTATGACGCACCAAGTTGAGTGTACAAACATACAATATCACAGGAAATCGCAGAATGTAATACTTAGTACCCAATAGTAGTGCTATAGCAAAGAAAACAGGCACCAAACCAGGTAGTAAAGGCAAGCTTAATATATTGTCACCCAATGAGGTTGGTATCTAGGCAAGCACAAAATGGATTAACAATGGTAACACAATTTAGCATACAATATGATTAACTATAGGGACTAGGCATATGATGACATCCAGATCAGGATAAAAATGAGCCAAACCACCTCAAGTGCAGCAGTGAAAGGAATTAAAGCTTAATCTACCAAGTGCTTTAACTATACTGCCAGAGAAAATTTATGGAGGCAGTGCTAGTCCTAGACTGACTGGGTATGCATGATTCAAAAGAAAAGAAGGATAGTAGTGGAGGTGGCAGGGCAACAAAGGCCCCTTTCACACTGGGGTGCTTTGCAGGCACTACATCTTTAAAAATATTGCCTGCAAAATGCCCTGAAAGAGCCGCTGCTGTGTCTCCAGTGTGAAAGCCACGAGGGCTTTCACACTGGAGTGGTGTGCTAGCAGGATGGTAAAAAAAAGTCCTGCTAGCAGCCTCTTTGGAGCGGTGAAGGAGAGGTGTATACACATTGAAATCAATGAGGCAGCATGGCTATAACGCCAGCAAAGCACTGCTGCAGCAGCGCTTTGAGGTGGTTTTAACTCTTTCTTGGCTGCTAGTGGCTGAATACCACTGCTAAAACGACGGTAAGCGGTGTTAGAAATAGCTCCATTTTACCACTGACGCTGCTCCCGCCCCAGTGTGAAAGGGGCCTTAAAGAGTGTCTCTGTACGTAACAACAGTCCCAGTTAACCTACATGCAGTATAGGTACAGTATAATCTCAGCAAAGGTGTAAGGTGGATGTGGTACAAATAATGTAAAGGTTCAGTATAATGTAGTATAGGGTTGGTATAAATGCAGTCTACGTTTGGAATAAGTACAGTATAGAGTGCATTATGGATTAGGTACCCCTGATGTCCTGCCCTCAGTGGCTCAGTTACTGCTAGCAGTATCAGCACTGGGCAAATAGCCCTCTCATCAGTCCCTGGGATGCTGTGGCGGCCTCTCATTGTAGAAGGGGAACCCTCCTCAGTCTCTCCCTTAATGCCTCGGTGCTGGGAAGCAGAGGGTGAGTGGTCTCTCCATTCTCCTTGCTGCAGCGGTGCAGGCGCTGTGATGTGGGTGGTACTGTCCCCAGGTGTCCTCACTCCCAGTCTCAGTCTTGGATCCCCACTGGTATGTTCTCCCGCTAGCATGTCAATATCCAGACAAAGGTCCCCTCTCTCTCTAACTCCCTTTAAAAAAAAAAATCTCTCCACACCTCCTACTGCACAGTGCCTATTGGGATTTGTATTGTAAGGAGTCTATTTGTCCCATTATATGGCTGTCATCTCAAACTACCACTCCTGGGATTCTCAGCACTCTGCATAGAAGCCTATGGGCTTGCTTGGCTTTAGCTCTCCCCTGCTCGCCAGAATAGGATAGTGCAGCGCAACATCAGAATCTCAGTAGAAGAAGAGAAGAATTATATGCAAGGAGAGAAGAATTATAGGTATCCTTGTCCATACTATTGTAGTCCAGCACCGGTTACATAGTCTTTACTTAGGAAATAAACATAATTTGTCCATCCCATATTTGTTCCAAAGTACAGACTACAAATAGATAACGGAGTGCTGAATTCTCTCTATCTAGTTGACTGTGGCTCTCTCTTTGCACCTAAAGAATTCAAGATGGCCATGCACATATCAGTTTTTTTTATCAGCCAGCGGGCTGATCGAAAAAACTAAACAGATTCCCCCACCCACACAACTGAGGTGCATGGGGGAATCCTCCCTGCTGTGTCATTGTATTTTGAGAGTGGGAATCCTCTGCTGTCAGATTAAATGATCAGAGCTGCAGCCAATTAGCTGCATCGCTGTTCGAAGCAAAATTTTCCTACAAGCCTTTTTGAGAGCAGTCAGTCCTTAGATCGACTCCTCTTTAACAGGAACACACAGATAGTCAAGACTGTTAGTGCTGTTTTGACAGTTCACACACCTACTCTTGCACTAGACATTGATTTCGGGGTTGCCCTTTCATTTCTAATTTAAAACCCCTTGATTGTTACAATATAAGCAATGCAAAAGTGAACGAATATTACTCTATGCTCTATAGAACTCAGAAGCTATTATGAATGAATGGTTGTAAATTTTGGACAAACTTTATTTATCTTGTCAAATTTCTCTGTAAACCTATAAATGCTATATGAATGTTTTCCATTATTGTCAAGTTCACATGTGCTTAGATTGTACAGCACATCTCAGATAACTCTAGCAATATTACTCTAGGGTTTTCATTTCATTACTAGTGAGAAGATTAATGCTATCTTTTTCTGAAAAAAATAAAATTCCTTTTATAGAGCTTGATGAAATCTGGAGATATAAAACTGTTAAAAAACTTTTTTACCCATTATTGAATCATACAGCAGTAATGCTAGTCCTAATATTATTTAAGTGTCTTGTCAAATTTGTTTATTGAATTTTAACAATTAGTATACATAAGTACATATGGTGGCAGCAAAGGAAAAGATTGCATATGTGGTAATAATATTGAGTTGTAGTTTCAACATAAACTAAAAGTAGTTTAACTAAAACAATTTTAGCATGAATCTAACTATTCAAAAGATTGTGTCAGACATTGTATAAGAGAGGATAAACCCAACTTAGACCAGGTTAATATATGATGACCTCAGATTAAAAAGGTCCTAATTATTATCAAGAGTATCATTTTAAAAAAGAAATAAAAAAAAGAAATAATTTATTATAGAATCTAAAATCTTATACTACACATTGGAACTATGTACAATTGGTACAATACTAACCAATGAAATACAAGTTCTGCTACCAGAACTATATAAAGAGTAAATTGAAAGAGGAGAGAGATAATAGAGGGAAAAGGTAGAAGAGAGAAATAAGATAAAAGAAAAAGTAATCTTAGGTAGGAGAAAAAATAGATAGGGAAGAAAGAAATGAGAGGTAGTAGTGGTCCCCGGGGTAGTACATGGTAATAAACACATACCATGAATGCAGAGAATGGAAGTATAAATCGAGATTACCAAGGTCTTAGTAGGGAAGCATCAAACTTGCAAGGCAAAAAGTGAGTCATCCAGGGATTCCATATATTCTCAAAGTTGGATATTTTATCTTGAGTTATAGTCTCTGTTTTTGCATGGATCATTGCTTGATTGACTCTATTTTTATTTTTAGCAATTATTAAGGATGGGGATTTCTAAGCTTTAGCAATTGTTTGTTTCACTGCTGCAGTGATCTGTAATAGGAGTTTGAATTGGCAGTAGGAGAGAGTGGCCGGTTTTAAAGCGGAGGTCCACCCTAAAGTGGACCTTCCGCTCATCGGAATAGGTATCTGCACCCACTTCCGGGATAGCTCTCTGCGGAAAGGGGCGTACATTACGCCCCTTTCCGCAAGTGCCCGCCCCTTTCCGCGAGTGCCCCGCTGCCTGCTGGGAAACACACAGATCCCAGAGGCAGCGGGGACCGTCCTTATTGCGCAGCGCAACTCGCGCATGCGCAGTAGGGAACCGGGAAATTAAGCCGAAAGGCTCCATTTCCTGATTCCCATACCCAAGATGGCGGCGGCAGCACCCGAGAGACGATCTAGAGATCGGCTTCGGGTGCCGACATCGCGGGCGCGCTGGACAGGTAAGTGTCACTATTTTAAAAGTCAGCAGCTGCAGTATTTGTAGCTGCTGGCTTTAAAAAAAAAAAAAAAAAACGCGGAGTCCCGGCGGACTCCTGCTTTAAGTTTAAAAGTGCTTGTAGGATCAGGATTGATAGGGATTTCAAACAGTGTTGAAATCATAAGAAATACATACAACAAAGAAAGAAAAAGGGCCAAATAGGGGCTGGGGGGGATCACCAACCCCTGGGACTTTAAAGGTATCTAATCAAAAAAAATATTTGCAAAAAGAAATTGATATATAAAATGTTACAATTTTATTCATACTACACACAATTATAATTTAAACATTCATAAAACAATGATTTCACATTGATTTGCAAGAGAAAGCACATTAAGATTAATTTCCATTTTTCACCAGACAAGAAGGATGAAAACAAAGGCAAGCTACAATCATTCTCAACATGTTTCGCCCGGGACGGGCTTCTTCAGGAAAAACAGATTGAGCAGCCACGAGAAGCTATGATAATAAAACAAAACAAAAACAAAAAAATATATATGAATGTTGCCATAGATTAGTGCATAGAGTAACAATCAAGTAATGAAATAAACAAAGAATACATTGATATTAATAATCTTGGTGGATTGAATAATATAGAGCAGATGCATATTGTATTCAAGATAATAAAGCATATAGTCTACAATACATTGAAGAGTATCTCACCAATGCCGGCAATGCTCCACACATCAGAAAGAAATCAAGCGATAATTAGTTTAAAATATTGTCGAAAAAATATATGGTCATTCTAGCGATGAAATCGCAGAACAAAAGAGACTTTCCGCCTGTTGGGAGTCTGCAGAGAGAGATAACAATAATAAACTAGTGAAGCGAAAGGTAAAGAGAAAAAAGCAGTATTGGACCCAATTAAAAAAGGGGCCAAAAATGTAATTAGCAATGATAGTGTAACCTAATATAATAGTTACCTTAATAATGGGATTGAATCAATAAGGATTACATTTGTGTAATATAATTTCCACAATAGATCAGAGATCTCTGATCTATTGTGGAAATTATATTACACAAATGTAATCCTTATTGATTCAATCCCATTATTAAGGTAACTATTATATTAGGTTACACTATCATTGCTAATTACATTTTTGGCCCCTTTTTTAATTGGGTCCAATACTGCTTTTTTCTCTCTTTACCTTTCGCTTCACTAGTTTATTATTGTTATCTCTCTCTGCAGACTCCCAACAGGCGGAAAGTCTCTTTTGTTCTGCGATTTCATCGCTAGAATGACCATATATTTTTTCGACAATATTTTAAACTAATTATCGCTTGATTTCTTTCTGATGTGTGGAGCATTGCCGGCATTGGTGAGATACTCTTCAATGTATTGTAGACTATATGCTTTATTATCTTGAATACAATATGCATCTGCTCTATATTATTCAATCCACCAAGATTATTAATATCAATATCAATGTATTCTTTGTTTATTTATCTATTTCATTACTTGATTGTTACTCTATGCACTAATCTATGGCAACATTCATATATATTTTTTTGTTTTTGTTTTGTTTTATTATCATAGCTTCTCGTGGCTGCTCAATCTGTTTTTCCTGAAGAAGCCCGTCCCGGGCGAAACATGTTGAGAATGATTGTAGCTTGCCTTTGTTTTCATCCTTCTTGTCTGGTGAAAAATGGAAATTAATCTTAATGTGCTTTCTCTTGCAAATCAATGTGAAATCATTGTTTTATGAATGTTTAAATTATAATTGTGTGTAGTATGAATAAAATTGTAACATTTTATATATCAATTTCTTTTTGCAAATATTTTTTTTGATTAGATACTTTTAAAGTCCCAGGGGTTGGTGATCCCCCCCAGCCCCTATTTGGCCCTTTTTCTTTCTTTGTTGTATTTATTAATATTGGGACGTGGTATCCTGGCCTGCCTAGATTCCTTCTCTCTCAAACTTATTTTCTTAATGTCCCATAAGAAATACATCTTTCCAGAAATTGTTTGCTACTGGGCAATCCCACCAAGTATCAAGATGTGATCCAAGATCACCACATCCCTGAAAACAAGATGGGTAATAATTTGGAGCATATTTCACAATTCTGATAGGGACCAAATACCACTGTGTGAGTACTTTGTAATTTGTCTCTAAGGCAGCTATGTTTTGTGAGTATGACTTAGTTGTGATCCAAATCTTATCCCAATCGGCTGCTTCCAACAAAAACCCAAGATCCATCTCCCACTTAGCCACATATGATGGTGGGTCTGAGTTGGGTTTAGTAATATGATGAGTGTAAAGAGTTGAAATAAATCCCTTAGTGTGTGGATCACGTTTACACATATTTTGAAAGCACGTTAAATTATCTAAATGAATTCTTCCTTGTATATAGGGCATCTATTTTTGTTTAATCTGAAGATATCAAAAGAGCTCTCAATTAGGACGTTTGTGACTTTCACATAAGTCAGGGAAAGTTTTGAATGAAGTAGACGATGTTAGTTCACAGAATTTAGTTAAATTAGTGGAGGTCCATGCTTTAAAAGATTTAGGGGAAGATCAAGCAGGATAGAAAAGTGGATTTTTAAGAAATGATAAAAGAGGTGTATGTATGGGGAAATTGTAGTCCATTTATTAATTTAAATGTATCTCAAATGGCTAGTGTATGTTTAGTTATAGGATAATTGAGTTTTTTACGGTCGGAGGAATTAGACCATACGAGGTCGGTTATTGAAAGTGGGTCACAATCTATTGATTCCAAATTGGAATTTCACATTTTGCATGATATTTAGGGTTATGGCTTAATTGAGCTGCATGGTAATAGGTGGTAAAATTAGGAAACCCTAGTCCCCTTTTGGGCTTTGGAAGGTAAAGAGTGTGTTTGGGCAGATGGGGTTTTAAGGAGACCCAAACCAAAGTTAATGCATTACGTTGTAGTATTCTGGGAAAGTATGCTGGAACAGGGATAGGTAAAACTCGAACAAGGTAAAGAAATTTGGGTAGTATAGCCATCTTTATTACATAAATTTTACCTATGCAAGATAACGGTAGAGAGGACATTGGGGTTGATTTACTAAAGGCAAATCCACTTTGCACTGCAAGTGCACTTGGAAGTGCACTTGGAAGTGCACTTGGAAGTGCAGACGCTTTAGATCTGAGGGGAAGATCCGAAATGAGGGGAAGCTCTGCTGATTTTATCATCCAATAATGTACAGGCAAAAATGCTGTTTTTATTTTCCTAGTATGTCCCCATCGGATTTACAGTGACTGCTTTTCCAAGTGCACTTGCAGTGCAAAGTGGATTTACCTTTAGTAAATAACCCCCACTGTGTCAGAAGATTAGATATTTGATGTAAAATTGGAGGATAATTGGCAGTGAAAATGTCAGAGAGATTGGGCATGGGAGTTATCCCTAAAAGGCATGAAGTGGACCATGAGAAAGGGAGAGATGTTTGCGCTTGTTGTAAAATATGAGGAGGTAAAGATATATTTAAGGCTATAGATTTTTGAGAGTTAATAATTAGACCAGATACGTGGGTAAAGTGATCAAGTTTACTTATAAGATTAGGAGCAGAAATATGAGGGGATGACATAAAGATTAAGATATTATCAGTGAATAGGCAAAGTTTATGTTGGTGGCCAGCTAAATCTAGACCTATAATAGAGGGGTCAGTATGGATTGATTGAGCAAGCGGTTCAATAAGTAGGGCAAATAAGATTGGGGAAAGTGGACATCCCTGACACGTACCCCTACAGATGTCAAATAGGTTTGATTTATATCCAGCATATTTAACATAAGCTTTGGGATCTTTCTATAATGAGGAGACCCAGCCAAGAAAATGAGGACCAAATCCCCAACGCTGCAGGACAAGATGTAGGTAATGCCACCAAACTGTATCAAATGCTTTTTTTATATCTAAAAATAAGAGACAGATTGGTATTTGTCGTGATATAGCTTCTTGAATTAGTAAGGTAGTCCTGCATACATTATCTGCCGCTTGGCGCTGTGAAATAAAGCTGACTTTGTCTTTATTTACTAAAGAACCTATTACACTGTTTAAGGGGGTCCCTAAGACTTTCACTAGTAACTTAATGTCAAGTTTGAGTAATGATATGGGTCTATAGTTAGAACAAGATGTATCATCTCACTGAGATTTGGGGATCATTAAAATTATAGCCATTAATGTTTCAGGGCGAAAGGATTGATCGTTAAGGAGAGAATTAAATGCATCTGTTAACATTGGGGCAAGGATATGAGAGAATTTCTTATAGTATAGGACAGAGAAGCCATCTGGGCATGGACGTTTATTAGGTTTAAGAAAAGTTAATTGCTAATTTAATTTTGATAGCTGTAATGGGGCTTTCGAAACAATTACGTTGGGCTAAATAAATTGTAGGAAGTTTGATTTGTGAAAAAAATTATTCTGCTAAAGTTTGATCAAAAGATCCTTCCTTTTTATATAAGGAGGTCAGATGTTTTTGAAAGGTGTTGAGGATCTTTATTGGATTACTAGTAAATGTATCATGAGATAATTTCAGTCAAATTGATTTAAAGGGGTGATTTAAGTGCTCTGACTAAAAGAGTGTCTGGTTTATTCACTTTAAGATAAAATTTGAGTTTAGACATACGTAACATTTTATCTACCGATTCTGATAAAAAAAGGTCAAGGTTTAAACGTGCTTTATCAAGCTGTAATTTAGTCGTAGGGGTAGGATTGGATTGAAAGTTGTGGCATGTATTAAATTCTGCTTCTAATTTTTGTTTTAGTTGTCATTTTTCTCTTTTAAGAAATGAGGCTTGGCGTATACAAACCCAATGGAGAACAGGCTTATGAGCTTCCCATAGGGTCAGTGGGGATATATCAGGGGTCTCATTATTGGCCATGTAATCTTTTATGGCTATTTCTAGATCAGAGGAGTGTGATGGATGAGAAGAATCTTGTGTTTTGGGTATTAGAGAAGTGAAAGTTGAAAGTACAGCACAGTGGTCAGGCCATGTAAAAGGGATAAGAGATGAAGGAAGGAGTTCAGGGGTCATGCCTATTGAGATCAAAATGTGATCAATATGGGAAAATTATTTATGGGGATGAGAATAAAAAGTAAATTAGTGCCTAGCAGGATTGATTTAGCACCAATAATCTAATAAAGAGTGTTGTTGAAGAAGTTGTTAAACTTACGAGGTTGAGAACTGGATGCAATAGGAGTTGGGTATTTATCTAAAAATGGATAAAGGACTTGATTCAAATCTCCACAGATTAAAAGTGTGCCCATTTTATGAGTATCAATAACCTGTAATAAATGGGAGAGGAATGAGGATGGGGCATAGTAGGATACCACTGTGATTATAGAATCGAATAGATAATAAATATCCCGTGAGTTTAAGATAGCGACCTTCTGGGTCTTTGATTTCTGTCAGAAGGGAAAAGGGTGTGGTACAATGAAACGCTATTAGCACTCCTTGTTGTTTTGTTTTGGCAGAGGCTGTGAAAACTTGGGGATAAGCTGAACCAATATATTTAGGGGTCGCCTTATCTGTAAAATGGGTTTCTTGGAGGCATACAACATGTGCTTTTGAGAGAGCTAAGAAGTGAAAAACTTTAGTTCACTTTTGTGTGATAATTAGATCTTGCATGTTTAACGTAAGGACATTTTAGGGGGCCATCGGTAAATCTTAAAGGAAATATTGTAGTAGAGTGCATTCATAGATTGTGAGTCTACAATTACCCCGGGGGACCAAGAACCAAGGGGGAGTAGAGACAGAATAAAGAGGAAGAAAGAGAGAGTTATGCCGCATACACACGATCGGATTTTCCATCAGCAAATGTTGCATGTGAGCTTGTTGGCGGTAAATCCGACTGTGTGTACATTTGTTGTCGGACTTTCTGCCAACAAATGTTGGCTAGCATGCTCTCAAATTTTCTACCAACAAATGCGTGTTGTCAGATTTTACGATCGTGTGTACACAAGTCCGTCGGACAAAAGTCCAAAGTACAAACATGCATACTTGGAAACAGAAGCGGTTGGTCTTGTAAACTAGCATTTGTAATGGAGAATTAACATTCGTGACGTGGTAAATTATGAAATCTTCAAATGTAGCGCACAGTTCTCTTCTTCTTTAATGGGATAATAATGAAGCTGCTTTGCTGTTGATACTGATGGAGATACTGCAAATTAATATTCAAAGTCTTTTTCTTTCTAGTGATATCAAGAATAATATTATTATTATTTTTAGTTTTTTTTTTTTATTTGTGTATCTTACCACAACACCATTATTCCCTAGTTTTAAGAACAAAGATACAACTATGTTGGTGTCCCTTGTCAATTTTACATTCATCATTTGAAGTAAAACACATAGCCAAGTATTATTCTCCACAATTTTTTTTACTGTGCAGTAAAAAAATAAAACAAATGCAATTAGACATGCTATCTGCCAATAGAACCTAAACAAAAAGTGCATTCTATGCATCCAAAACTATAGAAAATATACCAAATCAAATCATTATTCAACCAAAAAAATTATGTCAAAGCAATAACTCCAAGGCCAATAATAAATAACAAGTTATCTCCTCCAATTACGCAACATGTCTGGTTGACAAACGGCCATTCAGAAACAAACTGAAAAGTATGAATCAACACTCACCAAACTTCTAACATGACATTAGCAGAAGGAGCCCAAAGTGTGGCGCTAAAGAGCTGAAAAACTATGTAGTACGTCACTCCGTTTGTAATTGTTGGCCAACATTTGTGTGACCATGTGTATGCAAGACAAGTTTGAGCCAACGTCCTTTGAACAAAATTCTAGGGCCTTTCCTTCAAATATTACCAGGTACTCATCAATTTTAGGTAAGATATGGACTTACATGTCATAGCTGCATTCAGCCTTCTGTAATCTACACCAATTCTGATGCCATATTTCATTTTAACTAATGCCGCGTACACACGGGCGGACTGTATGGCGTACTTAGTCCGTCGAAACACATTTCAGCGGACAGTCCGCTCGTGTGTGGGCTTCAGCGGACTTTTTCAGCGTGCAGTCTGGCGTACTAAGTATTTCGGATTTTTCGAAATTCTGTCCGTCGTACTTTGGTTTCAGCGGACAATCCGCTCGTAAGTATGCTAGTTCGACGGACTAAGAATGGCGCATGCCCAGAAAGGATTTACACGGCGGAAGGGTGCTTTGCTGTGTATTGGACTTCCTATTTCTAGTCCCGTCGTATGTGCTGTACACGTCATCGCGCAAGCTTTCGTCGGACTGTTTGGGTATCCGTGTGTGGTCAAGTCCGTTCAGTGGAAAGTATGACGGACTGTCCGTCGGATTGTATGACGGATTAAGTACGCCATACAGTCCGCTTGTGTGTACGCGGCATAACACAATAGAAACAAGGGTTTTTTAATTCTTCTAAGACCCTTCCTTCTGACATCTTCCTCAGCATTTCTTCACTTTCTGATGCAGGTGCCATGCAATAATTCAGTATAGCTATGGAATTGAGAGTGTATCCCCAATCAGGATTTCATGAGTGATACAAGAAGCATATTCATAATCACACTCACGTTTAGCACATACACATATTTATCTGGTAATTGTTCGAAATTGCCTTTTCATCAAAAGATGAAAGGTCCAAATATTCTGCAGGGAGTTGTTGCAATATTTGTTTGCCATCTAGACATCCTTAGTTTCCACAGACAATGTTGGTGCTAGACATATTTTATAGACATTTTTTCCTAAATTGTGAATTGAGACATAAAGTGAGAGGCATGTGAAAATGTAGGTATACCTCATGGAAACTGTTGACATTTTCAACATATTTGAATAGGCAAACATTTGATCTTGACTAAAATAGTGTCTACATATAAAGATGATATACTTGAACAAAATACACATACTGACATGGTGAATTATTTTTCCTGATCAAAATTAACAATGATGCAGATTTGTCTTATTTTTCTTAATGCAATATTAAAATTCAGTGCACAGGCACAGTTTGAACATATAGGCCTATTGCCATTTTTCTTGATTATCTACAGCTTGAACAATTATGTAATGTATTCCTTTCAAATATGTAGAAAAATTCTATAATTTTCATGGGATTTACTTTTTCACATTACTGTAACTCAGCTGAGTACTATGGACAAGGAGGCAGAATAAGCCGCTCTGGCAGTTGAGGTGGACTGTGCACTAGTCTCTGCTTGGGTGACAGAGGATGAGGAGGATGAAGATGGTTTAGTAAGCTAGTCCACCCCCTCCTCTGCATGCTGTGGCTGGATAGCACGAGCAACATCACTAAACAGAGAAAATGGTTCCCTGCCTGAAGAAAAGCCACGTCCACCTTTGCCTGTGGACACAAATGCTCCTGGCCACCTCACAGTGCCATGGGAACATTTGCCTCTCCTTGTTGGCCTCCAAGACATGATTGGGGGGGTGGGTTTATTACCGAATTGTAACAAAGAAGGAGAAATGTGTACTTGGATGCACTTTAATCAATAGAAAGTGGTGTTTGGTGCACTTTAACTTGAGTACTCACTACACAGACACACTCCACTGACACACTTCAATATACTGCAGTAAAACTGCACTGACGTACTTCAATATACTGCAGTGAAAGTACACTAACGCAATTCAATATACTTCAGTAAACATGCCCTAATGCACGTCGATATACTGCAGTAAATGTGCACTAACATAGTTCAATATACTGCAATAAACGTGCACTAATGCATGCCTATATACTGTAGTAAATGTTCACTAATGCACCACAATATACTGCAGTAAACAAGCACAGTGTTCTGTGCCCTGATTGGCCAAATCTATCATTGCAGTGCATTGTGGGGTGCTCAGCTGGCCAAACAGTAAAATGCCCCGACAATTCGGATGTTCTCCGAATGGGCGAAGAGCCAATGTTCAGCCCGAATTCATGCTCGGGCCGAACTGTTCGCCCAACACTATTCTTAATGAGATCTTACTATTATTTACTATAGCTTACATCCCATACACCTGGTCAGACCTGCCAGGGATCTGTGGCAGTTTTCTATATGGGAAACTACTGCTTTCCCTCTATTAATTAGACTCTGTGTACTCTATTGGGCTAGTTTCTTTTTCACTAGAAACAGGTGTGGGTGGTGGAAATAGGCCCAGAAAAAAGTCCATCAGCTCTGTTGATGTGGCACATGCAGCTCCCAACAGTTTCCTTGCCAGTATAATGGGACAGGAAGCTTAGTTAAATCCTCAGAATGTATCTCTCCTGTCATACGTTAACAGAGTTTCCAGGGCCTGACATCTCAGAGGAAAGCAGGCTTTACAATAGAAGCCCCTGTGTCATTCATTTTGTGTTTTGTTTTCACTGTATATTCAACTGACTAAAGAATGCTTTAAAAAAAGTTCTATACATTTTGTAAAAGACATTTTTTTTTTTTACATAAACTTTTAAGTCTTAAGCACACTTAGTTCATTAAAAATAATTATCAGCTGCATCACTTACTGGAACCTCTCCAGCCACATCTCTGCTTCCCTGTCACAACTGTCAAAAAGGCCCTAAACTGCGCATTCAAGTGTCCTAAGTGGAACTAAACTTACCAATTTAATGGTTTCCCAATATAGTTACATTCAAGGCAAGCACTGAATCATACCTGTCACAGTTACAAGTGTGCTGGTAAACTGTCAACTGAACTGTCAAGCCACCAAATGGCTGGAGTCATAGCTATTCATATGTGTGGCTAAGATGGTAGCTTCCTTTGCTGATAAAAGAATACAAAGGTTTGGTTGTACTTCAAATAGGGTATATGACATATTATAACATTAAGAGCCGGTTCACACAGGGGTGACTCAGATCCGACTTCAGGTCGCCCCTAGTCGCCTCAGGTCGGACAACATGTAAAAATCAATGTAAGTGAATGAGAGCCGTCTTAATGCACACTACTGAAGTCGCTCCGACTTCAGAAAAGGTTCCTGTACTACTTCAATCCGACTTGTAGGCGACTGGTACCCATTGATTTCAATGGAGGTCGCCTCCAAGTCAGATCTCCGTCTATACGGAGGCGACTCTGACAGAATTTTCAGCTCTCAAGAGGGAACTCCATGGCAAATTTATTTTAAAAAATTGGCGTGGGTTCCCCCTCCGAGAACATACCAGGCCCTTAGGTCTGGTATGGATTCTAATGGGAACCCTCTATGCCAAAAAAACGGCCCCCCCCCTGAGCCGTACCAGGCCGTGTACCCTCAACATGGGGGGTGCCTTGGGGAAGGGGGGCCCCAGATCCCAGCCCCCCACCCTATGTGAATGAGTATGGGGTACAATGTACCCCTACCCATTCACCTGTGAAAAAATATGTACAAAAAAAACACAACACACAAGGGTTAAAATAGTTTATTGCACAGCTCCGGGGGTCTTCTTCCGTCTTCGGGGGTCTTCTTGCCGGACTCCTCCGCTATCTTCTGCTAGCTCTTTTACTAGCGGAGGAGCCTGGCTTTCTTCTTCGCCGCCACCCTCTTCTTCCAACTTCGGGGGTCTTGTCCCCCTCTTCGGTTCTTCTTGCTGGGCCACCGCGCCTTCTTCTAGCTCTTTTACAAGCGGTGGCCCGGTCTTCTGTCGCCGCTGCCGCTGCCGCTGTTGCTGTCTTCTTTTCTTCTGTACTTCTCTTCAGGAGATGTTGCCTTGTCGCTGTCTCCACTCACTATGACAGAACACGCGGCGTGCAGTGACTTATATAGGGACATCACCGGATGATGTCCCCACCCATTATGATGTCACAGTCCCAGAGGATGCTGGGACTGTGACATCATAATGGGTGGGGACATTATCCGGGATGTCCCTATATAAGTCGCAGCATGCCACGTCCCTGTCATAGTGAGTGGAGACAGCGACGAGGCAACATCTCCTGAAGAGAAGAAGAGAAGAACAGAAGGCGGCGGCAGCGGCGACAGAAGACCAGGCCACCACTTGTAAAAGAGCTAGAAGAAGGTGCGGTGGCCTGGCAAGAAGAACCGAAGAGGGGAAGAAGACCCCCGAAGTCGGAAGAAGAGGGTGGCGACAAAGAAGAAAGCCGGGCTCCTCCGCTAGTAAAAGAGCTAGCAGAAGACAGCGGAGGAGTCCGGCGAGAAGACCCCCGAAGACCAGAGACCCCCAGAGGTGTGCAATAAACTATTTTAACCATTGTGTGTTGTGGTTTTTTGTACATATTTTTTCACAGGTGAATGGGTAGGGGTACATTGTACCCCATACTCATTCACATAGGGTGGGGGGTCGGGAAATGGGGGCTCCCTTATTAAAGGGGGCTCCCGGATTCCGATAAGCCCCCCGCCTGCAGACCCTGACAACCAACGGCCAGGGTTGTCGGGAAGAGGCCCTTGTCCTCATCAACATGGGGACAAGGTGCTTTGGGGTGGGGGGCCGCGCGGCCCCCCTTTCCCAAGGCACCCCCATGTTGTGGGCACGTGGCCTGGTACGGCTCAGGAGGGGGGCGCTCGCTCGTCCTCACCCCCTTTACTGGCCGGCCGGGATAAGGATCTGGTATGGATCTGGGGGGGACCCCATGCTGTTTTTTCGGCGTAGGGGGTTCCCCTTAGAATCCATACCAGACCTAAGGGCCTGGTATGCTCTCGGAGGGGGAACCCATGCCATTTTTTTTTAAATTTGGCGTGGAGTTCCCTCTTCAGAGCTCATTCTCTGATTGGCCGCGGCAAAAGTCGCCTTGCCTGGGGTGACTTAAAGTCATGTTGTAAGTTGCCCCAAGCCGTGCCCAAGTCGTGTTCAAGTCGTGTCCAAGTTGCCTCCAAAAGTCGTGTTGAAAGTCGTGTCGCCCCTGTGTGAACCGGCTCTAAACAGTGAACAAATTGTACATCTATTGTCATTGCATTTCTCATAAATCTTTGGCTGAACATCATTATTATTATTGTTATAATAAAGGATTTGCAAAGTGCCCACAGTTTGTTTGGCACTTTACAAAATGAAGACAGACAGTACAATACAATAGTGTTTCTCAACCTTTTTTCAGTCAAGGCACCCTTTAAAAGTTATGAACAATCTCGAGGCACCCTTTAAACATTATGAACAGTCTCAAGGCACCCTTTAAAAAATATGGATAGTCTTGAGGTAGCCCATTCTAAAATGTAAAAATGATTCTAATAGTTTTACATAATGCAGCAACATACACACATGTAGGACATCCAACCTTAGATGTGATTTATTCTTCCAAAGTAAATACATGTTGGAAAACTGGTACTGACTAGTATTCTAATGTTTCTCTTCTCCCTCGGTTTTTCTCCATCACTCAGTTAATGTGACCCCAACACCGATAGAGAGGGGCAGGGTCAAACAAGAATGCTATCCTTATCAACTGATGATGCCATTGTCCATTAGAGCACCTGCAGCTAGAAGGTTGTAATGGTGCACAATGAAAACCTGGGACTTTGTGTAACTAAAAGGCAGGTTTCATCCACATGCTGGCTTGTACACATTTTTGGGGACATTTTTAAGCATTTTGCCAAGGCACCCCTGAAGAAACCTCAAGGCACCCCACGGCACCTGGGCACCCTGGTTGAAAAAGGCTGCAATACATTTTAATACAAGAGGAGTCAGATGGCCCTGCTCATTAGAGCTTACAAAAATGAATGTGGATCTTAAAAAAAAAACATTCATACTCACCCAGGTGGATGCAGCATTGATCCGATGCTTCATCTGTCCTCTGCCTCCTTCACATATAGAACTGAGACTGAAAGACCGCACATCTCTCAGTTCTTGGGTCCACTCTGACCGTCAGTCATTGCTCTGTGCATTGCCTCTCCATTTCTCACTGGACGGTAGGACCATTCACAAAATGCAACACGACTCGCACATTTGCAGTAGGGAACTGGCTGAAAAGGCTGAAGGCTTCACTGACAGTTTCTCTTACAGCAGATGCCGGTGCCTGCACCCGAAGCTGATTGAAAAGTCAGCTCAGGTGCCAACATCACAGGATCCCTGGACAGTTAAGTGTCCTTACAATAAAAGTCAACAGCTACAGTATTTGACTTTTTTGTGGAGACTGGAGCTTCTCTTTAATTCTGCTACAAAGCTGTCAGCAGATTCACATCCCACCCGGCCGATAGCAAAATGACGGCTGAGCGGTGGCTCCCCCATTCTGACTGGACCTCATATGAAGTCCAGCAGAACAATGCACTTGTGCGTGCCCATGTAGGATCTTTACCATGTGATCAACTGTGTCCAATCACAGCTGATCACAGCGTTTCCAGGAAGTGTTGGTTATCAACATTCCTCTATTCACTGATGGCAGGGCATGAGTAGAGAAAATCTGATGAGCAGCTCTCCTGACATGGGAGGGGTGTCTACACTGATAAACAGTGCAGTGGTTATCAGTGCAGCCCCCTTAGCGATGCCCACCAGTCTCCACATGTGATGCCCACCAGTGCACATAAGTTTCCACCTGTGATGCCAACCAGTGCCCACCTGTGTTGACAATAAGAAATGCCTGTCAGTGACCATCAGTAATGCCTGGCAGTGCCTCCTCATTAGTGCTGGCTATCAGTGCCCATCATTGTTACCTATCGGTGGCATCAGTGCCACCTATCAGTGCCCATCAGTGCCACCTGTCAGTGCCTCCTCATCAGTGCTGCCTATCAGTGCCATCTATCAATGCCCATCAGTGCTGTCCATCAGTGCCTATTAGTGCTGCAAATCAGTGCTCTGCATATCAGTGCCTCCTCATCAGTGCCCATCAGTGCCACCTCATCAGTGTCCGTCAGTGATGCCTCAACAGTGCAGCCTTATCAGTGTCCATCAGTGAAGGAGAAAACTTACTTTTTTGCTAAATTTTATAACAGAAACAAAGAAAATTTTTGGTCTTTTTTCATTTGTTTAGCAAAAAATAAAAAACCCAGTGGTGACAAAATAACACCAAAAGAAAGCTTTATTTGTGGGAAAAAAATGTGATTTGGGTACATAGTTGCATAACCTTACAATTGTCATTAAAGGTGCGACAGTGCTAAAAGCTGAAAATTGGCCTGGGTAGAAAGTGGGTGAGAGTGCCCAATATTGAAGTGGTTATACAGCATAGGCACTTATTTTTTTATGTTTTACTTAGCTATGCCTACAAAAAAGGGCCAGCCTGAAGTGATCTAGCAGGACTTCATTTCCTGACTAAAGTTCCACTTTAAGTAAAATTCCACTTTAAGACAAGTCTAAAATTTGGCTCAGATGAGAGATGTCTATTGTGCATATTTCTTATAAGTTATGGTTTAGCAATAATTCACAGGATCACTAAAATCAGTTGCAGTGAAATGCTCTTTTATGTCAGCCTCATATATGAACAAAGCAATATAATCAATTTAAATAACATATGTAGATTTCCACACCATTGAAGCAAGAGTGTATTTTTCTGCTAAGATGAGCAAAAGCTGTACTATTCATACACAGAGCTGAGTTGAATGCATTTAGAATCTGTATTCAACGCCTACTTACCTAATTATTTCATTTTAATATGCAAAATGCTCTGTAATGTACTGCTGATTCAATTATCAGGGAGCAGTGTTTAATCTTTTGTAGCTGTAACCAAAAATAATATCAATTGGAAATTACTAAACCTCAGTTCTAAAATTACATGTTAATATAATCATTTGATAACACCAGATATTTAAATAATGCTGGAAAAAAATCCTCTTATTATTACTTGAGATATGCATGCATCTCTTCAAACATATTAACGCTATGTTAATATTTTGTTTTCATTTTACAAAATGTAAGCTTTATATAATTAAAGAAAACTTGTCCCTAATGATTTTTTCCTGTAAAATGTCATCCATAAACTTTTTATCAACAACAGTCTTAGATTAAAAAGGCAAATAAGGTATTGTGTTATATTATATTATAGAGAGCATGAGAGTTGTTGGGCTCAAATAAACGACAGGTACCCTCTCAACACTGTCATGTAGACACTGGCAACTACAGTATATGCAAAACAAACGAATAGGATAAAGGAAATATGGAATAAACGGTATTTGGACATGAGAGAAACTCAGGTATCTGTCTATGTGTAGAGGAGCCAATACAAGTGTTAGGTTGGTTTGGTTAAAACATGCTGTGCTCCAAATGACATAAGAAATATACATGCAGGTACATGGACTGCAGGATATATGCTTTTAAATATGTATATAGGAATTATATATCACAGAGCGGTAGTAACATTTTAAAACTTTTATTTTTTCAACATAGACACTTGGTATCTTGGTGGCTGGGAGTGGGATGAGTGAATATGAGGTGTTCAATACATGCTTGGTGCACGACTTTTAACTAGCAGTGCAGTGCAGAAATCCCTTTAGAGAACTTTCATTAAATCCAAGCAAAAAATGGTTAACTGTGCTTCTGATAAAACCCAAACAGATGTTGTGAATGTCATTTTTCTAAAGTGTAAGCATTTGGATCAATAGTGGAAGTCTGAGAGGTTGATGCAGAATGAAACTTTAAAAGACTTATGCCCCATGCACACGATGAGATTATCGGACAAGTCATTGTCCGTTTTTTTTTTCATGCTAATCTCATGTCGAATCTGATGAATTTACTAAAGTCACGAAAATTCTCGTACGACAGAATAAAAATTCAGAAGTGATGTAATGTGTTGTAATGCATTTATATTGCATTTTCAAAGGACATTTGTACTGGTTAAATGAAAATTGTACGATCTGGCATCGTATGAAAAAAATTTCTGTGCATGTCCTAATAATAGAATAATATCGGATGAACTGTCCTGATTGGCTCTCGAAAGCTCTGTATTAACGATCCGATTCTTGTACGATCGATTTGAATGTGGCATTTTTCGTACGGTTTTGGGATCGTATGTATGGGGCATTAGGGATTTATTTGTAAATGTTCTCACACACAATTCATACAGCTTTCACCCCAGATTCATACATTTTTGTAATTGGAAATATATGTGAATCCTGTGTGAGAGTTATGTAAATCTTGTGTGAAAACTTGTATACGTAGATCATTTAGAACAGTATAGAAGAAACTTCTTTCCTATTCTACTTTTCAATAAAGCTCTGATGGAGATAACTGGCTAATTTAAAATCCATTATGTGGGCTATATACTGGCTTTAGATCACAACTAGTAAACCAGCAAAATTAGTTATTATAATGTTTAGGGGAGGCAGCGCCTAGGCACAAGAGCAGTTAAATATGGTGGTGCTGATGAAAATTGTTCTGAGAACAATGGAGTCTCTCCCCAGGCAAGGAGCTACCAATGAATTTTATACATACAGATTGCTGAGAATAGCTTACTAGATGTGAATGAAAATATTTTACACTTTAAAAATGTGCATTTGAAATAATGTCTGAAAATTATATTGATTTGTGAGATTTATTTTCAATTTCTTTTCCTATAAGGAATTGTAATAGCAAGTATAAAAAGATGTTCTTGGTTCACAAAGTATAAACATCTCATTGATCTCCAAATGTAAAACCTAAACCCTGAAAGCTTTCATAAATTACTAGAGTCTTTAAGTTGACTGTAATTTTTATAATTGCAAAAGTTTGAAAAATATGTAATTTTAGCATAGATGGCAGAGGTGAACCAGCCTTACTGAAAATTAGTTTTCTCCTTCAATATGTTTTTTGAGATTTTTGCAATAAAAGAATAGAAGATAATGTTACAAATGTTAGCTCATAACTGGGACCAACATGACCCTATCAGAAAGGACAAAGGCATACATAGTGTACCATTAACCAAAAACGTTACAAAAGAGCAGAGAATGAACTTTAATAATACTTGTAGGTGTAGATACCTCTGGAGTTACTCCATAAAAAGAATGAGTCCAACCTCACTAAACTCAGATAAAAAGAAAACAATTATCCCAAGGACTCGAGTTAGGGTCAGTGGGAGATGGTTCTGTAGGGGTCAAAAGAGACATTCCCTTACCACAGTGGCACCAGAGGGCACCTTCTTGGGATCACACTGCAACACGCTCAGCTCGTACTGGGCCAGGTGGGCATCTCAACACCCCCCCTCTCATTTTACATATAGAAATATAACAAGACCCCATACACCTCCCTCTCATGAGGTATTTATTCCTCATATCAAGGCAACTCTGTGTCCTGGGAACTTCTTCAATCAACTTTAAAAGCGTATTTTTGTATTGTGCATGAAAACTGGTAACTCCCCCTAATGTCCCTTCTCGTCAGGAGCATGCAGGGTAGTAGTTAGAAAGGCCATCAGCGTTGTTTGAAATCAGCAGACAGGAGCTGTTACTGATATTAGGTTTTTTGAGACCATTACTGCTTGGTGCCTGATAACAGTTCTAGACCAACTCATGGCGCAGACAGTGGACAAACCCAGGGATAGTCCACTCTTTCCCTAGTGCCCCCCTCACCACAGTACAATTTGTCAAAAATTGCTGCACCTTCCTGATGAACCTAGGTTTGGACCCCAAATCATACTCCGGCCATTCTTTCAGGATAGGAGCTGCTTCTGCGGCCTTCTCAGCATTAAGAAGTTAGGTAGGTGGAATTCATTATGCTTCTCCAGGTATATCCTCGAGCCACACGTCGAGTTGTCACACGCATTTTCATACTTGGCTGATTAATCTGTTATGCAGTTGTTCAAATAAACCCCCTTTTCTCTCTCATCCTACTGTCTTTATTTTTGACCCTTTTAGGCATACTGACCTTGTGACCACGGCACACCACAGGTCACTATTCCCACCTTCCTCCCTTATCTTTCATGTACTATTTGCAAGAGATTCCGAATACAAATAGGAAGGCTGACCGTAGGAGGAGTCTCAGCCTATGAATACCGGCCCTCAATCCACTCATCCTGTCAACGTTCCTTTTCACATGATCCCACCCACCTATTCCCTTTTGTTTTCCATGCTTCCTTTATTTACTAATTATTTCTTGAGTATGCCCCCTTTTAGGCATACTGACCTCAGGACCACGACACACCCCAGCTCACTTTTCCCACCTTCCCGGACTATTTGCAAGAGACTCCAAGTACAAATATTGTTTAAACAATGTTTGTCTTGTCTTTAATAGGAGTTGTGTCATTTTTTGTAAATTTTGCCAGTAAAAAATGCAGTGGGAAGTTGGCAACCCCAGTCAGTGTCAGTGAGGATGCATTGTATTGGCTCATTACCACTTGCTTTAGCTTCTTATTCCCCACACAAGCAACCCCATTCACTTGAATATGTCATGATCAGAGGGCGTACAGGAGGTATATTTTCTGCCACAGATGGGAAGCTAAGCATTGCAGCCATGGCAGGTGTACACACCCAGTCACTGCCTATGCAGCTTAAGGGTGTAGAGGTTGAGGGGTGGTAAAACTGCGGCTCAACCACAAAGTTTTACTGTCTCCAACCTCACATGCGAATGAGCCCTTATGGTGCAGCCCATCACAGTTCTCCAAACACCATCAAAACAGCCACAGTGTCACCAGACCAGTGTAGCTAGAATTAGTGTTCGTGATTTGCCTGTTTATTGACCTCATTTCTGCCTGTTGCCTGAACAGATCCTTTGCCTGTATGCTGAGCATGTCTCTGCCTGCTCCTGAACTAACCCATCTGCGTGTTTGACTGACTATGTTCCTGTGAGAGATTAGTCCCAGCCATCCTCTGTGGACAACTGCACTCCTAGAACCACAGGAATGCTTTTGTTTTCCCTTTCTTTATTTTCCTGCACTTCTGGACAATGAACATAGTATTCCGGGGGGCCAGTAGACTAGGCTTGCTTGGCTTATAGGAACTGGGACTGCTATAGGTGACAATACACTAAGCTATATTCTCTGACCACTTGTATAGGTGAAACCAGTACAGTACATTGGCTTTGATACAATTGGTTGATTTGTGTAAAAGACCAGATACAATGTCTGGTACATAATCAGTCCAGGGCACTGAAAAAGTCTCACACCTGTGGTAACACCCTACTTGGAAGAAGAAGCAGGATGTGTTTTAGGTTGTAATTCCAAGTATGCCCATGCTGTATGTACGAAATAGCTTATTAAATTGACAATTGAAAAAATTCCATTTCATTTTTCTTCTGCATATTCCAAAAACTTGTGGCAAAAAAATTAAGTCTTCAAAAGACTCCCCATGCCTCTTAGAAAATACCTTGGGGTGTTTGCTTTCCAAAATGTGGTCACATTATGGGTGTTTCCACTGTCTTGGTGCTCTGGGGCCTCCACAAATGTGATAGGTAGTTAGGAAATTAGATGCATAAACTAAGGATCTTAGAAAGCCTGATTGTGCTCTGGATTTTCTGCCTACACTAGGCTGTGAAAAAGTCCCATGTGTAGTATCCCCATAGTCAGAAGAAGTTAAAAAATCTTATTAATTAGCAACTTTGTGTAAAATAATACATTTTATTTTCTTTCTTGGGTTTTACAAAAATTTGTAGCAAAAAAAAAAGAGATTTGTAAAAGACTCCTTATTCCTCTTAGAGAATACCTTGGAGTGTTTGCTTTTCCAAATCGGGTCATTTTGTTGGCCTTTCCACTGTCCTGGTGCTTCAGGGCTTTTACAAATATGATAAGTAGTCAGGAAATCAGATATTATGTGTGATTAATGTTCCTTGAAGGTCCAAAGGCGCTCCTTGGATTTTTGGCCTCTTTATGTGACTAGGCTATGAAAAAGTCTCCCACATACTTGGGAGGCATAGCAGAATATGTTTTGTGGTGTAATTCTAATGCTGCGTACACACGACCAGTTTTCCGTCGGAATAAACTCAGAAGGAGTTCCACTGAAACTGTCATGCATACACACGATCACACCAAAGTCTGATCGTTAAGACATACAGCATACAGCATATATGACGGGACTAGAACAAGGAAGTTCAATAACCAGTAGCCAATAGCTTCTATCTCGTACTTGCTTCAGAGCTTGCGTTGTTTTTGGTCCGTCAGAACAGCATAAAGAAGAGTGGTTTTCTAGATAGGAACTGGTTCCGTCGGAAATATGTTCTATTTCTAGATCCGTCAGAATTTCAGGTGAGGCATACACGAGATCGGAATATACGATGAAAAGCTTCCATCTGACTTTTATGTTAAGTATGCCTATGAAAAAGAAAAGTGAGATTGTGCTATGGATAGGGCCAAAATATCGTGGGTATGAGCTGCCTCTACCTAATATCTCCTCCCAAAAGGGTGGATTAGACTGGTGAAAAAAGAAAAAAGGGTAGACTTGGCGCTATACCTTTAAGGCGTGAGATATCACAAACTTTGAATAATATTATGCTCCTTCTATCTTAATTTGCCTAGTGTGTCAATTGAATACTTAAATGGAAAATAAAATTAAAATCTCAAAGTGTGAAATCCCCTATTGTTGGGGTTAAATCTAGTGTAATATTACCAAATATGATGGTGGTGATTGAAGAAGAATAAAAAAAAACCTTTTATACTTTCAATCAATATGCTTGCATATAAATGTATACAAATTTAAAAATTTCAAAATCCCACAACAAAAATTTTATACATAAGTGCATATAACAAAAAATGTGAAGCTGTCTGCTGAATAGCCAGTATACATGCGATTAATATTAATAGTGCTAAAATACAAATAATAATCCAATTAAAAGTCCCAAAGAATATTGAAAGTGACTTGTGCAGGAGATTCATAACCATTTATAAAGAGCTCCCCGGTTCGTATTTCCAGTGCAAATTAATGATATTGCCCTCACCAGATACCCTGCCCCTGCAGGGGTGGATTCGCCTTCATAGTGTAAGCCCCTGTGTCGCTGCCTGGTGTTTCCCTAGGAGGTTCATTTATCATCAGCTGGAAATACCTCATATAGGTTTTCAATTAAAAAGAGGCATATCCATAGTGTAAACAGTTTCCACAAGGTGTTTATTATAAAAGAAAATTACTCACATTTCACAAAATGTTAAAATCGCCAAAGAATTAAAACAGCCACCGGCCGTGCCGAGACGAGAGCGAACAGATGGCGGAATGATATTTCTATCATTTCTCAACCTACAAATTTGAAATTCTTACGGGACAAATTGGCTGAATTCTTTGAGATCAATGCTCCTTCCGTATCGGACCCCTTCACCCTTTGGGGCGCCCACAAGGTTTATATGAGAGGTATACTGATACAATTAAGTGCACAAATTAAACGGCGGCGGGCGGAGCGGCTCAATTCTCTACTAAAGGATATAAACACCCTGGAAGAGTCTAATAAACAACTGTCTACGCAGAGGACGAGGGACGCTTTGTTCTCTGCACGACAAGAGTTGCGTGCGCTCCTGGTCTCCCAACAGGTGAACCATTTTCGCATCTTGAAATCTAACAACTACCGCTATAATAATAGAGCAGGTAAATTACTAGCTAACCAGCTCAAAGACAAATTTTCCCATCAAAGGATTGGCAGCCTGCTCAATCCTATCACTCAGCAGAAAGTACACAACCCAAAAGACATTGCTGATGCTTTCAGTGATTATTATGAGTCTCTCTATAACCTTAAGGATGACCCGAACACGCATCAACCCTCAGACATTCTAATTTCAAGGTTTTTAGAGGAGGTCGACCTTCCCAAAGTTTCCCAAGATGAACTAGATGAGCTAAACCTACCTTTCACGATCCCTGAAATTCAATCAGTGCTTAAAGGTATGCCTCATAACAAGGCACCAGGCCCAGATGGTTATTCGTCAGAATATTACCAGTTATATCAGGTTGAGCTATCCCCATATCTGAAGCAGATTTTTGATGCCGCAATGTCCGCCGCCGCTTTTCCAAAGGAGATGTTGACGGCCTCAATTATTACCATTCCTAAAGCAGGTAAAGATACCTCCCTGCCACAGAACTATAGACCGATATCTTTACTGAATGTTGATGTCAAAGTGTATGCTAAACTAGTGGCCAATAGACTAGCAAAACTTATACCCAATCTTATTAATCACGACCAAGTGGGTTTTGTTCTGGGTCGTCAGGCTCATGATGCCACTAGGAGACTGATTAATTTGGTTCATTCAGCTGAGCGGTCGAAGGAACCTTCTCTGCTTCTGTCACTAGATGCGGAGAAGGCCTTCGACCGCATTCATTGGGGGTATATGACTCAAGTTTTACAAAAGTTTGGATTGATGGGGGGGATACGGAGGGCCATTTTGGCGCTCTATTCCTACCCATCTGCATTTGTGTTTGCAGAAGGGATGTTCTCTAAGAATTTTGCTATAACAAATGGCACCAGGCAAGGTTGCCCGTTGTCCCCGATCGTCTTTGCCATGGTGATGGAACCCGTGGCGGAGATGATCAGGAGACACCCAGGTATTCAAGGCGTCTCTGCTCAGGGGGTGCAACACAAGATCTCGCTTTTTGCGGATGACGTCATTTTGACATTGTCCAATCCCTACCAATCTATGACAGCAGCTCAGGAGGTACTGACTAAATTCAGTAAAGTAGCATATTATAAGATTAATGAAAGTAAGTCATGTATCTTAGGTTTAGGAATTGATGCCCGTTTACAGACAAACTTACAAAGAGACTTTCCGTATCCTTGGTCTTCTGACTATGTCCAATATCTAGGGACTCACATAACCCCCACCACGACGAAACTATTTCACGCGAACTTTCCTCCAATGTTGGAAACTTTTCATGGTGAAATGACTAAACTCCAGAAGCACTTTTTGTCCTGGCACGGTCGTTTAGCGGCCTATAAAATGCTGCTACTCCCCAAATTAACATACTTATTCAGAGCCTTACCGATAATTATTCCCCCCTCCTTTTTTAAGACCCTTCAAAAACAAATGTTAAATTTCATTTGGGCAGGGAAAAAAGCGAGATTTACGTCTACTATGCAGGGCAAAAATAAACAGGTGGGAGGTATAGGTATCCCGGTTCTCCAAGACTATGCTACCGCAGCCGTGCTGGACCAGATAAGAAGCTGGATCTCCCCGGCAGATCCCAAGCCTTGGTGTCAATTAGAGCAATCATGGGTACACCCTAGAACATTGAACTCTCTTTTAATAGCTTTTAGTATTGACAAATCCCACATTGATTTAGACCACCCCACTATACAAGCCTCTCTACAATCGTGGGGCAAGCTCCTAGCGCTGTCACACAGTGTAGACAGACTAACGACGGTCCCCATTCATTTGAAGACACTCCAATGGTTGATACCCAATATCTCCCTGAATATATGGCTCAACAAAGAGATTAATACGGTACAGGAACTCATGGTAGGAGACCGTATTCTTTCCTTCCACGACTGCTGCATTAAATATAACATCCCCCCGACTGAATTTTTGACCTACTCTCAAATTGCGTCCTGGTGGCGTCAATCGGGCTCCATTAACTCCTTACTCCCTTCAAAGGCGTGGGAATGTTTAAATTCGACCAGCCCCAAACCCAGAGGCATCACTATATTGTATGACCTCCTGAATAACAAATCTTCTTTTGTTAAATTTGGCCATTTGGTGAGATGGGAGTCAGATCTCGGGAAACAATTCACGGATAGACAATGGTTATCAGCAATTAAAGACAATATCCGATTCTCAAGGTGTTCAAACTATTGGGAACTAGCGATTAAACTCACAGCCAGATGGCACTTTACCCCCTATATCATGGCTAAATTTTCAGAGGGACAATCCAATCTTTATTGGAGAGGATGTGGCCAGGTAGGCACACTTATACACATGTGGTGGGCATGCCCACACTTGCGGAGCTTTTGGAATGAAGTTTTCAAGTTGGTGGCGTCAATCACAGGAGTTCTTAATAGACCATCTCCCGAAAAAGCATTGCTGAGCATAGATATGTCGGTCTATCCCGTACCACTGAGAGCCATAGCTATGAACATCATATTAGCAGCGAGGTCCCTGATAGTACAAAGCTGGAAATCAAGGGACATACCTACAATGCGGGAATTGATTACAAAGGTCACTATTATTTCGGCATATGAAAATTTTTTAGCGTATCGTGATGGTACAGGTGCGAAATACATTGGTATTGGTCTGCCTGGAACTGTCGGTTCCAAGATACTGGATGAATTGTATAACTGCAACTGGTAGTAGGAATAATTTGGTACAGACTGCCTCATTTCCATTCACTTTCTCCCTCCCCCCCCCCCACACTCTTTACCCTCCCCTTCTTTTCCTGTTCCAAAATGTTATAGTTCTACATCTCTCAACCTAAAGTGTTGTGAAAGCTATTCTGAATATTTGAATCTCATCTCCATCACGTATTATGCAATGTAATAGAAGGTCAGTTCTTGGATGAGTTTTATGGTTTACTTATTTTTCTTTCCTTTTTTTTCTCTTTTTGTTAATAATTTCACAGAATACAGTTTGCAAAGAATGGTATTTGTTTATTGGTTATCAATCTTACGACTTCTATGTGTACGAGGTTATAACACTGTATTATTGTGCCCTGGCAACTCTGTATTTCTGTACCCCCCCTTTTTCTTATCAATAAAAATCTATTTGAGTAAAACAGCCACCGGCCGCTACAGCTAGTTGAGGAGAGTGTGCGTCCTATGGCCACTACCTACGCGTTTCGTCAGCACAATGTCATCTGGAGCGGCCATATTGGTGCACCTCTCCATTAATATAGGGTGCAGTGCTCTACCGCACTTGCATGGAACAAAAGACACCATTTTAGCTAAGGGAATGCGATTCTCATTGCTCTGCAAAATGCGGAAGTATGAGTGGTCACCCACTGCATAAACAAATGGAAAAAATACATGGAACACTGCATCTCATATGACATAATGTGAGATGCAGTGTTCCATGTATTTTTTCTATTAGTTTATGCAGTGAGTGACCGCTCATACATACTGGCCCCCTTGCCATATCCCCAAACCCAAAACACAGCAGCATCGAACGAGGTATAAGACACTGCACCTGCCTCGGGGGCGATGGCATAATTTCCGCCTTTCGAAAACAAAACATGGTGGCTAAGCCAAAACTTATTGGACTCCTTCTTCGGAAAGACACCCAAAGGCGATACCACCAAATCCTCCAAGGGGGGCATGGAAAAGGGCCATACATGCGGCCCAACATTATTTCCTTAGCAAGCTTCTCAGAAACCACTTTGGAGTGCAACATGGCGGATCTAAGATTGTCCACCGCAGGGGGAGTCTGCGTAAGGGAGCAAGGAATCAAAAAAAACCTGCGTGAAACCTACTTGTAACAAGCGAGCCGCAGGCCAATCCGGATATCTATTCAGAAAGGGGGACATCCTGTCCACCCTCACCGGCGTCTGGCTTTTTTCCTGCAGTATCGCCGGCATGGGATTTTCCGGCCTTAAAACAATGGGAGAGGGGGTGAGTACCTCCGCAGTGCAAGCATTCGTGTTTGTATCGGCAGCTGGTGCTAAACATAAAGAACCCTTGTTGGACTGCCAACACTGACCCCGCCTTTTTGATGCTGATTGTCCAGGGGCGTTTGGACTCCTGGCCCCCCTGAAAACAATGGCGTTGAGGCTCGTGGAGAGGACATAAGTTTCATCCACAGACTGATGTTCTTATGATCCCAGCGCAGCGACAGGCATATTGCTTTGCGTTGATGGAAATTATTCATCATACCGTGGCCAAGCCACACCACCATAAACCCTCTGGGCCTCCCCAATGGAGTCCAGATAGCAAAACAGTGGGGAAAATTCTCCGGGGCTTTCTCTCCAATGACACTCATCAAAATGGCGAATGCCTGTAACCAATTGCTAAATGTGCGCCGGATCAACCGATACCGACGCTTCTCCTCATCTTCTTTCTTGGATTCATCCGGATTCACCCTATCCAAGTAAAAATTTTCCAGAGGGAACAACATGACACTACATACTCCCCCCACCAAATCGCTTGCTTTCAGGTGAGCCCCCAGAGGTCCCTCAAAGCAGATGTACACTTTGCACTTGGCTGAATCGGCCAGAAGAACCAAGTCTGTATTCTTACTAGCCTCCTTCGCGGAAACCTCAGAGGAAGGGGTGCCCGATTCCTGGACCACCGTAGCCCCTGGTGACCCTACCGTTTCTGACCCCTGCCCTGTCCCTTGCACAGGACTCGCTGCTACCTGAGCCACTGCCTGACCCACGCCCAAAACCCAGGCTGACACTGGCGAAGAGCTCGTTGGTGTGCCAGCGTCAAACCGCTGTACCAATGGCCGCAGCCCGACCAACAGGTTGTGCACCGCCGTGGCATCACCTGTCATGGCTGGCTCCACACATAGCGACTGAAGGGGAGAGGAAGAGTCCCCACCCCTTATAGCTGAAGGGACACTAACTCCCGGGTCGGGCCCTTAGCACCGGACACAGGGACAGAAGAAAGCTGAAAGGAAGGGGGCCTTGATGCTCTTCCCCGAAGCTGGAGCCCTTGGATCCCAGCGGGATCCAGGTGTAGAGTGGTCACTGGCCGCACTGGCATTTTTTTTTCTACGGGCTTTGCTGCAAAATCAGTAAATTCAAAGTAAAATCAATTTAGCCAAGATCACTTTTCTATTCCCTACTGTTCAGTCATTCTTGTGATTCATACATACTAAGCATATCTTCTTTACAGGTTTATCTATTAAAATCGAAAACACTATACATTCCCTTAAATGCACAAAAGCTACAGTGAACTATTTCTGTTTAGTTCTGTCATTGTACTGTTACAAAACATAAAAGCAATAAGTGAAATAAGCTGAACTCTCTCCTGAAGTATGGAGGAGGAACAAAGGTTGCCTTCCTAAGGAAATGGACTTATTGTCTGCAACTAATGCAAATGCACCCACGCACTGTCTCTTTAGATGCTTTGTGAAATGCTGCATGCCCAAGCATTATTTTGTAGGTGAGCAATTCTATTTACTCATAGCATATATATGTTTTGTGCAATATGTACTGTATTTACCAGTGAAAACATTCCACAACCCTTGTGGTATTTAAGTGAGATTTTTTTCTTTGCAGATAGTAACTTTTTTGGTATCATACTTGACTACCTATCTACTTTATTTCAAGTTGTACTGAAGTAAAATGTGAACAAATAAGCAATGCATTTGCCCCCCAATTATTTTCCAAGAGCTAGTAATCAAGTCATGATATACCTAAAATAAAATAAAAAATATGTTTATTTTTCCTGGCAATCTATGTGTTAAAATATTGTCCCTATGCTGCACCCTGGTTGCTGAAAGTATTTCACCTATTGGATGGATTCATGGCCACTGATAAGGCAGTACAGCCAGTACCAGGCCCAGACCCCATCAGTTCAAAAGGGGGGCCCAGGCACCTGCTGAGCACAAGTGTCAGGGAAATGGCAGAAGAAGGGCTGGCAATTCCGCTCAAGACAATCGTGGCTGCCATGGTGCACAGTGTGGCTAATGTGGGCGGTACTTCCTCCTTGTAAACTGAACAGATCACATGACTTTCTTCCTGGTCTATTTAAGCCTGCTGCTGGAGCTGCTCATTTCAGGATAATCTTCAGCTTCTCCTTGATCCTGTGTATCCTGATTGAATTTCTGTTATTGACCCGGCTTGCTCTGACCTTTGATCCTGATCTCCTGATTTACCCTTGGCTTGTACTTCTGACTTCTCCCGGGCTTGCTCCATTGTGTCTGACCTTGGCTTGGCTTATCGACTCTGCTACAGATCCATCTTCCTGTGTATGACCCCGGCTATCTAATATCATCTGAACTGATCTTACCATGTATGACCCCCTGCCTGGCTCTCGTTTCTGTCTTCGGTTGCTACTCTGTCAAGCTTATCTGGTACTCCGCAAGCACCCCAGCTTTACAGTTCATCCAGCCTGTTCCTGCTACATCATGGTGACCAGCTCATCTCATCTCAGTACCTGGCAAACCATGCTTCTCTGGGCACTGCTCTCCCTGTACCACTTTCAGGGAAGCGCTGCACCAGGGGAGCCCTCTCGGCATCTCAGCCTCACACCTGGTATGTGACAACAAGGTTCGGCTGTACTGTCTTACTGCAGACACCGATCTTCTTCTGCCTCCCCTTGCAGTGCTGCCAGCTTCTCCTCTTTTTTCTCCCTCTGGTTGCACTGCAGGGGGATTGGTCCTAGTACAGACACCCCTTCCATCTGCTGTACGGGCCCCCCTGTGTGCCCTTTCCCCCGCATCACTTCTGGCTTTCCTCCTCTCTTCTCCTGCCGGAAGCTGCTTTAGGCACACAGGGTAAAATTTCAGGATGGAGAGCAGGGGAAGGGGCTGGTAAATATATAATTTACCATGCCCTTCCATTCCTGAATGAACACAGTGAGAGATCAGTATCAATCACTCACCGTGTCCATTTGTCACGGAAGCATAGTAAACTATGCTTACTATGCTTCAGTTTGTGAATGAGCAGGAAGCCTCAGAGTGTTTCCTATTCATTCATCTGTGCAGCCGAGGCTATAGAGAAAGGGACCAATAAATCTGTGTCCTCAGTCACTTTCAGCCGGGGGCCCTGTCAGGTAGGCTGTAAGGGGCCCTGTAATTTCTAACAGTGGCCCTGGATGGGTTAAATACCTGCTCCCCACCTTTCACCATGGGGGATACCTAAATCTGAAAGTGAAGTGGCACTGGCATAATTAATGATGCATTACATCCAGGGGCATTGTTATTTTTTAAATACAGGACCTTTTCTATGGTGTCTATTTATATTCTTTAAGAATGAGTAACAAGGGGTAGTATGTACCCCTTGCTAATCAACATGGGAGGGAAGCATATCTAGGAGCTCCATTATTCTAAAGGATACTAGGCCATGGAAGTGGGGATGAGCCCCTTTCTAGCAAGGTACCCCCCCAATGTTGGGGGTATGTAGCCTAATTAGTTCATGCTTATTGCCCCCCTTTCCTGGACAGCCAGTCTGCAGTCGATTTTTTGATTCTTAAAGGACTCTGTGCAATTTTTTTATTTCCCCTCACTCAAAATCCGTGCTAGATGCTCATCAAGGGATCTGGTATGTATTTTGAGGGGGATCCTACATAATTTTCCTCATTCACAGGCTGAAATTTTTTATGCTTCTGGCACAGTTTGGAACTGCATGCAGAGGCAGTTTTGTGGCCCTAAACACACTGTCTGCGCTTGGATTTCTGCACCCACTCTTGCCCACCTGTCAGACTTTGCACAGAAAATTGTTGCAATTACAAACGTTTAGGCATTTTTATGTTTATTTCTTTTGTTTGTATTGGTGTGAAACAAAAAAGTGGAGAAACAAAAAGCCAAATCTGACATATTCCACGCAAAACTCCAAAAACGAACTGGACAAATTTATTGGCACCTTCTCAAAAGTGTAAGAAATAATTGCATTCCAAGTTTGTGATGCTTCTGTAATTTGTAATTAAACTCACCTGTATCAATTACCCCCCTGGCGGTATTCCAGAGTCTGGCTCGGGGTGGAATCTTTATACCAAAAGGGGTAACCCTGAGCCAGACTCGGGACCGCACCGCTGGATCCAGGAGGACGTTTACTTACCTTCTCCCTTGGATCCAGCGTTGTCTCCCCGCTGTACGAGCGAGCCGTGTCTCGCTCGATCTATCACAGAGCTGAGCTCCATTCCCTGCGAGCGTTGCGACGCACGGGGATGGAGATCGGCGCCAAATTCAAAAAGTGAAACACTCACTATACATACAGTATAATGTAATCGTACAGATTACATTGCTGTATGTAATTATTTCACATCCCCTTTGTCCCTAGTGGTCTGCCCAGTGTCCTGCATGCAGTTTTATATTATAAAAACTGTTCTTTATGCCTGGAAACTGGAGATTGTCCATAGCAACCAAAAGTGTCCCTTTATGTCAAAAATGATTTTAGACCAGCTAGAAAACAGTGATAATAAATTGGAATCACTCGCAGAATTGAGCGATAGCGATTTGTGGGGAAATCCGTCATCAAATATTGAAAAGTAATGACAGTGACAATTCTGCAACTGAGCAAATTTCAGTGTTTTTGTTTTGATTACATTATTGAATAATTTTTACTATTGTTATATTATTATTTGGTACAATTATTTATAATTATTTATTATATTATAATTTATGATTTCATTTTTCAAACTTTATCATACCCGGGATGTCTGCTAGACTCTGGTTTGAACAGATTTAAGTGAGTTATTGCTAAGAATTACAGGACTACAATATAAAACGCCAAATTTTCATGCAAAATAATTGTACCGCTTTTAGCACCTAAAATCCGAAATAATCATACCGCCAGGGAGGTTAACATGTGCTAACATTATAGAAATCACACCGGCAACCAGTTAAAATAGTGAAAAATTGACTTAACCTTTTTGTTGTGTGTCTCTGTGTGCCATGCGGAGCATGGAGAAGAGAAGGAACAGCAAAGAATTCTATAACATAAGGAGCTGCGCTAAAAAATATTAATTAAGTGTAAAGATTGAAATTACATTACAGTCCAGTGCAGAGCAGAAATAAACACCAATGGAAGAAAGTGCTGTGAAGACCAAAGGGTTGCCGCCACCAATAGCTACTCTGGCCGCTTACCGGAACATTAGATCCCTGTTCAATGGGACCAAAAAGCGCATGGATATAATATCGGGATGAACCCTCTAGGCAGGAAACCTCTCTCTCCCACTGTGCAGGAAATTCAAACCGCAATAGATCTGCAGACCCGCTCTGCTCGGCCGCTGTCCGCTGTCTCCCGGCTCGGAAGGAAACTCTCCTCTAACTCGCTAGCTATTGGTGGCGGCAACCCTTTGGTCTTCACAGCACTTTCTTCCATTGGTGTTTATTTCTGCTCTGCACTGGACTTTTTATGAATTTATTTTGCACTTGACATCTGTTGTGACTTTTTTATGGATTTTTACTTATAACATTATTAATTATTGTCATTATTTTGTATGAATTTATCTATTTATTAGATATTATTTATTCACTACATAATTTTTAATAATTTGTATTTATATTCACTTTGTATAATTATGAATTTATTTTTCATCCATGGGACAGCAGGCCGGAATTTTTTTTCAATAACTTTTGAAATAAGACAAGTGTTTGGATAATAATGGCCGCGGTTGTTTATTATTGGTTTCAAAATGTTGTACATAACTCATCAAAACTCATCCAATAAACTTAAATCTAGCCCAGTCACTACGGCTCAGGCAGCAACACAAAATCCCCAAAAGGGGCATGTAGTACACATCACAACAAAACTCATCCAATAAACTTAAAGCTAACCTAGTCACTACGGCTCAGGTAGCACATATTTGAACACTATAATTAAAAGTCTTAATAACTTGTCCCCCTTTGCTGTTATAATTCAGTATTATTATTATTAAATATTTTTTATTTTATTATTATTATTTTTTTTTTTTGCAAAGGTGACTTACCACATAACAACAACCGCAACAGAATAAATTAACATAACCATACAGAATTAAAATACAATTAAATCCAAATTTATTTTATAGGGAGGGAGGGAGGGGAGAGAACACCACAGCTTTTCTTCTGAGGCGAATGAGCCCCCTCAGCGGAACCCCATTTTTATAACCCCAAGAAAACTGGTTTAAACCAGTTCTTCCCGGGCTTTTCACATATCATGAAGAGAGGTCACCTGTACCCCTTCTCAAAACATGTGAGTAACAGCTGTTTCCCCGCTGGCCACAGGCTCTGCGGGGGAACTTGAAACTGCTGATCCAGCCGCTCTCCCATGAGGAAAAGGGGGGGAAAGAAACTGCCCTCTCCCTTTTCCTGTCATTCTTATTTAAATTAACTTTTAGTTTCTTTTGTGGTAGACCACCTTTACATTTACATATTATTTTTATTTATTTTATTTTATTAATGAAGCATGTAATTTCAATCTTTACACTTAATTAATATTTTTTTGCGCAGCTCCTTATGGTATAAAGTTTGATGTGTCATGGTATAACAATTTGAGCTGCTGCTCACTGGGTTTTTTTTTTTGAATAGCGCAGTTTTGTTTTTACTAACAGCAAAGAATTGTCTGAGGATTTCAGAACAAAAATTGTGGAAAAACATGGACAATCTCAAGGTTACAAGTCCATCTCCAGAGAGCTTAATGTTCCTGTGTCCACTGTGTGCAACATTTCAAGAAGTTTACAGCCCATGGCACTGTAGCTAATCTCCCTGGATGTGGACAAAAGAGAAAAATTGATCAAAGATTGCAACAAAGGATTGTTCGATTGCTGGATAAAGAACCTTGATCAACTTCCAGACAAATTAAAGCTGACCTTCAGGCACAGGGTATAACTGCGTCAGCTCACACTATACGTCACCATGTGAATGAAAGGGGATGCTATGGTAGGAGACCCAGGACTCATGGATGTTAATTATATAGTCTTGCAGGTGTGAATACAGGATTATTTTCAGTACACAGACACCTCATTAGAGCTCTTGACGGGCTCAGAGGATTTCTGGGAACCGTGACCTTCTTAACCACCTCGCACATATACGACTGGGTGGGAGCTTCCTCCTTCTGGAATGTCCCTCAGAAGGAGGGGGATCATGTGCGCTCGTGCCATCGCATCGGCGCGATCTCGATGCGCTCGTATCACCCAGACATGGCGCATCTCCGATCAGCAGGAGGGCTCTGTGATTGGTCCTCCTGACCACATGATGACTTTGTCCAATCACAGCCATCATGTAATGTAAACAGTGAGCTGGTTGCTAGGTGATCGGCTTTCCTCTCTTCACATGGAAGTTGTCAGTGAGGAGAGTAGAGGGGATCACTGCAGCCAGTCGGTGATCAGTGAGTATGAGCTGGTTTTTACAGCTTTTTACACACTGATCACTGGCCCAGTGTCCCCACACTCTGTAGATCCACAATGTCCCCATAAATGGTGTCCCCAAAACACTGTCCCCACACAGTAGTAACACCTGTCCCACATATGTAACACTAAAATTATATGTCCCAATGATCATCTGCACACATATGTCCGTGCTCATCTGCGCACATCTGAACATGATCATCTGTGCACGTATGTCCGTGATCACACAAACCAATTACACTTAACAGGATTTTTTTTACCAAAGACATGTAGCAGAATATATTTTGGCTTAATTTATGACAAAATTTGATTTTATTGGATTTCTTTTAAAACAGAAAGTAGAAAATATTGTTTTTATTTTTTTTACATTTCCGCTCTTTTTTTGCTTATATATCGCAAAAAATAAAAAATTGATTTGTGAATAAATACCACCAAAATAAAGCTCTATTTGTGTATAAAAAATGCTAGAACAATTTCATTTGGTTACAGTGTTGCATGACCACACAATTCTTATTGAACGTGTGAGAGCACTGAAAGCTAAAAATTGGCTTGGGAAGGAAGGGGGCGAAAGTGCCCAGTATTGAAGGGGTTAAAGGGGTGAGAGTGCATACATCAGATGATCTATATGTTATGTTAATCATGTACTGTAAATACAAGATTTATTGAATTTGATAGAAACCTTTTCTAGTTTTTATTATTGTTGTATTTTTGTATTTTTATCGCTTTATAATTTTGTTTTATGTCTTGCACATTAGTGGTAATGTAATAAGGTCCTACAAAAGCTCCATAAAGCCCCGTACACACGAGAGGACTTATGTCCGACAGACTTCCGAAGGAGTTCTGTCGGAGTTCTGCCGGAGTTCCGACGGAGTTCTGACGGACTTTTCGGCGGAGCGGACTTGGCCACACACAATCACACTAAACTCCGACGGATTCGAACGTGATGACGTACGACTGGATTCGAATACGGAAGTTCATAGCCAGTAGCCAATAGCTGCCCTAGCGTCGGTTTTAGTCCGTCGGAATAGCATACACACGAGCGGAGTTTTCGAAGGGACCCGGGTCCGGCGGAGTTCCGTCGGGAAAATTTGAAGCATGTTCCATATTCTAAAGTCCTTCGGACTTTGGCGAGTCAAAAGTCCGTTGCAGCCCACACACGATCGAATAGTCTGACGGACTCAGTCCGTCGGACTTTGGATGTTGAAAAGTCCGCTCGTGTGTACGCGGCATAAGAAGCCACGATTGTTGTGAAACATGTAGAGGCACCTATTCTTTTGTATAGTGACCAGTGACCTCTATTGTGCTCCTTTTTATACTAAATGTTTTTATATTTGTTCAATACAATTATATTTTTTTCTAATATCAATTTCTATTGATTGTCTGCACCTTCAAACTCCAAATTTGTCTCTGGTAATTTGGTAATAAAAAATTCCCCCCTCTTTGCACACATATATAAATATACAGGGATGGAAGCACTTGGATATATGGGTTTGGTAGTGTTCCCCTACCTTCCCTGTGTAAAGACTGTCTATAAACTGTTATCTTCAATGTTGAATTTCGTGTATCCACATACATTTATATATTTATCTATTGAATCTATGTATACATTGTATAATGACAGCATTTACCAACACCGTAAAAATTATCCTACACGGATACTTAGTCATCAGGGTTTGGTACACGCCCACTGGCCGGCCGATGTTGTTCCGTGTGGGGCGATTGGGTGTTTGGGCGGTGCTTGGTCCTTTTCTACCTCGCAGGAACTGCGATGCGCCAGCGGGTCCTCCCCTTCACTTTTGATTGGGAGACTCGGGCAGACTCCACTCTGCGCATCGGCGCCACGCCACCCACGTCGTGCGTGTGACGTTAGTTTTGACGTCATCACGCCGACGTATGGGGATTTCATTCTCCGTGTCTCCTTGAGGGGGTTTGGGTACGCCTGTCGCTGGTTGATGACCAGGGTTAGGTGCGACCCTTCCCCCTCTGTTTCACGCACGTGGCGTTGGCGGCATATTTAAACCCCACTCGGAGCTAGCTGCCTGCAAAGCCGGTATCTGCATGGGGTCTGTACACACCAGCTGTCTGGTCTACTGGTCGTGGTTTTAGGAGCGATATCCAGGTGCACAACTTTTTCTTCTCTTTTTTTTTTTTTTCTTTTTCTCATTCTAACTTACATACCTTTCCTCATGGATAATTTCGCCATTCCTTTTTGTCTATCACCATTAACACACAACTAATCCATTATTCCCTCACCTACCTGTAGTCACGTACTCATATTTCCATGCACATATTCAATTTATTCCCCTTTACCTACACCTTATCAAGATGATATTTATTTTTACAAATCCACAACATAGCATCACACTGTTTTTTGCTTATCACCCTTTTAGGCTACTGTGGGGCTTATGCTTATTTTTACTATTTTTGTTTTTAAATTCTTTGTAACAACATTATTTTTGTGCATACCTATAATCACTAATTTGTCCCCAGACATTTGGTTTCAACAATTACTACACTTTCCACCCTTGGGTACACCTTCCCATACTGGTGCATTTTTTCCGCGCCGGATATCGCATCCATCTCTTTGCCACCTCAGTTCCCGTATAGGGAGTGTGCTCCTGGCCCATCCAGCGTCCACCGCCGCGCGCTGCACTTGTCGTCCGGACTGGTCAGTCCACCCTGGCCAAACTACCAACTTGTATCACATTCCCATTAGTCTATTTCTATCTATTGGTCAGTACATTATTTATACATTTTTTACTTTATTCTATAGGAACTCTTGTGGTAGCATCAGCTCCTGATGAGTGGGGAGACACTCACGAAACGCGTCAAGCTTTTTAATTTGATGCCCTAGTCACACTGTATACGGAACCATACTTATCAGTTCTTGACTAATTATTATATATTGAATTTTGTTTTACATCTATTGGATGCATCTTTACCATGTGGATATATCTGTCGATGTCGGGCATGCTGTCATAGGCATTATTATGCCACATTACCCTATTAATTTTATTATTATTATCATGTGCAGCTATATGTGGATACTATATATCATGTTTTTACTGTATTGATGTCTATATATATTATGAATTTGATTTATTTACAATAAATTGTTTTTTATCGAAAAATGAATAAAATAAACAAACATGGTTAAAATTCTCCTCTACTATCCAAGTGCTTCATTTAACCTCCCTGGCGGTACCATTATTTCGGATTTTAGGTGCTAAAAGCGGTACCATTATTTTGCATGAAAATTTGGCGTTTTATATTGTAGTCCTGCAATTCTTAGGAATAACTCTCTTAAATCTGTCCAAACCAGAGTCTAGCAGACATCCCAGGTATGATAAAGTTTGAAAAATTAAATCATAAATTATAATATAATAAATAATTATAAATAATTGTACCAAATAATAATATAACAATAATAAAAATTATTCAATAATGTAATCTAATCAAAAACACTGAAATTTGCCGAGTTGCAGAATTGTCACTGTCATTACTTTTCAGTATTTGATGACGGATCTCCCCACAAATCGCTATCGCTCAATTCTGCGAGTGATTACAATTTATTATCGCTGTTTTCTAGCTGGTCTAAAATCATTTTTGATGTACAGTGACAGTTTTGGTTGCTATGGACAATCTCCAGTTTCCAGGCATAAAGAACAGTTTTTACAATATAAAACTGCATGCAGGACACTGGGCAGACCACTAGGGACAAAGGAGATGTGAAATATTTACATACAGCAATGTAATCTGTAAGATTACATTATACTGTATGTATACTGTTTATTTCACTTTTTGAATTTGGCGCCGATCTCCGTGCCCGTGCGTCGCAACGCTCGCAGGGCACGGAGATCGCCGATGTGATAGATCGAGCGAGGCACGGCTCGCTCGTACAGCGGGGAGACATCGCTGGATTCGAAGGAGAAGGTAAGGAAACCTCCTCCTGGATCCAGCGACGCTGTCCCGAGTCTGACTCGGGGATACCGCTTTTGGTATAAAAAATCCACCCCGAGTCAGACTCGGGAATACCGTCAGGGGGGTTAAAGTCCCAAACCTCCCTTTTTTTGTACGTTGTTGTCTCTGGTAATATTTTCCTATCATTCTACTGTTTAAAAAAAAGAAAAAGAAATAAGGCCTTTAAAGAAAAGAATATAGTCCCTACAGTCATGGTGGAGGTTCACTGATGTCTTGGGGTTGTTTTGCTGCTTCAGGCACTAGATGTCTTGAAATCTGAAAACTACCAAAGAATTCTGGGGTGCAATGTAGGGCCCAGTGTTAGAAAGTTGGGTTTCCATCAGAGGTCATGGGTCTTACAGTAGGACAATGATCAAAAAGCACCCAGAAATTGTTAACCAGGTCTTCTTGAATATTTCATGCTTATTTTGGGAAGAAAGAATAAGGTCCTCCATGTGACAAATGTCATCAATTCTGCATAACCAAAGGGAGACTGTGGGTGAATCATTGTATTTGCATTTTAGAAGAATGCATCATTTAACAGCATTCAAGAGACGACGGAGAATAGTTTTTGTATAAGTTTTGCTGGGAATTGAGGAATTTTACAGCAGGAAGAAGGCTAGATTATTGGGGGGTGTTTTTAAAGAGATCTCTCGTAGTTTGATCCAGAAAGGGTGTTTCAGGAAAGACCAAAATATGTGGAGGAGTAAGCCCATCTCTGAGTGGCAATGACAGAAGGTATTAGGAATATAGGGGTCAGTGGCGGCTCGTCCATAGGGGGCGCCTGGGTGCTTAAGTGCACTGTGTTCGAGCGCCGGACACACCACACTATGTGAAGCGCCACGTCAATGCAATCACAAGATTGCAGACGCGTCGCTTCATTTGCGCCCATAGGATTACTATACTATGTGCTTTGAGTGACAGACTAGTTAGTATGTCACTTCCGGTTTTCCCTGTGTCAGACCAGTGCGCCGAGCGGAGGAGTGAACTCCTGCACTTGCCGCTATGAAACTCCAAACAACAACATGGTAGATGCTGGAAATCCGCAGGAGGGGGGCAGAGCTGAATTATTCCACTGACACAGCCAAGCGAGGCACAGCAACACCAGTGGAGATATTAGAATCACTGACGATCAACACAAGGCTGGTCTCCTTATTTCTACAGGATGGATGGATGGGGAGGTTTCACACGGGCTGTGTGTTTAACAAGTGCTGATCGTCAGTGCTTCTATTATCTCCACTAGTGGTGCTGTGTCTCGGTTTGGCAGTGTCAGTGGAGGCTCTTGTTAAACACACAGCCCATCCTGTATATATAAGGAGACCAGCCCTGTGTGACTGACTACACTCCGAGATGAGGCATCCTTCACAGCCAGTGTATGGGGCAGAGGAGTCACAGCTGCCTGTCACTAGCCATGGATTCCTGCTCAGGACAGAGCCTCATTAACAGACATGTAAGTCCTCTTCGCTGATCTGTGTGTGTCCATCCATCCATCCCACTCACTCACTCACTGTCCATCCATCCATCCATCCATCTCACTCACTTACTGTCCATCCATCCCACTCACTGTCCATCCATTCATCCATCCATCCCACTCACTCACTGTCCATCCATCCCACTCACTCACTGTCCATCCATCCATCACACTCACTCACTGTCCATCCATCCCACTCACTGTCCATCCATCCATCCCACTCACTCACTGTCCATCCATCCATCCCACTCACTCATTGTCCATCCATCCATCCATCCATCCCACTCACTCACTGTCCATCCATCCCACTCACTGTCCATCCACCCCACTCACTGTCCATCCATCCCACTCACTGTCCACCCATCCATCCATCCCACTCACTCATTGTACATCCATCCATCCCACTCACTCACTCACTGTCAATCCATCCCACTCACTGTCCATCCATCCCACTCACTGTTCATCCATCCCACTCACTCACTCACTCACTCACTCACTCACTCACTCACTCACTGTCCATCCATCCATCCCACTCACACACTGTCCATCCATCCATCCCACTCACTCACTGTCAATCCATCCATCACACTCACTTATTGTCCATCCATCCCACTCACTCATTGTACATCCATCCATCCCACTCACTCACTGTCCATACATCCCACTCACTGTCCATCCATCCCACTCACTGTTCATCCATCCCACTCACTCACTCACTCACTCACTCACTCACTGTCCATCCATCCATCCCACTCACACACTGTCCATCCATCCATCCCACTCACTCACTGTCAATCCATCCATCACACTCACTTATTGTCCATCCATCCCACTCACTCACTGTCCATCCATCCCACTCACTCACTGTCCATACATCCCACTCACTCACTTTCCATCCATCCATCCATCCATCCCACTCACTCACTGTCCATCCATCCCACTCACTCACTGTCCATCCATCCCACTCACTCACTGTCCATCCATCCCACTCACTCACTCACTGTCCATCCATCCCACTCACTGTCCATCCATCCATCCATCCCACTCACTGTCCATCCATCCATCCCACTCACTCACTGTCCATCCATCCATTCCACTCACTCACTGTCCATCCATCCATCCCACTCACTCACTGTCCATCCATCCCACTCACTGTCCATCCATCCCACTCACTGTACATCCATCCCACTCACTCACTGTCCATCCATCCCACTCACTGTCCATCCATCCCACTCACTCACTGTCCATCCATCCCACTCACTCACTGTCCATCCATCCCACTCACTGTCCATCCATCCCACTCACTCACTGTCCATCCATCCATCCCACTCACTCACTGTCCATCCATCCCTGTCACTCACTCACTGTGTATCCATCCCACTCACTCACTCACTGTCCATCCATCCCACTCACTCACTGTCCATCCATCTCACTCACTCACTGTCCATCCATCCCTCTCACTCACTGTCCATCCCACTCACTGTCCATCCATCCCACTCACTCACTGTCCATCCATCCCATTCACTCACTGTCCATCCATCCCACTCACTCACTGTCCATCCATCCCACTCACTCACTGTTTATCCATCCCACTCACTCACTGTCTATCCATCCCACTCACTCACTGTCCATCCATACATCCCACTCACTCACTGTCCATCCATTCATCCCACTCACTCACTGTCCATCCATCCCACTCACTCACTCACTGTCCATCCATCCATCCCACTCACTCACTGTCCATCCATCCCACTCACTCACTCACTGTCCATCCATCCCACTCACTCATTGTCCATCCGTCCATCCATCCATCCCACTCACTCACTGTCTATCCATCCATCCCACTCACTGTCTATCCATCCCACTCACTCAGTGTCCATCCATCCATCCCGCTCAGTGTCCATCCATCCATCCATTCCCTCCCACCCAGTATCTATCCATCCATCCCTCCCTCCAGTATCTATTTATCTATCCATCCATCCCTCCCACCCAGTGTCTATCCATCCATCCCTCCCTCCCACCCAGTATCTATCCATCCATCCCTCCCTCCCTCCCACCCAGTATCTATCCATCCATCCATCCCTCCCTCCCATCCAGTATATATCTATCCATCCATCCATCCATCCTTCCATCCCCCCATCCAGTGTCTATCCATGTGTCCATTTATCTAATTTCTCTGTCTATTTATCAAACTATCTGTAGGCCCTATTGCGGGCGAGTGACCAGCGGGGGGCTGGTTCGGGCATTCTTTGCGCCCCCCAAAAAAATGGAGCACCAGCCGCCACTTATAGGGGTTGATTTTATGCAGGAACAAAGTTTCACCTTGATAGGAGTTTAAAGTTAGCTCATGGAGTCTGGAGTTTATGGACAATTGTAGGGGTTAATGAGAAAAGGTAGTGTCTGAGTGAACCCGTATCAGTACACAGGGTCTCAAAATGTGTAAGTGGATACAGAAAAGACTCTGGAGGAGACAACAAATGCCTAAATTGGAAATACTTCCAAGTTGTCAATCTCAAGGGTTCTAGGGTGGTAAGGGTAGGCTACTGACCATTAGCATGGGCGTGTGAAGCTTGGTAGATATTGTTCTCCAGAAGGTTGTGGAATGGTCTCACAGAAGAATCCCATGGAAATGATGGCTTACCCAGTATAGGGCACAGAGGGGAGTGCATTGAAAATATACTATATTTCAAAAGAGATCACCCACAGCACTTAATGGAAGGACCCAGTAGGGGATGAGATTGAAGGTAAGATGGTAGGTTAGGTAGACACTACTGTAATCTACAGGAGAGGAGGTATGAGAAGACTTGTTCCAGGGAAACCCACTGTTTCATGTCTTTATGTCTGCTCCAATTAAGTAATCCCATTAAGTGGCATGCATCTTGGTACCTCACAATGTCTGGGAGCACAATACCACCACATGTTTTTGGAAGGGTGACCAGTTGGAATTTAAGTCTGGAACATTTATTTGGCCACAGAATAGTAGAGAAGTTGAGGAAAGAGGTTGGGATGTAAAGAGATAGAGTTGACAGATGGTACACCAATTTAGAAGATGTAGCCATCTTGAAGATATTGCAGTGACCAAACCAGGAAAATTAACCTATTTCCCATTTCCGGAGCAAGGTACATGTCTTTTGGAGGAAAGGAGGGAAACTAAATGAGAAGTCTGCAGGAATGAGGTTGCCAAGGTATTGAATTTGTTACGGTACTACTTACAGCGAACCCACAGGCGAGCAGGTGACACGGGATCCCCCAGGGCGTGAAATCTAAGAGTCAGCCGGTGTTCCGCCAGGGACCCTCTCACGAAGGTTTGGACTTAGCTGCGTGCTGATCCCAGGTCACGACCCCCGGGTTCACCCTGCTCGCTAGGGAAGTACCAGAAGACACTGTAGACAAGGATGGATGGATGAAGCAAGGAAAGCCAGGTAGTGAGCCAAGGTCAGGGCGGGCTGCAGACAACGTAATCAGAACAAGCCGGGTCGGTACACAGAAGATCAGTTCACAAGGAGTCAGGTAAAACAGGTTACACAGGGGAGCTTCAGAAACAAACGTTGCTCAAGCAATGGTAGCAAGTTAGGAAGGGATTTAAATAGAGAAGCACATGAGGGGCTGGACAGGAAGTAGCAGATAGGAAACATATATCAGGCAACAGGTGAAGGGAGTCGATGCCCATAGCTGCAGAGTGCACAGAGCTGAACACCTGACAGTGGACAACAGATGCCAGCCGACCCACTGCAGTAAAGGTGAGACACAGATCAGCTCCGCAGCTGATCTGTGACAGTACCCCCCCTCTTACGAGGCCTCCCTACTCGTCTGGGGGCTGGCTTGGAGGGAAATTTCTGATGGAATCTGGTCACCAGACGTGGGGCAGGGACATCAGTGGCAGGGACCCAAGACCTCTCCTCCAGACCATAGCCCTTCCAATCAATGAGATAGAATAACTTCCCCCGGGAGTACTTGGAGTCCAATATTACTTTAATCTCATACTGATGGGAGGTATCAGCCACAGGAGCGGGGTGAGAAGAAGGGGCGAGAAAAGCAATTGAGGACCAGTGGTCTGAGCAGGGAGACATGGAAGGTGTTGGGTATCCTGAGATGAGAGGGTAGACCCGGCCACGGGGAGGAGAGGTCCCAGGTAAAAGCTCAATGGAGCAGTCAAAGTCTCTATGAGGAGGAAGGTGATCTGCGGCCTTTTTGCAGAAAACATCTTGGAAGGATTGATATTGGGCAGGCAACATGCGAGTTGTGGAGGTCTCAGCAAGAGGAATGGAAGGAGGAGGTAGCACCCTGGAAATACACCGTTGTTGGCATGGAGGGCTCCAAGCCAATACTTGTCCAGAATTCCAGTCAAGATGTGGAGAGTGTTTCTGCAACCATGGAAGGCCCAGGATGATGGGACTGGAGGATTTAGGCAATATTAGGAAAGAGATCTCCTCACTCTGCAAAGCCCCAATACGTAACTCTATAGGAGAGGTTTTAAACCGGATTGGACTCATAGGCAAGAAGGAGCCGTCTACTGCGCTCACGGAGAGAGGCATAGCCAAGGCAACAAAGGCAATGCCCAACTCGGAAGCTACAGACTGTTCAATGAAATTGCCGGCAGCACCAGAATCCACGTATGCAGAGAGTTGATAGGCATTCTGAGCCCAGCGGATAGCTACGGGAAGGGTGAAATTAGGGAAATTAGGAAAATTAATGGATCGGTCTAGATCACCTCCCTCTGAGTGAGCTAGACCCTGGAGTTTCCCGGACGGAGTGGACAGGAGTTCAAAAGATTTCCTTTATCGCCACAGTAAAGGCACAAACCCAGTCCCATGCGTCGGTCACGCCCCTCGAGAGTGAGGCGGGTTCGCCCAAGCTGCATAGGTTCTTCCAACATGTGAGAGGTCGAAGACGGAGAGGATTGCACCGATCTTTGGACTACCTGTGCTGGATGGCCAGCAGGGGGATGAATGGATCTGGATTTCTCCAGAGCCCGCTCCTGGAAGCGAATGTCAATTTGAATGCTCAATGCGATTAAGTCATCCAATGTGGTGAGAATGGCGCGTCCAGCGAGTTCATCCTTGACACGGTCAGATAGGCCTTGCCAAAAGGTAGGAGTAAGGGTCTCATTATTCCATTTGAGTTCAGCAGCCAGCGTACGGAATCGAACTGCGTATTGGCCGACTGTCATTTCTTGCTGACGAAGACGAAGGAGGGCCCCAGCATATGAAGACACTCTGCTCATCAAAAGTTTTACAAAATGCATCCAAAAAGAGCTGGAGGTCAGAGGTGATAGGAGCGTGTGATTCCCAGAGTGGAGAGGCCCAAGCTAAAGCATCATCGGAGAGGAGAGAGATGATATATGCGACTTTGGTGCGATCAGTTGGAAAATGGTGGCTGGAAAGTTTGAAGTGGATGGAACACTGATTAATGAAGCCCTGACAAGCCTTAGGATCACTGGAGAACCGAGGAGGTGACGGCAGATGCAGGCAGGGATTGCCAGGTGCAGCAGGAGGAGCTGAAGTTGCAGCGAGTTGCAGACGATCCAGACGAGAGACCAGATCCTGGAGAAACAGGATTATTTGCTCTTGATTAGCATGCTGGGAGTTAAGTCTCTGAACTAGATGTTGCATAGGATCCTCGGTCAATGGCCGATTCTCAGAGACGCTCAGTGCTTGAGCAAACTGTCACGGTACTACTTACAGTAAACCCACAGGCGAGCAGGTGACATGGGATCCCCCAGGGCGTGGAATCTAAGAGTCAGCCGGTGTCCAGCCAGGGACCCTCTCACGAAGGTTTGGACTTAGCTGCGTGCTGACCCCAGGTCACGACCCCCGGGTTCACCCTGCTTGCTAGGGAAGTACCAGAAGACACTGTAGTCAAGGATGGATGGATGAAGCAAGGAAAGCCAGGTAGTGAGCCAAGGTCAGGGCGGGCTGCAGACAACATAATCAGATCAAGCCGGGTCGGTACACAGAAGATCAGTTCATGAGGAGTCAGGTAAAACAGGTTACACAGGGGGGCTTCAGAAACAAACGTTGCTCAAGCAATGGTAGCAAGTTAGGAAGGGATTTAAATAGAGAAGCACATGAGGGGCTGGACAGGATGTAGCAGATAGGAAACATATATCAGGCAACAGGTGAAGGGCGTTGACGCCCATAGCTGCAGAGTGCACAGAGCTGAACACCTGACAGTGGACAACAGATGCCAGCCGACCCACTGCAGTAAAGGTGAGACACAGATCAGCTCTGTGTGATCTGTGACAGAATTGTGTTGATGCCCAGTGAATATTAAAGTTGGACTTAAGGATTTATTAATGTTTTTTCGAATTCTCCAGAATGAGATTAAATTATTAAAGAAATACACTGTTCAATTAACAAAATGTATGTTTGCTGTTCAGATTGTATGTTTACTGGGTTTTGTAGACAAGGTATACCATTGTTTTTAATGGAAGTTGAAGAGGAACTAGCAAATCTAAAGACCTTTTTTGACTATGGGTCCACCAATGTTTAAAAAGCTGATTTAAAATCATCAGTGACAATATACAACCTTCAGGCAGTGGAAATTTCCTCATTTGATTGCTATGGCATAGAATAGTGCCATAACATTTTTTTTTCAATTGTGGCAAACAAGTCATACTTATTACTTTGCATACCAACATATATTTTCAATTTTCAAAATGCAGTGATTAACCTTGAGAGGGCAGAGCTTCATAAATAATTGCTATACATTTTTGTAAGCTCTTTTATTATTTTAAAACCGTCTGTTGTTATATTATTAACAACAAGATCTGTATGGTTACATTTATGACACAGTGGAGTTGATTTACTAAAGTAGTAGAGGATATTCAGCTAGCAAAAATGGTGTATAATAAATACACTGAAATAATTACTAATAATGACTACCAACCACATGCAAGGGGAATTAAAAATAGTATGACTTTTGCTTGCACATGGTCAAATAGTGGAAGTAAACCCAGTTTCACCTAATGCCGTGTACACATCACCGGACTTTCCGTCAGAAAAGGTCAGACGGTCTTCCCGACGGACTTTCGACGCAGTTACTATGGACTTCCGAATGAACAGACTTGCCCACACATGAACGGACTAAAGTCTGTTCGAAAGTCCATTAGTTTTGAACGTGATGAGGTATGACGGGACTAGAAAAGGAAATTCAATAGCCAGTAGCCAATAGCTGCCCTTGCGTCATATTTGATCCGTCGGACCAGCATACAGACAAACGTTTTTTCTCGATAGGCATTGAGTCCGTCGGACAGATTTGAAACATGTTCTATTTCTAGGTCCGTCAGAATTTTTTAAAGAAAAACGATCGGACTATCCCACACACGATCAGACTATCCGACAGAATGATTCCATCGGACCTATTCTGCCAGAAAGTCCGTCGTGTGTACGCGGCATTACTCAATATAGTGAAAAGTCACTTTAAAATTACATTCTCCTTTTCTCTATTAAATTAAACACAGAGACTTAACTATTGTACTAAGTTTCCAGAGTTTAATAGCAAAGTTTTCTGTCTTCATTAAGCTTTCCTTATGTTTGCCCTCATGTCGCGTACACACAATCAGACTATCTGGTAGACAATCCGGCCGTGTGTGGGCTCCAGCGTACTTTTTTTCCCCAAAAGTCCGGCGGACTTAGAAAGTAGTTATGACTCAAAAATTCAATCCAGCTGTCTGTGTGCTAGTCCGCTGGACTTTTGAAATGACCGACTTTCCCGCACACGTTGGAAAGTCCGTTCATTTTGAACGAGGCTCCAGGTAGCCGGGACTAGCGAAGGAGGTCAATGTCGCCGCCTTCGGTGGCGAGATTGACTCGTCGCTGGCCCCGTCACCTGGTATGGACTTAAAGGGTAAGCCCTACACCGAAAAAATGGCGTGGAGGTCCCCCCAAAGGTCCATATAAGACCCTTATCCGAGCACGCAACCCAACCGGTCAGGAAAGGAGGTGGGGACGAGCGAGTGCCCCCCCTCCTGAGCCTTACCAAGCCGCGTGCCCTCAACATGGGGGGTGCTTTGGGGAAGGGGGGGCCCTGCGGCCCCCCACCCCAAAGCACCTTGTCACCATGTTGATGAGGACAAGGGCCTCTTCCCGACAACCCTGGCCGTTGGTTGTCGGGGTCTACGAGCGGGGGGCTTATCGGAATCCAGGAGCCCCCTTTAATAAGGGGGCCCCCAGATACCGGCCCCCCACCCTATGTGGATGAGTTTGGGGTACAATGTACCCTTACTCATTCACCTAGTGAAAAAATAAAAAATAAAAAAAAACATCACACAAGGGTTTAAAATAATTTATTGCACAACTCCGGGGCTCTTCTTCCGTCTTGGGGGGTCTTCTCGCCTAACTTCTCCGCTATCTTCTGCTAGCTCTTTTACTAGTGGAGGAGCCTGGCTTTCTTCTTCGTCGCCACCCGGGGGTCTTCTTCCGACTTCGGGGTCTTGTTCCCCTCTTCGGGGGTCTTGTCCCCCTCTTCGGTTCTTCTTGCCGGGCCTCCGCTTTCTTCCTTTAGCTCTTTTACTAGCGGTGGCCCGGTATTCTGTCATCGCCGCCTCTTCTTCCGACTTCGGGGGTCTTGTCCTCCTCTTTGGTTTCTCTTGCCGGGCCTCCGCTCCTTCTTCCAGCTCTTTTACTAGAGGTGGCTCGGTCTTCAAATATGCTGCAGAAATCTCCCTCCACTGGGGGCGCATGCGCGGCGCGAACCTGGGCGGTCGCACTTGAGCGGAGCTCCGTCACAGCGGGGACACTAACTCACTCCCCGGGGCCGTTTAACACGCCGATCGAGCACTTAAAGTACCTGCACCCCCGGGGGAAAGATCGGTGCATGCCGTCCGCCAAGTCCCGTCGCGGGAAACCAGCACAGCGGTCCCTTACGAATTATCTCCTCAGAGCCCGGGAGATGGCGGGGAATTTCCAAGATGGCGCTGACCCGGGACGCACGCCGGAGCTCAGAGGCAGCCCTGCAGCCTCCCCTGCACATTCGATCAGGGATCGTGAGTACCCCTTACAACTCACTAAAGCGGACTTGGATGACAGCCTCACAGCCATGTATACAAAGCTGGCGGAGAAGTTTCAAACCGAACTCCATAAGTCCACCAGCACTTTACAACAGGAGCTCACTGCATTAGGGGGCAGAACTGATTTATTGGAAACTAAGCATGATGAGCTGCAGCTTGCATACTCTGACCTCCACAGGGATCATGAAACCCTCTCTGAGTCTGTCTCCCAGCTCCAGGGCCACTTGGAGGACCTTGACAATAGAAACAGACGTAACAACCTGAGGCTCAGGGGGGTCCCGGAGGCCATTACTGACCTAACCCCTGCCGTGCTGAAGCTGTTTCAATCCCTACTGCCTGCTTCTCCTATCACTGCATTTACATCTGACAGGCTGCATAGAGCTTTGAGGCCCATGCCCCCGGAAGACAAACCTCCAAGAGACATTATTTTGTGCCTCAAAGATTATTTGGCGAAGGAGGAGATCCTGAGGGCTTCTCGAGCCACCCCTAACATTACCCTAGAGGGGGTGAAGATCCAAATCTACCCTGACATTTCCCCGGCGACCCTAGACAAGAGGCGTAAGTTTAAGGAAATCACAACTCCCCTGCAAGAAGCCCGAATACGGTACAGATGGGGATTTCCATTCAAACTTTAGGTTATACAGAACGGCACCACGTACACGGTCACCACCATTCAGGAGGGAAAGGAGCTCCTGGTCAAGCTGGGACTCATGGCGAAGGAAGACCTCCCCAGGATGCCTTCTACACCTCGCCCTTCGGCCATCTGGGCCACCCCTTCCCCACACAGAGACCGCAGGCGGCAAAGGCAAAACCTCAGAGCCCACCTCATGTGAGGGCTTGTTTTTTCATTTTTCTAATAACCCGTAGGCCTTGCCCTTTACCCTGGCCTGGGATTTGATTGGACTGGTGGACTGGTGTATCGGCCAGATGGGGGATTTTTTTCCTTGACTACAGTGCCTTCAACACCCTTTCCCCCTCTGGCCTATTGCGCAACTCTTGATGCACCTTTAGCTCTACCTAGTCCCCGCTGTGTTGGGATACTGGTCCCGCGCTTGTCTGTCCCCCCGCTCTTACGTCCCCGCGGGAGAGTGGAGAGTTGAGGTGAGCGGAGGCGAGTTGGTCGCTGCTCCTCCCGCTCTCTATCTCCTCTTAGGAGGACGAGAGTGTTGGACCCTGAGGTCCTACTGTTCAGGAAGGTCACTCACCTGACAGATTATGGTCTATCTTTATGTCGGGATGGTCTATCCCCTCCCGACCCCAATGGTTTATTTGTTCACTATGTTCCTTATGGTTGTTTTTATTTTCAGGTACGGGACACTTTTTTGTTATATTGCTCAGTTGACTAATGATATGATCCTCTTGAGACACTATTTTGTATGCTTTTATTGCCTTCTTCTGCAGTGTGGCCTATTAGACAGTCCAATGTGTACATGTTTATTTTTCACCCCCCCTCGGGATCGGAGCTATATTCTTTTATAGGGTTATACTTGCCCCTCTATATAATTGATGGGGATTACGATAGTCTCACATAATGTTAAGGGGTTTAACTCCCCTCAGAAACTAAAGAAAGCATTCAGAGCCTATAAACAGTTAAATGCGGATGTGCTGCTTCTGCAGGAGACGCATTTCTCTACGGGTAATCACCCCTCATTTTTTGATAAGGCCTATTCTCGTGGTTATTACACCACTTATGCATCCCGATCCCGGGGGGTGGCTATTTTTTTCCGTAATGGGGTACTGTTTAACATCGATAGAGTGTATAAAGACCCGGAGAGCAGGTTTATCATCCTTCAGGGTTCCCTGCAGGGTAAACAGGTCACTTTGGCAAATGTATATGCACCCAATGACTCACAACTTGCTTTTTTTAAGGCGTTCTTTCGGGTCCTAGATGGTTTTATTTCTCCTCACATGTTAGTGGGGAGTGATTTCAACTTGGTAGCTCACTCAGTGCTAGACCGTAGTAGGGACAGAGGCTCCGCCAACGCCTTTTCGAAATCTCTGAAAGCAATGCTTCTTTCCCATAATTTGACAGACTCCTGGAGGGCCCATAATATAAGGGCCAGGGAGTATACCTTTTATTCCCACCCTCATGACAGTTACTCCAGGCTAGATTATTTGTTTTGCTCACCGATCCTCCTGGCAAACTCCACAACTGCGACCATTCACCCCTGCCCATGGTCTGACCATCAGATGGTTTCCTTGGACCTGTCCCATATGGGCCTTAAGCACTCAGTGGCAGGATGGAGGCTAAATGAGGCACTTCTTTCTGACCCAATTTTGGTAACGCAGATTTCCTCCCACATTACAGATTATTTTGCTAATAATGATACGAATGAGGTGTCCCCCTCAATACTGTGGGCTGCACATAAGGTGGTGGTTAGGGGACACCTGATTCAATTAGCGGCAGAAAGAAATAGGCAGAGATTGGCAGACACACGCAGACTCACGACCGAACTTGATAGACTTTATCATTTACACTCTCAAAATCACGACCCTGACCTCCTACAACAAATCAACTCGCACAGACTAGAACTTGACAGAATCTTGTCTGACAGAACGGAGAAATCTTTACGCTGGTCTAAGGCCAAGTTTCTGTTACACAGCAACTCGGCCTCGGCCATGTTTGCTAAGAAGCTAAACCAATCTATTCAATCCCCTCACACATATAGGTTAAGAAACGCTCATGGCACAGTGGTTTCCCACCCTGCTGAGATTCTTACGCGGACCTCCTTTCCCCCCCGGCCTCCCCTCCGGACCGGGCCCTCGAGACTTGGCTGGAGGGGATACCACTCCCTAGTTTAACACCGGAACAAATTCAGGATTTAAATGCCCCGTGCTCTGATCAGGAAATTTATAAAGTTATTAAATCCCTTAAACCCTCCAAAACTCCCGGGCCGGATGGATTCTCGGCCCAATACTATAAAAAATTTCAGGACTCTTTAGCACCGTACCTCAGGGCCATGTTCGACCATGATGTCCTTGGGGGTAATACCTTCCCGGAGGACATGCTGTTAGCGAATATGTCTCTGATCCCCAAGCCTAATAAGGATCACACCCTCCCACCGAATTATAGGCCAATTTCGGTTATAAACACTGACCTTAAGATTTTTGGGCGCATTTTAGCCGACAGGCTCTCTAAAATAATCACCTCTCTAATCTCCCCAGACCAAACGGGTTTTATACCGACCATACAGATCACGGATAATATCAGGCTTGCCTCTAATGTCATACAGGATGCTGATCTATTTTCCCGTAGAGTTTTACTGTTGGGCCTTGATATCCATAAGGCGTTCGATAGTGTGTTATGGTCCTATCTAGAACTGGCTTTGGAGAAATTTGGCTTTTCAGGAGCCTTCGTTCATGGTTTCAGGGCACTTTACCACCACCCTCGCACTCGAATCAAGCTGCCAGGCTGTAACTCAGACTATTTTACTCTGGGTCGTGGAACCAGGCAGGGGTGCCCATTGTCTCCCTTACTATTTGCCCTGGCCATAGAACCTCTGGCCCGGGCGATTAACCTCAACCCTAACATTAGGGGCTATGTTAAGGGGGATCAGGAGTTTAAGCTGAGCATGTATGCGGACGATGTGCTCCTGTTTTTGACGGACCCCATTGTCTCCATACCTAACCTAGTTTCCATCCTGCATGATTTCCGGGGTCTGTCTGGTCTGGGTGTCAACCTCGCGAAATGTTCGGCCCTACCGATTAATTTTCCCCAACAGACTGCAGCACAGATTCAAGCGAATTTCGGCTTTCCTATGGATGGTCAGACCTTCTCCTATTTGGGGATTAAACTAGCCACTTCTAGCCATAAAATATACCTTGCTAATTACCCTGCTATGTTTTCCCGCGTTAGACAACTGTTACACACCTGGGACTCTTACCATATTTCATTTTTGGGCAGGGTTCAGGCTGTCAAGATGTCGATCCTCCCTAAACTTTTATTTCTATTCAGATCCCTACCCAACTATATTTCCCACCTGACCCTGGAATCCCTGCAAAGTGATATTAATAAGTTTGTCTGGCACAACAAAAAGCCCCGTTTAGGCAAGCATATGGTATACAGGGGTAGAGACCGGGGGGGTCTGGGTCTGCCGAACATCTGGTTATATTACCTTTCAGCCAGATTCCTCCAACTAGCCCAATGGCACTATTCCCCGAGGACAGTACCCTGGCTGCACTTCGAGGGCTCCTCGGTGGCCCCCTATTACCTCCCCGGCCTTCTATGGAATAAATTCTTACATATAAAAGAGATCTCGGCCCTGAACTCAGTTGTGAGTCAGTCACTTCGCCTGTGGTCTCTGTACGGTGGGAAATTCTCACTTCGCCCCCCCAACCCGGGGATGGCCTCATTTATCGGGAATCCTGAGTTCCAGGCTGCCCTTCAGGATCACAATGGTTTTGTATTATGGACTCGGGGGGATCTGATCACCTATGGTTCCCTGCATGTCAGGGGGACTTTTCGGTCTTTCGGATCTCTCCGGACCTCCCACGCCCTTCCTAACTCTGAATTTTTTCGCTACCTGCAAATTAGACATTTTTATAATACCTACTTCCCAAAGGCCACCTGGGGGGCAGACACCTTTTTTGAGAGACTCTGTGGCCCGGAATCTAGGGATAGGGGTGGTATCTCCATTATATACTCATCCCTTGCAGGCGTGGGCCTCTCGGAGAAATCCGCGGCCATACTTAAGTGGGAGCCTGAGACGGGAGAGGAGGTCTCCCCGGAGGAGTGGACTCGCAGGATTTCTAATATGCATAAGTGCACCAGGTCCGAGGCGGTGAAGGAAACGGTGATGAAGTTACATACCAGGTGGTATTACACCCCTGCGAAAATACATACCTTCTTCCCCACCGTTTCTGGATCTTGTTTTCGGGGTTGCCCTGACTCGGGTACTCACCTCCATATATTTTGGAGCTGCCCGGCTCTCAGGACCCTCTGGAAAAAAGTACAGGATAGGGTATCGGGGATCATCGGCTCCCCTATCACGCTTACCTTTCAAATGTGCCTTTTCTTTGCTGATATCTCAGGTTCTACCCCCCCGAACAAAAACTTTCCCATACCCTCTTTAGTGCAGTACACTTGTCGATTGCCTTATTCTGGCGATCGCCTACGGTTGCATGGGATCAGGTGCTTAAGAGGATGGCTGCAATACAGTTAATGGAGAGGATTTCCCATACAATCTTGGACACCATGCAGATATACGATCTTAAGTGGAAGTCTTGGACCCCCTGAGGCCGTGGACCTGTGGGCTGGGACAGTCTGGGAGTCTGCTCGCCCCTAAACGGGGTACCGACTTGGTTCAAGGATCTTTTAGTCCCGTACCTTCTGGAGCACTTATTTAGATATTACAGTTTAGTTTATGTTTTGTGCTATTTTTCTTGTCTTTCTTAGGTTTTCAATGGCATATCCATACTCGGATACTTATTTGGCGTTACAGTTGCTACTCCAGTACTTGGTATAGTGGGGGATGCTCTGACCCTGATTGTTTCCTTGCTTTCCATACCCCCACGAACGATGACTAATAGGTTGGGTTGCAGGTACTTTTCAGACAATCTTCTGTTATGCACTAGGAAGCCTGTAACTCCATTAATGCAATCAATGTACTGTTGTCGCTCTGTTTATTGTGATATGATGCTCATGTTCCGGAGCAATCAGTCGCTTAATGTATGTGCCTATTCTTTCTTTCTGTCTCAATAAAAGTTTGTATTAAAAAAAAAGAAATCTCCCTCCACTAAGTCTGGTTGCAGCCATTTCAACTGTGGGCAGCTGCAGCTGCTGCCTGTTCACTTCCTGGATTCACACAGACACACAAACTCTGCAGCACTGCAGCTTTCATTGGCCTTCTTATGACTCATCCCCCCTTCTTTCCTCTCAAACTCTTACGAGAGTGTGAGAGAGAGCTGCGTATGTCATAAGCCTAGGCTAATGATCAAACAAGAAACAGGAAGTGGTCTGTATAAGGTATTTACTGGTAGAAAAAATGTTTTACTATCCAAAGTTAAAACAACAAGGGCAGAGGATTTAATAGATGGCAAGTTGACTGGTGACTGAAGGTCCACTTTAACCACTTGAAGAAAATTACTTAGAACCTCCAAACATTATTAGAGAATGAAATGGTGGTCATTGCAATATTTTTATTTCACACAGTATTTGCGCAGCGTTTTTTTCAAATGCAATTTACACTTTAATGAATTTTAACACAAAAAAAAATATATAACCCAATTTTTTGCCAAAATATAAAAGATGATATTACGCCGAGCAAATAGATACCTAACATGTTACACTTTAAAATTTTACACGTTCGTGGAATGGTGACAAACTATGATACTTAAAAATCTCCATAGATGACGCTTTAAAAACTTTTACAGGATGGCAGTTTAGAGTTACAAAGTAGGTCTAGCACTTGAATTATTGCTCTCGCTATAATGTTTGCGGCAATAGCTCACATGTGTCAAACAATATATTTGGGGGGCACACCCTAAAAAAATACATAAAGATGGTGCTGCTATAAGACCATACAACAGAACAAAAATATTACAGCGCACACATGCAAAACTAACATTTACCTCCAGCAAGGCTTTTTAAAAACACCTAGAAATTTTCAAAAAACATTATCAAAAAATATGAGGATTTGGTCACACCATATTACTATAAGGTGCTTAAGCACCATATAGCCATATGGTGTGACCAAATCCCCATATTTTTTGATAATATTTTTTGAAAATGTCTAGGTGTTTTTAAATAGCTCACATGTGTGGCGCGAACACTGTTTACATATGCGGACAGGGGCATTTTTCTTTTTTTTTTACAATTTTATTTATTGATTTATTTATTTTGCACTGTTTCTTTACATTTTATGATCACTTTTATTGCTGTCACAAGGAATGTGAACAACCCTTGTGACAGCAAAAGGCATTGACAGGTATTCTTTATGGAGAGATCTGGGGTTTATTAGACCACAGATGTCTCCTCTGCCCTTAAGAGTAGGGATGGCCGAACGGTTCGCCCGGCAGGTCATTTTGCAGGTCGTTTTGCGGCGAATTTCGGCTGTCCGCGGTCCGCCCAATCGGCCTTCCGTGTTTACTGTGTAAAAGAACTTTGACCTATGATGACACATCCATCATGGGGTACAGGACAGCAAATTGAGACATTACAGCACATGGACACTTGGACATTCCCCCTAACTTATAAATAGACCCGATCCGGCGGCCATTTTACATTCTTTCGTATGTCACTATAGGGAGAGGTTGCTGTGTGGAGCAGGGAGAGACTGCAGTGACCCAAATCGCTAGCTATTAGGTCCACAAAAGTTATTTTAAGGACTGGTATCATGGTATAGGTGTTAGGTGTAGTTCAGGATATAGGTTTGAGGCACTGCTGTCTGTGCTAGTGATTGTTGCAGCAGCCTGTCTTTTGTCAGTGTAGAGAGAGAGACAAGACGCTGTGTGCAGCAGGGACAGTCAGTTTAATCATTAGCTGTTACTATTAGGTCCATAAAAAGTCCTTTTCAGGACTGGCATGGTAAAGTAGTACAGGATATCGTTTTGAGTGCTATTCAAGTTATTGTTCCAGCAGCCTGTGTTTTGTCAGTTTAAATAGGGACAGGCAGGAAGCTGTGTGTGGCAGTGAGGGACAGTAAGTTTAATCAGAAGCTGTTACTATTAGGTCCACAAAGGTTCTTTTCAGGACTGGTATGGTAATAGGCTTGTACACGTATAATATTCTTTCTTCCAAATATAGAAAGAATATTATACTTGACTGCTGCCCTTCTTCTGCAGTAGTCCTTTATGAGTATAGGGACTGAGGTACAGTCTGCTAATCATTCACAACCTACTAGTTCCACAAAGGTCCTTATAAGGACTGGTAAGGTATAGGGTACTACAGTACATAGGGTTGAGTGAGGTACAGTCTGCTATTCCTTAAGAACTGGTATAGGTCCACAATATACAGGGTTGAGGTGCACTACTGCTGACTGCTGCCCTATTCTGCAGCAGTCCTTTATCAGTATAGGGACTGAGGTACAGTCTGCTAATCATTCACAACCTACTAGTTCCACAAAGGTCCTTATAAGGACTGGTAAGGTATAGGGTACTACAGTGCATAGGGTTGAGTGAGGTACAGTCTGCTATTCCTTAAGGACTGGTATAGGTCCACAATATATAGGGTTGAGGTGCACTACTGCTGACTGCTGCCCTATACTGCAGCAGTCCTTTATCAGTATAGGGACTCAGGTACAGTCTGCTAATAATTCACAACCTACTAGTTCCACAAAGGTCCTTATAAGGACTGGTAAGGTATAGGGTACACAGTACATAGGGTTGAGTGAGGTACAGTCTGCTATTCCTTAAGGACTGGTATAGGTCCACAATATATAGGGTTGAGGTGCACTACTGCTGACTGCTGCCCTATACTGCAGCAGTCCTTTATCAGTATAGGGACTGAGGTACAGTCTGCTAATCATTCACAACCTACTAGTTCCACAAAGGTCCTTATAAGGACTGGTAAGGTATAGGGTACTACAGTACATAGGGTTGAGTGAGTTACAGTCTGCTATTCCTTAAGGACTGGTATAGGTCCACAATATATAGGGTTGAGGTGCACTACTACTGACTGCTGCCCTATTCTGCAGCAGTCCTTTATCAGTATAGGGACTGAGGTACAGTCTGCTAATCATTCACAACCTACTAGTTCCACAAAGGTCCTTATAAGGACTGGTAAGGTATAGGGTACTACAGTACACAGGGTTGAGTGAGGTACAGTCTGCTATTCCTTAAGGACTTGTATAGGTCCACAATATATAGGGTTGAGGTGCACTACTGCTGACTGCTGCCCTATACTGCAGCAGTCCTTTATCAGTATAGGGACTGAGGTACAGTCTGCTAATCATTCACAACCTACTAGTTCCACAAAGGTCCTTATAAGGACTGGTAAGGTATAGGGTACTACAGTACATAGGGTTGAGTGAGGTACAGTCTGCTATTCCTTAAGGACTGGTATAGGTCCACAATATATAGGGTTGAGGTGCACTACTGCTGACTGCTGCCCTATTCTGCAGCAGTCCTTTATCAGTATAGGGACTGAGGTACACTCTGCTAATCATTCACAACCTACTAGTTCCACAAAGGTCCTTATAAGGACTGGTAAGGTATATGGTACTACAGTACATAGGGTTGAGTGAGGTACAGTCTGCTATTCCTTAAGGACTGGTATAGGTCCACAATATATAGGGTTGAGGTGCACTACTGCTGACTGCTGCCCTATACTGCAGCAGTCCTTTATCAGTATAGGGACTGAGGTACAGTCTGCTAATCATTCACAACCTACTAGTTCCACAAAAGGTCCTTATAAGGACTGGTAAGGTATAGGGTACTACAGTACATAGGGTTGAGTGAGGTACAGTCTGCTATTCCTTAAGGACTGGTATAGGTCCACAATATATAGGGTTGAGGTGCACTACTGCTGACTGCTGCCCTATACTGCAGCAGTCCTTTATCAGTATAGGGACTGAGGTACAGTCTGCTAATCATTCACAACCTACTAGTTCCACAAAGGTCCTTATAAGGACTGGTAAGGTATAGGGTACTACAGTACATAGGGTTGAGTTAGGTACAGTCTACTATTCCTTAAGGACTGGTATAGGTCCACAATATATAGGATTGAGGTGCACTACTGCTGACTGCTGCCCTATACTGCAGCAGTCCTTTATCAGTATAGGGACTGAGGTGCAGTCTGCTAATCATTCACAACCTACTAGTTCCACAAAGGTCCTTATAAGGACTGGTAAGGTATAGGGTACTACAGTACATAGTGTTGAGTGAGGTACAGTCTGCTATTCCTTAAGGACTGGTATAGGTCCACAATATATAGGGTTGAGGTGCACTACTGCTGACTGCTGCCCTATTCTGCAGCAGTCCTTTATCAGTATAGGGACTGAGAGTTTTGTCACAGGGTCATTTAAAAAATGACAGGCAGAGGAAGAGGCATGCCCTTCCGCAGGGGTGGTAGGGGTAGGGCAGGAGCAACAGGCTTGAGCCAAAGTGGGAAATTGCAGAAGGTGCTTGCGATTACATCAAAAGAAGCACCAGAATTGGTTGACTGGCTCACTCAGCCTTACTCTTCTGCACCCTCCTCATCCTCTTGGTGTCATATTTCTACTGGGGCTGCTTATTATGAGGGGCTCCCACCATCCCTGTGCTGTGCTGACTTCCTCCTGGGGCTGCTTATTATGAGGGGCTCCCACCATCCCTGTGCTGTGCTGACTTCCTCCTGGGGCTGTACCTCTGCTGTGCATATTATGAGGGGCTCCCACCATCCCTGTGCTATGCTCATTATGAGGGGCTCCCACCATCCTGGTGCTATGCTCATTATGAGGAGCTCCCACCATCCCTGTGCTGTGCTGACTTCCTCCTGGGGCTGCTTATTATGAGGGGCTCCCACCATCCCTGTGCTATGCTGACATCCTCCTGGGGCTGCTTATTATGAGGGGTTCCCACCATCCCTGTGCTGTGCTGACTTCCTCCTGGGGCTGCTTACGGTGCAGGTGTCAGTGCTGTATATCACGGTGCTGGTGTCAGTGCTGTATATCACGGTGCTGGTGTCAGTGTTTTATGTCACGCTGCTGATGTCAGTGCTCTCTATCACGGTGCTGGTGTGAGATCACTCTATCACGGTGCAGGTGTCATTGCTGTATGTCACACTGCTGATGTCAGTGCTCTCTATCACGGTGCTGGTGTCAGATCACTCTATCACGGTGCAGGTGTCATTGCTGTATGTCACGCTGCTGATGTCAGTGCTCTCTATCACGGTGCTGGTGTCAGTGCTGTATATCACGGTGCTGGTGTCAGTGCTTTATGTCACGCTACTGATGTCAGTGCTCTCTATCACGGTGCTGGTGTGAGATCACTCTATCACGGTGCAGGTGTCATTGCTGTATGTCACACTGCTGATGTCAGTGCTCTCTATCACGGTGCTGGTGTCAGATCACTCTATCACAGGACAGGTGTCATTGGTGTATGTCACGCTGCTGATGTCAGTGCTCTCTATCACGGTGCTGGTGTCAGATCACTCTATCATGGTGCAGGTGTCATTGCTGTATGTCACGCTGCTGATGTTAGTGCTCTCTATCACGGTGCTGGTGTCAGTGCTGTATATCACGGTGCTGGTGTCAGTGCTTTATGTCACGCTGCTGATGTCAGTGCTCTCTATCACGGTGCTGGTGTCAGTGCTGTATATCATGGTGCTGGTGTCAGTGCTTTATGTCACGCTGCTGATGTCAGTGCTCTCTATCACGGTGCTGGTGTCAGATCACTCTATCACGGTGCAGGTGTCATTGCTGTATGTCACGCTGCTGGTGATCATCTCCTGCACCCTCTTCTTTGCCTACCCTGACCTTCCCTCTCCTCCATTGCCTTCATGCGCTCCACAGTCCTGAATTGTCACAACAATTTCACATATAAAAAAGAATGCTTGTAGTTGTTGATCCCAGATTTACCTCATACATGTGTTATGTCATTGGCCATGTGGTGGGACTATGATTGCACAGCTAGTAATTATTTTGTGGCTGCAAATTTGACCTGTAGGTTTGCAAAGTTCGCCTCCCATTGAAGTCAATGGGGCCCGCCGCGAACGTTGCGGTTCGCGAACTATTGGCCACGTTTGCGGTCTGCGTTCGCGAAACGTTCCGTCGGAAGTTCGTCCATCACTACTTAAGAGCATCTGATCACACAAGATTGGTGTGATCAGATGCTTTCACTATATAAAAATGGCGGTGTTTACATCTGGAGAAACCGAAAGTGGCTAAAATGCCTGTCGCTTTTGGTATCCTAGACCATAGAGGTGACCATAGGTGAGGTTACCATTATTGCCAGTGCAACTGCCATATCGGATGCCAGGCTCCCTGTTGGGATGGAAGAACCTGGAGAGTTGCCGGAGGGTGCCGGAAGGGATTGTAAAAGCAATTCAGATGCCAATTAGCTGGGACGGGTTTTACTTTGTGGAGCTTTGCTGGCTCTAAAAACCAGTACTGAGCTTATGGCTGACAGCTGCAGCCATAATCTCGGTAAAACCACTTGCAATCAAGCACGTACATGTATGTGACAAGTGGTTAAATAGTGTATTCATTTTATGAAAACATGATTCAATGCAAAGCAGCAAGGCAGACTGGTAAGAGGCTTTTTCATTTCAATTATTGGTGTTTGCCCAATATTTTGAGAATGTTAAAGGGTTCCATAGAGAACCTGCAAAAACACTGGCTAGAGGGAGAGGGGTTAACCTATATCTAGAACCCCAAAATGTGGTTAACCCTTTCATGACTAAGCCTATTTTTGGCATTTGGTGTTTACAAGTTAAAATCCATATTTTTTGCTAGAAAATTACTTGGAACCCCCAAACATTATATATATATATATATTTTTTTAGCAGAGACTCTAGAAAATAAAATGGCTATTTTTGCAATATTTTATGTCACACGGTATTTGCGCAGCGGTGTTTTAAACGCAATGTTTTGGGAAAAGGGACACTTTCATGAATGAAAAAAAAAAAACAGTAAAATTAGCCCGATTTTTTTGCATAATGTGAAAGATAATGTTACACCGAGTAAATAGATACCAAACATGTCACACTTTATAATCGCACGCACTTGTGGATTGACGACAAAGTACGGTACCTAAAAATCTCAATAGGCGACGCTTTAAATTTTTTTTACGGTTACCAGGTTAGCGTTACAGAGGAGGTCTAGTGCTAGAATTATTGCTCTCGCTCTGACGATCGTGGTGATACCTCACATGTGTGATTTGAACACCGTTTACATACGCGAGCGCGACTTCCGTATGCGTTTTCTTTGCTTCGCGAGCTCGCGGGGACGGCGGGCGCTTTAAAAAATTATTTTTTTTATTTATTTTATTTATTTTAAAATGACTAAACAGTTTTTTAAAAAAAATAAAAAAAATAAAATCACTTTTATTGCTGTCACAAGGAATGTAAACATCCCTTGTGACAGTAATAGGTGGTGACAGGTACTCTTTATGGAGGGATCGGGGGTCTAAAAGACCCCCCACCCCTCCTTTACACTTCAATGTATTCAGATCGCCGAAAACGGCAATTCTGAATACCGTGTATTTTTTTAAAACCGGCGCCATTGACAGCCGAGTAAACGGGAAGTGACGTCATGACGTCGCTTCCGTGTTTACTATGAGGAGACTGGAACGAAACTGATTATGGCTTCGTTCCAGTTCCTCCCCAGTGGCCGGAGGCATTGCACACAGAATCGTTGCTCCCGATCGAACGGGAGCACCGGTAACATCGGCGGACGGCGGCGGGAGGGGGGGACGTCCCCTCCCGCTCCTCCGGCATAACAGCCGAGCAGCTTTTAGCCGCATCGGTTGTTATGGCTGGAAAGCCAATCGCCTGCTGAAGAAAACGGTACCGGGATGATGCCTGCAGGTGCGGGCATCATCCTGGAATACCCCCCGGAAGCCGAGTACGCAGATCTGCGTACGCTCGGTGGGAAGGGGTTAATTTACTAAAACTGGAGATTGAAAAAATCTGGTGCAGTTCTGCATTGAAATCAGCTTCCAGTTTTTTTTTTTTATTGTCAAAGCTTAATTGAACAAGCTGAAGTTAGAGTTTTAGTACATCAACCCCACAGAGTGTAATAAAAACTTGTTTTTTTTTTGTTTACAAACGATTTTTATTTGGTACATAGAGAAAGTACAGGGAGTAAGCATAGATATAATATAATAAATGCAATGTATATCAAGACAAACATAGAAAATCACCATAGATACAAAATTTTTTACAAGATACAGTGCATATATATTGCAATAGTTTGTGTTTTCATTTGGTAAGGTGATGGGCTAGAGCCATAATAGTGCAGTAAACCGTAGACAATCATGTATAAGAAACCCGATTTCAGGGAGTATTAAAAAAGGAGGTAGAGTGGTTAAACCAGGGATAATAAAAACTTGTTTTGTCCCCTTGAGACCACATTGTGGCTGTGAACCATTGATGTAAATTACTTTTTTACATTTCTTGTAATTTTTGCAACACAACCTCATTAAAATTGTGAGGTTTATTGGTTACAGGCTTTATCTTTTTTTCTGAGCTATTATACGGTTAGTCCAGCACTCCTACATTGTGGTGTCAGGTGCTGGATGGATTTGACTGCAGCTGCTATAAAAAACTTGGTAGAGCCTCTAATCCTTACTTACTCTACCCAAAATATAAAGTTTTGGCTTCAGATATCTTTTAAAAAAAACTTCCATTATAGATTTAATTTCCAACTGTTGCCACTGTAACCATTTTTTAATTTTTTTATTATGGCATTCTTAAACCCAAGAATAAAAATGTTATATATTGCAGTTTACCAATCCTTAGATGTGATGGCTGCATTGCATTCATTTTTTTAGGCTGTTTTCCCTTTCACTTTTACATGGTGACCGTGCCGGTAAGGCGCTTCCTTTCTTAGGGTGGCTACACTCACTCCTCCACTCTGTCTATGGAGGCGCAATATAGCCATCCTTGGATAGCAGCATTAAGGAGAGGGTTGTAACCCCTTCATGCCTAAGGGTAAAACAAATCAAAATGCCTAAGCACAATTTTGAAACTTTGACATATGTTAGTAAAACTGTACATATCATCACAACTACTTTGTGCACCTTGTTTTTGTTTTGTTTTTTTTCAGGGAAAATTGGACTTTCATTTGGGGGTAAATGGTAATGGATATCTCCTAATTTTTTTTTTTATTATCAAAGGAAAACTGGCCCAAAATAGTGAAAAAAAATATATATATTTTAAATGTAGCTGTAGATTTCTTGCTACTACCAAAACCTACCACCAAAGAACAATCCAGAACTCCTGATGATGGCAGTGATACCACATATGCATATGTTTGTATCTGTAGTACAGCCCTAAAACAATTGTGCCAATTTTACTTTTTTTATCCTACCTAAAACACACTGACACTAACTGACACTGATACAAAAAAAAAAAAATTCTGTAAAAAAAAAAAAAAAAGACCCTGATCTTAACGCTAACCCTGGCAAGGACCTATATCAAATCTTGATCTAAGTATTTTTTGCATTCTATTATTCTATTTTTTTAATATTAATATTTAGTTAATATGTGTGTGTTATTTTTTTTAAATACACTTTTTTTTTTAAGACCACGGTCTCTGTGCTACTCAAAGGGAGATACGCAAATATGCGGTCCCACAGAAAGAAGCTCAGTCCAGTGGGGCCGCATATTTGCATATGGTCGGTGTGAAGGGGTTAATGTACTTTACATAAGTGACTAATAAATTAAAACCTAACTCTAAGTAAGCAGTTACAGAAGCAGGTTTGTTGTTATTTGGGAAAAGGGTTTTAATTAAAGGAATCAAAGCTGGCCATCATAATCTCCCCTGTCAGAATTAAATGGGTCTTGTTAGCCTCTAACTGCCACTTTTGCTATAAACAAAAAAATGCACTAGTCCATAATAATTGCTAAAAGTGTTATAACAAGCTAAAGGAAAACATCATAAAGTGCATGGTGCAAAATGAAAACGTGAAATCAGGAAATAAATGAATCAATGAGTCCTTTGGTGCAATGAGGAAAAGTCCCCCAAAAAATTGTTCATATGTATTCCATCACCAAGTGATTAGTGTAGAGTCTTCTGTGGCTCACCACATGTGGTAATCAGGGACTCTTTCCAGATACAGGCATACCCCACTTTTAAGTACACAATGGGGTTTATTTACTAAAGCTGGAAAATGCAAAATTAGACACACTTCTGCATAAAAACCAATGAGCTTCTAACCCCAGCTTGTTCAATTAAGCTTTGGTAATAAAACTTGGAAGCTCATTGGTTTCTATGCAGAAGTGGGCCTGATTTTGCACTTTCCAGCTTTAGTAAATAAACCCCATTGTCTACTTAAAAGTGGAGTATGCCTGAAGTAGAGAGCACCAATCACTAGGATGGTAGAATAGGCAACCAGAATAACCGCTGCAAGGTATAGGAGCTAAGCCCCTCAGCGTTGTGCAATGACAGATGGATCCTTCACTGGGGTATCCACTCATAGCGTGATATTCTGGTCATCCAGGGAGAAATTCATAGGAGGAAGAAAAGGGCTCTAATAGTGTGATACCATTTACCAATTACATTTATTGAAAAGAAAGTCAAATGGTTACTTACAGGCTATAAAACACGTATGTATATGTGGGGGAGCAATGGTGTCAGCGCGTAGCCCCGCCCGACATGTTTCGTAAGATGTTGCTATATAACTTGATCTGTAAAAGCAAGCTGAGAAATAACAGACTTACAGTAAAGAACCAGCCACTGCATCTAAAAAATCAATATGATTTATTTTTTTGGGGGTTTAGATACGCTAAATAAATAGATAAATAAACTGCAGGTCAGTTTTTTATCTTCAGTAGAAAAATTGATTGTTTATCCTAGCTGCAAACAAAATGCATTATTCTCAAAATCAAATAAATCAAACTACACATCTCTGGTTTCAAAAGATTTTGTTAAAACAGAATTTAAAAAATTGCACCGTTCCTTGTGAAATTATCTCTTGAAACTTGTTTTAACCAGTCTACTTCTTCTCTCTTCTCACAGCCATCATGATTTGTGGCAGATTTTTATTGTTAAGTGAGAAAGCTGTACCTCCTACTGAGACTGCAAGTAAACAAGATGATTGATAAATTGTTACGTTCATAGTGTCACTGAGTGATATAATCATGCCTTTTCTAAACATTTATTAGAGAGACAGCAATCCAGCTGGTTTTAACCAGGTTTCATCCAGAACTGTGAACTGAAGCTGATTTGTCTTGTTGCTTTTTAAGTGTCGTTCCAGTCATCATTTTAGGTGCCTCTTAGTGGAAGTAATCATAATAATAAGCAGTCAGAACAGATATCAAAGGTGGAAAACACAATAGCTGTAATAACAATATCAATGAAGTGAGAAAGGGAAATGATTGAGAAAGCAATTGCTGGCAAAACGGGCTGGAAATATGTCACATGCCACATTGCTGAAATCAGTAACTACTTCTTTATTCATATAACAGTAGAGTTGTTTAAGGATTATTTTGCTTTGTGTTTTATGTTTTTTTTTTTATATCCTGCCAGCATATCATAATCTGTACAGAACCTATGACTCGAGCTTCTACAAATCATTTAATTACTGATATTTTAGAAGCTATTCATACCTAACCTTGGGCTCTTTCTAAAGCTTTGTATAACTATATATGAATGGGGCTACGTAAGAGACTTCCCTATAAATATAGAATTAAAACAAACAATATGCAAAGCTATTTTGCACGTGTTAGTAATAATTTAATAAGTTAGTATGATTTAAAGAAAAAAAAATGGCAGTTAACATGGTGATTTATATAGTTTTGATAAGCTACTCTATAACTGAGATGATAGTGTTTAAATTAGTCATTTCTGTTTAAATATAGTATAGGTCACACCAGACGGTATCTAGGGCTGGAGCATCTGTCAAAAATGTATCCGGGCACCTCGGCCTCCTGCTTCAGGAGTTGTGGCCAGATAGGCACATCGGTGCATGTGTGGTGGACGTTCCCTAAGGTTCGTTGATTTTGGATGAGGGTCCACTTATTTATTTTCTTAGTCACGATGGTTGATATCACCAAAGATGCAAGTATTGCCCTACTAAATAAGCCTGTTGAAAATGTCCCACGACATACCCAGACCTTAATTTACTTTATGTATTTTATTCTCTCCCCCCACCCATTTTTGTACCAAACTTTGTTACATGTACAGAGCATGCAAAGATTGTTCACTACTCTGCTAAATTATTTTTTTACTCTTTGCTTTTCTCAAAATATAACAAAAAGGTTGAATAAAACATAAATATAGTATAGTTTAAATCATAAATAAATATAAATTTGCATCATGTAGGCAAATTCCAAAGACGCTGGCAAATCATTCATGTTTGTCATATTACAAAGATTCTTGTAATAAAAGAGTTCTTAAAAGAGGACCTGAACTCAAAAAGTGGAAGAATGTCTAAAATCTGTGCATTTTTTCCCCATAAATAGAGCTGTCTTTTGGTGGCATTTGATCACCTCTACATTTTTTTTCTTTTGCGCTATAAACAAAAAAAGACGGACAATTTTGAGGAAAAAAAAATATATTTTTTACTTTCTGCTATAAAACCCTTTGAATTAAAAAAATTGAATATCTACACAAATTTAGGCCAATATTTATTCTGCCACATATTTTTGGTAAAAAAATAGCAATAAGCATATACTGCAATATTGCAGCAGACATTCTGACACTAACTGATACAGGCATACTCCACTTTTAAGTACACAATGGGGTTTATTTACTAAAGCTGGAAAGTGCAAAATCAGGCTCACTTCTGCATAAAAACCAATGAGTTTCTAACCCCAGCTTGTTCAATTAAGCTTTGGTAATAAAACTTGGAAGCTCATTGGTCTCTATGCAGAAGTGGGCCTGATTTTGCACTTTCCAGCTTTAGTAAATAAACCCCATTGTGTACTTAAAAGTGGGGTATGCCTGTACTTTTGCACTGTAATGTCACATACACACGATCGGAAATTCAGCCAGCAAAAGACAGATGAGAGCTTTTGGTCGGAAAATGCGACCGTGTGTACGCTCCATCAGACTTTTGCTGGCTGAATTCCAGCCAGCAAATGATTGAGAGCAGGTTCTCAATTTTTAGGTCGGAAAAAGTTCAGATTGGAAATTCTGATCGTCTGTAGCAATTACGACGTGCAAAATTTCTACGCATGCTTGGAAACAACTCGACGCATGCACGGAAGCATTGAACTTCATTTTTTCGGCTCGTCATAGTGTTGTACGTCACCGCGTTCTTGAAGGTCGAAAGTTCAGAAAACTTTTGTGTGACCGCGTGTATGCAAGCCAAGCTTGAGTAGAATTCCATCGGTAAAAACCATCCAAGATTTTTCTGAAGGAAAATTTGCTCGTGTGTATGCGGCATTACTTTACTAATGACACTGGCTGGTAAGGAGTTAACATCAGGGGCAACCAAAGGGTTAAAGCAAAACTCCACCCAGTAGACGCTCCACTTATCTGCCTCCTGCCACATTTGGCACCTTTTGGGGGCGAGTGGGTATCTGGTTTTGACAGGTACCGGCTTCCACTTCCAGCTGAGTGCAAACTGAGCCGGAAGTTTGGCCCCCCTCCACCTCCCCCCAGCAGCCAGCCCAATCACAGAGGCCGCTAGTTTTAGACTCCTGGCCTAACTGGTGTTTTACTATACTGTGTGATGTGCTTTTACTAGGGGAAGAGATGGAATGTATTCCCTTCTTTGCAGGGACACTGCAAACTCCATCCCTTCCCTCCTGTCAGAATGGTAATCTGTTTTGTTTACATAGGCAGATCGCAGTTCTGTCTCTCTTCCTAACGATCCACAGGTGGCGGGAGACATCGGGTACCATGCACCCGCCGATCGGCTCCTGCTGTGTGTAATCACAGCAGAAGCAAGCCAATGGTGTTGTGCATTCACACCCCCTACCTGGAAGTGTCAGAACACATATATATACGTACTCTGGGACCCAGGTGCCACCCTGTGTCAGTATAACTGCTATATGGTGGACCTGAAGTGGTTAATAACTATAAATTACAATATGGCATGTGTTGCAATTGTATATGATGTATTCTTTTTTTGTTTTTATATTTATTTGCAACATTTTTTTCTAAAAGTGGAACTACCCTTTAAAATGTTTGTCTGGGCAAAAGCATAAAAAAAATATATATATATATATATATATATATATATATATATATATATATATATATATATATATATATATATATACTGTGTGTATATATATATATATATATATATATATATATATATATATATATTTACTGTGTGTATTTATATATATATATATATATATATTTATATAATAGTGTCAATATGTAGCCACAGTTGCTTAGTTGCTTTATCAAATAAACACTTGATCCTATGCAAGTCAAAGCAGTATTCCTGAGTTGAATATACAGGCCACTTGTAAGACAAACGATATCTTTAAAGTGTATTATGGACATACAGTAATCACATATATATATCACACATATATAAAAAAGACAAAATGGTATCTTTGTAAAGGATGTGTGTGTGTGTGTGTGTGTGTGTGTGGGGGGGGGGGGGGGGTGGTGATTATTTTTCCCTATTCGGCGCACTGTACTTCTCTGCAGTTGACACTGATGCCTTGATATGGGTCACCCTTTTTTGACACATCTCTCAAAGAACCCCCATGATGAGTTCTTAATAAGTTGTTAAGCTGGTATCCCTATGGCATGGGGGTTTATGCTTGATACTACCTAGCTTTGAGCCCACATAACTGGTATACACTTGGTGAAATAACAATTATTTTCAACAATAAAGAAAACAGATTCAACATTTTAGAGAGTGATGGCAGCACATTAATTAGCTTCACAATAAACAAAGCAACTGCTATTATTTAACCATTTGTTAAGAGTCGCTTTAACATAAGTGAATCTGTTACTTTATCCTGTATGAACAAAACACAGGTTCAGTTTGAATTCACTGAAAACTCCATAAATTTTGAATGTTTGAAAATGCTGAACTGCTCCTGAATTAAAGTGATTGTAAAATATATATTTTTTAAATAACTAATATGTCACACCTGCTCTATGCAAGGATTTTGCACAGAGCAGCTCTGATCATTTATCTGGGGTCCCCTACCGGCGCTCCTGGCTCCTCCCTCCTTTAAAGTGCCCCCATAGCAAGCCTTGAGGAAACTAAATAATTTTCACTCAAGTGGAGGGATCATTGACCTCAATATGGATGTATTGTTAAAAACTGCCAAAATGAATCCTATGAGATGTTACTTAGGTGATAATAACTACCAGGGTACCCTGAAATTCAATTATATGAAATAAAAAGGCTAGTTTGGACCCCAGCGATCACATCATATGTCATCTGAGTATGTAGAAATGCTCCAGCTAAGGAGGGGGGCTGCCTTTGCCCTTATGACTACTATTGCCATCTTAATGCCGCGTACACACGTAGCGGACTATCTGACGGACTTAGTCTAGTGGACTTCGCGCCAGACTGTCCGTCGGACTTTCCGAACGAGCTACTTGCCCACACACGGCACTTTTTCAGCGGACTAATACGGCGTACTAAGTCCGCCGTACTATCCGCCCTACTTTTAAAATGAACGGACTCGCCCACACACGCAGGGGAAAGTCCACTCATTTAGAGCACCTCTCCAGGTAGGTGGGGCCCGCGAAGGAGACGTCGCAGGTCCCGCCACCTGGTATGGACTTAAAAGGGAACCCCAACGCCAAAAAAAATCGGCGTGGGGGTCCCCCCCCCAGGTCCACATCAGACCCTTGTCCGAGCACGCTACCCGGCCGGCCAGGAAAGGGGGGGACGAGCGAGCGCCCCCCCTCCTGAGCCGTACCAGGCCACGTGCCCTCAACATGGGGGGTGCCTTGGGGAAGGGGGGACGTGCGGCCCCCCCACCCCAAAGCACCTTGTCCCCATGTCGATGAGGACAAGGGCCTCTTCCCGACAACCCTGGCCGTTGGTTGTCGGGGTCTGCGGGCGGGGGGCTTATCGGAATCCGGGAGCCCCCTTTAATAAGGGGGCCCCCGGATACCGGCCCCCCACCCTATGTGAATGAGTATGGGGTACACTGTACCCCTACCCATTCACCTGTAAAATAAAGTACAAAAAAAAACACAACACACAAGATAAAATAGTTTATTGCACAGCTCCGGGGGTCTTTCGTCTTCGGGGGTCTTCTCGCTGGACTCCTCCGCTATCTTCTTCTAGCTCTTCTGCTAGCGGAGGAGCCCGGCTTTATTCCTCGCTGCCGCCCTCTTCTTCCGACTTCGGGGGTCTTGTCCCCCTCTTCAGTTCTTCTGCCGGGCCACCGCGCCTTCTTCTAGCTCTTTTACAGGCGGTGGCCCGGTCTTCTGTTGTCGCCGCCACCTTCCATTCTTCTTCTTCTTCTTCTCCTCCTTCTTCTTCTCCTGGAGATGTTGACTCAACGCTCTCTCAGGCCGCAATGCCAGGGACGCGCTGCGCAGCAACTTATATAGGGACAAGGGGCGGGGTCATCGGTTGATGTCACATGGGTTGATGTCACATGGTGACCCCCGCCCCCCTTACGATGTCACAGTCCCGGAGGATGCTGGGACTGTCGCCATGTGACATCAACCCATGTGACATCAACCCATGTGACATCAACCGATGACCCCGCCCCCTGTCCCTATATAAGTCGCTGCGCAGCGCGTCCCTGGCATTGCGGCCGGAGAGAGCATCGAGTCAACATCTCCAGGAGAAGAAGGAGGAGAAGAAGAAGAAGAACGGAAGGCGGCAGCGACGACAGAAGACCGGAAGAGGGGGACAAGACCCCCGAAGTCGGAAGAAAAGGGAGCTAGCTGGGCTCCTCCGCTAGCAAAAGAGCTAGAAGAAGATAGAGTCCGGCGAGAAGACCCCCGAAGACGGAAGACCCCCGTAGCTGTGCAATAAACTATTTTATCTTGTGTGTTGTGTTTCTTTTGTACTTTATTTTACAGGTGAATGGGTAGGGGTACATTGTTCCCCATACTCATTCACATAGGGTGGGGGGCCAGTATCCGGGGGCCCCCTTATTAAAGGGGGCTCCCGGATTCTGATAAGCCCCCCGCCCGCAGACCCCGACAACCAACGGTCAGGGTTGTCGGGAAGAGGCCCTTGTCCTCATCAACATGGGGACAAGGTGCTTTGGGGTGGGGGGGCCGCGTGGCCCCCCCTTCCCCAAGGCACCCCCCATGTTGAGGGCACGCGGCCTGGTACGGCTCAGGAGGGGGGCCGGTTGCTCACCCCCCTTTCCTGGCCGGCCGGGTAGCGTGCTCGGACAAGGGTCTGATGTGGACCTGGGGGGACCCCCACGCCGATTTTTTTCGGTGTTGGGGTTCCCTTTTAAGTCCATACCAGGTGGCGGGGCCAGCGACGTCTCCTTCGCGGGCCCCGCCTACCTGGAGACCCGCTCGAATGAGCGAACTTTTCTCTGGGCGGGAAAAGTCAGTTAATTTCAAAAGTACGGTGGACTGGCATACACACGGCCGGATTGTCCGCTGAAATGCGAGTCCAGCGGGCAGATTGGAGTGCAAAACTACTTTCTAAGTCCACCATACTTTCGGGTCAAAGAAGTATGCCGGAGGCTACACACGGGGGGATTGTCCGGCGGACTTGAGTTTGCCAGACTTTTCCACCCGATTGTTTGATCGTGTGTGCGTGGCATTACTCTAAGGTGATAAAGGCAGATGCTATTTACATCATGACATGTGTTAATTGGATAGTAACTGAATTTGGAGCCTGTTTAGACTGTCACACAAAAGCCTTAATATGTACAGCCATTACAGTGTAAAATTAGGAATACTACATCTAAATTGTTGATTTTTTTCTACAAAAAGTGCCTGCAGATAAAGGCAACATAATTGAATAAGTAAGTACACAAGAAAATTTTGCTGTTTTAATAATTTATTCCAATAAATATAAATAGATGTAATGATGTACTGTCGAAAAAATAAGTACACCCATTGAATTGAAAGCTGGCATTGCCCTTGTTTTAGAAAATATTTCTTGAAGGCATTTAGTATAACTTTTTCACAAATCTTCAACATTGACTCAGCAAAGTTTTTGACCACTTCTTCATGAAAGTTGCTTCTGTTGCAAGATCTTTGTGGGTTTCCTTCCATAAAATGCCTTTTTAATTTTTGATTAGGGCAGCCCATCACCCTCTATTTCTGCTTAGTGGATTTGCTAGTGTGCTTAGGATCATCATTGTGTTAAATTACCTATTTCCAATTTGTCTTCAACTTTTGGATAGATAGCCCCACATTGTCCTACCCTGGCCCTGAAGCAGATAATCAGCAAAGCAGCTCCAAAATATAGCATGCCCATCACCATGCATCACAGCTGTTATGGAGTTTTCCTGAAATACTGCCTTTGATTTGCAGGAAACATAACTAATGTTACTTTCACTGTGCGACCAAACACCCTTAGTTATTCTGTCTTCTGCACATTGTTAAATAACAAAAATAATGAAATAAAGAAATAACATGGGGGATGGTTACTGCTCTGGGGAACATGTACCAATTAAAAAAATGTTTTAAAAATAAAAATTTTCCAGGAGGAATAACTTTTTAAATGCCTAAAGTGAAGTGTTAAAATGCACAATTTCTTTAAACAACTTGCCTGGGAGGTGTCCTAATCCTGCCCGTGCAGTGGAAATTCTCTGTGATACAACTTCTGTGTGTTAAGCTGGCCATACACGTATAGATTATCTGCAGATTTTCTATGGTTAGATGGAAAAAGTGCAACAGATTTCACCATGTTCGCTACTGTGTGGATGGAGGAATCTCCCACTTTTTCCATCTAACCATAGAAAATCTGCAGATAATCTATAGGTGTATGGCTAGCTTTAGTTTTTAGAATTACAGGCAAATTACATTTCATTAGACAAAAAAAAGCAACACACTGACCCTTCCAAGGGTCTGCTATTTATTTAGGGGACCTTTGGGGGATCTGTGCCCTGTTCTCTTTGTCTGTAAATGTCACTTTTGCTGTAGCACTTTATAGAGCAAGGAAGAAAAAATAGCAAAAATTCCCTTTGAGTCTGGTATGGATTCCAAGGGGATTTCCCCCAAAAATGTGTAAGGTCCCCCTAAAAAAGTGATGAGCATGCCCCCTCCCTCTGTACCATAGAAGGCCATATTACCTCAACATATGGGGGTACCTTGCCAGTGGTTGTGGGGGTCTGTAGGAAGGGAGCTTATTGAAAACTGGAAGCCTCCTTATTAATAAAATGGCCCCGGGTATTGCTCCCCTACCAAGTTTAAAAAAAAAAAGCCCAAAAAATGTCCCTTCATTGTAAGTCCATCATCAGTTATGATGCCCACCATCAGCCAACTTGCCAAAAGAAAAACCTAATGATCCGTCACACATGACTAACCCTGATACTACACATGTTCCGTGAACTGTCATCAGCTATGAATGAGAAGGGCAGGAATAGTGGTGGCCATATTTATGCAAAATTTGAACCCCTTCCAATTCTCATCCATTTGCGTACGTACTTGAACGAACATGATGACATCTGTACTTGGTAAGGACATGGTGAATGCAAGCATTCATTGCTTCCTTAGCAACCATTGACAGCTGGAAGCTGTCAGGTTCATCCATGCCAAATGACTTAAATGTATGGCATTCAGAAAAACTTCCAAACAGCCAGTGTTCAGCCCAAACTAACATTAAGATGGGATACTGAGCTCATCCCTAATTAGCAGTTGTTTAAAATCTATGCTACTTGAAGAAATATTCCTTTTGAAATCTCTGAAAGGAACTGGAAAGAATTAACGTGTATCCATCCAAGGCAAGGATTAGATATATTCGTCCCTTGCCAGTTCAACCTCTACATGTGTTGCGGTTGAACTACTTCTTTTAGAGTGTAATTCAGAGTTTATCTCTATAAAGAACTAGACATATACATAAACAATCTTAATACAGTGAAACCAAATAAACATATTGGCCTTGCAAGATTTGGTAAAAAATAAACCACCTGTTGACTGCCATAAAGGTGAGACATCCCATAGACCATGCAACCCAAAACTATAATACCTATACATATGCATATATGCAATGTTCGCCACTTGCAATGTATCACCAAGAGGAGTGGGCAATTCGAAATTACCAAAAAAATGCTGACACGAACCAAACAGACGCCTCAAGGCCCCAAAGGTCAGTTTCCTGGGTGAGCGTGGGAACCAGATAAAGGTACATAGGATAAAAAAAGCTGTTAAAAATGAAAAGGTAAATATATATAACTAATACAGCAGGTCATCAAAATGATTGATGAAAAAGTGTACATACACGGTGCAAGAGAAGACCTGCACCTCATATGTATACAGATAGAGCAATTAAAAACATAAAAAGTTTAAAATTATGTACATAGATAATGATACGCACCAATCAGATGCTCATTATAGGTTTAGGTAAATTATGGCAAGACTTGAGGGGGTGGTGATCTTAACTGGTGGAGCTCCAGAAATTGAGAGTTACAGAGAAAGGCTGTATGGAATCTACATAAGCAGGAAAGAAAGATAAATACCGCCCATGTGTTAGAATGTGCATAACCAGAAGTAATATCATTGGGGTATATAAACAGACTAACCCGATGATCAACGCACCCAGTTAGTGTGGCTGATGGTGTGGAAAACAAATTCCTCCATTAGAAACAAGAACCCTGAGCAGCCAGTCCGATCTGGTGCATGTCGGGTCAGTTAGATATGGTCAAAAAGATCAATAACCAGGGATCCCTGGAGGATAATAATATAGAGGGTAGTCATACATGATAGAAAAGGGTACATACAGGCAAAGAACTGCAAACAGTTCGCAGGTTGCCTGTGACCTGAAGAAAAACACCCATCTTATTGCTTACTCCACAGAGATAACACCATCACCATCATCATCACATAACAAAATAATGGGAAAGACTCCCATTAATTACCCCTGTTCCTATTCAAGGTTTTATCATCAGCACAGCGTGCTGGCGCCGGCGATGACATCACCGGACACGATCCCGGACTGTGCATGTGCCGTACTGGCGCATGCGTAGTATCGCAAAAACTGCACCTTCCTCTTCCTCTGGGAAGGCTGTTCGCCCATCCTAACAAAGACTGGTGCCCACCTGCTCCATCTAGTGGATGGACCGGGAACCGCCATAGGACACGAGATCATACAGTCGCCCACAAAATCAGACAACCAAAGGCAGAGGACAGCACTACAGGGAAGCAAGCAGCCCAAGTGAACAAGACAAATGGAAAACACAGTACACAAAACATTATGTGTATAAAACTATAATGAAACAATTGATGTAATTGTAAAAAATAGGAGATTAAATAGTGCCAATAAATCTTCTAGGACAAAAAGGCAAAAAATATTAGTCAAGCCTCAGAAGAGACTATGAGTAACCAATCAGTGGCATAAATGTCACTCCATAGTGGCCAGAATATGGTCTTGAATAGGGGAAGGAAAAAAAGTGAAGGAAAGAAAGAAACAGAAAGGATATATAGGAGACAACCCATACAAGGAACTAAATCCCCTCATAATGACATCAGAACTACAGAAAAGGTTTGTATGAATTCATCTCATTGATTCCGGGGATTTGTGGCTGTCAATCGCTCTATCCACAAGGTTTCAGATCTCAAAATCGCATTATCCCAATCACCTCCTTAGGAATTAGGAGGGATTACATCAAGCACATAGAAAGACACTGAGGTATTATCAAACCTATGATGTAAACCAATACTGAAAGAAAAGAGTAACTGGGGGGCGTGGCCAGCGCATGAGCTGAATGGAAGCTCTGTGAGAGAGCTCTGTGACGCGAACGGGCATATTAGCGACAATTCACAGCGAATATCGGTAAAAAAGATACGAACAGACAACGGAAGAGTTCCTGAATCCGAAGGTGATGTCAAAAAAGCGGAAAGACGAACGGAAAATGAAAAAACTAACGACAGTCTCCTCTCAGTCAGCGGGAGGGAGAAAAAAAGATGGCACAGATCCTCTCACAGCTGCTGTACCAGCAACAGCCTCCTCAGGGAGAGCGCAATACACTTACAGGCCTGATGCTGCTCTAGAAGAATTACCTCACAAAACACATCTGGAATCTCCTCATGAGGAAGATTACCTCAGCCCTACATGTCGCAGCCCGGCTAAAACTCGTATCAAACTGGATTTCACAGGCCAGGAGGTAAGCTATAAAATACCTCATATTAGTCAAGATAACACAGTCATAACTCCTATAGCTTCACCTATAGCCGCATTCCCCACTAATAACCAGCCTATTCTGGACACCCAATTAAAAGAAATGCTATTAACTTTACATACTTCGCTTCATACGGATATTTTACAACTCACAAATCAATTCTCCAAAGCAGTGAACTCCTTAGGTGAAAGAGTACACACTATTGAGAACTCTATGGGAGACATGACCAATACTATTAATGATTTAATAGATGCTCATGAAGAAAATAAAGCTGAAAAAGAGTGGCTTAAATTTAAAATCGCAGATTTAGAAGACCGCTCAAGGAAGAACAATCTCAAAATCAGGGGTATCCCTGAAAATATACAGCAGTCTGATCTTAAAAAATATGCCACTGACTTATTCTCCAACTTGCTGCCAGCTATACCAGCCTTAGAGCTCACAATTGATCGTATCCATCGGATTCCGAAACCGTCATTTCTCCCTCCACAGATACCACGTGATGTACTACTTAGAGTACACTTCTACCATGTTAAAGAACAAATCCTATATAAAGTGCGACATCTAGGACAACTTCCACAACCATATAATACAATCCAGATTTATGCTGACTTGTCTAAACATACTCTAGATATGAGAAGACAACTTTCCACGATTACAAAAGCTCTGCGTAATCATAAAATTGAATACCGTTGGAAACAACCATCTAAACTACTGATACAGAAGAACGACACCTACCATACAATCACTTCTGTGGAACAAGGCATTAAGTTACTTCACGCATGGGGTATTATCCCCGAACCAACTCCACCTATCGGAGCTAAGAAGAATCTGGAGAAACTTACGCCACAATGGCATTAGCTTTCATTGACTAGATCCGGTCAAAATACAATCCTATCTATAGGAAACCGATCTATCAGCTTGCCCGCCGTGCCGTGCGATACTAAATCTTTGGAACAGCTGACCTTTGAACTAATTCCCCATTCTAATGTTGCAGTATACATTGAAATGTTTACCACTGCAAGTTAAGTTTAATGTTTGGTTATATTTTTGTTTGTGCTTTTACTTTTATTTTTTTCTTCACAGTATCCTATACACAACTCATAGCATTCAAAGGGACAGGTATGTTGTGAACCTACAAAATTTGAATCAAAACTTTTCAGTCACAAAATTTTTGGACATTCATAGTCATTTCAGACTACAGATTGTTCACATGGAAGTAGAATTTAAAGCTATTATCAGGCTAGTATGTACTTACTTTTTCCATCTTATTAATATCCTTTTATGAGTATAAAGTTAATATCTTTAAATACTAATGGTCTTAACCATCCAGCAAAAAGAGCGTCGATGTGGCAAATGGCTAACACCCAGCGATGTCAAATATTGTGTATACAAGAAACCCATTTCAAAACAGGCGCTACTCCCACTTGCACCCATAAGAACTTTCCTCACATATTTACAGCATCAGGCCAACAGAAAAAAAGAGGAGTACTTATCGCCATACATCATTCAGTTAATTTTCAATTGCATGAATCTATTGTAGATACCAATGGACGATACCTCATATTAATATGTACCATTGATAATACACTTACTACATTGGTAAATGTGTATGCGCCTAATAAAAGGCAATCCCATTTTCTGAATGGCCTGATGAGAAAAATAGGTAAATGCCGAAAAGGTGCCTTAATAATTTGTGGAGACTTCAACACAATACATGAACAAGAACTAGACACTTCTAATCCCAAAACCAGAACCAACTGTGCACTTAAATTTTTTTTGAATAAAAGCGATCTCTATGATGTATGGAGATGCCATCATCCTGGAGATCGTGAATACACATATCATTCCCTGGTACATAATACCTATACTCGTATCGATTATATTTTTACGGATAAGTGGTTATTGCAGCGGGTGAGGGAGTCTGACATTGCACCCATCACTTGGACTGATCATGCCCCAATTAGTATGACTATTCTACCTAAACACTCTCAAACGACCCATTTTCTATGGAGAACAAATGCATATCTTATCAAAATGCCTACCTATGCTACAGCTATACAAAACCAGATAACTGAATTCTTTAAATATAATGTGGGATCGGTGTCAGACTCCGCCACCCTATGGGGTGCTCATAAAGCATTTAGTAGGGGAATCCTAATGCAACTGAATGCTCAATTCAGGAAAAATAAAACGAAACTCATTGAGAAACTTACTGCTGACATTAAAACATTAGATTCCCAAAACCAATCTCACCCATCACAACAACTGAAAACTAAACTACAAATATTACGACAGGAACTCAGAACGACTTTATTGGATACATTTGAAAAACATACTAGAAAACTTAAAGCTAAATATTACCATACTAGCAACAAAGCAGGAAAAAACATGGCACTTCGGATCAAAGGCAGATATTCCAAATCAAAGATTCCATATCTATACCACCCTATTACTAGAGAAAAATTGCAAGACCCCCAAGACATAGCGAATGCATTTAGCTGTTATTATAGCTCCCTTTACAATCTTAAAGATGATTCTCAAACTCCCACACCTACCCCAAAGATAATAAGTGATTTCTTAGATACTATTAGTCTCCCATCATTAACTACTGATCAAATCTCTGATCTTAACGTCCCATTTTCAGTGGAAGAAATTGCTAGAACTATAGACTCCCTGCCCAACAATAAATCTCCGGGCCCAGATGGAATGATAGGAGAATACTATAAATTACTTCGAGATATACTGGCTCCCCACTTATGCTCACTTTTTAACGAAGCGGCATCCAAATCAGAATTTCCGGCTGAGATGCTTCAGGCCTTGATCATAACACTGCCGAAACCAGGCAAAGATCCCAATGCTCCCCAAAATTTCAGACCGATTTCATTATTGAACATTGACATCAAAATATACGCCAAAGCAATAGCGAATCGACTGATGAACTACATACCAGACCTCATTCACAAAGATCAATCTGGCTTTACTAAAGGTCGACAATCTTCAGATGCAACAAGACGTCTGATTGATATTATACACTTCACTGAGAGACATCAAACACCTTCTCTGCTCCTTTCTTTGGATGCAGAGAAGGCGTTTGATAGGGACCATTGGGGCTATTTACAGTCAGGCCGCGTACACACGCGCGGACTGTTCGCCCAACTTTGTCCGTCAAACAGTTTCGGCAAACAGTCCGCTCAAAATTAGCATGGACGGACATGGCCACACGCGACGAACGAACAGTTTGCTGAAACCGTGCGCGATGACGTGAACGGCACGTACGACGGGACGAAAAATACGACGTCCTATACACTGCATTATAACTTTCGGCGTGAAAATCCTTTCTGAGCATGCGCGCAACTTTGTTTGACGAACAAGCCTACACACGAGCGGACTGTTCGCTGAAACAAGGTTTCAGCGGACAGTTTTACGGAATTTCCGAAAAACCTTGTCCGTCAAACTGTCCGCTGAAACTGTCCGCTGAAAGCCCACACACGAGCGGACTGTCCGCCCAAACACTGTTCAGCGGACAAAGTTGGGCGAACAGTCCGCGCATGTGTACGCGGCCTTAGTGCTTTTAAAATTCGGCTTTCATGGAAATATTTTATCGGCAATTTTTGCACTGTATAAGGGCCCCTCAGCGAGAGTATACACAAATGATATGATGTCTAGGCCCTTTGGCATCTCGAATGGAACACGACAAGGTTGCCCCTTATCTCCTTTAATATTTAATTTAGCCATCGAACCTCTAGCAGAACGTATACGATCTGACACAAAACTATCTGGTATAAAAATTGGGCAAATAGATAATAAAATAAGTCTGTTCGCAGATGACATAGTGCTTATAGTGTCTGATCCTATTTCATCTCTCCCGAATCTCCAAAATATACTAACGACATTTGGAGCAGCATCATATTATAAAATCAATGAAACTAAGTCCAATATTTTAGACCTAGGATTAGATAACACAACCAGGCAGTTATTGTCTAATAAATACCCCTACCACTGGAAAGACGAGGGGATTTCTTACTTAGGAATCACTCTCACTAACAAAACAAAACAGTTATTTAAAACAAACTTTTTACCATTTAAGAAACATTTTGAAACAGATCTGACAACACTTAGTAAATTCGAATTTACATGGGCTGGTCGCCTGGCAGCTTTCAAAATGATGACCTTACCAAAATTATTATATCAACTCAGGTCCCTTCCAATATGTATCCCTAAATACTACTTTAAATCCTTACAAAGCAGTTTGGGAAAATATCTATGGAATGCCAAAAAATCCCGTTGCGCATACCATATACTAATTAAACATAGAAATATAGGTGGTGCGACCGTACCTGAGCTACAGGATTATTATGACGCAACTCTTTTGACCCAAATGCAAGAATGGTTCTTGCCTACTCCTAAAACTTTATGGGGACAAATTGAGAAAGACATCACACGACAGCCTAATATGCAATTCTGGTTACTTAGTAGGAAAATTAAGTCCACAATTACAGCTCAATACCCACCAACGGTGAAAGCGACGCTACACTCTTGGCAGAGAATCATCACATACAAATGGGATAAAACTCCAATCACGGTGTTAAACCCTCCTCTAACAATTATACCAACATTAATTCCTGGCGTACAAATACAAGACTGGAATTTGGGTGGGGATATCAAACTTGGTTCCTTCTTCCAACAGGGCTCATTAAAGTCTTTTTCTCAGTTAAGTAATGAATTACAGCTTCCGAATTCTGAGCGATCTACATATATTCAAATAGAAAAGTGTCTGCTACACAATCCACAACTCAGAGCTTCAATCCCGGTTAAAATATGGTCTTTCCTCAATAACCATGCCACATCACAGAAAGGAGTAGCTACAATATACCCAATTCTAGGGGAAAAAAACATACCCAGCAAACTACCTTCCTTCCTTAACCACTTTAAGACCGGACCATTTTGCTGGTAAATGACCAGAGGTCTTTTTACACTTTGGCACTGCGCTGCTTTAACTGGTAATTGCGCGGTCATGCAATGTTGTACCGAAACAAAATTTGCGTCCTTTTCTTCCCACAAATAGAGCTTTCTTTTGATGGTATTTGATTGCCTCTGCGATTTTTATTTTTTGCGATATAAACGTAAAAAGACCGCAAATTTTGAAAAAAAATGATATTTTCTACTTTTTGTTATTAGAAAAATCCAATAAACTCAATTTTAGTCATACATTTAGGCCAAAATGTATTCAGCCACATGTCTTTGGTAAAAAAAAAGTCAATAATTGTATATTTATTGGTTTGCGCAAAAGTTGTCACATCTACAAACTAAGGTACGTTTTCTGGAATTTACGCAGCTTTTATTTTATGACTGCCTATCTCATTTCTTGAGGTGCTAAAATGGCAGGGCAGTACAAAACCCCCCCAAATGACCCCATTTTGGAAAGTAGACCCCCTAAGGAAATTGATAAGAGGCATGTTGAGCCCATTGAATATTTTATTTTTTTGCCTCAAGCGATTGAATAATGACAAAAAAAAAATTTTTTTTTTTTTTTTACACAAAGTTGTCACTAAATGATATATTGCTCACACATGCTATGGGCATATGTGAAATGACACCCCAAAAAAAATTCTGCTGCTTCTCCTGAGTACGGGGATACCACATATGTGGGACTTTTTGGGAGCCTAGCCGCGTACGGGGCCCCGAAAACCAAGCACCGCCTTCAGGCTTTCTAAGGTCGTAAATTTTTGAGTTCACTTCTCACTACCTATTACAGTTTTGAAGGCCATAAAATGCCAAGATGGCACAAAACCCCCACAAATGACCCCATTTTAGAAAGTAGACACCCCAAGCTATTTGCTGAGAGGCATGTTGAGTTCATGGAATATTTTATATTTTGCCACAAGTTGCGGGAAAATTACAAACTTTTTTTTTTTTTTTTTTTTTTCACAAAGTTGTCACTAAATGATATATTGCTCATGCATGCCATGGGCATATGTGAAATAACACCCCAAAATAAATTCTGCTGCTTCTCCTGAGTACGGGGATACCACATATGTGGGACTTTTTGGGAGTCTAGCTGCGTACGGGGCCCCGAAAACCAAGCACCGCCTTCAGGCTTTCTAAGGGCGTAAATATTTGACTTCACTCCTCACTACCTATTACAGTTTTGAAGGCCATAAAATGCCAAGATGGCACAAAACCCCCACAAATGACCCCATTTTAGAAAGTAGACACCCCAAGCTATTTGCTGAGAGGCATGTTGAGTTCATGGAATATTTTATATTTTGCCACAAGTTGCGGGAAAATTACAAACTTTTTTTTTTTTTTTTTTTTTTTCACAAAGTTGTCACTAAATGATATATTGCTCACGCATACCATGGGCATATGTGAAATGACACCCCAAAATAAATTCTGCTGCTTCTCCTGAGTACGGGGATACCACATATGTGGGACTTTTTGGGAGCTTAGCCGCGTACGGGGCCCCGAAAACCAAGCACCGCCTTCAGGCTTTCTAAGGGCGTTACAGTTTTGAAGGCCATAAAATGCCAAGATGGCACAAACCCCCCCCCAAATGACCCCATTTTGGAAAGTAGACACCCCTAAATTTAGGGGTACACTAGTGAGACTAGGTAATAAATGGCGGGTGCCCTGAAACTATAAAAAAATAACTAACCAACCAGCGTCACCTGTAACAGTTATATGGTGATCACTGGTGAAAGGGTTAACTAGGGGGCAATCAGGGGGCTTTATGCGGTAGTATATGGGGGTCCCTGGCGTTATAAAAAGCTGCGGCGAACCTAAATACCTAACTGCCGTCACCTGTGACACTAATACAGCGATCAGAAAAACGATCGCTTATTAGGCTGGGTTCACACTGGAGCGATGCGGGAACGCCACGAATGCGCGGCGGGTTCCCGCATCGCATGCCTCCCGGCGGCAGTTCACACTGCCCTATGCGAACTGCTGGGAGTGTCAGTGAAATGTTAATGACACCCCCAGATCAGTTCGCATATCGCAGTGCGATCTGCAAACTTGGATCGCATGGTGTGAACACCCATGCGATCCGATTCTGCTGCGGACCAAAAAAAGGGTCCCGTGCGAGTTTGCGGCGGGTGCGGCGGGTGCGACACGAATTCAGCCATACTATCTGTATAGCTGAACTCGAATCGCACAGAGATCGGATGTGATTTGCACTGCAGTGCGGTGCAAATCACATCCGTTCTCATAAACCGCTGCAATGTGAACCCAGCCTTAGTGACACTGGCGACGGGGGGTGATCACGGGGTTAAACCTTTATTGGGGGGGTTAGGGGGGTACCTTAGAACTAAAGGGGGCTAACCCTAACTGCCCTAACAGTTATTAGTCACAAATGACACCCGCCGGGTGATCAGGGGGTTAAACCTTTATTAGGTAATAAATGGCGGGTGCCCTGAAACTATAAAAAAATAACTAACCAACCAGCGTCACCTGTAACAGTTATATGGTGATCACTGGTGAAAGGGTTAACTAGGGGGCAATCAGGGGGCTTTATGCGGTAGTATATGGGGGTCCCTGGTGCTATAAAAAGCTGCGGCGAACCTAAATACCTACCTGCCTAACTAGCGTCACCTGTGACACTAATACGGCGATCAGAAAAATGATCGCTTATTAGGCTGGGTTCACACTGGAGCGATGCGGGAACGCCACGAATGCGCGGCGGGTTCCCGCATCGCATGCCTCCCGGCGGCAGTTCACACTGCCCTATGCGAACTGCTGGGAGTGTCAGTGAAATGTTACTGACACCCCCAGATCAGTTTGCATATCGCAGTGCGATCTGCAAACTCGGATCGCATGGCGTGAACACCCATGCGATCCGATTCTGCTGCGGGCCAAAAAAAGGGTCCCGTGCGAATTTGCGGCGGGTGCGGCGGGTGTGGCGGGTGCGGCGAATGGCTGAACTCGAATCGCACAGAGATCGGATGTGATTTGCACTGCAGTGCGGTGCGAATCACATTCGTTCTCATAAACCGCTGCAATGTGAACCCAGCCTTAGTGACACTGGCGACGGGGGGTGATCACGGGGTTAAACCTTTATTGGGGGGGTTAGGGGGGTACATTAGAACTAAAGGGGGCTAACCCTAACTGCCCTAACAGTTATTACAGTCACAAATGACACCAATGCAAAAAAAAAAAAAAAAAAAAAAAAAAAAAAAAAAAATGACATTGGTGTCACTGTGACTGGGGGGCAGGGGTAATTGGGGGGGTGATCGGGGGGTAAAGGGGGGGTGTGAGTGTGCCTGGCATGTTCTACTGTTTGTGTAGAGTGTTGGTGCAACTCACCGATCCGTTCTCCTCCGTGTCGGAACGAAAAATACCGACACGGAGGAGAGAATACATCACTTCCTCTCCTCACAGGAGAGGAAGTGATGTCACGAAGGATTTTCATTCGTCGGGAGCGATCGCGAGGGGGTGGCCATGAATGAATGGCCGTCCCCTCGTCCGGGATCGCTCCCGCACGAAAACCGACCGCCGCAGGCACCGGGCGGGGGCCCGATCGGGCCCCCGACCCGCGGGAAGGCAGGGACGTACATGTACGCCCTTATGCCTGCCCGTGCCATGCTGTCGACGTACATCGTCGTGCGGCGGTCGGCAACTGGTTAAATGAGAACAAGATTTGGGGCAAGACTTTTCAATTAAACAATGGATGGCTTCCCTACGAAGCATATATAGGGCCACTGCATGTGTTACACTATGGGAACTGGCACAAAAAATTGTTCAAAGACAATACCTGACTCCACATATCCTAGCAAAATTCAAGGGGAACTCGTCACCTAATTGCTGGAGAAATTGTACCCAATTGGGGACCCTATTTCATATTATGTGGGACTGCCCAAGCTTACATAACTACTGGCAGGCAATCTCCTATTTACTCACTTCCGTAACAGGTATTGTCCTTCAACTTTCACCAGAACTAGCCATTCTGAATATGAATTTACATACGATTCCCAAACAATATCGTAAAGTAGTAACACATATACTTTTAGCTGCGAGACTATCCATAACTAGAAAATGGAAAACTGACTCTCTTCCTACTATGACAGAAGTTATAGAATTAACCCAACTCCACCACTCCTATGAATTGTTATTTCCTAATGACAAATCCCTATATATTAAGGAACAACAACTATGGGAACCTTGGAGTACATGGTACAAAAATTATACTTCCACAATTTAGATAATGCTGATTCTTTAATCATATAGAAGAAAGAACTCCTGTGCGTTTTAATATTTTTTTTGGATGGCTTTAAAAATAATTTCATAGCAGAGTGACAAATATATCACATATTTGTTTATCTGAATTGAGCTGCGGAGTAAGAATAGATCTTTATTTTCCTTCATAAAAGATAACTACTGTGTTTGAATTTCCTTTAGGATGTTGGCCTAGGTACTCCAAGACACAGATAGATCCCTGTGAGGGGTGTCTTGGGGTCCAGAAGTGGCCATTATCCATATCGCTATTTATAAATCTTACAATAATTATATTACGGACTTTATTATACAAATTCTAAGAGACTTACTCTTGTTCGAGTCCCTTTATGACTATGAATATTAGATACTTAGGAATACTACTTTATTCTTTATTGTGGATTATTTGTTTCTATGCTATATTATGCTGAGAAAACCCTGTCACTACATTATACTGTGTTATGTTACTTTTATTACTATATATTATTTTTTTTTGTTTTGTAACCCTTGTTGTAACTAACTCTGCTAAAAATCTCAATAAAAACATTTGAAAAGAAAAGAAAAGAGTAACTGCGCTGATTCAAACATACTTAGGTATATGACACCTCAGGTAGAGCAATCCACATAGCATCGAGATTGATGCCATTGTCCATTGGGTAGACGAATGCCGATGCCTTCCATAACCCAAGGGCAACGGCTACATCTACCACAACAATAAGTCCCCCAAGTGGATCGGGGAGACCGATCAAAAGTATTTTGGTAATGACTGGATGTTAAGGTATCACATTGGCATACAGCCCCCCTGAACACCAATTACGGGTTGGAAGCATGTACTTAGTACAAAGTGTTGATTCCCATTTGACTGACTATTTGGCCCAAATATCTCTTCCCTCTCTCTCGACTGAGAGTGGAGAGGAACTGGAGGCACCCATCTCTACTGAAGAAATGGCTGCACTCCAAGATCCATCAAAATTCTTATTTAATAACGAACATCCCAAGTGTTACAGACAGTGCAAATGGTAGACGCGTTTCACACACTAACAGGTGCACTTATTCATTACCAATAATAATAAATAAGTGCACCTGTTATTGTGTGTGAAACGCGTCTACCATTTGTACTGTCTATAACACTTGGAATGTTCATTATTAAATAAGAATTTTGATGGATCTTGGAGTGCAGCCATTTCTTCAGTATTGATCGTATGCAGAGGCGAGCCAAGGTGGGCACCTGTGATATCATTAGGCTTCCTGTCTCACCTGGAGCAGCGAGTTCTTTTGTTTGGATATTCAGCACCCATCTCTGTTTAGCAGATCGCAGCGGCTATCTTGCAACTACTAGCACATAAGAGCCCTGGCCTGGATGGCTCCCCTGCGGAATGGTACTCTCAGTTTAAACATCTCCTATGCCCATTCCTTTTACGGACATATAATTCCACTCTAACTGATGGGATTCTCTCATAGTCCTGTTACTGAAACCGAGAAAAGACCCCCTGAAATGTGACTCGTATCGCCCTATTTATCTTATAAATGTGGATGTAAAAATTCTTGCAAAGTCTTGGCCAATTGTCTGAATGCCATGGTGGCATAAGAGCGATCAGGGAGGCTTTATACCGGGCAGATCTACGAGAATGAACATTCATAGGTTATTCCCCAATCTTCAATACCCACACAAATGCACACCCACCCGGGCCATTGTGTCCCTGGACACTTGTAATACTTTTGATAGTGTGGAATGGCTGTATCTCTTTCAAGTTCTGCAGCGATATGGCTTTGGCCCTTGCTTCATTGCTTGGATCAGGCTCCTCTACACCTCCCCACAGGCGCATATATACGGGTAAATTCTCACATTACAGACACCTTTTCCATCACCAGAGGCACTAGGCAGAGGTGTCCGTTATAGCCCTTCCTATTTATCCTGGCCATGGAACCACTGACTATACCTATTCGCTGCTCTCCCAACATTAAAGGACTCCCTATTGCCACTATTGAGGAGTGAAATTCTCTGTACACAGATGACACCTTGGTGTATATAGCTAATACTCAGGACTTGAAAACACTGTTAACGGAGGTAGAGGTCTTTGGTGACTATTCAGGATTCAGAGTAAACTTGGAAAAATATAACTTGTTTCCTTTAGATACCAATGCAACCTCACATATTTACCATCATTCCAGATTACAAGTAGTGTCCTCTGTTAGATACCTAACGGTCATAGTGCATATAGAAACGTAGGAATTGCTCCAAGGACTAATTGGCTCGTTCTGCTTCCCCTTTAGACTGCGGGTGATACGCAGAGGAGAAAGCAAGCTGAATTCCCAACTGTGCACAAAAGGCTTGCCAGAACCGGGACACAAACTGACTACCCCTGTCCAAGACAATCACCTTGGGTAACCCATGTAAGCAAAAGATCTCCTGAGCAACAATGGAAGCCAGTTCCTTAGATGTGGGCAACTTCTTAAGTGGAATACAATGAGACATTTTCGAGAACCGTTCAACCACAATAAGGATAACTGTGTTGCCCTGGGAGTTGGGTAACTCCACAATTAAATCAATAGACAGGTGGGTGCAGGGCCTCACTCCATTGGGTATGGATTATAGAAGGCCCAGTGGAAAGTTATTAAATTCCTGAAAAACTGCTGAGGCGTTACAAAGGCCAAAAGGCATTATGAGGTACTTATAATGGCCAGTTCTGGAATTAAACGCAGTTTTCCACTCGTTGCTCTCCTTAATCCTCAGATCCTCAGATTGTATGCCCCTCTCAAATCAAGCTTCGTGAAAACCCTTGAGGTGGTCAAATAACTCCGTAATCAACGGAATCGGATAGGCATTATTAATCGTAAAACGATTGAGACCCCTATAATCAATACAAGGTCTCAGTTCACCACTCTTCTTCACAAAGGAGAAACCACCAGGAGACGAGGATTTGCAGATGAAACCTTGAGAAAGTGCGTCTGCAACATACGCCAGGGTACTAGGTGTAATCCTAGACTCTGACTTGTCATTTCAGTCTCAAGTCCAATCGTTGTCAAAAGTTTGTAGAATTCACTTTCGCAACATCTCTAAAATTTGCCCCTTTTTAACAAATGAAACCACCAAGCTCCTCTTTCACCCCCTTCTTATCTCTCGCCTTGACTATTGCCACTCCCTTCTCATTGGTCTGCCTTTCCATAGGCTATCCCCTCTTCAGTCTATCATGAGTGCTTCTGCCAGACTTATACAGCTTACCAACTGCTTAGTGTCTGCCAACCCTCTCCTCCAATCCTACACTGACTCCCAATCACCCAGCAAATTAAATTCAAAATACTAACTACAACATACAAAGCCATTCAAAACTCTGCCCCATGCTACATTACCAATCTTGTCTCCAAATATCACCCAAATCATCCTCTCCACTCTTCTCATGACCTCCGACTCTCAAGCTCTCTCGTCTCCTCCTCACAGCCCTGACAATGATGAAATTACGCTCATTGAAACCCTGAAGGTGGTCATTGGATTTGGGCTCCCATATGAATCTAGGTTTACCATATATGTGGTATCCTCATACTCGGAAGAAGTAGCAGAATGTGTTTTGGGGGTGTAATTCCATATATACCCATGTTATGTGTGATAAATATCTAATTTAAGTGAGAACTTTGTGTAAAAAAAATATATATATTTTTTTGTAAAATCCAAATATCCGTGGTAAAAAATAAAATCTTCCACGGACTCGACATGCCTCTTGGCAAATACCTTGGGGTGTCTACTTTGCAAAAAGGGGTCATTTGGGGGTGTTCGAACTTTAAGGCCTACACTTTAGGGCCTCCAAAACTGTGATAGATAGTCAGGAAGTCAAATGAGGAAATAATGCCCTTTGAAAACCTGAAGATAGTCATTGGTTTTTAGCTCCCATACACAGCTAGGCTTCCAAAAAGTCTCACACATGTGTTATCCCCATACTTGAGAGAAGTATTGGAATGTGTTTCGGGGGGGTTATTCCACATATGCTAATGGTATGTGTGAGAAATATCTCATTGGAGTGACAACTTTGTGTAAAAAAAAGCGATGTAAATTCCACCATATATACCATAGTTTGTAGACGCTAAAACATTTTTACAAACCAAATAATATACACTTATTGGATTTTTTTTTTTTACCAAAGACATGTTTCAAAATATATATTGGCCTAAATCAATGAAAAAATTTGATTTTATTGGATATACTTTATAATAGAAATTCGAAAATATATTTTCCTTTACAAAATTTTCGGTCTTTTTTTGTTTATATGTTTTTATGTATTATATGATCAAATACCACCAAAAGAAAGTTCCATTTATGTGAACAAAATTACAAAAAGGAAATTTGCAGACAGTGTTGAATGAGCGAGCAATTGTCAGTTAAAGTAACACAGTGCTGAATATAAAAAAATGCTTTGGTCATGAAGGGGTCAAGTGGTAAATTAAGGTTGTTGATAAAAAAATTACTTAAAATTAGGTGCTGCTAAATACTTCTACCATACTATTATTACCAGCAGCAATGAAAAGCAATAGAGAATGATGGAACTTGTATAAATATCGGATTGGAAAAAGCAACTAATCAGAAAAACAGGGAAGAAAGAGGTATTATATTTTTTTCTCATTATACCAACTTTTTATTTATTCTATTTGCTTACATTTTCCTCCCAGAAATTACTTATTATTTATCCATTAGTATACACACCTGCAGATATTTCCAAAGTATACTGTATGTGAATTTTGATTTAATTTAATGTCAGGAGTGCAGATGATAAACTGCAAAATCACAGTACTACAGTAAAAAACTGTCCATCAAAATCTCTATTTTAATTGACTCGTGACAATAAAATGGTTTTCATCTGTTTGACGGTTGTGTAAAATATAAATTAAAGTTGTTTTACCTATCATCCTATGCATTTTAATTGCAGAATTGAAGTGGCTTATCAGAGGTTATGTAACACCATACTCCATCCTTTCTTCCCCATGACAATTCTATTTCTACGAAGGGAAATAAAACAAATCCATTTTTAACTTATAGTATATGGGAGCTCTGCTGATTATATATCACTATGGCGAAACATCTTTGGAAAAGTAATTAAATGAACAAGATTATTCTGCTTACTGCTTAGTGCTGTCTACTTCATCTTCTAGGGACAGACAATAAATATAGCCTTATGTTCAATTAAAATCTATCTGGTGGTTGTGGCTATACATTTTAGATTGGCCTGTGTATGTCAAACTAAAATAATATATTGTTTTTCACAGTTTATTGATCATGAACATTTACAAAATGGAAACCTCTACTGGCACTCTATCAGGCACATGTTTGGTTAGAAAGACCACAAACACAATGTTTCATGCTTGTAGTGCTCACTCACAAGCATTATTAAACTCAAAACCAAAAATTTAATATATTGCAGCTTACCAAACATTAGATGTGATGGCTGCATTCTTTTTCTTTTCTTATGCTTTTCCCCCCCTGTTTTCACCGGGTGATCTGACCAGTAACATATCTCCTGTACCAGATGAAAATAAAAGAAAGAAAGCCTAAAAAATAAAATGAGTGCAGCTATCACATCTAAAAATGTGTTAAGCTGCAATATAATAAATATTTGCTTTTGGGTAAATACCGCTTTAACCACTTGCCAACAGCCTACCACAGATGTAATGTGGCAGATCGGCTCTATTGCGTGAAACTACGTCCCTGTGGGTCATTTCGTGCAATAGACACTGGGGATCACGCGGACACAGGGGACACCAATTAGTGGGTCCAAAGAACCCAATGTCCACTGGCCACTCGCAATCATTCCCCAGAGAGGCAGGACAGCGATCTGCCTATGTAAGCAAGGCAGATCGCCGTTCCAACAGGGGGGAAGATAGTGATCCTGTGTACCTGCTAAGCAGGAACACCGATCTCTGTCTTCACCCAGCCAGAGCAACCTTCACATAGTTAGCAAGCACCCGCTAGGGACACACTTAACCCTTGGATCACCCCTAGTGTTAACCCCTTCCCTGCCTCAGTAACAGTGCATATTTTTAGCACTGATCACTGTAATAATGTCATTGGTTCCCAAAAAAGTGTCAAAAATGTCAGTTAGGTGTCCGATTTGTCTGCTGCAATGTCGCAGTCCCGCTAAAAATCGCTAATTGCCACCATTACTAGTAAAAGAATAAAAAAATAAAAATGCCATAAAAATATCCCATAGTTTTAGACGCTATAACTTTTGCGCAAACCAAACAATATACACTTGTTGGGATTTTTTTTACCAAAAACATGTAGCATAATACATATTGGCCTAAATTGATGAAGAAATTTGATTTTTTTAAATTGTTTGATTGGATATGTATTATGGCAGAAAGTAAAAAAAAAATTTTTTCAAAATGGACAGTTTTCTTTTGCTTATAGCGCAAAAATAAAATAGAGGTGAGCAAATACCACCAAAAAAAATCTTTATTTGTGGGAAAAAAGGACATCAAATTAATTTGGGTACAGTGTTGTACAACCTAGCAATTTTCAGTTAAAGAAATGCAGTGCCGTATCACAAAAAATGGCCTGGTCATTAAGGGGGTAAACCTGTCCGGGGCTGAACTTAATGAAAGCAATTCTATATACCCAAACACTGAGAGTCAGGAGGTACAACACTTGTGATAGACCAAAGAAGAGGGAGCAGTCAATGTGATCTTCTGGTTCCCAAATGGATTTTCAATCACCATCAACATATTCTAACAGGTAAGGCCCACTGAAACTGGACTATTTTAAATGCTTCTCTCTGCAATTATTTGTTTAGGGGATCACTCTTTCTCCATCCTCATACTAGTCAATGCATCTCTTGTTTTCTGCACCTCCCAATGTTCCTGTGGCCTCTTCTGTGTTTTTATACTTTTGCTATTTAGGACAATATTAACTGGTTCATTAACTACTATTGTACTGACGTTATTCTATATCCTATACTTTTGCTGTTGTACAATTTTATCAAACAGTTTGTTTGTATTTTTGTTGTCTTAAAAATAAATAATTGTGTCACGTTGCCATTTTAAATCATACGTGCAGTAAGAAAACATCAAACTATTCGGCACATAACAAAATTGTCATTTGGTGATAACCCATATAAACCAGTTAAAACGTGATAACAAATAGTCCATCACACAAAAAATATACAGTATATAATGACAAGTCCCCATTAAGTATATAATCAGTGGAAGACTTTCATAATGAATCCTTCAAGTGTCAGGGATCAATGCTTCTGTCACCCAAAGATCTATAAAGTTCATATGTGCGTATGACCTCAGCACATAGGGGTCATGTTCTTCTGGTAAGACGCCCATATTTATTTTAGTGTTTTTTTTCTGTGATGGTATTTGGTGTGACATTTTCACTTGTGTTTATGGGGATTATCACTAGAGATTAATTTTGTTATGTGCTTAATAGTTTGATGTTTTCATATTACACATGTGATTTAACCACTTACTTAATGTGCACTTAAACACCCTTCCTGCCCAGGCCAATTTTCAGCTTTATGTACTGTTGCAACTTGAATGACAATTGTGCGGTCATGCTACACTGTACCCAAATGACATTTTTATATATTTTTTTCACACAAATAGAGCTTTCTTTTGGTGGTATTTAATGGGTGCTGGATTTTTTATTTTTTGATAAAAAAGCGAAAATTTGGAGAAAAAAAACTGTTTCATAATTTGTTATAAAATTTTGAAAACAGGTAATTTTTCCCCTTCATTGATGTGCACTGATGAGGCAGCTCTGATGGGCACTGATGGGCAATGATAGGCTGCACTGATGGGCACTGATAGGCTGCACTGATAGGCACTGATAAGGCGGCCCAGATGGGCCCTAATAAGTGGCACTTATGGGCACTGATAAGGTGGCACTGGTGGGCACTGAGAAGTAGCACTGATGGGATTCCCTGATGGGGACTAATGGGTGGCACTGAAGGGCACTGATGGGTGGCACTGATAGGTAGCACTGATAGGTGACACTGATAGGTGACACTGGTGGGCACTGGTAGGCACTGGTAGGTGACACTGATAGGCATCACTGATAGGTGGCACTGATGATGATTAACTGATGGGCACTTGTTGGCAGCACTGATAGGCACTCCTAGGTGACACTGGTGGGCATTGATAGATTGCACTGGTGGGCACTGGTAGGTGGCACTGATATGCACCTGTAGGTGGCACTGGTGAGCAATGGCAGGTGGCACTGGAGGTCACTGCATAGCAGCAGTGCATCTCCCTGTTCGGGACCGATGTCCCTCCATCAGAAGCCAGTGATCGGCTTTTCTTTTCCCTCACGTTGTCAGTCTCATTGACTCTGTGTTCACAGAACATGCCGAGCGCCCCACAGGGGGCATGAAGGCAGCTCATGCACGAGAGAACGTCTATTGATGCCCTCCAGGCAATTCGACCCACGCTGTAGCCATCATTCGACCATAGTGCGAGCAGGAGGAGGTTAAAAGGACGATGCAACATATTTATTCTTATATATTTTTATTATCTTGTATTCAGATCATTTTGAGTGTGACTCTACACTTTGAAGTTTTGAGGTTTTGATTATATAATTTTTCACTGAGCACAGAATATAATTTAATAGAATGATATCACATAGCATGTACCAACTTGTCATGCTTGGCATGTGTAACATAACTTCTGGTCATGATATTCCAACAATCCGCTTTCATCATGGCGATAGTAGATTTGCTAGTATTGCTGATCATCCCCACTTTGTGCTACCGCTGCACCAAGTGGACAGTAGACCTGGATAAGTAGTTGTAATAAAGACATGTGCTTATTAGTGGCTCCTATCAGATTCCCCAGTAAGGGGTTTTTGTTTATATTTAAGTGTGACCTTTAACCTCAACTTTTGCAATGGTTTGCCTAATTTGTTTTATCTTATTCTGGTATTTATCTGGTATTGTAAATGGTTAGATGTATTTAATACTACTTTAATACCATTTTATTCAGGCTAGTTTAATATGTGTTTAGTTGATGAACCTAGGTTACTTGTGTGGAATTTTGTATGCACATTGTTGAGACATAGAATTCTTATAGTGGATGGCAACTTCACATTATGATGTATATACGGTACTGTAAATATGTTAAATATGTATTTGATACCTTATAAAAGATGGGCTCTGCCTCAATAAAGAACCGGTCTCAGTGAGCTACAACATTCCATCTAATCCACGTGAAAAGACCTGACAGTTCCAGACTTATTTTCTTTTTTTCCCATAATCATTTTAATTAATTTAGTTAGGGATGTTGTGTGTCTTTCGGCATCAAATTCCAAGACACCAATAGTAAATACAGTTAGATGGATGATATACTGTATAATGCGTACTCCCATATATAAGAAACAAGCTGATAGTTATGTTATTTAAAAATATTTAGGGTTGAAAATAGTTTTTTGGGGTTTTTATCAATAAGAACAATGTTCACACATATGTGTGACAACCAACAATAAACAAGTATAGTGAATCAGCTCAATGGCTATCGCCCATAGCTTGACTCCTATTAGCAAACAGTACATTATAAGGGGTGTCAACTGTTGTCCACTGCAGGGGACATTCAGAACCAAAGGTCATTGTTGTTCATGATAAAAATATATGTATAAAAAAAAAGAGAAATTATAATCAAACCAACTAAGAGGAAAAAAGAAAAGAAGGAGAGAAACTAACATAAGGGCATGGACAGAAAAAGAGGGAAGCAAAGAGGAAGAAAAAAGAGTCACAGGGAGAGAGAAAGAGCTGCTGGAAAAACATTAATGGAAAGAGAAAAATAGGGGATAAGATACCTGGGGATTACCATCTTTGCCTTCCCTGTAGTTAAGCTGAGTTCTGGGATGACCCTGTTGGGGTCAAGAGCATAGTTGTGAGGGTATCAGAAGAGGAAAAGCGGAGCCAAATAGACCTCAACAGCTTGTATTTATGAAAGGTGTAGTCTAATGCCAGCATTTCCTCCATTCTCATAGTATTGTTCATGGTCGGGACCCATTGGGACAGATGTGGTGTGGTAGTTGTCTTCCAGTATAATGGAATGAGTTGTGGACAGAAAAAAATGAAGAAAACTCAGTTTCTGCGATGTCATAGATTCAGGGATTATAGTGTGGAGGGCAATTGCTGGAGTGGTTGACAAAGTTTCCTCATAAATTGTATTATAGCTTTTAAATACCTGAGTCCAGAAAGGGCGTATACTCTTGCATTCCCACCAGACACATAAATATGTACCTATATTATTTAAAAATATTTAAATACATTGTCTAATGTAAAAAATCATTGCACTTGAAACTCATACCACAAATTACGTGTCCAAAGCTCACAATCCACAGGGCATAATGTGAAAATTGGTGAACACCTCATTTCAAATTCGGTTGACTGTACCTATCTTCTTACAACACTTCAATGTTTGAATGTAACATGCGCCCCATATCGTGTCCATTTCCTTACCAATAAAATAGTGGAACAAGAAAATCTGTGAATACTGTATTTGTAAATTGTAATAATTGTATAGGCTTTAATAGTGTTATTATATTTACGTGCCCACATATTAAACCCATCTAGAAGGGTGTTCAGATGAAAATTTTAGCAGGCTAAAGGGTGTTTTGTTAAAGAAATTGACATAAATTAAACTTTTTTGTCTTGCCATAGAAAGGGAGTGACAGTGAAAAATACTGTAGGTTTAAAAAGTTGTAACAAATAAAAAAAGTGGAAACAAACAATTTTGAATTTCCATCCTTAAAACAATAATGAAAGATTTTTCCTTTTAAAAAGAAATCATAAAAAATACAGCAGCATTACCTTAGAATGTTCAAGCTGTTTGGGATAGTCAACCTTGGAATGGACAATAAACTTGACAACAATAAAAAAAAAAAAAAAAAAAAAATATCTGGAGAAATACAGTAGGTTGAGAATCTGAGAAATAATATTTTTCAAAGGTTAACTTTACTTTTGTTAAAACATGTACAGTATAAATTACCTTATAATTCAGCATGCAGCCAGTTCTCATTTTCTAGAACTTCCAAAGAAATGTAAACATGACTTTGTTGTATGTGGCATTTTGTACACCATGGGTGGCTGACTGCTACCCCCAGCAGTTATTCTCTTACTGAAACAGATCATGTGGTTGATTTACTAAATGAGTTAATGCTGTTTCCTTAGCAAACTGATTTTTTTTTTTATTTCATTTTTAAATGAAACTTAAAGGTATACATTTCATAAAATTTTAATTATAATATTTATACATTTAAATGCAGACAATTATTTTAATAATTAATATTATATTTAGAAAAATGTAGTCCTTACTACATAATAAAGAAAGAAAAGAAGTACTAAACCACCTCTAAAGATCACTCTGAAGCAAAAAACATTTGAGGATATATGGGAAATCACAGAAGGCATCTTTAAGTGATATAAAAAGATTTAAGTAAGATTTTTGTTCCCCAGATTGTCATGAAACCACATCAAAGCATCATCGTCATCACAGCATCCACAGGGATGGAGGCTGATGATAAAAAATAAACTGTCATTCATAAAAGTTTTTTTTTCCTGGGGTGCTGTAGCTTAAGACATTTTGACAGTAAAGCTAATATATATCTTACGTATAAATATTTTTTTTAAGCTTGTCAGGACTCAGGGATCATGATTGACTATACAGTATACTTGAATAGACAAGCGTTTAAATAGTCAAGGATAAAAAACACAAACAAAAAATATTTTATTCTACTAGATTACCCGCAGGCCTTGTACTAAGAGGAAGAAACTCGCTAATATAAAATAAAAAGCTAAAAACACTAGACATAGTCCAGGCATTGAATGATGTCAACTATGAACTACATTGTGGCGCCATGATAAATATCTACCATATCAGATATTGCATGAGCAAAAGGTGAGGTGGCAGAAAGAGAGAAGAGGCAAGGGAGCAAGTGTTCTGTGTATTGTAGAAGATAAATAGCTGCAGGCAGATCATTACAGGTCCCTCATCTAATGTCTGTGTATTTAGATTCAGATTTTATGGAATGTTTTCAATAATACAAGTCATGAAAGTCTTCTCATAATGGATTCTCAGAATATCACTTTGTGTTTTTCAGTCACTGACTTTGCTTTTCATGATTGTAGAGCCTACATTTCCAATGTGAATCTACAGAACCAGGGTGGGGCAGAAACTCTCAGGAGCATTTATTTGGAATTATGGTTTTGTCAGAGAAAGGAAACATGTTTTTATAAGCCACAGTTCTGTAGCACAGGAGCAGTAAAAACTGCCAAATTCAGTTTCCCAAATTGGACAATCTATAGAGACAGACTCCATTCTTGATGAGAGAAGAAAAACAACCAATCAATGTGAAATTGCCCAGGAAGCTTGGAAATCTACACACTGGTCATAAACTCAAAGGTTCAAGTCAGTTTAAAACTGCTGATATATTTTCAAGGTCAAGGTCTGTTTGAAAGCTTTGTGTGCAGACCTCAAAATACCTTTGTTTTTGTTTTTTTCTTTTCAAAAAGACAGCTCTTTGTAATACAAGTGGTTGTTTCAAAGTTCAATAAGAACTGTCTGCACCTGTGCACGGTAGTTATCAGGGTCAGAGGAATTAATAAAGATGTTGTACCAATAAGAAGAGAATAAAAAATATTGTTCATAAAGCAAGCCCATAATTCACTGTGTTATCAAATATCTACTTTTCAAATCAATAGATTATCCCACTGAAGTTTTTTGCACTTTAAGGGCCCATGTACACTTTTTTGACACACTGGGGTTGATTTACTAAAATTGGAGAGTGCAAAATCTGGTGCAGCTGTGCATAGAAATCAATCAGGTTCCAGTTTTTTTTTGTCAAAGCTTACTTAAACAAGCTGAAGCTAGAAGCTGATTGGCTTCCATGCATCCTAAAGAAGCTGATGAAGGAGGCATGGCTTGCTTCTGAAACACGTCCCTATTGGCTACCACGACTATCGGACTGACAGCTCATCTACACTGGCTGGAGGCATTTTCTCTGGGCATCCATCCTGGCTTTGGACACAACACCATGGTGCTCCCGATCTCCGGTCATCAGCTCTCCCTGGACAGATCCCTCGCATTGTAGGCTTCCCCGGGATTGACAGACATCTCCTCTGGACTTTGGACTGAAGCTTCCACTGGACGATCCTGGATTGCATCCAACACTTGCCTTTGTTTGTCACCCCCTCCACTCTGTGAGTGCAATTGTTGTTTATAAATATATATTATTGAATAAACTGTGCTAAACCATGCCTGCTTGATGCCTCTCTTTCCTTTCCTTCTTTTCTTGCAGCTTGTGGATTTCCAGCCCACAGTGAGAAGGCAGCCTTGCATGTATTGTCCGTGTCAGCCAGTGACTTGTAATATCATTTTATTTTTATACTTGTCATTCCAACCCTCTGGGAATATACCTTCTCTATCAAAATATACCTATTGGGAATTTATTTTATCTTATGTTTTACTTAATTTAACATTCAGGGTATTGGCACCAGGGTAGTGCTGTTCAAGTGTCATTTTCTGTGTGTCCACTAACAATATGGGTGCACCATTATCACACAGCTGTGTGTTATTGTGTCCATTCTAATGAACATTGCAAACATGGAGAATGAGTTGGCTGTATGCACCATTTATGTAATGTATCATATCATGTCTTGTATTATGTAGTAATAACTTTGCCTGTATGAACAGTGCAGTATTTAACCATCAAAGAGGTATAGATGCAAGGCACGTGATGTTGAGTTAAAATTATAGTCTCAGATCTTATGGGAACTGTAGCACCTTAAAGAGGATCCTCCCTGATGGCCCTGCCTTTGACTTAGTCTGATCCCCACCCACGGGGCTACTCCTAGACCCCTGGAATGTTGCGGCACTCCTTTTCCCTCTTTATATTTTTTCCTTTTTCTCCCTCTGTACTTTCTTATCTGTGATCCTGGAACACCTGATACTTTATAAACCATGACTCCTCTTATAGGTTTCTTTGAACCTTTATTCAGCCTTCATGACACAGTACACTTTAAATGGTGTGACATGACCACTTACATTACTCTACCATTGTTGGAAACTTAATACAATGTATTATTATCCTACTCAGGGATGTTTTTGCTGTTTCATACTTTGTTGCCTTCTAACCTACAATACTGTGAGCCTGGACTATACAATGTGAAGTAAGTAATGTATTTCGTGTTTGTATCATTGTTTATACAAATTCTAATAAAAATTTTATTGCTCAAAAAAAATTTAGTCTGATATCTATTGACTGCATCTAATTAGCTCAGTGGCTCTGGTTAGGTAGCTCTCATCTAGCAGTTGCATCAGGGGGCAGCTTAGGTAAAATCCTATGGTGAAGAAACTAATAATAGTGGAATACCACTGGCCTTAGATTCCAAAATGATCTGTTTATTTCATAAATAGGATGACGTGGAACAGAACAACACTTTTCTGGGGTTAAAGTGATTGTAAATGACAACCTTGTAAAACAACTCATTCAGTTTAAAATAGAAATGAAAGGCAAGACATTTTTGTATATATATATATATATATATATATATATATTTTCCCTTTTTTATAAGTGATCATGTTCCCTCTGTTCTCAGCTGCATAGGAGCTGGGGGGGGGGGGGGGGGGAGGATCAACAGCACACTGAGTTTGCCAGTGAATGGCAGTGCAGTGGGGGGAGGGGGGGGTGTCAGGAGAAGTCTGATTATTAGAGGAGAGTACACTGAATTCCCAGCACAGCTAGAGAACTGACCACAATGTGGTCTCCTGCTTAGTATGGTCAGTGTTTAATAAGAAAGCAAGGGGACTAGCAGGAACGCCAGGGATTTCACATAAAGGGAGCAATACAAAGAGAAAAGGATACTTTCTTATATACTAACATGGTACAGCAGGTACATATCAGGAATATGAAGTGTTGGGTGACAAACACTTTAAGCACAGCCCTCCTTAATGAATGGTGACTGTGCTTAGCTCTGAAAAATGTGTTGGATGATTATTCTGAGCAATCCTGTTTATAAATTAAAAGGTCATTTGTGGACTAGTGGTGTGGTGCTGTCACTGTATTTAGCAATGAAAATATTGTGAAAATTATTCCAGGTATCTGCAGGTATTTCTAGATACCTGCATTTTTTACCTGCGCTGTTTTTTTTAACTCCATGACAGAGCCTTTCTAAGCCTATGATCTAGCAGAACATTAAAAACTTTCTTTTAAATGAAGTCAACCAGTTTTATCCCTGCTAGATTCCATAATGTATTCATCTGTATAGTCACTTGAGGGCATATTTATATAGCAATTAATCTGACATTCACTAATTCATTGCAGGGGATTTTCTAGGTGCATGTATTTTAAGCAACCAATATTAACTACCAGTGAATGTTTGAAGAAAGTCATATTCTCGGCTTTATAACTATGCACCCAAGTATGTAACTTTACATTTATCAACATTAAAATTCATTTTCCATATAGTTGGCCATTCAACCAGTGCATCCAGGTCACCTTGTAAATTAGAGACTTCTTGTAAGGACTGTCTTTTGCTACATAGCTATGCGTTATCTGTAAACACAGAAATTGAACTTTTAATCCCAGGTTCACCACTTCAAACCATAGCCATTCAAAGCATGAATCATTATTCATTTATCTAAGAATGCTGTCTTCAACCCTTCCATGACTAAAGGTAATTAAATTCCAGATGCCAAGACCAATTTAGCAGCATCAGTATGTGTTGCGAATGTTGCTATAACTTTGTCAGTCATTTGCCTACCTAATTAATAAAAAAAAAATGTAAGGATATAATACTATTTTATTTTATACACTGTTTTACTTTCTGGCTATAGCTGTCAATGTGCCTTTTTCTGTGAGACACAGCCACAACTGTGGAGGCTTTTTTAACCAGTTGCCGACCGCCGCACGCCGATGTACGTCGGTACAATGGCACGGGCAGGCATAAGGACATACATGTACGTCCCTTGCCTCCCGCGGGTCGGGGGCCCGATCGGGCCCCCGCCCGGTGCCTGCGGCGGTCGGTATTCGTTCGGGAGCGATCCCGGACGAGGGGACGGCCATTCATTCATGGCCACCCCCTCGCGATCGCTCCCGACGAATAGAAATCCCCGGTGACATCACTTCCTCTCCTGCAATGTAAACACAGGAGAGGAAGTGATGTATTCTCTCCTCCGTGTCGGTATTTTTCGTTCCGACACGGAGGAGAGCGGATCAGTAAGTTGCACCAACACTCTACACACACAGTAGAACATGCCAGGCACACTCACACCCCCCCTTTACCCCCCGATCACCCCCCCAATTACCCCTGCCCCCCAGTCACAGTGACACCAATGTCATTTTTTTTTTTTTTTTTTGCATTGATGTCATTTGTGACTGTAATAACTGTTAGGGCAGTTAGAGTTAGCCCCCTTTAGTTCTAATGTACCCCCCTAACCCCCCCAATAAAGGTTTAACCCCGTGATCACCCCCCGTCGCCAGTGTCACTAAGGCTGGGTTCACATTGCAGCGGTTTATGAGAACGAATGTGAATCGCACCGCACTGCAGTGCAAATCACATCCGATCTCTGTGCGATTCGAGTTCAGCCATTCGCCGCACCCGCCGCACCCGCCACACCCGCCGCACCCGCCGCAAATTCGCACGGGACCCTTTTTTTGGCCCGCAGCAGAATCGGATCGCATGGGTGTTCACACCATGCGATCCGAGTTTGCAGATCGCACTGCGATATGCGAACTGATCTGGGGGTGTCAGTAACATTTCACTGACACTCCCAGCAGTTCGCATAGGGCAGTGTGAACTGCCGCCGGGAGGCATGCGATGCGGGAACCCGCCGGGGATTCGCGGCGTTTCCGCATCGCTCCAGTGTGAACCCAGCCTAATAAGCGATCATTTTTCTGATCGCCGTATTAGTGTCACAGGTGACGCTAGTTAGGCAGGTAGGTATTTAGGTTCGCCGCAGCTTTTTATAGCGCCAGGGACCCCCATATACTACCGCATAAAGCCCCCTGATTGCCCCCTAGTTAACCCTTTCACCAGTGATCACCATATAACTGTTACAGGTGACGCTGGTTGGTTAGTTATTTTTTTATAGTTTCAGGGCACCCGCCATTTATTACCTAATAAAGGTTTAACCCCCTGATCACCCGGCGGGTGTCATTTGTGACTAATAACTGTTAGGGCAGTTAGGGTTAGCCCCCTTTAGTTCTAAGGTACCCCCCTAACCCCCCCAATAAAGGTTTAACCCCGTGATCACCCCCCGTCGCCAGTGTCACTAAGGCTGGGTTCACATTGCAGCGGTTTATGAGAACGGATGTGATTCGCACCGCACTGCAGTGCAAATCACATCCGATCTCTGTGCGATTCGAGTTCAGCCATTCGCCGCACCCGCCGCACCCGCCGCAAATTCGCACGGGACCCTTTTTTTGGCCCGCAGCAGAATCGGATCGCATGGGTGTTCACACCATGCGATCCGAGTTTGCAGATCGCACTGCGATATGCGAACTGATCTGGGGGTGTCAGTAACATTTCACTGACACTCCCAGCAGTTCGCATAGGGCAGTGTGAACTGCCGCCGGGAGGCATGCGATGCGGGAACCCGCCGTGCATTCGTGGCGTTCCCGCATCGCTCCAGTGTGAACCCAGCCTAATAAGCGATCGTTTTTCTGATCGCTGTATTAGTGTCACAGGTGACGCTAGTTAGGCAGGTAGGTATTTAGGTTCGCTGCAGCTTTTTATAGCGCCAGGGACCCCCATATACTACCGCATAAAGCCCCCTAATTGCCCCCTAGTTATCCCTTTCACCAGTGATCACCATATAACTGTTACAGGTGACGCTGGTTGGTTAGTTATTTTTTTATAGTTTCAGGGCACCCGCCATTTATTACCTAGTCTCACTAGTGTACCCCTAAATTTAGGGGTGTCTACTTTCCAAAATGGGGTCATTTGGGGGGGGTTTGTGCCATCTTGGCATTTTATGGCCTTCAAAACTGTAATGCCCTTAGAAAGCCTGAAGGCGGTGCTTGGTTTTCGGGGCCCCGTACGCGGCTAGGCTCCCAAAAAGTCCCACATATGTGGTATCCCCATACTCAGGAGAAGCAGCAGAATTTATTTTGGGGTGTCATTTCACATATGCCCATGGCATGCGTGAGCAATATATCATTTAGTGACAACTTTGTGAAAAAAAAAAAAAAAAAAAAAAGTTTGTAATTTTCCCGCAACTTGTGGCAAAATATAAAATATTCCATGGACTCAACATGCCTCTCAGCAAATAGCTTGGGGTGTCTACTTTCTAAAATGGGGTCATTTGTGGGGGTTTTGTGCCATCTTGGCATTTTATGGCCTTCAAAACTGTAATAGGTAGTGAGAAGTGAACTCAAAAATTTACGCCCTTAGAAAGCCTGAAGGCGGTGCTTGGTTTTCGGGGCCCCGTACGCGGCTAGGCTCCCAAAAAGTCCCACATATGTGGTATCCCCGTACTCAGGAGAAGCAGCAGAATTTATTTTGGGGTGTCATTTCACATATGCCCATGGCATGCATGAGCAATATATCATTTAGTGACAACTTTGTTAAAAAAAAAAAAAAAAAAAAAGTTTGTAATTTTCCCGCAACTTGTGGCAAAATATAAAATATTCCATGAACTCAACATGCCTCTCAGCAAATAGCTTGGGGTGTCTACTTTCTAAAATGGGGTCATTTGTGGGGGTTTTGTGCCATCTTGGCATTTTATGGCCTTCAAAACTGTAATAGGTAGTGAGAAGTGAACTCAAAAATTTACGCCCTTAGAAAGCCTGAAGGCGGTGCTTGGTTTTCGGGGCCCCGTACGCGGCTAGGCTCCCAAAAAGTCCCACATATGTGGTATCCCCATACTCAGGAGAAGCAGCAGAATTTATTTTGGGGTGTCATTTCACATACGCCCATAGCATGTGTGAGCAATATATCATTTAGTGACAACTTTGTGTAAAAAAAAAAAAAAATTTTTTTTTTTGTCATTATTCAATCGCTTGAGGCAAAAAAATAAAATATTCAATGGGCTCAACATGCCTCTTATCAATTTCCTTAGGGGGTCTACTTTCCAAAATGGGGTCATTTGGGGGGGTTTTGTACTGCCCTGCCATTTTAGCACCTCAAGAAATGAGATAGGCAGTCGTAAACTAAAAGCTGCGTAAATTCCAGAAAACGTACCTTAGTTTGTAGATGTGACAACTTTTGCGCAAACCAATAAATATACAATTATTGACTTTTTTTTTACCAAAGACATGTGGCTGAATACATTTTGGCCTAAATGTATGACTAAAATTGAGTTTATTGGATTTTTCTAATAACAAAAAGTAGAAAATATCATTTTTTTTCAAAATTTGCGGTCTTTTTACGTTTATATCGCAAAAAATAAAAATCGCAGAGGCAATCAAATACCATCAAAAGAAAGCTCTATTTGTGGGAAGAAAAGGACGCAAATTTTGTTTGGGTACAACATTGCATGACCGCGCAATTACCAGTTAAAGCAGCGCAGTGCCAAAGTGTAAAAAGACCTCTGGTCATTTACCAGCAAAATGGTCCGGTCTGAAAGTGGTTAAACAAACCAATGTGATCACCACAAATGGAAACCATAGTGATTACATGATCAGGAATGTGAAACCAGCACAATTTTGGACCTGGGAACTAGCACTATTATAGCCCTTTAGCTCCCCATTTGAATGTAGATTATTTTTCCCTCAGCACGAGACTTCATTTGAGAAATGTTAATCTACATATTGGGAAGTATTTTCTAAGCCTAAGGATATTTCAGCGGATCTGTATTTAAAATCTAAATATGGCTGATAATAGTGATTAATTAGCACAATATAAAGTGGTTTCGTCTTCTATTTTTTTGGAGCTCATCAGGAGCTTTAATCATCAGAGTCATATCCTGCCAACTCTCTCTGGTCATTGGATGACTGATGGGGGCATCAGGCTCAAAAGCAGGAAGCTACCCAATGATAGATTATAGTAGAATGGCTCATTAAAGCAATACATAGGGGAAAAAAATTATATAATAAGTATTCTGTTAGGACTGCATCAGAAATCAGGTAGCAGAATATATAATAATATATATATATATATATATATATAATTTGATCCCCTGCAGATTTTGTAAGTTTGCCCACTTACCAAGAAATGAAGGGTCTATATTTTTTTATCATAAGTGGACCAACTTAAATTTTTTTTGCTGGAGATCAAATAATTATTTTGCCCACTGTATCATAAATATATATATTGCAGACTCTAAATATTTGATGACACGTCAGTCTAGAGAACTTAATGTGTGAGTTTTTTGTTCATTGAGGTTCATAGCGCAAAAGATAACCCATTTATCCCCATGTAAAAAAAATTGCACCTGAACTATTTATTACAACAGCGCACCATAGGGATGAGCTGAACACCCCCCTGTTCGGTTCGCACCAGAACCTGCGAACAGACCTAAACTTCGTGTGAACTTTAGAACCCTATTAAAGTCTATGGGACTCGAACGTTCACAATCGCTCCATGTCAGACCTGAAGGGCCTGGTAATTGAATTTAGGGGAACCCCCAAGCTTTTTTTTTATTTTTTATCAATGAATGAATGAATTGTCGGCTAATACAGAGAACACTCATTGAGTGTTCTCTGTATTACGGGACCCGACAATATAGCGGCAAGTGATTTTAAAATACTTTTTTTCCTGCACAAATGACACTTTGTGCAGGGACAGTTCTAAGCACCAGAAGCATGCGCCCCTTCACAGGCATACTATAGATACCCCCCAGCTACGAAATTTAAAGGAATATTACACTTTTATTGTTTCACTTTAATCATTATTAAAATCACTGCTCCTGAAAAAACTGCCATTTTTAAAACATTTTTTTGCATTGATCCATGTCCCCTGGGGCAGGACCCGGGTCCCCAAACACTTTTTAGGACAGTAACCTGCATATTACCCTTTAAAATTAGCACTTTAGATTTCTCGCATAGACTAGGGTGTTCCGGCTTTTCGAATTTGCTGCGAACAGCCCAAATTGTTCACTGTTCGCTGAACAGGCGAACAGGCAATGTTCGAGTCGAACATGAGTTCGACTCGAATTCAAAGCTCATCCCTAGTGCACCACAACAAGTGAAAAAAAATACAATTTTATTTAGTAATTTCATCTTCCATTAAAATTAAATAGAATTCCCTTTGAAACACTAAACACCCGCTTTTAGCATGTGCAAAATGCATGTGTGTTGTCAATTACTTGTATATTAAATACAATGATTTTCAAGCACATAATAATTATTGTTCTAAAGAAAAATGTTGTTTAATTCATCAGGGAGAATGGAAAGAATGTTGCCAGAGAGACTTTTGTATTTGTGTCATATGTTATGGATATTTAGTCATGAGAAAATCTGTTCACTGTTATTTGATAATGAATGTCTTCAGCTTTTTAACATGCTTTTGATAGGTCACCCATTATACCTGCAATGCTTATATTAAATTAAAAGGACTCTCCACTCTAAGATACTGCTCCCTGGTGGTGCTCCAAATCCATGTGCAGGAAACAGGCTGAGCTGTCCAGTCTTTCTAACTGAAAAGCCTGCTGCACACCGGATAGATCACAAGCATCCACATTTATGTCCACTGACATGGTAATGGTATTCACCTCCCTAGAACCACCCCTCTAATATGTTTTACAAAATCAGGGCTTAATCATAACAATTAAACTCTGATTGGATGAAATGCACTAGAGGGGTGGTCCTAGGGTAAGGACTGCCATTGCCATATCTGTGAACAGTTTCTACAATAAACACGGACACATGATCTTTGCAGTGTGTGGCAGCCTTTTCTTTCATTTACAATTCTTACAGTATGTTGTAGTATATCGTGTGTGTAATTTTAATTTTAATTTTTATATAGAATTACAATCACAATGCACTACATATACTGGATAGCATATGGATACATGTAGAATTGTAAGAAGAGTAGAGTAGAGTAGAGTTTTGCAGCATGGAATTAGGCCAAAAAATTATTAAAGTAAATGTAACTACAATCTCTAAAATCTCATATAATCGTTAAAACATTAATGTAATTTAAAACTTTTTTTAAATCTACAGCTTTCATTAGAATCATTGATAGCAGCAAGCAAATATTCTTCGGGTGATCTAATGTTCAAAAGGATAATTGCTCAGGCCTAATTGCCCTCCAGGATAGGGGTATCCTAGCAATCAAGAAAAAGAAAAAAGAAAAGAGGGCACATTGGTCTAGGTACAACAGTCTCCAGATAGTGAAGGAGAGGACATGAAGACCACTGCTGGCTGACACGTTTCATCACAGTACCGTTGGGTGTAAGGAAATGGGAGGTGTAAGTATTCCATGACCAGCAGCTGATTTATGCGTAGCGGGTGATGCATGTGGGAGAGAGAGACTATACGTTATTTTCTACCCCGCATCGGTCATATTCGCGTATCAATCTTTTTTTGGTCCCACACTACCTGCTACCTTTGGTCCTAGACACTCCTATAGGAAATATAACCTGGTCTGACCACGCACTGGTTATGAAGCGTTTCTCGTTATCTAACTCCCTGTATGTTTCGGAGTCACAATGGTGCTTGAACGAGAGCTTGTTACAAAACCCTGAAAATTTTGGCTGATGTGTCTAAGGAACTGATGGCCTATATTGAGATGAACGATATACCAGGAATTGATCAAGGGATAGTGTGGGAGGCATACAAAGTGTTCATAAGAGGGGCCCTAATCAAACATGGGTCCCGTATTAAGAAAGCACGGGAGGCACAATTAACAAAACTCCTTGCTGACATCCAGGCTCTAGAAATATAGCACAAAGGAATACTGGCTCTACAAATGGGGAAGGATCTGGCCCATCTTCAGAGACAGTTATCAGATCGCCTCCATTTTAAAGCTAAGGTATCAATTCAAGAAGGGAAGAAAGTGTCATATGAATCAAGAGGAAAATGTGGTAAAGTACTGGCTAAAACTCTTAAAGAACAACGGACGGCAGCATCCTCAAATAAAAGTGAATAAGGGACAATTGATAACTAAGCCAAAGGATATTGCACAGGTATTTGGGGAATTGTATGCCTCCTTATATAACCTACCAATACCCTCTATAACTCCTCCCTCTTTAGAGGAGTATCTTATCTTGGCACAGCTGCTCCGTCTCCCACCTCAGGTTAGGGAGCTGGAAGCACCAATATCAACTGAAGAATTACAAAAAATAGTAAATAGCATTAAACCGGGGGAAATCACCAGGACCGGATGGATTCGGCATACAATACTACAAGACTTTTTACCATTGTTAGGACCAAAAATTACCAAAGTATTTAACTGGCTAGGACACTTTGTTAGATATGCGCTAGCCACATTAATGGCACATATATCTGTAAATTACTGGCCTTGCATCTTCAATTGCAGCTTCCCCAGCTGGTACATTTGGACCAGGTAGGGTTTATCCAGGTGTTTTCAGACACCTTCTCTATTTCAAACGGCACCCATCAGGGGTGTCCCCTATCATCCCTATTATTTGCTCTCTTGTTAGAGCCCCTTTTGAATAAAATCCAACTAAACCTAGATATCACAGGGTTATAAATAGGAGATTCAGAATACAAAATCTCTGCATATGCAGATGATCTACTTCTCTCAATGACTAAGCCACAGGTCTGCTTACCTAACCTTATGAAGGAAATAGAGAAGTATGGAAGTATATCAAACTTCAAAATAAACTACATTAAAATCAGAGGGTATGGGGATTGCCCTATCTGCATCGCTGCTTCACACCTTACAAACTAACTTTAAATTTAAATGGACAACATCTGCATTGAAATATCTAGGTACAAATATCCTGCCAAATCTGACAAATATTTTTGTGTTTCCCTCCCCCAAAAAAAGGGAAACCCCCCTGCCCAAATTCCCCACACCCCATATTCCCCGCCTCCTCCTCCCTCCCCAACAGATGGACACGACACACTCTGGGGATAAAATGCCCTATTCTCCCAGCTAACTTTCCAAGAGTGACTTCCCCCCCTCTAAGTGCAGTGGGGATCGAAAGTTTGGGCACCCCAGGTAAAAATGTGTATTAATGTGCATAACGAAGCCAAGGAAAAATGGAAAAATCTCCAAATGGCATCAAATTACAGATTAGACATTCTTATAATATGTCAAAAAAAGTTAGATTTTATTTCCATCATTTACACTTTCAAAATGACAGAAAACAAAAAAAATGGCAGCTGCAAAAGTTTGGGCACCCTGCAGAGTTAATATCTTGTACTGCCCCCTTTGGCAAGTATCACAGCTTGTAAACGCTTTTTGGAGCCAGCAAAGAGTCTTGCAATTCTTGTTTGAGGTATCTTTGCCCATTCTTCCTTACATAAGTGTTCCAGTTCTTTGAGATTTCTGGGCTGTCTGTCACGCACTGCTCTTTTAAGGTCTATCCATAGATTTTCAATAATGTTGAGGTCAGGAGATTGTGAAGGCCATGGCAAAACCTTCAGTTTACGTCTCTCTTGATGTAATCCCCCATGAATCTTGAGGTGTGTTTAGGATCATTATCCATTTGTAGAAGCCATCCTCTCTTTAACTTCAGCTTTTTCACAGATGGCATCAAGTTGCCATCCAAAATTTGCTGAAATTTTATTGAATCCATTTTTCCTTCTACTCGGTAAATGTTGCCTGTGCCACTGGCTGCAATACAACCCCAAAGCATGATTGACCCACCCCCATGCTTAACAGTTGGACAGAGGTTCTTTTCATTAAATTCTGTGCCCTTTCTTCTCCAAATGTTTCTTTGCTCATTCCGGCCAAAAAGTTCTATTTTAACCTCATCGGTCCACAGAACTTGTTTCCAAAATGCCTCAGGCTTGTCTATATGTCCATTTGCAAAGTTCAAACGCTGATTTTTGTGGTGAGGACGTAGAAGAGGTTTTCTTCTGATGACTCTTCCATGAAGACCATATTTGTAGAAGTATCTCTTTATAGTGGAATAGTGTACCACAACTCCAGTGTCTGCCAGATCTTTCTGGAGGGATCGTGCAGTCAAACGTGGGTTTTGAACTGCTTTTCTCACAATCCTGCGAGCTGTACTGTCTGATATTTTTCTTGTTCTTCCAAATCTTGCTTTAACTTTCACTGTTCCTGATGACTGCCATTTCTTAATTACATTCCAAACAGAGGATATTGACATCTTTTAAATGCTTTGCTATCTTCTTATAGCCTTCTCCAGCTTTGTGAGCATCAACTATTTTCAGTTTCAGTTTTCTAGACAACTGCTTAGAAGAACCCATGGTGCTGATTGTTAGGGCAAGGTCAGATGAGTCTGGCCATTTAAAACCTTTGAAATTGACATCACCTGATCTTCCCAGATGATGATTGAGAACAATCCATGACACTGGCAGGTCTCAGCTTTGCAAAGGGGGCAGGGCATGCTATAAATTCTGCAGGGTGCCCAAACTTTTGCAGACACCATTTTTTTTGTTTTCTGTAATTTTGAAAGTGTAAATGTTGGAAATAAAATCTAACTTTTTTTTCACATATTATAAGAATGTCTAATCTGTAATGTGATGCCATTTGGAGATTTTTTCATCTTTTCTTGGCTTCGTTATGCACATTAATACACATTTTTACCTGGGGTGCCCAAACTTTTGATCCCCACTGTATATAAATTTTACCCAGTGCAACCATGTTTTGCTATATTGTTCTCTTTTCTCCCAAGCCGTGTGGGGTTTTTCCAACATAAAGTAATGCTTGCTTTAGCCGCAATGACCATATGACACAAAACTCATTCCCTGTGCTATCCTGTGCTATCCTCTGTACCTTAAACCAGTACTTTTTAATCTTAGGGCAAGACCAGAAGATGTGAAATAAAGTATTAGCGGAGTGGGCCAAGACGTAGGGATTCATCATATAATACTATGTAGTTAGGAAACCGATGATTTTGATACCTATGTTATGGAACATTTAAGTTGATACTGTATCTAATGGAATGTAGATATTGTTGAATAAATAAAGAGCAAAATGTCCTCTCCTTTACCATCTGAAGACTGTTGTACCTAGACCGATTGCCATCACATGAAGGCTTTTTACAAAGCAGTTTTTCTTCACATGTTGTAAGTAGTTTCTATCTGTTTTTATAAATAAATTTACTAACAATAATGCACAAGGCTGGTGCGCCCTCTTTTCTTTTTTCTTCTTCTACCATTAGAATCATACCTGGTGATCCCGGTATAACTATTCTGAATTTAGGCCCTTCCTATTGAAGTGTGAAAATTCTCTGTCCCTGTCTCCTAATTGCTACCTTGCATTGTCACTCTGTCAGTCACGGCTTCCAATGGGGCTATTAAATGGTTAATTCACCTTTATCAAAAAACTGCCTATGCATATAAGGGAGGGATGTGTGTAGATAAAAATAAACTGTGCAGCTTTGACTAAAGTTGAATAATGCCCTGTTTACAGGTGGCCATTCACTTACTTCATGAGGCCTGACTGCAATACTCCCAGGACATTGCTAGAATGTTGCTAAGAGAGGCCTCTTCATTACTGCTCACCTTTACCATCACAGGAGTGAGCTCTCAAAGGTTGAGCTCAGAACTACTGAATCAGGGGAGAGAAAGAGTATGTGAAAGGGCTCACTCCTGTGATGGTGAAGGTAAGCAGTTATGCCTAGACCTCTCTTAGCAATGCCTAAGCAACTTCCTGGGAGTATTCCAGCCAGGCTTCCAGAAGTACGTAAATGGTCTACACCTAAAGCAAGAGAATTTTTCAACTTTAGTTAGAGCTGCACGTTTTTTTTCGGCAGACACTCCTTATCTGAATACAGTTTTGTGGTAAAGGTGAATTAGCCCTTTAAGTGGCTGTGCAACCATTCATTGTAAAGGCCTGTTCCGTTGTTTAGAAAACCTGCCCTGAGCATATATTAAAGCATATATAAACCTAAGAACAAAAAGGTAAAATGTGTCAGATTATCAGTTCTTAAATAATTTGTAGACATGTGTGGTTTGTTTAGTTCCGAATTAATATTTGGGCATACGTTTCGTTATTTGAATATTTGGATATATCCGAATACCCAAATTACAGTATAAACTAAGTTTAGCAAATGCTCTGAATACAAAACTAAATTTGTCCAAATTATGGAAATTCAAGTTGTAATTTAAATTTGAATTTTACATTGAATTCCATTTGAATTCAAACTGTAAACATAGTTCTGAAAAGACAATTTCGAAAAAATAATGCTGTTTTAAACCAAGGGTGATTTAAAGAGTCATTGTAATAATTTGATGAAGATTTTTCTTTTGTGTTTTCACTTTGCCACATTCGAATTGAAAAAAATATAACATTTGGCTTCGACCGATTCAAAATTTATCGATTTGAACATTTCGAACTGAAAAAATCGGTAAATTCGAAGAAAATTTTAAAAATTCAGAGTACAAATTGAATATGATTCAACCAAATTTAACAAAACTAAATAACGAAATTAACGAATCTAAACAAAACTTAACACATTTTTTTGTAATGTACATGTCTAATAATTTGGCTGCATTGAGGTTTTTTTCAGGCTTTTTATTTCATTATTTTCACAGGGTGATTCTGCCAATAACACATATCCTGTCCTAGGATGGTAATGCTCCTACACCTTAGCAGAGTTGCCACCCTAGGGCAGGACAATAGAACACCTTCCCCTTTCCTCTTTTTCTAACATAGAAGGTTTTCTGTAGTATAAAGTGACAGCTAGGAACAGCTGATAACAGTCAGAGAGGCAGAGAGCATAGGAAGTTATCAGCTCAAAAGATTCCTTCTAGGATCAGCAGGTATTTTTTTTTTCATTTATCAAACAGATATAACAAAACATTTTAATGGTATATTTTTAACAATACAAAAGGTAGCAAATAAGAACAGTTTATTGTTAGAAGTTATATATAGTTTAAGCATGGCTTTTATTCACTGTGCTGCTTCTGAACAAATGTATTATTACTTAGCAGCAATGCTTAAAAAGAAAGGTAACTTATGCAATATAGACAGTTCATTCCCCTTAACTTTTCAGCTTTCAGTAAAACTTTATTACATATAAAACTATAGGGATTCAAACATGTGCAAAACATTGCTAGGATTTCCTACCATCACTCTCTTCCTTTTCTGAAGGTTTAATTTTTTTTTTACCCAGTTGGAGTGCCGTTTTTTATTCTTCTCCTTCGTGAAATACCTTAAAAGAACTTTTCTGATTACCTGATAGACCATTTAATCCCCAGGAAATAATCCTTTGTTACAGTTTCAAGGAGAATTACTTGAAATAATCTTTTTCTTCTATGTGTTACAGTCGTTCTATTTTAGTTTTATATGTAGGGTATTTCTTTTTGAATTTGTAAGAAAGAAAAGGACATTTAATCAATGTCTGCTTTGTGATGGTGTGGACAAGTAAGTCTCTTGTCTTCAAACGCCTTTGTGCGAATATTCCTTTTAAACTACTGTAGGATGTACAAAGAATAAAAGCCATATAACACCATAATTAGGTTATAAAGAACTTACTAATGTTCCGAGCTGGATGGATATTTGGCTAAAGGAGTTCTTCGCTTAAGGTTAAGATCTGGGTCTGTTTGCATTTCTCAATAGCTGGTACCAGGAAAAGAAGTGGAACATAATTAATTGTGTGAAAGTATTGTACAATAGTGGAACACAGATTTAAAAGCAGTAATTACTTTATTCAGTATTTTATCAAATTAAAGGCAGTAAGAGTAATCAGTTTGATCAATTACTGCAATGTTAATTTCAATACAAAATATAGGCTTTGCCTGTAGAGGCCACCTCTCCATTAAGAATTTGTATAGACAAAAATGAAAACATTTTCAATAGTTTGGTAAGATTATCCTAAAGTCCATTCAAAGTCTCACACTTTTATATAGACATGGAACCCAACTTGTTAAGATTTGCTAATTATTTTTGCTCGGAAATGCTTTAAAATACCTTTTTTGTTCCAGTTAAAATGCACTTCCAACTTACAGTGCCTTGAAAAAGTATTCATACCCCTTGACATGTTCCACATTTTGTCATGTTTCAACCAAAAACTTAAATGTATTTTATTGGGATTTTATGTGATAGACCAATACAAAGTAGCACATAATTGTGAAGTGAAAGGAAAATTATAAATGGTTTTAAAAATATTTTACAAATGTAGTAAATATCTGAAAAGTGTGGCGTGCATTTGTATTCAGCCCCCTTTACTCTGATGCCCCTAACTAAAATCTAGTGGAACATATTGCCTTCATAAGTCACCTAATTAGTAAATATAGTCCACCTGTGTGTAAGTTAATCTCAGTGAAATACAGCTGTTCTGTGAAGCCCTCAGAGGTTTGTTAGAGAACATTAGTGAACAAACAGTATCATGAAGGCCAAGGAATACACCAGACAGGCCAGGGATAACGTTGTGGAGAAGTTTAAAGCAGTGTTAGGTTATAAAATGGAAGAATCTGGCCTTTATGGAAGAGGGGCAAGAATAAAGTCATTGTTGAAAGAAAGCCATAAGAAGCCTCATTTGCAGTTTGCGAGAAACCATGTGGAGGACACAGCAAGCATGTGGAAGAAGGTGCTCTGGTCAAATGAGACCAAACTTGAACTCTTTGTCCTAAAAGCAAAACACTATGTGTGGCAGAAAAATAACACTGCACATCACACTAAACACACCACCCCACTGTGAAACTTGATGGTGCCAGCATCACGTTGTGGGGATGCTTTTCTTCAGCAGGGACAGGGAATCAGAGTACCCGAGTACCTGTCACCAGGCCATCAGAGTACTCAAGTACCAGTCACCAGCCCATCAGAGTACCCGAGTACCTTTCACCAGCCCATCAGAGTACCTGAGTACCTATCTACAGCCTATCAGAGTACCTGAGTACTTATTTGCAGCCCATGCCTCATAGAATATACATTGGTGTTTTGCTTTCCAAAATGGGGTCATTTTGTGGGTAATTCCATTGTCCTGGTGCTCCTGGACCTTCAAAAGTGTGATGAGTAGGAATGAAATGAGATGTGTCATTTATTCTCCTAGAAGGCCTGAAGGTACTATTTCAATGTTCGGCCTCCCTATGTGACCAGGCTGTCTAAAACATGTGATATCGCCATACTCGGGAGGAGTTAGCGAATGTGTTTTTGGGTGTAATTTTTGCTATATACATGCTATGTGTTAGAAATATCTTATAAATTGACAACTTTGTGTAAAAAAAAAAGCGTTTTAATTTTTTTCCACATTTTCCAAAAACTTCTGGAAAAAAATGAACCATTCAAAATACTCATTACACCTCATAGATAATAAAAATTAAAATACTCATTACACTCCATACATTGGAGTGTTGGAGTGTTAGCTTTCCAAAATGGGGTCATTTTGTGGGTAATTCCATTGTCCTGGTGCTCCAGGGCCTTCAAAAGTGTAATAGGTTGTTGTGAAATGAGATGTGTAATTTTTGCTCGCAGAACGCCTGAAGGTGCTACTTCAATGTTGGTGCTCTGTATGTAGCCAGGCTGCATAAAAGTCTCACACATGTGGTATCGCCATACTCAGGAAGAGTAGCAGAATGTATTTTGGGGTGTAATTTGTTGTATACATATGCTGAGTGTGAGAAATAACCTGATAATGTGACAGTTTTGTAAAAAAAAAAAAAAAATCCTCATTTTGCAAAGAATTGTGGGAAAAAATGACAACTTAAAAAAACTCACCATGCTACTTACTTAATACCTTGGAATGTCTACTTTCTAAAAAGGGGTCATTTGGTGGGTATTTGTATTTTCCTGACTTGTTATGCCCCATACACACGATGAGATTATCGGACGAATGATCGTCCGTTTTTTATTGCATGCTAATCTCAGATCGAATCTGATGAGTTTACTAAAGTCACGAAAATTCCCGCACGACAGAAAAAAAATTCGGAAGTGATGTCATGTGTTGTAATGCATTTGTATTGCATTTTCGAACGATAGCTGTACTGATTAAACGAAAATCGTACGATTTGGCATCGTACGAAAAAAATTTCCGTGCTTGTCCGATAGAATAATATCGGATGTACTGTTCTAATCGGCTCTCGAAAGCTCTGTACTAACGATCCGATTATCGTACGATCGCTTCGAAAGCGGTATTTTCCGTACGATTTTCGGTTTGTGTGTACGGGGCATTAGTGTCTCAAGAAATGAGATACACCTGATGTACTGAAGGTCTGTCAGATGTGATCAATTTTCAGTGATTGGCACCATAGTTTGTAGACTCTATAACTTTCACAAAGGCCAACTAACATACACTAATTTGGGTTATTTTTACCAAAGATATGTAGCAGTATAAATTTTGGACAAAATTTATGAAGAAAAATTACTAATTAGCAAAATTTTATGACAGAAACAAAGAAAAACGCATTTTTTTTCACAAATTTTTTTTTATTTATAGCACAAAAAATAAAAAACCCACTAGTGATTAAATACCACTAAAAGAAAGCTCTATTCGTGTGAAAAAAGGATGCAAGTTTCATATAAGTATAGTGTTGTATGACTGAGTAATTGTCATTCAAACTGTGAGAGAGCTGAAATCTGAAAATTGTTCTGGTCAGGAAGGGGGTAAATGCACTGTATTGAAGTGGTTAAATATGTCTTAACAGCAGGACTTTCATAAATCATCTATAAGATTCTTTTTTCAATAAAGACTGTGGCACAGAAACACGTTTAATGAATTGATTTATGCACATGCACAGTTGTGTAATAGGACTGTCACGTTTTTCTAAGATTGGCAGAGTATTTGTTTATTGTTGGTCACGGAAGCATTTTTTTGGAAAGTACGTATTAGCGTTTGTTTATATACCCTACTGGATAATATTAGCAATATTGATCACATAGTATCATATGAGCACTTTATTATTTATGTGGAATTGGTTTTACAGTGTTAATAACAGTTGTGCGTATATATTTATTCTATTTTATTTTTATACGTTTTTTACATGTGTGTGTTGGTTTATATGAATAGACTAAGATACAGGCTTATATTCGAGCCTCAGGGCTAGGAAAACACTAATATCCCTGTTACTGTACTATGCACGCAAGGCCATCACCATGACCTGGAAACAATCGCCTCCCCCCTCTATCAAGTTCTGGAAAAACCTGGTGAACGCTAGTTTGCCCCTCTATAAGGCCACCTACTTGAGCAGGGGTTGTCCACAAAAATTTGAGAAGGTGTGGACCTGCTGGTTGGATGATAACACTACGGCAACGGATGTAGTGAATAACCCATAGTTCATCATTATGGCTATAGTGTGATTATAGATTGACCCAAATACTCCTATGTCACCTTATCCTCTCATTATAACACTAAGCACAGAATCTCCTGAAATAACCTCTCCCCACATTGGGGTATAGATAGATAAGGTTATGTTTGTGTTGATCTGCCCTGTTGCGGTCTGTTGCTGCCTCAGAGGTAGACTGTGTACTATGTGATGTGTCCTTCTGTGGCCTGTTGCCGCATCTGAAGGTTTGCCCCTGTGTGGGAATGTTTGGCCCCTGTGTGGGTAAGTTTGTATGCCAATGAAAAACTCAATAAAAAAGATTTTACAAAAAAAAAGATACAGGCTTATATGGTGTAGCACGGTTTAGCGCAACGTAATATTTATTGTTTTTCCTTTTTCACAAATTTATGAGAAGTGTTCAATGCGTGCAGCTTAATAGTGGTGTATATTGGGCATAGGGGGACATTGAGGCTAGCAGGAACTTGTTTTTCTTTAGGGTATACAAAATCCTTTCCATTATTATCACCATATCAATTCTGTCTAGGATGGAGGATAGAGGTACTACAGGGGAGTTCCAGTGAAGAGCAGTGGCCCACAGGGTAGATACACAAATAATATGTATGAGACATTCCTCCCTGGGATTGTTGCTCAACACATTGGGATAGTAAGCCTCAAGGGGATTCCAGATATCGCAGAAGCGATGGCCGTCATTCTTCCCTATACTGGGGCTGGCAGCCCACAATCCCCAAAAATGTGTTTGAAGGTGCCTGGCAGTTGGCAGCCTCTAAAGCACCGTCCAGACGTTCCTTGGAACATTACCTGGAGTCTGGAAGGAGTGTAATACCACCTGGTCTTTACCCGTTTCCCTAACCGCTAGTGATTTAGTGACCTTCCGTAGGTTTGTCAGCATTGCATTCCAGTCTTCTGGGGCAAACCGTTCTTCACAGTCAGACTCCCATTTATTTCTATATAAAGGTTCCCCTAAAAAATGCGAAGCCAATGTTGTTTTGCAGAGAGTTGAAATTAGGTCTTTACCTCTGGGAGCATCACGGCAGATCTGCTCGAAAGACGTAGGGGGGAAGGAAGGAGTCAGGTTAAAATAGGAGGTATAAAAATGTCTTATTTGTATAAAATGGAAGTTTTCCCAAAGTGGGATTTGTTTTTGTGCATGGAGGAGGTCGAACGTAGCGAATGTATCGCTAATTTGAAGGTCCACTAAGGTAACCAGGGAATTGGATTTCCCCCATGCAAAATTTCACGGTGATTAAAAGCTGCAGGGAATAATGGTTCCTCAAGAAAAGACGAGCCCGGAGGGGTTAGTGAAATTAGTTTTAGCTTGCTTTTATAATGGTGCCAGAGGGTGAGAGAATGGGAAATTGAGTGGAGGGAAGTAAGCTTATGTGTAAAGTTGGAGGGTCACCATAGTATGGACAAGAGGCAATAGGGCCTAACAGAATTGGCTTCAAATTTGACCCAGGGTACTTTGGATTCTGGGATGTTCCACTCTGCTAACTGGGAAAATCGTGCAGCCAGGAAGTAGAACCAAAGGTTAGGAAGACCCAGACCTCCGGTGGATTGGGATTTATAAAGAATGTCTCTGGAAAATCTGGGGCATTTATTTTGCCAAATGAATCTATTAATATCTTGTTGTAGCTTGTCAATAAAAGATTTAGGGATATTGAGTGGGAGGGATCGGAATAGAAATAAGAGTTTTGGTAACAGGGTAATTTTAACTGCCATGACCCTCCCTAAAAGTGATATGTGGCACGAACTCAAAATTTTAAGCAGGTTCCGCAGCCGGGACACACATGCTGGGTAGTTAACCGCGTACATGGATGAGAATTGTAGGGTGATATAGATGCCAAGATAAGGAATTTTGTTATTCAACCATTGGAATGGGAAAGATCCTCAGAGTACCTCACACTGGGAAGAAGGTAGAGTAACAGGAAGAGTGGTGGATTCAGTTATGTTTATCGTAAGTCTGGAAATAGATGCAAATTTAGTCAATATGGTAAACAAGCCCATTTGTTGTAGGACCAAAAATAAGTAAGGCCAGAGTACGCTATCAAAGGCATTATTAATATCCAGGCTCAGTAGTAGGACCTATTTTTTGTGTAAGTTAGCGTCTTGAAGAACATTCAGGGCTAGGCGAATATTGTCTGTGATAAGTCTATTTGGGATGAAGCCTGACTGATTTGCAGAGACTAAAATTGTTAAGGTCATTATTAATAACCAATATCTGCCTTTAGTTTTGTAAAAAGGACTTCTATTTTTTTTTATCTTAACTTCAATTATTCCTAGTTTTGGCTTTAAAGTATTGTTTAAGGAAAGTATTGGCTAGGTCTGTTCAACTGATTATCTGGTACTGGAAAATCCTTTTTTGAAGAAAGAGAGAAAATATTTAAGATCTTAATGGTTGTGTTGTCCTCTACTATTTCTCTAAGTTTACTTCTAATATTACAGATGTAATCTAAAAACATTAGCCCTCTGGTTTAGCTTCCATCCTTGTTAAATTTGTTTTTGCATGTGTCTACTTGTTATTATGCGTGTTAGTACATGTTTCCTATCTTTAAAACTAACTGACATATTTATAAAGCAGTGGATCTGGCAATCGCAAAATATTTACTACAGGTTCATTTTTTGGGTGTATGCATTTTAAATACGTGAATTATTAAAGCATCACGGGTGAATGTTTGATAAATGTCACATTCACTGCTTTGTAAATACGCCCCTAAGTGCTTCTCTGAGTTGCTTATTTATCATAAAAGTTTATTTTTGCAATTTCATTGCTCAGTATTTTATTATACGGTGTATCAATGCAAATGTTGCCTTATGCTGGTCATCAACATCATAGAACATGTATTGCTCAAATGCTCCTTTATCTGCATACAACAGCTGAAGTGAAATTCAGTCTATTAGTAAATTAGGCTAAATATATTTCAGGTAGTAGACAGATTTCTGGGGGTCAAGGAGTCATAGACACCACATGCACAGGTGTCAAACTGGCGGCCCTCCAGCTGTTGCGGAACACAAGTCCCATGAGGCTTTGCAAGGCTGACAGTTACAAACATGACTCCCACAGACAGATGCAGGATAGGACTTGTAGTTCCGCAAAAGCTGGAGGGTCGCCAGTTTGACATGTATCAACATATTGAGGAAGGCAGAGAAATTGGGTATTCAAGGTGCCAAACACACAAGTTATTTTGTAAAAATAACAACATTTTTTTTAAACATTTTTAAAATCATCAATTCATATATAAAAACAACAAACAAAACATGTGATTTTGGTATAGATACAGTGACTTCAGATCTACATGTTTTGACAGACTGTGGCTTCTTCAGGAGACTTTTTTGAGCCCCGCATGCATAATCATTGAATGTCAATATAAATGTGGTATGAATGTGGTAAAATCAAAGTTAGTAAACCATGTATCAGGAAAGTATTCCAAGGAGATATCAGTGAAACCACAGGGGAGAAAGAAGAGTCCCAAATATATATAAAACAATAGTAACTTTAATGATTGTGGAGAGGTTAAATCAGTGTGTTACGCCATCCAGGAAGTGCATTTTCAGGCTCATTGACCCATTTTTATTTAAAAATAAAGCAAAGTTCATTATATCAGGACTTCCAATTAAGGGCCTTCCACCATCACTGCAAACACGAAAACAAATTATGCTCAGCCTTCTGGCTCACCGCTGCAGCACTGCTGTTCAGACTCAGGCCTCTGGTAGGGTCAGACCCTCTTACAGAGCACCTCTGTGTTCATAAGTCTCACTCTCAGCTCTCTTTCTCAGTACTCTTAGATCTCTGGACCTCTGTATTCTCTCAGTCCTCTAGAATCGCTTAGTTATCTTACTCTTTCAGTCCTCTAGACTCACTCAGTCATCTCAATTCTCTCAGTCCTCTAGAAACAGAAACTCTTGACTTCAACATGAAGTACAGTCTCCTGATTAGAGCATGCCTGCCTCTTATGGGAGCCTTAACCTTCTGCTATGCCCTTGCTTTTACACTCAGCCTGCTGGTCTCTGGCAAGACTTGGACACTGGGTTGGAGGCTTCTTCCCTCCCAAAGCTCTTTGAAGCCTCCTGAATCCAGATCCCAATCTGGGAATTACAAAATCTGGAGAAAGAGGAAAAACAACTTTCTCTGCTCAGAAATGACATTCTGGAGTCTCTGTGTATGTGAGAACTGCACTTATGCATTGTTAGGCCATCACTGTTTTGACCACTGCTGCATCTGTGCACTTCCCCACTGACCACACCTTTGTCAATGTAATGGCATAACACAAACTACAACACTAAGTATGCTCGGCTATACATTACAGTCTCCAAACTGCACTACTCTGTACACTGCATTTACAGTGAAACTACTAGGATTTTTTTTTAGAAATGCAATTTAATTTTTCTCCTGTAGAAGGTACCTTTTGCTGCATTACCTACAGTATTTCAACCAGCAGATTGCATCAGTGTGCTCCAAGAAATAAAACCATTAATATTTGAACCAGCAGATGGCATCAGTTACTTCAAGAGACACCATGTTGGTCAGGAAATAAAGATGCTGGGAGCAATGCTGGCCAAGAGAAGAAAAGAGGAGCAATGCCTGAATGTTTCTTATACTGGCATAAAGTCAAGAAAGAGAAGTTACAGCTGCTGTGGTGACAGAATCATGCTTCTGGGATCTCAGAGCTATAAGAAACCAAGGGATGACTGAATTCAGCAAATTTCACCTTTAATTGAAAAAAAAAGATAAATAAATAGAAAGAGACCGACAAAGTGTGACTTTATGACTAAAAGAGCCGTCGCTCTAAATCTTTTATATAGTTCTCGTTATCACTGGCTAATCACTGAAAATGTGAGTCATAAAAAAGATCTACATTTATAGTTCTACTTAAATTAGCATCTGACATTTGGCACTATCCAAATATAAAAAGAGTTATGGCTGACACGCTATCTAATAATTTAATTTGCGCTCTACATCTTTTTAGTTATATTGTGCTTATGAACTTTACAACAGTTAAAACTCATATTGACCTCTGATACCAAATGTAAGAATAGTTTCTTTTAATTACAAATTGCAGTACTAATAGTATGGGAATGTCTGTTCAACATAGGTGAATTGTGTCCTCAGACACTGCAGAGCCCCAAGAAAATGACATTTATGGGAACTGTAAATTAATAACATTTTCATAGGATTCCACGTTATAATCTATGAGCATAAATAAAATGTATTTATTTTCATTTGTTGTAAATTAGGTCCCAGAGTTTAGCACTATTTTTTTAATTAGTTATAATTTATGAAAAGTTATTTAGGGTGTGGGGTTTTGACTTTTTTTTTATTTGTGCTGGAAATTGTATGTAAATGTAGGAAAGCGAATGCGTATATAAAGAAATGTAAATAAATATATTTATGAATATTTAAGGGGAGATTACTGGAAGACAAATAAAAATACCCCATATCAACCATTCTTTGCCAAGATTGTTATTGTATTGCTATTGTATTATTACAATGTTTTATATGGGCATGTCAGCATTGTCCTGCTATTTTCTGAAAAAAATAAAAATAAATAGGAAAAAGTGGTGATCTTCTGAGCATAGAGAATGGTAAGGTGTAGTTGAAAAATAAGATACCACTGTGAATGTGAATAAATACAGAGCCAGAGAGGAAAAAGGTGGATATTACCATAGTAATAATCTATATAGTAAATGGGGGGGGGGTAAATATATGCAAGTATATAGGAGTGTAAGGCCATGAAAAGTGAATGGTGGTTAATCAAGGTGAGAGGGTAGTCAGTTCACATAAAAAAAGTAAGCAGCGATAATTATTTTAAAGCATGAGATAAAAAGTTGTTGCTATCTCTTATAACTGTAAACCCTTTATATAGACTTTAATAGGATATGACCTACCAAATAACAAATTACAATAATACAATGATGTCTCTCAAAATGTAGATGATCTATTTAAGATAGGTTAGATTATACAGAGTTACTTAAAAGGTTTAAAGTTAAAAGCCTGGCTCGGAGAGACCCAAACCCTCCTTCTATGTCACTATGGCTCCATAAGGTGGAAGACGTCAACCGCATGGAGGTAGAACGAGAACGATACTCCAAAACATGACTCCATTGGAACATGTTTGTGTATTCAGATGAGAGCAAGCTAGACCCTAATTGATGACTCTTCTGGGGAGCGACAGCACATGCTGGCCTAGCAACTTCCCTTTCTTCTAGTGGCCACCCCTTTTACCCCCCTTTTTCTCTTCTCCCCTCTTTAGCTACTTCCCTGTTTCCGCTCGCTCTTCCTATCCCTAACCTTCTTCGGATTTCTATTTAAAGTAAAAATGTTGTGTTCCACTTACACCTAGTTCCATTTTTTTTATCAATGTATGTTATGCTCTTTTTGCATAATCATTTTTGCTATGGTGCATCCTTACTTTTCTCCCTGATCATTTTCTGTAATGTGATCTTATTTTTGAACATGTTTAGATATGGTGTGTTGGACACTTTCTTGTTAAATAAAGAATTAGAAAAAGGCTTGTCTCGAAGTTCCATTCAATGTCACACAGCAGTGCTGTTTCTTGTTTATAGAAAAAAAAAGTAATTTAGTGTGTTGCAGTTTGCAAACTGGGAATCCATTGTTCAAGTGCAATGTGAATTCCGCCGTCAGTTCAACATACAGCCGCATTGTCATAAGAAAAATTTACAAGTGGCTTAAAAATTTTGTTGAAGATGGTTGCATATGCAAATGGCAAGCACCGGTTCCCCTCACACCTCAAGTGAAAATGTTGAGCGTATCTGAGTTGTATTTGAATGGAGCCCTAGGAAACCCACAACACAGGCAAGTGTTGGACTTGAAATACCTCAAACAATTTAGTGTGTTGCAGTTTGCAAAGTGGGAATCCATTGTTCAAGTGCAATGTGAATTCCGCCGTCAGTTCAACATACAGCTGCATTGTCATAAGCAAATTTACAAGTGGCTTAAAAATTTTGTTGAAGATGGTTGCATATGCATATGGAAAGCACCGCTTCCCCTCACACCTCAGGTGAAAATGTTGAGCGTATCTGAGTTGTATTCGAATGGAGCCCTAGGAAATCCACAACACAGGCAAGTGTTGGACTTGAAATACCTCAAACAATTGTATGGCCTGTTCTTAAAAACTGTCTGCATATGAAGCCATACAAGTTGCAGTTACCTGCTGCTCTTCAAGATCTGAGACATCGAATTGCTGAAGCTGACGACCAAGTGATTCATGTGTAGCAAGAAATGGTCTACAGTTTTGATGTTTGTCGCACACCACATGCTTTCCATGTTAAGTTCATACAACCTCAAGGCCCATAAAATGTTTAACCTTCCTCTCTCCAGTGATGTGCAGAGTAGCCTTCTATGCCTTAGTTTGTTTGAAATAAAAAGTGAAAATATGCTTCATCTTTTAAAATAACCCTGTATATTAATTTTTAACAAAAACACAATTATAAGTGTTATGAGTTTATCACCAATAAAACATTAACACATCAATACATATTTTTACTATTGTGCAAAAAAGACAGTCTTGCATGCTACTTGGAGTTAAATAGATGTATAATTAAAAAATATATATATACTTTTGAGGATTCAGTTTCATATACAGTTGAATAATACCATATCATGCATGAGACAATCTAGATAAATTGGTCTATGCATAAAAAAATCACCATGTGGTTGACTTGAGCATTTGCACAAGCAAGATAGGAGATAATCATATTACAAACAATTTGGCAATTATTTGTTGTACTTGTGCGAATGCAGTTGCACAGTGATTATTTTTTTATCTTTCAATATATTTATTGAGATTTAACAAAAGAAACAAATGGTAAATTGGCCCACAAAGGCTTGGTTCTCACAGGTGCAACCCAACTTACAGCGTGACTTTTCAAGGCGATTTGGAGGAGACTTCGGCCTGACTTTAAGCAACTTACAACGCGACTTAAAGTTGCCTCCAGGACAGACGACATTGGCTGTGCCCAATCACAGAATAATCAGCTCTCTGGGAGGGAGGGGTTTGCCTGGGTAAGCTAATTTCTTTTCCTATAAAGTCGCTTCAATATAGATGAAGATCCGACTTGGAGGCAACTTCCACTGAAATCTATGGGTACAAGTTGCCTAGAAGTCTCCTTCAAGTAGTACAGGAACCTTTTCTGAAGTCGGAGCAACTTCAGTAGTGTACATTAAAGTGGAGGGCCACCCTGAAAAAAAAAATACATTAAAAATTAGAAAAAAATCTGAAAAAAAAATGAAATTTTTTTTTTTTTAACTTACCAGAAATGCCTGTTCCTAGGCACATCATCCTAATCTGCCTCTTCCTCCTCCGTGGAGATCTTCTTTCTTCTCTCCTCCGTGCGGCGTCTTCTGGGTAATGGGTCACGCTGTGTTCTGGGAACTGTGTGTCCCAGAACACAGCGCGCCCCATTCACAAAGCGCTGCGTGACTTGCGCATGCGCAGTAGGAAATGGGCAGTGAAGCCACAAGGCTCCACTGCCTGTTTCCCTTAGATAGAATGGCGGCGCCGGGACCCGAGAGCCGAGGACGGGTAGGCCTCGGGCGGCCGACATCGCGGGCGCCCTGGACAGGTAAGTGTGCTTATTAAGTCAGCAGCTACAGTGTTTGCAGCTGCTGACTTTTTTTTTTTTAAACCGGCCCTCCTCTTTAAGACTGCTCTCATTCACTTCTATGGAATTTCTTATTCCTGCGACTTGGGCCAATTTGAGGTCTGACAAGTCGGATCCCAACTTGCTGTAGTGTGAACCGGCACTTAGTGTCACTTTCAAATATGAATGTATAGTCCCAAGCAGGAAGGAATGTATTAAATATGCGTGTTTGATCTGTGCAACACTCAGAAAGGTTTTCCTAAGCTTTGTATGAAATACATCCAGCCAGAATGTAATGGAAGAGTGAAGTGCCAGAGCAGTGATAGTGAAGAACTGTGTTAGAGAGAGTGCAGATGGAATAATTTCTGCAAATGTAGGGGCATTGGGAAAACACTTGCATGTATCTATGTACTGATTACAGAAAGGCCTGGAGGGACATTAACCAGGTTGCTAAGAACAGGGTAGGACAGCCAAATACAGTAAACATATTTTAGGACTGGTTAACACTGGGAACGCACAGGAACGCGGCACACACTGGAACACAGAAAAAGTAGTGCACTATTTTTAAAAATGTGCCACACCAAATTGCATAGATAGTACTGTGGTACAATGTGATTTGGTGCCTGGAAATGCACTGCATTTGCGATCTGAGTTTGTGGTGCTGTTAACATTACATTGTAATCTGCATGCAGATCACAATGGCAGTATCTTTAGAAGCAGTGTGGGAAAGCAGTGTTTGCAGACCCCTTTCCACCCCTTTCAGTGTTTTACGGTGCCTAGCCTCACAGAATCCAGAACAGACAAATTAAACCCTCCAACAAACAAGTCCCAACAATATTAATTCCAACTTCAATCATGCCGTCCAGCAATGTAGATTATTTTTCAATCACAATGACTGACACCGTGACGACCCCTTAACACAAATGCAACGACCTGTGCTCTACTATCCTCATCCTGTAGGATGCATACAACTGCATTTACAAAGTACAAAAACACTGTTAAAATTGCCGGTAAATGACATTTCTCTGCCAGTTTGGTTTATTTGTTAGAAGTCATGGAGATCCCCTGACATATGTGCTTTTTGCTTCTGGACACTTGCTTCTGGACACCTTGCAGCAGTCTGCATTCTGAGAATTCATCCCTGGGCACATACTGGCCTAAACCTTAGTACCACTAGGTGATGTTATCAGATTCAGGAGTAGACCAATTAAAGCTTCCAAAAAACATAACAAAACATACAATAATAATTGCAAATTTAATCATATTCTCCATCAATGTAGATTCATTGGCAATTACAATGACTGATACAGTGCCGACACACCAGCATGAACGCACTACATGATCGTCTCCTACTAGTATCCTGCAACAAATGACAATTTAGACAGTATCTGACTGACCTATTGATCAATTATTATAATGACTAGGAATGAGCTGAGCATACCTGGTTTGGTTCATGTGAGGATTGTCAAAACAACTTACAGCTGAATAATATTCTGGTCACACGTGAAGTCACTCTTTAAAATCAGTTATGACCATTTTCAAGGCTAGTAGGCAAGGAATTATTAAACAAATGGCATTGGGGGCTGGACACTAGCAGAAAAAATATAATTTGGCAGGTAACAGTGATTTTAATAATGCTTAAAGTGAAACACTAAAATGCCCTATTTGTTTATTTAACATGCTTGCAGGATGGATACACTGAACCTGACTGTGAAGTGGCATACCTGTATGTGTGGTTCTTTTGCATAAGTGGGGAAATGTAAACATAAACACATAGGAATTGCAAAATGTCTGTATGTTTAAAATAAATTACATGTTTAATAATCATTGCCTTGTTTCTGTATTTTGCACCATTTAATTTTATTTTATGGGATTCTAATAAATTTATTCTATTCATCTAACCGTGCATTGGAGCCTAGAAAAATATCCGTGCATTCTTTAAAAATATCCCAATGGAAATGTAAAGAATTATAAATAAATATGTCCCTGCAACCTGCCTCGAGGCATTAACACTGGATATACAAATATTCCTAGTTAACAGAAGAATGCTAATTTTTTTTCTACCTTTTATGAAGATTATTAATGTTTTTTTTTACGGTGTATGTCTATATGTGTGTGTGTGTGTGTGTGTGTGTGTGGAGGGGGGGGGGGGGGGGCGCCAACGTTTATATGTTTAAAATCTCTATATAAACTTGAAGCAATAGAGATAAAACAAAATTTTATGTGTAAATATGCTTTACCTTTTATTATGTATTACTACATATGTTAGAGAAAGGTTGACTTCATGCCACAATCCAGCTAAGTAATAGGTTTGCCAATTGTAAACAGACATTACAATGATTTGCATAACTACCAGAAATATTTAAATAAGCTGTGACTTCTGCACAGTGTCAGTCTTAGGCCTTTTTTGCCTGGGTGTGCTTAAGCATATACCCATGCGCGGGCCATATTTTGCATGCATGGGATGCACAGGTGTTCAATGCATCCCTGTGCAGGCAGTCCCATTCATGTCAATTGGGATGCAACGGTCGCATGGACACAGCCACTGCTCCCAATTTGACATTGATGTGGGTGTGGTTTCACACTATGTTCATGGACCCACCCTTACACACACGCCTGTTGAATTGTGAGCAACAGCTGTGTCTATGCAGCCACTGCATTCCAATTGTCAGAAAAGGCATCCATCTACCCTTTTATACTTACCTTAACATATTGCGTTCCCTTGCAGTTCTTTGCTCCTCCACAGCCAGCAAGGATACCCAGCCCTTCTGACTGAAGGGGGCCATGGAGCAGTTAGCTCACATATGAGTATATGGGGATCTTGATATGTAGCAGTAACCCTTTGAAGAAGATGTATATCCAATAACAAGCATCATATATGCTGTAACATGTTAATTTAATTTCAAAAGTAATTTTCAGTGTTTTTCAATTGGCAACTATTATCAAAATAATACCTGAGGATTTTGAGATAAAGGTCCTTTTTATGCCCTGGTGATAGGGTGAAAATGTTCTGTCTCTGTCTCCCTGTTCTTCCACAATATAGGTACCTGGTCATACGCCTTCCAGACGGAGACTACAAGTGGCTGAAACAACACAATGCACAGGCATATTGTCCAGTTGTCACCATAAGTAAATTGTTAAGGAATACATTTCTGAACCCCAGCCTGCTGATTGGACATCAAGGAGCAGCAGCAGACAGATGGGGTCATGCCTCTGCTGACTCAGCTCTCTCCTCCCACCAGCATGTTCCTCATCAACATCGTTTATTACAACATACTTTAGAAAATCTCATACATGTTTTTATTTTCCCAGGTCAAAGGCTTGGGTGGTACATTGTATATATTTGAAAATAATGTCCCTTATTCTGCCCCAATTGCACTTTGTAAGTGATTCTGAACATTCAAACTGTCTATAGAGTTATATATAAACCTTTTTCCCTTTCAGCCAGAAAGGTGAGAAATATGTTATTTTTTTAATTACTTTTAGGCATGATGTATGAATGGGAACACATAACAGACATAGAGGGGGGTATTTATTAAAACTGGTGCACACAGAAACTGGTGCAGCTGTGCATGGTGACCAATCAGCTTCTAACTTCAGCTTGTTCAATTAAGTTTTGAAAATAAAACCTAGAAGTTTATTGGTTACCTTGCACAGCCACACCAGATTCTGTGTGCACTAGTTTTAGTAAATCTTCCCCATTGTGTGGGCTTCTCAAATTTAACTGCAAAAGTGGAAATAGTTGCCTTTTTAAATACAAGCAAATATCTTGCTAGCATGACACTTATGTAGACACATAGGGGGAGATTTACTAAAACTGGTGCACACAGAATCTGGGGCAGCTGTTCACAGTAACCAACCAGCTTCTAAGTTTTATTGTCAAAGCTTATCTAACGAAGCTTAAATTAGAAGCTGACTGGTTTCTATGCACAGCTGTGTGCTTCAGTTTTAGTAAATTGTACACACGGTCGGACATTCCGACAACAAAGTTGTCGGAAAATCAGATTGTTCGTAACGTAGATGACGTTATTTAGTTACAACGGGACTACGTTCAGGCTAGTAGCCAATAGCTTTGGTCTAGGAATTTGATCTGAGCATGCGTGGCACTTTGTCCGATCAAAATTCTCTACAAACAATCGGACAAAGTCCGATCGGATCATGTTGTCGGAAAATTTTTATATCCAGCTCTCAAACTTTGTTGGTCGGACACTCCGATGGAAAAAGTCAGATGAAGCCCTCACACGGTCAGATTATCCGACAACACGGTCCGATCGGACATTTTACTTCGGAATGTCCGACCGTGTGTACAAGGGCTAAGGAACACACTTATCACACCTGGGAGGCCTGCTTTCAATGCAAATATATCACTTAAAGTGATACTAAAGTCTCAATTATTTTTTGTTTAAAAATAACAAGCATGTTATACTTACCTGCTCTGTACAGTGGTTTTGCACAGAACAGCATGTATCCTCCTCTTTCCTGCTCCTGGCCCTTCTCTCCTGTTGAGTGCTGCCACACCAAGCAGCTTGGTATGGGGGCACCCAAGCCTAGCCACCGCTCTGTGTGCCCATTCAGACATAGAGCCGCTACTAGGCCCCACCCCTCTCTCTCCTCATTGGCTCGCTGATTTTAATTGACAGTAGTGGGAGCCAATTGGGCTTTGCTGCCGTCTCAAGCAATGAGGAGGGAGAGTCTCGGACAACCTAGTCTCTCGTGCATCATCGCTGGACCGAGATAGGGCTCAGGTAAGTATTAGGGGTCTGCTGTACACAGAAGGCTTTTTATATTATTGCATAGGATGCATTAAGATAAAAAAAAAAAAACAACCACTTTAAGATCCATTTTATGTTTTGTTATTTGTTAGAGTTTTTTAGTTTGGGTAATTGAGGTCCTGATGTTAGAATCTGCTGCACTTTCATGGTCCTAGTAATCCAAATGTTTTTTGCTTATCTGATTTTGTAAAAGTTGTTTAACCTTCTAAATCAACGTTAATAGAGACGTGTGGATTGTGCAGAATATGATTTTCAGAAGGAAGCAGGCAAAAGTTTTCTGAAAAAATTTATGAAAGCCTTCAAGAATGTAAGTCATCCATAAATAATAATTCCCCTTGGGATTAATAAAATATTCTGAATCTGACTCTGAATCCCAGGATGTCCATAAATATTAAGGGATTTTAAAACTGAATGACATAGGCTATTTGCCATTCTTAATGTGTATACAAACCCAAAAACAAAAAATTGATATGTCACAGCTCACCAGTCCTTAGATGTGGAACTACAGAACATCTCTTATCATCTCCATAACATAGGTGTGTTCTGCAGTTCATAGAGATGAACTGGGAAGAGCTGATAACTCAGTTTGGAAAAATATTACAGCTTGCACAGGAACTCACAAGTACAATGGATTTCAGGTAGACAGGAACGTAAATAAATATCACAAATATGCTTTCTATATTATATTTAACTGAGTGAAAGGGAGCAAAAAGTGAAGTTAACTTTTAGGGTTTCTTTTTTTTCTTTTATAATTTAATCTTTTATTTTACTTTTTTTTTTAAATATACATTTACAAATGTTGGAACATTACATAACACTTCCACATTTACAATAGCATTTAATGAATAACAAATACCCCCTCCCACCCTCCTACCTTGATCTGTCGTCCTCATCAACTATCGTCTTTAAGCAGATTCAATCATTCCTTGTGAATATTTTTCTGACGTTTTATATCTATACCATCTTGCCCAGGTTTCTCTATGTGTTTCGATCTTTCCCTGTTCAGTGCAGCTTAGATACTCCATATTACCAATGTGAGCTACTCGCTGTAGCCACTCTTTAATACTTGGCTTCTTAGTACACAGCCATTTTTTTGGGATGAGAGCTTTTGCTTCGTTGAGCAGGAATGGGACCAATGTTTTTTTATATTGTTTCACTGATTTAGTTGTTTCATGAAACAAACAGTTCCAGGGGTGTTGGGGGATCCTTTCTCCTGTTATCACCTCCGTATACTTCAAAATTCTTTGCCAATAGTCATTTATCTCTGGACATTCCCACCATATATGGAATGTTGTGCCTAGTTGTCCACAGTTCCTCCAACATAGTGGGGACTTAGTTGGCTGAATTTTGTTGATTCTATCTGCTGTCAAGTGCCAGCGTACCATACACTTGTAGTTTGCCTCTATCGAGGTTATGTCTGATGTATAGTTATATATTATATCTTAGATGTCCCATGTCTTACAGGCTTTTTTGCTTTACAAAGCTTTTCTATTGGTATTAGCTCATTCTCATCTCTAATTGGTTGGGGGATAGTGCTTATAAAGTGTTTTAATTGTAAAAACTCTCATGCATTTAAATAAGACCACCCGTGAATCAATTTTAGATCCTGTTTTGGCCTAATTTTACCATAAATTATGATATCCTTTAACTGTGCATTACCCATTTGTTTTCCCATTCGTGTCCCATTTCCTGGTGTAAAAAAGCTTGTGCCTGAGAGTGAAATTAGTGGTGAATTATACTTTCAACTTTCTTTACGATAGAGTGTAATTTTAAATACTATTTTAGTTATCTCGTGTATATTTTTACTTGGCTATATTTTGGTGGAATCCAAATAATTTTTTGCAATTTTGTGCCATAAAGTGTTTCCTCCATTTTCACCCATTTTTTTTGTGTTTATATTTGCCCATTCAACCAATCTTGCTAATATGATTGCCTTATAATACCTTCCCATGTCTGGGAGTGACATCCCTCCTTTTATCTTTTCCTACTTAGCAAGGTCTTATTTATTCTATGCTTTTTACTTTGTCATATATATTTTCGAAAATATTGCTTTTATTATTTTAAAGAAACTTGGGGTTATTCCTATCGGGAGCATCTGGAGTTTATAGGTTATTTTTGGTAAAATCAGCATTTTTAACGTGTTTATTCTTCCTATTCAGGAAATTTACCTCATTGCCAGGTTTTTTATATAATTTTTAACTTCACTGAGTAGTGGAAAGAAATTGTAGGTGTTATTTTGATTCCTAAATATGTTATTTCATCTTTTTTCCAGGTGAAAGGGAATTCTTGTTTTAATAATGTTTCCTCTTTTTTATTTATTCCTTAGTTCAAAATTACAGTCTTTATGGGATTTATCTTGAAATTTGACAGCGCGCCATATTCCTTAAGCTCTTTAATTAAGTTGGGTAAGGACAGCCTTAGTTTGGTCATATTTAGGAGTATGTCGTCTGCATATGCTGCCACTTTATGTTTTTCCTCTTCCAATTTTACACCTCCTATATCTATATTATTAAAATTTTTTGTTAATAATGGTTCTAATGCAATTATATACAGTAGTGGCGAAAGCGGGCATCCTTGTCTTGTCCCGTTATACATCTCAAAAGCAGACAACATACTCCCATTAACCATCACTCTGGCTCTAGGATGTTTATAAAGGTTGCCAATACATCTCATGAATCTTGGTCCTAATCCTATACTCCAAAGGGATTCCATCATGAATCCCTAATTGACTCGATCCAATGCCTTTTCTACTTTTAGGGTTTCTGTACACTTTAAATATTAATTATTAATCAACACAAATTGTATTTGGTGTAATGCAGGAAGCTGTTTTTTTTATGCCTGCTTCCAGTTGAATCTTTTCTTTAACTTGTTTAATGTACAATTAACAATACAAAAGTATGATTTGCACACTGTTGTCCTTGGCTTCACATTTACATTTATAGGTTTATTAGTCTGCCACTGTTCACTATAAATGGGAACTGTCCAAATGTCGATTAATAAAGGGAAAAATGCACATCAAATAGCAGAGGTGAATTTGATGTGTCTGACACTTGACAATGTAAAATCCCCACTTAGAATTGTCCAGGACATCCATATATTCATCCACCATTACTCAATTTTACCACCCCCCTTCCTTACCAGATGTTAGCCAAAATCTATATACTTTGAGATCTTATATCTCTAGTTATATGATTTGTTAAAAAAGAGTTTGAACACGAGTGAAAGATTTAATACAACAAAAGAAATGTATTTACACAGATGAAAATAAATGTCTCTTGGCTGAAAATTCTAAATCTAGCCTTATCACCTACCCACAAATCTCCTAATAACCTCTTCTCCCTGTGTTTTCTTTTTTCCTTCTGTACTTCTTCCCTTTCTCTTGCCTTTGCTTCCCACATTAATCCAATCTCTTTCTTCTTTCCTCTTTTCACCCCTTATCCTACCTTCTTACCCCAATACTTCCCATCCCCTTTCTATTTATCTCTCTCTATTTCTGTAAACTTGAAGCCTCTTTGACCCCCCCCCCCCAACCCCCCATTCTTGATTTACTTTGCATATACACTTAAATATAAATATGTGTTCTAAACCTCTTCTTTTCTCTCTCTTTACTTATTAAAATTAGCTAAACTAATTCACAGAGAATTATATTTTTTTTAAAGAGAATGCACAACAGAAACGGTTTAACTTCACACTCTCTCTTTCCTGGATTCAAAATTTGAAGGGCAGACAGAGAATAACTGTTCTGACTCATTCAGTTGTTTGAGTAATTTGGAGCTTTACATATTGTTTTTCTCATTCAGTTGTGTGAGTAATTTAGAGCTTTACCTATTGTTTTTTTTTTTTCCAGAAATGCAGGTTAGGCTAGTCTGGAGAATCCCACTGAAATCTACAAGGGGATGAATCTTATTATTCAGTCCTAGCTATTTGGAAAGCTGCTAGTAATTGTAAAAAAATGCACCAAAAAAATATCTCTCACTTCACTGACAAACTGTCTGCAAAGAGCTCCCCCTGCTATAAAATTAGGGCTAGGCTAACAATTCCTACAAATTATTGTGGCTTAAGTGACCAAGAGTAAAGCCTGTGCATTATACATTGTTCCTTATTTCTTTTTAAGTTTTTAGGCCAAAACCCAAGGTAGTGGAAAACCTGAACCTCAACCCTAATGACTGGTGAAGGCATTAAAACAAAGAGTGGGGGGATCAAAAAGCCCAGATCCATGTGTGAGAATGCACAATGCATTAACTGATTGAAATCTATTTTATTTTAAATACCCAAACATGTCATACTTACCTGCTCTGTGCAATGATTTTGCACAGAATAGCCCTAATCCTTCTCTTCCCGGGCCAACACCAGCACTCCATGCTCCTCCTCTTTTCAGGGGCTGTCTCTTTAGGAAGCCACTTCCTATCTTCCTATTGTAGCAAACCTGCAGGCTCGATCCTGAGCCATGCTGTCTGCATACTTTGACATAGACAATGCGGCTCAGCCCTGCCCCTGCTCCTTTGTCACCTGCTTTGATTGACAGCGGCAGGAGCCAATGGCTTCCACTGCTATCAATCTGCCCTGTGTGGATAGAGAAAGTGGAGCACAGTGCTGGATCAAGAATGGGCTCAGGTAAGTATAAGGGGGGGGGGGGGGGGCTGGGGGCTAAACACAGAAGGTTTTTTACCCTAATGCATAGAATTAAGGTTCGGGTTGACTTTAAAATGAAATTTGAAATTACATTAAAATTTTATTTTATTAAGACGTTGCACCATGGCTGTATAAAATTCACTTATACTTCAAAATTCGGCATATTTGCACTGGGAGCAATTATCATTTTAGGACCATATAGCATTCTATTAGCATTTCTATCAGATTTTATCCCCTCTATTTTGTACATTCTGCAAATAATAATGTAGAATAAATTAGTCCTATTTTTAAAACCTTCTTTAAAAGCTATAAATATTTAAGTAACACATTTTGTTTGGGATTCCCCAAAAGCACACAAATCTTAAATACTGGAGGCAGAAAATACATTTTTAAATAGTCTGTTATCCATGGTTTAGTTACAAAAGACTGCTCTGACAGTTGACAGTTTAGTAAGCAACTGATGGTATTAAAAAGTAAACACATGGATTCATAATACTTTTGAAAAGCAGAGTTTCTATTGCATACGCATTCTAATTGGAAAACAGCAATAGAATAAAAATTAAAAGATAACTCAAGTTGTCATTCATCAAGATGTGCTTGAAAAATTTGCTTAGTGAAGAGGGAGCCATATCATGTAAAAATAGAATGTTATTTTCGCACTTATTATCTTTGAAATTTCATTTTTTTCTCACTCCCACTGGGCACTACCATAAAAATGACTGTTTCAAACATTGATTCAGACATTGAGAAAGGAGTGTGCTCACCCAGAATTAATGAAACTTAAAAAATATTCAGTAAAATGAGCTACAGCTTCTTTAAACAAACGGCAATATATTCAAAATATGGACAAATGTAAACTCCAAGTGTTAAATAAATACGAGGCAAAACAAGATTCATAATATTTCTTATAGAAGAGCAAACAGCAGACAAAGAAACCCCATAGGGTCTAACATGTTTCAATGCACACTAACATTTTTTCAAGAAGCAAAATCAGGGAGGGAGTCAACTGCACATAATCCTATAAAGATAAATAAGAAATACAATGAATATGTGCACTATATTAATTTACATTTACTGGTGTCATATAATACTGGTCACCTCTGGTTTACAGTTGAAGAATGCATATGGGACAGATAAAGAGAAACATATTAAACGTGTTCTATTTTTTGCATTCTTCTTTTCAGTTGTTGATACTAGGAAATGTGATTTACCATCTGAGACCTAAAAAAAATGTTTGTTACATTTTAAAAGGTGATACATTTATTTGTAGTCTACATTTTGCCAAATTATTCCGCTTCTGGAGGAGTTGCAGACATTGAACAATCAAAATGTTAGTGTATGTCAACTTCAAAATTAAAAATGTACTTAAAGTATATTTACACAGCCATATTGGGATAACACCTACTTAAACATGCTACATGTTCTCATTTGCATAGCATAATATAAATAAATAAATACAAGCAAAACTTTTACGTACTCTTTTCTCGAAAACTCTAAAACTAAAGTCTTCCTTCACTATGGAAAGTGGGCTGGACAGTTAAAGTGGTTGTATACCCACTTTTAAAATTTTTACCTATGGCTTACCTGTAGGTAAAATGAATATTTCCTAAACCTGTATGGTTTCGGAGATATTCACTTTGCATGCAGCCACTGATATCAGCGACGCATGCGCTGTGACTGCCCGGCTGAAGGTCCGGCAGACCTTGCTGGGAGTGACATCATTGCTGCTCCGGCCACTCACAGCGCCGGAGCTGAAAACCCGGAAGACACGCCAAGGGCAAAATGTCAGCTCCCTCAGCGGGACTGTTCTGCGATACAGGGACCTCGTTCCAAGTTAAGTATTTCAAAATGAGGTAGTATACAGTGCATACTAGCTCATCATGCCTTTGCCTTACAGGTTTTTTTTTAACATTTTTTTTCTGAGGGTATACAACTGCTTTAATGTTATTCATAAGTAACCCTCTTTGTACTATGCTGGCTGCCCTAAAAAAAAAAAGAATAAGATTTAGAAGCTAGGCTTCTGTATTATATGTTAGGCCACCCATGCAAGGATCAAAATTCAGCTGGTTCGGCAGGGGCTGGACGAGTTTCGATCCATGTATGGGCAGGAAGGTTGTACAGAAGTTGATATACCAATCAACTTCTGCACAACCACACTTTTCTATTTTCCCCACTTGATCTGGCTATAGTCGGCAGTGCTTAGTGTATTCTGATGGCTGGGAAGGTTCCCTGCTGTCAGAATACAATGCCTCATCGGGGAGGATTCCCCCCTTCATCAAGTGTATAGATGGGGGAATTAGGTAAATTTTTGGGCTGCATTAATGAGGGAAAATGCAGTGTGTCCCTCTTTGTCACTGGAGGCAGAATGTTTTTTTTATATTAACTTATTTCAATTCTAAGCCTAAGTATGCATCGCATAATAGCTCATTATGAAATACTTACCTTGGATCAAAGCTGTTGCAGCAGTCCCCGTACACCACAATGATTGGCGACATGTCTCCCGGAGTTATTTCTGGGTTTACGGGCTCCGGCGCTGTGATTGTCTGGAGCCCCAATGGCATCACTCCCGAGCATGCACGCGGGAGCTGGCGGTCATGGCACAGGCCCTTTAGAAACGGCCCAATCAAGCCGTTTGTCTAGTATGCATGCACCGATGACATTGGCGTAAGCGTATATGATAAATATCTCCTAAACCGTGCAGGTTTAGGAGATATTAACAGTACCTACAGGTAAGCCTAATTATAGGCTTACCTGTATGTACAAGTGGTGTAACAGGGTTTACAACCACTTTAAAGGTTTATTTTATTTAATGGTGGAGTGTAACCGACTGGGGTACCTACCATTTGTTTCTGTTCTTGGTGAATTTGTTGGCAGCAATTCCCACCAACTTTCCTAGTTCTATTCCCACTCTCTTTGAGGTCTCAATCTTTCTGCTAGAAAATTGATGTTTCAATTCTCTTGTAGTATTTCCCGCAATTTAACCACTTGCCGCCCGCCCTATAGGCAATTGACGGCTGCAAAGTGGTTTCAAAATCCTGACTGGGTGTCATATGATGTCCTCAGGATTTTGAGCCTCTGCCTGCCCCCGGGGGCCCGCATCGCGGCTATCGTTGTTGCAGGTTGTCAGTCTGACCCCCCGCAACTACAATCTCAGTAAAGACCCTCCGACGGAGACTCTTTACCATGTGATCAGCCGTTTCCAATCATGGCTGATCACAGTGTAAATAGGAAGAGCCGGTGATCGGCTTTTCCTCACTCGCTTCTGTCAGATGCGAGTAGAGGAGAACGGACCGGCTGCTCCTCTGATGGGGGAGTCTGTGCTGATCGATTATCAGCGCAGCCCCCCCGAGGATGCCCACCCTGGACCACCAGGGAAGCCGCCAGACCACCAGGGATGCCCAGCACCAGGTATGCCACCCTAGACCACCAGAGATGCCAGTCAGTGCCCACAATGGATGCCAATCAGTGCCCACAATGGGCATCACTAATTGGCATGCATCATTGTTTGGCACTGATTGGCATCCATCAGTACAAAACAATACAATACAATGCCGCCTATCAGTGTCCATCTGTGCCACCTATCAGTGCCCATCTGTGCCACCAATCAGTGCCTATCCATGCCAACTATCAGTGCCCATCCATGCCGCCTATCAGTGCCCATCCATGCCCATCGGTGCTGCCTATCCATGCTCATCTGTGCCACCTATCCATGCCCATTCGTGCCGCCTATCCATGTCAATCCATGCCAGCTATCAGTGCCAATTTGTGCCACCTATCAGTGTCCATCCGTGTCGCCTATCAGTGCCACATATCAGTGCCCATCAATGCCACCTCATCAGTGCCACTTCATTAGTGCCACCTATCAGTGCCCATCAGTGCTGCCTTATCAGTGCCCGTCAGTGCAGCCCCATCAGTGTCCATCAGTGAATGAGAAAACTTACTTATTTACAAAGTTTTGAAACTGAAACAAAAAAACATTTTTTTTCAAAATTTTCTGTCATTTTTTATTTGTTTAGCAAAAAAACCCAAAAACTTAGAGATGATCAAATAACACCAAAATAAAGCTCTATTTGTGGGAAAAAAATGATAAAAAATTTCATTTGGGTACAGTGTAGCATGACTGCACAATTGTCATTCAAATTGCGACAGCGCTGAAAGCTCAAAATTGGTCTGGGCAGGAAGGTGTTTAAGTGCCCCGTATTAAGGTGGTTAAAGCATAAAATGCAGTATAAAGGGTAGAAAAGTTAATTGTCACTTTGTATTTGCTGGATGCCAGTGTTCACTACAAGCTTTTACAAATTCCTTCCACATACGCCGATCTACCCCACAGGTGCACAGGGAAGCACCGACGCTGAAGTCTGTTGATCCTCTGACAATGTGTGTGTGTATTGAAGTGCATGGTGTGGTGTGTATTGAAGGCATGATATGGTATATTGATTGCATCCTTCAGACTTAGTTAACATGGACAGTAACAGGGGTGTCCCTTTGTATTATTTTAGCACTAATCATTGACAAGTTTTATACACATCCCTAATCCTGTGCACTTTTTTGGGACTCAACTCGCATAATTTTATTTACTATTTAAATATTTACTACTATTTGACCACATATACTTACTACTTTATGTGTTATTTATTCCCAGAGGTCTAAAACCGTCTTTGGGCAGACTATTTCCCCAAAGACCAAAGCGAAGAGTCTCGAGGTTATTTTAGACCCACAAATGTCAATGGATGCGCAAATAGGATCTGTAGTCAGTCGATCTCACCATCTGCTGCGCATGCTTCGCAGACTCATCCCTTTTATCCCAAAGAATGACAAAGCAGTGGTAGTTGGAACAATCATTAATTCACGACTGGACTACGCAAACTCGCTTTACATAGGATTACCACAATATCAACTTGCGCGATTACAACTGATCCAAAACACGGCAGCAAGGCTGATAACAGGAAAAAAACCCTGGGAATCCATTTCTCCTTCACTGAGGAGCTTACATTGGCTAACCGTAAAAAATCGGATCACGTTCAAGACCCTTTGCCTCACCCACAAATGCGTGCATAGAGAAGCTCCGCAATACCTAATGGAGAAAATAAATCATTACACACCAAACCGCAGTCTTCGATCAGCCAACAAAAACCTCCTCCTCGTGCCCAAAGCCCGGTATAAATCCAAGGGTGATCGGAGATTCGCTGTTCAAGGGCCTCGGCTATGGAATGCTCTACCAATCAACATCCGCCTGGAAGAAAATCACCTGGCTTTTAGGAAAAAACTCAAGACCTTCCTCTTTTAGCAGATGATCAAGGCTCGCCACAGCACCTAGAGGCGATTCAGTTCGCATTGTGCGCTATACAAGTATTTCATTCATTCATTCATTCATTCATAAAAAAAAGTATTGAACCAACTTTCACATACAGTGCCTTGCGAAAGTATTCGGCCCCCTTGAACTTTTCAACCTTTTGCCACATTTCAGGCTTCAAACATAAAGATATAAAATTTTAATTTTTTGTGAAGAATCACCAACAAGTGGGACACAATTGTGAAGTGGAACAAAATCTATTCGATATTTTAAACTTTTTTAGCAAATAAAAAACTGAAAAGTGGTGCGTGCAAAATTATTCGGCCCCTTTACTTTAAGTGCAGCAAACTCACTCCAGAAGTTCAGCGAGGATCTCTGAATGATCCAATGTTGTCCTAAATGACTGATGGTGATAAATAGAATCCACCTGTGTGTAATCAAGTCTCTGTATAAATGCACCTGCTCTGTGATAGTCTCAGGGTTCTGTTGAAAGCTCAGAGAGCATCATGAAGACCAAGGAACACACCAGGCAGGTCCGTAATACTGTTGTGGAGAAGTTTAAAGCCAGATTTGGATTCAAAAAGATTTCCCAAGCTTTAAACTTTCCAAGGAGCACTGTGCAAGCAATCATTTTGAAATGGAAGGAGTATCAGACCACTGCAAATCTACCAAGACCTGGCCGTCCCTCTAAACTTTCAGCTCAGACAAGGAGAAGACTGATCAGAGTTGCAGCCAAGAGGCCCATGATCACTCTGGATGAACTGCAGAGAACTACAGCTGAGGTGGGAGAGTCTGTCCATAGGACAACAATAATTCGTACACTGCACAAATCTGGCCTTTATGGAAGAGTGGCAAGAAGAAAGCCATTTCTCAAAGATATCCATAAAAAGTCTTGTCTAAAGTTTGCCACAAGCCACCTGGGAGACACACCAAACATGTGGAAGAAGGTGCTCTGGTCAGATGAAACCAAAATCGAACTTTTTGCCCACAATGCAAAACGATATGTTTGGCGTAAAAGCAACACAGCTCATCCCGCTCAACACACCATCCCCACTGTCAAACATGGTGGTGGCAGCATCATGGTTTGGGCCTGCTTTTCTTCAGCAGGGACAGGGAAGATGGTTAGAATTGAGGGGAAGATGGATGCAGCCAAATACAGGACCATTCTGGATGAAAACCTGTTTGTTTTGAGTCTGCAAAAGACCTGAAACTGGGACGGAGATTTATCTTCCAACAAGACAATGATCCCAAACATACAGCAAAATCTACAAAGGAATGGTTCACAAATAAACGTATCCAGGTGTTAGAATGGCCAAGTCAAAGTCCAGACTAGAATCCAATCGAGAATCTGTGGAAAGAGCTGAAAACTGCTATACACAAACGCTCTCCATCCAACCTCACTGAGCTCGAGCTGTTTTGCAAGGAAGAATGGGCAAGAATTTCAGTCTCGCGATGTGCAAAACTGATAGAGACATACCCCAAGCGACTTGCAGCTGTAATCGCAGCAAAAGGAGGCTCTACAAAGTATTAACGCAAGGGGGCCAAATAATTTTGCACGCCCCACTTTTCATTTTTTAATTAGTTAAAAAAGTTTCAAAAATCCAATTGATTTTGTTCCACTTCACAATTGTGTCCCACTTGTTGGTGATTCTTCACAAAAAATAAAAATTTTATATCTTTATGTTTGAAGCCTGAAATGTGGCAAAAGGTTGAAAAGTTTAAGGGGGGCGAATACTTTCGCAAGGCACTGTACATACAATAAACATTTCCTAGTGGTAATGACCTCATCTCCAAACTGTATGCATTACCAGTCAGTTAGATGCTGCGGGGTAAATACAACATGAATTTTTGTGTTAAAAAAGTTCATGAGGTATTTATCTCAGAAGCAGACATTTTACTAAAAAAACATGCATTCATTACTGCATGCAATCATTTTTAAAAATGTTGTGGTACATAGCGCATTTGTTTTACACCTTATTATACCGCACACCTGCAGCTGCAGCAGGAAGTAAAATATTTGGCAGTGGTATTACTACCTATTACAGGGGGTCCCCGGGTTACAAACAAGATAGGTTTGTTCTTAAGTTGTGTTTGTAAGTCGGAACAGGTACATTTTTTAAGTGTAGCTCCAGCCAAAAAAACTATTTTTACACTTTTTGGATAACATAGGGAAGGGTTATCACCCCTGTAACATTTGTTTAGCTGTCTGAGCCCCTGTACAGAATAATTTACCTCACTTTCTATCTCAATGATAATTGGATTTTGAAAATTTTGGGCTGTTAGGGAAACAAGGATTGGTGATAAAGCATCAGTGGAGACACCTTTTTCCCATATTAACTCTTACAGGAGAGAATTTCCCTTCCTAGGGGTAGATTTCCTCTCACTTCCTGTTATCTCCCTCCGTTTGTAAGTAGGAGTAGTTTGTAAGTCGGATGTTTGTAAGTAGGGGACCCCCTGTACTGCTAAATAGGACAGCTCCAGCTCAGAGAAGATGGATGACAGGGAGTCGACACACGCCGGCATCCTGCCCTACTCATTCAGCTGTCCTTCACATCCCCCCTTTCGTGTCCTGCCAGACTGCATGCTTACATAAGGGTCTGGTATGGTATTTGAGGGGAGGGGGGACTTCCAGCCATTTTGCTATTGTTTTTTTTGTGTTGGGTCACACTTAAAATGCATACCAGACTCAAAAAGCCGTGTATGGATTGTGGGGGAATCCCTGGCTGACAGCTGAATGAGCAGGGCAAGGATGAATCACTGGATGTTGGGATGACAGCAGGTGCTGGCTCCTTGACAACCATATTCCCTGATTTGGAACTATCACATATAGCAGTGAAATCATAATGCCATTATGTCATCACGCTGACGTCATCACACTACACAGAGCTGATACTCGGCTTTGGTAAAGTTGTGCTCTGCTGGCTGCTCGTTGCTGACATGCAGGAGTCTCTATGTGGATTACCTTATGAATGTCATAATCTTTTTACATTGTATGAGTATATTTGATACTGTTTTCATGAGATAATACATGTTATATGCAAATAAAAGTAGTTGCTCTATTTTATTAAGGGTTATACTATGTAAATATGGAGAACCATCTGGATTATATGAACTCTGGATCCAGGACTGGAGGTTTATGGAACCATCCACCCAAATTGTCTCCATTAAGTTACTACAGACCACTTGAGGTTTAGAGGTCTATACCAAGGTGAGCAGATATATACTGTTTGGCAGTGATATATTTGGAGAAGTTGTCCATCGACACAGTGATCTCAGAAGAGTGTTCAAAGAATTTTATTTACTCTCTTCACTTTTGGACCAGCACAAATTTTTTTATATATATTACACGTTACATGTTATATGCACATATTTGTATTTTGTTGTTTTATACTTTATGTTTTGTTGTTTTACAATGTTTTACACTTTTGCTATTTGAATATAACACAAAAGTGTAACTTTGATGATTTTGTTTAGAAGAGTTTGATTAAAAGTGATAGGGTTGGGATAAAAGTGATTAGGAGTGCTGCACAACTGTTATCTAAATATTGTTTTTCATTTCAGTGGTAGTAATACTGCTGCTAAATGTTTCATTTCTTAATTTATACATTCATTAAATAGTAAATGGCTAAACCACAAGATAATTAATACATGCAAATTTTTTAGGCCTGGTTCACACTCGTGCTGCTCTGTGAGCTGCGTTTTGCATGGACACAGCAGCCTATTCAATTAAATGGGCTACCGTGCCTCCTGAGAATGCAGTGAAATGGTCCCTGCCCTAGTTTTTAAATTGCAGCCGCACAGAAAATTAAAGTGCCGTGTTGTTTTCAGTTCAGGAAGCAGCTGCTGCGATTTCCAGTGCATCTCCTGCATTTTTCTGTGCAGGTGGTTGCAGCTGTGGGAACAAGTGTGGACCAGTGGCGGGAGCCACCCGCACAAGTGTGAACCAAGCCTTAGCTAACTGACTTTATTGAAATATATTTTTTGTGATATTTATCACAAACACAGTATTTGCTGGTAATGAATTGACACTGTATACATGACATGTGATATTTTGTATAAACCACAATTATCTCATGCAATAAAGGTTAGTCTTATAGAAAACTGTACCCATGATTCAAAGAGCAGCAACATGACAACTTTTCAATGCCTTAGCCCTTATGCCTAATATTGCCAGTCCCCTACCAGTACCCTACTTGCATATTAGATATATGCTGTTTTTGAAACAACAATGCTGTGGTGAATTCCTGAGGCTAAAGCTCAAAATTATGAGTAGTGATGATGATTAGCAAGAGGTTCTTTTAGTTTAGAAGTCGATGTAATAATCAGTGTATGATTCACATGCATTGTGCTTTGCTGCAGGACTTCAATTATTTTATCTAGCATAAAAAATGTTGTCATATATACTAGAGTCAGTCAAACTATATATAGAAATAGTCATGAGTCATTGTTGGGCTTAAAACATCTGAAGGCAGAGTAAAAGCTATTTTTTTCTGACACGTCATGGATAGGCATATGGTTGTATCTCAATGCTTTCTTACCAATATAACAAGGGAATGTACACTGCAAAATGAACTATTGTTATTTAAAGCCCAAGTTTAGTTAAATTAAATAATTGAAAAGTGCTCTATGAATGTAGGTTGGGCGAATGACTGACCTCCAATCATACCACAATTTTCCTGGAAGCTACATTATATTACAGTTCTATGAATGGTTGAAGGGGGCAAAAAGGACAGTCATAACTGGCACTCTTGATAAGTGCCTATGAAAGATCCAGCAGCTCATATTAACTCCTGCAGAACCATAAAATTACCACTGTGGGTGTATGGGGGGAGAAAAGACTAAAGGGACAGGGAAAGAGTAGAAAGCAGCCACCAGCATAAGATAAACTTATCATTCAATGTACAGTAAGTACTATCCCTTATGCATTTTTTTTTATAATTTAACTAAATTTGGCTTTAATACTAGAAGAAGTATGCATGTTCATTGAGCATTGTATTTGTGACCATTTGTCAAGGGAACTGAATACAACTGCACACATTAGTAGCGTGCCTTAGTAGCGTGTATTAGCAACATGCATCAGTCATTGTAAAAAACGTACTTACCGCTTACTCATAACTCATAGCTTTCATCAGAGACTGAACAGGCAGTCAATGGACAGACTACAGGCATATCTGCACCTTCCCTCTGGCACCCTTCATTTTCTCCAGGCTTCTATCTGACTTAAAACTCCACCCACTTACTGCTCATCAGTTCCCCATCCTTTGGAGTATCTCCAAAATTGTCTTTGTTCAAACTGGACACTGGGTGGAGCTACATCTCACTCTATTTTCCTTCCTTAAAATAAGTATAGGATTTTGCATGAAAGGATACAACTAATTATAAAATGAAACTATTAAGGTACATTTTCCTTTGTGTGCTTGGCTGTTAGCTATATGGCCCATTAAGACCTTGAAGTCCCAGCGCGTTGTCTTATTGAATGTGCGTTAATGAACTTTATTTTATTTTTTTAAAATATTCATTTCATTAAGGCATCCCCCTTTAAATGCAACAAAATGCCCAAACAATAGGTTTTAGAAAAAAAATTTGGTCGTACACAACATCACTGTAATGCGTTATTATGCATTGAGGTGCAATGCAATACACGTGTATTAAAGTGTTTCCTTAGTGCATTGGAGTGCCTCTCAAGATGAATCACCACCAGACTCAGCAGCTACCCCAGGTCCCAGCAGTTTCAGTGTTGTAACTTGTCAGGTGTCAGTGAATCTTATGGTCCAGTGCTAAAGTGAGGGAGCTTAATGAATTATTGCCTGGATTTTTGATTCTGTATATAGCTCTCCATAACAGTGCCTAATAAAAGAGCAATGTAAATCAATAAGGCTGGTTTACGAAAGGATTAGAGAATGTTCACATCAATTATCCAATCATGTGCACGTGGAAGAAGTATACAGGAATTTTCTTTTCACACAGTTGGATAAATGAAGCAAATCTTGGGGGCGTGTCCAACCGCGGGACGGAGAGGACGTGTGGAAGCTGAGCTCCAGGACGGCGATCGCAATCCACCGCCTTCCCGAGCCGATCACCCGGGAGAAGCGCCACCCTCCAAAGGACAGCATCCACGGGCACTGAACTGCCCGCCGCCGTGTTGTTTGTGAGGCGGGAGCGTCCTTGACAGACCGGAAAACTCCCCTCGGCTGAGTGATCTAGCAGGCGCCATCTGAGGGCCTACAGGAGTGCCGATCCACGCCGCATCCCGCGGCTACACCCGCGGGACCGCGGGAGACCACCACCCGAGGCCGCTAATCGCCACACAGCCACAGGCCAGGAGGCGTAACGGACCACCACCGGAAGGCCCTCGTGCAAGGCCCGTACCCCAGTGAGAACAGACCGCATATCAGGCCTACAGCACACGTGAGTACTGGGACACTAACCCCCCCTCTACTGGCCTATCATTGACATCCGGACCCGCATAGGAGCATATATCAAGGGGATCATTTCCTACTACCCTGTCCTGCAGGATTTGGGACATTTAGGGGGTGAGAACTGGCCGTGGGACAACACATACAAGAAGGCCTACAGATAAGAAGCCGGCGACCATCTTGCTACTCTCAATACACCTTAACCCCTTCTAATCCTAATCTAAACAGCTTGGTTCGGTTGTCCCTACTGAAGACAGACTGAAATAATACTTGGGACTTTAGTACACCCCACTCTGTCTCTAAAACTGCCACAGACCCTAAGGAACTTAAATTAGGGGCAGTGGCCTGGTGTGCAGCTTTTATAATGATGATGTAACAACGCCCTGGTGACCTGGGGGCCTGAGATCTGAAAACAGACCAAACTGATTATGTCAACACACTTACGGAGAAGTACACATAACCATACCCTCCGCTCTCCGGGGACCCCTCAGAGTAAAGCATCACCCGCAAACCTAAGCAAATTTTAATATTCTGGGGGAAGTAAAAGCGCCAAGAAGGCACCACCACAGAGAAACAACATTATGGAAGAAATGGAGGATGAAGAAGTCTCCCTACCGGCTTCTGAAGGCTTAACTACTGGTAACAACAAGACTGATCACCTACTTACTTACGCTGCCATGACGGACATTGCCGCCGACATTAAAAGCTCCTTTCCTGCAGCAATCACTGACATTAAAATGGAAATATTAAGACTAACGGAGCAGCTGGCAATTTCAGACCGAGCTGGGAAAAGGAGAGACAGAGCTCTGATCAGACTAGATGACATCACAAATTCACACTCCTAACACCTAATCGACATGAACCGGCAAATCGAAGACCTAGACAATCGAGGACGCCGGAACAATATCAGAATTAGAGGTGTACCTGAGACTGTATCCCCAGATCAGATAAGGCCAACTCTTACTGCTATATTCAACAATCTCATAGAAAGGCCGGAACAATCCCCCATCGACTTTGACAGGGCACATAGGGCTCTCAGGTCCAGAGCACAAGATGGAAACCCTCCGAGAGACATCATATGCTGCTTGGCCATCTACGGCCTGAAAGAAGATATTCTCCAAAAAGCCAGGTCCAAAGAAAGGATCATACATGAGGAAGCCATAATCCAACTTTTTCAGGACCTGTCGCTCATTACGCTCAAAAACAGGAGGGCTCTGAAACCACTTTTAGAGGTGCTGAGACAAAAAAGGAATCAACTACAGATGGAATTTTCCCTTTGCACTACAAGCAAATTTCCTGGGTAAACAACATATGCTCACAGTCCCAGACGATCTCAGCAAATTTTTTGAAGACCTTCAGATCGAAACAATAGACCTTCCAGACTGGTACGCGGAATTTAGTTCACCTCCAGAAGTAAATAACTCGCACTTCTCACCGGGCCCATCTCATGCACAGTCGCCCTACCAACCAAACAAACACCACAGAAACTCTGATAGGAGTAGCTTTGAGTCTCCATATCACTCTAAAAATGCAAGAAGCCCAAGAGGGAGAGATGTGAGGGGTTATTGACGAGAAGATTTTACACACAAGCTATGACTCTGCCTGTTGTAAATTCCTGACACCCAGTTAAAGGCCTCAGTGGTTATGTAGGAGGCACAATACCCGGTATTGAGCTGTTCTCTCTTGAGTCCACTTTAACAGCTACAGCAAATCTTATAACCAGGAGGCTGCACTCCTACAAAATAGGCACTCTATACGAGACTCTATGGACTCTAGACTGACTCACACCACTGGGCACAATACCCATGCACGAACTGTGTCTACTTGCAAAATGTTACCAGTTCCTGCACTAGGCTGGGCAGCTGCACTAACCCAATTCATTGATGTATACACCTAGTTAGCTCCCTCATAACATTTTCTTCCTTTCTAGGAACGAGAATGCAACAAATAACGAACTATGCAAAAGTTGGACTCCTGGAACTCGTTACTTGCTACCACACCCTTGCTACCATAACTCCAGACCCAACTGAGCTATTGGATACCTCATCCGGCCCTTCTTGCGGTAATTTAACTGCTCTGTATACTACCCTACCCAATCCCTCAGAGATTATTATGACTCTGTCAGCATGTACACAAAACTTTACGTCTCCTAAGGTAGAGACTTTAGTACACGCCCAGGACTGTAAGTAATCTTATCTATATACTCGCCCTCAGCCTCTATCCCCATATAAAGGCTCAATGGGTAGGGTTCCACATAGAGTCATTTATTATTCAATTTACCATACAAGGTTTAAGAGTACAGCTCCCCTGTTTCTGGTTGAATGTTTATTATGACCTAAGCTGACTCTAGTTAAATATGTTTCGATTATTCTACTTTCTCCAAACAGTTATACAATGTTTATAAGGTTTAAGATGTTAACAAATGGGTTGGAAGCAATCTAAATGTTATGTTAATCTCTTGTACAGCCCCTCATGCCATTGTCTACTACACAGAATAGGCTTTACACATGGTCTCAGATTCTTTATTTACAGGGGGAAAACTCCCCAACCTGACACTTGGGCCCCTAGGTCCCGTCGGACTCCCCCACAGGGTTACTACCTAACTGTTACAGAACAAACTACTACATTGCATAATTTTTTATATTTTACTGCTAACACACCTCCCACTATCCCCCACAGGGAAAGTACTACCTTATACTAGTACAAGTCAGACCCCAAGCTGACTAACCACCCAGTGGTGGCAGGTTAGTAAGTACTACCAAACCATCCTCTACATTAGTTACACACATTCCTATCCCTCCCCCTCCTCCCCCCTGCCCACCTGCACTCCTTTATATACAGAAAAAGAAAAGAAGAAGGGGGCGCCTCTGGGTGTAGATTTTTAAAAAGCAATTTATTCACAGGTAAAACAAAAGGATTATGCACTCACATTTTCCAAGGCATAAAAAGGCATGTAGAATAAAAGGGGGGGGGTTTCATCTGATTCGTCCGTCACTTGAGATCCGGTCCGCAGGTGTCATATTGTCCTCTTCTGGCGTTACCACAAGTTTGTTGTTTTAAAAGAGCCGGTTGGTGGACGCAGAGGATGTATTTCCAAAGCGAGGCTTGGTTAGCTGTGACACGCGGGTCGCGAGGTTGTGACGTCACGGCGGGCGATGCGTTTCCTGAGCGTTCGGGTCGAGGTGGAGAGACGACCGCGCTCTTTCATCAGGCGCCCCCTTCTTCTTTTCTTTTTCTGCAACAGTCTAGGAGCCTGGTTTCAGCTCCCTGTGGTGGCAGCCCTGCATTGTGAAAGTCCCACTCAAAGAACGAAAGACACTTTCATGGGACTTGAGAACTAAAAAGTTCTTATATATAACTTTATACAGACAGCCCTCTAGAGTATATTATTATCTGATCTTTTGCGCCTCTACTTGTCGTGTACTCTTCTATATACACACTTGTATTCTTCAACCAAACCCACCCTCGCACTCTTGCACCTCACATCAGCAGCACGTACAGTGTAAACTGCTAAAATACTCAGCATCCCTGGACACCTTCTTCCCTTCGTCTTGCTCACAACATGGCATACGCTTTCCTGGGGAAATCACCTACCATCCTCTCCCATAATGTAAATGGTCTGAACGTACCGGAAAAGAGGACTAAATTATTAAGAGAGCTCAAAAAAGCCAGACTCTTAATAGTATTTATACAGGAAACCCACTTCAAGGGTGAAAATATCTCTAAAATCACTGACAGAATCTTCACGAAAGCTTACCATGCAACCAACCCCCTTGCCAAAACCAAAGGAGTATCCATCCTTCTTAACAAAGAAGCACCTTTTGAAATAACACACCAACTGATGGATCCAGAAGGACGATTTCTATTTCTTAAAGGCTCATAGGAAGGATCACCTATAACTCTAGCCAATGTGTACTTCCCGAACTCCTCACATATATCTTTCTGCAACAAAATTATAGAGGAACTTAAATGGTTTGGGATGTATCCTCCTGGGAGGGGATTTTAATGTTCCCCTTGCACCTCTTAAAGATACCTCGACGGGACACACTCAAGTCACGTATAGGACTCTTAAACGAATAAAATCGCTATTACAGTCCCTGACATTGGTAGATACATGGAGATCCATGCATCCCACAGATAGGGACTTTACCTTTTTTTCCGCACCCCATAAAAAATATTCGAGAATTGACATGATCTTCATCTCGCAAAGAGACCTAGGTAACCTACTCTCAGCAGAGATAGGCATTATAGCCCTCTCTGATCACGCACTCACGGCGATTACACTACAACATGATACACCACACAAATCCACATTCAACTGGAGACTGAATTCCACTCTCCTCACAGACCCAATAATAAAAGATGATATCCAGAACTCCATTAACGCATACTTTAGCCACAATGTCGATGCTGACACAAACCCGTTAAACAACTGGGAGGCACACAAATCAGTGGTAAGAGGCAAACTCATAAAATGGGGTGCTAGGAAAAAGAGAGAAAGAGAAGGTGAAATCACTAAATTATCCCAACAAATTGCCAGCCTTGAGTTACACACAAACAGTCCCAATCGCTCAGACTAGAAGAGCAATTGACACAATGCAGAACTTCTCTAAGGCTATTATTAGATATGAAGATTAAATGATCCCTTTTTTTTTTTTAAATATATTTTTTACGAATTTGGAGACAAGAGTCGGAAACAATTAGCCAAAGCCCTAAAAGATGCCTCAGTATTAAATCACATCCATGCCTTAAAAGATAAAGAGGGAAACTTGAAACACAATTCTGAAGAGATGGCGGCACTGTTCCACACCTACTACTCTAAATTATATAAATTACCAGCTCAACACAACCAGCTCTCACCTAACACGCACAGAACAAGACGTAATACAAGACTTCCTGAAGGATAGTAAACTACCTTCCCTGACAAAAGAAGTGTCACGACCGCTCGGGCACACCGGTCGTATGCAAGAGACTTACCCGTAGAGTCCCGTCGTGGAGAGGCCGTCGTTTCCCTTTGACGCGCGCTAAAGCCAACGAACGCGCTCGCGTCAACCCGAACGAACGCGCACGCGCACGTGGGTCATGAACGGGAGCACGTTCCCTTGCGAGGACACGCTGACCCGTCGTACGTCGGTTTGGCGCCCTAAGGCCTTCTTTAGTGCCCCCTGAACTTTTGAATACCTGTTCCCCATCTCCAGGGGTTCATTAGCCAGGGGGATACGAGGGGCCGATCCCTGCATTCCAGGCTCAACAACTAGGTACGTGACAGTACTGGACAGCCATGTCCGAGCCTGCGCAGGGAGCCTCCCCCATGGATGAGCTCTGCCATCATCTGGCTGGCCTTACTCAAGCAGTTAAGAGTTTGCAGGAGGGCTACGGAAGACTGGAGGAACAAGTTCAGGCACTATCTGCCGCAGCACCAGCCGCTCCAGGGGTTCATGCCACACCTTCAGTAGTCATGCTGCCACCTGAGCCTAGGGTTCCAACCCCGGAACGATTCTCGGGAGACCGAAACAAGTTCAGGGCCTTCCGCAACTCATGCGAACTTTACTTTGCTTTGCAACCCCGGACCTTCTCCCTTGAAGCGACGAAGGTGGGATTCATCATCTCTTTGCTGGCAGATGAACCTCAAGCCTGGGCACACCGTCTGTTGGAGCGGAAAGACCCGTCTCTAGACTCTGTGGATACCTTCTTTCAGGCAATGTCCAGACTCTACGAGGACCCCCAACTCGCTGCAACCGCAGAAGCAGCCCTACGTGCCCTGCAACAAGGTCGTAGACCTGTGGAGGACTATGTATCAGAATTCTGGCGATGGAGCGCGGACACAGAATGGAACAACGCGGCCCTGCGCTACCAGTTCCGCTTGGGTCTCTCCGAGGCCCTGAAAGACGAGTTGGCTCGTGTGGGCATTCCCGAGACATTAGAAGCCCTGATAGACACCTCCATCCAAATCGACAGGCGTTTGAGGGAACGCCGCCAGGAACGCTCTTCCGCAGCTACTCGTCCAATCTGGATGCTACCACGGGTGCCTAGTCACCCAACTCCTCCTGCTCCACCCGCATCCACATTGGACACCCCGGAACCCATGCAGCTGGGGCTACTTCGCCCGTCCCTAACCCCGGAAGAACGCCAACGTCGCCGGGTCAACAACCTTTGCCTGTACTGCGGGGAACCAGGGCACTTCGTTCGTTCCTGTCCAGCTAAGATACGTAAGTGTCTCCTTGTTCCACCTGTCCCCTCATCTGTATTGACTGATAACCCTTCTCATCTGGCTGTTCCTGTCCTCTTGCAGCTCCCAGGAAGGACTATCCAAACCCACGCGGTTATTGATTCCGGGGCTTGTAGTGGCTTCGTCGACTCGTCCTTCGCCCGAAGAAATAGCATTCCCCTCAGACCAAGAGAGAAGGGGCTCTCGGTATACCTAGCTGACGGGTCTACCTTGGGATCAGGACCAGTGATTCAGGAGACTAGCCCCCTACCCGCTGTCATTGCCGGAACTTACCGAGAACTCTTGTGCCTGGACGTCATTCAGTCTCCTCTGTTCCCGATCATCCTTGGTATGCCTTGGCTGAAGGCACACAACCCGCGGATAGATTGGATCACCGGAACCATCGAATTTCCTTCAGATTACTGCATCCAGCATTGCAGCCGGAACCCCGATGGGGACTCCTCGGTTCTTCTCTGTTCAGAATCCGATGACGAAACCCGACAAGCGGTACCCAAGGAGTATCACGCCTTCCTAGATGTCTTCAGCAAAAAGGGGGCAGAGACCCTTCCTCCCCATAGATCATATGACTGCCCAATAGAACTGCTCCCGGGGGCAGAAATTCCCTTTGGAAGGATCTTCCCTCTTTCCGAGTCCGAACTGAGTGCCCTGAAGTCATATCTAGATGACAGTCTAGCAAAGGGATTTATTCGGCCCTCCACCTCCCCGGCGGGCGCTGGAATTTTCTTTGTAGAAAAAAAGGATCACTCCCTACGCCCATGTGTGGACTATCGGGCCCTGAATAAAATCACCATTAAAAATCGTTACCCCCTGCCGCTGGTACCTGAACTTTTTCAAAGACTGGGGTCCGCTAAGTTCTTCTCTAAGTTGGATCTTCGGGGCGCCTATAACCTCGTACGTATCAGGAGAGGTGACGAGTGGAAAACTGCCTTCCGCACCCGCTTCGGGCATTACGAATACTTAGTGATGCCATTTGGATTGTGTAATGCCCCGGCCACTTTCCAGCACTTTGTTAACGACATTTTTAGGGACTATTTAGATTTGTTTGTAATTATTTACCTGGATGATATTTTAATTTTCTCTTCCACCCTAGCCATTCATCGTGAACACGTGAAGAAGGTCCTGACCCGTCTCCGTCTCCACGGCTTGTACGCCAAACCTGAAAAGTGTATTTTTGAACAGCAGAGCATCCAGTTCCTCGGCTTGGTCATCTCGGTAAGAGGAGTAGAGATGGATCCACAGAAGGTCTCAGCAATCCAAGATTGGCCTGCTCCCTCAGATAGAAAGGGAGTCCAGCGATTTGTGGGCTTTGCTAACTTTTACCGCAAGTTCATAAGGGGTTTTTCGGCTATTATCGCTCCCATTACCGAGCTGACCAAACAGAACCGAAGGTTTCGTTGGACTCCAGAAGCACAAAAGGCCTTCCAGTCCCTGAAGAATCTATTTATCTCAGCCTCGGTCCTGAAACACCCCGATCCTGCTCTACCATATACCCTTGAAGTTGACGCTTCAGAAATAGCAGTCGGAGCAATTCTCTCCCAGAGGCAGGGACCCAAGTCCTTACTCCACCCGGTCGCCTTCTTCTCCCGCAAGCTATCAGAGGCCGAAAGAAATTATGACGTCGGAGACCGTGAGTTATTAGCCATCAAGTCCGCACTTGAAGAGTGGCGCTACTTGCTGGAAGGGGCTACCCACCCAATCTTGGTCTATACAGACCACAAAAATTTAGAGTACCTGAAGACAGCTAAGAGACTTAAGCCTCGTCAGGCCAGGTGGGCTCTCTTCTTCTCAAGATTTGTATTCCATGTCACCTACCGTCCCGGATCCAAAAACACCAAGCCGGACGCTTTATCCCGCATGTTCAGCCAGCCGGAGAACTTGCCACCTACTGATACCATCCTCTCTGCTGGGAACTTCCTCCTTCTCCAGGGAGATGTGATGTCTCAGCTTAAGCAGGCGTCCATAGGCGCTACACCTCCATCCGGTACCCCGTTATCCTCCAGTGATGGCCTTCTATGGTACGAGAACAGGATTTTCGTCCCCCAGGCAGCTCGGACACTGGTTCTGGCCTCCTGTCATGACCACCCCTTGGCTGGCCACTTTGGGATACTCAAGACCCTGGAATTACTCAGGCGCACCTTCTGGTGGCCACAGATGAAGGACGACTGCAAGAATTACGTACAAGCTTGCACCACCTGCATCCGAAGTAAAGGCGACAAGTTAAAAGCCTGGGGTCTACTAAGACCACTACCCGTTCCTGACAGACCGTGGAGGATGATCTCCATGGATTTCATCGTTGAACTCCCCCCTTCCGAAGACCACTCCACGATTTTCGTCGTAGTTGACCGACTTACCAAGATGGCACACTTCTTGCCCATGAAGGGCACCCCTTCAGCCGCGGAGACAGCTAACATTTTTATAAAGGAAATTGTGAGGCTTCATGGCATTCCTGCCAACATCACATCCGATAGGGGGGTGCAGTTCACCTCGCGGTTTTGGAGGGCACTCTGCGAAGCATTGAAGATTGACCTTCGCCTATCCTCAGCCTACCATCCGCAGACCAACGGCCAGACCGAAAGGACGAATCAAACACTGGAACAATACCTTCGTTGTTTTTCGTCCTTCTCTCAAGACGACTGGATCTCTCTTTTGCCAATGGCGGAGTTTGCGTACAATAATACTGTCCACTCGGCCACCAAGCAATCCCCCTTCTATGCTAACTTTGGATTCCACCCGTTGTTCCTGTCTGGCGACCTTCCTGAGTGCCCAGTGCCAGCGGTTCAAAAGAACCTGAATTTCTTTGAAGAAAACAACAAGCTTCTGCAGGAAACTCTGGCCAGATCACAGGAGCGCAGTAAAGAAGTCTTCGACCGAAAGAGGAGAGGGGAACTGGACCTTAAGGTTGGGGATCGGGTCTGGCTGTCTACCCTGAATCTTAAGCTCTCCTGCCCTTCTAAGAAGTTGGGTACAAGATTCATAGGTCCTTTTCCGATCAAGAGGAAACTAAACGATGTTGCGTTTGAACTCAAACTTCCTGGATCCTTCCGTATCCATCCAGTTTTTCATGTGTCACTCCTCAAACCCACAGTCATGGACCCCTTCACTGACAGAATCTCCAGCCCTCCGGAGCCCGTGTTGGTCAATGGGGAGATCGAGTTTGAAGTGGAAGCCATTCTGGACTGTAGAAAAAGACAGAACCAGATTCAGTTCTTGGTCAAGTGGAAGGGGTACGGACCTGAGGAAAACTCATGGGAGCCAGAAGCCAATATCCACGCCAAGAGACTCATCCGTGCCTTCAAGAAGTCCTACCCGAATAAGTTGGCCCAGTTAGGCATCCGGAGGCTGCCCCTTGGGGGGGGGCAATGTCACGACCGCTCGGGCACCCCGGTCGTATGTAAGAGACTTACCCGTAGAGTCCCGTCGTGGAGAGGCCGTCGTTTCCCTTTGACGCGCGCTAAAGCCAACGAACGCGCTCGCGTCAACCCGAACGAACGCGCACGCGCACGTGGGTCACGAACGGGAGCACGTTCCCTTGCGAGGACGCGCTGACCCGTCGTACGTCGGTTTGGCGCCCTAAGGCCTTCTTTAGTCACTGGCTCCCTTCCACCCGTGCTGTCCAGTCTACAGCGTGTCCGTGATCTTGTTGTCTGAATCTGTACCCGTTACTCTGGTTTCCTGATACCCGGCCTGTTCCTTGACTCCGATCCATTGCTGCCCGCCTACGACCTCTGCTTGTCTGACCACGTCTCTGCCTCATCCCTTGTACCTCGCTGACCGATTCCTGCTGACCCGGCCTGTACCCGATACTCTCGTTTCTGCTTACCCATTGGGTTCCTGGTGCCTCCTGACGACCACCTGCCCAGCAGTCCATCCACGGGTGCCTGCCCGCTACAGTTCAGTCCTACCAGCTCTACCTACTCGCTGTCGGTGCCCAGCTGCTCATCTGGACCAGTCTCCATCTGCCAGGCACTTGTGCCCCCTGAACTTTTGAATACCTGTTCCCCATCTCCAGGGGTTCATTAGCCAGGGGGATACGAGGGGCCGATCCCTGCATTCCAGGCTCAACAACTAGGTACGTGACAGTACTGGACAGCCATGTCCGAGCCTGCGCAGGGAGCCTCCCCCATGGATGAGCTCTGCCATCATCTGGCCGGCCTTACTCAAGCAGTTAAGAGTTTGCAGGAGGGCTACGGAAGACTGGAGGAACAAGTTCAGGCACTATCTGCCGCAGCACCAGCCGCTCCAGGGGTTCATGCCCCACCTTCAGTAGTCATGCTGCCACCTGAGCCTAGGGTTCCAACCCCGGAACGATTCTCGGGAGACCGAAACAAGTTCAGGGCCTTCCGCAACTCATGCGAACTTTACTTTGCTTTGCAACCCCGGACCTTCTCCCTTGAAGCGACGAAGGTGGGATTCATCATCTCTTTGCTGGCAGATGAACCTCAAGCCTGGGCACACCGTCTGTTGGAGCGGAAAGACCCGTCTCTAGACTCTGTGGATACCTTCTTTCAGGCAATGTCCAGACTCTACGAGGACCCCCAACTCGCTGCAACCGCAGAAGCAGCCCTACGTGCCCTGCAACAAGGTCGTAGACCTGTGGAGGACTATGTATCAGAATTCTGGCGATGGAACGCGGACACAGAATGGAACAACGCGGCCCTGCGCTACCAGTTCCGCTTGGGTCTCTCCGAGGCCCTGAAAGACGAGTTGGCTCGTGTGGGCATTCCCGAGACATTAGAAGCCCTGATAGACACCTCCATCCAAATCGACAGGCGTTTGAGGGAACGCCGCCAGGAACGCTCTTCCGCAGCTACTCGTCCAATCTGGATGCTACCACGGGTGCCTAGTCACCCAACTCCTCCTGCTCCACCCGCATCCACATTGGACACCCCGGAACCCATGCAGCTGGGGCTACTTCGCCCGTCCCTAACCCCGGAAGAACGCCAACGTCGCCGGGTCAACAACCTTTGCCTGTACTGCGGGGAACCAGGGCACTTCGTTCGTTCCTGTCCAGCTAAGATACGTAAGTGTCTCCTTGTTCCACCTGTCCCCTCATCTGTATTGACTGATAACCCTTCTCATCTGGCTGTTCCTGTCCTCTTGCAGCTCCCAGGAAGGACTATCCAAACCCACGCGGTTATTGATTCCGGGGCTTGTAGTGGCTTCGTCGACTCGTCCTTCGCCCGAAGAAATAGCATTCCCCTCAGACCAAGAGAGAAGGGGCTCTCGGTATACCTAGCTGACGGGTCTACCTTGGGATCAGGACCAGTGATTCAGGAGACTAGCCCCCTACCCGCTGTCATTGCCGGAACTTACCGAGAACTCTTGTGCCTGGACGTCATTCAGTCTCCTCTGTTCCCGATCATCCTTGGTATGCCTTGGCTGAAGGCACACAACCCGCGGATAGATTGGATCACCGGAACCATCGAATTTCCTTCAGATTACTGCCTCCAGCATTGCAGCCGGAACCCCGATGGGGACTCCTCGGTTCTTCTCTGTTCAGAATCCGATGACGAAACCCGACAAGCGGTACCCAAGGAGTATCACGCCTTCCTAGATGTCTTCAGCAAAAAGGGGGCAGAGACCCTTCCTCCCCATAGATCATATGACTGCCCAATAGAACTGCTCCCGGGGGCAGAAATTCCCTTTGGAAGGATCTTCCCTCTTTCCGAGTCCGAACTGAGTGCCCTGAAGTCATATCTAGATGACAGTCTAGCAAAGGGATTTATTCGGCCCTCCACCTCCCCGGCGGGCGCTGGAATTTTCTTTGTAGAAAAAAAGGATCACTCCCTACGCCCATGTGTGGACTATCGGGCCCTGAATAAAATCACCATTAAAAATCGTTACCCCCTGCCGCTGGTACCTGAACTTTTTCAAAGACTGGGGTCCGCTAAGTTCTTCTCTAAGTTGGATCTTCGGGGCGCCTATAACCTCGTACGTATCAGGAGAGGTGACGAGTGGAAAACTGCCTTCCGCACCCGCTTCGGGCATTACGAATACTTAGTGATGCCATTTGGATTGTGTAATGCCCCGGCCACTTTCCAGCACTTTGTTAACGACATTTTTAGGGACTATTTAGATTTGTTTGTAATTATTTACCTGGATGATATTTTAATTTTCTCTTCCACCCTAGCCATTCATCGTGAACACGTGAAGAAGGTCCTGACCCGTCTCCGTCTCCACGGCTTGTACGCCAAACCTGAAAAGTGTATTTTTGAACAGCAGAGCATCCAGTTCCTCGGCTTGGTCATCTCGGTAAGAGGAGTAGAGATGGATCCACAGAAGGTCTCAGCAATCCAAGATTGGCCTGCTCCCTCAGATAGAAAGGGAGTCCAGCGATTTGTGGGCTTTGCTAACTTTTACCGCAAGTTCATAAGGGGTTTTTCGGCTATTATCGCTCCCATTACCGAGCTGACCAAACAGAACCGAAGGTTTCGTTGGACTCCAGAAGCACAAAAGGCCTTCCAGTCCCTGAAGAATCTATTTATCTCAGCCTCGGTCCTGAAACACCCCGATCCTGCTCTACCATATACCCTTGAAGTTGACGCTTCAGAAATAGCAGTCGGAGCAATTCTCTCCCAGAGGCAGGGACCCAAGTCCTTACTCCACCCGGTCGCCTTCTTCTCCCGCAAGCTATCAGAGGCCGAAAGAAATTATGACGTCGGAGACCGTGAGTTATTAGCCATCAAGTCCGCACTTGAAGAGTGGCGCTACTTGCTGGAAGGGGCTACCCACCCAATCTTGGTCTATACAGACCACAAAAATTTAGAGTACCTGAAGACAGCTAAGAGACTTAAGCCTCGTCAGGCCAGGTGGGCTCTCTTCTTCTCAAGATTTGTATTCCATGTCACCTACCGTCCCGGATCCAAAAACACCAAGCCGGACGCTTTATCCCGCATGTTCAGCCAGCCGGAGAACTTGCCACCTACTGATACCATCCTCTCTGCTGGGAACTTCCTCCTTCTCCAGGGAGATGTGATGTCTCAGCTTAAGCAGGCGTCCATAGGCGCTACACCTCCATCCGGTACCCCGTTATCCTCCAGTGATGGCCTTCTATGGTACGAGAACAGGATTTTCGTCCCCCAGGCAGCTCGGACACTGGTTCTGGCCTCCTGTCATGACCACCCCTTGGCTGGCCACTTTGGGATACTCAAGACCCTGGAATTACTCAGGCGCACCTTCTGGTGGCCACAGATGAAGGACGACTGCAAGAATTACGTACAAGCTTGCACCACCTGCATCCGAAGTAAAGGCGACAAGTTAAAAGCCTGGGGTCTACTAAGACCACTACCCGTTCCTGACAGACCGTGGAGGATGATCTCCATGGATTTCATCGTTGAACTCCCCCCTTCCGAAGACCACTCCACGATTTTCGTCGTAGTTGACCGACTTACCAAGATGGCACACTTCTTGCCCATGAAGGGCACCCCTTCAGCCGCGGAGACAGCTAACATTTTTATAAAGGAAATTGTGAGGCTTCATGGCATTCCTGCCAACATCACATCCGATAGGGGGGTGCAGTTCACCTCGCGGTTTTGGAGGGCACTCTGCGAAGCATTGAAGATTGACCTTCGCCTATCCTCAGCCTACCATCCGCAGACCAACGGCCAGACCGAAAGGACGAATCAAACACTGGAACAATACCTTCGTTGTTTTTCGTCCTTCTCTCAAGACGACTGGGTCTCTCTTTTGCCAATGGCGGAGTTTGCGTACAATAATACTGTCCACTCGGCCACCAAGCAATCCCCCTTCTATGCTAACTTTGGATTCCACCCGTTGTTCCTGTCTGGCGACCTTCCTGAGTGCCCAGTGCCAGCGGTTCAAAAGAACCTGAATTTCTTTGAAGAAAACAACAAGCTTCTGCAGGAAACTCTGGCCAGATCACAGGAGCGCAGTAAAGAAGTCTTCGACCGAAAGAGGAGAGGGGAACTGGACCTTAAGGTTGGGGATCGGGTCTGGCTGTCTACCCTGAATCTTAAGCTCTCCTGCCCTTCTAAGAAGTTGGGCCCAAGATTCATAGGTCCTTTTCCGATCAAGAGGAAACTAAACGATGTTGCGTTTGAACTCAAACTTCCTGGATCCTTCCGTATCCATCCAGTTTTTCATGTGTCACTCCTCAAACCCACAGTCATGGACCCCTTCACTGACAGAATCTCCAGCCCTCCGGAGCCCGTGTTGGTCAATGGGGAGATCGAGTTTGAAGTGGAAGCCATTCTGGACTGTAGAAAAAGACAGAACCAGATTCAGTTCTTGGTCAAGTGGAAGGGGTACGGACCTGAGGAAAACTCATGGGAGCCAGAAGCCAATATCCACGCCAAGAGACTCATCCGTGCCTTCAAGAAGTCCTACCCGAATAAGTTGGCCCAGTTAGGCATCCGGAGGCTGCCCCTTGGGGGGGGGCAATGTCACGACCGCTCGGGCACCCCGGTCGTATGTAAGAGACTTACCCGTAGAGTCCCGTCGTGGAGAGGCCGTCGTTTCCCTTTGACGCGCGCTAAAGCCAACGAACGCGCTCGCGTCAACCCGAACGAACGCGCACGCGCACGTGGGTCACGAACGGGAGCACGTTCCCTTGCGAGGACGCGCTGACCCGTCGTACGTCGGTTTGGCGCCCTAAGGCCTTCTTTAGTCACTGGCTCCCTTCCACCCGTGCTGTCCAGTCTACAGCGTGTCCGTGATCTTGTTGTCTGAATCTGTACCCGTTACTCTGGTTTCCTGATACCCGGCCTGTTCCTTGACTCCGATCCATTGCTGCCCGCCTACGACCTCTGCTTGTCTGACCACGTCTCTGCCTCATCCCTTGTACCTCGCTGACCGATTCCTGCTGACCCGGCCTGTACCCGATACTCTCGTTTCTGCTTACCCATTGGGTTCCTGGTGCCTCCTGACGACCACCTGCCCAGCAGTCCATCCACGGGTGCCTGCCCGCTACAGTTCAGTCCTACCAGCTCTACCTACTCGCTGTCGGTGCCCAGCTGCTCATCTGGACCAGTCTCCATCTGCCAGGCACTTGTGCCCCCTGAACTTTTGAATACCTGTTCCCCATCTCCAGGGGTTCATTAGCCAGGGGGATACGAGGGGCCGATCCCTGCATTCCAGGCTCAACAACTAGGTACGTGACAGTACTGGACAGCCATGTCCGAGCCTGCGCAGGGAGCCTGCCCCATGGATGAGCTCTGCCATCATCTGGCCGGCCTTACTCAAGCAGTTAAGAGTTTGCAGGAGGGCTACGGAAGACTGGAGGAACAAGTTCAGGCACTATCTGCCGCAGCACCAGCCGCTCCAGGGGTTCATGCCCCACCTTCAGTAGTCATGCTGCCACCTGAGCCTAGGGTTCCAACCCCGGAACGATTCTCGGGAGACCGAAACAAGTTCAGGGCCTTCCGCAACTCATGCGAACTTTACTTTGCTTTGCAACCCCGGACCTTCTCCCTTGAAGCGACGAAGGTGGGATTCATCATCTCTTTGCTGGCAGATGAACCTCAAGCCTGGGCACACCGTCTGTTGGAGCGGAAAGACCCGTCTCTAGACTCTGTGGATACCTTCTTTCAGGCAATGTCCAGACTCTACGAGGACCCCCAACTCGCTGCAACCGCAGAAGCAGCCCTACGTGCCCTGCAACAAGGTCGTAGACCTGTGGAGGACTATGTATCAGAATTCTGGCGATGGAGCGCGGACACAGAATGGAACAATGCGGCCCTGCGCTACCAGTTCCGCTTGGGTCTCTCCGAGGCCCTGAAAGACGAGTTGGCTCGTGTGGGCATTCCCGAGACATTAGAAGCCCTGATAGACACCTCCATCCAAATCGACAGGCGTTTGAGGGAACGCCGCCAGGAACGCTCTTCCGCAGCTACTCGTCCAATCTGGATGCTACCACGGGTGCCTAGTCACCCAACTCCTCCTGCTCCACCCGCATCCACATTGGACACCCCGGAACCCATGCAGCTGGGGCTACTTCGCCCGTCCCTAACCCCGGAAGAACGCCAACGTCGCCGGGTCAACAACCTTTGCCTGTACTGCGGGGAACCAGGGCACTTCGTTCGTTCCTGTCCAGCTAAGATACGTAAGTGTCTCCTTGTTCCACCTGTCCCCTCATCTGTATTGACTGATAACCCTTCTCATCTGGCTGTTCCTGTCCTCTTGCAGCTCCCAGGAAGGACTATCCAAACCCACGCGGTTATTGATTCCGGGGCTTGTAGTGGCTTCGTCGACTCGTCCTTCGCCCGAAGAAATAGCATTCCCCTCAGACCAAGAGAGAAGGGGCTCTCGGTATACCTAGCTGACGGGTCTACCTTGGGATCAGGACCAGTGATTCAGGAGACTAGCCCCCTACCCGCTGTCATTGCCGGAACTCACCGAGAACTCTTGTGCCTGGACGTCATTCAGTCTCCTCTGTTCCCGATCATCCTTGGTATGCCTTGGCTGAAGGCACACAACCCGCGGATAGATTGGATCACCGGAACCGAATCGAATTTCCTTCAGATTACTGCCTCCAGCATTGCAGCCGGAACCCCGATGGGGACTCCTCGGTTCTTCTCTGTTCAGAATCCGATGACGAAACCCGACAAGCGGTACCCAAGGAGTATCACGCCTTCCTAGATGTCTTCAGCAAAAAGGGGGCAGAGACCCTTCCTCCCCATAGATCATATGACTGCCCAATAGAACTGCTCCCGGGGGCAGAAATTCCTTTTGGAAGGATCTTCCCTCTTTCCGAGTCCGAACTGAGTGCCCTGAAGTCATATCTAGATGACAGTCTAGCAAAGGGATTTATTCGGCCCTCCACCTCCCCGGCGGGCGCTGGAATTTTCTTTGTAGAAAAAAAGGATCACTCCCTACGCCCATGTGTGGACTATCGGGCCCTGAATAAAATCACCATTAAAAATCGTTACCCCCTGCCGCTGGTACCTGAACTTTTTCAAAGACTGGGGTCCGCTAAGTTCTTCTCTAAGTTGGATCTTCGGGGCGCCTATAACCTCGTACGTATCAGGAGAGGTGACGAGTGGAAAACTGCCTTCCGCACCCGCTTCGGGCATTACGAATACTTAGTGATGCCATTTGGATTGTGTAATGCCCCGGCCACTTTCCAGCACTTTGTTAACGACATTTTTAGGGACTATTTAGATTTGTTTGTAATTATTTACCTGGATGATATTTTAATTTTCTCTTCCACCCTAGCCATTCATCGTGAACACGTGAAGAAGGTCCTGACCCGTCTCCGTCTCCACGGCTTGTACGCCAAACCTGAAAAGTGTATTTTTGAACAGCAGAGCATCCAGTTCCTCGGCTTGGTCATCTCGGTAAGAGGAGTAGAGATGGATCCACAGAAGGTCTCAGCAATCCAAGATTGGCCTGCTCCCTCAGATAGAAAGGGAGTCCAGCGATTTGTGGGCTTTGCTAACTTTTACCGCAAGTTCATAAGGGGTTTTTCGGCTATTATCGCTCCCATTACCGAGCTGACCAAACAGAACCGAAGGTTTCGTTGGACTCCAGAAGCACAAAAGGCCTTCCAGTCCCTGAAGAATCTATTTATCTCAGCCTCGGTCCTGAAACACCCCGATCCTGCTCTACCATATACCCTTGAAGTTGACGCTTCAGAAATAGCAGTCGGAGCAATTCTCTCCCAGAGGCAGGGACCCAAGTCCTTACTCCACCCGGTCGCCTTCTTCTCCCGCAAGCTATCAGAGGCCGAAAGAAATTATGACGTCGGAGACCGTGAGTTATTAGCCATCAAGTCCGCACTTGAAGAGTGGCGCTACTTGCTGGAAGGGGCTACCCACCCAATCTTGGTCTATACAGACCACAAAAATTTAGAGTACCTGAAGACAGCTAAGAGACTTAAGCCTCGTCAGGCCAGGTGGGCTCTCTTCTTCTCAAGATTTGTATTCCATGTCACCTACCGTCCCGGATCCAAAAACACCAAGCCGGACGCTTTATCCCGCATGTTCAGCCAGCCGGAGAACTTGCCACCTACTGATACCATCCTCTCTGCTGGGAACTTCCTCCTTCTCCAGGGAGATGTGATGTCTCAGCTTAAGCAGGCGTCCATAGGCGCTACACCTCCATCCGGTACCCCGTTATCCTCCAGTGATGGCCTTCTATGGTACGAGAACAGGATTTTCGTCCCCCAGGCAGCTCGGACACTGGTTCTGGCCTCCTGTCATGACCACCCCTTGGCTGGCCACTTTGGGATACTCAAGACCCTGGAATTACTCAGGCGCACCTTCTGGTGGCCACAGATGAAGGACGACTGCAAGAATTACGTACAAGCTTGCACCACCTGCATCCGAAGTAAAGGCGACAAGTTAAAAGCCTGGGGTCTACTAAGACCACTACCCGTTCCTGACAGACCGTGGAGGATGATCTCCATGGATTTCATCGTTGAACTCCCCCCTTCCGAAGACCACTCCACGATTTTCGTCGTAGTTGACCGACTTACCAAGATGGCACACTTCTTGCCCATGAAGGGCACCCCTTCAGCCGCGGAGACAGCTAACATTTTTATAAAGGAAATTGTGAGGCTTCATGGCATTCCTGCCAACATCACATCCGATAGGGGGGTGCAGTTCACCTCGCGGTTTTGGAGGGCACTCTGCGAAGCATTGAAGATTGACCTTCGCCTATCCTCAGCCTACCATCCGCAGACCAACGGCCAGACCGAAAGGACGAATCAAACACTGGAACAATACCTTCGTTGTTTTTCGTCCTTCTCTCAAGACGACTGGGTCTCTCTTTTGCCAATGGCGGAGTTTGCGTACAATAATACTGTCCACTCGGCCACCAAGCAATCCCCCTTCTATGCTAACTTTGGATTCCACCCGTTGTTCCTGTCTGGCGACCTTCCTGAGTGCCCAGTGCCAGCGGTTCAAAAGAACCTGAATTTCTTTGAAGAAAACAACAAGCTTCTGCAGGAAACTCTGGCCAGATCACAGGAGCGCAGTAAAGAAGTCTTCGACCGAAAGAGGAGAGGGGAACTGGACCTTAAGGTTGGGGATCGGGTCTGGCTGTCTACCCTGAATCTTAAGCTCTCCTGCCCTTCTAAGAAGTTGGGCCCAAGATTCATAGGTCCTTTTCCGATCAAGAGGAAACTAAACGATGTTGCGTTTGAACTCAAACTTCCTGGATCCTTCCGTATCCATCCAGTTTTTCATGTGTCACTCCTCAAACCCACAGTCATGGACCCCTTCACTGACAGAATCTCCAGCCCTCCGGAGCCCGTGTTGGTCAATGGGGAGATCGAGTTTGAAGTGGAAGCCATTCTGGACTGTAGAAAAAGACAGAACCAGATTCAGTTCTTGGTCAAGTGGAAGGGGTACGGACCTGAGGAAAACTCATGGGAGCCAGAAGCCAATATCCACGCCAAGAGACTCATCCGTGCCTTCAAGAAGTCCTACCCGAATAAGTTGGCCCAGTTAGGCATCCGGAGGCTGCCCCTTGGGGGGGGGGGCAATGTCACGACCGCTCGGGCACCCCGGTCGTATGCAAGAGACTTACCCGTAGAGTCCCATCGTGGAGAGGCCGTCGTTTCCCTTTGACGCGCGCTAAAGCCAACGAACGCGCTCGCGTCAACCCGAACGAACGCGCACGCGCACGTGGGTCACGAAACGGGAGCACGTTCCCTTGCGAGGACGCGCTGACCCGTCGTACGTCGGTTTGGCGCCCTAAGGCCTTCTTTAGTCACTGGCTCCCTTCCACCCGTGCTGTCCAGTCTACAGCGTGTCCGTGATCTTGTTGTCTGAATCTGTACCCGTTACTCTGGTTTCCTGATACCCGGCCTGTTCCTTGACTCCGATCCATTGCTGCCCGCCTACGACCTCTGCTTGTCTGACCACGTCTCTGCCTCATCCCTTGTACCTCGCTGACCGATTCCTGCTGACCCGGCCTGTACCCGATACTCTCGTTTCTGCTTACCCATTGGGTTCCTGGTGCCTCCTGACGACCACCTGCCCAGCAGTCCATCCACGGGTGCCTGCCCGCTACAGTTCAGTCCTACCAGCTCTACCTACTCGCTGTCGGTGCCCAGCTGCTCATCTGGACCAGTCTCCATCTGCCAGGCACTTGTGCCCCCTGAACTTTTGAATACCTGTTCCCCATCTCCAGGGGTTCATTAGCCAGGGGGATACGAGGGGCCGATCCCTGCATTCCAGGCTCAACAACTAGGTACGTGACAGTACTGGACAGCCATGTCCGAGCCTGCGCAGGGAGCCTCCCCCATGGATGAGCTCTGCCATCATCTGGCCGGCCTTACTCAAGGAGTTAAGAGTTTGCAGGAGGGCTACGGAAGACTGGAGGAACAAGTTCAGGCACTATCTGCCGCAGCACCAGCCGCTCCAGGGGTTCATGCCCCACCTTCAGTAGTCATGCTGCCACCTGAGCCTAGGGTTCCAACCCCGGAACGATTCTCGGGAGACCGAAACAAGTTCAGGGCCTTCCGCAACTCATGCGAACTTTACTTTGCTTTGCAACCCCGGACCTTCTCCCTTGAAGCGACGAAGGTGGGATTCATCATCTCTTTGCTGGCAGATGAACCTCAAGCCTGGGCACACCGTCTGTTGGAGCGGAAAGACCCGTCTCTAGACTCTGTGGATACCTTCTTTCAGGCAATGTCCAGACTCTACGAGGACCCCCAACTCGCTGCAACCGCAGAAGCAGCCCTACGTGCCCTGCAACAAGGTCGTAGACCTGTGGAGGACTATGTATCAGAATTCTGGCGATGGAGCGCGGACACAGAATGGAACAACGCGGCCCTGCGCTACCAGTTCCGCTTGGGTCTCTCCGAGGCCCTGAAAGACGAGTTGGCTCGTGTGGGCATTCCCGAGACATTAGAAGCCCTGATAGACACCTCCATCCAAATCGACAGGCGTTTGAGGGAACGCCGCCAGGAACGCTCTTCCGCAGCTACTCGTCCAATCTGGATGCTACCACGGGTGCCTAGTCACCCAACTCCTCCTGCTCCACCCGCATCCACATTGGACACCCCGGAACCCATGCAGCTGGGGCTACTTCGCCCGTCCCTAACCCCGGAAGAACGCCAACGTCGCCGGGTCAACAACCTTTGCCTGTACTGCGGGGAACCAGGGCACTTCGTTCGTTCCTGTCCAGCTAAGATACGTAAGTGTCTCCTTGTTCCACCTGTCCCCTCATCTGTATTGACTGATAACCCTTCTCATCTGGCTGTTCCTGTCCTCTTGCAGCTCCCAGGAAGGACTATCCAAACCCACGCGGTTATTGATTCCGGGGCTTGTAGTGGCTTCGTCGACTCGTCCTTCGCCCGAAGAAATAGCATTCCCCTCAGACCAAGAGAGAAGGGGCTCTCGGTATACCTAGCTGACGGGTCTACCTTGGGATCAGGACCAGTGATTCAGGAGACTAGCCCCCTACCCGCTGTCATTGCCGGAACTCACCGAGAACTCTTGTGCCTGGACGTCATTCAGTCTCCTCTGTTCCCGATCATCCTTGGTATGCCTTGGCTGAAGGCACACAACCCGCGGATAGATTGGATCACCGGAACCATCGAATTTCCTTCAGATTACTGCCTCCAGCATTGCAGCCGGAACCCCGATGGGGACTCCTCGGTTCTTCTCTGTTCAGAATCCGATGACGAAACCCGACAAGCGGTACCCAAGGAGTATCACGCCTTCCTAGATGTCTTCAGCAAAAAGGGGGCAGAGACCCTTCCTCCCCATAGATCATATGACTGCCCAATAGAACTGCTCCCGGGGGCAGAAATTCCCTTTGGAAGGATCTTCCCTCTTTCCGAGTCCGAACTGAGTGCCCTGAAGTCATATCTAGATGACAGTCTAGCAAAGGGATTTATTCGGCCCTCCACCTCCCCGGCGGGCGCTGGAATTTTCTTTGTAGAAAAAAAGGATCACTCCCTACGCCCATGTGTGGACTATCGGGCCCTGAATAAAATCACCATTAAAAATCGTTACCCCCTGCCGCTGGTACCTGAACTTTTTCAAAGACTGGGGTCCGCTAAGTTCTTCTCTAAGTTGGATCTTCGGGGCGCCTATAACCTCGTACGTATCAGGAGAGGTGACGAGTGGAAAACTGCCTTCCGCACCCGCTTCGGGCATTACGAATACTTAGTGATGCCATTTGGATTGTGTAATGCCCCGGCCACTTTCCAGCACTTTGTTAATGACATTTTTAGGGACTATTTAGATTTGTTTGTAATTATTTACCTGGATGATATTTTAATTTTCTCTTCCACCCTAGCCATTCATCGTGAACACGTGAAGAAGGTCCTGACCCGTCTCCGTCTCCACGGCTTGTACGCCAAACCTGAAAAGTGTATTTTTGAACAGCAGAGCATCCAGTTCCTCGGCTTGGTCATCTCGGTAAGAGGAGTAGAGATGGATCCACAGAAGGTCTCAGCAATCCAAGATTGGCCTGCTCCCTCAGATAGAAAGGGAGTCCAGCGATTTGTGGGCTTTGCTAACTTTTACCGCAAGTTCATAAGGGGTTTTTCGGCTATTATCGCTCCCATTACCGAGCTGACCAAACAGAACCGAAGGTTTCGTTGGACTCCAGAAGCACAAAAGGCCTTCCAGTCCCTGAAGAATCTATTTATCTCAGCCTCGGTCCTGAAACACCCCGATCCTGCTCTACCATATACCCTTGAAGTTGACGCTTCAGAAATAGCAGTCGGAGCAATTCTCTCCCAGAGGCAGGGACCCAAGTCCTTACTCCACCCGGTCGCCTTCTTCTCCCGCAAGCTATCAGAGGCCGAAAGAAATTATGACGTCGGAGACCGTGAGTTATTAGCCATCAAGTCCGCACTTGAAGAGTGGCGCTACTTGCTGGAAGGGGCTACCCACCCAATCTTGGTCTATACAGACCACAAAAATTTAGAGTACCTGAAGACAGCTAAGAGACTTAAGCCTCGTCAGGCCAGGTGGGCTCTCTTCTTCTCAAGATTTGTATTCCATGTCACCTACCGTCCCGGATCCAAAAACACCAAGCCGGACGCTTTATCCCGCATGTTCAGCCAGCCGGAGAACTTGCCACCTACTGATACCATCCTCTCTGCTGGGAACTTCCTCCTTCTCCAGGGAGATGTGATGTCTCAGCTTAAGCAGGCGTCCATAGGCGCTACACCTCCATCCGGTACCCCGTTATCCTCCAGTGATGGCCTTCTATGGTACGAGAACAGGATTTTCGTCCCCCAGGCAGCTCGGACACTGGTTCTGGCCTCCTGTCATGACCACCCCTTGGCTGGCCACTTTGGGATACTCAAGACCCTGGAATTACTCAGGCGCACCTTCTGGTGGCCACAGATGAAGGACGACTGCAAGAATTACGTACAAGCTTGCACCACCTGCATCCGAAGTAAAGGCGACAAGTTAAAAGCCTGGGGTCTACTAAGACCACTACCCGTTCCTGACAGACCGTGGAGGATGATCTCCATGGATTTCATCGTTGAACTCCCCCCTTCCGAAGACCACTCCACGATTTTCGTCGTAGTTGACCGACTTACCAAGATGGCACACTTCTTGCCCATGAAGGGCACCCCTTCAGCCGCGGAGACAGCTAACATTTTTATAAAGGAAATTGTGAGGCTTCATGGCATTCCTGCCAACATCACATCCGATAGGGGGGTGCAGTTCACCTCGCGGTTTTGGAGGGCACTCTGCGAATGGGAGCCAGAAGCCAATATCCACGCCAAGAGACTCATCCGTGCCTTCAAGAAGTCCTACCCGAATAAGTTGGCCCAGTTAGGCATCCGGAGGCTGCCCCTTGGGGGGGGGGCAATGTCACGACTGCTCGGGCACCCCGGTCGTATGCAAGAGACTTACCCGTAGAGTCCCGTCGTGGAGAGGCCGTCGTTTCCCTTTGACGCGCGCTAAAGCCAACGAACGCGCTCGCGTCAACCCGAACGAACGCGCACGTGGGTCACGAACGGGAGCACGTTCCCTTGCGAGGACGCGCTGACCCGTCGTACGTCGGTTTGGCGCCCTAAGGCCTTCTTTAGTCACTGGCTCCCTTCCACCCATGCTGTCCAGTCTACAGCGTGTCCGTGATCTTGTTGTCTGAATCTGTACCCGTTACTCTGGTTTCCTGATACCCGGCCTGTTCCTTGACTCCGATCCATTGCTGCCCAAATTGCTACGACCTCTGCTTGTCTGACCACGTCTCTGCCTCATCCCTTGTACCTCGCTGACCGATTCCTGCTGACCCGGCCTGTACCCGATACTCTCGTTTCTGCTTACCCATTGGGTTCCTGGTGCCTCCTGACGACCACCTGCCCAGCAGTCCATCCACGGGTGCCTGCCCGCTACAGTTCAGTCCTACCAGCTCTACCTACTCGCTGTCGGTGCCCAGCTGCTCATCTGGACCAGTCTCCATCTGCCAGGCACTTGTGCCCCCTGAACTTTTGAATACCTGTTCCCCATCTCCAGGGGTTCATTAGCCAGGGGGATACGAGGGGCCGATCCCTGCATTCCAGGCTCAACAACTAGGTACGTGACAGTACTGGACAGCCATGTCCGAGCCTGCGCAGGGAGCCTCCCCCATGGATGAGCTCTGCCATCATCTGGCCGGCCTTACTCAAGCAGTTAAGAGTTTGCAGGAGGGCTACGGAAGACTGGAGGAACAAGTTCAGGCACTATCTGCCGCAGCACCAGCCGCTCCAGGGGTTCATGCCCCACCTTCAGTAGTCATGCTGCCACCTGAGCCTAGGGTTCCAACCCCGGAACGATTCTCGGGAGACCGAAACAAGTTCAGGGCCTTCCGCAACTCATGCGAACTTTACTTTGCTTTGCAACCCCGGACCTTCTCCCTTGAAGCGACGAAGGTGGGATTCATCATCTCTTTGCTGGCAGATGAACCTCAAGCCTGGGCACACCGTCTGTTGGAGCGGAAAGACCCGTCTCTAGACTCTGTGGATACCTTCTTTCAGGCAATGTCCAGACTCTACGAGGACCCCCAACTCGCTGAAACCGCAGAAGCAGCCCTACGTGCCCTGCAACAAGGTCGTAGACCTGTGGAGGACTATGTATCAGAATTCCGGCGATGGACCGCGGACACAGAATGGAACAACGCGGCCCTGCGCTACCAGTTCCGCTTGGGTCTCTCCGAGGCCCTGAAAGACGAGTTGGCTCGTGTGGGCATTCCCGAGACATTAGAAGCCCTGATAGACACCTCCATCCAAATCGACAGGCGTTTGAGGGAACGCCGCCAGGAACGCTCTTCCGCAGCTACTCGTCCAATCTGGATGCTACCACGGGTGCCTAGTCACCCAACTCCTCCTGCTCCACCCGCATCCACATTGGACACCCCGGAACCCATGCAGCTGGGGCTACTTCGCCCGTCCCTAACCCCGGAAGAACGCCAACGTCGCCGGGTCAACAACCTTTGCCTGTACTGCGGGGAACCAGGGCACTTCGTTCGTTCCTGTCCAGCTAAGATACGTAAGTGTCTCCTTGTTCCACCTGTCCCCTCATCTGTATTGACTGATAACCCTTCTCATCTGGCTGTTCCTGTCCTCTTGCAGCTCCCAGGAAGGACTATCCAAACCCACGCGGTTATTGATTCCGGGGCTTGTAGTGGCTTCGTCGACTCGTCCTTCGCCCGAAGAAATAGCATTCCCCTCAGACCAAGAGAGAAGGGGCTCTCGGTATACCTAGCTGACGGGTCTACCTTGGGATCAGGACCAGTGATTCAGGAGACTAGCCCCCTACCCGCTGTCATTGCCGGAACTCACCGAGAACTCTTGTGCCTGGACGTCATTCAGTCTCCTCTGTTCCCGATCATCCTTGGTATGCCTTGGCTGAAGGCACACAACCCGCGGATAGATTGGATCACCGGAACCATCGAATTTCCTTCAGATTACTGCCTCCAGCATTGCAGCCGGAACCCCGATGGGGACTCCTCGGTTCTTCTCTGTTCAGAATCCGATGACGAAACCCGACAAGCGGTACCCAAGGAATATCACGCCTTCCTAGATGTCTTCAGCAAAAAGGGGGCAGAGACCCTTCCTCCCCATAGATCATATGACTGCCCAATAGAACTGCTCCCGGGGGCAGAAATTCCCTTTGGAAGGATCTTCCCTCTTTCCGAGTCCGAACTGAGTGCCCTGAAGTCATATCTAGATGACAGTCTAGCAAAGGGATTTATTCGGCCCTCCACCTCCCCGGCGGGCGCTGGAATTTTCTTTGTAGAAAAAAAGGATCACTCCCTACGCCCATGTGTGGACTATCGGGCCCTGAATAAAATCACCATTAAAAATCGTTACCCCCTGCTGCTGGTACCTGAACTTTTTCAAAGACTGGGGTCCGCTAAGTTCTTCTCTAAGTTGGATCTTCGGGGCGCCTATAACCTCGTACGTATCAGGAGAGGTGACGAGTGGAAAACTGCCTTCCGCACCCGCTTCGGGCATTACGAATACTTAGTGATGCCATTTGGATTGTGTAATGCCCCGGCCACTTTCCAGCACTTTGTTAACGACATTTTTAGGGACTATTTAGATTTGTTTGTAATTATTTACCTGGATGATATTTTAATTTTCTCTTCCACCCTAGCCATTCATCGTGAACACGTGAAGAAGGTCCTGACCCGTCTCCGTCTCCACGGCTTGTACGCCAAACCTGAAAAGTGTATTTTTGAACAGCAGAGCATCCAGTTCCTCGGCTTGGTCATCTCGGTAAGAGGAGTAGAGATGGATCCACAGAAGGTCTCAGCAATCCAAGATTGGCCTGCTCCCTCAGATAGAAAGGGAGTCCAGCGATTTGTGGGCTTTGCTAACTTTTACCGCAAGTTCATAAGGGGTTTTTCGGCTATTATCGCTCCCATTACCGAGCTGACCAAACAGAACCGAAGGTTTCGTTGGACTCCAGAAGCACAAAAGGCCTTCCAGTCCCTGAAGAATCTATTTATCTCAGCCTCGGTCCTGAAACACCCCGATCCTGCTCTACCATATACCCTTGAAGTTGACGCTTCAGAAATAGCAGTCGGAGCAATTCTCTCCCAGAGGCAGGGACCCAAGTCCTTACTCCACCCGGTCGCCTTCTTCTCCCGCAAGCTATCAGAGGTCGAAAGAAATTATGACGTCGGAGACCGTGAGTTATTAGCCATCAAGTCCGCACTTGAAGAGTGGCGCTACTTGCTGGAAGGGGCTACCCACCCAATCTTGGTCTATACAGACCACAAAAATTTAGAGTACCTGAAGACAGCTAAGAGACTTAAGCCTCGTCAGGCCAGGTGGGCTCTCTTCTTCTCAAGATTTGTATTCCATGTCACCTACCGTCCCGGATCCAAAAACACCAAGCCGGACGCTTTATCCCGCATGTTCAGCCAGCCGGAGAACTTGCCACCTACTGATACCATCCTCTCTGCTGGGAACTTCCTCCTTCTCCAGGGAGATGTGATGTCTCAGCTTAAGCAGGCGTCCATAGGCGCTACACCTCCATCCGGTACCCCGTTATCCTCCAGTGATGGCCTTCTATGGTACGAGAACAGGATTTTCGTCCCCCAGGCAGCTCGGACACTGGTTCTGGCCTCCTGTCATGACCACCCCTTGGCTGGCCACTTTGGGATACTCAAGACCCTGGAATTACTCAGGCGCACCTTCTGGTGGCCACAGATGAAGGACGACTGCAAGAATTACGTACAAGCTTGCACCACCTGCATCCGAAGTAAAGGCGACAAGTTAAAAGCCTGGGGTCTACTAAGACCACTACCCGTTCCTGACAGACCGTGGAGGATGATCTCCATGGATTTCATCGTTGAACTCCCCCCTTCCGAAGACCACTCCACGATTTTCGTCGTAGTTGACCGACTTACCAAGATGGCACACTTCTTGCCCATGAAGGGCACCCCTTCAGCCGCAGAGACAGCTAACATTTTTATAAAGGAAATTGTGAGGCTTCATGGCATTCCTGCCAACATCACATCCGCTAGGGGGGTGCAGTTCACCTCGCGGTTTTGGAGGGCACTCTGCGAAGCATTGAAGATTGACCTTCGCCTATCCTCAGCCTACCATCCGCAGACCAACGGCCAGACCGAAAGGACGAATCAAACACTGGAACAATACCTTCGTTGTTTTTCGTCCTTCTCTCAAGACGACTGGGTCTCTCTTTTGCCAATGGCGGAGTTTGCGTACAATAATACTGTCCACTCGGCCACCAAGCAATCCCCCTTCTATGCTAACTTTGGATTCCACCCGTTGTTCCTGTCTGGCGACCTTCCTGAGTGCCCAGTGCCAGCGGTTCAAAAGAACCTGAATTTCTTTGAAGAAAACAACAAGCTTCTGCAGGAAACTCTGGCCAGATCACAGGAGCGCAGTAAAGAAGTCTTCGACCGAAAGAGGAGAGGGGAACTGGACCTTAAGGTTGGGGATCGGGTCTGGCTGTCTACCCTGAATCTTAAGCTCTCCTGCCCTTCTAAGAAGTTGGGCCCAAGATTCATAGGTCCTTTTCCGATCAAGAGGAAACTAAACGATGTTGCGTTTGAACTCAAACTTCCTGGATCCTTCCGTATCCATCCAGTTTTTCATGTGTCACTCCTCAAACCCACAGTCATGGACCCCTTCACTGACAGAATCTCCAGCCCTCCGGAGCCCGTGTTGGTCAATGGGGAGATCGAGTTTGAAGTGGAAGCCATTCTGGACTGTAGAAAAAGACAGAACCAGATTCAGTTCTTGGTCAAGTGGAAGGGGTACGGACCTGAGGAAAACTCATGGGAGCCAGAAGCCAATATCCACGCCAAGAGACTCATCCGTGCCTTCAAGAAGTCCTACCCGAATAAGTTGGCCCAGTTAGGCATCCGGAGGCTGCCCCTTGGGGGGGGGCAATGTCGGGCACCCCGGTCGTATGCAAGAGACTTACCCGTAGAGTCCCGTCGTGGAGAGGCCGTCGTTTCCCTTTGACGCGCGCTAAAGCCAACGAACGCGCTCGCGTCAACCCGAACGAACGCGCACGTGGGTCACGAACGGGAGCACGTTCCCTTGCGAGGACGCGCTGACCCGTCGTACGTCGGTTTGGCGCCCTAAGGCCTTCTTTAGTCACTGGCTCCCTTCCACCCGTGCTGTCCAGTCTACAGCGTGTCCGTGATCTTGTTGTCTGAATCTGTACCCGTTACTCTGGTTTCCTGATACCCGGCCTGTTCCTTGACTCCGATCCATTGCTGCCCGCCTACGACCTCTGCTTGTCTGACCACGTCTCTGCCTCATCCCTTGTACCTCGCTGACCGATTCCTGCTGACCCGGCCTGTACCCGATACTCTCGTTTCTGCTTACCCATTGGGTTCCTGGTGCCTCCTGACGACCACCTGCCCAGCAGTCCATCCACGGGTGCCTGCCCGCTACAGTTCAGTCCTACCAGCTCTACCTACTCGCTGTCGGTGCCCAGCTGCTCATCTGGACCAGTCTCCATCTGCCAGGCACTTGTGCCCCCTGAACTTTTGAATACCTGTTCCCCATCTCCAGGGGTTCATTAGCCAGGGGGATACGAGGGGCCGATCCCTGCATTCCAGGCTCAACAACTAGGTACGTGACAGTACTGGACAGCCATGTCCGAGCCTGCGCAGGGAGCCTCCCCCATGGATGAGCTCTGCCATCATCTGGCCGGCCTTACTCAAGCAGTTAAGAGTTTGCAGGAGGGCTACGGAAGACTGGAGGAACAAGTTCAGGCACTATCTGCCGCAGCACCAGCCGCTCCAGGGGTTCATGCCCCACCTTCAGTAGTCATGCTGCCACCTGAGCCTAGGGTTCCAACCCCGGAACGATTCTCGGGAGACCGAAACAAGTTCAGGGCCTTCCGCAACTCATGCGAACTTTACTTTGCTTTGCAACCCCGGACCTTCTCCCTTGAAGCGACGAAGGTGGGATTCATCATCTCTTTGCTGGCAGATGAACCTCAAGCCTGGGCACACCGTCTGTTGGAGCGGAAAGACCCGTCTCTAGACTCTGTGGATACCTTCTTTCAGGCAATGTCCAGACTCTACGAGGACCCCCAACTCGCTGCAACCGCAGAAGCAGCCCTACGTGCCCTGCAACAAGGTCGTAGACCTGTGGAGGACTATGTATCAGAATTCTGGCGATGGAGCGCGGACACAGAATGGAACAACGCGGCCCTGCGCTACCAGTTCCGCTTGGGTCTCTCCGAGGCCCTGAAAGACGAGTTGGCTCGTGTGGGCATTCCCGAGACATTAGAAGCCCTGATAGACACCTCCATCCAAATCGACAGGCGTTTGAGGGAACGCCGCCAGGAACGCTCTTCCACAGCTACTCGTCCAATCTGGATGCTACCACGGGTGCCTAGTCACCCAACTCCTCCTGCTCCACCCGCATCCACATTGGACACCCCGGAACCCATGCAGCTGGGGCTACTTCGCCCGTCCCTAACCCCGGAAGAACGCCAACGTCGCCGGGTCAACAACCTTTGCCTGTACTGCGGGGAACCAGGGCACTTCGTTCGTTCCTGTCCAGCTAAGATACGTAAGTGTCTCCTTGTTCCACCTGTCCCCTCATCTGTATTGACTGATAACCCTTCTCATCTGGCTGTTCCTGTCCTCTTGCAGCTCCCAGGAAGGACTATCCAAACCCACGCGGTTATTGATTCCGGGGCTTGTAGTGGCTTCGTCGACTCGTCCTTCGCCCGAAGAAATAGCATTCCCCTCAGACCAAGAGAGAAGGGGCTCTCGGTATACCTAGCTGACGGGTCTACCTTGGGATCAGGACCAGTGATTCAGGAGACTAGCCCCCTACCCGCTGTCATTGCCGGAACTCACCGAGAACTCTTGTGCCTGGACGTCATTCAGTCTCCTCTGTTCCCGATCATCCTTGGTATGCCTTGGCTGAAGGCACACAACCCGCGGATAGATTGGATCACCGGAACCATCGAATTTCCTTCAGATTACTGCCTCCAGCATTGCAGCCGGAACCCCGATGGGGACTCCTCGGTTCTTCTCTGTTCAGAATCCGATGACGAAACCCGACAAGCGGTACCCAAGGAGTATCACGCCTTCCTAGATGTCTTCAGCAAAAAGGGGGCAGAGACCCTTCCTCCCCATAGATCATATGACTGCCCAATAGAACTGCTCCCGGGGGCAGAAATTCCCTTTGGAAGGATCTTCCCTCTTTCCGAGTCCGAACTGAGTGCCCTGAAGTCATATCTAGATGACAGTCTAGCAAAGGGATTTATTCGGCCCTCCACCTCCCCGGCGGGCGCTGGAATTTTCTTTGTAGAAAAAAAGGATCACTCCCTACGCCCATGTGTGGACTATCGGGCCCTGAATAAAATCACCATTAAAAATCGTTACCCCCTGCCGCTGGTACCTGAACTTTTTCAAAGACTGGGGTCCGCTAAGTTCTTCTCTAAGTTGGATCTTCGGGGCGCCTATAACCTCGTACGTATCAGGAGAGGTGACGAGTGGAAAACTGCCTTCCGCACCCGCTTCGGGCATTACGAATACTTAGTGATGCCATTTGGATTGTGTAATGCCCCGGCCACTTTCCAGCACTTTGTTAACGACATTTTTAGGGACTATTTAGATTTGTTTGTAATTATTTACCTGGATGATATTTTAATTTTCTCTTCCACCCTAGCCATTCATCGTGAACACGTGAAGAAGGTCCTGACCCGTCTCCGTCTCCACGGCTTGTACGCCAAACCTGAAAAGTGTATTTTTGAACAGCAGAGCATCCAGTTCCTCGGCTTGGTCATCTCGGTAAGAGGAGTAGAGATGGATCCACAGAAGGTCTCAGCAATCCAAGATTGGCCTGCTCCCTCAGATAGAAAGGGAGTCCAGGGATTTGTGGGCTTTGCTAACTTTTACCGCAAGTTCATAAGGGGTTTTTCGGCTATTATCGCTCCCATTACCGAGCTGACCAAACAGAACCGAAGGTTTCGTTGGACTCCAGAAGCACAAAAGGCCTTCCAGTCCCTGAAGAATCTATTTATCTCAGCCTCGGTCCTGAAACACCCCGATCCTGCTCTACCATATACCCTTGAAGTTGACGCTTCAGAAATAGCAGTCGGAGCAATTCTCTCCCAGAGGCAGGGACCCAAGTCCTTACTCCACCCGGTCGCCTTCTTCTCCCGCAAGCTATCAGAGGCCGAAAGAAATTATGACGTCGGAGACCGTGAGTTATTAGCCATCAAGTCCGCACTTGAAGAGTGGCGCTACTTGCTGGAAGGGGCTACCCACCCAATCTTGGTCTATACAGACCACAAAAATTTAGAGTACCTGAAGACAGCTAAGAGACTTAAGCCTCGTCAGGCCAGGTGGGCTCTCTTCTTCTCAAGATTTGTATTCCATGTCACCTACCGTCCCGGATCCAAAAACACCAAGCCGGACGCTTTATCCCGCATGTTCAGCCAGCCGGAGAACTTGCCACCTACTGATACCATCCTCTCTGCTGGGAACTTCCTCCTTCTCCAGGGAGATGTGATGTCTCAGCTTAAGCAGGCGTCCATAGGCGCTACACCTCCATCCGGTACCCCGTTATCCTCCAGTGATGGCCTTCTATGGTACGAGAACAGGATTTTCGTCCCCCAGGCAGCTCGGACACTGGTTCTGGCCTCCTGTCATGACCACCCCTTGGCTGGCCACTTTGGGATACTCAAGACCCTGGAATTACTCAGGCGCACCTTCTGGTGGCCACAGATGAAGGACGACTGCAAGAATTACGTACAAGCTTGCACCACCTGCATCCGAAGTAAAGGCGACAAGTTAAAAGCCTGGGGTCTACTAAGACCACTACCCGTTCCTGACAGACCGTGGAGGATGATCTCCATGGATTTCATCGTTGAACTCCCCCCTTCCGAAGACCACTCCACGATTTTCGTCGTAGTTGACCGACTTACCAAGATGGCACACTTCTTGCCCATGAAGGGCACCCCTTCAGCCGCGGAGACAGCTAACATTTTTATAAAGGAAATTGTGAGGCTTCATGGCATTCCTGCCAACATCACATCCGATAGGGGGGTGCAGTTCACCTCGCGGTTTTGGAGGGCACTCTGCGAATGGGAGCCAGAAGCCAATATCCACGCCAAGAGACTCATCCGTGCCTTCAAGAAGTCCTACCCGAATAAGTTGGCCCAGTTAGGCATCCGGAGGCTGCCCCTTGGGGGGGGGGCAATGTCACGACTGCTCGGGCACCCCGGTCGTATGCAAGAGACTTACCCGTAGAGTCCCGTCGTGGAGAGGCCGTCGTTTCCCTTTGACGCGCGCTAAAGCCAACGAACGCGCTCGCGTCAACCCGAACGAACGCGCACGTGGGTCACGAACGGGAGCACGTTCCCTTGCGAGGACGCGCTGACCCGTCGTACGTCGGTTTGGCGCCCTAAGGCCTTCTTTAGTCACTGGCTCCCTTCCACCCATGCTGTCCAGTCTACAGCGTGTCCGTGATCTTGTTGTCTGAATCTGTACCCGTTACTCTGGTTTCCTGATACCCGGCCTGTTCCTTGACTCCGATCCATTGCTGCCCAAATTGCTACGACCTCTGCTTGTCTGACCACGTCTCTGCCTCATCCCTTGTACCTCGCTGACCGATTCCTGCTGACCCGGCCTGTACCCGATACTCTCGTTTCTGCTTACCCATTGGGTTCCTGGTGCCTCCTGACGACCACCTGCCCAGCAGTCCATCCACGGGTGCCTGCCCGCTACAGTTCAGTCCTACCAGCTCTACCTACTCGCTGTCGGTGCCCAGCTGCTCATCTGGACCAGTCTCCATCTGCCAGGCACTTGTGCCCCCTGAACTTTTGAATACCTGTTCCCCATCTCCAGGGGTTCATTAGCCAGGGGGATACGAGGGGCCGATCCCTGCATTCCAGGCTCAACAACTAGGTACGTGACAGTACTGGACAGCCATGTCCGAGCCTGCGCAGGGAGCCTCCCCCATGGATGAGCTCTGCCATCATCTGGCCGGCCTTACTCAAGCAGTTAAGAGTTTGCAGGAGGGCTACGGAAGACTGGAGGAACAAGTTCAGGCACTATCTGCCGCAGCACCAGCCGCTCCAGGGGTTCATGCCCCACCTTCAGTAGTCATGCTGCCACCTGAGCCTAGGGTTCCAACCCCGGAACGATTCTCGGGAGACCGAAACAAGTTCAGGGCCTTCCGCAACTCATGCGAACTTTACTTTGCTTTGCAACCCCGGACCTTCTCCCTTGAAGCGACGAAGGTGGGATTCATCATCTCTTTGCTGGCAGATGAACCTCAAGCCTGGGCACACCGTCTGTTGGAGCGGAAAGACCCGTCTCTAGACTCTGTGGATACCTTCTTTCAGGCAATGTCCAGACTCTACGAGGACCCCCAACTCGCTGAAACCGCAGAAGCAGCCCTACGTGCCCTGCAACAAGGTCGTAGACCTGTGGAGGACTATGTATCAGAATTCCGGCGATGGACCGCGGACACAGAATGGAACAACGCGGCCCTGCGCTACCAGTTCCGCTTGGGTCTCTCCGAGGCCCTGAAAGACGAGTTGGCTCGTGTGGGCATTCCCGAGACATTAGAAGCCCTGATAGACACCTCCATCCAAATCGACAGGCGTTTGAGGGAACGCCGCCAGGAACGCTCTTCCGCAGCTACTCGTCCAATCTGGATGCTACCACGGGTGCCTAGTCACCCAACTCCTCCTGCTCCACCCGCATCCACATTGGACACCCCGGAACCCATGCAGCTGGGGCTACTTCGCCCGTCCCTAACCCCGGAAGAACGCCAACGTCGCCGGGTCAACAACCTTTGCCTGTACTGCGGGGAACCAGGGCACTTCGTTCGTTCCTGTCCAGCTAAGATACGTAAGTGTCTCCTTGTTCCACCTGTCCCCTCATCTGTATTGACTGATAACCCTTCTCATCTGGCTGTTCCTGTCCTCTTGCAGCTCCCAGGAAGGACTATCCAAACCCACGCGGTTATTGATTCCGGGGCTTGTAGTGGCTTCGTCGACTCGTCCTTCGCCCGAAGAAATAGCATTCCCCTCAGACCAAGAGAGAAGGGGCTCTCGGTATACCTAGCTGACGGGTCTACCTTGGGATCAGGACCAGTGATTCAGGAGACTAGCCCCCTACCCGCTGTCATTGCCGGAACTCACCGAGAACTCTTGTGCCTGGACGTCATTCAGTCTCCTCTGTTCCCGATCATCCTTGGTATGCCTTGGCTGAAGGCACACAACCCGCGGATAGATTGGATCACCGGAACCATCGAATTTCCTTCAGATTACTGCCTCCAGCATTGCAGCCGGAACCCCGATGGGGACTCCTCGGTTCTTCTCTGTTCAGAATCCGATGACGAAACCCGACAAGCGGTACCCAAGGAATATCACGCCTTCCTAGATGTCTTCAGCAAAAAGGGGGCAGAGACCCTTCCTCCCCATAGATCATATGACTGCCCAATAGAACTGCTCCCGGGGGCAGAAATTCCCTTTGGAAGGATCTTCCCTCTTTCCGAGTCCGAACTGAGTGCCCTGAAGTCATATCTAGATGACAGTCTAGCAAAGGGATTTATTCGGCCCTCCACCTCCCCGGCGGGCGCTGGAATTTTCTTTGTAGAAAAAAAGGATCACTCCCTACGCCCATGTGTGGACTATCGGGCCCTGAATAAAATCACCATTAAAAATCGTTACCCCCTGCTGCTGGTACCTGAACTTTTTCAAAGACTGGGGTCCGCTAAGTTCTTCTCTAAGTTGGATCTTCGGGGCGCCTATAACCTCGTACGTATCAGGAGAGGTGACGAGTGGAAAACTGCCTTCCGCACCCGCTTCGGGCATTACGAATACTTAGTGATGCCATTTGGATTGTGTAATGCCCCGGCCACTTTCCAGCACTTTGTTAACGACATTTTTAGGGACTATTTAGATTTGTTTGTAATTATTTACCTGGATGATATTTTAATTTTCTCTTCCACCCTAGCCATTCATCGTGAACACGTGAAGAAGGTCCTGACCCGTCTCCGTCTCCACGGCTTGTACGCCAAACCTGAAAAGTGTATTTTTGAACAGCAGAGCATCCAGTTCCTCGGCTTGGTCATCTCGGTAAGAGGAGTAGAGATGGATCCACAGAAGGTCTCAGCAATCCAAGATTGGCCTGCTCCCTCAGATAGAAAGGGAGTCCAGCGATTTGTGGGCTTTGCTAACTTTTACCGCAAGTTCATAAGGGGTTTTTCGGCTATTATCGCTCCCATTACCGAGCTGACCAAACAGAACCGAAGGTTTCGTTGGACTCCAGAAGCACAAAAGGCCTTCCAGTCCCTGAAGAATCTATTTATCTCAGCCTCGGTCCTGAAACACCCCGATCCTGCTCTACCATATACCCTTGAAGTTGACGCTTCAGAAATAGCAGTCGGAGCAATTCTCTCCCAGAGGCAGGGACCCAAGTCCTTACTCCACCCGGTCGCCTTCTTCTCCCGCAAGCTATCAGAGGTCGAAAGAAATTATGACGTCGGAGACCGTGAGTTATTAGCCATCAAGTCCGCACTTGAAGAGTGGCGCTACTTGCTGGAAGGGGCTACCCACCCAATCTTGGTCTATACAGACCACAAAAATTTAGAGTACCTGAAGACAGCTAAGAGACTTAAGCCTCGTCAGGCCAGGTGGGCTCTCTTCTTCTCAAGATTTGTATTCCATGTCACCTACCGTCCCGGATCCAAAAACACCAAGCCGGACGCTTTATCCCGCATGTTCAGCCAGCCGGAGAACTTGCCACCTACTGATACCATCCTCTCTGCTGGGAACTTCCTCCTTCTCCAGGGAGATGTGATGTCTCAGCTTAAGCAGGCGTCCATAGGCGCTACACCTCCATCCGGTACCCCGTTATCCTCCAGTGATGGCCTTCTATGGTACGAGAACAGGATTTTCGTCCCCCAGGCAGCTCGGACACTGGTTCTGGCCTCCTGTCATGACCACCCCTTGGCTGGCCACTTTGGGATACTCAAGACCCTGGAATTACTCAGGCGCACCTTCTGGTGGCCACAGATGAAGGACGACTGCAAGAATTACGTACAAGCTTGCACCACCTGCATCCGAAGTAAAGGCGACAAGTTAAAAGCCTGGGGTCTACTAAGACCACTACCCGTTCCTGACAGACCGTGGAGGATGATCTCCATGGATTTCATCGTTGAACTCCCCCCTTCCGAAGACCACTCCACGATTTTCGTCGTAGTTGACCGACTTACCAAGATGGCACACTTCTTGCCCATGAAGGGCACCCCTTCAGCCGCGGAGACAGCTAACATTTTTATAAAGGAAATTGTGAGGCTTCATGGCATTCCTGCCAACATCACATCCGCTAGGGGGGTGCAGTTCACCTCGCGGTTTTGGAGGGCACTCTGCGAAGCATTGAAGATTGACCTTCGCCTATCCTCAGCCTACCATCCGCAGACCAACGGCCAGACCGAAAGGACGAATCAAACACTGGAACAATACCTTCGTTGTTTTTCGTCCTTCTCTCAAGACGACTGGGTCTCTCTTTTGCCAATGGCGGAGTTTGCGTACAATAATACTGTCCACTCGGCCACCAAGCAATCCCCCTTCTATGCTAACTTTGGATTCCACCCGTTGTTCCTGTCTGGCGACCTTCCTGAGTGCCCAGTGCCAGCGGTTCAAAAGAACCTGAATTTCTTTGAAGAAAACAACAAGCTTCTGCAGGAAACTCTGGCCAGATCACAGGAGCGCAGTAAAGAAGTCTTCGACCGAAAGAGGAGAGGGGAACTGGACCTTAAGGTTGGGGATCGGGTCTGGCTGTCTACCCTGAATCTTAAGCTCTCCTGCCCTTCTAAGAAGTTGGGCCCAAGATTCATAGGTCCTTTTCCGATCAAGAGGAAACTAAACGATGTTGCGTTTGAACTCAAACTTCCTGGATCCTTCCGTATCCATCCAGTTTTTCATGTGTCACTCCTCAAACCCACAGTCATGGACCCCTTCACTGACAGAATCTCCAGCCCTCCGGAGCCCGTGTTGGTCAATGGGGAGATCGAGTTTGAAGTGGAAGCCATTCTGGACTGTAGAAAAAGACAGAACCAGATTCAGTTCTTGGTCAAGTGGAAGGGGTACGGACCTGAGGAAAACTCATGGGAGCCAGAAGCCAATATCCACGCCAAGAGACTCATCCGTGCCTTCAAGAAGTCCTACCCGAATAAGTTGGCCCAGTTAGGCATCCGGAGGCTGCCCCTTGGGGGGGGGCAATGTCACGACCGCTCGGGCACCCCGGTCGTATGTAAGAGACTTACCCGTAGAGTCCCGTCGTGGAGAGGCCGTCGTTTCCCTTTGACGCGCGCTAAAGCCAACGAACGCGCTCGCGTCAACCCGAACGAACGCGCACGCGCACGTGGGTCACGAACGGGAGCACGTTCCCTTGCGAGGACGCGCTGACCCGTCGTACGTCGGTTTGGCGCCCTAAGGCCTTCTTTAGTCACTGGCTCCCTTCCACCCGTGCTGTCCAGTCTACAGCGTGTCCGTGATCTTGTTGTCTGAATCTGTACCCGTTACTCTGGTTTCCTGATACCCGGCCTGTTCCTTGACTCCGATCCATTGCTGCCCACCTACGACCTCTGCTTGTCTGACCACGTCTCTGCCTCATCCCTTGTACCTCGCTGACCGATTCCTGCTGACCCGGCCTGTACCCGATACTCTCGTTTCTGCTTACCCATTGGGTTCCTGGTGCCTCCTGACGACCACCTGCCCAGCAGTCCATCCACGGGTGCCTGCCCGCTACAGTTCAGTCCTACCAGCTCTACCTACTCGCTGTCGGTGCCCAGCTGCTCATCTGGACCAGTCTCCATCTGCCAGGCACTTGTGCCCCCTGAACTTTTGAATACCTGTTCCCCATCTCCAGGGGTTCATTAGCCAGGGGGATACGAGGGGCCGATCCCTGCATTCCAGGCTCAACAACTAGGTACGTGACAAGAAGACTCGAACACACTCGAAGACCCCATAACTACCTCTGAAATCTCGAACGCGATCACAGTTTTAAAATCAGGAAAGAGTCCTGGCCCAGATGGCTATACATCACAATATTACAAAATGTATACAAATTCTCTTCTGAAGCCCCTTCGTTCGGCCTTTAACTTCCTAGAAAAGAACAAAAATGAATCCCAGTCCTTCCTCATGGCACACATAGCTGTAATTCCTAAGCCCAATAAATAACACACTGAATGCACAAACTTTAGACCCATTTCACTCCTCAATATAGACCTTAAAATCTTAGCTAAAATTATAGCCAACAGATTAAAACTCCTTTTAGCAAAGATAATCGGCCCTGAACAAGTGGGATTCATGCCAGGTAGGGAAGCCCGTGACAACACCATCAAAGCCTTGAATCGAATCCATTTTGCTCAGAAATCTAAAACTAAAATTTTAGGAATATTACTCTCTACTGATGCCGAGAAGGCTTTCGATAGAGTCTCCTGGGACTACATGATGGCCACATGTGCTCACATTGGCCTAAACGAAAGCATGTTATCGTGGATCTCAGCTCTCTATCGAAATCCCCAAGCCAAAATCAAAGTTAATAATGTATTTTCTGAACCCCTATCTATTCATAATGGTACTCACCAAGGTTGCCCCCTATCCCCACTCCTCTTTATCATTACCCTATAGCCCCTAATCAGAACAATTAACCTGAATGCTGATATCCAGGGTTTCACAATAAACGAAAGGGAGTACAAAATCGCTGCCTACGCGGATGATCTCTTGTTCTTCCTCACCAATCCCCACATTTCTATTCCCAACTAGGGATGGCTGAACGGTTCGCCCGGCGGTCGTTTCGCGGCGAATTTCGGCTGTTCGCCGTCCGCCCGGCGGACTTCCGTGTTTACTGTGTAAAAGAACTTTGACCTATGATGACACATCCATCATGGGGTACAGGACAGCCGATTGAGACATTACAGCACATGGACACTTGGACATTCCCCCTAACTAATAAATAGACCCGATCCGGCGGCCATTTTACATTCTTTCGTATGTCACTATAGGGAGAGGTTGCTGTGTGGAGCAGGGAGAGACTGCAGTGACCCAAATCGCTAGCTATTTGGTCCACAAAAGTTCTTTTCAGGACTGGTATAGGTGTTAGGTGTAGGTCAGGATATAGTTTTGAGGCACTGCTGTGCTAGTGATTGTTGCAGCAGCCTGTCTTTTGCCAGTGTAGAGAGAGGGACAGGATGCTGTGTGCAGCAGGGACAGTCAGTTTAATCATCAGCTGTTAATATTAGGTCCACAAAAGTCCTTTTCAGGACTGGTATGGTAAAGTAATACAGGATATAGTTTTGAGTGCTATTCAAGTTATTGTTCCAGCAGCCTGTGTTTTGTCAGTTTAAATAGGGACAGGCAGGAAGCTGTGTGTGGCAGTGAGGGACAGTCAGTTTAATCAGTAGCTGTTATTATTAGGTCCACAAAGGTTCTTTTCAGGACTGGTATGGTAATAGGCTTGTACACGTATAATATTCTTTCTTCCAAATATAGAAAGAATATTATACTTGACTGCTGCCCTTCTGCTGCAGTAGTCCTTTATCAGTATATGGACTGAGGTACAGTCTGCTAATCATTCACAACCTACTAGTTCCACAAAGGTCCTTATAAGGACTGGTAAGGTATAGGGTACTACAGTAGATAGGGTTGAGTGAGGTACAGTCTGCTATTCCTTAAGGACTGGTATAGGTCCACAATATATAGGGTTGAGGTGCACTACTGCTGACTGCTGCCCTTCTGCTGCAGCAGTCCTTTATCAGTATAGGGACTGAGGTACAGTCTGCTAATCATTTACAACCTACTAGTTCCACAAAGGTCCTTATAAGGACTGGTAAGGTATAGGGTACTACAGTACATAGGGTTGAGTGAGGTACAGTCTGCTATTCCTTAAGGACTGGTATAGGTCCACAATATATAGGGTTGAGGTGCACTACTGCTGACTGCTGCCCTTCTGCTGCAGCAGTCCTTTATCAGTATAGGGACTGAGGTACAGTCTGCTAATCATTCCCAACCTACTAGTTCCACAAAGGTCCTTATAAGGACTGGTAAGGTATAGGGTACTACAGTACATAGGGTTGAGTGAGGTACAGTCTGCTATTCCTTAAGGACTGGTATAGGTCCACAATATATAGGGTTGAGGTGCACTACTGCTGACTGCTGCCCTTCTGCTGCAGCAGTCCTTTATCAGTATAGGGACTGAGGTACAGTCTGCTAATCATTCACAACCTACTAGTTCCACAAAGATCCTTATAAGGACTGGTAAGGTATAGGGTACTACAGTACATAGGGTTGAATGAGGTACAGTTTGCTATTCCTTAAGGACTGGTATAGGTCCACAATGTATAGGGTTGAGGTGCACTACTGCTGACTGCTGCCCTATACTGCAGCAGTCCTTTATCAGTATAGGGACTGAGAGTTTTGTCACAGGGTCATTTAAAAAAGAGGAAGAGGCAGGCCCGTGCGCAGGGGTGGTAGGGGTAGGGCAGGAGCAACAGGCTTGAGCCAAAGTGGGAAGTTGCAGAAGGTGCGTTCAATTACTTTAAAGGACGCACCAGACTTGGTTGAGTGGCTCACTCAGCCTTACTCTTCTGCACCCTCCTCATCCTCTCGATCTGCACCCTCTTCTTCACTCTCTGCTATGTGCACCCCCAAAGACACTACCACCAACAACACCACCACCACCACATACCTTCCGCTTGAGTCACAGGAATTATTTTCTGATCCATATCAACACATTTCTGATGCGCAGCCACTGTTGGCATTGGATCAGGAAGAGGAGGTAGCAACAACCGCCACTCAGCAGTCTGATGACAGTACCCAGATCAGCCCAAGGAGGAGGTTTGTCCCCGGTGTTGCTGCCTACTCCAAGATCTCTACTTATAGTGGTGGGGAAGGTGACGTCGATGATGATGTGTCTAGTGATGTCACATGGGTGCCCACAAGAGAGGAAGAGGAGGGGAGTTCAGAGGGAGATATGGACCAGCAGATAGGGAGGAGAAGCAGGAATAACTTACATTGCACAGGAGGGACAAAGCAGACTGCTAATATATCAGGAGCGAGTCATCGACCATGTACGGTCACATCTGGCGCTCCTAGGACGCCGGCACATGGCTCCGCAGTGTGGGCTTTTTTTTTAACGTGTCCGCTGCTGACAATAGAGTTGCCATCTGCAATCTTTGCAGTCAACGCATTAGTCGCGGTAAGCCCAACACTCACCTAGGGACGACCGCCTTAAAAAGGCACATGAGCAGCCATCACCGAGCCCAGTGGGAGCAACGGAACACACAAAGCCACACTCCAGGCTCTCACCGTCCAGCCTCGTCTTCTACTTCTCCTTCTCCTCTCTCCTCACAATTGTCCTCCACTCCACCTTCCATAACGCCAAGCTCACGTTTTTCTGCAAAAAGGCAGGCTTCCGTGGGCCTAATGTTCGAGCGTAAAAAAATGATGACGCCGGATAACCCTCTTGCCCAACGGTTGACGGCTGGCTTGTCAGAACCGATAGCCCGCCAACTACTGCCATATAAACTGGTGGACTCGGAGGCCTTTCGAAAATTTGTGGCCATTGGAACACCACAATGGAAGGTCCCAGGAAGGAAGTATTTCTCAGAGAAGGGCATCCCAGAGCTATATGGCCATGTTCAGCGGCAAGTGAATGTATCTCTGGCACACAGTGTCGGTGCCAAGATACATCTGACCACAGACACGTGGTCTAGCAAACACGGGCAGGGAAGGTATATCACTTTTACTGCCCACTGGGTGAACCTTCTGACGGCCGTCAAGCATGTAACCCGTGGTACCCGTGTAGTTTGGTTTTACCGCCACGGATTGCATGCAGGCCTGACTCTTCTTCTCATCCTCCTCCTACTCCATCCTCCTCCCTCTCCTCCTCGGCTGACTCCTCCTTTTCCACTGCTAGCGTCTCTTCCGCTGCGCCGCCCAAGCTCCCCAGAACCTATTCGACATGCCAGGTGAGACGTTGCCATGCCGTGCTACGTCTGCTGTGCCTGGAAGCCAAGAGCCACACTGGCCCGGCACTCCTTTCAGCTTTGCGTTTACAGGCAGATCAGTGGTTAACACCGCTCAATTTGACAGTTGGTAAAGTGGTGTGTGACAACGGTGCCAATCTGCTTAGCGCATTGAAACAAGGCAAAATTATGCACGTGCCATGCATGGCACACGTCTTAAACTTGGTCGTGCAGCGATTCGTTGTCAAATACCCTGAGGTCCAGGACATCTTGTGGCAGGCAAGGAAAATCTTGGGCCCATTTCAGAAGATCTTACACGGCCATGGCTCGCCTTGCTGACATTCAGCGGCCACACAATCTGCCGGTCAGACGTCTTATTTGCGATTGCCCGACGCGATGGAACTCAACCTTCTATATGCTTGATAGGCTGCTCCAGCAGAAACGTGCAGTGAACGTCTACCTTTATGAACTCTGCGGCACAACAGGTTCTGGGGAGCTTGGGGTTTTTTCACCGCGCCAGTGGCTGCTCATGTGCGACGCATGCAAACTTCTGCACCCATTTCAAGAGATCACCAAACTGGTCAGTCGAAGCCATGGCGCCATCAGTGACATGGTACCTTATGCCTTCTCTATGGAGCGTGCATTGCGTCGTGTCATTGATCAAGCTGTGGAGGAGCAGGAGCGGGAAGATGAGGAAGTCGCAATACTGGATGAATTCCCTGGGGGGGTACTCTATCTGAGACAAGTCAACAACAGGAGTCTGAAGAGGAGTCAGAGGAGGATGGTGCCGGGGCAGATGAGGAGGAGCAAGAAGAGCATGCTTTAAACCTTTCTGGGATCCCTGTTGTTGTGCGTGGATGGGGATGGGGAGAGGAGAATGAAGAGGACGACATTATCCCCAGTTTAGTGCAATTGGGGGCCTTCATGCTCCAGTGGAGTGAATGCTCCATTCAGCGCAGCAGGGGGGATCGTGACCGATAAGCGTACTCGCCTAGCTCACGACAGTGTTAACTACCTCACATTTCTAAAAATGAATGAGGCATGGATCTCGGAGGAATTCAACACATGTGACCAGTAGACCATGTATAGGTCTATAAACAATTTTTTTAATCGAGCACACAGACCTTCTTTCTTCATTTGGCTCACTTCCTTGTCCAAAAAAAGCACACCGTACTATATGCCCGTACCCTCCAGTTTGAAGAGGTTGAGCGGTGTCATATTTCTACTGGGGCTGCTTATTATGAGGGGCTCCCCCCATCCCTGTGCTATGCTCATTATGAGGGGCTCCCACCATCCCTGTGCTGTGCTGACTTCCTCCTGGGGCTGCTTATTATGAGGGGCTCCCACCATCCCTGTGCTATGCTGACATCCTCCTGGGGCTGCTTATTATGAGGGGCTCCTACCATCCCTGTGCTGTGCTGACTTCCTCCTGGGGCTGTACCTCTGCTGTGCATATTATGAGGGGCTCCCACCATCCCTGTGCTATGCTCATTATGAGGGGCTCCCACCATCCATGTGCTGTGCTGACTTCCTCCTGGGGCTTCTTATTATGAGGGGCTCCCACCATCCCTGTGCTATGCTGACATCCTCCCGGGGCTGCTTATTATGAGGGGCTCCCACCATCCCTGTGCTATGCTGACTTCCTCCTGGGGCTGTACCTCTGCTGTGCATATTAAAAGGGGCTCCCACCATCCCTGTGCTATGCTCATTATGAGGGGCTCCCACCATCCCTGTGCTATGCTCATTATGAGGGGCTCCCACCATCCCTGTGCTGTGCTGACTTCCTCCTGGGGCTGCTTATTACGAGGGGCTCCCACCATCCCTGTACTGTGCTGACTTCCTCCTGGGGCTGTACCTCTGCTGTGCATATTATGAGGGGCTCCCACCATCCCTGTGCTATGCTCATTATGAGGGGCTCCCACCATCCCTGTGCTATGCTGACTTCCTCCTGGGGCTGCTTACGGTGCAGGTGTCAGTGCTGTATATCACGGTGCTGGTGTCAGTGCTGTATATCATGGTGCTGGTGTGAGTGCTTTATGTCACGCTGCTGATGTCAGTGCTCTCTATCACGGTGCTGGTGTCAGTGATGTATATCACGGTGCTGGTGTCAGTGCTTTATGTCACGCTGCTGATGTCAGTGCTCTCTATCACGGTGCTGGTGTCAGATCACTCTATCACGGTGCAGGTGTCATTGCTTTATGTCACGCTTTGTAGAGCGATCCGCGCAACGATCGCTCTCAGCCGCGATGAACACTGAGACAGACGCGCCCGAGATAGCAGCCAAGATGGCGCCTGTACACTGCCTCACGGAGCCCCCTCCGCTATGTCCGGCTGTCTCCAGCGCAGCCACGGCTCCTTCTGCGGACATTGCTCAGGCTGTAGTGGCGCTTCTGACTCCCACACTAACTTCTACTATTGATTCGGCTATTCAGAAAGCTATAGAGCAACTCCGCACTGAGCTTCATCTGCAGGCACAGCGTCTCACTCATGCTAAGGAACACATCTCCATAATGGAGGATGACACCACCGCTCAGTCTGCAGCCATTGCATGCCTCACTCATTCTAATAGGGATTTGTGGAACAAAATGGATGATTTGGAAAATCGCGCTAGGAGGAACAACCTGAGGGTTGTGGGACTGCCTGAATCAATCACTAATGCGCAGCTAACGGACATCTGTGCGGTGACCATCCCTGCTCAATTGGGCCTCACTACACCGTGTGTTGTTGAACGGGCTCATCGCCTAGGCCAACATAATGACCAGCGCTCTAAACCCAGGGCGGGCATTGTCAGATACCTTAACTATGCGGATAAACTTGCCATCCTACAAAAATTCCGCTCCCAGCGATCCCTCGCCATTGACGGCGTAAACCTGCTTCTATTCGCAGACTATTCAATCGAAGTTATGAAGCTGCGTAAGGCCTTCTCACCGATCTGTGCTGCCCTCTTCAACAACCATGTTAAGTTCACCTTGGCATACTCGGCGGTTCTCCATGTCACTTCTCCTGATGGTACACGCTGCACTTTTACGTCTCCTGCTGAAGCGGAGCACTTTCTCAACTACCCTGCAGGTATGGACACTGCCCATGACCCCTCAGTGAGGAGTCCTTTATCCGGATCGACACTCAATCCTCATGCTTCTACCAATCAACGTATGAGCCCTGAAAAACCGTCTTACAAGCGCAGTCGCTCAACAAACCATTCCCAACGTGCAGAAATTCGCTGAATGTCTCCCCTCCACACTCATCTCTACTGTTTTGTGCACTGGAAATTTCCACTCTCCCTGTGGATACAGCACAGACTGAAAGTCGCTGCCTTGTGTATTTGTAAGTTTACCTGCAAGCCTCCAACGTACTGGTTTGAAACTGTTCTTCTACTTTTTTTTTTCTCCCTGGCCTGTAAGTTTATTGGTTTTACCTTTGTATAATACTATGTACTCTGTGACTTGGTTCCTCTGGTTCATTGTGCTGGCTAATTGACCACCTTTTTTTTTTTAGCCACTCTCAGTGTTCGGGCATCATCCTATAGTCTCTCCCCCTGCCCATCCTCCCCAGCCTTGCCTCCCCTCCTCTCCTCCCCTCCTTCCCATCCACCCCCCCTTTTGGACTCACCCAGTGCCCTCCTCCATTTTGCCATGTCTTTCCCGTCCTACCCGTCCCTCTTCCCCGGGGTATAAGATCTGCCTCTCCCAGGGGGTGCGGTCACTCTCTGGGAGATGCACTCACTTTGCGTTCCTCATGTGGAAAAAGGTGAAGTTGATGATAGTTCTCATATGGTTGATTTACCATTCTATCTCTCCCCCTCCTTTTCTTTCCTTTTTTTTTCCCTTTTTTTTTCTTTTTTTTCCCCTCTTTTCTTCTCTCTCCTTCCCCCTCTCTTCCTTCCCCACCCTTCTTGTATACCTTTCAAAGCTTACTCACCCATGCGTGCTTCCAAGTACATTACGAAGCCCCCCCGTGCTTCCCTTAGACATTGTGGAGGTGCTTTCACCTACTCCCACCACATCTAATGGCTGACACAAGCGGAGACCAACTGACCGTGGTCACGTGGAATGTCAAGGGCCTTCGGTCGCCTTCGAAGCGTATGAAAATACTTCGACGCCTTTAGCATCTGCGGGCAGATGTCGCGCTCCTACAGGAGACCCATCTCTCAGCCGCTGATCTTTTATGTCTCCGCAAGCTCTGGGTCGGAGAGGTTTATGGCTCACCGGCTGATGGCCGCAAGGCAGGTGTGGCTATTCTGCTACACAAACACCTCCGCTACACGACGCGTGACGTCCGTTCCGATTCATGTGGTCGTATGCTTACCCTGCGTCTCTCTCTGGCTACTAAAGACATTGCTATCACCAACATATATGCCCCCAACTCTCCAGACACAACGTTCTTCCAGGACATGTTAGCCTGGATCTCGCGCATACCCGAAGCTCTACACCTAGTTGGTGGTGACTTCAACTCGGTTATGAACCCACTTGAAGATAGGCAATACCAGGACTCCCCCTCCCTTCCTACTGCTATTCCTCACACCACAATCACCACTCCCCTTGACCGAACATTTTCCTCTTTAAAATTTGCTGACGTATGGCGCCTAACCCATCCTACTGATCGGGAATTCACTTTTTTCTCCCCCCCCCCCCCCCACAAATCTTTTTCACGACTTGATTATTTTTTAGCATCTCCACCTCTATTGTCATCCGTAAGGGACCCAGACATCAAAGACATGGTGGTCACAGATCATAGCCCAGTAGTGGTCCGTATACTACATGCTAAGCCCTCCTCGCCGTCACCCACATGGCGCTTCCCCTCCCACCTGGCCGAAAGCGAAGATTTCAGACAGCTGCTTTTTTCTAGCTGGACGGAATATACAGAAACTAATAGCGCACACTTGTCCGACCCTAACCTCTTCTGGGAAGCGGGTAAGGCTTACCTCAGGGGCAAAATTATATCTTACGTATCGAAATACAAGAAACACTCTAATCAGCAATATTTGCTAGCTAGTAACAAATTACGCTCCTAAATAGTGATGGACGAACTTCCGACGGGACGTTTCGCGAACGCGAAACGCGAACGGACACAAACGTTCGCGAAAACGACCGTTCGCCGCGGGCTCCATTGACTTCAATGGGAGGCGAATTTCGCAAACCTTTAGGTCGAATTTGCGGCCACGGGGTAATTATTAGGGGGTAGCACGTAGTCCCACCACCTGGACAATAGCATAATACATGTATGAGGTGAATTTGGGATCGATAACTACAAGCATTTTTTTTTTATTTGGGAAATTGTTCTGACAATTCAGGACTATGGAGCTAATGAAGGCAATGGAGGAGAGGGAAGGTCAGGGACCAGGGTAGGCAAACAAGAGGGTGCAGGAGATACAGAGCACTGACAGCAGCACCGTAATACAGAGCACTGACATCAGCACCGTGACATACAGCGCTGACAGCAGCTCCGTGACATACAGCGCTGACAGCAGCTCCGTGACATACAGCGCTGACAGCAGCTCCGTGACATACAGCGCTGACAGCAGCTCCGTGACATACAGCGCTGACAGCAGCTCCGTGACATACAGCGCTGACAGCAGCACCGTGACATACAGCGCTGACAGCAGCTCCGTGACATACAGCGCTGACAGCAGCTCCGTGACATACAGCGCTGACAGCAGCTCCGTGACATACAGCACTGACAGCAGCTCCGTGACATACAGCGCTGACAGCAGCTCCGTGACATACAGCGCTGACAGCAGCACCGTGACATACAGCGCTGACAGCAGCTCCGTGACATACAGCGCTGACAGCAGCTCCGTGACATACAGCGCTGACAGCAGCTCCGTGACATACAGCGCTGACAGCAGCTCCGTGACATACAGCGCTGACAGCAGCTCCGTGACATACAGCGCTGACAGCAGCTCCGTGACATACAGCGCTGACAGCAGCTCCGTGACATACAGCGCTGACAGCAGCTCCGTGACATACAGCGCTGACAGCAGCTCCGTGACATACAGCGCTGACAGCAGCTCCGTGACATACAGCGCTGACAGCAGCACCGTAAGCAGCCCCAGGAGGAAGTCAGCACAGCACAGGGATGGTGTGATCCCCTCATAATAAGAACCCCCAGGAGGAAGTCAGCACAGCACAGGGATGGTGGGAGCCCCTCATAATAAGAACACCCAGGAGGAAGTCAGCACAGCACAGGGATGGTGGGAACCCCTCATAATAAGCAGCCCCAGTAGAAATATGACACCGCTCAACCTCTTCAAAGAGGAGGGTAGGGGCATATAGTACGGTGTGCTTTTTTGGGTCAGGGAAGTGAGCCAAATGAATTAAGAAGGTCTGTGTGCTTGATTCCAAAAATTGTTTATAGACATATACATGGTCTACTGATCACATGTGTTGAATTCCTCCGAGATCCATGCCTCATTCATTTTTAGAAATGTGAGGTAGTTAACACTGTGGTGAGCTAGGCGAGTACGCTTATCGGTCACAATCCCCCCTGCTGCGCTGAACGTCCTTTCGGACAGGACACTGGATGAGGGGCAAGCCAACAGTTCGATTGCAAATTGGGCAAGCTCTGGCCAGAGGTCAAGCCTGCCCACCCAGTAGTCTAGGGGTTCATCACTCCTCAGAGCGTCCACATCGGCCGTTAACCCAATGTAGTCGGACACCTGACGGTCTAGGCGTTCCCTGATGCTGGATCCGGATGACACCTGTCGATGGGTCGGCTGAAAGAATGACCTCATATCCGAAGTCACCAACACATCTTCAAACCGGCCTCTTCTTGCAGGCGCTGTTGGATTGGTACCCGCAAATCCTTCTCTGGGAGTGGGAATTGCTCCTCTGCCAGCGCACGCAAAAGCAGAATGCAGCATTTCTCGAAGCAAGGCCTGGAAGTGCTGCATTCTGACAGCCCTCTGCGACGGCGGTAACATTTCCGCCATTTTGTGTTTGTACCGGGGGTCTAAGTACGTTGCCACCCAGTACTGGTCCTTGACCCTCATGCTTTTTATACGGGGGTCCCTATTAAAACACTGGAGCATGAAGGCCCCCATTTGCACTAAAGTGGAAGCGGTGTGGTGGCCTGGCTCCTGCTCATCATCCAGGATAATGTCGTCCTCTTCATTCTCCTCTCCCCATCCTCGCACAACAGGGATCCCAGAAAGGTTTAAAGCATGCTCTTCTTGCTCCTGCTCATCCGCCCCGGCACCATCCTCCTCTGACTCCTCATCAGACTCCTGTTGTTGACTTGTCTCAGATAGAGTAGCCCCCCCTGGGAATTCATCCAGCATTGCGACTTCCTCATCTTCCCGCTCCTGCTCCTCCACAGCCTGATCAATGACACGACGCAATGCACGCTCCAGAAAGAAGGCATAAGGTACCATGTCACTGATGGCGCCATGGCTGCGACTGACCAGTTTGGTGATCTCCTCAAATGGCCGCAGAAGTCTGCATGTGTCGCGCATGAGCAGCCACTGGCGCGGTGAAAAAAAACCCAGCTCCCCAGAACCGTTTCTTTCGCAGAGTTCATACAGGTAGACGTTAACTGCACGTTTCTGCTGGAGCAGCCTATCAAGCATATAGAAGGTTGAGTTCCATCGCGTCGGGCAATCGCAAATAAGACGTCTGACCGGCAGATGGTGTCGCCGCTGAATGTCAGCAAGGCGAGCCATGGCCGTGTAAGATCTTCTGAAATGGGCCGAGATTTTCCTTGCCTGCCGCAAGATGTCCTGGACCCCAGGGTATTTGACAAGGAATCGCTGCACGACCAAGTTTAAGACGTGTGCCATGCACGGCACGTGCGTGATTTTGCCCTGTTTCAATGCGCTAAGCAGATTGGCACCGTTGTCACACACCACTTTACCAACTGTCAAATTGAGCGGTGTTAGCCACTCATCTGCCTGTGAACGCAAAGCTGAAAGGAGTGCCGGGCCAGTGTGGCTCTTTGCTTCCAGGCACAACAGACGCAGCACGGCATGGCAACGTCTCACCTGGCATGTGGAATAGGTTCTGGGGAGCTTGGGCGGTGCAGTGGAAGAGACGCTAGCAGCGGAAAAGGAGGAGGCAGCTGAGGAGGAGAGGGAGGAGGATGGAGTAGGAGGAGGAGAAGAAGAGTCAGGCCTGCATGCAATCCGTGGCGGTAAAACCAAATCTACACGGGTGCCACGGGTTACATGCTTGACGGCCGTCAGAAGGTTCACCCAGTGGGCAGTAAAACTGATATACCTTCCCTGCCCGTGTTTGCTAGACCACGTGTCTGTGGTCAGATGTATCTTGGCACCGACACTGTGTGCCAGAGATACATTCACTTGCCGCTGAACATGGCCATATAGCTCTGGGATGCCCTTCTCTGAGAAATACTTCCTTCCTGGGACCTTCCATTGTGGTGTTCCAATGGCCACAAATTTGCGAAAGGCCTCCGAGTCCACCAGTTTATATGGCAGTAGTTGGCGGGCTATGAGTTCTGACAAGCCAGCCGCCAACCGTTGGGCAAGAGGGTTATCCGGCGTCATCATTTTTTTACGCTCAAACATTAGGCCCACGGAAGCCTGCCTTTTTGCAGAAAAATGTGAGCTTGGCGTGATGGAAGGTGGAGTGGAGGACAATTGTGAGGAGAGAGGAGAAGGAGAAGTAGAAGACGAGGCTGGACGGTGAGAGCCTGCAGTGTGGCTTTGTGTGTTCCGTTGCTCCCACTGGGCTCGGTGATGGCTGCTCATGTGCCTTCTTAAGGCGGTCGTCCCTAGGTGAGTATTGGGCTTACCGCGACTAACGCGTTGACTGCAAAGATTGCAGATGGCAACGCTATTGTCAGCAGCGGACACGTTAAAAAAAGCCCACACTGCGGAGCCATGTGCCGGTGTCCTGGGAGCGCCAGATGTGACCGTACATGGTCGATGACTCGCTCCTGATACATTTGCAGTCTGCTTTGTCCCTGCTGTGCAATGTAAGTCATTGCTGCTTCTCCTCCCTATCTGCTGGTCCATATCTCCCTCTGAACTCCCCTCCTCTTCCTCTCTTGTGGGCACCCACGTGACATCACTAGACACGTCATCATCAACGTCACCTTCCCCACCGCTATAAGTAGAGTAGGCAGCAACACCGGGGACCAACCTCCTCCTTGGGCTGATCTGGGTACTGGCGTCAGACTGCTGAGTAGCGCTTGTTGCTACCTCCTCTTCCTGATCCAATACCAAGAGTGGCTGCGCATCAGAAATGTCCTCTTGATATGGATCGGAAAATAATTCCAGTGACTCAAGCGGAAGGTATGTGGTGGTGGTGGTGGTGGTCGTGTTGTTGGTGGTAGTGTCTTTGGGGGTGCACATAGCAGAGAGTGAAGAAGAGGGTGCAGATCGAGAGGATGAGGAGGGTGCAGAAGAGTAAGGCTGAGCGAGCCACTCAACCAAGTCTGGTGCATCCTTTAAAGTAATTGAACGCACCTTCTGCAACTTCCCACTTTGGCTCAAGCCTGTTGCTCCTGCCCTACCCCTACCACCCCTGCGGAAGGGCCTGCCTCTTCCTCTGCATGTCATTTTTTAAATGACCCTGTGACAAAACTCTTAGTCCCTATACCGCTGAAGGACTGCTGCAGTATAGGTGAGCGGTCAGCAGTGGTGCACGTCAACCCTATCTATTGTGGACCTATAGCGGTCCTTACAGAACAGCAGACTGTACCGCACTCAAGCCTATGTACCGTAGCACCCTATACCAAGTTACCAGTCCTTATAAGAACTTTTGTGGACCAAGCAGGTTGTGTATTAGTGTTTAGCAGACTGTACGTCAGTCCCTATACCGCTGAAGGACTGCTGCAGTATAGGGCAGCGGTCAGCAGTGGTGCACGTCAACCCTATCTATTGTGGACCGATAGCGGTCCTTACAGAACAGCAGACTGTACCGCACTCAAGCCTATGTACCGTAGCACCCTATACCAAGTTACCAGTCCTTATAAGAACTTTTGTGGACCAAGCAGGTTGTGTGTTAGTGTTTAGCAGACTGTGCGTCAGTCCCTATACCGCTGAAGGACTGCTGCAGTATAGGGCAGCGGTCAGCAGTAGTGCACGGCAACCCTATGTATTGTGGACCGATAGCGGTCCTTACAGAACAGCAGACTGTAACGCACTCAGGCCTATGTACCGTAGCACCCTATACCAAGTTACCAGTCCTTATAAGAACTTTTGTGGACCAAGCAGGTTGTGTGTTAGTGATTAGCAGACTGTACGTCAGTCCCTATACCAATGAAGGACTGCTGCAGTATAGGGCAGCGGTCAGCAGTAGTGCACGGCAACCCTATGTATTGTGGACCGATAGCGGTCCTTACAGAACAGCAGACTGTAACGCACTCAGGCCTATGTACCGTAGCACCCTATACCAAGTTACCAGTCCTTATAAAAACTTTTGTGGACCAAGCAGGTTGTGTGTTAGTGTTTAGCAGACTGTGCGTCAGTCCCTATACCGCTGAAGGACTGCTGCAGTATAGGGCAGCGGTCAGCAGTGGTGCACGTCAACCCTATCTATTGTGGACCGATAGCGGTCCTTACAGAACAGCAGACTGTACCGCACTCAAGCCTATGTACCGTAGCACCCTATACCAAGTTACCAGTCCTTATAAGAACTTTTGTGGACCAAGCAGGTTGTGTATTAGTGTTTAGCAGACTGTACGTCAGTCCCTATACCGCTGAAGGACTGCTGCAGTATAGGGCAGCGGTCAGCAGTGGTGCACGTCAACCCTATCTATTGTGGACCGATAGCGGTCCTTACAGAACAGCAGACTGTACCGCACTCAAGCCTATGTACCGTAGCACCCTATACCAAGTTACCAGTCCTTATAAGAACTTTTGTGGACCAAGCAGGTTGTGTGTTAGTGTTTAGCAGACTGTGCGTCAGTCCCTATACCGCTGAAGGACTGCTGCAGTATAGGGCAGCGGTCAGCAGTAGTGCACGGCAACCCTATGTATTGTGGACCGATAGCGGTCCTTACAGAACAGCAGACTGTAACGCACTCAGGCCTATGTACCGTAGCACCCTATACCAAGTTACCAGTCCTTATAAGAACTTTTGTGGACCAAGCAGGTTGTGTGTTAGTGATTAGCAGACTGTACGTCAGTCCCTATACCAATGAAGGACTGCTGCAGTATAGGGCAGCGGTCAGCAGTAGTGCACGGCAACCCTATGTATTGTGGACCGATAGCGGTCCTTACAGAACAGCAGACTGTAACGCACTCAGGCCTATGTACCGTAGCACCCTATACCAAGTTACCAGTCCTTATAAAAACTTTTGTGGACCAAGCAGGTTGTGTGTTAGTGTTTAGCAGACTGTGCGTCAGTCCCTATACCGCTGAAGGACTGCTGCAGTATAGGGCAGCGGTCAGCAGTGGTGCACGTCAACCCTATCTATTGTGGACCGATAGCGGTCCTTACAGAACAGCAGACTGTACCGCACTCAAGCCTATGTACCGTAGCACCCTATACCAAGTTACCAGTCCTTATAAGAACTTTTGTGGACCAAGCAGGTTGTGTATTAGTGTTTAGCAGACTGTACGTCAGTCCCTATACCGCTGAAGGACTGCTGCAGTATAGGGCAGCGGTCAGCAGTGGTGCACGTCAACCCTATCTATTGTGGACCGATAGCGGTCCTTACAGAACAGCAGACTGTACCGCACTCAAGCCTATGTACCGTAGCACCCTATACCAAGTTACCAGTCCTTATAAGAACTTTTGTGGAACAAGCAGGTTGTGTGTTAGTGATTAGCAGACTGTACGTCAGTCCCTATACCAATGAAGGACTGCTGCAGTATAGGGCAGCGGTCAGCAGTAGTGCACGGCAACCCTATGTATTGTGGACCGATAGCGGTCCTTACAGAACAGCAGACTGTACTGCACTCAGGCCTATGTACCGTAGCACCCTATACCAAGTTACCAGTCCTTATAAAAACTTTTGTGGACCAAGCAGGTTGTGTGTTAGTGTTTAGCAGACTGTGCGTCAGTCCCTATACCGCTGAAGGACTGCTGCAGTATAGGGCAGCGGTCAGCAGTAGTGCACGGCAACCCTATGTATTGTGGACCGATAGCGGTCCTTACAGAACAGCAGACTGTAACGCACTCAGGCCTATGTACCGTAGCACCCTATACCAAGTTACCAGTCCTTATAAGAACTTTTGTGGACCAAGCAGGTTGTGTGTTAGTGATTAGCAGACTGTACGTCAGTCCCTATACCAATGAAGGACTGCTGCAGTATAGGGCAGCGGTCAGCAGTAGTGCACGGCAACCCTATGTATTGTGGACCGATAGCGGTCCTTACAGAACAGCAGACTGTAACGCACTCAGGCCTATGTACCGTAGCACCCTATACCAAGTTACCAGTCCTTATAAAAACTTTTGTGGACCAAGCAGGTTGTGTGTTAGTGTTTAGCAGACTGTGCGTCAGTCCCTATACCGCTGAAGGACTGCTGCAGTATAGGGCAGCGGTCAGCAGTGGTGCACGTCAACCCTATCTATTGTGGACCGATAGCGGTCCTTACAGAACAGCAGACTGTACCGCACTCAAGCCTATGTACCGTAGCACCCTATACCAAGTTACCAGTCCTTATAAGAACTTTTGTGGACCAAGCAGGTTGTGTATTAGTGTTTAGCAGACTGTACGTCAGTCCCTATACCGCTGAAGGACTGCTGCAGTATAGGGCAGCGGTCAGCAGTGGTGCACGTCAACCCTATCTATTGTGGACCGATAGCGGTCCTTACAGAACAGCAGACTGTACCGCACTCAAGCCTATGTACCGTAGCACCCTATACCAAGTTACCAGTCCTTATAAGAACTTTTGTGGAACAAGCAGGTTGTGTGTTAGTGATTAGCAGACTGTACGTCAGTCCCTATACCAATGAAGGACTGCTGCAGTATAGGGCAGCGGTCAGCAGTAGTGCACGGCAACCCTATGTATTGTGGACCGATAGCGGTCCTTACAGAACAGCAGACTGTAACGCACTCAGGCCTATGTACCGTAGCACCCTATACCAAGTTACCAGTCCTTATAAGAACTTTTGTGGAACAAGCAGGTTGTGTGTTAGTGATTAGCAGACTGTACGTCAGTCCCTATACCAATGAAGGACTGCTGCAGTATAGGGCAGCGGTCAGCAGTAGTGCACGGCAACCCTATGTATTGTGGACCGATAGCGGTCCTTACAGAACAGCAGACTGTAACGCACTCAGGCCTATGTACCGTAGCACCCTATACCAAGTTACCAGTCCTTATAAGAACTTTTGTGGACCAAGCAGGTTGTGTGTTAGTGATTAGCAGACTGTACGTCAGTCCCTATACCAATGAAGGACTGCTGCAGTATAGGGCAGCGGTCAGCAGTAGTGCACGGCAACCCTATGTATTGTGGACCGATAGCGGTCCTTACAGAACAGCAGACTGTACTGCACTCAGGCCTATGTACCGTAGCACCCTATACCAAGTTACCAGTCCTTATAAGAACTTTTGTGGACCAAGCAGGTTGTGTGTTAGTGTTTAGCAGACTGTGCGTCAGTCCCTATACCGCTGAAGGACTGCTGCAGTATAGGGCAGCGGTCAGCAGTAGTGCACGGCAACCCTATGTATTGTGGACCGATAGCGGTCCTTACAGAACAGCAGACTGTAACGCACTCAGGCCTATGTACCGTAGCACCCTATACCAAGTTACCAGTCCTTATAAGAACTTTTGTGGACCAAGCAGGTTGTGTGTTAGTGATTAGCAGACTGTACGTCAGTCCCTATACCAATGAAGGACTGCTGCAGTATAGGGCAGCGGTCAGCAGTAGTGCACGGCAACCCTATGTATTGTGGACCGATAGCGGTCCTTACAGAACAGCAGACTGTAACGCACTCAGGCCTATGTACCGTAGCACCCTATACCAAGTTACCAGTCCTTATAAAAACTTTTGTGGACCAAGCAGGTTGTGTGTTAGTGTTTAGCAGACTGTGCGTCAGTCCCTATACCGCTGAAGGACTGCTGCAGTATAGGGCAGCGGTCAGCAGTAGTGCACGGCAACCCTATGTATTGTGGACCGATAGCGGTCCTTACAGAACAGCAGACTGTAACGCACTCAGGCCTATGTACCGTAGCACCCTATACCAAGTTACCAGTCCTTATAAGAACTTTTGTGGACCAAGCAGGTTGTGTGTTAGTGATTAGCAGACTGTACGTCAGTCCCTATACCAATGAAGGACTGCTGCAGTATAGGGCAGCGGTCAGCAGTAGTGCACGGCAACCCTATGTATTGTGGACCGATAGCGGTCCTTACAGAACAGCAGACTGTAACGCACTCAGGCCTATGTACCGTAGCACCCTATACCAAGTTACCAGTCCTTATAAGAACTTTTGTGGAACAAGCAGGTTGTGTGTTAGTGATTAGCAGACTGTACGTCAGTCCCTATACCAATGAAGGACTGCTGCAGTATAGGGCAGCGGTCAGCAGTAGTGCACGGCAACCCTATGTATTGTGGACCGATAGCGGTCCTTACAGAACAGCAGACTGTAACGCACTCAGGCCTATGTACCGTAGCACCCTATACAAAGTTACCAGTCCTTATAAGAACTTTTGTGGACCAAGCAGGTTGTGTGTTAGTGATTAGCAGACTGTACGTCAGTCCCTATACCAATGAAGGACTGCTGCAGTATAGGGCAGCGGTCAGCAGTAGTGCACGGCAACCCTATGTATTGTGGACCGATAGCGGTCCTTACAGAACAGCAGACTGTACTGCACTCAGGCCTATGTACCGTAGCACCCTATACCAAGTTACCAGTCCTTATAAAAACTTTTGTGGACCAAGCAGGTTGTGTGTTAGTGTTTAGCAGACTGTGCGTCAGTCCCTATACCGCTGAAGGACTGCTGCAGTATAGGGCAGCGGTCAGCAGTAGTGCACGGCAACCCTATGTATTGTGGACCGATAGCGGTCCTTACAGAACAGCAGACTGTAACGCACTCAGGCCTATGTACCGTAGCACCCTATACCAAGTTACCAGTCCTTATAAGAACTTTTGTGGACCAAGCAGGTTGTGTGTTAGTGATTAGCAGACTGTACGTCAGTCCCTATACCAATGAAGGACTGCTGCAGTATAGGGCAGCGGTCAGCAGTAGTGCACGGCAACCCTATGTATTGTGGACCGATAGCGGTCCTTACAGAACAGCAGACTGTACCGCACCCAAGCCTATGTACCGTAGCACCCTAGACAGACCAAGTTACCAGTCCTGATAAAGAGCTTTGTGGAACAAGTGAGTTGTGAATGATTAGCAGACTGCAGCAGAAGGGCAGCAGTCAAGTATAATATTCTTTCTATATTTGGAAGAAAGAATATTATACGTGTACAAGCCTATTACCGTACCACTGATACCAGTCCTGAAAAGAACCTTTGTGGAACTAATAGTAACAGCAAGTCTTTAAAATTATCCTCACTGCCTGACACACTGCTTCCTGCCTGTCCCTATACAAATTGGCAAAAAAGAGTAGGCTGGAACGATTAGCTGGAACAGCTCTTTTGTGGACCTGATAGTAACAGCTAATGATGATGATGATGATGATGATGAAGAAAGACTAATCTGGCTGAGCTGTCCCTAAAATAGCAGCATACAGCGCTCTGTCCCTTTATCTAAACTGACAAAAGAAACTCAGGCTGCTGACCTAACACCTATACCAGTCCTGAAAAGAACTTTTGTGTACCAAATAGCTAGCGTTTTCTCTGTCCCTACTCCACACAGGATCCTTTCCCTACAGTGACAGAAGAAAGAATGTAAAATGGCCACCGGATCGGGTGTATTTATAGGTTAGGGGGAATGTCCAAGTGTCCATGAGCTGTCATGTCTCAATTGGTTGTCCTGTAACACATGATAAACGTGTCACGAAAGGTTAAAGTTCTTGTATACATTAAACACGTAAGTCCGCCGGGGCGAACGACGGAAAAAGGCGTTCGAACCCGCGGACGGCGAAAGTCGGAAATTCGCCGCGAAACGACCGCCGGGCGAACCGTTCGGCCATCACTACTCCTAAACCTCTTAAGCAGTCGCACTCCTGATAACATTGCTGCCTGGCAACTGGCCAAGCATGATTTTGACCTGTGGGCTGACACACAAGAACGGATAGCCTCCTCCTTCTATACCTTGCGCTTACATAAATATGGTAACAAGGCGGGCAAACTCCTATCCCACCTATGCTCGGGTTTTCACCGCCCCACCTATATTCATGCCCTAAAACACACTGATGGGTCTTTAGCTTCTACCCCTAAAGAAATCAGTAAAATACTTACAGAATACTACACATCTCTGTACGCTGAGGACCCCATTGATCAATCTGTAGCGGACCATCTGTTGTCCAGGATCCGCCTGCCGAAGCTAGCTATCCCACACTTAGATGCCATTAACGCCCCCATCACATTAGAAGACGTTAGGTTGACGATAAAATCCTTACCCTCCTCCAAAGCTCTGGGACCAGACGGCTATACTTCGGAATTTTATAAACTCACTCAAGACTTTCTCCCTGACACCTTATGTAAAGTATTCTCTACTCTTTGGAACGGGGGTTCATATCTCCCGACGGGTACCCAAGCACATATTAAATTGATCGCAAAAAAAGCGAAAGACCCCTCCCACCCGGGTTCTTACAGACCTATATCCCTAATAAATGTCGATGTGAAGATTCTATCCAAAATTTTTGCCTCCCGCCTAGCCATAATCCTTCCCACCCTTTTTCACCCAGCCCAATCTGGCTTCATCACTGGTAGATCAGCAACTCTCAACATCCACAAAGTACTGCTGGCGTTGGAATGTGCCAAACAAAATCCGGACTGTGGCATGGCCATTATATCCATCGACGCCGAAAAAGCCTTTGACAATATCAACTTTGCCTGGCTATTCAAAGTACTCCATGCTTTTGGCTTCTCGGGTCCAGTCATGCACTTCCTACGCCAGATGTACGCTGCCCCGACTGCTAGATTGGTGACTCCAGACTTCGTCTCTCAAACCATTCCTCTTACTAAAGGTACAAGGCAAGGTTGTCCCCTCTCCCCCTACTCTTTAATTTGGCCTGTCTAGAATCCTAAACTGCCTCGACGGCGTAAGTGGAATCCCCATTAAAAATCAAACTCTACAATCCGCTCGTTTTGCAGACGATATCCTCCTTTTTTCGTCTAAACCTCCAGCTGATTTCGACACCTTACGTGACCTATTTGCGACCTTCTGGCTCTGCTCTGGGTTTCGAGTCGACTACGATAAGAGCGAAGTCCTTGCCCTAAATCCCCATAAAGCCAGACTCTGGCAATCCTCTTCGCCCTTCACACTGGCACGCCATCACATCACGTACTTGGGAGTATGCATAGGTAGAGAACCTTCATCGCTGTATACCCTTAATTACTCACCGCTGATTGCTAAGCTTGTGCAGGAATTGGAATCTTGGGCAGGCCTGCCGCTTTCACTTTTTGGGAGATGTCATCTTTTCAAGATGGTCTCCTTTGCGAGACTCTTGTATCCGATGCAAACTATCCCACTTTTATTAAAACACTCAGATATACAAAAAATACACAAGACCCTCAATGCTTTCCTTTGTGCTAACAAAAAACCTTGCATTGCCCTTCAGAAATTGTGCCTCCCGAAGCCCGAGGGAGGGGATGGCCTGCCCAATATTAGTTTCTACAATCTCTCCTGCCTTCTACGTCAAGGTCTCGATTGGATAGTAGGCAAATCTAGGTATTCGAACCATGATCTTGAGAAAGCATTGGTACACCCCTATACACTCCCAGCTGTTCTCCATTCCAATCTGCATGCTCTCCCAGGCCACCTTAAAATGAATGTACTCATCCGAGATACGGTGCTAGCTTGGAGGGAAGTTAGGAAACTCATGGGATTACCCACGAACATATCCAAACACCTGACCATCCAGGGTAACCCAATGTTTCCCCCTTCTACGTCCCATCCAGCTTTTACATTTTGGGGCGCACAAGGCCTTACCACAATTGCCTCCCTCTATGATCGTGCTCGAGGAAGACCCAAACCGTACCAAGCCTTGGCTCAGGAATACTCCCTCCCTCCCTCTCAGGTGTTCCACTATTACCAACTGATCCACTATCTACAAACGATAGGAGGGACTCGGCCAGACTCTTGCTCTACTTGGATTCTATGCTTCAACAAGACAAATACTCCATCTCCAATCTCTATGCTCAACTCATCACCCGTCAAGCTGATAAATAGCACCTTGCTCCCTTTAAAAATTGGCCTTTCATCTTCGGTGACACAAGCCTCCCGGAAAACATTCTACGGGGATACAAACTTATCCATAAACTCATAGTTTAGGAAACCTGGCGGGAAACCCAATTTAAGCTTACCCATAGGGCCTACTATCCCTTTCACACTAGCAACGTGGATCCCTCCCAAGCTAAGTGCCCATGGTGCTCACTTGATCGCCCTACCCTGCTCCATCGCCTGTGGGACTGTGCTTCAATTTCCACCTTCTGGGATTTAGTGCTGGACTACATATTCCCCATAACCGATATGCATCTGCCTAAGGATCCCCTCACCTGCTTATTCAGCTGCGAACCCTCAATCCCTTTGGGGGCACAACCAGGATCTCTTGCTCTTACCAATTGGACACACGTTTGTCTTCTGACAGCTCGAAGAACCATTATGAAACACTGGATCAACTCATCTCCTCCAGGTCTCTAAGGGGTGAAACAAGCTCTCCTTTCCCTGTTCTACATGGAAAGACTTGATACTATGTCCTTGCATTTCCAGTCTACTGCTCGCTTCTTCTCAAGGTGGAAAGATTACATTGAACACTCGTTTTGTTCGGCAGACATTCCATCTCTCATATACCCCTTCAGGTATACCGACTGGTACCTCAAACATGACCTTACCAACTCGCTGGGGAAACTTAAGTTACCGGCCTCCCACATTCCTACACATCCCCTCAACATCCTGCACTATCCACCATGAGCCCAATGGCCTAATCTAGACCGAACTGGACTTTCTTTGGATTTATATGCTTTTGGTCTTTCATGTGCAGCTCATCTACCTGCTCCCACTTCCAGGACTCCTACAGGTCTACCATGGATACTTTATACGCTTCAGAGACATACAAGTTGGGTTCGCGACGCCAATTGTTATCTTTCTCTTTAGGTGTGGTCTACTGTACTGTTCTGAAAATAAGATGGTATACAACCCCCCCCCCTCTTTTTTTCTTTTTCTCTTTTCTTTTTCTTTTTTTTTTCTTTTTCTTCTCTCAATTGACTTGCTGTTTGTATTGTGTAAAACTTCAATAAAAATTTGTTTAAAAAAAAAAAAAGCATAACAAAAAAAAAAAAGAAAACTGTAGCGTTACAGTACTAGTGCTCGAGTGCTTGTTTTCTTTCTATTGAATAGTGAAAATACTCTATAAAATATTCTCTAGAAAGTATTTTAGCTACCATTTTATTAACTGATTTCTCTTGTTTTATTTGCTTGCAGAAAGAAGACCTGCCCAGCCCCAAATAATATGTATATTATGACTTTTCTAAAAGTCAAGCTTGGCTCTACCCAAAAACCAAAACCTAGGTAGGTTTGAAAGTTAAGGGCAAGAAAGAGCAAGATTAAACAAACATTTTACAGGAAAATGCAAGATTTGAATCTGGTCGCATTCACATTTGATTTTCACATATGTTAAATTCGAATTGCCCATGGGACAGGCTTACCTTTATGTATTTGATAAACCATATACTAAATTATTTTAACATAAAAAAAATGTGAAAGTAAAATCAAATTAGTATTTCTTAATGTAGCCGTTTTTTGTGTTAGAATGATTTTACCCATGCCATAGCTCTCACTCATTCATTTAGAGGTCAAGCACTTATGTTCCTATAATTGCTAAATTATGGATGTTTGCAGCACATTTAAAAAAATGCATGCTTTCACATTTATTTTTAATACTCTACAGTTACAGCCTGATGAACTTATCTTTAAAAGGGCACTTGTAAAGCATGACTTATTCCAAGCAGAAATATTTTGAATTATAATTACTCTTCATTGTTATTCCTAGGTTGTATAATTAATTACATCTTTCCAGAACTTTGTATATTATGCAGTTTTAATAAACAAAGGATTGTGCCCATCCCTACTTTTTAACAAATGAAACTAAATCACACTTCTATTGTTATATGAAGAATTTTTGAACAATTTTAAAATGGAAACAAAATGTATTCATAATTGTTAATTTTCTAAACAGAATTTTTAATAATCCCTGTAACCTGCTATCTTCTTTTCAGCGTAACTCAAATTTAAAGTTTTCTGAAACAGCTTGAGAAACTGGATTGACTGACAGTCAACAAGTCATGTTTTGCGAATTGCACCCCAAAGACCTTAAAAATGCATGTGTGCTGCTAACTCACTGCAGTGTAGCACAACAGGAAGATGTCCTGTAATGCGCTGCAGAAAAATGCAGTCTGTCCTATTTACACGTGTTGTGGTGCATTTCATTTATTCATTTTGAATGGGCTGTTTATTGCAACGCACTGGACTCACTAAGTAACTCAAACATTAAACAACTTAACAGCCAAATAACACCAGATGAACTTTTTTTACACTGTAAAACATTCAACATTGTATGTGTTGCCCAGGTACTGCGATGCAATTTGAGGTGCTTTTTTAAAATTAAATGAAGTGACCCTTATTCTATTCTGTTTAACCACTTACCGACCAACCACCGCGAGCTGTCATAGCTGTACGTCAGCTCCTTTAAACAGGATAGCAGGCACACTGCAATGAGGGTGCCGATGCTCATGGCCGGCGGTCGCAAACGATTGCGGGCACAAGAGGCAGAACAGGGATGTGTGTGTGTAAACACACAAATCCCTGTTGTGTGAGGAGAGGCGACGCAGATTGTGAGTTCCTAATAGCTAGGAACCACGATCTGTCATCTTCTATAATCAGTCCCCTCCCCCCACAGTTAGAACACACACTAGGGAACACAGTTAACCCCTTGATCTCCCCTAGTGTTAACCCCTTCTCTGCCAGGGACATTTACACAATAATCAGTGCAATTTTATAGCACTGATCACTGTATAATTTTCAATGGTTTCAAAAATATGTAGAAGAATACATAGCGGTCTAAACTGAGGAAAAAATTATATTTTTTTACAAAAAAATGGGGATATTTATTATAGCAAAAAAGTACAAAATATTGTGTTTTTTTTTCAAAATTTTTGCTTTTTTTTGTTTATAGGGCAAAAAATAAAAACTGCAGAGATGATCAAATACCACTAAAAGAAAACTCTATTTGTGGGAAAAAAGGGCTGTCCTTAGTATGCCTGTAAAGTAGCACATCTTTCCCATGTTTCTAACAGCACCACAGCAAAATGACATTTATAAAGGAAAAAAATGTCATTTAAAACTGCTGGCGGCTCTAATGTATTGTCCGATCCCGGCAATGTAGATAAAAATTCAAAAATATAAAAAAATGGCGTGAAGGTCCACCCCAAAATCCATACCAGGCCCTTCAGGTCTGGTGAGGATATTAAGGGGAACCCCGCAGCAATTTAAAAAAAATGGCGTAGGGGTCCCCCAGACACTATATACTCTGAACAGCAGTATACTTTATATACTATACGGCCTGTCCTATATACTCTGCAGACAAACTGGGCCCACAACACTGTAAGCCCTCACAGTTACTCTTGTTGGTAACAGGAATGGGCCCTGTTGTGAAACATAAAAAAAAAATTAATTACATGGCCCTGTTAAACAGTGGCAAAAAAATTGGGCCTGGGTGGGGGTGGCACCAGAACACTGTAAGCCCATACAGTTACTCTTGTTGGGCACAGGAACAGGCCCTGCTGTGAAATATTATATCAAAATTGTAATTACATGCCCCTGTTAAGCAGAGGCAGACAAATTGTGCCTTGGGTTTTAGAGGCGCTAGAACATTATAAGCCCTCACAGCTACTCTTGTTGGGCACAGGAATGGGCCCTACATTGAAATATTATATCAAAAATTGTAATTACATGCCCCTGTTAAACAGGGGCAGAAAAATTGGGCCTTGGGTGGTGGTGCCACAACACTGTAACCCCCTTACAGTTACTCTTGTTGGGGGCAGGAACAGGGCCCTGCTGTGAAATATTATATCAAAAATTGTAATTACATGCCCCTGTTAAACAGGGGCAGAAAAATTGGGCTTTGGGTGGCGGTGTTCTAAACCACAAATATTGTTGGAAGCTAGCATCATCAAGATTGAGGAATAGAATAGTCAGCATAGGCACTCTTCAATGGATCCCAGATCCATAGCAAATTTAATCAGTTACATCAGCATCAGGTGCTTGATAGCTGCTGATCCAAGACTGATTCATTTTTATGAATGTGAGCTTATCAACATAGTCTGTGAACAGCAGCACTCTTTAAACCATTACAAACCCTCTAGCAGCACTGAATGTGCATTCAGATAGCATGCTGAATGTAGGAAGGGCCAGTAGCTCAATTGCATATTGAGCAAGTTCTGGCCAGTGGTCCATCCTCAAGACCCAGTAACCCAGTGAATGCTCTGTTGAAAAGGTCTCCAAGTCTGCTCTTGCCCCTAGATATTCCTGCACCATATAATGCAGACGTTAGTGATGGTTGCTTGAACCAATCAGAGCTTGGTGCTGAGGACTGAAAAATTGTTTATAGACATCGGTCAGCTGGCCTCCTTCTCTGCCACTCTTGCTCTGACCGAACGAAGCCTCAGCAACACATTGTTCAGCACCAGGAAATGGTAACTTCCCAGGGTCTGGAAATGCATTGCACAAATCTTTCTTCGAGGCCTCTTGAAGATGTTTCATCCTCTGCTCCCTATGCGAAGGCAGGATGAGTTCTGCAACCATACCCTTGTAACATGGATCAAGAAAGATTGCCAGCCAGTAATAATCCCTCTCCTTGATACCACAAATCCTAGAGTCCTTTTGCAGGCTTTGCAGAAAATCAGGGAGGCCATGCAGTGTAAGTTTTCAGAGGCATTCGATTCTGAGTCCTCTGGGTTACTAAGGATCGCATTATCCATAACTACCTCCTCCCAGCCACGTACAAATCCTTGGGTTTCTGGGGACAGAAAACCATCCCTTCAAGACTGCTACTGAGTGTTATCCTCCACATCCATGCTGACACAATGCTATCTAGATAAAGGGGGCCTTGAGAGGAAGGGAAGTCCTTCTCTTCCTCCCAATGTTTTGCCTCAAGTGCCATGTCCATGATTCCATGAAACATGTGCTCCAGCCTAGGGGACAGTGTCACTGATGAATGGCTTGTCGCTGCTCACCATCCTTGTGGCCTCCTCAAATGGTGACAGGACAGGCGAAAAGAAACCAAGCTCCCCTGACCCTGTTCTGGTGCCATACTTGCACAGGTACTCATTGATGGCCCTCTGCTGTGTGTGCAGCTGCTGCAGCATTGCCAACGTTGAGTTCCACTTGGTGGGCCAGTTGCATTCCCTTTAAATGTCAGCCAGCCGAGCACTGGTATTGTATGACCAGTGGAAATAACCACAGACTTTTCTGGCCTGCCTCAGGAGATCTTTTAAGCCTGGGTACCTGCTCAAGGACCGCTGCACCGCAAAATTCAGGACATGTGCCGAACATGGGCCAAGTGTCCCCTTCAGAGGGCAGAGAGAAGGTTGGTGCCATTGTCGCATACAACAAAACCTGGCTGAAGCTGGTGTGGTGTCAACCACCTCTGAGCCTGCCCCTGCAGAGCTGACAGAATCTCTATCTCAGTGTGGCTTCTGTCCCTTGGACAGACCAACTTAAGCATCGCATGGCAACTTTTAGCCTGACTGCTTGCGTAGCCCCTTAAATGCTTACGGAACACAGCTGGTTCAAATCTGCAGAAGAGGCCATAGAGGAAGAAGAAGAGTAGGGGTGGAGGAGAGATGCTGTGGCAGAATCACCACTAACATGGAGGCGGAACAAGCTCCAACAACACCAAACCCTGTCCTGCATCCTTCCCAGCTGCTAACAGTGTTACCCAGTGTGCTCTAAAGGAAAGGTAATGTCCTTGCCCATGCCTGCTGGATCATGAGTCAAATAGTATAAGTAATATTAACCTTGCTGCTGACTGCCTTGTCCAACAAGGTCAAAACATTGCCTTCCACATGCTGGTAGAGAGCCGGAATGGCCTTCCGTGAAAAGAAATGGCGTTTTGGAACCTGCCACTGCGGTACAACATATTCCACAAATTCACGAAAAGGGGCAGAGTCTACTAGCTGAAAAGGCAGCAGTTGCAGTGCTAGCAGTTTGGCCAAGCTAGCATAGCATTTAGACGCTGAGCATATGGATGGCTGGGACCAAATTTCTTTGTTTTGGTTCAGCAACTGGACTAGGGAAATTTGCCTGCTAAAATTAATTGTTGGTGTACTGCTAGCAGATTGGCCGCAAGTAGTTGTGACACCTATTGCTACACCTTCATTCCTCTCCATGATGGTTTTTGAGAGGACTGGAGGTATAGTAGGGTTGGAGATCACAGATGAGGAACAAGGAGAATCGGCCTTTTTCTTTGATGTGGGGCTTTCAAATGCTGTTGCCATGGACTGGATGGCAGGCGGTCATATGTCTGGTGAATTATGTGGCACCCAAGCAGCTTCTGTTCTGGCCATGCTTGATCTGCTTCAGACAAGGTTGCAAACAGCAATGGTGCGATCTGCTGCACAGAAGTCGAAAAAGGCCCACACCAAGGAATGTTTAAAAGTCAGCATGGAGTCAGCAGTGCCCTGCACCTGTGGAGCTCTGAGGTGTGATGCAATAAGCTGCCCACTAGAGGACATCCTGCCTTGTTGGAATTGTGCCTCCTCCTCCTTGCTTTTATCCTCTCTTCTCTCAGGCACCCATGTACAGTCTGTGACCTCATCCCCTCCCTCCATGTCACTGGATCAAACTTGGCAGTATGCGGCAGCTGGGGGAACATGACTTCCAGATTCTTGTCCTTCTGTCGCACCCCTTCTCTCTAGGCTCACGTTCACCTTCCTCAACCTGTGAACCAACATTGGAGCCTTCACTTTGCTGCACATCCTCCAGCAGCACATAACCGACACTGTGGTCGAATAATTCTGGGGATTCTTCCATACATGATGGTGGGGCTATGGAAGGAGTGACTGTGAACAAGGAGCTGGTGGAATATGCCACTTTGGCAGCTGCGTTGGAAGGCAAACTACTCTGAGCCTGGGTGACAGAAGATGAGAAGGATGAGGACAGCTTCATTATCCAATCCCCCAACCTTTCTGCATGTTGTGGCTCAATAACATGACCAGCAGCAGCAAAAAAGGAAAAGTTTGCCCCATGGCCACCTGCAGAGGATGCGCCATGTCCACGACCACCACTGTTGACTGTAGACACAGAGGCTGCTTGCCCTCTTTTAGTGTCCTGTGAGCATCTGCCTCTCCTTGGTGGCCTTCCGGACATGATGTATTTTGTGTTTTGCAACACCACACTACACTGCATTGTATACTGTGTACACCACCAGAAGTGTAGTAAAAACTGTACACACTGTATTAGATACTGTGTACACCGCCTGCACTGTATTAGAAACTGTACAATAGCTGCACTGCATTGTATACTGTGTACACCACCAGAAGTGTAGTAAAAACTGTACACTCTGTATTAGATACCGTGTACACTGCCTGCACTGTATTATAAACTGTGCAACAGCTGCACTGTATTGTATCCTGTGTACACCACCAGAAGTGTAGTAGAAACTGTACACACCGTATTAGATACTGTGTACGCTGCCTGCTCTGTATTAGTAACTGTACAATGGCTGCACTGTATTGTATACTGTGTACACCACCAGAAGTGTAGTAGAAACTGTACACATTGTATTAGATACTGTGTACACCGCCAGAAGTGTATTAGAAGGTATACACCACCAAATGCACTGTATATATAGGCTACACTGAATGCAGAGTAGATATATATGCATACTAGGCTGTATATATATATATATATATATATATATATATATATATATATTGTAACATTGGGGGATGTTTAACTCAGTGGCAGATGCCTTTTCAGTAAGTTCACAGCGAACAGGAACTTTCGTTTAAGGGCATGGTAGCCCACTTTTATTAAAAAGGAACATAAAGTTCACACATGCACTTGGTTGCCCACACAGGGGTTCTTCTGCCAAAAAAACAATACATGAAAAATGCCAAGCCACTTGGCTCTCTTCAGCAGCACTGCCACCTAGGCTTTACAATTCAGCCCTCTTGGCCATATAACAGGGTTCCCGCACAACTACTGTACCTCTTTTCAGCTTCCTTGCTGCTCAGGCCTTCCACTTCAGGCTCTCATTTGTCTCAGATGCGCACAGCTTTAACACACACAGTGTCTATCTAGAAAGCAGCCCCTCACTGCTCTGATCCTCAGACTTGGGTCTCTGGCTTTCACTAGTGCACACCTGCACTCTCTGGACTCCTGGAGACCTCCTGTCTCTCTGGGTGGAGCCCAGAACCCTAATCCTAACTTTGCTATAAGCCCAGGACCCACCTGCTCAATCAACCAGCAAGACTCCAGGCTGTTCCAAAAACCCGGTCCCAGGATTAGGGATTCCATCCCACCCATAACGCTATGGAATCTCCGGGCTCCAGGTCCCCAAGTGGATTTTACAAACTTTGGAGGAAACTGATAAAACAGATTCCTTCACATTAAATACCCCTGGAGCCCCTCAACCTGCCTATTTGAGAACCCTGGGCGACAATTACTAGGACAGGGAACTGTACTGTCACAATATATATATATATATATATATATATATTAATACACTGCCTGACATCTATTAGAAACTGTACACACTTTATTAGATACTGTGTACACTGCCTGCACTGTATACTGTATTAGCAACTTTACAACAGCTTCACTGTATTGTATACTGTGTACACCACCAGAAGTGTAGTAGAAACTGTACACACTGTATTAGATACTGTAGAAAAATTGGGCCTTTGGTGGTTGTGGTGGTGGTGCCACAACACTATAAGTCCTCACAGTTACTCTCAGTGGGTGCAGGAACGGGCCCTGCTGTGAAACATTATATCAAGAATTGAAATTACATGCCCCTGTTAAACAGGGGCTGAAAAATTGGGCCTTAGGCACTGGTGCTGGTGCCATGACACTGCAACCTCTCCCAGATACTCTAGTTGGAGTGCAGGAATGAGCCCTGCTGCAAAGCATTGCATCAAAAATTGTAATTACACGCCCCTGTAAAACAGGGGCTGAAAAGTTGGGCCTTAGCCACAGGTAGCATCACCCAGATCCAAAAACTTTCTTCCAAGCTATCAGCAGGATCATTGAGGAGGAAGAGGATAGTCAGTCAACATAACAGGACAGTCACTCAGCATCAGCATAGGCAGTCTTGAAGGGATGTGACATTTCAAAAAAAATTATTCAGTTACATCAGCTTCAAGTGCTTGGTAGCTGGTGGTGATCCAATACTGATTCATCTTTATGAAGGTCAGTCGATCAACCGAGTTGGTGGACAGGCACACCCTGTGATTGGTTACAAAGCCCCCAGCAGCACTGAAGGTGCGTTCCGAAAGAACGCTGGATGCAGGACAGGCCAGTAGCTCAATTGCATACTGTGCAAGCTCTGACCAGTGATCCATCCTCAAGACCCAGTAGGCCAGAGGATTTTCGGTGGGAAAGGTGGGAAAGGTGTCCAAGTCTGACCTTGCCCCTGGTATTCCTGCACCAGATGCTTGCGATGGTTGCTGGAACCGATCATACCTTGGGGCTGCGGACTAAAAAATTGTCTGAACGCATCAGTCAGAAGGCCGCCTTCTCCACCGCTCCTTCTGAGACTGACCGAAGCCTCAGAAACACGTTGTGCAGGACCAGGAGTTTGTAACCTCCCAGTCTCTGGGAACGCGTTGCACAGACCTTTCTGCAAGGCCTCCCGGAGATGTCTCATCCTCTGCTCCCTCTGTGATGGTAAGATAAGGTCCGCAACCTTACCCTTTTACCATGGATCAAGGAGAGTGGCCAGCCAGTAATGGTCCCTCTCCTTGATCTGAAGATTACGAGGATCCTTCCGCATGCTTTGCAGGATCAGGGAGGCCATGCAGTGTAGGAGGCATTCGGTCCGGAGTCCTCTGGGTCACTAAGGATAACATGATCCGCAGCCACCTCCTCCCAGCCACGTACAAGTCCACAGGTTTCTTGGGATTGTAAATCATCCCTAAAAGACTGCTGCTGCTGATACTGAGTGCCAGGCTCCACCTCCATGCTGACACAAGCCTCCTCCTCCTTCTCCTCTACCTGTGTGATGGGTGGGAAAGCAGGAACAGTTTCTGGATGAAGGGGGCCTTGAGAGGCAAGGAAGTCCTCCTCTTCCTGTCTCTGTTCTGCCTCAAGTGTCCTGTCCATTATCCCATGCAGTGTATGCTCCAACAGGTGGACAAGAGGTACAGTGTCACTGATGCATGCTCTGTCACTGCTCACCACCCTCGTGGCCTCCTCAAATGGTGACAGGACAGTGCATGCACCCCTGACCCTGTCCTGGTGCCGTAGTCGCACAGGTACTCATTGATGGCCCTCTGCTGCGTGTGCAGCCACTGCAGCATGGCCAACGTTGAGTTCCACCTGGTGGGCATGTCACATATAAGGCAGTTCTTGGGCAGGTTCAACTCCTTTTGGAGCTCAGCCAGCCGAGCACTGGCATTATATGATTGGTGGAAATGCACACAGACTTTCCTGGCCTGCCTCAGGACATCCTGTAAGCCCAGGTACCTGCCCAAGAACTGCTGAACCCCCAGGTTAAGGATGTCAGCCACACTGGGCACATGGGTCAGTTGTCCCTGTCGGAGGGCGGAGATGAGGTTGGTGCCATTGTCACAAACCACCATTCCTGGCTTATGCTGGCATGGCGTCAACCACCTCCGGGCCTGCCCCTGCAGAGCTGACAAAATATCTGCCCCAGTGTGGCTCCTGTCCCCCAAACAAACCAGCGCAAGCATGGCATGGGATCTTTTTGCATGCGTAATTGCGTAGCCCCTTGAACGCCTATGGAGCACCGCTGGTTCTGAGGACAAAGCACTGGAAGAGGCCATGGAGGAAGAAGAAGAGGAGGGGGTGGAGGAGAGAGGTGTGTCAGAACCAGTAGTAGCATTTTGAAGGTGTGGGGGCGGAACAACCTCCAACACTACTGCACCTTGTCCTGCATCCTTGCCAGAAGAGTGACCCAATGGGCCGTGAAAGATAGGTAACGTCCCTGTCCATGCCTGCTGGACCTTGAGTCAGCAGTAATATGCATCTTACCGCTAACTGCCCTGTCCAGAGAGGCATGGACATTGCCTTCCACATGCCGGTAGAGAGACGGAATCGCCTTCCGTGAGAAAAAGTGGCGTTTTGGAACCTGCCACTGAGGAACCGCACATTGCACAAACTCACGGAAAGGGGCCGAGTCTACCAACTGAAAAGGCAGCAGTTGAAGTGCTAGCAATTTAGCCAAGCTAGCATTCAACCGCTGGGCATGTGGATGGCTGGGAGTGAACTTCTTTTGACGATCCAGCAGTTGGGGCAGGGAAATTTGCACCATCTGCACTCTATTATAAGCTTACAAGGTTCATTCACAACAGGGAGCACTCCAGCGCCCACCAAGAGTCACTTTGAGGGCTTACAGTGTTGCTGCAACACCAACACCTTAGGCCCACATTTCTGCAGAGCATATACTTTCAGACATCCAATTTACAAATGTCTCCTACTTGCAAAACGGAAGGTGACAACAGGAAGTGAGATTAAAAAATACGGACGGCCCAAAAAATTATACAGGGGTGATAACCCTTCCCTAGGTTGTCCAAAAAGCTTAAAAATAGATTTTTTGACTGGAGCTACACTTTAAAAATGTACCAGTTCAAAATTACAAACAGATTATACTTAACACAGCAAACCTACATAGTCCCTGTCTTGTTTGCATCGCCTGTATACTGCTGTTCTGAGTATATAGGGCCTGGGGGCCCCACGTCTTTCCTTTTTTTAATTTGGGTACAGGGTTCCCGTTAATATCCATACAAGACCCAAAGGGGCTGGTAATGGGCAGGGGGGGCTATCCATGCCATCTTTTTCTCAATGATTTTCATCCGTATTGCCGGAACCAGACATTACATTAAAACCGCAAGCAGTTTTAAATGACTTTTTTCCGTTAAATGTCATTTTGTGCAGGGACTGTTCTAAACATGGGAAACATGTGTCACTTCACAGGCATACTATAGACACCCCCCAAGCACGATATTTAAATACATTTTTCACTTGATTTTTCACTTTAATCGTCGTAAAAATCAGTGCTCCCGAAAAAACATCTGTTTAAAAAAAAAATTGCCATTGATCCATGTCCCCTGGGGCAGGAGCCAGGTCCCAAAACCCTTTTTAGGACAATATCTTGCATATTAGCCATTAAAATTAGCACTTTTTATTTCGAACGTTCAAGCCCCATAGACTTCAATGGAGTTCTAAAGTTCGTACGAATTTTCGGTCCGTTCGAAAGTTCTGGTGTGAAAAAAGAACCGGGGGGTGTTCGGCTTATCCCTATTACCAAGGCATTAAGCAGAAGCAAGGTCCAATGGGAATCAGAGATCAGGAACCAATAATTGGGAATATAACAGTCCAAAGGCAGGGTCAAGGAAAGCCAAGTTCAGCAACAGGTATCAAGGTATAAACAAGATTCAGGATATCAGGACACAGTTATAGACCAGTCAGCACTGCTCAGGAGTCAGGGCACTGTTTAAATAGGCCGTCTGGTGGCAATTAAGACTAGGGACGTGCTCCTGTGCATGCACGTAGTCCGTCGCACGCGCGCATTGGTGCATTTGGGAATCTGCTGTTGCCCATGAGTGTGCGCATGCACACATGTGCACGCCTGACATATGCTAATAGTTCTCTTACACTCTGGTTGATGACCCAGAGGTATAAACTCTGAAGTCTTTAGCCTGAGGGTTCTTGTGTCAGCTTCTGCAGAAGAAAGGGGTGAAGTGGCATCTGTAGAAATAGATGGCCATGGCCAGTCCATGCAAATATCTTCTCCTCACTACCATTGGTAGAAGGTGATTGTGGTGCCTGACTTTCAAAGGACCTGTTCTTCCTGCAGGGCCAATCTGGTATACCTGCAATCTGGGCAACTGGTTACAGATTTTATATGGCTGAGACTTCTACTGGTCAGCTAAATTATGCTTTCCAGGGACACCCAGATTTCTCAGGATTACTTGACCACCTGGTTGTAAGTCCTGAACCCTGATTATCGGTACACATTTCCATATCATTTGCTGTCCTCAAGCATCTGAGGCATTCCAGGTCCTCTTCTATGTCATCTTCAGATTTTCCCTCAGACAATCCACATACCTTCACAGATATTTGATCTAAGGATGTGCTGAATGCTATATCAACTGGTAACTAAGCCTCTCTCCCAAACATGAACATATAGGGGTATTATCCCCATGGCATTTCTCTCTATTCTGTTGTAGGTATGAATGACTACTGAAATATGCCTTTTCTAGTGTTGCTTCTTTTCAGCAGTGAAGGTCCCAAGCATATCTAAGAGGTGCAGTTAAACCTTCCTGGCTGTGGATCCCCCTGTGGATTATATGCTGTTATTCTGGAGTTCCGGATGCCCAATGACTGTAGCAATTTCTTAACAAGCCGGGTTTCAAAGTCTCTTTCTTGGTCAGAGTGAATACATTGGGGCAGTTCATAATGAACAAAGTACTTCTCTAGCAGGACTCTGGCCACTGTGGAGGCTCATTGGTCTTTTGCTTGGAATATCTAAGCATAATGGGTGAAATAGTCTGTCACCACAAGGACATTCCCCTGTCCACTCAATTTGGGTTCAAGGCCTAATAAATCAATGCACAACAACTCCATATGCCCTTGCTTTGGGCGTGAACCATTGGAGCAGCCCTAGAGAGCAAAGTCTTTTTTTGTATGCAGTGTAGGCAAGAGTGACAATAGCTCTTGCCTTCAGCCCACATACAGGGCCAGTAGAAGTAGTCTTCCAAGAGTTTGAAAGTCATTTCAGGCCCTGAGTGGCCATGATCATCATGTAGGGCAACCAACACAGTCTCCCTATTCTTCTCTAGCTGGAACACTTTTTTCTGGATCATCTGAGGGTCCCCTTCAGTAGGCCGATCCATCAAGTAACTTTGATATAACCCCCTCTTTATGGACCAAACATGCTTCTTTTGAAGTGTTCACCCGCTGTAAATCTGAGCACCCATTATCCAGGGCTTTCAGGGTCAAACAGCAAAGGCGGGCCTTAAATCTGGTCCTTTCTCAAGTCTTTCCTAGAGTAATTAGGTAGGCCTCCATCTCCAGTGGGAGGAGAGGTGTTCACTTTGTGGCCACTTACTCACAACAATACAATCAGATTGTTTCTATCATAAAACAGTGCCTCCCTGTCCTATATGCAGATAAAACTTTGCATCATATTTTAAGACAGGGGTGCAGTTTTTCCAGTAGGAAAGCTCCTACTTTGGGTATTATGCTTTTGCCTTCTCTATTTCGTTCCACTTCCCCTTCCATTTCATGGTTGGGGACAGTGGGCTCCTCTCTCTGTGGTTATAAAACCTGTAAACCATGTAAAAGACATAGAAAAAGCAAGTCTGTTATTTCTTTTTCAACAGGTAGAACATATCCAGTAAAACGTTTTATAAATTGTATCTTAACCACTTCAATACAGGGCACTTTCGTCCCCTTCCTTCCCAGCCCAATTTTCAGCTTTCATCGCTCTCGCACTTTCAGTGACAATTGTGCGGTCATGCTACACTGTACCCAAATGAAATTTTTATCCTTTTGTTCGCACAAATAGAGCTTTATTTTGGTGTTATTTATTCACGACTCCGTTTTTTATTTTTTGCGATATAAGTGCAAAAAAAGCGGAAATTTGGAAAAAAAACAATATTTTCTTTTTTCTATTTTAAAAGAAATCCAATAAAATCAAATTTTGTCATAAATTTAAGCCAAAATGTATTCTGCTACATGTTTTTGGTAAAAAAAATTCCGTTAAGTGTATAATAATTGGTTTGTGTGATCACGGATATATGTACGCAAATGATCATGTACATATGTGTGCAGGTGATCACGTACATATGTGTGCAGATAATCATTGGGACATGTGATTTTAGTGGGACATATGTGGGGGACATGTTTTTATTATTAGGGACATGAGTTTTTATTATTTGGGGACATGTATGTTTTGGGGACATGTGTGTTTTGGGGACATATGTGGGGACTGTGTTTATACTGTGTGGTGTGTTGTGTGTTTACACTAGACTGATGATCAGTGAGTAAAAAGCTGTAAAAAACAGCTCATACTCACTGATCATCAGCCGGCTGTAGCGATCTGCTCTCCTCTCCTCAGCGATGACTTCTGTGTGAGAAGAGGAGGAGGCGATTGCCTAGCAACCGGCTGTTTGTTTACATCACATGACGGCCGTGATTGGACACGGCCTTCATGTGATCAGGAGGGCCAATCACAGAGCCCTCCTGCCAATCTGAGATGTGCTGTGTCCAGGTGACACGAGCACATCGGGATCGCGCCGCTGCGCGGGAACACGCGCGCACGATCCCGCTCCTTCTGAAGGACGTTACTGAACGTTCTATCAGAAGTAGACGGCTCCCACCCGGCCGTATATGTGCATTGGCCGGGTGGGAAGTGGTTAAAGATGATTGTCTACCTAATTGATTGCAGTGCTTGTAAAGTACAGTACGTGGCATACACTATCCACAATCTACGTAATAGAATATCAGAACACTACAATGACACTTTAAATAGCAATGCTAAAATATTTCAAATGAATCTAAACATTTTAGAACAGTTCATGATGGTAATCTGGGGTCTTTTTCTTTTTGCGTTCTGGAACAGGTGATAAGATCTTTGGGGGGGGGGGATATATACACCACATGTGTGGTGGATACACAGATTCAATACTCAATATCCTAGTGAAATGAACAGTAGAATGGATGTGAACTTGTTTTTAAAATAATGTAATTTGATTCCACAGGGTGAATCCAATTATAATTGATATAATTTAATTTAATATAAATAATTTTAAATAATATAAATTATATAAATAACTTTATATAATTTATAATAATTGTTTGCCCTAGAGTTTTCAGTCTGTGTTTCCATTTTTTCCCTCCCTACTTTTCTCTGGTTCTACCAACCTCACATGATTTTAATTGTTAATTGATTTTAAATTGGATTGTGCCACCCCCTTTTTTGGAGGAATGGACACCTTTTCCTATATAAACTTGATTTTATTGTAAATCTGTATGCTATGATGAAGGCTTTTGCCTTCAACATGTTAGCGTTTTGATATCACACTGCTGTTTGTTCTCAATAAAGAATTAAGAAGAAGCAATCAAGTTGGCAGCATTCTTTTTGCAATTTTGATGTATGGGACACAATGGCCTGAGCACCGTTATTCAGCTCATCATCCTATAAACATCCAATAGAGCTTGGGCAAGTTTTTTTCTATAAGGCCTTCATCTTTCATTTTAGTGAGGTTACAGTAGAGTTTGGAAACACCTGCAGTGAAGATTCCAATAGATTCGTGCCCCTGTCACTCCCTTGCCCTGGAGCTCAGCTCCTTGGCACAGAGTTTATACCTCCCCTGTTGTCAGTTGAGTCCATCCTTCAGTGGGAATCTCTGGGTCATTCCTGTTCCCAACCCTTGCGTGATATTTCAAGCTTAACAGGAAGCCAAATAGAGCCACCAACCATCGCCAACCATATGCCCTGTAGCATCCAATTTGGCTGTGGTGAGGATATACATAAGTGGGTTGTTATTGGTTTTGACTATGAAGCCTGCACCATAAAGGTAGTCTTTGAACTTATTCACTACTGCCCACTTCAAGGCAAGGAACTCTAACTTGTGTGGGGGATAGTTCTTTTCAGCAGGGGTGAGGCTTCTGCTTACATACACAACAGGTCGTAGGTGTCCATCATACTCTTGATACAACACCTCCCCTAGCCCATCGTGATTGGCATTGATATGTAATTTGTAGGGTTTGACTGGATCAGTATAGGCTAGGACACGGATATTGGTTAAAGAGGTTGTAAACCCTCATGTTTTTTTCACCTTAATGCATCGTAACCGCCCCCCCAAGGCGATTCCTCGGTGGAGATGTGCTGGACCTCTCTGCCCAGGGTTCTCAGCTCTTGAATGGATAGATTGATAACAGCACAGCCATTGGATCCCACTGCTGTCAATCAAATTTAGTGACGCAGGCGCTGGGGAGTGGGGCCGAGTCAGGCATTCTGTGTCTATGCACACAATTGCTGGAGCGCGCCCACAAGGTTAAGCTTACAATAACTTTAGTTAAGCTCTTCTTCAGCTGATGGAAGGCCTGCTCGCACAAATCTGTCTACTGGTCTTGGATTGATTCTCAAGGCTTCCTGGGACCTCTATTGCTTGGCTGTCTTTGGCAATTCCGTGTTGCCTTCCCTATCCTTGCTCTTCAACAACTCAATTTGCAGAGCTACCTTATCTAATCTCTCAAAAAATCTGCAGTAGTATGAACAAAACCTCAGAAATCACCTCAGCTAAGTCACATTGTTTGGTATTGGCCAGGAGGTGACAGTTTCTAACTTCTTGGGCTCAGTGACCACTCCCGCAGAGACAATGGGGGTTATTTACTAAAGGCAAATCCACTTTGCACTACAAGTGCAAACTACAAGTGCAAAGTGCACTTGAAGTTGCACTGAAAGTGCACTTGGAAGTAAAGTCGCTGTAGATCCGAGGGGTACATGCAAGCAAAATAAAAAACAGCATTTTAGCTTGCGCATGATTGGATGATAAAATCAGAAGAGCTTCCACTCATTTCAGATCTACCCCTTAGATTTACAGCGACTGTACTTCCAAGTGCACTTTCAGTGCAATTTCAAGTGCACTTTGTACTTGTAGTTTGCACTTGTAGTGTAAAGTGGATTTGCCTTTCATAAATAACCCTCAATGTGTCTTAGGTAAGTGACAAAAGGCTGGCAGAATTGACACTTCTCCAGAGACAACTTTAACTCCTCATCAGGAAATTTCTTCAAGACCTTCCCTAGACACGCTTCATGGGTTCTGCTGAAGACAATAATTTTGCCTAGGTACACCAGCATTTCAATCAGTCTCATGTCCAATACTGTCTTATCCATCAGTTACTGGAAGGGCTCAGCAAATCTTGGGGCATTCTATTGAATTCATAGAATCCCAGTGGACAGATAAAGGCCGTCTTCTCTTTAGCTTCTTTTTCTCCTGGGTGCATGGGGATCTCATAGTATTTGCTCTTTAGGTCCAGCACACTGATCCACTTTGCCCCCAGCAGGCACTGTAAAACATCTATCCATGTAGTAATGTACTGGTCAGGGATGGTTCTCCTGTTGAGTGGTGGATAGTTGATACATGACTCTCCATGACTCTCGAATGATTCCTGTTTTCTTCAACTCTGCCAGTTGCTCATAGAGATCTTCCAGTTCACCCAGTAGGGTCCTTCAAACGTTCTTCCTGAATGTCTTGTCTCCCTGAAGATGAATTTGGTGTTGGGCATAGGGATGGGCTTTATGTTCGGGTCGAACATGAGTTTGACTCGAATATTCGTTGTTCGCCTGTTCACCGAATAGCAAACAATTTGGGGTGTTTTCGAAAAATTCGAAAGCCACGGAACACCCTTTAAAAGTTTATGGGAGAAATCAAAAGTGCTAATGTTAAAGGTTAATATGCAAGTTATTGTCATAAAAAGTGTTTGGAGACCTGGTCCTGCCCCAGGGGACGTGTATCAATGCAAAAAAAGTTTTAAAAAATGGCAGTTTTTCGGGAGCAGTGATTTTAATAATGGTTAAAGTGAAATAATAAAAGTGTAATATTCCTTTAAATTTCGTACCTGGGGGTTATCTATAGTATGTATGTAAAGTGGCGCATGTTTCCCGTGTTTAGAATAGTCTGACAGCAAAATAAATTTCTAAATAAAAAAAATCATTTAAAACTACTCGCGGCTATAATGAATTGACGGTCTGGCAATACACATAAAGGTTAATTGATAAAAACGGCATGGGATTCCCCCACAGGGGAACCCCAAACCAAAATGTAAAAAAAAAGCCCTTCAGGTCTGGTATGGAAATTAAGGAGAACCCTGCGCCAAAATGGAAAAAAAATGGCGTGGAGTCTGAGCACGCAACCTGGCAGGCCACAGGAAAAGAGGGGGGGTGAGAGAGTGCCCCCCTCCTGAACCGTACCAGACCACATGCCCTCAACATTGGGTAGCCCCCCCAAAGTAACTTGTCTCCATGTTAATGGAGAGAAGGGCCTCATCCCCACAACCCTTGCCCGGTGGTTGTGGGGGTCTGCGGGGGCTTATTGGAATCTGGAAGCCCCCTTTAACAAGGGGACCCCCCGATACCACCCACTGGTGTGAATTGGTATTATGTGTATTGCAAGGACCAACAATTCATTATAGCCACGAGTAGTTTTAAACAACTTTTTTCCTTTAGAAATTTAATTTTGCTGTCAGACTGCTCTAAACACGGGAAACATGCACCACTTTATAGGCATACTATAGACACCTCTCAGGTACGACATTTAAAGGAATATTACACTTTTATTGTTTCACTTTAAGCATTATTAAAATCACTGCTCCTGAAAAAACGGCAGTTTTTAAAACTTTTTTGCATTGATACAGTACATGTCCCCTGGGGCAAGATCCAGGTCCCCAAACACTTTTTAAGACAATACCATGCATATAAGCTTTTAAAATGAGCACTTTTGATTTTTCATGTTTATGTCCCATTGACTTTAACGGTGTTCGCGTGTTCGAACGAATTTTTTGCTGTTTGCATATCTAGTTGTGCACTCTTTGCACATACCATTTCAAAATCACTCTTAGCCCTTGTACACATGGTCCGAGATTCCGACGGACCATTTTGTCGGATAATCCAACTGTGTGTGGTCTCCATCGGACTGTTTCCGTCGGAGTATCCGACGGACCAAGTTTTCTAACTTGTCCGTAAAATTTTCCGACAAAATGCTCCGATCGTACATACTTCGATCATGTGTAGCCTACTCCGACGGACAAAGTGCCACGCATGCTCAGATCAAATTCCTAGACCAAAGCTATTGGCTACTAGCCTGAACATAGTCCTGTCGTAAAGAAATAAGGTCATCACGTTATGTACAATCGGATTTTCCGACAACTTTGTCCGACCGTGTGTATGCAACAGTTTCGGACAAAATCCGTCGGACAAAATCCAGCGGATTTGGTTGTCAGAATGTCCGACCATGTGTACAAGGGCTTAGAAAACATTTCCTACCATCCCGGGCCTTGGGCTTTGGTTCTTTCTCTCCATACAGATGAGATTAGGGTGTTCTGTGGATAGAACTTCCCTTCTGGAATCTAATTTGCTGCTCTCCCATCAAATCAGAGGGTGAGATGGGGTAGCTGGATTCACTTGTCCTATTAGCACTGGGATTTACAACTTAACTGGTGAGTAAGTAATGCTGCGAGCATTGACTGGAACCTTCCCATGACTTTATTATAAGGCCCTAGTTGACGCTACTTCTGGAATCAACTCCACCACTGTTTGCTTTCCCTGAGAATTGTCTTTAAGGACAAGAAAGGGCTCTGGTTGTTCCCAGCTGAACTTTATTGAAGCTCGTAGACATTCCAACTTTCCTGAAAAAAGAAAGTGATGCAGGTAATGACGCCACAATATAAATAACAAATAGTTTCAATGCTGCACCTAAAGTTAGTATCAACTAATAAATCATGAAAAATATAAATGAAGGGCGCAATGGACAAATATAAATAAATATATACAGTGTAAATCAATATTTTTCGCTCCATAAGATGCATCTAACCATAAGATGCACCAAGGTTTTAGAGGAGGAATACAAAAAAAAATATTCTGAACCAAATGGTGTCCTAAAATATTTACTAGTGCCCATGAAATGCAGCCTGACCATTGCCATAGATGCAGCCTGACCATTGCCATAAATGTGGCCTGACCATTGCATATAATTGCAACCTGACCATTGCCATAAATGTGACCGGACCATTGCACATAAATGCAACCTGATCATTGCCATAAATGCACTTGACCATTGCACATAAATGCGACCTGACCATTGCCATAAATGCAACCTGACCATTGCCTTAAATGTGACCGACCATTGCACATAAATGCAGCCTCTCTTTGCCCACCATTGCAGCATCTTTGCCCACCAATTGCAGCCTCTGTGCCCATTGCAGGCTCTCTGCCCACCAATTGCAGCCTCTATATGCCCACCACTGCAGCATATTTGCCGACCAATTGCAGTCTCTGTGTGCCCACCAATTGCAGCCTCTGTGCTCATTACAGCCTCTGTGCCCACTAATGTCAGCCTCTGTGCCCATTGCAGCCTCTGTGCCCAAAATTGTCAGCCTCTGTGCCCAGTAATGTCAGTCTCTGTGCCCATTGCAGCCTCTGTACCCAGAAATGTCAGCCTCTGTGCCCATTGCATCCTCTGAGCCCAAAAATGTCAGCCTCTGTGCCCATTGCAGCTTCTGTGCTCACTGTCATCCTCTGGATAACACAGCGCACTCCTCCCTCTGTCCTCCGGCACTCGTATGTCATGGAGCTTGGTCTGTGTGATAGGTCCCTCCCCCTAGACCGGCTCTTGTGATAGGCGGAACACAGATTCAATCTAGTATCACACGAGGCGGTCTAGGGGGGCGGGACCTTGCACACAGACCCAGCTCCATGACATATGAGCACCGGAGGACAGAGGGAGGAGAGCGCTGCAGTCACAGGTAGGACAGTCCAGCCCTGCTCACAGGGGCTTCAGATGTCTGTCCTCCGCTCTCCTGCCTCTCTTCTGGTGGTGGTGGCGGGGGGCATTGCCATCGGCGATGGGGGGTGGTGCCTAACATGCATTCGCTCCATAAGACACAGAGACATTTTTACCCATATTTCTGGGGGAAAAAAGTGCATCTTATGGTGCAGAAAATACGGTAATAAAGTACACAAGTGAATGATACATCAAAAATGTCCATAATAAATATATGTGATCAAATCTTCTTGTGTGTGCTCCAACACCATATATTAAAGTGCAACGTGCTTCAAAATTTAGCATATGAAAATACTTCACCCGAAGTAATAATAAAATGTGCTCACCAGACAGCCTCGGTCACAAAGTGACCATAAAGCATGATTTTTTAAGGGAAATCCACAATCAATAATATATCCCCTTTATGTATCTCATCTGTCATTCATGTGCAGAAGAAACTCTATCCCAATCCAATATGCAGATTTTAAATGCTAATAGTTTCACCTTTTATATCTACTACTGCATATAACCAACTTGCATCAAGTGATTCTGTGAAATAGCTCCACCACAAAGAGCAGAAAATAGTGTGATATTGCTTTTTTAATTGCTTAAAATTAGCACTTACATAGTCCAGCATAGGTTCAGCAATCAAACAAGCCGCTCAAGGGGATGCAGAAGCCAGCCCAATGCCGCTGTATGACTCGCGGCATGCACAATGCGTCTCAGCTTACCGAACGTAAGTGGAAGTTTGCTCCTAGTGTTATGTGTGTCAGGCCTCGCTTCTATGCATTTCGCGATCTAGCGCGCGTCATCAGGAAGTTGCGCCCAATCATTTGTACTCAGTAATGGCACAGGACAGGGGTGTCCTCTTTCACCCCTGTTTATTGCCATCTCATTAGAACCTTTTTTTTTTCAACAATAAGGCATAATCAAAACATCCATGGAGTGAAAATGAAAGAGGTGCATAAATTTGCTGCGTATGCTGATGATATTTTATTATATATTTAGCAACCTAGGATTACTCTTCCAAACATAATGGCTTCCTTACCGAACTTTCAATCTTTTTCTAATTTTAAAATGAATATGTTAAAATCTAAAGTATTGAATATTTCTATTCCTTTGAGTGAAGTCATGACGTTATGCCCATTATTCACATTTACCTGGCAGCCTAGAACCTTAAAACATTTAGGAGCCAATTTAACAGCCCACCTGTCAGATATGCTTTAATATAATTATCTTCATCTCTTGAATGAAATTAAATCGTAGTGGTCTTATATTTCCCATACTTGGTTGGGAAAAATAAATATAGTTAAAATTCATATTTTACCACGTATCTTATTCATGTTTCAAATGATTCCATTTGGAGTCACTTCTGGGTTTTTTTCTACCCTTCAGTCCCTGGTTTCCCATTTTATATGGAAAGGACAGCGTTCTAGAATCTCCCGGGATGTACGTACTGTACCATACTAAAGGATCTGGAGGACTAGCTCTTCCTAACTTTGAGCTATTTTTACCAGGCAATAGTTGCCAGAATATCAGATTGGAAATATGCAGGGGATTTTAGGGTGTGGGTACAGATGGAACATTCTATGGCAGAAACCAACGTATTGGCTATTGTATGGTTCCCACAAAAATATGGGGTCTTAGCACCTTCAGTATCAGCTCTGAAGGTATCAACTTGGCTATATGGGACTCGCTGCACTCCCAATACTCATGGAAATATAATTCCTCTTTGATAAACCCCAAATTCACTATGTGGCAGAAAAACTCTAAAGTGAAATCTATGCGATTGATATGTGGCCCAACAAGATATACTGTAGGTATATGGACATTTGACGATATACTTAGTTATCTCACATTGTAAGCAGTTAACCACAACCTATTTGACCTCATTAAACAAATTAACTCAAGTAGAGGCAATATTTCGATAGGTGGTCCCTCAGCATTGTATATTGCAATTTTATAAAGCTTTGTTGTCTTTTCAAGAGTCTGGATATCCAGCATATCTAACCCGTTGGGAAATGAACCTTCAATCTAATCTTGATAATTCACAAAGAGATAAGATTCTGATACTTTCTCACATTACCTCCCTTTCTTCCAGAATATAATTCTTAACACCTGTTAACCTGCATGCAATGTTTTCTTCTAATGCTCTGTACACACGGTCGGACTTTCCGACGACAAAATCCGTTGGATTTTTTCCAACAGATTTTGATCTAAACTTGTCTAGCATATACCTCAGTCACACAAAGTTGTCAGAAAATCAGATCCTTCTGAACGCATTGACGTAGAGCACGTACGACAGGACTATAAATGGGCCAGTAGCCAATAGCTTTCGTCTCGTAATTTATTCTGAGCATGTATGGCACTTTGTCCTTCGGAATTGTCTACACACAATCGGAATTTAAACGGTTGGATTTTGGAGTCGGAAAATATGAGACCCAGCTCTCAAACTTTGTGTGTCGGAAATTCAGACGGAAAAAGTCTGATGGAGCCCACACATGATCGGATTTTCCGACAACATGATCCGATCGCACATTTTCCTTCTGAAAGTCCGATCGTGTTTACAGGGCATTATTCTTCTCTATGCTGGAGAGAATGTAGAGGCTGTGCTACACACGGTCACATTTGGTGGTCCTGCCCCTTTATTCAAAAATACTGCGCGTCAGTCATTAATATGGCATCTATAATACAAAAAGATGTAATCTAGTTTGATGAATGAATGAATGAATTAATGAGTGACTTGTATAGCGCTACCTATGCGAACTGAATCGCCTCAGGGCGCTTTCTTGCCACCGGTGTCCATCTGCAGCTTTTTACGCGGTCCTTTAACCTGTAGGGTGCCGCCACACTTACAACACATACAACATTGACATACACATACTATGGCCAATTTTTTTGGACAGGGTCTAATTAACCTACCAGCATGTCTTTGGAGTGTGGGAGGAAACCCACGCAGGCACAGCGAGAACATGCAAACTCCAGGCATCCTTGGGTTATTCTATTTCACCTTACTTCACAATCAATATCTAGATATAAAAATGCAATAACTCCACATTTGTTAAATATGGCAAAATCTTTAATACCTAATACCTATATATTGGAAGCAAAAGTCTTTACCGAACTTAGCCCAATGGTTACAAAAAATAGATGATATATATTATAAAGAAGAATTTAGGTATAATACTAAAGGCATGACTGATAAATATTTAAAGATATGGGCATGTTGGTTTGATCTTAAAACCACTTTGTTATATTATAATATGGTATTAGATCCCTGATATCACAGTATTCTAATGATATATAGTTATTAGATGACTTAATATATAATATTTGAATCAATATGGTACAATAGAAGTTTATTACTGTTGTTATTTGGAATCCCGGGTCTGGAATTAATCGCAGGGCATTGGCATTTATGCCCCCCCCCCTTTTTTCCCCCTTCCTCCCTATTCCTTGCCCTATTTTTTCCTCTCTCCTTACCCCCTTGCTTTTCTTTATGTTGTTTTGGTAAAAAAAAGATGGCTCTATAATTAGAGATATTAATATTTAAATAGTATATTTGCTGTCTGTTTTAATTATTTATTTATTTTTTTAATTCTTTTTTTTGTAAAAAATGCCTGACTATGGGGGGTGTGTCCAAGATGGCGCTGTGAGCAGCTGTTTTTGGTGAGAGCTACGCTGGACTGTTGGCTTTTCTCCAGATCCCTTGAACCTTCATCCCTGCTTTCCACTCCTATGAAGCCTGAATGTGGCGCAGGTCATCAGGCACATCGTGCTAAACTAAAGCTAAATTTCACACATATTCCAGAGGAATCACTGCCACTCTCTCACACCCACGTGGAGCCCCGCACTACAAGTGGCTCACACAAGGCCTCACAGATGGGTGCTATGGAGTTGGCTGACTCCTGACCCTCCTGACTGGCAGAGGTGATGGCGGCAATAGCCACATGCCAAGCAACACAGAAGACACAGTTGCAGAGCATGGAGCTGCTCTCCGCATGCTTCACCCTAAGCTGAAGGCCCTGGAGTACAGAGCCGAGCATGCTGAGAACAGAAAGAGGAGGAGCAACCTCCACATGGTGGGCCTAGCAGAGGAGGCTGAGGGGACAAACCTGACGTTCTATGTGGAGGTCATGCTGTGCAAGCTCCTACCTGATGCTCATTTATCCTCCCACTATGCATTGGAAAGGGCACACTGAATTTTGCCTAAACCAGGGCCTCCAGGGACCTCTCCGTGAAACTTTATCCTTCACATGCGCAACTTCAGGGAATGGGACGAGATCCTCGGTGCCTCCAGGACCTCCGCTTCCAAATCAACAAACTGCTGATTTTCCCTGACAATACAGCAGAGACACACAAAAGCTGCGTAAATCGTTTGATCACGTTGATGAGGGCCCGCAATATTTGCTACAGTGTCCTCTTTCTAGCCCATCTGCAGGTCCAGAATGGAGAAACTACCCGCTTCTTTGCCACACCAAGGGGGACGTCTACATGGCTGGATTCCCTGCCACCTGCCCGCTGATCTGGAGAGAAGTATGTACATGTTTTTTCCTTCTTCATTTGGGCTGTTCTATCAAATGGGCCTAGGTCACTGCAAAGTTTAATGGCTTGGCCTCTACGAGCCACACTGCCGGCTGAACAGTCGCTTCTTTTTGCACCTGTTGTGCCTTATTATACAGGCTGGGGCATTATTGCACCAGTTGTGCCCGAGTGCCCTGCCTGTGATAAACCAAGTGAGTGCCCCTGAAATGGACAAGGCAGGAGACTTCCGAAGCATAATGTCCTGGAACACCAGGGGATTAAACTCTCCAGTTAAATGATCTCTGCAGTTCCAATTTAATAAGTCCCATAATCCACATATATGTACATTTCAAGAGACCCACCTGGTGGGAAGTAAAACCTTAGCTCTCAAGAAGCCATGGATAGGTCACCATTATCATTCTACATATTCCAATTTTGCAAGGGGTGTCAGTATATTGGTACTCAAGGCACTCCTCTTTAGGAGTGACAGATATGTCATTCTACATGCTCAGATTTGATCCCTGAGGTGGGAAATAGTGGGCCTATGCCTGCCACCTCCAGCATCTTTGTCACTATTGAACCAGATCACGTCCAGGATTGCAGAGTTTGCCATTGACAACAGAGTCATCCTGGGTGATTTCAACCTAGTCCCTGACTTGGGCATGGATAGGATGTCAACAAGTGGCACCTTACACTCTGGATTGCTAGAATGGGCGGAGACATATGGTCTGATAGACATGTGGCAATGGAGACATCCTCACTCTTGGGTCTGTCACCTGTCACTCTATATCCCACCGCACATTTTCCCGGATTGACCTAACCTATGCCAGGCAGGCTGCCCACAGTCACTAACATCAAAATACTGTCTAGGGGTATATCAGACCATGCACTGCTGCTTCTGAGCCTCTGTAATCCTGGCGCTTAATTTGTGGAGACTCTCTAGGTTCTGGATATCGGATGTGGAGGTGGATGCACAATTTAAGGGGGTAATGGCGGGCTACTGGGCCACTAATCCAGGTTCAGCTGATACCCTGGGGTATGGGACGCCTTCAAGGCATATACAAGGGGACAGTACTGGACCATCATCACTAAAATTTATAGAGAGCGGAGGGCTGACCTTACTAAGGCTGAATCTGAAGCGAGTTTACAGGTGGCGTTGTATATCAGATCTCGTGACCTCCAACATTATGTTAGACTACAGTCTCTGACTGGGGAGGTCCTCCTTTGCACCTCTCTCACTCAGAAATGGCAGTTGGCCCAGTCTCAACGTATATTCGAACAGGGTGAGAGTTCAGAGAAACTGTTGGACTGGCTCTCTCTGGAGCAGTCAGGGGGAATTAGTGTTTTGAATGTCCTGGGGCCTAGCTGTGATCCACTATATGTCCCTGATCAGATAAACAGTTGCTTTGTCTTGTTTTACCAAACCCTTTATAGCTCCAGGGCAACCTATGATATGACAGAGTTGACTGCCTATTTGTAGGATGTTGACATCCCGGTTCTGACTTCCACTTACAGTGAAAGGTTGGATAATCCCATTAAGGCGGAGGAAATTTTGAAGGTGCTCAAAATGCTCCAATTGGGTAAAACTCCTTGGCCCTGACGGAATCCCAGTAGAATTTTACAAACAATATGCTAAAGAACTACTTAATAAATTCAACACAATGCTAACCACAGCGTTCACTGCAGAAGCCCTCCCAAACTCTTTGAGCGTCGCGGTCATAGTGGTGATTCCCAAGCCGGGGAAGGACTCCTCCCTGTGCTCTTCGTAACGCCCAATATCCGTGATAAATGTGGACGCGAAGCTGTTGGCCAAGGTCTTGGCCAACAGACTGAGCATGGTCATAACCGCATTGATCTACTTGGACTAAACAGAGTGCATGCCCAGGTGGGGTACTGACATCAACATTAGAAGGCTCTTCACGCATATGGCCAGAGCAGAGCCAGACTCAGCATGAGTAGTGGCCTCACTGGATGAGGAGAAGGCCTTCCACTCTGTTACATAGTTACATAGTTAGTAAGGTTGAATAAAGACACCAGTCCATCCAGTTCAACCTGAGTGAGTGTCTACAATTGTCCCTATCCCTTTACATTGCACACTCATATTGGTCCCTACCCTCAAGGAGCCACAATCCAAGATCCCCAGTTGTATACTAGGGCCAATTTTAGACAGAAGCCAATTAACCTACCTGCATGTCTTTGGAGTGTGGGAGGAAACCAGACTACCTGGAGGAAACCCACGCAGGCACAGGGAGAACATGCAAACTCCAGGCAGGTAGTGTCATGGTTGGGATTTGAACCAGTGACCTTTTTTACTGCTAGGCGAGAGTGCTAACCACTACACCACTGTGCCGCCCTGTTGAGAGGGTGTATCTCTGGGAGGTCCTTTGGGTTTGGTCTTAATTATTTGGCCCTGCTACAAATGCTCTATACTAACCCACTGGCCAGAGTCTGCACTAATGGTAGTCTATCTGACACATTTTTTGTGGTAGGATGCTAGGGCTGTATACCAGAAGCCTCTTCATGTATTTCCACATACACCACTCTGGGGAAACCCAAGGCTGCCTTATTTTTACAACATTCCAGACCCTTCTCTGTGGGCAAAGAGTGGGATCACCACCCTGAAATATATTATATTGAATGGTAAGATTATGCCTTTTCAGGAACTAAGACATGCAAACATACATTCACTACCCACCTCTTTCAAATTTAGATACTGGTCACTGAGACATGCAGTTGGGGTCCGAATCACAGGGTTGACAGTCCTCAAGTCCGATTCCATTGAGTGCCTGCTGACCTCTATCGTGATGGGGAATCCCCTATCTACCTTGTATTTATACCTGACAGTGGTGTACAACACTAAACCCACCTGTTCTTTAAATAAATGGAGAATTAATGTTCTGGCCCTAGGTGAAGAGGAGTGGGAGGACTGTGTCTCTATTTTTATACCATCTCTATAGCGGCCAAAAATGAGTTCATCCAGCTTAAGTTCTTCCACAGAGCCTACTACACTCCGCATAGAATGGCCAGCATATACCCCCACCTTGACCCATCCTGTCCTAGATGTAGGACTAGGTGGGGACATTTTGGCACATGGTCTGGCCCTGTCTCAAGCTCCAGACATACTGGGAAGAGGTGGCTGGGACCCTGGGTGAACTGAGTGAAGCTCAGATACCGCTAGACCCTTTGGCGCTTTTGCTAAATTATCTGGAGAAGGTCGAGGAAGACAGATATGTTAAGCTATGTATAAACTTTTCTCAGAAGGGAGATACTTCTAAAATGGAAATCGGTTGAGCCACCTACTCGGTGAATCAGTCAACTCAGTATTGCCCCTATACAGACTTTCCTATGTGAGTAGGCAATGCCTGAGAAAATTTGTGTGGTCTGCATGGATAGATGCCTGTCGCTGAGGGGTGTAGATCGGGGTTGCCCTCCTTGAGAATGCACTCCTCCTCTCCTATTTTCTGAGTGAATCCTGTCCATTACATTGGCCTCACGGCACGGGTCTCTCCTGCGTCTGGTTCCCCCCCCCCCCCCCGATAGGGTTCTATTACCCTTTACCGAATGTTGTTAGCTAATGGGCGAGGGTTGATGAATGCCGATATTCTAACTGCCAGATTATTATACTTTGATTTAAGTTTTTCATTGAAATAGGACTACACTATATCATAAACCAAAGGATACTGTACCTCTTGTATGTATTATTATTATCGATCCTAATCTGTATTGTAATTTCAAGAATTCCTTATTACATATGCTGTAATGCGGATTTGTTCAATAAAAAAAATCCTTTTTCTGTTAAAAAAAAAATGCCTGACTATATTTTTCCGTTTTTTTTTTGTATCTGTGTTTGAAACGGCAATGAAAAGTAAAAAGTAAAAAAAAGCATTTTCTGTGGTGCCTTTATGGCTTTAGAACTTATTCTGTAATGTCAGGCAAAGTCTCTAGCCACCCTATGGCTGTAGCATTTCTTCCCAGAAGGGAGCAGAGTGGCACTTGACTTGGCTCCCTCTGACACCCTTCTCTCTGAGATCAAAGCAACCACAGCTTGTTTCACATCAGCAAGATATTTTTGCATGTTTTTCTGAGTCTCTACCACATGCATAACTGTTTTATGCATCTCCAGATGAGTCCATATCACCTGAGTCAGCAGATCATGCATTTTAAATGCAGATTAGACAGAAGTTAGGATCTCCTCTTTCTCGACAGCCCAGCATCTCACTCATACAGTTATTCATTTCCGTCCTCTGAGAAGTACACTCCAAACTCAGCAGGACACCTGAGAACCTTCTCTTTCTTAAAGTGGTTGTAAACCCTTACAGACCACTTTCACCTATATTAAGGCTTACCTGTAGGTCCATGAAATATCTCCTAAACCTACACGTTTTAGGAGATATTTGCAAAAAGACAGGCTACTGCTATCTATGGCACATGCGCTGTAGACATCGGTGCGCAGGTGCACTGAGCATGCCGCTGCTAACACCGATATGCCGTTAGTGGTGGCTCCCATGCAGATCTTATTCCATCTTCTTCCGAGTATCGCTGCTGCGTCCACTCACAGCACCGGAGCAGCGATACCCAGAAGAAGATGGACACTTCATGCTACAGGGGACATCGGTGACATCGCTGGCTCCTGTGTCAGGTAAGTGACACATAATGAGCTACTATGCAATGCATAGTAGCCCATTATGCTTTACCTTTGCAGGGACACAAAGAGGAACTAAACCCATCAGGGTTTACTTCCTCTTTAAGCGTTGTCCTGCTGTTTGGGTCTTGGTTTTTCTCCCCCAACAAATATTCTTCCTCACTTACTGCCTTCACCAACTATTGATAGGTGGGAGCAGGTCTGGAACCTTTCATAAGAAACTTTAGGATAATAGGATCATTTGGGCAGGCTCCCTGTAGAATTCAGTGGAGTCAGAGTATTTCATTGATTTCTATCCATTTACTGGATGATTTGATGCAGAATTTTGTCTGTTCTCTGTTCAAGTTATGTAGTCAGAGAGTTTCTTTCCTCTGTATTAGTGGACTGGTTATGTTCAAACTTATACATTAGATCAGAAAGCTTCAATACTCTCCTAAACACAGCACACAGTGCCACAATGTCATTTGAGATTGTACAGTCCTGTTTCTCTTGTTTTAGGTTATGAATCACTTCGACATCTGGTTCCCTCAGATTCTCACTGACTCTTTGCTTCTTTAAGACTTCTGGGATATTATGCTTGAGAAGCTTGATCCATCCAAATCCCTTTGGGGATTCTGAGGTTGATATGAAGACTGTATCAATTACTTCAGGCTCTGGTGCTGACTGGCTGGGACTTTCTGGATTGGTGTCTGACACCCTCGGCAGGACTAAGTGAGACTCAACATCAAGGGTCAACTGTAGGCTAGCCCCCTGAAAACAGGCAGGAATTCCCTTTCTCCACTCCAGCAGTACATAGGGGTAAGAGGTGACTTGATCTGTTTTCATGTCCAGTATGAACACTCTCTAGTTAGGAACTAGTGATGTCATTGCTTGGCAGATCTGCTCTTCAATCTAGGCATTTCTGGGAATGTCGGGCACTATGCTTGACTCCACCCACTCATTTTGTTCCTGACACCACTCATGGCAGCAGGGTCCATGCTGACTTTTTCTAGCTTGTTTTCTCTGTTGCTCGCTTGCAGAAAAGAGTTATCTTGGGCAAGGTCCCACTTGTAGCGCTTACCCCCCAGAAGAGCCATTTGATATGACAGGTTCTCTGTTTTAAAACAAAATATTTCTAAACCTGCACTTTATTAAACCATCAATAACTAATCTGCTCTATAAGGCACCCAATGGTGTCAGTGTTTCATTAATTAATAATATATAGTGCTATATCGCTAATAGATTATACACTAAATCTCCATATGTGTTTATATGTGCAATATTCACTATTTCCTACTCAAATTCATGCGTAAATTCATAAGTATTTATATGAATCATACATATCATTCCAAAAAGTGCACCACAATATAAAGTTAACAGTGCTTACCCCAACATTTCATATTGCTGATATGTGCCTGCTGTACCATGTACTTGTATGAAAAATGATCCTGTTCTCTTTTTATCACTTATTTTATGTGAAACCCCTGGTGTCCCTGCCAATCCATCTGCTTTCCTGTTAAAAAAAATGGCCATACTAAGCAGGGGAACACACCATGGTCAGTTCTCTAGCTGTGCTGGGAGCTCAGGCTGCTCTTCTCTAATGATTAGACTAGTACAGACATGCCTCCTCCCCTGCACAGCCTTTCACTGGGAAGATCAGTGTGCTCCTGCTCCTCCCCCCAGCTCTTATGCAGCTGTCAACAGAAGGAATGTGATCACTGATTAAAAAGGGGAAAAAAGTATTGATAATGTTTTTTAATATATATATATATAGAAATGTTTCCCTTTAATTTTTATTTAAAACTGAATGGATTGTTTTACAAAGTGATCACTTACAATCACTGTAAAGTCTTTCAAATCACATGTGCAATTAGTGCTCCAATAAGTCCATTGCAATCAAGTATCACAGTGCTTTTCTTCAATCAGTGATTCTTATCCAGTACTTCCCTGCCACCTCAACACTTGCCACTTACAAGTACCCACTAGATGGAGTTGACCTCTACATAATAGAGGGTCAATTGCACCTCGCCCTTTAAGGGGATATATCTCTATGCTGCTTGCACAATCCCCCAGTGTATACTTTTACATCAAATCATAAGAAAAGAAAAAAAGCTGCCATGGTATAAAACATTTTTATTATCTTAAAATGGCATAAAAACAATATCATATCCACTCACAGAATTTATACTGTAAATGTGCTGTTCCTCACACTAAAGTACAGTCGCTTACTATTGTACAACTATCAATATACTGCTGTTAACCCTTTGGCAATGAAAAACAACAATGTCTGGTATAACAACAATTTCTACCTGCAGACAAGAGGTGTCACAATGGGAGCCAAGTATGCTCCCTAGAATAGCAAATGTATTCATTACAAAATTGGAGACATAAATATATGTAAAGAGAAGAAAAGAACTTATGTTTTACAAACAATTTATATATGATGTGACCATAGTCTGGGAAGGTAATGAAATACTTTTTTTGGATCTGACAATATTTTACTGATGGGGGGGAAAAACTATATAATAAAATATTCATGAAGGAAACATGAAACAGTTTCACAATCACTCGAAATAGCTAGAAAATATACCCAAAGAACAAATGGTCAGGATTTGAAGGATCTGTTATTGAAACTATAAAGAACAGAGTACAAAGCTGATAGAGAAATTTGTTAGAAAAGGGTACAAAAGAGCAAGTTTGAAAGAATTAAATACGAACTAGGCAAAATGGATAAAGAAGCCCTCTTTGGAAAGAAATAAAGGGAAGTAAGATAATGGCATGGGATATGCATTTATAACAAAGTTTAATAGAGACTATATAAAATATATAATAGAGACTATATAAAACTATATATAAAAGTAAGACTATATAAAATGATGAAAAAAAAAAGGTATATCCTGATGAAGGATAAAGTACTGGCAAATACCAATCCTAACCTCTAAGTTCATATATAGGATGACACCAGCATTGAGGAATAGAATGATGAAGAATGTGATCTATCAATCAAAAGAAAAAGTAATATTTTTAGATAAATACAGAAAGAGAACAAACTTTCATTCTAAGTATAACAATAAGGTGTATGAAATAAAACCCTTTATTTCTTATGATAGCAAATTTGTGATCTACGTATTGAAGTGCCCATGTGGGCTCCATTATGTGGGCAGGGCCATGAGAAAATGGATTAAAAGGATCAGTGAGCTAAAAACTGAAATTAAAAACATAGCATGTCCAAGCACTTTGGGAAAGTTCATGGTAGGGATGCCAGGGGATTGATATTTTATGGCATTGACAAAAATAGGGGACATTGGAGAGGTATGGATTTTAGAAAAGAAGTGTCACAGAAGGAGACAAAGTGAACATGTGAACTTGCCACTTTAACCCTAAATATGTATATAGACCTAATTTGCTTTATTACTAATTTTTAGTTTTGTATTTGTTTAAAATAAATAAAAACAGTTTTGGATCTAAATTTTCTTTTTTAATTTGATATGCTCTTACGTCTAGGAATGGGCGAATGGCTCGGCCCGAGCATAAGTTTGGGCCGTTCGCCATATAGTTATGTGTGCGTTACTGCCAGTTTAATGCCATATAGTTTTGTGTACATTACTGCCAGTTTAACGACATATAGTTCTGTGCATCACTGTACGTTTGGCGCATTATATTGCAGTATATTATAATGTATCCATGAAGTGTGTCTGTGTAGTGTGAGTACTGAAATTAAAGTGCACCAAACACCTGCAGCTTGGTGTGCCCCAACGTCTCCATACAGCTGGTTGTGATGATGCCAGACCTGTGAGCTCTACCCCCTCCTCTTCCTCCTCTGCCACCTCCATGCCCTCCTCTGCAGAATTGTCCTATGAACATCAGGTACTCCTTAAGCATTCAAAGGGTTATTCCCAGAGTCATGCTAAAAGGTGCCATGCAGTCCTTCAGCTGGTGTGTTTAGGGGACAGTAACCACACCAGAGCAGAGATTCTTACAGCTCTGTAGGGACAGGCCCAGAGGTGGTTCACACCACGCCAGCTGGAGCCCGGAATGGTGGTGTCCAATAATGGCTCAAACCTCCTGCCCGCCCTTAGACAGGTAAAGTTGACACATGTGCCATGCCTGGCACATGCCCTCAGTTTGGTGGTGCAGGGTTTCCTAAGTACGTACCCAGGGTTACAAGATGTTCTAAAACAGGCGAAAAGAGTCTGTAGCCAGTTCAGGCGGTCATACACAGCCAGTGCTCAGTTGGCTGAAAATCAGCGGGAATTCCCCCTGCCCATAAACTGCCTGATTTGTGACATGTCCCCCAGGTGGAACTCAACTTTGGGAATGCTGCAACCGTCCTTGAACACCGTTATAAGGGGAAGGTCACAGAGAGTGCAGAAGATAAAATCACAAGGACATGTTAAAGTGGATTTTATTGAATGTTTTTCCTGACTCCAGTAGGTTACAGTGTGGTGGAAAACTTTGTTTTGAGTCTTCTGTTGGTCATGAGAGGAATGTTGGAGAAGACATCCGCCTAAGTGAAGCATTTTGGAATTTTTTAGTCCTCGGCGCCCAGGGCTGTCAGCTTCCACATCCCATCGGCAGTGTTTACCTCACATGGTGGATGAATACATCTAGGCCAAAACAGAGATGGAGAGCTTTCCAGCTGACGATCCACTGACTGACTGGGTCATGAGAATAGACCACTGGCCAGAACTTGCCCAGTATGCTATTGAGTTGTTGGACTGCCCTGCATCCAGCATGCTTTCAGAACAGGCATTCAGTGCTGCAGGAGGTTTTGTTACTGGTCATAGAACGCGTCTGTCCACAGAGTCTGTGGACTTTTATAAAAATGAATCAGTCCTGGATTACCAGCTATGAAGCTCCTGATGCTGATATCACTGATTAAGTCTTTTTGGGATGTGGAATCTCAGCAGGACTTCGAGGCTGCCTAGCTTTGAGGGTGTTCAATCATTTCATCTGAATGATAACAGGCGCATATCATTGCAATTTTTGACAATAAGGCAAATTCTTGCTTTCATCAAGAGTACCTCTATAGGGTTACGGTGGAAAAGCACGCCCTACACCCAAAGAGTAATTTTTCTGCACCTGTTTGACAGGTGCATATCATTGCAATTTTTTACAGCAAAGCCAATTCTTGCTTTCATCAAAAGTACCTCTATAGGGTTACGGTGGGAAGGCACCCCCAACACCCAAAGACCAATTTTTCAGCACCTGTTAGACAGGTTACTTCTATCCAAATTCAAAATGACACCAGAATATATCCAAAAAATCTCTAATCTTGTTCCCATTGCACTACATTGTAAGTAAGAAACAGGGAGTCTTGCAGAGTTCTGGACACTCTGAAGGATAGCTGCCTTCCTTTTTAACCCGTAATTACCCCTTTCTATGGCTACATTACCATCCAGCTATAACAGCCACAGACTATACCCCTAAGGATTACTCCATCTGAAGCACCAGATAAACACTGACTATACTGCTAAGTGCGCTACATTGTGGCCTCATCATACACACTGGCTCCCCAGCTGTTGTTGAGCAAAATAAAGGCAGCTTGCATGGAAAATGTCACGTTTTTGGCTTTATAAATGCAATTATTGCTGCAGCAGATTCTAGGCACTGTACAGATCTGCCACTTTACAGGTGGAGTAAGGGGACTCCCCAAGCACTATATTGGAAGTATTTTTTTTATTTTTATGCTTTCGATTTAAAAATCAAAAAATCACAGCTCATTTAAAATTGACGTTTTTCACAAACTTTTTTTTATTGAAATGTCCCCCAGGGCAGGACTCAGACCCCTATAACCATTGTATGCCCAATTACTTGCATATAAGCCTTCAAAATGGACACTTTTGATTTTTGACATTTGGGTCCCATTGACTTTAATGGGGTTTGTTGTTTGGGCCCGAACTTTTGGGGTGTTTGAAAGTTTTTGTGCGTACCGAACAGGGGTCCGTTTGGCCCATCCCTACTTAGGTCTATGTCTTAGGTCTAGTAGTGAACTATGGCTTTTAATAGTATACAGTATATGTTCACATATTGGGTTACAGTGTGGTACTAAGAGATATACTTGAAGTAGTTTATAGTGTTATAATTGCTAGCACTAGTGGCTGGAGCTTGGTAGGGCAGGGAGATTAAGAGTTAACAGCAGGATCTTGGGCAGTGGAAGTAGCGGTGTCCACATTGCTTCCTGAAGACATTGTATGATGAAATGCATAGGGACAGAGCAGCAGACACTGATCATCCCACAAGGACACTAGTGCTCGCACCAAGAGAGTGGTGGAGCCGGCATCTGTAAAATACTAAATGGCAATACCTTAGAGCAGGGAACAAACACATTTAAATGTGAGTGGATCTGATATTGTTTTTATGTGGTTTTAGGATATAAAAAGGTTTTATACAATGGGGGCTTTCATTCCTTCCCTGTGATTTGATGTATGAGGTATACCCTGGATGATTTGCAAGTGACATGTGACTATAACCTCTTAAAGGGAAGGCACAATTGACCTTCTTTTATGTAAAGAGGTCAACTCCAATACTCAGATAAACACAAAGAAAGGACGGCACCCTCTAAGTGCAGCATATACGATAAAACCATTTATTTATAGGGTATAAAAACACTCACATTTGAGTAGTATAGTGCCAGCTTATCAATAATAGTATGTGTCATCCACGCATTCCACAGTATAGGAAGAGGTCATAGGCTGTAGGTGTAAATGTAAATCCTGTGTCCCTGTAAGATTCCGGAGATGCTACATGTGGTGAACACTTCCTGGTTGGTGGAGAGCAGGAAGGAGACGCTCCGTGATCCACAGCACAGCAAGGCACAGCGTAGTTGACGTCACTTCCGGGAACGATGCAGGCGGGAGGTGCTCCCGTTCGGAGCATGCGCGCTGCTTCATCAGGCTTAGCTGGCAGCAATATTGGAAGTAGGCATAAGTATTAGGGACTGGATAGTGATTGGACAAAAAATGTCTTGTAACCATGGAAATAGTACAAGATACTCAGATAAACATGTAAATGAATCCATTTGAATGCAGTGAACTAATTGTCATAAATACCAGGCTATCTTATGACAGTTAATCCAGATAACAGTGGTACTAAGCAAAATCAAACTAATATTAGCATAAACAGTAAGCTGTATAAACAAATGAACAGCATAAACAACAAGGAACAGTCTCACAGTATCTCCCTGCAACAAATGATCAGACAATGTCTCAGAGTGCACTCTATGTATATCTGCCTGACTATAGTTACAGTATCTCACAAAAGTGAGTATATCCCCCTCAAATTTTTGTAAACATTTTATTATATCTTTCCATGTGACAACACTTAAGAAATTACACTTTGCTACAATGTAAAGTAGTGACTTGACTCAATACAACATACAGCCATTAATGTCTAAACCGCTGGCAACAAAAGTGAGTAACTGTATACCCCTAAGTGAAAATGTCCAAATTGGGCCCAATTAACCATTTTCCCTCCCCGGTGTCATGTGATTTGTTAGTCTTATAAGGTCTCAGGTATGAACAGGGAGCAGGTGTGTTAAATTATGTGTAATCACTCTCACTCTCTCATACTGGTCACTGGAAGTTCAACATGACACCTCATGGCAAAGAACTCTCTGGGGATCTGAGAAAAAAGAATTGTTGATCTACATAAAGAGGGCCTAGGCTATAAGAATATTGCCAAGACCCTGAAACTGACCTGCAACATGGTGGCCATGACCATATAACGTTTTAACAGGACAGGTTCCACTCAGAACAGGCCTTGCCATGGTCAACCAAAGAAATTGAGTGCACATGCTCAGCATCATATCCAGAGGTTGTCTTCAGGAAATATACATATGAGTGCTGCCAGCATTGCTGTAGAGGTTGAAGGGGTGGGGGGTCAGCCTGTCAGTGCTCAGACCATACGCTGCACACTGCATCAAAGTGATCTGCATGGCTGTCATCCCAGCAGGAAACCTCTTCTAAAGATGATGCACAAGAAAGCCTGCAAACAGTTTGCTGAAGACAAGCAGACTAAGGACATGGATTACTGGAACCATGTCCTGTGGTCTGATGAGACCAAGATAAACTTATTTAGTTCAGATGGTGTCAAGCGTGTGTTGTGGCAACCAGGTGAGGAGTACAAAGACAAGTGTATCTTGCCTACAGTCAAGCATGGTGGTAGGAGTGCCATGGTCTGGGTGCTGCACGAGTGCTGCCAGCAGTGGGGAGCTACAGTTCATTGAGGGAACCATGAATGCCAACATGTACTGTGACATACTGAAGCCAAGCATGACCTCCTCCCTTCGGAGACTGGGATGCAGGTTCAGAGGTTCAGTATTACAACATTATAATGACCCCAAACACACCTCCAAGATGACCACTGCCTTGCGAAAGATGGTGAGGTTAAAAGTGATGGACTGGCCATGCATGTCTCCAGACCTAAATCCTATTGAGAATCTGTGGGGCATCCTCAAATGGATGATGGAAGAGTGCAAGGTATCTAACATCCACCGTGATATCATCATGGAGGAGTGTAAAAGGACTCCAGTGGCAAACTGTGAAGCTCTGCTGAACGCCATGCCCAGGAGGTTTAAGGCAGTGCTGGACAAAATTGCGGTAGTCCCCCGAAATCCATATCATGCCCTTGAGGTCTAGTATAGATTTTAAAGGGAACTCATCCGCAAAATAAAAAAATGGCGTAAAGTCCCCCCTAAATCCATCCCAGACCCTTATCCAAGCAAGCAACCTGGCAGGCCAGGATGGGGGGGGGGTGAGCGAGTGCCCACCCCCCTGAAGAATACCAGGCCACTTGCCCTCAGCATGAGGAGGGTGCTTTGGGGTTCATGTTGATGGGGACAGGGATCTCATCCTCAGGACCCTTGCCCGGTGGTTGTGGGGTCTGCAGGCAGGGGGCTTATCTGAATCTGGCCTGCCTATGTGATTGGGTATCAGGTACATTGTACCCCTACCCATTCACCAAAAAAAGTGCCAAAAAATAAAAAACACAAGACAGTTTTTGACAAATCCTTTAAAGAAAAAAAAGTTTCCTGCGATGTCCATCCTTCTTCAATCACTGCGCAGACGGACGCAGATGGAAATGTTCCACCTCGATGTGAGGTGTCCCGCCGACTGCTGTCTGTTTGCGGTGACAGCCACCCCCTCTGACGGCATGTACGTCTTCAGGTGGCCCCGCCCTTGCCTTTATAACAGCTCCCCCTGCAAAAAGACAGGGGTGCCTAACATTGCGGCGGAGCTTTTTTTTCTATTTTTCTGGTCCGTCTGTGTCGTGATTGAAGAAGGATGGACATCGTAGGATACTTTTTTTTTCTTTTTCTAATAAAGGACTTGTCAAAAACTGTCTTCTGTGGTTTTTACTTTTTGACACTTTTTTTGGTGAATGGGTAGGGGTACAATGTCCCCGATACCTATTCACATGGGGGGGAGCTGGGGGCCCACTTGTTAAAGGGGGCTTCCAGATTCCGATAAGCCCCCACCCACAGACCCCAAAGCACCCTCCCCATGTTGAGGGCATGTGGCCTGTTATGGTCCAGGAGGGTCCCCTGGGGCAGTAACCAGGTCCCCATACACTTTTTATGGCAATAACTTGCATATAAGCCTTTAAAATTAGCACATTTGATTATATTTGGTATTCACATGTTCGCACAAATTGTTCGCATGGTCTGGTGCGAACCGAACTGAGGAGTGTTCAGCTCATCCCTACTCAGGGCCGTCTTTAGTGCAGGGCAAACGGGGCACCTGCCCTGAGCCCAATGTTTGTAGGGGGGCCCGCACTGCTACCCGCGAATTGGGGCCCCAATGAAGGTTTTGCAGAGTGCACAGAGGACACGGGATGCTGTATTCCCGTGCTAGCCAGCTGAGAGGGGGCGGGGCCGGGAGCTCCACTGACGCTTCCACTCTGATCACTGGCTCTCACTACAGTCGCTCTGTTCCGAGTGTGTCTGCAGTCTCTGAACCTTTCCTGTAGTATGTCTGCACTCTCTGACACTCTCCTATAGTATGTGTATTAATGTGCCCCTTTACTTGCTCAATTATTTAGGATTGCTCCACTGCTCAATGAGAGGTAATGATATGCATTAACCTGTAGCAACCAATCAGCGAACAGTAGTGATCTGCTTTAATCTCTAGCAGCCAATCAGTAAATGGTAATGATGTGCATTAACCTTTAGCAACCAATCGGCAAGCAGAAATTATGCGTTGTAACCTCTAGCAACCAGCCAGCAAGCAGTAAGAATAGGCCGTAACCTCTGGCAAACAATTGCAATCACTGCGTGATCTGCTGCAGTAAACTGATTTTGAGTCTACCTGCTATTTTTTGTATGTCTCAGAATGGAGGGGGGGCCCCAAGAAAATGTTTTCCCAGGGCCCAATCAAAATGAAAGATGGCCCTGTCCCTACTATACACTAATACTATTATGTGATGATATTTGCAATGTATATACTATCATAATTTTGAAGCATTAAAAATCCTAATACGTTGGACTTGAAAGAGAACTCACACAAAGACTTCAGTGTTTTCTCTGTATACCAGGATGAATGTACTCCTGTGCATGTGTAAAATTTACAACATCCTGAACTGGCCAATCAAGTTGACAAAAGATATGGAAGCCAAAAGTAAATGCCGGTGTTCTGTCAAAATAGCCAATTCCTCAAGATCTCCAGTCACGTCACTTCTAGTTACTGTAAACCATCAGTAATTGGAGATTTCGATGAGTTGCTGTTTTGACACAACACTCCCAGTAACCATATACACTCCGGTAGAAGAAAAACCAAAATAATTTGGAATACCCCGCGCTTGGACTACAAATATGTGAATAAATATATAAGCTGCTCCCCTGAAAAGTGCAAGAAAATTTGACTTTGTGAGTTGTGGGTTGTGAAATGGTAAAGGGGTGCTAAAATAAAATAATAATAGCAATAAAGTGCTCTAGTGCTTAATACCTCAGGTATCTTACTATTCAATACATACGGCAATATACATTAAATACATGCGATTAATCAACTCAAAAAAGTAAACATATATAAAAAGTAAACAAATTGTCCATATGTACAGAAAATAGTGAAAATGAAGTAGGAATAAATCCTGTGTCCCGTCACTGCTTCGGAGAAATGGACAAACACAGCACCCAGTGAATTATGGTAAGTAGCCTACTCACCAACTCACCCTGACCCCTTTATTTAAGAAGTAAGGTCAGGTGAAGCTTTAGCAGGTTTAGGGAACTGCAAACCTTGATGGAGAAACTCTGCTTAGGTGTACCAGTGATACTGTTTCAATCCACGTTTGCTCTAAAATATAGAGAGAACCGGACCATGGCATAATAACGTTTTATTTGAAATAACATAAAAACAAAAATAGCCAAATGGCCTCTTACTTTAAAAGTGCCATAGCCTTGGCACTAGAGGGAACGAACGTATCAGACCGGGTGAGTTGGCACCTAGCTGTGCCGCTTCCGCTGCTAAAATTCGCTGCTCATAATAAAGACCCCACTTTAGCTACGTTTTTTGGTATAGATAAGATAAAAAAACATTGGAGAGGTACTAATCTTACGAAAGCGGTCTCACAAAATGAGACAAAATGGTTATACACTTTAGACACTTTTCAGTCTGCAGGTTTAACCCCTGGGCACTTAAACCCCCTTAATAACCAGACCAATTTTCAGCTTTCGGTGCTCTCACATTTTGAATGACAATTACTCAGTCATGCAACACTGTACCTATATGAAATTTTTGGACTTTTTTCACACAAATAGAGATTTGTTTGGTGGCATTTAATGACCGCTGGGTTTTTTATTTTTTGTGCTATAAAACTAAAAAGACCGAAAATTCTGTAAAAAAATGAATTTTTCTTTGTTTCTGTTATAAAATTTAGTAGATTAGTAATTTTTCTTCATAAATTTTGGCCAAAATTTATACTACTACATATCTTTGGTAAAAATAAGTACTAATGCCCACAACCTAACAATTCTATCCCACAATTATATCCCACAAAATGTCACTAAGAAAAACTATTTAACAGGAAGCTACCAACATATATAAGTGATCTCTACACAGTTCAAGGGCATATATAATATATAGTATGTGGCGCTACCTTTCTAACTAAAAGATCAATAAAGTGCAATCAATCAAATAGGTGCAAATCTGCAAAAAAGTCTCAGCAATGATGAATAATTCTCTATTCAAATTTAAGTTGCTCATGCAGCACAGTACATGCAAACCACTTCAAACAGTGACAGTCCACCAATAGTGTTCCGATGTGTTCCGGAGTGTGTCCCTTGTTTCCCCCAGCCTCTCACCTCAAGTAATGGCCAGCTAATAGGCCGTATGACGCTATGTATGTAATGGCTGAAGATTCCTCCGTGGCTCCTCACCAGCCCCTCAGCCCGTTATAGATATACACATTATTACACCCCAAAACACATTCTCCTATTACTCCTGAGTATGGCAATACCACATGTGTGAGACTTTTACACAGCGTGGCCACATACAGAGGCCCAATATGCAGGGAGCACCATCAGGCGTTCTGGAGCACCCAGTCCAATTCTGACATTTCTCTCCTACATCATTTATTTGCTAGAAAGTTACATATAACCCCAAAATATTATATATTTTTTTTAGCAAAGACCCTAGAGAATACAATGGTGGTCATTGCAACTTCTTATCTTGCACGGTATTTGCGCAGCAATTTTTTTCGAACGCGTTTTTTTTGGGAAAAAAGCTGTTTTGTGCTTTAAAAAAACAAAACAGTAAAGTTAGCCCAATGTTTTTGCATAATGTGAAAGGTGAAGTTACACAGAGTAAACAGCTACCTAACATGTCACCCTTCAAAATTGCGCACACTCGTGGAATGGTGCCAAACGTCGCTACTTAAAAATCCCCAAACAAATTTTGTTTACTGGTTACATGTTTTGAGTTACAGAGGAGGTCTAGGGCCAAAATTATTGCTCTCGCTCTAACATTTGCAGCGATACCTCACATGTGTGGTTTTCATATTTGGGCGGAACTTACGTATGCATTTGCTTCTGCATGCGAGCACATGGGGACAGGGGCGCTTTAAAAAAAAAATTATTGTTAATTTTACTTTATTTATTTTAGTCTGACACTTTTTTCCCCAAAAATAATTTTTTTGATCACTTTTATTCCTATTACAAGGAATGTAAACATCCCTTGTAATAAGAATATGGCATGACAGATCCTCTTTACAGTGAGATATGGGGTCAATAAGACCCCACATCTCACCTCTAGACTGGGAAGCCTGAAATAATAAAAAAAAACGATTCTGGCTTTGATCGTATTGGCGAGTCGGTAGAAGCACCGGAGGGTAGCGGGAGGGGGGGCGTCCGCTCTCGCCTCCTGTAAGAATGACCAAGCATTGGAACAGCCGCTATGATCATTCTTATGGTGTAGGGAATCGCTGACTGAAAAAGATGATATCCACGCACAAAGTCAAGGACGTCATATGACGGCCGGCAGTCGGTAAGTGGTTAAAATGCATTTTTTTTAACACAAAGTTATCCATTCATATAATATTTCTAACACATAGCATGTACATACCAAAAATGACTCCAAAATAGATTCTTCTACTCATCCTGAGTACGGTTATACCACATGTGTGAGACTTCCACAGCCTGGCCACATACAGAGGCCGAGTACAGCCAAGCATGGCTGAGCATGGCTGAGCATGGCTGAGCATGGCTGGATATCACCGAGTATTGTGGGGTATCATCGAGTATGGCTGGGTATTGCAGGGTATGGTTGGGTATTGCAGAATATCACTGAGTATGGCTGGGTATTGCAGAGTATGGCTGGGTATTGCAGGGTGTCACCGAGTATGGCTGGGTATTTCTGGGTATGGCAGTTTATGGCAGAGTATTGGCAGGGTATTGCAGAGTATTGCTGGGTATTGCAGATTATTGCTGGGTATTGCAGAGTATTGGCAGGGCATTGCTGGGTATTGCAGAGTATTGGCAAGGCATTGCAGAGTATTGGCAGTGCATTGTAGAGTATTGGCAGTGCATTGTAGAGTATTGGCAGGGCATTGCAGAGTATTGGCAGGGCATTGCTGGGCATTGCAGAGTATTGGCAGGGCATTGCAGAGTATTGGCAGGGTATTGCAGAGTATTGGCAGGGCATTGCTGGGTATTGGAGAGTATTGGCAGGGAATTGTGGGGTTAATTGTCGTTGAGCAGTGCTGTGGGCACTGCAGATCCAGCCCACATCGCTGCTGACACCGATCTCTCCCCTCTCACTGTACAGATCGGTACAGAGAGGGGAGGGAGGAACCAGCATCATAACATGACGCCGGTTTGTTTACAAGTGATCGCTTCATCATTTGACATTTTGATGAGCGGCTGTTTACCGTGATCCGTGATGCGCCGGGTCATGGATGCCCTTGAGTGCACACCCCAGGGGGTGCGCGAGAGCGGAATTCTGGGAGGACGTCATATGACGGCCTCCCAGAGTTAAGCAACTGCCCTGTAGCCATCATTTGGCTATGGGCCGGTTGTTAAGTGGTTAAATATAGATGTTGACCTAAATTGTTTTTTAAAAAATTATTGATTTTTTTTAGTATTGGAATTGTTGTTACTGAGGGAAGTTGTGTAGCATAGAAATGTGTTGGTATATGCAAGAATAGTTTGATAAATAATTGTAAGAGAATTATATTATCTATATTTTAATTTAAATACAGTAAGGAGAAATATTTTGTTATTTTTATTTTAGATGTATTTGTATACTTGATATATTAATGGTTAAACTGGGTGTGTTGTGAAAAGGCTGGTATATGTCACCTTGTAATCTTACTTGTCCACAAGATGGCAATAATGCGGTTAATCTAACTCAAGCCATTCACAGACTTTCCAACCAAATAAAAACAGTGATCGGGGCGCTTCCTGATGACGTCATTATGACGAAACGTACATCAAGTGGCATTCCAAGCACATCGTTTTAGTCTGAACGCATGGTTCCCGAGATCCGGGGGGTGGAACGCATGCCAATTCAAGCAGCGGAAGCAGCACAGCTAGGTTGCAATTCACCCGGTCTGATACGTTTGTTCCCTCTAGTGCCGTGGTTATGGCACTTTTAAAGTAAGAGGCCATTTGGCTATTTTTGTTTTTATGTTATTTCAAATAAAACGTTATTATGCCATGGTCCCGTTCTCTCTATATTTTTTCCTGAGCAAACGTGGATTGAAACAGTATCACTGGTGCACCTGAGCAGAGTTTCTCCATCAAGATTGTCAGTTCCCTAAACCTGATAAAGCTTCACCTGACCTTACTTTTTAAATAAAGGGGTCAAGGTGAGTTGGTGAGTAGGCTACTTACCATAATTCACTGGGTGCTGTGTTTGTCCATTTCTCCAAAGCAGTGATGGGACACAGGATTTATTCCTACTTCATTTTCACTATTTTCTATACATATGGACAATTTGTTTACTTTTTATATATGTTTACTTTTTTGAGTTGATTAATCTCATGTATTTAATGTATATTGCAGAATGTATTGAATAGTAAGATACCTGCGGTATTAAGCACTAGAGCACTTTATTGCTATTATTATTTTATTTTAGCGCCCCCTTTACCGTATACACTCCGGTACATGAACGGTTCGCTGTTTTGACAGAACAACAGGTAAGGAGAAAAAAGTTCTCTCCGCCTCGGAGGCCATCATTTTGTTGGTTAGTATTGGCTGGATTAACAATGCCTGGTCATAATATCGTGTACCAGAGTGTATACGGTTGCCGGGTGTTGTGCCAAAACAGCAATTTGTCAAAATCTCCAATTGCTCATGGTTTACAGTAACAGGAAGTGACATGATTGGGGATCTGGACGAATTGGCTATTTTGACAGAACACCAGCATTGGCAAGAGACCTTGTGACTGTTGAATTGCTGGAGCAGAGGTTAGTATTTGCAGCTTTAGTTCCAATTTAAGAAAAGGTTATCAGCTAAATACAGAGGATAAATACAGACAATTGTTTCAGTGATATCTACTAAATAATGTAGGATGACTGAGAAGAGACTTTCTTCCAGGTGAATCATCTTAAAAGAACCTATTTTTTCTTGAGGTATTTAGTATGTCAAAGGCACAGTACATCAGTTGCTATTTTGTTGCCTTGGAAAAAAAATTGCTACTGTGCAGTTGTTCTCTGCCCTACAGCAGACCCCTGAGCTCACCAATAGACACGCTCTGTTTGTTCTAACCATTTTTGCTGCCACCAATGAATAAGGATGCATGTTATTTACAAATGTCTTTTTCACAGAATTTCAAAGGTTGTAACCAAATTTATTTGGGAGCTTTACCCATATCCCTTTCAAAGTTAACACTTCTGGTTACACTACGTGTACTTATATTACTAAATTATATCCTGTGTTTGTAGATCTAATAATTATAACCATTTTTTTGACATGGGTAAAATGGTTATTGTTCAAGGGAAGCACTTCCAGCAGCTACTTTAAAGCAGACTACTATATAGTACATTCATCATCATCTAGAATTGGTGTTGAATAAGCAGTACTTTATGAAGATCACATCATTTATCCTCATAATATAACAAGCGTTCATATGAGAGCTTGGATGAAATTCTAATTCAGAACTCACTGAGCTGTAAAAAATGGTGAATTTTAAATTGCACAAAGCTCTAATCACTTCACAAATCACTGACAACTGTTGGTATTTTACAATATAGGCGTTAAGTACCTTAAAAGAGTACTTGATTTTAATCACAGTTTTTACTTTTACAGAGTGCTGTCATTCATTTCTACTGAATGATGTTTACAGCATTTTAGAAAGTTATATGTTGCTATAAAAAGATAATTGATTTAAGTTGAGTTCTATGGGAGCTGATGAAAAGCATATTTGCTGAACTGCAATTTTAGTTATATGTCAGAAGGCAGCTTTTGCAAGTGACATATTTTATACATTAGAGATTAAAGGATCTAATTTAGTCTTTGTCTAATCTTAACTTTCATTATTCTTTTCATCAAGGTAATAACAAAAATATTTTTTGCGTCTACTAATGGGATAACTGCAAAATTATTTATACTATTCCTATGATAATCAGTTTTTTATATATACATTTAGTATGCATATAAAGCTATTTATGATCATGGAATTACTTAAGAAGACTGTCAAAAATCTTCCAAAAATAAAAAAAGCTAAAAAGGGTCACAAGGTTTGTTTTACAGCTAAAAAATCTTGCTTTAAAGTAAATGTAAACAACTAAATACAATTTAGTTTGCTAATTCACTGTGTATCATAAGCAATTGCTCTTTTTAAAATAAAATATTTGTTTTCACATATGTTGTATCTTTCAATGTATCTCTGTGTTACTGATCTACTGTGGTCTTTTGCAGAAATTTCCTGTATATGCATTTACTCCAGTAATGGCTTCATGATATCTCTCAGAGCCAGTGCCACATTTTTAAAAGGTTTACACTCATGGCATTGAAAGCTCTGGGTCATAGCAACACCAGAAAAAGCAGTGGAGTTGGTTGCCAGAAGGAAAGACACTGGCAGAGAAGTAGCACCATCCTTGAAATTTGTTCAGTATTCAAATTGAAACTGGGGCCACAGCGCCCAATTATTCTGACAGCTGAAAGCAATCAATAACTGGACTACCAGATAACAAAGGAAGTAAGCACACCAAAATCTGTGCCAAGAGAACTGTTTTATTAAAGTGAAATTGTAGTCTGAAAAGTAAGTTGTGATATTTCACTTCACGCTGGCACCTTTGCAGGTATAGCAATGTAAAACACTAAAAATAAGTGCCTCTACCATTTAAAGTGGTTGTAAACCCTTACAGACCACTTTGACCTACAGGTAAGCCTAGATTAAGGCTTACCTGTAGGTGCAAGAAATATCTCCTTAACCTACACAGTTAAGGAGATATTTGCAAGAAAGATGTTGCCGATGTCTACGGCGCATGCTTGTCATACACAATGGTGCAGACGCACTGAACATGCCGTTTAATGAATGGGATTGTGCGTCACTGAAGGCTCCTGCACGCACGTGCGGGAGTGACATCATCGCGGGCTCCGGCCAGTCACATCGCTGGAGCCGCGATACACAAAAGTCACTCTGGATATCATGGCGGCGACAGAGAAGGTGACTGAGGACTGATGTGGGGCCTTCGATCTCAGGTAAGTAATTCATAATGAGCTAGTATGCTATGCATACTAGCTCATTATGCCATTGTCTTGCAGGGTGTTTTTTTAGAGAGGGTTTACTTCCTCTTTAAAATACAGCAATGCACTGTCTTATCCTGCTCTTCACATGCTCATTTGTTCTCTATTCCCAATACTGTGCCTACAGAGGCAATCATCTGGCAGCTTTAAGATTTACTGTTGCTGAAGGGCAAAGAAAGCAACAGGAATGGCACAGACTGTGTTGAGGGAACACAGATTATGGAGGGAGAAATAATAAAAAGGAGAGGTGACAGGACAAACTCCTGCTAGGGAGACATGAAAGAGTTAAACTAAAGCCGGCAATAGACAGTGTGCATTTATTTCCTGCAACTGCGGGTTGCAGGAAATAAATTTGCACACCATCAGGGTCTGGTATGGATTTTTAGGGGGACCCCCACGCCATTTTGTTTTAAAATTTGGGTTCGGTGTTCCCCTGTGGGAAAATCCCTATGCCGTTTTTATCAATGAACTTTTATGTGTATTGCGGACCGACAATTCATTGTAGTTTTAAATGACTTTTTTTTTCTTTTAGAAATGTCATTTTGCTGTCAGACTGTTCTAAACATGGGAAACATGTGCCCCTTTACAGGTATACTATAGACACCCCCCAGGTACGAAATTTAAAGGAATATTACACTTTTATTGTTTCACTTTAAACATTAAAATCACTGCTCCCGAAAAACGTCAGTTTTTAAAACTTTTTTTGCATTGATACATGTCCCCTGCGGTAGGACCCAGGTCCCCAAACACTTTTTATGAAAATACCATGCATATAAGCCTTTAAAATTAGCACTTTTAAATTTCTCCCATAGACTTTTACAGGGTGTTCCGCGGCGTTCGAATTTGCTGTGAACACCCCAATTGTTCGCTATTCGGTGAACAGACGAATACTCAATTTCCATAAGAAGGTAATTCCATGCAAGACGGTGTCAGATTCTCACCAATATGGTGTAGATGTTTGGTGACAGGAAAATAAAAGAAGGTCACATAGCGTGATTCTGTAAGAGCAAACAAAATTTAATGAAGGTATAACACTTACATTTAAAAGGTGGTTAAAGCGCTTTCGTAAAATTGTGGCTGCAGTGGAGTCCTTCCCGACTCATTTCATCTCATTAGACATCGTCTGGGGTAACGACCGAATATATAAGGACAGTGTGACCCCAATTAAGAGAGCCAAGCCCACAGTGTCTCCGTTCGTTCTACCTCTAACTTCCAGTTCATCAAAATGGCAGACTGGCGTGCGTTCCACGCCTCGATGTGGAAACACAACGTGCGTTCCAAGCCTCATGTGAGGGGTATGTGGTGTGTTTGTGTGATGCATGCGTCTAACGACATAAAACGCTGTATCTCATTGGCCCAATGACAAGCGTGCACCCGTACCGCACCTCTATCGAGCATCACATGCATTAGCCTAATGACGGGCGGATATGCATGCCACGCCTCTGTCTTAGTGAACACAGTGTGCCCCAAGCCTCGCTAACAATATTGAATGTAAGCAAATTATCTAAACGACACCTGGCATCACATACAGATATTTATCTTACTACAATATGTGACAAAAAGGACGTTCTAATACCATTAGTTAAGAGCAATTTGACACGAACTGTGGCCAAAGATACACCTACACCTAATAAAATTCACATTTAAAAGAAAAAATTGAATATAATGTACTGATACAAATGCTCATATCAATTTAATGGACAGAAGAAGTGTTTGGCCACACTGAAAGAAAAAAGGGGGACAATGATATGTAAACATATGAGATGTCACGGTCATACATGTGCATACCATGGACCACAAATAATACATTTTAAAAGTCTTATTTGAATCAACTAAAATCAATGGACATCTCACTGCCATTGTATGATGGAAATCACTTAAGAGAGAGACTTGAAGTTGTGTATATTTACATACGCCCGTGAGATGGACTCTCATGTGGGGACCCCTACATATACAATAACAAATACAGGAATGAATAACATTAGATATATAAAAATTCATAAAAATATATAGAAATTTTTTTAAAAAATATATATATAAACACTATATATACATAAAAAATATATATATAAAAATTATATAAAAATAATATAATATATAAAAAAGTATATTTCTTACATAAAAAGCCCAAAATGCACAGAAAAAAGACCCATCTAAGAAGTATTAATGAAGGTTTTGATGTCCCACTCAACGTACATGCCGAGAGGAGAGTGGGACTGTAGCTCATAGATCCAGACACCTCTGGTCTTAGCACCCCCTCTCCAAGGGGGAATTAACCTATCTATGACCACGAATTGCATTCTCTTAGGGTTGCTATTGTGATGTTGCCTGTAGTGTCTGGGGACACTATGCTTAGTGTCTCCGCTTTTGATTAAAGCAATATGTTTGCCAACTCTTATGGAAAACGTCCTGATTGTATGATTGTACGGCCAACACTTGGCCTTGCTTCCCACAAGGCCAAGTAATCAAATACACCACACATGTGCAAAAGTGTTTGATGGGATACTTCTTGTTAGTAACGGTAGATGTAAACTCAACTGTATTATGCCCTCCTAGTGAATTGTGTTGACATACAACACATGTTTTGCATGAAAAAAACTATTAAATCAAGAAAAAAAGAACGGACAGGTGGATTAATAATGTTTGGTGCTATTAATCTCTGTAAAGAGGGAGCACCCCTAAAGATGACCTTGACTTGTTCTGGTAAGGTGGTGTTGAGGATACCGTCGTTCTTAAAGACATCCCAGTGTCTGTTCATGATTGTTTTAATTTGTTTATGTTGTGTTGAAAATGAAGCCAACATAGCCGTTTGAAGCTATCATCGGGTTCGCATTGGGGTTTGACTCCCAACAGTGATCGCCTACCAGTATTTAAATTGTTTTTTTTTCAAATTTCTTTTTATTTAAATTTTTAAAACGCATACATTAACATTTATCCACCATTTAAATTGTTTTGAAGTTCTAAATCTATATTACTGGAGTCAGATCCCTTGTCCAAAAACCTCTGTTTAAGGACACTGGCCTGTACCTTGAAAGTCTCTATGTCAGTGTAGTTCCTACACAGTCTTAAAAACTGACTGCATGGAACCAAATGAAGCTAAGACCGATGGTGGCAAATATCTATAGGGATGAAGCCATTATGGTCCGTGGGTTTCAAGTAGGTTTGGAACTTAAACTGTTTATCTCTAATTCTAGATCCAAAAATGATTCTTGTTCCTACTTGCCTCGTAAGACAGAGAAATGCCTCTGCCATTTGAATTTAGATTGTCAAAAAATTGTTTCAAGGAGTCTAGACTGCCATTCCATAGGAGGCGGATGTCGTCAATGGATCTGGCCCACAAGACTAAAGATAGAGTGTCTTGGACATTCTCCTCCCATTTGGCCATGAAAAGATTTGCGAGACTGGGAGTGAACTTGGCTCCCATCGCTACACCCCATTGTATGAGATAGTAGCGTTGGTTGAACCAAAAATAACTGTGTTTAGTTGCAAATTCCAAAAGCTCAATGAGATAATCACACTGGAAAGCCGAAAAGGACTGCTCGCAGCCCAAGAAATGTTGAACGGCTTCAATCCCCCTCTCATGGGGTATACAGATATACAAAGATGACACATCTGCAGTGGCCATAATATAGTCCTCTTGTATATCAATGCTTTCTAATAATCTGATTGTGAGGGGTGTAAAATTACTATATATATATATTTACTCAAGATAAAATGTACAATTTAAAAAATGTAAAATTAAAAAGTTGCATATTACAAGTTACTAATGAAGCAATTCAGGCCGAAATCAACATTCAAACACCTCGACCAGAGAAACTTGGTCTCCTAAATACAGAAGGATTCCCTTTTACTGAGTTGTCTGATGTAATGACCACCCCTCCAATGTTTTTCACCTTTTCAATACCCCAAAATTTAAGCGAACTGGGATCCTTATTATGCACCAATTTGAAGTGGTTTAAAACACTATGGGTAGTGATCCCTTTTTTAATATTGGTGATGTGCTCTTCTACTCGATTTGCAAAGTTCTAGAGGTGCAAACTATATATTGTAACCCGCACCCACTTTCCAGCATATAAATCACTCCAGTAGAGGAGCAGGTTACAAAATCTTTAATCACATATTTTTTCACTGTACTCGTAGATTTAAATCCTTTCCTCTTTTTGGTATTACTCCTGGCATGATGGCAGGTCCTACATCTGCTGCACACAAAAAAACTTGTAAACACTCCAAATAAGGAACTCTTTTGTTCCTTAGGGGGGACCTATTACTCCAGGTGCTATTAAGTCTTTCAGAGTAGGTGCCTTTCTATACAAATCCTGGGAGAGCAGGTATTTTGGGTCCCAATAGCCTGTCTTTTTTTTTAAATATCCCAATTTTTCTTAATAATTTTTTCCACCTGTCTGAATTGAATATTAAAATCAAAAATCAAATTAAATTAATGATGAAAGGGCACTTGTTGTTTAATTTCCAATACTAATATACCTCTATTCATATTCACTACCTTAATTTTATCTTGCTCAACCCTCCTCATTTCACAACCTTTTTCTCTAAATCTCCTGGTCAATATTCATGATTGTTTCAAGAAATCTCTCTGTTTAGAACAGTTCCTCTGTATCCCCTAAAAATGACCCTTTGGAATATTAATAAGCCAAGGCTTATGGTGGCAACTATCCACCAGTAGGTATAAGTCGAGTTCCTGTCTGTAGGTTTAAAGTTATTTCTTGTAAACAATCGTCCCTCCTCCAAAATTCCAAATCTAAAAAAGTAATATACTCATTGCTTATGGTCCAAGTCAGTTTTATATTTTTATCATTCCCATCCATCCTTTCTTTAAAAGTATCAAATGATACTGCATCCCCCTTCCAAATAATGATAGGTTCCTCTATAAATCTTTTATACAGAATGAGTTCTTTCGGTCTAGGGTCAAGGATCTCTAATGCCGCGTACAGACGTAGCGGACTATCCGACGGACTTAGTCTGGCGGACTTCCCGCCAGACTGTCCGTCTGACTTTCTGAACGGGCTACTTGCCCACACACTGCACTTTTTCAGCAGACTAATATGGCGTACTAAGTCCGCCGTACTATCCGCCCTACTTTTGAAATGAACGGACTTGCCCACACACGCGGAGGAAAGTCCGCTCATTTCGAGCGCGTCTCCAGGTAGGCGGGGCCCGCGAAGGAGACGTCGCTGGCCCCGCCACCTGGTATGGACTTAAAGGGGAACCCCAATGCCGAAAAAAATCGGCGTGGGGGTCCCCCCAGGTCCACATCAGACCCTTGTCCGAGCATGCTACCCGGCCGGCCAGGAAAGGGGGGGACGAGCGAGCGCCCCCCCCTCCTGAGCTGTACCAGGCCACGTGCCCTCAACATGGGGGGTGCCTTGGGGAAGGGGGGCCGCACGGCCCCCCACCCCAAAGCACCTTGTCCCCATGTTGATGAGGACAAAGGCCTCTTCCCGACAACCCTGGCCGTTGGTTGTAGGGGTCTGCGGGCGGGGTGCTTATCGGAATCTGGGAGCCCCCTTTAATAAGGGGGCCCCCAGATACTGGCCCCCCATCCTATGTGAATAAGTATGGGGTACAATGTACCCCTACCCATTCACCTGTGAAAAAAGTACAAAAAAACACAACACAGGGTAAAAATAGTTTATTGCACAGCTCCGGGGGTCTTCCGTCTTCGGGGGGTCTTCTCGCCAGACTCCTCCGCTATCTTCTTCTAGCTCTTTTGCTAGTGGAGGAGCCCGGCTTTCTTCCTCGCCGCCGCCCTTCTTCCGACTTCGGGGGTCTTGTTCCCCTCTTTGGTTCTTCTGCCGGGCCACCGCGCCTTCTTATAGCTCTTTTACAGGCGGTGGCCCGGTCTTCTGTCGCCGCTGCTGTCGCCGCCTTCTGTTCTTATGTTCTTCTCTTCTTCTGTTCTTCTCTTCAGATGTTGACTCGTCACTCCCTCCGCTCACAATGGCTCCGACGCGACGCGCGGCGACTTATATAGGGACATCACCGGATGATGTCCCCGCCCATTATGGTGTCACAGTCCCAGAGGATGCTGGGACTGTGACTTCATACTAGGCGGGGACATCATCCAGTGATGTCCCTATATAAGTCGCCGCACGCCCGGTCCCCATCATTGTGAGCGGAGGGAGTGACGAGTCAACATCTGAAGAGAAGAACAGAATGCGGCGGCGGCGGCAGCGATGACAGGGGGGCCACGTGCCCCCCCTTCCCCAAGGCACCCCCCATGTTGAGGGCACGCGGCCTGGTACGGCTCAGGAGGGGGGCCGCTCGCTCTTCCCCCCCTTTCCTGGCTGGCCGGGTAGCGTGCTCGGACAAGGGTCTGATGTGGACCTGGGGGGACCTCCACGCCAATTTTTTTTGGCATTGGGGTTCCCCTTTAAGTCCATACCAGGTGGCGGGGCCAGCGACGTTCCTTTGCGGGCCCCGCCTACCTGAAGACCCGGTCGAAATGAGCGGACTTTTCTCCGGGCGGGAAAAGTCAGTTTGTTTCAAAAGTATGGCGGACTGGCATACCAACGGCCGGATTGTCCGCGGAAATGCAAGTCCGGCGGGAAGATTGGAGTGCAAAACTACTTTCTAAGTCCGCCGTACTTTCAGGTCAAAAAAGTCTGCCGGAGGCTACACACGGGGGGATTGTCCGGCGAACTTGAGTTTGCCGGACTTTTCCACCTGATTGTTTGATCGTGTGTACGCGGCATTAGTCTTCCCAGTGGGCCATAAAAAGGTTAGCTACACTTGGAGTGAATCTGGCTCCCATAGCTATCCCCCTTACTTGTAAATAATAATGTTCACTGCACCAAAAATAATTGTTTAAACAAAACTGTAAACACTTCAATATATATATATATATATACAGTGCCTTGCGAAAGTATTCGGCCCCCTTGAACTTTTCAACCTTTTGCCACATTTCAGGCTTCAAACATAAAGATATAAAATTTAAATTTTTTGTGAAGAATCACCAACAAGTGGGACACAATTGTGAAGTGGAATGAAATCTATTGGATATTTTAAACTTTTGTAGCAAATAAAAAACTGAAAAGTGGTGCGTGCAAAATTATTCGGCCCCTTTACTTTCAGTGCAGCAAACTCACTCCAGAAGTTCAGCGAGGATCTCTGAATGATCCAATGTTGTCCTAAATGACTGATGGTGATAAATAGAATCCACCTGTGTGTAATCAAGTCTCTGTATAAATGCACCTGCTCTGTGATAGTCTCAGGGTTCTGTTGAAATTGCAGAGAGCATCATGAAGACCAAGGAACACACCAGGCAGGTCCGTAATACTGTTGTGGAGAAGTTTAAAGCTGGATTTGGATACAAAAAGATTTCCCAAGCTTTAAACATCCCAAGGAACAAGCGATCATTTTGAAATGGAAGGAGTATCAGACCACTGCAAATCTACCAAGACCTGGCCGTCCCTCTAAACTTTCAGCTCAGACAAGGAGAAGACTGATCAGAGATGCAGCCAAGAGGCCCATGATCACTCTGGATGAACTGCAGAGAACTACCGCTGAGGTGGGAGAGTCTGTCCATAGGACAACAATCAGTCGTACACTGCACAAATCTGGCCTTTATGGAAGAGTGACAAGAAGAAAGCCATTTCTCAAAGATATCCATAAAAGGTCTTGTCTAAAGTTTGCCACAAGCCACCTGGGAGACACACCAAACATGTGGAAGAAGGTGTTCTGGTCAGATGAAACCAAAATCGAACTTTTTGCCCACAATGCAAAACGATATGTTTGGCGTAAAAGCAACACAGCTCATCACCCTCAACACACCATCCCCACTGTCAAACATGGTGGTGGCAGCATCATAGTTTGGGCCTGCTTTTCTTCAGCAGGGACAGGGAAGATGGTTAAAATTGAGGGGAAGATGGATGCAGCCAAATACAGGACCATTCTGGATGAAAACCTGTTGGAGTCTGCAAAAGACCTGAAACTGGGACGGAGATTTATCTTCCAACAAGACAATGATCCCAAACATACAGCAAAATCTACAAAGGAATGGTTCACAAATAAACGTTAGAATGGCCAAGTCAAAGTCCAGACCTGAATCCAATCGAGAATCTGTGGAAAGAGCTGAAAACTGCTGTTCACAAACGCTCTCCATCCAACCTCACTGAGCTCGAGCTGTTTTGCAAGGAAGAATGGGCAAGAATTTCAGTCTCTCGATGTGCAAAACTGATAGAGACATACCCCAATCGACTTGCAGCTGTAATCGCAGCAAAAGGTGGCTCTACAAAGTATTAACGCAAGGGGGCTGAATAATTTTGCACGCCCCACTTTTCATTTTTTTATTAGTTAAAAAAGCTTCAAAAATCCAATAGATTTCGTTCCACTTCACAATTGTGTCACACTTGTTGGTGATTCTTCACAAAAAATAAAATTTTTATATCTTTATGTTTGAAGCCTGAAATGTGGCAAAAGGTTGAAAAGTTCAAGGGGGCCGAATACTTTCGCAAGGCACTGTATATATATATATTTTTTTTTTTTTTTTTTTTCTTCCCCAATAGTTTTTATTGAGTTTTTTTAGAAGGTCACAAACAGATAATTCAGTGGTACACTCTGTACAGTAGAAATTACAGCAAAAGATCACACGTAGATACAAAGTCAAATAAGATAGTATAAACTTTAAGTTTGGAGGTAATATAATTAGTAGTCTTACGGTAGGAGTGCTGCCCCCATCCCAGACACCCTATCTGGGAACAAACTGTGTCCTGGTTAGGGTGGCAGCACAGCCAACCATGGTTAGTGTCATAGTGATATTGAAATAACTTGAAATGGTACCATAACAAGACTTGAAACAGGGTAGTTAAATACATCAATTTGTACACAATCCGCATAACAGTGTAATCCGCAATGTGTAGTGTCAGTGTACCTGTAAAGAGGGTAAATTAGCTTATTACTTGTTGTGAGTAAGCAAGGTAAGCTTGCCAAGGGTGAGAAAGGAAAGGGGAATATAGGGGAGGAGTAGGGATGAGCCGAACACCCCCCTTTCGGTTCGCACCAGAACTTTCGAACAGACCGAAAATTATGCGAACTTTAGAACTCCATTGAAGTCTATGGGACTCAAACATTCAAAATAAAAAGTAATAATTTTAATGGCTAAAATGCAAGATATTATCCTAAAAAGGGTTTTGGGACTTGGCTCCTGCCCCAGGGGACATGGGTCAATGCCTAAAATGTTTTTAAAAACTGACGTTTTTTTCGGGAGCACTGATGAAGGTTAAAGTGAAAAAAAAGTGAAATATTCCTTTACATATCGTGCCTGGGGGGTGTCTATAGTATGCCTGTGAAGTGGCACGTGTTTCTCGTGTTTAGAACAGTCCCTGCACAAAATGACATTTAACGGAAAAAAAGTCATTTAAAACTGCTTGCGGTTTTAATGTAATATCTGGTTCCGGCATTATGGATGAAAATCATTGAGAAAAATGGCATAGGTAGCCCCCCTGCAAATTTCCAGCCCCTTTGGGTCTTGTACGGATATTAAGGGGAACCCCGTACCCATATTAAAAAAAGGAAAGGTGTGGGGCCCCCAGGCCCTATATACTCAGAACAGGAGTATACAGGCGGTGCAAACAAGACAGGGACTGTGTAAGTTTGTTGTGTTAAGTAGAATCTGTTTGTAATTTTGAACTGGTACAATTTTAAAATGTAGCTACTGTCAAAAAATCTATTTTTAAGCTTTTTGGAAAACATAGGGAAGGGTTATCACTCCTGTATAATTTGTTTTGCTGTCCGTCTTTTTTCATATCACTTCCTGTTGTCTCTTTCCATTTGCAAGTAGGAGACGTTTGTAAGTTGGATGTTTGAAAGTAGAGGCCTGCCCTATATGCTCTGCAGAAATGGCGGAACAAATTGTTTGTGTTGCCACAACACTGTAAGCCCTCAAAGTGACTCTTGGTGGGCGCTGGAGCGCCCTACTGTGAATGATTATATCAAGAATTGTAATTACATGCCATTGTTGAACAGTGGTAGAAAAATTGGGCCTTTGGTGGTTGTGGTGGTGGTGCTGGTGCCACAACACTATAAGTCCTCACAGGTACTCTCGGTGGGCACAGGAACGGGCCCTGCTGTGAAATATTATATCAAGAATTGTAATTACATGCCCCTGTTAAACAGGGGCTGAAAAATTGGGCCTTAGGCACTGCTTGATGGTGCCACAACACTGCAAAGTCCCCCAGATACTCTAGTTGGAGTGGAGGAATGAGCCCTGCTGCAAAGCATTGCATCAAAAATTGTATTACACGCCCCTGTTAAACAGGGGCTGAAAAATTGGGCCTTAGGCACTGGTGCTGGTGCCACGGCACTGTAACCTCTCCCATATACTCTATTTGTAGTGCAGGAATGAGCCCTGCTGCAAAGCATTGCATCAAAAATTGTAATTACACGCCCCTGTTAAACAGGGGCTGAAAAATTGGGCCTTAGGCACTGCTGCTGGTGACACGACACTGCAACCTCTCCCATATACTCTATTTGTAGTGCATTAATGAGCGCTGCTGCAAAGCATTGCATCAAAAATTGTAATTGCACGCCCCTGTTAAACAACGGCTGAAAAATTGGGCTGGTGGCATCACCCAGAACCAAAAATGTTCTTCCAAGATATCAGCGGAGGAGAACGAGGAAAGACAGTCAACATAACAGGACAGTCACTCAGCATCAGCATAGGCAGTCTTGAAGGGATGTGATATTTAAAAAAAAAATATTCGGTTACATCAGCTTCAGGTGCTTGGTAGCTGGTGGTGATCCAAGACTGATTCATCTTTATGAAGGTCAGTCAATCAACCAAGTCGGTGGACAGGCGCACCCTGTGATCGGTTACAAAGCCACCAGCAGCACTGAAGGTGCGTTCCGAAAGAACGCTGAATGCAGGACAGGCCAGTAGCTCAATTGCATACTGTGCAAGCTCTGGCCAGTGATCCATCCTCAAGACCCAGTAAGCAAGAGGATTTTCGGTGGGAAAGGTGTCCAAGTCTGACCTTGCCCCTAGGTATTCCTGCACCATGTAAATCAGACGCTGGCAATGGTTGCTGGAATCGATCATACCTTGGGGCTGCGGACTAAAAAATTGTCTGAATGCATCGGTCAGACGGCCACCTTCTCCACCGCTCCTTCTGACCGATGCCTCAGCAACACGTTGTCCAGGACCAGGAGTAACCTGCCAGTCTCTGGGAACGCGTTGCACAGACCTTTCTGCAAGGCCTCCCAGAGATGTCTCATACTCTGCTCCCTCTGCGATGGCAAGATAAGGTCGGCAACCTTACCATTGTACCGTGGATCAAGGAGAGTGGCCAGCCAGTAATGGTCCCTCTCCTTGATCCGAAGAATACGAGGATCCTTCCGCAGGCTTTGCAGGATCAGGGAGGCCATGCAGCATAGGTTAGCTGAGGCATTCGGTCCAGAGTCCTCTGGGTCACTAAGGACAACATGATCCGCAGCTACCTCCTCCCATCCACGTACAAGTCCACAGGTTTCTTGGGACTGTAAATCATCCCTACAAGACTGCTGCTGCTGATGCTGAGTGCCAGGCCCCACCTCCATGCTGTCACAATCATCCTGCTCCTCCTCCTCGCCCTCTTCCTGTGTGATGGGTGGGACAGCAGGAACACTGTCTGGATAAAGGGGGCCTTGAGAGGCAAGGAAGTCCTCCTCTTTCTGCCTCTGTTCTGCCTCAAGTGCCCTGTCCATTATTCCATGCAGCGTATGCTCCAACAGGTGGACAAGAGGTACAGTGTCACTAATGCATGCACGGCCACTGCTCACCATCCTTGTGGCCTCCTCAAATGGTGACAGGACAGTGCATGCATCCCTGATCATGCCCCCATTGGCTTGGTGAGAAAAACCAAGCTCCCCTGACCCTGTCCTGGTGCTGTAGTCGCACAGGTACTCATTGATGGCCCTCTCTTGCATGTGCAGCCACCGCAGCATGGCCAACGTTTCCACCTGGTGGACATGTCACATATAAGGCGGTTCTTGGGCAGGTTCAACTCCTTTTGGAGCTCAGCCAGCCGAGCACTGGCATTAAATGATTGGCGGAAATGCACACAGACTTTCCTGGCCTGCTTCAGGACCTCCTGTAAGCCCAGGTACCTGACCAAGAACCGCTGCACCACCAGGTTAAGGAAGTGAGCCACACAGGGCACATGGGTCAGTTGTCCCTGTTGGAGGGCGGAGAGGAGGTTGGCTGGCACCTCCGGACCACCGCAGTGGAGCCCTGCATAGGTGGGGGAAAGGGCCGGGCAGAGGGAGGGGCTCAAGCACAGGTTGGCACACTGGGACACTGGCACAGGACTGCGCTGCCCTGACTGTGGCACTAATTATCTCCTGCACCCCCTTCATAGCCTGCCCTGACCTTGTCTCTCCTCCATGGCCTTCATGCGCTCCTGAGTCCTGAATTGTCAAAATTCCACAGATAAAAAAAAGAATGCTTGTCGTTGTCAATCCCAGATTCACTTAATACTTTTGTTATGTCAGTGTCCATGTTGTGAGACTATGTGTGCATAGCTAGTAAGTATTTTGTGGCTGAAAATATGACCTGGAGGTTTTTAAGATTCGCCTGCCATTAAAGTCAATGAGGTCCGCTGCAAACTTTGTGGTTTAAAAACTTTTGCCCGTGTTTGTGGTTCACGTTCGCGAATCTTCCCGTCAGAAATTCGTCCATCACTACACAACACCAACTAACTCCTGCAGATGGTTGTATTAGAGAACACCAGCAATAAAGGGTAGATACAGGTGTATATTGTGCTGTGCTGGAGGCACACAACAACCACTAACTCCTGCAGATGGCTCTATTAGAGAACAGCAATAAAGGGTAGATACAGGTGTATAATGCGCTGGAGGCACACAACACCAACTAACTCCTGAAGATGGCTGTATTAGAGAACACCAGCAATAAAGGGTAGATACAGGTGTATATTGTGCTGTGCTGGAGGCACACAACACCCACTAACTCCTGCAGATGCCTTTATTATAGAACACCAGCAATTAAAGGGTAGATACCAGTGTATACTGTGCTGTGCTGGAGGCACACAACACCCACTAACTCCTGCAGATGGCTGTATTATAGAACACCAGCAATTAAAGGGTAGATGCCGGTGTATACTGTGCTGTGCTGGAGGCACACAACACCAACTAACTCCTGCAGATGGCTCAATTAGAGAACAGCAATATAGGTAGATACAGGTGTATACTGCGCTGGAAACACAAAACACCCACTAACTCCTGCAGATGGCTCAATTAGAGAAGAGCAATATAGGTAGCTACAGGTGTATACTGCGCTGGAGGCACACAACACATCAACTAACTCCTGCACATGGCTCAATTAGAGAACAGAAATATAGGTAGATACAGGTGTATACTGCGCTGAAGGCACACAGACAACACCCACTAACTCCTGCAGGCGCCAGAACACTACACAAGGCCGCCGTGCTGGCGGCCTTATATAGTGTGGGGAGTGTACTAAACAGCCTGAGCTATAATTGGCCACAGGCATCCTGCCTGTGGCCAATCATGGCTCTCCTCGCTGATGGCACTGTGATTGGCCAAGCATGAGGGGTCACAGTGCATGCTTGCCCAATCATGAGCCAGCAATGCACTGCAATGACGCAATGCATTGTGGGCCGTGAGCGCCACACTAATTTGGCACGAACAGCCCACGGAGTTCTGGCTTCGCCGAACGAGCGAACAGCCGGTGTTCGAGTTGAACATGCGTTCGACTCGAACACCAAGCTCATCCCTAGAGAGGAGGGAAGTGATAGGGGAAGGGGTTTAAGGATAGGGTAAATCAGTCACCATAACATACACACTTTCAAGCTTTGACTGTGCACTTAGGGTTTGATAACCAGGGTTCCCACTCTAAATACTGTGAGACTAAAGTTTGGATTGCCAATAATTTCTCCATCTCAAATTGATGGTTGAAGGTGAGAATGGCATCACTGGGGGAAAGTGCATTGGTAGTATTCCACTGCCTTGTAATTGTGATTTTTGCTGCTAATAAAAATTGTATAATCACTACTCAGAATTTGGGAAGAAATTTGTGAATGATCAGGTGCAAGATGGCTAGCTCTGGATTCGATGCAATGTGTTGGCTACATATATCGGACAATATGGAAAAAATCCTATTCCGGAATGACCTTAGTGATATGCAAGCCCAAAGTATATGGTATAGAGTGCCCGATTCTCTGCATTTTCTCCAGCATAAGGCCATTTGGGTTGGGTAAAACTTGGAAAGTTTTAACAGGGTAAAGTACCAAGAGTGTATTACCTTTTGGTAGTGTTCCCAATGGTTTACACACTTGGATAAAGTATAAATGGTGGAGAAAGCTTTCATACAACAGGTTGGTTTTTCACAAGGCTTCTTCCCATTTGGCAACAGTGGCGATCTTTGAGAAGGAGTCTTAGTGTTGTGGATATTATAAAACAGGGAAATACCCCTTAGTGGGGTTGTAGGTTTGTGGAAGAAAGTATACATTAAGACTGGAATTGTAGAGGTAGAGGGTGTTTTTGGTAGACATGTGCGATTTGTTTCGTACGAAATTTGTACGTTCCAGAGGATCTGAAATACGAATTGCCATGTGTCCGAATTTTATACGAAATACGAACTTTTGTTTACGAATTTTGGATCAGTCGTCGTCGTAGAATCATTATGCTTATTATGAGGGGCTCCCACCATCCCTGTGCTATGCTGACTTCCTCCTGGGGCTGTACCCCTGCTGGGCTCATTATGAGGGGCTTCCACCATTCCTGTGCTGTGCTGACATACTGAGCACAGCAGGGGTACAGCCCCAGGAGGAAGTCAGCACATCACAGGGATGGTGGGAGCCCCTCATAATGAGCACATGGCTGCCGTGCACAGCTGCTCCAGCTTTTGCCTGCTCCAGTTTTGATCCCCTGCACTGTACGGGGTCACCGGGGAAGTGCGGGGTCACTGGATTTGGTGGATTTGGTGTTACCACACATGTGCTCTCCGCACATCCCCGGTGACCCCAGTGTGGGGGATCTATCAAAACTGGAGCAGGCGAAAACTGAACCAGCGGTGCATGGCAGACAATCTGCTTCTCTCTTTAATTCTCAAACTGAAGAGAAGCTGATTGGTTGCCATGGGCAACTGCTCTAGATTCAGTTTGCTCCAATTTTGATCAATTTCCCTAAATGTCTTTTTATCTGTTCTAGCAGTCATATGTGTAAATGAGAAGAATGGTGAGGGCACATCAGGGCACATTGGGGTACATCAGGGCATATTGGAGCACATTGGGGCACATCAGGGCATAATAGGGCATATTGGAGCACATTGGGGCACATCAGGGCACATCGGGGGAAAACTGCGTTTTGGAGCACATTGGAACACATTGGTGAACATCAGGGCACATTGGGGAACATCAGGGCACAGCGTTTACCAGCCAGCATGCAGAGTAGAGCAGAAAGCGTGTGTAATAAGTTCTCTCTCCGCTGCTCCCTGGAGGCCATCCCAGATGGTGTCACAAGCAAATCAGGGTAGATGAGAAGTGAGGGGAGGGATTGGTCATGCCTGCTGCAGACAGTCAGTTCAAGGAATATTCAGAGTGAGGGAGGGGTACCCCAGCTTTGGCAAACTGATTTTCAAAAATGCTAACTGCTCCATTAGCTGGGGGGACAACTGGGATCTTTGGGGTGACAGGATGTTTCCTGTCACAGAAAACACCCGCTCACTCTGGACACTTGTCGGAGGGCAGGACAGTAGTTCCTTGCCCATATCTGTGAGGGCAGGCCATTCCTTGCTCTTCTCCTGCCAAAAAAACATTGGATCTGTGGTGGGGTGCACTGGTGAGGCTGACAAATAGGACATGACAACCTCCTTTGCTGATATGGGTTTCTTGGGGCGCACTATGCTGAAGGTTCCCATTAGGGTGTCAAGTGCCTCAGCCAAGACAGAAGATGCTCCGCTGGCAGGAGCTCTGCTCACTTCACTAGATGATGCATGGGAGAGGGGCTGTTCAATATCTTCTTCCTCCTCTTCCTCCTCTCCCAGCCTTACCATCTGCCTTTCCCTCTGACGCACCCTGTCGATTAGTCTGTCCTGCCATGTTGTCAGAGCACTACACTGCACAGCCATTTTGCCCTTGATGCGAGGGTCACACATGGCAGCCAGCATCAGTTCTGGGCAAGAGGCGGTCAACTCCTGCGTGCGCCTGCCCAACTGCATCAGAAATGTGTTTAGCAGAGCCAACACATCAGGCTGAGGGCCACCACCAGGCAAAGGTTCCTCAGCCAACTTGAACCACTCCAATTTGCTCTGAAGGTGGTTGAAGAGTGGGAGCACATGACCAATGCTGGCATCCTCGCGACTTAGGTGTTCTGTGACAGAGAGGAAAGGTTTGAGGACTGCCAGAATCTGCCCAATTATGGCCCAGTCCTCCCTGCCTAAAGGTCTCTCTATGCCAATGTTATGATCACAGGCCATGGCATGGAGAGCCTTCTGCTGCTCAAGGATGCGTTCCAGCATTGCTAGGGTTGAATTCCACCTAGTCCCCACATCCTGTTTTAGGCAGCGTTCTGGAAGGCCTGCCTTCCTCTATTGCACCCTGAGGAGGTGGCTGTCCCTCACACTCTGATGAAAGTGGCCAGCCATCTTCCAACAAGAGTCCACCACTTTGGACAGCCTTCCATCGAGGCCAGAAATGGTGTCCACCAACCGAAAACTGTCAGTTACCACCTGGTGGAGAAGGTGGGCTGAGCAGCGCACACCCACAAAGCTGCCATCCCTTACAGCCTTGACCATGTTGCTGCCTCCATCAGTGACAACATAGCCAATCCGGTAGTTGTTGTCTGCCTGTCCAAACCACTGCAAGAACATTTTCTGCAGGGCTTTCAGGATGTTTTGCACTGTGTGCTTTTCATCAAGCACCTCAGCGTGCAGTAGGAAGGAACGGTGCCCCTGTTTCTGAACTGCTGACGAGGATCCAGATGTTTGAACTACATCATGGGACACTTTGACCTGCCACCTATGTGCCGTCAGGAACAGGAAGACATGCTGGGCATTACACGCACTCCACAGGTCAGTGGTCTGGTGCACTGCCTGTCCACCTGCTCTTCCAATCTCCTCCTTGAGCACCCCAACACAAGACCTGTGTAAGTCTGGCACCACAGTTTGGCTGAAGGTCTTACGTGATGGCACACGGTACTGTGGTGCAATAGCCTGCATCAATTGTTTGAAGGGCTCACCTTCCACCATGTTGAAAGGTGCTCTTCCAACTGCAATGAACTGGCCAATCAGGCGTGTTATTTTACGTACCTGTGCCCGAGACATACCCTTACTCTGAAAGCCACCAAAATCGTCCAGGGTGGCCTGGCTGGTATGGATTGGATATGGGATGGTAACAGCATTCTTTTCTGCCTTATACTGGCTGGGGGTGCTGGCACTCATGGTGGCTGTGGCAGTGCCACTATTGGTTCCCTTTTTGGTGTTTGGAGGAGTGTCCATTATACTTTTCTCCCCTAACAGCACTGCGTGGTGGTGCACATGCATGTGCTGGTTCATGCCACTATTACTGAGATGTCCTATGTCTTGGCCCCGGCTGACCTCCCTGCCACAGTGATTGCATTTGGCCTTCTGACGGACACCAATTCTTTTAAAATGCTGCCAAATGCTGGAACGGCAGCCACCACTAATTACAGAGCCGGATGGAATCCCTTCCACTGCAGTGGTCACACTCTCTTCCTGAGGTTCGGCAGGAGCAGGAGGAAGAGACCTGAACATCCCAGGTATTTTGGGTGCTGTGATGGATTGAGGCCTAATGGTTGCATTGGCCCAGGCTTAGAAAGCACTTGGGCAGGGGTCTTTTTAGGAGAGAAAAGTAGAGGGGACTGAGAGGAGATACTTTCTGGGCTGTCGGTGGTGCCAACATGGGTAGAGGGCTGGAAATTAAATTTGTCTACAACAATGTCAGGAAATCCTGCTTCTACCTCTTCCACGTTGCCAAGGGAACAGTAATCATTAAAAGCAGTAAACTCTGTCTCCTTGCTGATCACTTCCAAGCTCCCTGTAGTGCTGATGGTGATGGCACTGGCAGCAATGGTGGTGGTGACATCATCATGAGCCTCGGCCTCCTGACATGTTTCCTGCTGCATGGCCAGGATCTCCAGCTTTGGCTGCACAAATGTATGTGCACTGGGAACCCATTTGGCCTGCCCTCTTCCATAAAAGGTACCAATGGGCAGCATGATACCAGCAGCAGTGGCGGTAGCGCCACTTTTGCTATGAACTGTGCTGCTGGTTCTAGGAGGTAAATCCTGGAACAGCTAGCGACATGAAAATGTCTGCTGTTTGCCAGGCTCTTTACCACCAGCAGTCTTCACTCCCATTCGTCTCAGCTTTATGGGAGGTGAGCTGAGCTCAGAGGGCACAGAGACAGAACATCTGCTCATGTACACAACTGCTGCTCATGTACACAACTCATAGCTCTCCCTCTCCTAGCAGCACTCTTACTGCTTTTTTGGCCTTGTTTGCTGCTAATTTTTCCTTTAAAAGTTAGAAAAATGTAGACAAAAAATAATATGATTTTGATTGCAGCAAACTAACACCAAAATGACCAAATGTACAAAAAAAAAAAATATTATACCAACAGAAAATAACAAAATATTAACTAAATGAAAAAAGAAATGAAAAAAAAAAAAAGATCTCTCAAAACCAACCAAAAAACGAATAAAACCAGAAACTTAGCACTAACAGATGATACACTCGCAAACTACAACAGATATAAACTAAAATGAACAATGAAAAACTAAGAATTGCAAAGATATTCGCTCAGATGCACAGACAAATAAGTCTGGTATAGGTCTCTCAAGAGAGTAATGCCGCGTACACACGATCGGAATTCCGGCCAGAAAAAGACCGATGAGAGCTTTTCATCGGAAAATGCGACCATGTGTATGCTCCATCGGAATTTAGCTGTCCGAATTTCCGCCAGCCAAACATTTATAGCATGTTCTCAATTTTCCCGACGGAAAAACGGTAATTCCGATCATGTGTATGCAATTCCGACATGCCAAAAATCACGCATGCTCAGATTCAACTACGAGACAGAATTTATTGGCTACTGGCTATTGAACTTCCTTTTTCTAGTCACGTCGTACGTGTTGTACATCACCGCGTTATAAATGATCGAAATTTGATGTGACCGTGTGTAGGCAAGACAGCTTGAGCCGAAATTCCGTCGGAATTCCGTAAGGAAAACCATCAGAACCTTTTCCGACGAGAATTACGATCGTGTGTACGTGGCATTAGGTCTTTATTTTTCCAAAAGTGGAGGTCATTGCAGGGTATAAAGTGTTGGGATAGGGATTTTGCAAAGTGATCACTTGGGTGAAGATAAAAGGGGATCTCAAATCACAATTTGATGGAGATTTGTACAGTTGGGACAGTAGAGATGGGTGGTGGGGCTCCAATGAGAGTCAATTAAAAATCTTTATGTAGGACCTTGGTGGCTTCCATAAATGCCCATGTTTATGTTTAGGGGGGTTCCACCAAAATCTAAGTTGATCTAAGGCACAGGCTTTATAATAGGCCATAATATTGGGTACTCCCATTACACCATTCCTTCTGTGCCGTATTATAATATAAAGGGAGAATCTGGGGGGTTTGTGGTACCAAATAAATTGAGTGAAAAGTTTTTGGATGGAGGAAAGGAAGGTATGGGGGTTATTAGGGTGCAAAAGAGATGAAGGAGTTTTTGGGAGGTCGCTATTCTTCCTGCTGTTGATAGTTCCTGAGTAGGGATGAGCCCAAGTTTGACTCGATCATACACATGGAGACAAGGTGCTTTAGGGGGCTACCCAAAATCGCCCTCCCTATGTTAAGGGTACGGTTCAAGATGGGGGCGCTCTCTCGTCCCCCCTCTTTTCCTGGCAGGTTGCGTTATTGGATAAGGTTCTGGTATGGATTTTTGGGGGAACCCCCATGCCATTTTTTTTTTAATTTTTAAAAATTATTGGTGCAGGGTTCCCCTTGATATCCATACCAGACTCCAATGCAATATTTTTTTACATTTTGGTTCAGGGTTCCCCTTAATATTCATACCAGACCCAAAGGGCCTGTTAATGGACTTAGGGGGGATCCCATACTGTTTTTTTTTTCAATGACTTTTATCTGTAAGTTATTATAGCCGTTAGTAGTTTTAAATGTTATTTTGTGCAGGGACTGTTCTAAACATGAGAAAAATGTGCCACTTTACAGGCATACTATAGACACCCCCCAGGTGCAAAATGTAAAAGAATATTTCACTTTTATTGTTTCACTTTAAGCATTATTAAAATCACTGCTCCCAAAAAAAGTCAGTTTTTAAAACTTTCTTTTGCATTGATACATGTCCTCTGGGGCAGGACCCAGGTCCCTGAAAACTTTTTATGACAATAACATGCATATAACCGGGGTGGGGGGAGGGGGGGGGGTTTCATTGTTTTTGTTGTTTTGCTGTTTTTGCTTTATTATTTGTGTTGCAGTAGCTCTTCTATGCAATGGCTGACATCCATGTCATAAATGAGGTCCCGAAGCCATAATGCCGAAGAACAGACATGAGGTAAGGCCAAGATAATGTGTCAAAGGCTTTATTTACATCAAGGGATAGAAGCATAGATTCAAGAGAGCGAGTATGGGCTATATGCTAGAGTTGCACTATACGTCGTATGGCATCTCCTGCTTGTCTCTGGAGCACAAAGCCAACCTGATCTTTTTTTATCAATCGGAAGATTTTTTGTCAGGATTTTCATATCGACATTAATGAGCGAGATAGGTCTGAAATTGGCCCAAGAAGAGTGGTCGCGGTCTGGCTTGGGAATCATCACTACATTTGCTGTTAGGAGATCTGGGGTGAGGGGATAACCGTTTTTTACCGAATTGTACATAGCTACTAAGTGAGGTGCTACCACTGGTGCCAACTTCCTGTAATAAAGCGCCGTGTAACCGTCAGGCCCAGCCCGTTTTTCCCACCTTAAGTTCCTTTATAGCTTGCAAAATTTCTGAAAGTTGGATGTCCTGATCCATGAGGGTGACATGTGCTCCCGTCAAGGATGGGAGCGAAAGGCGACCAAGGAAGTCTCTGAGCAGCATCCCTCTCTGGAGCTGTGTATAGTTTCGCAAAACCAAACCCAAACTCCTCTAGTACATGTTTTGGATTACCCCATAGAACATTATGTCGATCCCACAGGGTTATAGGGTTTAGTTTAGGGGCAAAGGTTCGGAGTCTGTTGGCTAACATTCGAGTCAGCTTATTCACCCTCACACACCATCTCTGACGGGACCAGAGTAAAACACGCTCAGCCACCTCAGTGAGGCACAGATCGAGCGTGGGTGGGAAATTGTTTAAACGTCTTAGATAACGTCGCCAGTCGGGACTCAAGCTCTTTCTGTTTTGTTTCCCTCACCCTCTTACGGGCCGACGCTAGACAAATAATCCGACCACGTAGCACCGCTTTATAAGCCTCCCAGAGGGTTACTGGAGACGTCACTGAGCCCAGATTGTCGCGAAAGTAGTCTTCTGAAGCTCTAACGATTTCCTCCATGACCCCTACATGAGAAAGGAGCGAATCATTCATCACCCAGGGGGAAAACCGGGGTCTATCTAGGATGGATATAATCCCTGCCCTGAGGGTGACACTCCCTCCACAAGTCAACTAGATCGTGAGTTTGTAAGGAACGAATAAACTTTCTAGTGCTTGCCGACGGGCCATGCTTCTCTGACGAGTGTTTGCCCAGTTTAGGGTTTAAAACTAAATTAGATTTGCCCGCAAGAAGGAGGGTGCCCTTGCAGTGGGATGTCAACAGGGCACAGACATGGGTCAAAAAGGGCCCCGGGTTTATATTAGGGGCATAGTACATCATTATAGTGACCTCCGTGTCATAAATGGTGCCTTGCAGCAGTAAATATCTGCCGTCAGGGTCTGCAATCTGTTTAGTGCAACTAAATGGAACTGATTTGCGGAACGCCACGAGAACCCCCTTTTGCTTAGTTGGGGCATTTGCCAAAAAGACTTGAGGAAACTGAGCGTCAAAATATTTGGGATGGGAGGCCTCAGAAAAATTAGTCTCCTGTAAACTTGCAATGTCAATTCGTTGTTTGAGTAGATACTTAAAGACCTTCACCCTCTTATGAGGGGAGTTCATGCCCTGTACATTCAGGGACAACCAATTAATTATCATTAAGGTATTAACGGGTGGCCGCTTACCTGGAACCAGAATGCACACCCCGCGAAGACAGAGGGGAAAGGGAAGGACAGAAGAGTTAGAGAGGGGGATAAGAAAGCAATTGGAAGTGTCAAAACATAAAGGGTAGTATAATCGTGCAATGCTGTACACAAATAACTTTCATACAGCAAGATTGCTATTGGTCGTGGGTTTAAAATCCCACGAATTGGTCGGGCATTGACTCGAACCGTAGTCCGGGCCAAGTTCCAACACATGTCGGAGCAGTGGTCTGTCGGAAACCACTCGGCATAACTTTATCAGTAATCATGAGTATTAGAGAACATGTCAACAATGGCATAAAAGCGTGAATATCAAAGAACAAGTCAACAATGGCTTGAAAAACAAATTATTATGTGTGGAGGACCTCGTCACACAAACAAACAATATGAACTTGGTCAACAGGGTCAAGAACGATCAGGGTCCAGGCTCAGATTGTGTAATCAAAAACCTTCTATTTCCCTCAAATGGCCATAATAAAAGGATCCCGTAATAAAAAAAAAGGGGGGGTGGCAAGATAAAGGTTTTTCCATTACCACTATAAGCGGAGACCCTCACAATAGGGAGTAAGGGGGGAAGAGAGAGAAAAAAAACTAATTTAAAATAATATATATAAAAAAAATATATAAAAGAATTTATAAAAAATTAAAAAAATTATGTACTGGGGGGGAAGCATAGTCATTACCTGAGCGAAACAATTGTCCAAGGAGAGATCAGGGTAGCACCTCAGTCCACCATCACCAGCACTTAAACTGGGCAACTACGATCTGGGATTGTGTCCCTGCGCGGTCCCTCGCAGGTTTGATGGAAAACAGGTCTTCTTCTTGCCAGATTCACGGATGGGGTGTAGGGGCAATTTGTCCGTCTGGCAGCACAAATTGCATCCGGCTCATAGATCTATGAGCCGGCCAACTGCACAAAGTCTGGTAAGAATTCACAGTTTTCTAGCGATGTCCACCTTTAGAAACATCTTGAAATCTCTGGGCCTGAAGAGAACGGAGGGCTTAAGATCTGTGCTGAGACGACTGAGAGGATCTAGTAGGAGCCTGGGAGGGACCTGGACAGACCATGGAAGTCTCTGGTTGGGAAGGAGGGAGGTCAAACTGTAGCTCCTGAAATTGCCGCCGGAGGTCTGGCAAAGATGAAGCATGGAACTGACGTCCTAGGTGGTAAAAGGAAAGTTTAAAGGGGAACCTCCACCAATGTTTCTGGCTTGTAAGATTTGCAGATAGGGCTTCATGTTCCTCCTTTTAGCTATAGTAACTGGGGAAAGATCTGCAAATAGTTGGAGGGGGTTTCCCTGGAATGAGATGTCCGGTAAATCCCTGGCCAATTGGAGAAGCCGCTCCTTGGTTCTGTAGAAGTGAAATTTTATGATTACGTCCCTGGGAGGTCCCTCGGTGGGCTTGGGGGCGAGGGACCTGTGTATACGGTCAAATTCTAGACGTTCCGCAGGGATATCAGGTGCAAGCTCCTGGAAAAAAGCTGTAGCCGTTCCCTTGAGGTCTCTAATGGCCTCCGGGAGGCCGCGTATACACAGGTTACCTCCAAGGGCCCTATTTTCAGAATCCTCAAGCTTGTCCTGGAGATTAACAAGTTCAGCATTCAGTTTTTCCACCTCCTCCTCATGCCCCTCCAGTACTGTGGTTGTTAAGTCCATCCTCTCTTCCAACTGATTAGTGCGGTGTACTAGCTCTTTAAGACCCTTCACCAGTTCAGCAGATAGCTTGCGGGAGGCTGCATTAATTTCATCCCTCACTATAGTGCGGAATTTCTGAAGCAGAGCATCGGAGCCAGTGTCCACAGGACTTGCCAGGTTAGAGGGGAACTGTGACAGGCTATCGTCTGAGTGCTGTGTGGCATCGTCTGGCTCCGTCGGTTCAGGTGCCATCTTGTCCTTCCCCTTCACCTTCTCCCGGGCAGGAGAGGATGTCCCCAGGCTGTGGTACTTAAACAAACTGCGGTTTTTGGATGATCAGACTGAATCCAGGGAATCACTTTTTACCCTTCCCTGCAGCCTTCCCTCTACCCCAGCAGAGGAACAACCTGGGCCTTCCATCTTGGAAGAAGTGGATGCGTCCAGCTGGAGCCAGGTGTATTATTTTTAGACATACCGTATTTGCCAGCGTATAAGGCGGCTGGGCATATAAGACGACCCCCTACTTTTCAATTTAAAAAGTTGGTTTTGTGCTGTACTCACTGTATAAGACGACCCCCTTGTGCGGGAATTCCGTATGTTCAGAAACGAAGTTGGCGCCGGGTAACATGCTGTCTCACAGTATACATATAGTATACCGCCCTGAGCCAATCACGGCAAGCTATGCATTCTATTATTGCATGCAATGCCTGCTCGGATTGGCAGAGGCTGTTACATCATCAGCCCGCGCCTCTGACTCTCACAGCCAATCCGAGCAGGCTGCAGATGTTGTTCCTCCAATCCGAGCAGGCGCTGTATTCATTAATATAATACATCGCTCGCTGGGATTGGCTCAGCGGTGTATATTGTATGTATACAGTATTACCACACACTCGGCGAGTATGCGGAGAGCTTAACATCCAGTGGGCAGCTTTATATCCGGCGTATAAGACGACCCCCGCTTTTTGCTCATTTTTTTTTTACTGTAACAGGTCGTCTTATACGCCGGCAAATACGGTATTTATTGTCCTAATATTAATGATGTTAACTAGATGTTATAATTGATAACAAATTAATGATTTAAAGCAAAGTGATGTATACATATCGATTGACAGTAGTGGCCAAAAATGTTTGGGACAAGAATGAAAAATGTTGGGGTCAGAATGATAATCTTTTCTATTTATTAACATTCAATTTGCAAGTCATGAACTGAAAATTGTGTGTGATTGGTGAAGCAAAAACTAAAACTGATGCTTTTTTATACACAGGATGAGCTCAGCCAGGAGGAGGGTCTGGAAAGTGATAGCCAGGAAGAGGCCATGCCCAGTGGCAGCCAGGAGGAGGCCATGCCCAGTGGCAGCCAGGAGGGGAACAGGCCCAGTGGCAGCCAGGAGGTGAGCGGGCTCAGTAGGAGCCTCACCAAATCCCAGGTGCCTCCCCTCTGCCTTACAACCAAAAGGTCCCAGAAGCCCCCCAATTCCCGAAGAGGCCTATGGCTGCTATCTAGCCACTAGATTGCTTAAATTGGAGGAGGGCCAATGCCTCCTCTGTGAGGAAATTATTGGTGAGGCCCTAAAGAAGAGGTCAGCTGACTGAGAACAGCTAAGTATGTGAGCTCGCTCATCCTCCTCCTCCTCCTGCCATAAGTCCACCATCAGGGCCACATCCACTAAGGAAGGCTGCAGGGAAGCATGGAGGGTAGGCTGCAGCGAAGAGAAGAAAGTGATGACTTGGCTTCAGTCTGGTCTGACAGAAGATGCAGGCTGGTGTAATACCACAGTCTGGGGACATAAATGTCATCTGCTGCTGATCCTAATCTCTGGGATTCCTGGACCAGATTGTGCCCCATATTATATGGACTCCTCAAGCTAACAATTTTCTTTTCCACAGACTTGATGTGTGCCCTAGGGGCCAAAAGTCTTCGCAAATTCCAAAAGTTTCTCCAGCATTGCCTTCCTCTCTTATTTTGTTACCCAGATTTTATTTTCTGAAAATACTTGCCTATGTGTTTTTCTTCAAAAAGGACAGTTTGTGTGTAGGCAGGTACATTTCTAAAATACAATGTCAAATTAACAAAGGACACCAACCTCCTTGAAGATAATAAAAAAATACAAGATAATAATGTTATTGTGGTACTTTGACACCTAAAAAATAAAATTATATATGGAGATCACTAGAAAATTATTTTTCAATAATCCAAAAAAAAGGAGATCTTGATGAAATAAATAAAAAAAGATGGCTATAAAAAATAATTGTAAACATTATTATGGAGATTGGGCTTTTAAAAATTAAAAGATTATTCATGAGATGAGGAGAAATAATCAAGAAATAAGTTTGTGAGAACTCTGTGTGACTATGAGCAGCAAAACAACTTAATTCTTCTAGTATTACGAAGAAGAAAAGAATGCCCTGCATTAAAATATCACAGAATTTGCTGCGTGAGGAATGTGCTAGCTCCATTACAAATGCTAGTTTTACCACACCGAGCGCTTCCGCCTCGTACTTGCTTCAGAACATGCATCGTTTTTGGTCCGTCGGAACAGCATACAGGCGAGCGGTTTTCCTGATAGGTTTTCCTGACATTTCGAACATGTTCCATTTCTAGGTCCGTCAGCATTTTCGACATAAAAAGTCCAATGGGGCATACACACGATCGGAATATACAATGAAAAGCTCCCGTTGGACTTTTTCTGTCAGACATTCTGCTCATGTGTATGCGACATAAGTGTTGGATTTCATTTGGACAGTCTCATTTAAGGGTGCAAACATGTCTGAAAAATCATTAAACAAATAATTATAAATAATAATACATTTTATTTATAATGCACATTACATCAAAAGATCTCAAAGTGCTACAGGTTAAAATGAGAAGTTTATATAATGAAACAAACATCTAAAAATAACTAAAAGCTTTGCTAAAAAGAAATGTCTTAAGACCTTTTTTAGTGGAGGCCTCAGGGTGTCAGGTAAGGCATTCCACAGGTGCAGGGAAGCTGCACAAAAAGCCCTGTATCCCATTGTCCTGAGTCTAGTTCTAGGTATTTGAAGAAGGTTTGAGTGAATGGAGCGGAGGGAACATGATGTGTTTTGTGGTTTAAGAAGTTCTTTGTGGTAGAGAGGGGCATGTCCATGTATACATTGGTGTATGAGGAGGGAAAGAGCCTCTGCAGACTCTTTCTAGAAATCCCAATGAGAAGTGCGTTACAGTAGTCCAGTCTGGAGAAGTAAAAGCCCTTGTACACACGGTCGTACATTCCGACAACAAAATCCGTCGGATTTTGTCTGACGGATTTTGTCCGAAACTGGTGTTGCATACACATGGTCGAACAAAGTTGTCGGAAAATCCGATCGTACGTAACGTGATGGCGTTATTTCATTACGACGGGGCTACGTTCAGGCTAGTAGCAAATAGCTTTGGTCTAGGAATTTGATCTGAGCATGCGTGGCACTTTGTCCAATCCGAAATTCTTTACACACAATCGGACAAAGTCCGATCGGATCATGTTGTTGGAAAGTTTTATAGCCCAGCTCTAAAACTTTGTCCTTCGGATATTCCAATGGAAACAGTCCGATAGAGCCCACACGCAGTCGGATTATCCCACAACATGGTCCGATTGGACATTTTCCGTAGGAATGTCTGACTGTTAGTACAAGGGCAAAGGCATGAACCAGCTTTTGGGCATCTGGGAAGGAAAGAATGGGATGGAGTTTAGAGATATTATGGAGGTGGTAAAAAGAGGTCTTACATAGTTGATTTATATGGGCTTCAAAAGTGAGTTGGGAGTCAGATTTGTAAGTGTTGATGAGAGGGGGATATTAGAACCAGAAAAGGTAATGCTGGTTATGAATGATGATTTGGTCTGGTAAGGAGTGCCAATCATGATGACTTCAGTTTTGGAACTGTTTAGTTGAAGAAAGTTGTGCTCCATCCATACCTTGATCTCCTCCAGACAGGTAGTGAGTACTGATAGGGATAACTGTGAAGGTGGAGTTTCAGCTGTTGCATTTACATATAGCTGTGTGTCATTGGCATAGCAGTGAAATGAAATTTTGTGGCGGCTAATAACTTGGCCAAGGGAAGTGAGGTAGAGAATAAAAAGAATGGGGCCAAGAACTGACCACTGGGGGACACCACAAGTAATTCAGATTTGAGTTAAAGTGGCCCAGGGAGATGTATTCTGTCCTATTTGTGAGATATGATTTAAACCTACTGAGGGCTGTGTCATTGAGTCCAGTGGTGCAATGGAGCCAGTTTAAAAGAATTCCATGATCAACAGTATCAAATTAAGACTGAAAGGTCCAGGAGAATGAGGAGGGAGGGAAAGCCAGTATCAGAGGATACGAGGAGGTTGTTTGTAACTCTGACGAGGGCAGTCTCTGTACTATGAGCAAATCGGAAACCTGACTGGAATTTTTCAAAGAGGTTATTATGTTTGAGGTGATCCTGAAGGTGAAAGGCAATGGCTTTCTCAAGTACTTTTGATATAAAGGGGAGATTGGAGATAGGCCTATAATTAGGTAGGACTTCCGGATCAAGAGTGGGTTTTTTTGAGCAATGGTCTGATAATGGCATTTTTTAAAACAGAAGGAATGTGACCAGTTTGGAGGGAATGATTTATAACAGCAGTGATCAGAGGACTTAGGACAGTGATATGAGCTTTTACCAGAGAGGTTGGGAGAGGATCCAAGGGACAGAGTGCTTCTGAGGGAGAGAAGCATGTGTTTCATTCTATTCTCCGAAATGGGTTGTTCCGTGGCTATGAACACATCAATTGATAATCCTGGGTACATGTTCTGCAGAGAGACCTGAGGGGGAATGTGCTGCAGTGCTGGGGAGAACTCATCCGCTTTAGATTTCACTGAGCTGTCAATAGTGGGAGTAGATGTGGGAGAGCATTCTTCCAGCTCCTCAGGCTGGGTAATGGTGTGTCTCCCTGCAGATTGATGGATGGACTTGGATCGGGCCGCTCCTATGGAGCTGTGGCTGGTGCCATTTTGCCTACCTCTCTGAGGTGTCGCCAGGTAGAAATCCATGAGGCATTGCGGCTGCCTGTTCTCTTTCTGCCACTTAGTCATCACTCCCATGGGTGTTAGGCACTTCAGTGAGTGGATATGGAGCCTGAGAAGACCTCTCCCCACTGTTGTTCTGTGTTGCTCAGAGCATGAGGCTGCTGGAGCTCTGAGTTATCCACCTTCATCTTCTCCACCAGCCAGACACGCCGCTCTCAATATATATTTTTTATGTTTCCTAGATAGAACAGAATCTTTAATTTCGTGGAAGCTATGGCCTATTGGTACCCTATAATGATGTACAAAGATCCTATATCTGCCGTGGCCTAGATACATTCATCTAATTTGGCCAAAGAGCCAAGACATTGGATCACATGCTTGGTATCTGTAATGTATGCTTCAGTCTTGACCACCAGCAGTTGTAAAGATGTATCTATGTACTGACCTAATCTCAAGCAAACCGATTCAATTCCATTAATAATCAGCCTCCCTGGGGGATCTGTAATACTTTTATGAATTTTAGGCAAAAAGTAGATGAAGGACGTACAACATGCAATGGGGTTCAGATATTTAGCTTTCTTAATGGATAAAATATCTCTCTTTCTCCCTTTATTGATTACTCACACTAAACTGCTTTTGTATTCCAACAAAGGGTTACCACTAAGATTGTGATGTGTTTCACTGTCCCCTAGTTGTCTCTCCATTTATATTTTGTAATACTGTTTGGTCATAATTAGAAGTTCTCCACCTTTGTCAGCAGGTTGTATGACTAAATTTTTACGCTGCTCAATGCCTTCAATCCCTTTCTTAATCCAATAGGGATAATTGACCTTTCTGACCTGTAACTTCTCCAAATCTTCTGTAACCATATTCTTAAACACATCTAAATATTTATTGTATGCATTTTGAGGGTTAAAAACAGACTTATTTCGTAATGATGAGTGGTGGGAATTTTAAAATTGTGGAGGTCTCAGATCAGATTTTAGATAAAAAATATCTTTAAAGGTAGTGTGTGCGCACATACTTCTTTATTTGAACATAGGTGTCAAACTTATTCCGATTTTTAGTCAGTGCATATTTGAGTCCTTTATCTAAAAGAATGATCTCCTATTTGTTCAAATCAACATCACTTAACATATTAATGCCAGTCCCTAATGGTGTTTGCTTTTTTGGGGCCCTTCTTCCTGCTCTCCTCCTTCTCTTCTTTTCCCCCCTCTTATATTTCCAGTGGGTATTGGGTTAATCAAGGGAGGTGGGGGTTCTAAAAAAACACCCTGATAACTCTCTGGTGGATAAGCTAGAGGTGACATTGTACATGTTGTCATTTGGGATATAGGTGGATTGTGGTTGAGTGTATCCTCTCTGGGTGGGGTTCCTCTGGTTTCATTGGTCATTTCTTGGTGGAACATTGATTGGGATAAAAATTAGGGTTAAAATTAACTCCTCCCCTCCAGGGTGCTCCCCTTGGGTTACCCGTCCTCTCCAGTTTCCCCTGGAAGGTTTTCCCATCTGCTGCGTGTGACCCGTATTCTCATATCCCCCTTCTATGGATCTCTGGGGTTCCCCCGAGTTGGGCTGGGGTACTGGTTTCACCTCTGCTTGTGCAGTATCTCTAATAGATGGGGCATTCATCTGGGGAAGTACCTGAACATCCTCATGTGTATTACGCTGCCAGTAAAAAAAACTTCTTTATTCTAGAAATCCCCTATGTCTCTAATATATTTCTTTCTTTTCTTTTCTTTTCTTTTCTTGTGTATCCTTATCTAATTTATCTAGTCTTATGATTAACTCCCCTGAGAGTTTAAAAAACTTGGGGTTGTTTTTAACAGCTCCAATTTGTCTTTAATTTCTTTGATTTGATTATCAAGTGTTCTCATTCTTATCTGTTTCTGTTTTATACAGATTCTAAACGTTCTATACCTTTGGCATTGAAAAATAAAAAAACAGTCATTGAGGGAATCATCATTCTCCAATCCCTCATTAGAAGGGAGATCCCACCTCAAATGTCTGGGTAGTATCTCATTAACAATATAATGCTCAAAAGATATCAAGTCCCACCAGGTTCTGATTTTCTTTTCCATTAGAAAGACACGTTTTTTAATAAGATGTGAAAGGTCATACTTTTTACCCGTATTTTTATTACCAGAAAAGGTCTCATTGATCTTAACCTCACAACGTTTCAGAAAATGAAACACCTCCATAAGTGCAGCCAATAGTGAAGTGACAATACAATCAATACAATGCTAAGTATATATCAGCAAACAAATTTAAATAGGTGACAAAGAAATATTAATAAACCTGTGAAAAAATTTACAAAATAACAATGTCTGTGCAAATTTGCTAAATGCCCCCCTACCTGGCTGCTGCTAAGACAGAAAACATGTCCACTTCACATTCATTCAATAAATACCAGAACAGACATTAATACCATAAATACCAGAGCTGTGCTGTCAATCATATAAATGTGCAAATAATAAAATAAATATTGAACTTAATTCAACCTGTAAAAAAATATGCAAAAAAATACAAAAAAATTAATCAGTGTGTTTTTTAGGGAGACCCCCACCTCTGTTGATCGACACAATACCCACTGAAAATATAAGAGGGGAAAAAGAAGAGAAAGAGAGAGAAGAGCAATAAGAAGGACCCAAAAAAAGCAAACACCATTAGGGACTGCCATTTATAATTTAAGTGATGTTGATTTGAACAAAGAGGAGATCATTCTTTTAGATAAAGGACTCAAGTATGTGGCGACTAAAAATCTGAATACGTTTGACACCTATGTTCAAATACAGAAGTATGTACGCCCACTCAACCTTAAAAAATATTTTTTATCCAAACCTGATCCAAGACCCCCACACTTTGAAAATTCCCACCACTCGTCGTTACAAAATAAGTCTGTTTTTAACCTTCATAATGCAGAGAATAAATATTTAGATATGTTTAAGAATATGGTTACAGAATATTTGGAAAAATTACAGGTCAGAAAGGTCAATTATACCCATTAGATTAAGAATGTGGTTGAAGGCATTAAGCAGCATAAAAATGTAGTCATATGACCCGCTGATAAAGGTGGAGGACTTGTAATTATGACCAAACAGTATTACAAAATAGAAATGGAGAGACAATGAAACATATCACAAGCTTAGTGGTAGCCCTTTGTTGGAATACAAAAGCAGTGACTGCACGGATATGCGTCACTTCCGCCGCTCTGGCCCTCTGACCCCGCACACTATTGGATGGGAAAGCGAGGCTTGGTCCTTTTCCGTGGGTACGGAACGAGGCGGCCCGCTGACTGAAAGGGACAATGTCTTTTTGTGTTTTTATCCATTAGGGGATTGACACTGACTAGTGTTTTTCTCTTTTACATTTATTTTACTTATATCACCCAGTTTGAGCACGGGATTGATTCTTCATAGGTGGCGATTTATAACCTACATGCCCCACTTCCGGGATGATCCCGGAAGTTGATTAGGTTTGTCTAATGGAGGGGGTGGCTTGTGCCAGACACTTATTATATAATGGAGGCATCATGGCGTGTCACCCACACCCCAGACGACATGATCTTTTCACGAAACGCGTTGGGTGGCGTGACACGCTTCTTTGCCTCAATTGAACCGGTACCGAAAGGGATATCGATTGGAGTTCGCGATCGGCCGACGCTTGCCCATTTGATGATGTGCCCTGTGTTCTCTTACGTTTGTAAGTGTATTTCTTTTTATATTTGCTTTTATTAAATGATTTTACACTATTTGGAGTATCTTTTTCTTCCTATGGTGGACCTTTTTGATTTTCCATTGGAACATATTTGAGTCCCGCTCCAAAAAGTGTTTTCCCTGTTTTGGATGGTTCAAGACTGGCGTATTCCCTGACCTGGTTTACGATAGAATGCTCCTCTTGGATGGCTCAAGACTGACCTATTTTCTGACCTGATTTGTGATAAAGCGCTCCTTACTGGGGCATCTGGTAAGGGGCTAGTGCTATCTGTTTGGTGGAGGTGCACCTTGTTTTGTTTCACGTCAATAAAAGGTTTCAGATTGGACCAATTCCTTTGGACACGGGGTGTTTTTCAGCTGAATTCACAAGGACTTCATAATATTGCCATACTCATTTTTATTTTATTATATTTTTGTTGGATTTATTTTCACTTGTTTTTTTTTGTACACTTGGCACATATAGACCCAGTATTGTATGTCTATATTTCTGGGTTCACACTAAACGGGTGTTAATGCATATGTTTATTTTGTAGGTAATGTCATTTGTTATATTTAGTTATTAGATTTGTTTTTTTGAATCTCAAGTCAGAATAAGCACTCTTTTTCGTTGAGGGGTGGTTTTATATCCTAATAGAAATATTAGGGATCGCGCAGTTCTTTCTTTTTTCCCTTTTCTACATGTATATAACATTTTTGGTATGTACTAGAATTGCTGCATCACAAAGTCTTTTTCGGTTATACACTGTAGCGCAGATTTCCTCTCCCTTTTTTCTTTGTCTTTTTTCAAAAGAATAATCTTGCGGCTTCAGTAGATAGGTTCAGTCCTATGTTATGGATATCTTTAAGTTTAGAAACAAAAGAGTGATAGACACCGTTGGAGTATTCGATTCCTCACCTGTGTCTGCGGGTACGGACATTAAAGGTTTATTTACTAGATTAAAAAATCTTACCACCTCCGAGATTCATGCCCAGTGGGACATTGCTTTTTTTGAGACATACCTTAGAGAAGGCATGGTCCCCAGGAGTCTCAGGTGGGAGCTGAGCCCACACAGGGAGGAATCAAATTTGGAAGGTTGGCACAAGTTCTTTAATGATTCAGGACTTTGTTTATTACGATTTCTAGCTCAAAGAAAGAGCGAGAAATTGGCCCGCCTTGATGAAGAAATTAAACTGATCAAGGAATCGTTATCACCTCTGAGCACCAGCGAAGAGTATAAGGAGTGTTCTAAGAACCTCCTTAAGATTCTCGAGAAGGAGGAGAAAGAGCAAAAATTCAAGAAGAAAAAGAAGTTTATTAGGGACAAGGAGGACTACCAGTCTGGTATTGTCTTTTTATGGCAGAAGAAATTGGCCATGGAAAAGGAACAGATGGATACTCTTCCTCCTAATGTCCCCAATAATACTCAGAGGGGTCCTTCTGGCACTGTCCCAAGGGATAATATAGTTCACTATCCCACAGAATGGCTGCAGGGAGTTGGAGACACACCGAGCAACCAAGGGAATTCGGGTATATTTCCACGGCAGCCATTAGGTGACATTCCCTTTTTGCCACCTCCAAGACCCCTGGGGGTAGCCCCGGGGAGGGGACCTATCAATGGGAGAAACAAAAATAAAAACAGGAATAAGAACAATAAGGGTTCTTATCAGAGTGGCCATCAGAGACCTACCCCAAGTCAAGGACCAGGCAACTATCCAGCATGGGGCTCCACTCAGGGGTTTGACCAAGAGAGATCGGTCTACTCCAATAGGAGAAATCAGTCTTGGAATGTCCCGATTCAAAATCGCTTCTTCCCGTTGTCAGATTTTGAAGTCCCATATACAGGGAGTCAGATAGAGGATAATTTCCAGCAAGTCCCCTACCCGAATAGATTACGTGAGGTGGACCATAACATAGGGTTTAGACCCTCCCAACCCAGTCATGACCCCAGCAATAATCGTAGGTGGGATTTTCCCAGGGACAACAGAGGCCTGAAAAGGCCTATAGAACAAAGAGGGGAGTCAGAGGGGGGAGGCGGATACAATCAGTTAAAACGAAAAAGGCCCTAGGTGAGGGTATTTTTAATCTCAGCACGCAGGCACTTTCTGACTCTGAAAAACGGCTTTTAGATAAGGGTCTGAAATTTGCTCCACCAAGGAGTTTGAGCAAGTTTCAGACCTACATGGATGTGCACAAATTTGTACGCAGACTAAACATCAAGAGGTACATGTTGGGTAATCCCATTCAGGAGAATAACAGGCCGAGATCAGTTTTTCAACATTCCGGCCTTGCCAATGCATCACTTTTTAATCCACCAGGGACACTAGCTCCTAGTATTAAAGTCTTCAGGGACCTGGTACTTAAGGATTTGGATGAGATGAAGGTGAAAAAGTATAAACTCCGGGGCGACCTGCAGAACGGTTTGGACTCCCTTTGTAATAATAAATCCCTTGTCATCAGACCCGCAGATAAAGGGGGTGGTATCGCTGTCCTTGATAGGAGTGATTATCTTAAGGAGCTGCATCGAATTACAGACGACAGGGAAACTTATTCCCTGCTCAACAGGGACCCAGTGGTCAAATACAAAAAGGAGTTAACGGGGATAGTAGATGAGGGCTTCCGTAGAGGGATCCTTACGGAGAAGGAAAAGTCTTTCCTCATACCCATGGCCCCTAGAACCCCAGTCATTTATTATCTCCCTAAGTTGCACAAGAGCATTACCTGCCCCCCTGGTCGCCCTATAGTCAGTGGCATCGACTCGGTGACGTCCAGGGTGGGCAGGTATATAGATTTTTTTCTTCAGCCACTTGTGAAGAAAATCCCATCATACGTGAAGGACACCAAGCAAATCCTTAATATGTTAAGTACCATTAAACCAACACCAGGCTTATGGCTTGTGACAGCTGATGTCACATCACTTTATACTATCATTCCCCACGAACTGGGTTTTGAAGCCGCTAGATTTTATTTGGAGCGAGACTCCAGTCTAACTCAGATCCAGATTAACTTCATTTTGGCCCTTTTAGATTTTGCAGCAAAGCACAATTACTTCTGGTTCGATAACCAGTTTTATCGTCAGGACAAAGGGGTTGCCATGGGAGCCAAATATGCCCCTAGTTTGGCTAACTTATTCATGGCCAAATGGGAGGAGGACGTGATTTACTCTCCCAGACGATCGGAGATAGTGCTGTGGGCACGATATATTGATGACGTCCTCCTCCTTTGGGACGGCGACGAACGGGAGCTCCATGGCTTTATGGAAGGGTTAAACAACAACACGAGAGGCATCAAATTCAGTTATGAAGCCAGCAAGGAAGGGGTGAATTTTTTAGATTTAAACATCAGGGTTAACGGTGATAGCTTTATCACCTCTACTTTCTTCAAATCCACTGATAGGAATTCTTATATTGCTTTGGGCAGCTGTCATCTGGACTCTTGGTTAAGGTCGGTCCCTTTGGGACAATACTTACGCCTAAGGAGAAATTGTACCAACACTACCGAGTTTGATGAGCAAGCCAAAATACTATCTCAGCGTTTTCTGGAAAAGGGGTATGCGGCGGATTTGTTATCCGAGGCATGTTCCAATGCACGGAATAGAGATAGGTCTAGCCTGCTGGTCGATAGGGAGAGTAACGATGACGGGAATCAGTTTTCATTACCCTTCGTTACCACCTTCTCGATGCAACATCAGAAGGTTAAACAACTTATCCGCAGACATTGGCATATTCTGACCACTGACCAGACTCTGGGAACTATTCTACCGGAAGTCCCCAGAGTGATTTTTAAAGGAGCTTCCACATTAGGCAGTAGGGTTGCCCCCAGTGTGCAAAATCCCCCCGAAAAAGACAGATGTTTCTTTCAGAACCTTAAAGGGTTCTATAGATGTAGGAACTGTCAAGTGTGCTCCTATATTGTGAATAAAAACTCTAAGATCCCTGAATTTGTCTCCACTAGTACCCAGAGGAAATATACAGTAGAGCCGTTCATCACATGCTCTTCAGAAGCTGTGGTTTATCTCATTCAATGTCCTTGTGGGCTTCAGTACGTGGGGAGAACTAAGAGGGCCCTCAAGGTCAGATTGAATGAGCATATCGCCAACATTTTTTTTTTTTTTATATATTAATCTTTATTAAGTTTTCACAATATACAGACCACATCTTAAAATAACATTACCAAAATTTCAATACATATTCCTTCCTTTCAGAGGCCTGAGTTTTAAAGTTCTAGGAAGGGGGGGAGATGAAAATACATCCATACATCACATCTACTTAACAAAATTAAAACAATATCTAGTCAATACCATAATCCCCTTTATCCTTTCTCGAGTATTTTTGCAATTCCTAAATTTTTCCTGATGATATACCCCGCCCCCCTCCCTCCCACCCTTTCTATCGATACAACCCCCCCCCTCCCCTCCCCTCCAGTATATATATTTGTGCTTTTATCCTACCATGTGTCGTGAATATGTTATAATGCTTCCCATACCTTTAATGTCCTCTACCCAGCTCCCTCCCACTACCCATCCCCCCTCCCCCTCTCTTCTATATATATTTGTGCTTTTATCCTACCATGTATCGTGAATATGTTATAATGCTTCCCATACCTTTAATGTCCTCTACCCTGCTCTCTCCCAATACCCATCCCCCCTCCCCCTCTCTTCTTCCTTTTCCTATCGTGATTTAAACTGGGGTGTGCATCTCTTCTATCCAATCTCTCCAATTTCTATTGAACTCTTTTAAGTTATTTCGTTTTGCGTATACTGCTCTCTCCTTACATAGATATTCGTTTACAGCACTCATCCAATCCTCTACTGTGGGGGCTAGATTTGATTGCCATCTCCTAGCAATCATTCTTCTGGCTTGGAATAGACATCTTAGAATTACCGTTGTTACTCCCTTTCTCTCTACTTCCTCATTTCTATATCCTAAAATACACACTATGGGGTTTAATTCTATCACAGTCCCAAAGGCCCTACTTATTGTCTCTACCACTCCTTCCCAGTATCTGAATAATTTGGGACATTTCCAGAGCATATGTATTAAATTCCCTGACCCCCCACACCTGGGGCAACAGTCATCTGTTCTCTTACCAAATCTAAATAATTTCTGGGGAGTATAATATGCTCTGTTAATTACCATCAGATGGGAAATCCTATGGGGAGGAGAAACCGAGACCTTTGGGCATGCTGATAGAATATTTTTCCACTGTGCCCGTGTTATATTGCCTAGATCATGCTCCCATTTCCCCTTCTCGACCCTCCCTTTCCTCTCGCAGTTAGTCTGTTCACTCAGCTGGGCATAGAATTTAGATATTAATCCTTTAGTGGGTCCTACTTGTGCTACTGGATATAGCAAGGGCAGTTCTTCCCATGTTAGTGATACGTTTCCAAACTGGGTCTTTAAGGCATGCCTCACTTGTATATAAGCATAGAATGAGTTTTGTGATATCTTAAATTCTTTTTGCAGTTGATCAAAAGATTTGATACCCCTGCCGCCATATAAATGGCTAAGCCTTACAATACCGCATTTTTCCCATTCTAAAATTTTTCCAACCCGCCATATTTCCTGTAGCTTCTTATTGTTCCAAAGAGGTGTATACTTTGTTATTTTACTATATCCCATTTTTTTTTAACTATATCCCATAGCTTTAACATCATTTTTACTGTAGGACATCTACACTGGAATGAGTCCGCTTCCAAGGTCTCAATCAGCTTGCTATGTGGGGAGCCTGTTAATACTAATCTCCCATTTGGGGTTCCTCCGTTCATCTCATCAATCCCCCCTAGCTGTTGTAATTGGGACGCCCAGAAGTAGCACTCCGGATAGGGGACTGCGAATCCTCCTTCCTCTCCCGGTAGCTGGAGCATCCGCAATCTCAATCTAGCCTGTCCTCCCTTCCATATTAACTCCCTAAACAACATCTCGATTTTATTAAACCAACTTCTATTAATCCATGTTGGGGCATTATGCAATATGTATAAAAGTTGGGGCATCCATATCATTTTTATCAGATTACATCTACCAGCCACCGAGAGAGGCATTCGCTTCCATATAGCAATTTTTTGTTTAAACTTAACCAATAATGGGACTAAATTATAACTTATAAATTGCTTAGGATCCCTTGTCAAGGTTACTCCCAGATATTTCAACTTGTCCACTGTTGGCATTTGGGGGGTTCCCAGGGCCGTTTGCTGATCAATTGGGTCCAGAGGGAGACATTCCGACTTTTCCCAATTAATCTCCAGCCCTGAGAAGCCTCCAAACCCTTGCACCAATCCCATTGCCCTTGGTAATGAGTGCCTCATATCCCCCAGAAACAATAGGATATCATCTGCATAAAGTGAGATTTTTTCCTCTCCAGTTTTTCTTACAAAACCGACTATCTCCCGGTTTGCTCTAATTGCACATGCCAAGGGCTCTATAGCCAACGCAAAGAGCAGGGGCGATAATGGACACCCCTGCCTCGTCCCTCTCCCCAGCTCTATTTTCCCGGATAACTCATTATTAATTTTTAGTCTCGCACTAGGTTTATCATATAACATCCTAATCCAACCTATGAAGGAAGGACCCAGGCCAAATTTCTCCAAGACTTTCCATATATATCCCCATTCTACGCTATCAAATGCTTTCCTTACATCCAATGCCACTACTGCACCCGGAGTATCATTATCCATTGGGATCTGCAAATTCAAAAAGGCTCTTCTAATATTTATACTCGTTGACCTATTAGCTATGAACCCTGTTTGGTCCATATGGACTAATCTTGCTATAACTCGATTAAGCCTAATCGCTAATACCTTAGCCAGTATCTTTGTATCGGTACACAGGAGAGAGATTGGTCTATACGCTGCAACATCTAGGGCGTCCTTTCCTTCTTTATACAACAGGATTATAACCGCCTCCATCATTGATGGTGGCAATTTACCCTCCCCACATGCTCCTCTTAACATCTCAAGGAGTTCAGGAAGCAGTATCTCGCCAAAATTTTTATAAACTTCAATCGGTAGCCCATCCGGCCCTGGCGACTTCTGATTTGGCATACTCGCAACTGCTTCCTGAAGTTCTTTCAAAGTTATTGGGGCTTCCAGTTCTTCTCTTTCTTCTTGTTTCAAACATGGTACCTCTAATTGACCTAGAAATGTTTCCATTTGCTCCTCCATCCCCACTTTCTGTGCAGTATATAATTTTTTATAATATCCTTCAAATACTTGGCATATACTCCCAGTTTCCGTTGTAACCTCACCCTCAGGAATCCTAATCGCCGATATTGAGGAGGGACCCGTGTTATTCTTCACCAGTTGTGCTAGCATTTTTCCCACGCTTTCCCCTTCAGCAAAGGAGGCTTGCCGTTGGAACATATGTTGTATCTCTGCTTTCTTCAGGGTTATTAGCCTAAGTTCTTCTTGTTTATCTACCCAGATTTTTTCTTTGCCCTGGATATGGTCACTAATAAAATCTCTTTCAGCCTCTAACACTTCTCTCCCTATTTGTACCTCCTGCTCCCTAGACTTTCTATTTATTTTTGCTATTGATTGGATCAGGAGACCCCTCACAAAAGCTTTCAGAGTGTCCCATAGGATCCCTGATGTTACTGTGCCCGGTTATATTTTAGAAATTCTTTTAGTTCCCACTGAATTCTCTCAGGGCGTTCTTCTGTCTCTTTTTTTATCAGTTCCAACCAGAGCGGGTTCACTTTCCACATCCTTTGAACCTTTCGTTCTCTCATTTTTAATACTGCTGTTACTGGGGAATGATCTGAGATCCCCCTGGGCTGGTATTCAATCTTTTCCACCATTTGTAAGGCCAGGTCATTCCCCAGTATCATATCAATCCTGGATAGTGTAGCATGCGTGACCGAGTGACAACTATACTGCCGGGCTCCCGGGTTCCCAGTTCTCCATAAATCCAGTAGTCCTACTTCTTCCAGGTACTGACCCATCCTCCCCTGCCCAGCTGGTTCTGCCAGTATTTTTTCTGGGAATCTATCAATTTTAATATCCAAGACCGTGTTGAAGTCCCCTACTATTATTATAGGAACACCATCTATCCCCACTAAGAATTCCTGTAATTTAAAGAGCACTTCCATTTTAAATGGTGGAGGGATGTAGATATTTGCCAACATACATTCTCTATTTTCTATTAAGCAATGTAAGAAAATATATCTGCCCTTTTCATCCAGGCTGACCCGTTTACATACAAAATTCACCCCCGTTTTTACCAAGACACTCACCCTTCTACTATATGTCGAATAAACAGAGTGGTATTGAAATTGATATTTTCTACACTGCAACCGGTATATTGTGTCTCTATTTAAGTGGGTCTCCTGCAGGCAGAACAACTCTACTCCATATCCCTCCAACATAGATAACACAGCTTTTTGTTTCACCTGCATCCCCAGACCCCTCACGTTCCAGGAGCCTATCTTAATTTTTCCATCCTGCATAACCATAAGCAAATAAAGACAAACAATAGAGCAGGTAAAGAAGAGAGCAGGATAACCAATCTGCTGAGGATACTATTGAGATCCACTTGTCTCCCAGTGCCCCCCAACTCCCCCCTACCTTCTTTTATTAACTTCTCGTATATTATGTGTCTCTTAGTGTGGATTATACTATATAACTGTTTATTACCATTTACCCCCTTGTACCTAGTAAATTTTCCTTGTTTTTTACCTCCCCAAGTTTTACCACCCCATATTTTGTGTCCTTTCTTAATTTGAGTTATTTCCTGCACCCCATTTATTAGTGCAAACATATATTTTTTCCCCTTCAACCTCCCCCATATTTCCCCCCCTCCCCCCCCGTTCTACCTCCCTCCCACCCCTCCCCCACCTTCCTAGGTGTTACCCTAGGGGCTATTAGTGACCTTATACCACTCTCTTCACGACCTATTCGCCACCCACACCTGTTACACTCGCCGTGTATTACCTCCCTCCCGCCCCCCTCCCATACAACACACAAAAAAAAAAAAAGGGGAAAAAAAACACACATACTTCATCCCCCCAGCTCATTCTAACCTCCTGACCCTCTTACTACCGAGAACCCCAACGTCTAAAATTTTTCTTTATTTTCTTCTATCCATTTTTCCACTTCCATTGGGGAACAAAAAACCTGGGTATGCCCTAGTGCATTAATCCGTAGCTTTGCAGGATAAAGAAGAGCATACGGCACCCTGAGCTTCTGTAACCTGCGTTTCACCTGGAGGAACTCTACCCTTTTTCTCTGGAGTTCTGGGGAAAAGTGAGAATATAGTGAAATTCTAACACCCTTATACAGTACATTCCCCATTTCCCTTGCTTTCCGTAATAACACCACTTTATCTTTATAATTAAGTAATTTCATCAGTAATGGCCTGGGACGGCCCCCCTCCAATGGTGCTCTAAAGGGTACCCTATGCGCCCTCTCTATTGAGAACGTTGTTGAAAAAACCTCCCTTCCAAACAGTTCTACCAAAAGATGCTCCATAAATTCCGTAGGGTTTACACCCTCGCTTTTTTCGGGAAGGCCCACAACTCGCACATTGTCCCTCCGGAGCCTATTTTCCATTTCGTCCATTCTTGTTCTATATCCACTGAACTGCTCCTTCAGGCTTTCTACTTCTTTAATTAGGAAGGTTGTATCGTCTTCTAATCGACTAGTCCTTATCTCAAGTTCTGTCGTCCTTTCCACCACTTTCTGTAAGTCTTGCCTTACCACGATTAGATCTTCCTTCACTCCCTTCATTTGATTACAGAGTTCTTTAAGTGAAATGTTGCATGCATTTACGGCCAATAACACATCCTTTATAGTTGGCTCCTTTTCTATCGGGGGGGAGTCACCTACTGTAGCTTCTATATTCTGTTCCCCTGCTTCCGCATTTTTATTTACCACTGCTCCGACTTGTGTGTTGATATTAATATTTGACTGCCCCACACTTTTCCTTTCAGTCATTACGCCTTGCTGCCCTTTTGACTGTCCTTTTTTTGGAGGGGTCTGAGATGACTGAACCGGATTATGGGCATATTGTTCTAACTTAGCTGCTGTGACGGACTGTTGCGAGCTTTTTTCCCCCCTTTCTTTTGCAGAACGCAAATGTTGCATCTTACTTTCCTTTTTCTCGTCCCTACTTCGGGACAATCCTGGATATATCGTGTTATATCGTGTTTTAAAGGGATACTGATCCAGCCGCCCACCACCCAATATTCACTTAATGCAGTAATGACCGTATTCCAATGCTCATTTCAGGTAACACAAAAACCTCCTATTTCCTGGTTCTGCAACTCCACATGCATTTATTTACTCACATTGGCTCATGAACTGTTTAGCCTGTCAGCTTTTTTAAAACAGAGACCGTCCCACTGTTAATAGGTCAATACAGTACTGTGCTAGTTTTATAAACAACTTTATAGTCAATCCACACGTTCTCATAATCAGATATTTCTTAAGCGCTGCTTACAGCATATTCAGATTCTTTTTTGCCAGGAAGTATTCCTTTGCCCAGGCTAACAATTTAGCAGTCTCTCGCCTTAAGGCACACACAGGAGGCAGTGGAATCCGAACATCCAGACATGGAAAGAGAGAGACAAAATGAAAAGATGACCGGAGAGTACAGGTCTTTCTTACCCCATCCGGCTCATAGGCATCGCTGTACCGCAGCTTTCCTTATCAGTCCTCTGCCTGTAGTGCCCCTCTGACTGCCGGCTTCCTCCTCCCCGCACTCCTCCCGCTTACCTCCTTCCTCCTGTCGCAGCTTACTGGGGATCGGGGGAGCCTTCGGTAACGCTTGTGCACGGTATCTCTCAGTATCTCACGATTGGAGAGGTTCGGCGTTGATCGGGGGTACTCGTGGGCTCGCGTTTCACTTCGGACGTCGGATACGACGGCTGCAGACTCGGAGGTCAGCGGAGATCCCCGGCGGCGCAGCGCGATAGCGTAGCGCTGTCACTCCTCCTCCCGTCCAGCGTCAAGCGTCCAGCTATGTTATTCAGCTCCGGCCCTCCTCCCGCTGTACTTGGCCGTGGCATTGAACACTATACGCTCCACGCTTCCATCATGGGGGCCCTGGAGGGAGTTACACACGGCGTCCTCTCATCACACTCACTCCACCCTACACATCCGGCCACACCCCCTCCGCTGCCAACCTCATATCGCCAACATTAAACGGGGTTTTGATAAACATCCCCTTTCCAGGCACTATGACGAGAAACATGGTAGGGATCCGTCTAATACTTTGTACATGGGGATTGACAAGTACAAACCGCACTGGAGGGGTGGAGCTTTGGTTAGAGAGATTTCACGGTTGGAAATGTCTTGGCTCCATAGGCTAAAAACTTACACCCCTTTTGGTATGAACACGGACACAGATGTTAATGCATTTATCAATAATGCTTAATGGGATGTTCCTGCCAATTTTTGGTATGGACACTGATATATATGTGAATGTGTTCATTAATTTCCAATCGGGTACTGTAGTGATTGGCTTCTTGTGGATTCAATCCCTCTTTTGTAGCTTTTGATGTTTTTCTCCTTTGGAGCTTTGGGTTTTTTTATTATAAGAAAAAAAGAAGTTTTTTCTCTTACAACATTTTGAGATCTTTATAACAGTAATTTTGTTTTAAATATAGATGAGATAGCCCCCAATTAAACTCCGGGCTTGGAATGTCTAGGTAGTTTGATGTAGATTGTGGTATGTGTACTATAGTTACTGATGCCCCTTCTATTTTATAGCTAGGGGTGAGCTTTATATTCTAGTTCAGTACTGTTATTATAATATTGCTATAAAAACTGAGAAGGCTTAACCGCATAGTCAGTCAGGGATTCATTATACAGTGCCTATTCATGTTTTATTCATTTCGATTTTTAACTGTCATTTGGTTTTGTAATTTTTGTATATTAATGATTTTAGGGTCAAGTCCCCTCCTCCCTCCTGTTTTCTTAATTAGTTTTTTGCCGATTTTTGATTTTACCCCCTCTCTTTTGTGTATTTAGGGGAGGATCCATTTGGCATAGGTGTCCTCTGCCGCTCCATCTTTGGAATATGAGCGAGGCCTGGTCTAGATGGAGCGCACGCACTTCCGGGTTGGGGGGTGGCGCGCGCTGTCCATCCGCCTGGCACGTACGGCGTGTTATCACGCCGCTATAGGGGGCGTCGCCATTCAGCCGCGGACCACAGAGGGGCGGGTGACTGCACGGATATGCGTCACTTCCGCCGCTCTGGCCCTCTGACCCCGCACACTATTGGATGGGAAAGCGAGGCTTGGTCCTTTTCCGTGGGTACGGAACGAGGCAGCCCGCTGACTGAAAGGGACAATGTCTTTTTGTGTTTTTATCCATTAGGGGATTGACACTGACTAGTGTTTTTCTCTTTTACATTTATTTTACTTATATCACCCAGTTTGAGCACGGGATTGATTCTTCATAGGTGGCGATTTATAACCTACATGCCCCACTTCCGGGATGATCCCGGAAGTTGATTAGGTTTGTCTAATGGAGGAGGTGGCTTGTGCCAGACACTTATTATATAATGGAGGCATCATGGCGTGTCACCCACACCCCAGACGACGTGATCTTTTCACGAAACGCGTTGGGTGGCGTGACACGCTTCTTTGCCTCAATTGAACCGGTACCGAAAGGGATATCGATTGGAGTTCGCGATCGGCCGACGCTTGCCCATTTGATGATGTGCCCTGTGTTCTCTTACGTTTGTAAGTGTATTTCTTTTTATATTTGCTTTTATTAAATGATTTTACACTATTTGGAGTATCTTTTTCTTCCTATGGTGGACCTTTTTGATTTTCCATTGGAACATATTTGAGTCCCGCTCCAAAAAGTGTTTTCCCTGTTTTGGATGGTTCAAGACTGGCGTATTCCCTGACCTGGTTTACGATAGAATGCTCCTCTTGGATGGCTCAAGACTGACCTATTTTCTGACCTGATTTGTGATAAAGCGCTCCTTACTGGGGCATCTGGTAAGGGGCTAGTGCTATCTGTTTGGTGGAGGTGCACCTTGTTTTGTTTCACGTCAATAAAAGGTTTCAGATTGGACCAATTCCTTTGGACACGGGGTGTTTTTCAGCTGAATTCACAAGGACTTCATAATATTGCCATACTCATTTTTATTTTATTATATTTTTGTTGGATTTATTTTCACTTGTTTTTTTTTGTACACTTGGCACATATAGACCCAGTATTGTATGTCTATATTTCTGGGTTCACACTAAACGGGTGTTAATGCATATGTTTATTTTGTAGGTAATGTCATTTGTTATATTTAGTTATTAGATTAGTTTTTTTGAATCTCAAGTCAGAATAAGCACTCTTTTTCATTGAGGGGTGGTCTTATATCCTAATAGAAATATTAGGGATCGCGCAGTTCTTTCTTTTTTCCCTTTTCTACACGTATATAACATTTTTGGTATGTACTAAAATTGCTGCATCACAAAGTCTTTTTCGGTTATACACTGTAGCGCAGATTTCCTCTCCCTTTTTTCTAAGTATATATCAGCAAACAAATTAAAATAGGTGACAAAGAAATATTAATAAACCTGTGAAAAAATTTACAAAATAACAATGTCTGTGCAAATTTGCTAAATGCCCCCCTACCTGGCTGCTGCTAAGACAGAAAACATGTCCACTTCACATTCATTCAATAAATACCAGAACAGACATTAATACCATAAATACCAGAGCTGTGCTGTCAATCATATAAATGTGCAAATAATAAAATAAATATTGAACTTAATTCAACCTGTAAAAAAATATGCAAAAAAATACAAAAAAATTAATCAGTGTGTTTTTTAGGGAGACCCCCACCTCTGTTGATCGACACAATACCCATTGAAAATATAAGAGGGGAAAAAGAAGAGAAAGAGAGAGAAGAGCAATAAGAAGGACTCAAAAAAAGCAAACACCATTAGGGACTGCCATTTATAATTTAAGTGATGTTGATTTGAACAAAGAGGAGATCATTCTTTTAGATAAAGGACTCAAGTATGTGGCGACTAAAAATCTGAATACGTTTGACACCTATGTTCAAATACAGAAGTATGTACGCCCACTCAACCTTAAAAAATATTTTTTATCCAAACCTGATCCAAGACCCCCACACTTTGAAAATTCCCACCACTCGTCGTTACAAAATAAGTCTGTTTTTAACCTTCATAATGCAGAGAATAAATATTTAGATATGTTTAAGAATATGGTTACAGAAGATTTGGAAAAATTACAGGTCAGAAAGGTCAATTATACCCATTAGATTAAGAATGTGGTTGAAGGCATTAAGCAGCATAAAAATGTAGTCATATGACCCGCTGATAAAGGTGGAGGACTTGTAATTATGACCAAACAGTATTACAAAATAGAAATGGAGAGACAACTAGGGGACAGTGAAACATATCACAAGCTTAGTGGTAGCCCTTTGTTGGAATACAAAAGCAGTTTAGAGCGAGTAATCAATAAAGGGAGAAAGAGAGATATTTTACTTTTACTTTACTTTTACTTTTTGCCTAAAATTCATAAAAGTATTACAGATCCCCCAGGGAGGCCGATTATTAATGGATTGAATTGGTTTGCTTAAGATTAGGTCAGTATATAGATACATTTTTGCAACTGCTGGTGGTCAAGACTGAAGCATACATTAGAGATACCAAGCATGTGATCCAATGTCTTGGCTCTTTGGCCGAATTAGATGAATGTATCTTGGCCACCGCAGGAGTAGGATCTTTGTATACCATTATAGGGCACCAAGAGGCCGTAGCATCCACAGAATGGGCTACTGTATGAAAGATTCTGATCTATCTAGGAAACATAAAAAATATATATTGAAGTGTTTAAAGTTTTGTTTAAAACACAATTATTTTTGGTACAGTGGACGTTATTATTTACAAGTAAGGAGGATAGCTATGGGACCCAGATTCGCTCCAAGTGTAACTAACCTTTCTATGGCCCATTGGGAATTCTTAACCCTAGATGATCTTATAATTATTTGGCAGGGGGATGCAGTATTAGTTGATACATTTAAAGAAAAGATGGATGGGAACGATAAAAATATAAAACTAAATTAGACCATAAGCAATGAGTATATTACTTTTTTAGATTTGGAAATTTTTAAAGAGAAAGGACGATTGTTTACACAAAATTATTTTAAACCTACAGACGGGAACTTGTACCTACCGGTTGATAGTTACTATCATAAGCCTTAGCTTATTAATATTCCGAAGGGCCAATTTATGAGGATATGAAAGAACTGTTCTAAAGAGGGTGATTTCTTGAAACAATCAGATATATTTACCAGGAGATTTAGAGAAAAAGGTTATGATATGAGGAAGGTTGAGGAAGATAAAATTAAGGTATTGAATATGAATAGAGATATATTATTATCTGAAATCAAACAACAAGAGCCCTTTCATCATGAATTTAATTTGATTCTTGATTTTAATATTCAATTCAGACAGGTGGAAAAATTGGATTTTTATATACAGCTTACCTGTAAAATCCTTTTCTTGAGAGTACATCACAGGACACAGAGGCTTCATTACATAGTGGGTTATATAGGCACCTCTGGTGATTGGACACTGGTTAACCCCAATTAAGGAGAATTCCTCCCCTATATAACCCCTCCCATATGGGAGGCACCACAGTTTTGTAGCAAAGCAATAAGAAACCACGTAAAACCCAAGAGGGGTGGGAGCCTTGTGTCCCGTGATGTACTCTCAAGAAAAGGATATTACAGGTAAGCTGTATATAAAAATCCCATTTTCTTGATCATACATCACGGGACACATGAGCTTCATTACATAGTGGGATGTCCCAAAGCAATGCTCAGATTGAGGGGAGGGAGACACAGATCATAATTATAGACTGGAGGACCTAAACTGCAGCCTGCAGTACACTGTGCCCGAAGGCGATATCCTCTTGCCCTCTGACATCCACCTGATAGAATCTGGTGAATGTGTGGACTGATGACCAAGTTGCAGCCTTACAGATCTGAGCCAGGGAGGCCTGGTGATGCACTTCCCAAGAAGCACTTACAGCCCTAGTAGAGTGCGCTTTCACTTGAAAAGGAGGAATCTTCCCCTTTACACTATAGGCCTGAGAAATAACCTGTCTAATCCACCTTGAGAGAGTGGATTTTGACGCCGCCTGGCCCTTCCTAGGGCCTTCCGGCAAAATAAACAAGCAATCAGTTTTCCTTATCTGAGCAGTTGCTTGAAGATATATACTGATTGCTCTAACCACATCCAAAGTGTGCAAAGATTCTTCTTCTGCGGACTGTGGGTCCAGAAAAAAGGATGGTAGGATTACGTCTTGATTCAAATGGAATCCCGAAAAACCACCTTAGGTAGAAAGGACCTGTTGAGACGCATGACCACCCGGTCCTTATGAATAATTAGATACAGCTCCTTGCTGGAAAGAGCTGCTAGCTCTGATACTCTTCTAGCCGTAGATATGGCTACCAAGAAGACCAATTTTTTAGTCAGGAGAACTAATGAAGCCAGATGCAAATGGGTGCCCCTGCAAAGCCGAGAGAACCAAATTCAAATCCCATGGGCATACCGGAGGTTTGACTGGCAGTCTTATCCGCATGACCCCCTGGATGAAAGCCCGCACCAGGGAATGCGATGCAAGTGGCTTCTGAAAAAACACTGACAGGGCCGAAATCTGCACCTTGATAGTGCTTATGGCCAAATTCATTTCTAGGCCTGACTGAAGAAAGGCCAAGATCCTGCTAATGACATACTTTCTAGGATGCCATTTCCTGAGTTCACACCAGGAAAGATATGCCCTCCAGATTTTGTAATAAATAAGCCTGGATTCTGGTTTTCTGGCATTGACCAGAGTAGAAAGGACTGGCCCCGAAAGACCACGGTCTCTCAGAATGTGGGTCTCAGCAGCCAAACCGTCAAATTCAGACTGCGTAAAGCAGGATGGTAAATTGGACCCCGTGAGAGCAGATCTGGCCGGAGAGGGAGGATCCATGGCCTGGCTTCTGCCAACTTCATGATCTCTGCGTACCACGGTTGCCTGGGCCAAGCTGGGGCCACCAAAAGGACTGACTTTTTTTCCCTCTTGACTCTTCCCAGGAACCGCGACAGAAGCGGGCTCGGGGGGGAAGGCATAGATCAGATTGTACTGATCCCAGGGAACTGTCAGAGCATCTGACCCCTGAGCAAGTGTATCTCTTGTCCTTGACACAAAATTGTCCAGTTTCCTGTTGAACCTGGATGCAAACAGATCTACGTCTGGAATACCCCACCTGTGACATATGTTCCGAAACACGTCGGGGTGCAGAGCCTATTCTCCTGGGCACAACTGCTGGCAGCTCAGAAAATCTGCCTGCCAATTTTCCACTCCTGGAATGAAGACTGCAGAAAGACACGGAACCTGCTTTTCTGCCCAGACAAGTATGCGATTCACCTCTTTTTGGGCCACCAGACTCCTGGTACCACCCTGGTGATTGATATAAGCCACTGCTGTGGCATTGTCGGACTGAACCCGAACAGGGAGACCTCGTAGTCTGTAAGACCACTTTATGAGAGCCATATAAACTGCCCGGATCTCAAGGACATTTATGGGAAATAGCCTCTCGATCGCAGACCATTTCCCCTGCAAGCACGTCTCCTCCAGCACTGCTCCCCAGCCTGTCAGGCTGGCATCTGTCGTGGAAGATCCAAGGATTGGGGCTTCCTGTTCCAAGCCACAAGGATGCATCTTGGCAGAGGCCTTGAGTGGAACTGGGCGAATGGGATGGCCTCGAAGGAGGCGACCATTTTCCCTAACAGTCTCATGCACAATCGAATGGGGGAAGATCTCCTGCCCAGAATTAGGCGCACCAGATCCCCAATGGCCAAGGCCTTTGGCCTTGGAAGAAACACCTTGCCCTCAGTGGTGTCGATGATCATACCCAGGTATTCCAACCTGGTGGCAGGCTGTAGGGACGACTTTTCTAGGTTTATGATCCAACCTAGGCGTTCCAGGTGTTCTAGCGTTCTGGTGACGCTGTGGATCAGGAACGCTACTGTTTTCTCCATGAGAAGCAAATCGTCTAGATAAGACGGCTATACCCTGAGCTCTTAGGTTTGCCAAGAGAGGGTCCAGAATCTTTGTGAAGACTCGAGGGGCCGTAGCAAGCCAGAACGGCAAGGCCACAAATTGAAAATGGCGCCGCTCTACCGCGAACCTTAGAAATTTTTGGTGTGCGGGAAAAATTGGCACATGGAGATATGCATCCTTGATATCTATTGAGGCCATAAACTCCCCCCCCCTTGCAGGGAGGAGACCACAGTGCAGATTGACTGCATTCGGAAGGACCGGATGCGTAAAAACCGGTTCTGATCCTTCAGATCAAGGATATGTCTGACACTTCCATTTGGCTTCGGAACGGTGAAGAGATTTGAGTAAAACCCTGAACCCTGTTCTTTTGGGTCCACTTCTACTATCACCCCGGGATAGTAAGTGATCTAAAGCCAGAAATAGCGGTTTTTGCTTTACTGGATCCCTGGGGATCCTTGACCTTAGAAAGCGAGAAGGTGGAATCTCCTGAAACTCTAGCCTGTAGCCCAGAGATACAGAAGAGATCACCCACTTGTCCTGGATCTCTTCCCGCCAGGCTCCTGCAAATCGCAGGAGCCTTCCCCCCACTCGGCTGAGCGGGGGCGCCCCTTCACAAGGAAGCTTTTGGGCTCTGCTTGGCAGGCTTTCGCCCCAAGTCTTTTTCTGCCCCTGGGCTTGGCCCTGAGCCTTTCCTGTAGAGGAGGGTTGAGAAGGCCATCGCCACTGCTTAGAGCTTGATGCTCCGGGAGAGAGAGCACATCTGAATGAAGGACGCTTGCTTCTTTTGAATGGAAGGAGAGTAGATTTACCCCCTGACATTTTTTGGACGAATTTGTCTAATTCTTCTCCAAACAAACGTTCCCCTTTAAACGGGAACCCAATCAAATGCTTCTTGCATGACAGCTCAGCTGCCCAATTCTTTAGCCATAGGGCCCATCGCATGTGTACCAACATGAGGGACAAACGTGATGCTTGTTGGACGGAATCCAAAATCGCATCAATCATGAAACACAGAATATGAGGCATTTCTGCATACTTCTCTACTTCCTCGCTGGGAAGGAGCCCAAGCATCTGCTTAACCTGTTCCTTGAGGAACTGGCACAACCCCACAGCTGCGACTGTAGGTTGCACTACATCGCTAGTCATGGAAAAGGAGGCTTTTAATAAGGTTTCCAGCTTCTTATCAGTTGGATCTTTAAATACCTGCGCATTATCCAAGGGACAAGTCAGGTTTTTATTCACGCAAGAAACAGCCGCATCAACAGATGGGACCCCCCACTTCTTGGTGAAACTCTCCTCCAGAGGATAATGCATAGAAAACCTTTTAGGAGGAGCAAACAGTTTATCGGGATGTCCCCAATCCTCATACAACAATTCATCCATTAAGGGATGAATTGGAAAGGAATAGGCAGTCTGTGGGGCTTTCCTGACTCCCAGGGAAGAAACAGAGGACGTAGCGACTTCAGCAGCAGGCCTTCTGAATGTGGTACGCACCAATTCAGTATAATACTGCACCTGTTTTCTGAGCGCCTGGGAGGAGGGGACTCTCTCCTCTTCCTCTGATTCATCCGACTGCTCATGATCCCTGTCCCAAGACAGGGATCTCTCCTCATTGTCAGAAGAATCATCTGAGAGAGGAATTTCAGCAGAAGGAGTGGATCTACCCCTTTTCCTTTTAGGAAAGCAGAAATAAAATTCATTATTCTCCCTTCAAAACCCTCCAATGTAGCCCTAAGGGAGTCCTCAGTGACATAAACCGGGGCTGGGACATTAGGAGAGGCTGCAAAACCTGACAGGGGCACTGACTCGTCTTGAGAGGCTGGCTCCAGTCTTGCAGGGGGGGATGTTAACTTACAGGCACTTTTAGAACCCCTGGACCTAGGCGGTGATTTATCAGTGCCTTTGCTACCTCCCCCTGAGACCCTCTTACGAGGAGACATAGTCCTAAGCTACAAAGCAGAGGTACTAGTACAAGTGCAATCACTGTTGTGCTTAAAGTCTCACAATAAATATATATGCTTAAACTGCACAACCTGATGCTGAGTAGGTGTCTAAGGTTTGCCTGGATCCAATCCCCTCGGATGCTTACTGCCCACAGCTCCTGTGTCTCCACTTACAGCCCCCTGACGCTCTGGGCTTTTTAAATCTGCCGCCTGGCGCCTGCGCAGTACAGCGCCGTGCACACTGACGTGCACAGCTCACAACCACACTCCCCACTCCTCCATTAGGCCAGGAACGCGCCCGGCACACGTGCACGAGGACCGAGGGATCCAGGGGGGGAAAGGAGAACTCCACCGGAGCTGCATGGGACCCCCAGACTACGTGGGACCCCTGTGTTACCTTGTTGTGGCAGGGACTGCAGTGGAGAAGTGAGACAGCTGGAGAACCAGGCTTCACTGAGCGTGTGTACTGAAAGGCATGTAAGTATGCATCAGGCTGCTCTTACTCCCTCTAGTGGTGGAAACCAGGTAAGACATACAACTACTCAAAATGAAGAAATCCATCATATAATTACATATATAGGATTAACTTCCCTTACCTGTCCTCGCCACAGGAATTGCTGAAACAGAGAAATTCCAGCCTTCACCCATCACGGCGGGCAGTGTTAGCCAACATTCAGGTTTATCTGGGGCTCTTTCTCGGAAGAGCCTCCTACCTGGACCATGTAAAAGACTCTGCCAGAAACTGTATAAACAGTACACCAAGTCTGGTTTTCCCAGAGCCCAGTCTTCCAATAGGAGAGGACTTACAGGCCAAACCCCGTTTCTTCGGCTGACGAGGCCCGGGTACCATACCATCTTGGGAGTCAAATATCGGCCCGAGGTATGGATCCGGTTTGTTGTAGCCCTTAGGCCCCCCCCCCCGCAGGGACCTGCACAGAGCTAAAGTTTTACGTGACCAACCACCATAGACACTGGCGAAAAAACTGAGGTGCCTCCCATATGGGAGGGGTTATATAGCGGAGGAATTCTCCTTAATTGGGGTTAACCAGTGTCCAATCACCAGAGGTGCCTATATAACCCACTATGTAATGAAGCTCCTGTGTCCCGTGATGTATGATCAAGAAAAATTATTAAGAAACCTTGGGATTTTAAAAAAAAAGAAGGTTATTGGGACCCAAGATACCTGCTCTCCTGGGTTTTTGTATATAGAAAAGCACCTATGCTGAAAGACTAAATAGCAACAGGAGTAATAGATCCCCTCAAGAAACAGAAGGGTTCCTTTTTTGGAGTGTTTACAGTTTTTTTGCCTGGCAAATGTAGGACCTGTCATCATGCCAGGAGTAATATATGTGTTGGAACATGGGTGTGGGTTAAAATATATAGGTCGTACCTCTAGGACCCTGCAAATCTGAGGAGGAGAGCACATCACCAATATAAAAAAAAAAAGGGATCACTACCCATAGTGTTTGAAAACACTTGTCATGGTTATGCAGTGATCTTCCACTGGTTACTTACCTCCCCTCATGTGTTCTGACTAAGAGGCCAGCCACTTCCACCTGGTGGTTTTTATAACCTCTCCTCTAAGCATTGCTCCACCCCAGGCCCTATCAGGGAACCCTATATTAACCTGTGCACTGCAAGCTAACAGTGCTGATCAACCATTGTGTATTCATTGTGTGTTTGGCTTCCTGTTTCCTGCTTGCTGTGTGCTCTTCGTTTGTCTCTGTTACCAACCTTAGCGTGTTCTCAACGATTCCTGTCTGCTTGTGACCTTGACCTTTTGGCATGTCCCTGACCATCCCTGTCTGCCTGCGACCCTGAACCTTTGGCGTCTACTCTGTTGTTCCTGTCTGCTAGTTGCCCTGACCTCTTCCTTATCCCCTTACTATTCTTGTTGTTCCAGCCTGCTGCTTCCTTCTCCTGTAGTCTACTGTGAGTGTGAGCTGGGAGACCCTAGGGGCTGCGACCTGGAGCCAGACTGCAGCCAAGTCCATCCTCACCACTGGAGGCTCTGGTGAACACCTGCTGGCTCTTAGACTCCGCGCCCTGGGGAATCTATGCTCTTGCTCCTACTGAGATCTGTGTTAGTGATCCAGTAGACCTGTGTCCTGAATCTCCCTGGGTACAATCCGCAGCAGTCAGTCCTAAGGTCCACTACCTAGCGGTGCACTTCCGACTCCTACGGAGTGCATCTGTCTCCTTTTCTCAGGTGACAGGACAGTTTGATCAGCCATGGACCCGGCTGATGTGCCGCTTCCTGCAGATGATCCATTGCAGAGCTTAGTTCGCAGACTTGAGACCCAAGAATCACATTAGACCCAGGTGATGTGATTCGTTCAGGATTTGGCATCCCGTGTTGAACAGGTTCAGGCCTCATTAGGACCCCCGGTTCAAAAACCTCAACCGCTATCTGTCGCTGCACCTATCGCATCAGTCGCAGCCACACATTCATTACAACTACCAGCTCCGGCCCGTTTCTCTGGGGACTCTAAGGCTTGCAGGGTGTTCCTTAGCCAGTGCACAATTCATTTTGAACTTCAGCGATCGGGCGAAAGTAGCAAATATTATATCCCTCCTGTCCGGCGAGGCACTAGCTTGGGCTTCCCCTCTGTGGGAACTGAATGATCCAGTGGTTTCTAGCCTGTCTGATTTCTTGAAACTTTTTCGGAATATCTTCGAGGAACCGGGTCGCGTCTCCTCAGCAGCTAGCGCTCTTTTATGTCTCCGTCAAGAGTCCGCTTCTGTGGGACAGTATGCTCTTCAGTTCCGTATCCTCACAGCTGAATTGAGCTGGAATAATGAGGCCCTAGTTGCAACCTTTTTACATGGCCTCTATGATAGAGTGAAGGATGAATTAGCAGGAAGATCCCTTCCTGCTGATCTGGACAGTGTCATCACCTTGTGTAACCAGATCAATATTCGCTTTCAGGAAAGAGCCTTGGAAAAAAGATGCCAGCAGTCTTCGTTCTTTAGGCAGCCTGAGCTTCCAGTCCCTTCTCTTCGATCTGAGGAGCACCCCCTGCCTGCTGAGGAACCTATGCAGTTGGGCCGGACAAGGTTATCTCCCGAAGAATGCGCTAGGCGCAGAACTCTGGGCCTATGCCTCTATTGTGGGGCCAAAGGTCATTTCCGTGACACTTGTTCTCTTCGTCCGGAAAAACGCTCAGGGCTAATACATCTGGGAGGTGGAGTATTAGACCCTGAAATATCACCTTCACCTTCTCGTCTTCTCCTTTCTGTGTTGCTTCATGTCGGTGCTTCCTCTCGTTCGGTCTCAGCACATCTGGATTTCGGGGGGCCACTGCCAATTTCATGGATTGGGAAACTGCATCCTCCATGAGACTTACCCTTTTGCCCCTTACAACGCCATTGATGGTCTTGGCGATTGATGGCACTGTTCTTCCAGGGGGCCCTATCCGCTTCCAGACCCTTCCTGTTAAGATGTCAGTAGGGACACTCCACCAGGAGTCGATATCCTTCCTTGTCTTACCTAATGCCGCGTACACACGACCCGACTTTTCGAGGGACTAGGTCCAACAGACTTTCGACGGATTTCTGACGGAGTTCTGACAGAGTTCTGACGGACTTTCCGAATGAACGGACTTGGCCACACACAATCACACCAAAGTCCGACGGATTCGAACGTGATGACGTACGACTGGACTAGAATAAGGAAGTTCATAGCCAGTAGCCAGTAGCTGCCCTCGCGTCGGTTTTTGTCCGTCGGACTAGCATACACACGAGCGGATTTCTCAGTAGGAACTGGGTCCGGCGGAGTTCTGTTGGAAAAATTTGAAACATGTTCCATTTCTAAAGTCTGTCAGACTTTTGCAAATCAAAAGTCCGCTGCAGCCCACACACGATTGAATGGTCTGCCGGAATCATTCCGTTGGACTTTTGATGTTGAAAAGTCCGGTCGTGTGTACGCGGCATAAGGCTTCATCTCCTATCATATTAGGTCTTCCTTGGTTACAGCTCCATTCTCCACACGTTGACTGGTCTGCTGGACAGATCCTGGCTTGGGGTTCCTCCTGTTCCTCTTCCTGCCTACTCAAGGGTACCCCAAAAGAGAAACTTCCTGCTCTTCCCGCTGTATATAGCGATCTCTGGGATGTGTCCTGCAATAGTGGGACTGGTGTACTCTCTGGGTCATGTGGTACTCTGGATGAGGGGCCCACCTGTGAACCTGAGTCGATCATTCACTCCAGTTTGCATGACCATTTACCTTTGCCTGTCCCTAATCTCCCTTGGACGCACAGCAAGGCTAACTTGTCTGCAAGTTCCAGAGTCGCTATGCCCTGTGATGCGATTGAGATGATCGCTACACCTGACAATTCTATTCAGTCGGCCTCTGCACCAGTTATGCCAGTCCAGCCCATGCCCGATGAGCTTCCTGCTTCTTGTTCAGGACCTTCTGTAACCTGGCCTCACCCTACTGCTACTATGTCCGTTCAAACCCGTTTAAGAGGCTCAATCCATCCTTTGGATAGACTGCCTCATTCGGCCAGGTGGGGTTTTCAATCTTTTTCTCAGGGCTCTCTGCATTCTGTTTGTGTTTTAGCTATCCAGCTTGACTCTTGTGACATGTGACCTTCTAACCAACCTGACCTCAGGGATCCACTGACCCCTGCCCAGTCTGGTGGTCCTGTGCTGGATGTCCAGCTCATCTTTAAGGGTCTGGGGGACCCTGCTCAGACTCCTGATCTTCTCATGCCCTTACCCATTCCTAAAAAGCCTTTAGTCCTCAAGTCCTCTCCTCCTCTCCCTACCTCAGTTCCGGTCTCTGAGGATAATCTAAAATACGAGGTTAGTCAAGTTTTGGATTCCCGGCTCCGTAAAGGCATTCTTCAGTACCTTGTACATTAGAAAGGGTTTGGCCCTGAGGAGGAGTCTTGGATCACTGCAACTGAGGTCTTTGCTCCTCGTCTGTTAAGGAGGTTCCATCTGGAGTTTCCCTTTAAGCCTGGACCCATGCGGGGGAGGGGGAGGCCTCGTAAGAGGGAGGGTACTGTCATGGTTATGCAGTGATCTTCCTTTGGTTGCTTACCTCCCCTCATGTGTTCTGACTAAGAGGCCAGCCACTTCCACCTGGTGGTTTTTATAACCTCTCCTCTAAGCATTGCTCCACCCCAGGCCCTATCAGGGAACCCTATATTAACCTGTGCACTGCAAGCTAACAGTGCTGATCAACCATTGTGTATTCATTGTGTGTTTGGTTTCCTCTTTCCTGCTTGCTGTGTGCTCTTCGTTTGTCTCTGTTACCGACCTTGGCGTGTTCTTAACGATTCCTGTCTGCTTGTGACCTTGACTTTTTGGCATGTCCCTGACCATCCCGTCTACTCAGTTGTTCCTGTCTGCTAGTTGCCCTGACCTCTGCCTTATCCCCTTACTATTCTTGTTGTTCCAGCCTGCTGCTTCCTTCTCCTGTAGTCTACTGTGAGTGTGAGCTGTGAGACCCTAGGGGCTGCGACCTGGAGCCAGACTGCAGCCAAGTCCATCCTCACCACTGGAGGCTCTGGTGAACACCTGCTGGCTCTTAGACTCTGCGCCCTGGGGAATCTATGCTCTCGCTCCTACTGAGATCTGTGTTAGTGATCCAGTAGACCTGTGTCCTGAATCTCCCTGGGTACAATCCGCAGCAGTCAGTCCTAAGGTCCACTACCTAGCGGTGCACTTCCGACTCCTACGGAGTGCATCTGTCACCTTGTCTCAGGTGATTTGACAACACTTCAATTTGGTGCATAATAAGGATCCCAGTTTGCCTACATTTTTGGGTATTGAACAGGTGGAAAAACATTGGAGGGGTGGTCATTACATCAGACTCAGTAAAAGGGAATCCTTCTGGAGTTATGAGACCAAGGTTCTCTGGCCGAGGGGTTTGCATTTTGACTTCAACCTGAATTGCTTCATTAGTAACTTGTATTATGCAACTTTTTAATTTTAAATTTTTTACATTTGAAATTTTATTTTGAGTAAATATATGTATTTGAGTAATCTTATGTATCAGTTACTGTTTGCTATATATATATATATTAAGAGAGTATTTGCGTGATGGAGTCACCGGTTATTTTTTATTTAGTCAAATTTTGGAAAATTTGGTGTATATATCGAGTGTCCCCGTTAGTATTAGTGCAATTTTGCTACTTCCTGCTCCTGTGTGAGACACGGTATTGTGTTGAACGCAGTTGGCTCTGTAGAAGGAGCTAGATAGAAAGGAAGGAGTCGCTGTACATTACGAGGGGATGGCAGTGTATTAAAACAGTGGTGGGGTGTCCTATCTCCTCCCCTTACTGATGAAGTCAAGCCCATTTGATGTAACACATATAAGGGGAGGAGTTGCAGTAGTGATGTCATCCTGCCACCACTGTTGTTCATTGTATCCTTAGCCCACATTATTGAAGTGTTTTTTGTGAGTATATTGTATGTTGTTCCTACATGGACAAATAAACCTTTGGCAAACAGAGAGCACTAGATCTGGTGTTTTTTATCCTTATGCCATACTGGATCACCTGAGGGAGGTCTGAGACTGGTGAAGCCAGTAAAGAGAAAGAGGGTGAAATGGAGGGATTAGGAGTTCCACGCTGGGCTGATTCAATTGATTACCCCCATAGGGGATCTGCCTTATCTGACCTGCTGGTAAAATTAGGTTTTAGAGTCAAACACTGTCTTGCAGATCTATATAGTGTAGTAGTGTAGTGTATATAGTATGTGCCACACATAAAGGTCAGCTTTGCTTGTTTAAGTAACATGTGTGAAACCAAGTACATTCTCTTGGAAGGGCAAGGCAGCCCTTCAACTATGCCTATAGGCCATTGGATTAAGCTACCAGGAGGTGCAGAAAAGAGGTTCATCACAGCACTGCCTTAGAGTACTGCCCTTTGTGCTCCCTTTTGAAGATCACAGAAAAGACCCCATTAGATTGTCCACTTCGATCAGACAGGGATGAAATATCCTTCTTAAAGCTGCTCCCAATTTCCTCCTCCTCACTGCCAACACCACATCCCTCTTCCTCCTCACAGCCAGCACCACGACACTACTCCTTCCCACAAGCAGCACCACAACTCTCCTTCTCTGCCAAGTACTATCTCTGACTCACAGAGATAGAGGCAGTATGCTAATGAGCTGGCTGATCATGAGAAAATATGAAGCTTTCCTCTTCCTCCTGTACACTGCCAGTGCCTGGTCTATTATACCCCTCAATGTGTGCTCCTGTAGGCACACCAAATAGACTGTGTTGTTAAATCCCACCCAAATATGGCTCACCCTTCTGATCATCTTTTAAATTGGTGATAGATGTTGCATGCCTCCCGAATTTAGAGCCACTACTGCATGTCCAATATGAACTACTAGTGTGTGTGTGAATAACATATCAGGATAATACACTTTCACAGCCAAAGGGCAACCCTTAGGTTGATTTTGTTGCCATACACAATCTAGCCTGACACAAGCTGGCATAAGGTCAGCCACCTCCTAGCCTGTCTGTTCTTGAAGAGCCTCCAGAGTCTATGGCTCAAAGTTGCTTCTGTTCCCCATGCAAACCAGTTGCAAAAAAGCATAGCAGCATTTTGCCTAGTATGTTTTATAGGCTCTGGAATGCTTAGGGGGAATGGTGGTTGTAAGGAATCCCCACATGAGGCCATTAAGTGAAAATGGGGATGAGGTGCAGTACACAGAACAACGCCACCAACTCCAGCATTGTTCCTCATCTTATATCCTTCATAGCCACCATCTTTACTTTCTCAGTGGGCAGTAAAGGTTATATACTATAACTACCCATGCCTGCTGGACCATGTGTCTCTAGTCATGTGTACCCTGACACTGACAGAAGGTTCCAGCATAACACAGAGGTGCAGGGAAGGTATGGCCTTCTGGATAAAAAATGGCACCTGGTTACCAGCCCTTATAGTGCAGAACAGGCGATACACTGGTAGAGGGGGATGCAAAATGAGCACAGCTTGAAATCTAAACTGCCAAACTAGTTCCCAAATTATGGGGGGTATGCTTTAACCTTTATACCTCGGGTGCTCAAAGAGCTTATCTTTAGATTGAGTGTGACCTTTTACTTCCAACGTTTCTTACTAAGATGCTACTCCCATCCAGCTCATTGGTGCAAAGTTTGGGTTCCTCATGCATGTGATACTCAAATGGCTGGTACTTTTTTATTTACCGTATATACTCGAGTATAAGCCGAGATTTTCAGCCTCTTTTTTGAGGCTGAAAGTGCCCCCCTCGGCTTATACTCGAGTCATCGCTGTCTGCCCGCTCGATCAGCGTGTCGAGCAGACAGACAGCGGCCATTCTATCATTCAAAAGCCGCGCCTCCGGCTCCGCCTTCGCCTGTGATAGGCGGAACACTGAATTTCCCAGCAGCCTGTGTTCCGCCTATCACGGACATCGTATCATCCTCGTACTACGGACGAGGATGATACGATGTCCGTGATAGGCGGAACACAGGCTGCTGGGAAATTCAGTGTTCCGCCTATCACAGGCGAAGGCGGAGGCGCGGCTTTTGAATTTTACAATGGCCGCCGAGGCGCCGACGAAGAGGGCACGGGACGGAGGCAAGGCAAGGCACGGCACGGGACGGGACGGGACGGAGGCAAGGCAAGGCACGACACGGGACGGAGGCAAGGCAAGGCACGGCACGGGACGGAGGCAAGGCACGGCACGGGACGGAGGCAAGGAGGCAAGGCACGGGACGGAGGCTCGGGACAAAGGCTCGGGACACAGGTAGGCTGGACACACACACACACACACACACACACACACACACACACACACACACACACACACACACACACGGATGGAGACACACACACACAGGGATGGATGGATACACACACACACAGGGATGGATGGATGGATGGAGACACACACACACAGGGATGGATGGATGGATGGATGGAGACACACACACACAGGGATGGATGGATGGATGGATGGAGACACACACACACAGGGATGGATGGATGGATGGATGGAGACACACACACACAGGGATGGATGGATGGATGGACACACACACACACAGGGATGGATGGACGGACACACAGGGATGGACGGACACACAGGGATGGACGGACACACACACAGGGATGGACAGGCATGTCTCACCCTCGGCTTATACACGAGTCAATAAGTTTGCCAGTTTTTTTGGGGGTAAATTGGGGGCCTCGGCTTATATTCGGGTCGGCCTATACTCGAGTATATACGGTATTTCTTTTTTTTATGTATTTTTATTGAATTTTTTTTCCAAAACATAAAGAGTACGCATCTGGTACAAACAGACAATGTTGTCATTACTGACTCGACACAGGAGTCAACCTTGTGAGAGTTTCAAGTTATTAAGGCACATATAGATAACAATAAAGGTGAAAAAGAAAAAAGGGGGGAGGGAACAAAATAATTAAATTCCTCCTGAGTGAACATGTGTTTGGGATCGGAGGCTAGACAGTTATACAGTTTCTTGTAAAATGTCCCAAATACTTTAGACATTGTAAGAGGGCAGTGAGTCGGAGTACCATCTACCTGAAGAAGGAGTTCAGGATATGAGTGGAAGGTGTGAGGTTTAAGTCTGTTCACCAGCATCCTGTGGGGTTTGTTGGCGAATTCATAAAACTTCTGTTTTGCCCACAATAGGGCCTTCAACCACTCGCGTAAGGAGGTAACTGTGCGCAGCCGTGACACCATAGGAGAGGTCAATAGCAAAGCTGCTGCTTTTTTCAATTGCGAGATAACGTCCAGTCTCTGAGCTGCCGAGTCCTGCTTAAGGCGAGAGCCGGCTAAAATACACAAGCCTCTAAAGAACGCCTTATGGGCCTCCCAAAGGGTGGACACGTCCGGCACAGAACCTTCGTTTAAATGAAAAAATTAAATTAAATTATGGGATAGTTGAGTTTCAATGATGGAATTTCGTAGGAGGAAGTCATTAAGCCTCCAGTGGCAGGTTCTAGGCGTGAAGGAGGTAAGTGTAAGATCAAGATGGACAGGGGCGTGGTCTGACCACGTTATGGGGCCTATGTCTGAGGCCACTGCAGATGTCAGTAGAGGTGCTGTTACAAAGAGGTAATCTAGTCTGGAATACATTTTGTGCAGGGGGGAGAAAAAAGTAAATTGTCTGTGGGTAGGGTGTTTGACTCTCCAGATATCCAATAGGTTGTGGGACCTAATGAGTTTGCAGAATGCGGTGGATTGACGTTCTGTTTTGGATGAAGGGGTAAAGGAGAATAGCGTTTGTCTATCTCGTCTCAGGGACATGTTCATATTAAAGTCACCTCCAATAATCATAAAGGGTTGGGCATATTTGCCCAGGCTTCCAAAGACTTCAGTAAGAAATTGCATTTGACTTGAATCGGGAGCATATACATTGATCAAAGTAAGAGAACGAGAGAGATAGTCGCAGTCCAGGAAAATGTACCTACCCTTAGGGTCAGCAAATGAGGATTTTATCCGCAACAGACAGGATTTTTTAATCAGGATTGCGACCCCTGCTTTACCGGAGGGGTCAGAAGCCATGAAATGGGTCTCCTGGACTAGGACTACGTCTGCAGCTGAGGATTTGAACTCCTTCAAAGCTAACCAACGCTTGTGGATGGAGTTCAAACCCTTGAGATTGTAGGTAATGACCCGCAAAGCCATTATTATAAAGTGACTTTAGCTCAAGGTAACCATAACAAACAAATACTGGCCATAAATACCCGTATAAACCAGATGAGCAAAGAGTTCCATGGTGAATCCTAGGGAGGAAAAGCATATAGTAGCTTACAACATCAACAATAAGGTTAAAAGGTGAAAGAGAATGTGGACAAAACGAACCAAATATGGAGAACAGGCCGAAAAAAAGGCCTAGTAAAAAACAAAATAAATAAAAAAACGATGAAATATGGCCTGGGGGGTAAAAACCACCCAGGAGTCCACGGCCGTGGCCGTGGAACAAAAGGGGGCACACAAGGGGCTCCAGCACGTCTAGAGTGACCCCCGCCACCTTCTGATGGTGGTTAAAGGCAGCAGAAAAAATATACTATAGTCCAAAGGAGAAAAAAGAAAAAACGATAACCCATGGGTATGGGTTTAAACCCCCAAATTAGGGGAAACATGGTGACATAAGGGCCGAAGCCAGAGAAAGTCAGATGTAGAAGTTGAGTTCCCGTCAAGGTGGAAGTCTAGGAAAGGGATTTCGTTGGGGAGTGGAGGAGTTCCGTGACTTCCCTCGAACAGGGGTCCAAATCCGGCCTGGGATGGATGTGGGTTTAGGTGTCATCGGGAGCGGAGTGGGATCCTCATCTGGTAGCGGCGGAAGACCAAGATTGCGGATGGATGTTTCACTTTCCTGTAGGTCTCTCATGGAATATTGGATCCCGTCTTTAGTGGCCGACAGGCGAAAGGGGAAACCCCAGCGGTATGGGAATTGATGGTTCTGTAGATGCATGGTCACAGGGCGGAAGCTGCGACGTTTAGCAAGGGTAATTGGAGATAAATCGCTGAAGATTTGTATCTTAGCCCTCTTGAATTTCAGCCAGGATTTATTGCGGCTCACCACGGTCAAAGCTTCTTTGCTATCGTAGTAATGGAAGCGGACTATGATGTCCCTGGGGTTAGCTCCTGCAGGGGGCTTCGGAGCCAGAGATCTTTGAGCTCTATCTAATCTCCAGTCTATGTCTGGGATCCGAGGGGCCACGACATTAAAGAGGCTGAGTAGGTGTGGTCTGATCTCCCGCACAGTAACAGTCTCAGGGACTCCTCTGATACGCAAGTTTTGACGGCATTCCCTGTTTTCCAAGTCTTCCTGTTGGGACTGAGCTCCAGTACCAGCTCGGGAGACAGATTGTTTCAAACCTGCGTTGTCTTCCTCTAAAACATGCACGTCATCAAATTTAGTTTCTAGAACATCAGTACATTCACCGATTTGGGCAAGCTCTCCCCGCAGTTCATGTGCAAGTTTTCCCATCTTCTTGGAGACATTGCTGGTCAAGTCCTGCAGGAGAGCCTGTAGTTTTGCGTCTAGTACATCAACCGTCACGGGTGTAGACATTGTGCCTGAGGGGTCATTCGTCAGGGTCTGCGGAGTGGCTCGTATGATTGATGGAGAGGGTACCTGTGAGGATTCGGGAGTGCCTGAAGGCAGGGATGGGGATGCAGGCCTGCTTAGAAAGCGGTCTAGAGCCTGTGAAGGCCGCAAATCCGGGGAATGAGACTGAGAAGAGTGCTTTGGCCCGTATTTCACCATGAGATGCTGGGACTAAGTATTAGTTAGATAGATACGTATGGGTGATGCCCCCCGATGCGAAAGTGGTTGTTATGCGTTGCGGAGGGGCTTAGGAAGGCAGCAAGGGTCAACGTAGCATGCTTACATGATTACACAGCCGCCATCATGGGAGGCCCGATGAGTGCCCACAGTGGTGGCAGCTGTAGCGTGCAAATCTCAAGAAAGCAAGAGAGGGGGGTTGGTGGCAGGTAGGCAGTGGTGCAGGTGGACTCCTGGGGTTAGGGCACTGTCCAGCAGGAACGCCTGAAAAGCCAGCAGGAGAAGAGGGCTAGGGTGGGAGAATGTTTTGGGAGTCCCAAGATGGCCGCTGACTAGACCTAAGCCTCAATCTCTGGGTGGTGTGGCGGCTGAAGGGGTATATATATATCTCACTCCCAGGGGTGGCTACTCCTTGATGTGGCGGGGTCCCCTATCACTCCCCAAGCAGTCTGTGTTGTTGAGGGGAAAGGATGCTGGAAAGAGAACCCTATGACAAGCCTGGGGTGTACCAAGATGGCCACTCACCTGAGATCCCGGGGATGCGATCTCCATTTAATCTGCTGCTGGAAGGTCACAATCCTGCATCCCCAGGCGGGGGAGTATCCTCCGGTTCGTGTATGGGCCCGATGCAGCCGCGGGTGTAGGTACTACAGCGGCCGGGACTCTGAAGGCGGAGGTAGGCTGCAAGATGGCAGCAGTGGATCTCCCGCAATGGTGGCGGCCACGAGATAGTCCGGAGGGAGCAGGTGCGATGAGGCCAAACGATAATGGCCATAACAGGCAGCAGACGGCTCCAGCAGCATGGATGGTTGAGTTGGGGTCTCTTTGGAGGTGTCGTGGAAGGAGGCGGATGGAGCTCGGCTTCAGCGGAGCTCCTCTCATACATCCTCCTTGGCTTCCGGCCACGTCCCCTTTGGCTGGTACTTTTTATATACCCTTTGTTTGACAATCCCTTACCTTTTACACTTGAAAATGGACAAAATAGATTTTCAAGAATTGTCCCTTTCCCCTGTTGACTTTAATTGGATGCTCAGCGGCCAGCTCGGAGAAGGAAGGGCTGAGCTCAGCCCTGACAATGCAAAGACTCTGGCTCTACCCATTCCATACTGCTGACTCCTTTCGGCATTCAGAGAATTTTGAACTTTCAAAACAGCCCAGTTGCAGTGCAACGACTCTGGCTCTACCCATTCCATACTGCTGACACCTTTCGGCATTCAGAGAATTTTGAACTTTCAAAACAGCCCAGTTGCAGCCACCTTGATATTTTCATCTACACTATGGGAAGCTGTTCTTCATTTTTGTCCCTTATGTGATCCTCTATATGAGTTTGGCCTCGTTTGCTAGCCTGGTTTTGGGTTGGAGTTGATTCTTCCCGTCCATTCCATTGGGACCCTGGAGGAATTTGAATCTCATGGATGATACAGACCACTCCTTCTCCGACCAGAGGACCCACAGTAATTCCAGTGGCTGATAGACCTGCGGGGATCCATCTATTTATATATGCACGCATGACCTTGTGGTTTCGGTAAGAGTACCCATCTTGTTTTTACCTACCTAGATGTCACCGGTATAAGATGTCTTCAAGATTACTCTCTAGTTTTTACATCGTGTAAAACATCACATTCTATGTCCTATGTGGATTTCAAGGACTTTCGTATTCACTTTATATTTGGACTTTTGGTTTTTCTTTTCAAAGTATTTGTCACACGTGTCTTCTTAGCACTTTTTTAGCTCTACATTATATTGTTTAGTTCAACAAATGGCCTGCATATTGAACCCAAGCACATTCATTCCTCACTATCTGCCAGCCTTATAATGAAAACAAAATCAGTTGTAAACTGACTGAAACCTAACCCAGTTGTGATCTTCAAGCATCTTTAAGGATGAATTAGAGTACAGGCAGGGACAGAGGTAATTTATGAATTGTTTAAAGTTTTATTTTAGCACTTGTTAAGAACATGTGAGAGTGCATTCTATGGTAAAAACAATTCTGTGCCTGCAGCAGCCCTCCAGAGCCCCCCTTGTTTTTACGTAAACCCAATTGTTCCAGCGATGAGAATGAGCCCAGCAGCTCCAGCCATTGTCTTGGGTCCTCATTGCAGAGATTGAAAGCAGAGGGAGCTATTGGCTCCCTCTGCTGTCAATCAAATCCAGTTTCATGGGATCCGGGGCTGGGCCAAGTTCTGCTGTCTGTGTCAATGAACGCAACAGCAGGACTCAGGAGCGCGCCAGCACGAGTGCCCCCATGGAAAGCGGCTCTCCGTGGGGTCAATCAATGAAGAGGAGGAACCAGAAGTGGTGCCGGGACACCCCAGAAAAGGAGGATCAGGGCTGCTCTTTGCAAAACCCTTGCACAGACCAGGTAAGTATGGCATGTTTGTTATTACAAAAAACAAAAAAAAAACATGAACCTTTACAATCACTTTAAAAGCAAAAAGTAAAAAGTGCCAATTCTGTCTGCTGCCTCATTCCTCTGCTATCAGCACAAATCACACGTTTTCCTGACACCAAGTGAAAGGAGGGATCTCCAGCTGATTGACAGCCTGGGCTCTGTTCCTGTGTGCTGTGTGAGGTGAGGTGAGGGAGGCGGGGGGGGGGGGGGTTAGTTCCCTTCAATCAGCTCTCAGAGATCTCCTTACTGAGTTCTGCAGAGTGCAACTTTTTTTCTGAATGCAACCAGTAAAAATTCTGGACTCTGAACAGATGTAGAGAGAATACTGCAAATAGTCAGGTACAGCTTGTGTAAGAGGATTTGTTTTTTCTTTGTGTATCACCTGAGGCTAGTCACTTCCCTGGGTATATGTAAGGCTATACAATTACTTTAAGGTTAAAAATTGCTCAAATTGTGTCACAGAAGAAAAAAGACAAGAATAAAATAAAATTCCTGCTAACGTCATATAAAAATCTGTTCACCAATTCCTTATTCAACTACTTGATCCATTCCCTTACTTATACTAATGAATACCGCTAAGCATTCTAATAGGGGCTTTGAAGAGAAGCAAGGCAAAGCTATACATATTTTCATAAGTCTTTTGTAGAACCCTGTTTATGAATGAGCACACATGGCCAAATTAAATAAATTGCATTGCCTAACTATCTGGGGTGGATATTGAGGAGTGCAGTCCAAAAATGAATGACACAATAAGATCAAATTGAAGTGTTTATTGAACAAAGGTAGCAAATGAAGCAAATGTAGACAGCTTGCAATAACTCCTGGTTTGACAGTTTGGATCAAGCCCTTACAAAAGTTTCCTAATTATACGTCATTGTGAGTCCAGTCATACTCACAGTTTTAGCCCCGGCGAAGCCCCAAAACCATTTACTTCATTTGATACCTTTGTTCAATAAAGACTTTGATTTGACCTTTTTGTGTCATAGACTTTTGTACTGGGTACTCCTCAATACTCAATCCAGAAGGGTGTTCCCTGAGAGACCATCAGAGAGGCAGGAGCCTGAGACCAGAATAAGATTAATCTACAGGGCACCTTCACTGCACATCAGCCCCTGTGAAGGTGGACTGAAATTCTATGATATATCAAATAATATCAATACTTCACTTCTATTGATTCAATGCCATCACACTTTCACATCAACATTGTTCAACTATGGCCATAATAGGTCATGCCTGCCCATTTGTTAAATATGGCTATGGGGTGAGAAATGGTCATACCATGGCTGATTGGGTGCTGGTTTCATGGAAGTGACAACTTGCTTCAAACAAAACCCTTGTTTATCCCTAACCATAATCCTAAAATAGTAAAAAACCAAATGGTAATATTCAGGTAAATGGTTTCTCAAATCTGTTACATCTTTTTTTTTTTTTCATTTTAACAGTAAAAATGTGAAAAAAGAGAATGTAATTTTCTAGCTTGCTGGGAATGTACAGTGCAAGTACATTAATTGCAGATTAATTAATCAAATTGTACAACTATATTAAGTATTAATATTTTCAAATAAGCATTCAACTTACTGATGCCATAAGAAAAAAATGCAGCAGAAGTAAACTAATATGGATATAAATCTAGTGTATTTGCTCGTTTATAAACAAGCTTTTGAAATTGATGTGTTAGCCTGGTATTTTCTATATTCCATGCAAAAGATAAAACTGCAAGTGGATTATTTTTCAGTAACACACACGTCTTCCAATTATTCATTGCCTGATCTGTATGCTCTGAAATGATGAACTACACTCACTGCTGCCAGTGTTAGACACTGAAAATAATCATTGATCTAACATTTTAGTCACAAAATCAATTGCCATTAATCTGAGAAAGACTTTACAATTCTGGTATGTCTTCAATATTCATTAGTCAGTGTATATGAGATACAAGTTAACATATTCATAATTCACCCATCTAATTTCCCTTGGTAGATAGACAGTGTTTGTATATCATGGTTAGATCAAACACCATGTTTATTAGACTGTAATTATACATTGCATACCTATACAAGGTGATAGAAATGTTCTTAGAACATCTGTTTCAGATAATATAAAAGTTTGTGGTCATAATGAAATGAACTTTGTTTTTTTTCAGCATTACTCAACAGTAATGCTTCTAACAATGTTAATATAAAGCTTTATACTCAGTTAACTGGTTAATTTAGAGAGCTGACTCCATGTCTGAGCTCTGTGTTCCCCACTGCTCTCATCAGCAATGTGACTGAGATCTAGTAGAGATCCTGCTTTTATTTACTTGCAAATGGCAATGGGGATTATGGAAAGGATTGCACCAAATAGTAAACTATATTACTTTCTTATTGGAGTTTCTACGTCAAAAGTGGAAGGGGACTCTTAAGTGTCCTTTACAAGTAAAGGAAAGTAGGTTCCCTGATGGATCACACTTACGTTGCTCATGGGGAGGAGTTTTGTCAATGAAACTTCAAACCTAAGATTTTCCTTGGAAATTGAATATTTTTATACTTGTGAATATGCCAGCTGCTCCTCTAATATACAATATTTAGTAACCTACCCATTGTCAGTAGACAAGAAAGATCCCGCACAGCCATACTCCAACAGATCCCCTTTATTCATGTAATAAAATTCCAACGGGTAGAATTACATACAGTGGGGAACAAGAGCAAGGTTGACATGCTTAGCGTGTTAGTGCTTATTCATAACCTTGGAGGTTATGAATAAGAGCTAACATGTAAAACATGGCAGCTTTGATATTGGTCCCGCACTGTATGTGATTCTATCTGTTGGAATTTTATTACACAAATAAAGCAGATCTGTTGGAGTATGTCTGCGTGGGAGCTTTCTTGTCTACTGTGTAGCTTGCAAGCTGGGTGAGCACCCTGTCGGCAAGTGTGGGGGGTGTGGATAGTGTGGACTGACCTGGAACTGTGGCTCTCAAAGTGGATGTAAACCCGATTCATGAAATTTGACCTAAGTACATATATCTGTAGTGTTTTCTTATCTCTCGCCAAGGCACTAAGTCCCGTGTGTTTCTGCTGTTTCGTTGCTCTGTTGTCAGCATGATAACTTCTGACAAGTTCACAGCACAGCTCTGCAAGTCTCTGCCTATGTGGAGGGAGGGAGTGTGCCTTTCTTCCAATCAGTGGTCTTGGATGTATGCCCAGAATCCACTCCCAGTGCTGAACAGGAAGAGAAAATCTCTAACATGAAAAGCACTTTCTAAAAAAATATAGAAAGCTTAAGACAGCAGATATGCATGTAAAACTTTTGTAGGGGGATTTGTTTCATCTGTGTATCATCTGAGGCTGTTCACTTCACTGGGTATATGTGAGGGTTTACATCCATTTTAAGTGTTGTTCTACCCTTTGTCAGGTTTAATATGTTAGGTCTGTAGGCAGGTGCCGTTTGTCCTCTATCCAGTAGGTGGCGTTGTACAGATGGAGTAGAAGCTCAAAGAAAAATTGTTCTTTTACAGACTCAGTAAGTGTCTCAGAGGGAGCAGCTGTCTAATTGAATGCTGCAACCTCGGGTGACCTTTGGGGGCCATCTTGGATGAGGCAATCCTTCTTTAAAAAGAGTCCCCAGCTCATTTTGGCATACCTGGAGTGAGTGGATAGGTGAAGGACTGTCATAAACTAGATGTGGCCAGAACTGTGTGACTGCGACAGAGTGAACCAGACATAAATAGGTGAAAGTAAGTTTATTAAAGTAAATGCATATAAATGTGAACACACCACCAATACAAACTGAGTGAACAAACCAAACAACCAAACAGTGATGATAAACAAACAAACCAGCATATGTAGCAAAAGGGAGTACCAGAATCATAGTCAAGCCAGGCCAGGGTCATAAACAGGAAGTCAGGAGATGGGGGGACAAGGAGAAAGGGATCAGGTTGCAGGACAAGGTTACAGGGATGCAGGAATAGACAGGATCAGGTACAACAGGTTCAGGAGGCAGGATGCAGGAATCAAGGTCAGGATCAGGCTAACAGGTACAGTACCAGATAAAAAGGCTGCAGGTCAGGGCACAAGGACAATACCAGGGCAAGGTGTGTGTGCACTTGCCGGGTATTTATACTATGGCTGCTATCAGTCATGTGACTCCTGATTACAGAAGGTAATATCTACCCCACACTTCCAAGATCCCTCCTCTGGTGGATGCCAGTACTCCGGCCCAAAGATGACATAATTCCAGCAGGGAAAAGCTCTACTGACAGCTCAAAACTGCCAGGAGACACCTGCTGGTGGATCTCAGCACTGCACACCAAATGATCGATATTACCAGTGGAGGGAAGGTTTCCTGACAGGGACATAGGCCCTGCTTGTTAGGGCTATTTTACACTGCTCTGTTGCAAAAACTTATTAAAAATCCATATGCATTTTTTTTCTTGTTTGTGGTGTGTTTTGCACCTGTGAAAAAGGGACAAGTGACTAAAAAAGGGACAAAAAAGGGATACTTCAATCGGCAGCATTTTGCAGAGCTCTCTCCAGAATCTGGAGGTGGATTGTACCCCTCTACTGGGCACAATATTATCAGGTAGGCCATGTAGTCTGACTATCTCCTTTATGAAAATTGTTGCCATGCCCACGGTGTACCTATCATGGGCAGAAAATGGGCCATCTTGGACAGATGCTCCACCACTACCAGGATAGTTGTGAACTCTTCTGAGGGAGGTAAATTCACTATGAAGTACATAGATATTTTTCTCCATGGTTCTTCCGGAACTGGAGCTTCAAGACTTAACATTGGACCCTTTGTTTTGCTGGCAGGTAGTGCAGGCGTTAACATACTCCCTACAGTCAGGTTTCAAAGTAGGTCACTAGAAAGATTGTTGGATACGTTCTGTTTTTCCCACCCTGAAGTGGCCGGAAAGTTGGTGATCATGGAATGTCTTTAAGACCTGGATTCTGGCTTGCTGTAGAACAAAGATTGTATTTTGGTGCCAAAGGAATCCTTCCTGGTTTCTTAAGGAGGATGCCTCTGGTTCCTTGCACTGGAAAGAAGCCTGTTTGAGTAAAGTCTTCAGATCAGGTTGGATTAAGAGAAAGTTTTGCGGTGACAAGATTGTGCTGGGAGCTGCCACTTTAGGAGTATCAGGAAACATCTGGCATAGAGTATCAGCTTTCTTATTCTTGGACCTAGGGCAGTAGGTAATGTGGAAGTTGAACCTAGAAAAGAACATAGCCCATGAAGCTTGTCGGGGTCTTAGGCATTTAGCAGTGCAAAGGTATTCTAGGTCCCTGTGATCTGTAAAAATCATAACAGGGTGAGTGGCACCTTCAAGAATGTATCTCCGTTGGAGGGTGATCGGAATGTGAACAAGGCAGGGTAAGTTTCACTGGAGCTCCACATCTCTTCTGTTCATTGATCCGAATATCGGAGATTTCCTGACAGAAATCCAGCACCAGGGGTACCGGGTTCTGTCTCTACACTCCGGGACATAAGAAAGGGGCATCCAACTCAGGGCACCAGACGCAGAAGAGTCAGCACCAGACCTGCTCTGCTCGAGGCCTGGAACCAGGCTTTGTCCCCGCTATCTTGCCTTCTCACTCAGCAAAGAAAGCCAAGAAACAGGCTAAGAGGATGCCACACGTGGCCGCAGTGCAGGGTCGGGACCCTGGAGTCTCCCTACCGTCCTCTCCTGACCAGGAAAATTCTCAGGATGCCATGACAAGGCTGATACTGGAGGCAATCGATGCAAGTAAGGCTGCTGTGATGGTATGCATTGACCATCTAGCCACTGAGTGCACATTGATCCGGCATGACCTGGATAAAATCCTGGGCAGGCTCACAGTAGCTGATGACAGGATTTCAGAGATGGAAGATGCCTCTCATTCTCAAGGCAATCAACAAGCTGAGCTGCAAGCAATGGTGAAAATGCTGCAAAATAGGGCTGGTGATGCAGAGGACAGGCAGAGAAGGAATAATGTGAGAGTGGTGGAGCTGCCAGAGGGGGCTGAAGGGGCGAAGGTGGCCACATTTGCAGAACAGTTCTTCAAACAGCTCCTAGTACTAGGGGAACTCTCTCCCATCTATGTGGTAGAACAGGCTCAAAAGGTCCCCACAGGAAGACGTGCACCTGGTGAATTCCCTCGGCCGTTCTTGGTGAGATTCCTGAACTACAGGGACTTGGACAGGAATCTAGGAAACACCAGGAGCTGCGTTATGAAAATACCCATTTTGAAAATACCCATGTGATGTTGTTTCCTGACTTCTCTGCAAACCCAGAAAAAGAGGTGCTCATTCAATGAGATCCAATAAAGATTGTGAGCCAAGGTCATACAGTACAGCATGCTATATCCCAGCAGGCTGCAGGTCCAGCACAACGGAGCGGTGACATTTTTTGACAACCCACTTGATGCTTGTGAATGGCTGGACAGGATCCCATGAAGATTGCCTGGACTCTGATAAATATTGATGTTCCACTGTGTTGAATCTGTTGTGCCTATATCCAGGTTCTCCAGTGATTCCTGTTGGGGACACATTTTAAGTCTCCCTTACTCAAATATCATATGGTTGAACCTGTGTGTTATACTTACCGAAGGCCAATAGATGGATCCAGATAACCAGGTATCCAATCAACTGTTCTTTTTTCCCTGTTTCTTTTCTTAACATTCAGTTTTTGCTGTGCATTGCTCCTTGTCCTGTTTTAAGTGGAGCTTTCAGGAACTCACAAAAACATCTACTTGATCTGTCGAACATTTGAACGTCGGTTGAACTACCAAAGAATTTTTTGTTGTTCATGTTTGGGACTAAAGCTGCATACCGGACTTTGTTTTTTTCTTTTAATTTTTCTTTTTTGATTCTGGTATAATGGCAGGGGGATTTTGTTTTCGTTTAAGCTCAGTTCCCAGCTCTCACGGGTATTTTGGCACCAACTACATGCGGCAGTGCCCTCTTGCTCCAGATCATACTGTAACACTGCTTTTGCCTGGTCTCTCAGGCTCTAGCAACGCAGTTTTTGAAATATATTGTCATGGCAAGCCAGATTAAAATAGTATCTTGGAATGGACGGGGGCTAAATAGTATGGGAATAAAAAAAATAAAAAATAAAGTAGAAGTGGCGCTATCCCCTATTATCTCAAATGAGAAATGTGCTGTTCAAATGTGATTTTTTTTTTAATCATTTTTTTAAAATAAAATATAATATAATACAAATGAATAAATAAATATATATATATTAAATATGCTTAAAGGTAAAACTATAGTCCATAAACACATGGAAAGTGACTCGTGCACAATATAGCAAGTGCTGTGACTAATCCTTAATATGCTGAAAGGAAGGTGCCGTTGCGTTGATCCGTGCAAATAGTGGGGGTTTTGCACTCACCAGATGCCTTGTCCCTATAGGGCAGGGGTAGAGAATGTCGGCTCTCCAGCTGTTTTGAAACTACAAGTCCCATGAGACATTGCAAGACCCTAACAATCACAGGTATAACTCCCAGAGGGAGAGACATGATGGGATTTGTAGTTTCAAAACAGCTGGAGAGCCGAGGTTCCCTACCCCTGCTATAGGGGCAGTTGTGCCTCCACAGTGTAAGCCCCTGTGTCGCTGTGTGGTGTTGTTCTGGGACCTTCAGTTTCTCTGCATATATCAGCCATCTCGCTTGATTAATCCATATGGAAAAAAGGAGTGCGCAATACTGTTTTTAAACTATGATTTATTAATTAAGAAATGTACTCACATTCGTTAATGAGTTTAACAGGCAGTATTATTACAGCTGCCGCCGATTGCAGTGTTTCGTCATCAAGACGTCATCCAGAGCCATTTTAAGCTCAGTTCCCAGCTCTCACAGGTATTTTGGCACCAACTACCACTGTTTTTGCCTGGTTTCTCAGGCTCTAGCAATGCAGTATTTGAACTCTATTGTCATGGCAAGCCAGATTAAAATAGTATCTTGGAATCGGCGGGGGCTAAATAGTAAATTCAAATGAGCCATGTGTCAGTATCTTAAGCAATCTAGGCCACGAGTAGTCCTCCTGCAGGAGACACACCTGGATGGCAACAGGGTTCTTGTGCTGTGGAGGGCCTGTATTCAAAGGGCATTCCATGTGACATACTGTATTCCACTTTTGCAAGGGGAGTATCTATCCTTATTATTAAAGTGGTTCCCTGTACTATCCACCAGGTGTTCCTGGATCTGGGGGAACGATATGTGGCAGTGGTCTTGGACATTTGCTACTATAAGCTGTTGTTGGTAAATATATATTTACCTCCCCCATTTACTGTGCAACTGTTACATGACTTATTTGTTAAGTTGGCTCCTCATGCCCAAGTCCTGTTGCTGCTGAAAGGAGACTTTAATGCTACTTTAGATGCATTGGACTCTTCCAACCCAGGTAGGATGGAGTCTGTTGTCCTGGGCCTCGGTGACTGGGCTGGATTAACTATAGTGATATAAAAACCCCACTGACAGATGCTACTCGCATCTGTCACAGTCCCATCGTTCATCGGCAAGGATTGACTTGGCCTTTGGCAACCCAGCTTTGCTACCATACTTGCAGAGGATTGAATATTTGGTGGGGGGCATATCTGACTACAATCCACTTTCTCCATGGGTAAAGGGTCAAGGAGCTGGAAACTTTCTTCTGGATGGTTGCAGAATGATAGGATGGCAGCTCACATGCTGGAAGCAATTACAGCATATCGGAAGGCCAACGATGAATCAGCAGACGCTCCGATAGTGTGGGATGCATTTTAGGCTGTAGCCCGGGGAGAATTTATATCTGCTCTAAAAATGGTGTGGGTGGCACAGAACATTGAGATTCTTTTACTAAAAGAAAAGGAAATGGATTGTGCGAAGGACAACACTGATAACCCCTCGGATTCCTCCTACACTGCTTTGTTGGAAGCAAGGCGTCTGCTCTCCTTACATTTCAATAACGGTAAACTACTGGCCATGTTGGTAGCTGACTAGAACCAGATAGCGCGTATTCCTGTTATCAAATGTAGAAATTGAGCCCTAGCTAAGGATTCCTTTATTATTATGGAGGAATTTAGGGATTTTTTTCCACTCTATGTACACTCATTCAAAAATATGATCAGAAATACCTGAATACACTTTTGGAGGGCCTTGTTCTCCCAAGTTTGTCGGATTCAGACCTGCTGGCTCTGGACTCCAAAATTACTTCTAAAAAAGTTGTATCGGCCATCTTTGCTTTTACACCTCACAAGGCCCCTGGACTGGACGGGTTTCCCGGTTCTACAAGTCCTATGTAGATCAGCTGGCCCCCAGACTTACTGCACTTTTAGACAACTGCTTGCAACAGCAGAAGCTCACTGACTTGATGCTAGAGGAATATATGATACTTTTACTGAAATCCAATAAGAACCCCCTTGAATGCTCATCCTACAGGCCTATAGCCTTTCTGAATATGGACCTGAACTAAAGTGTTGGCGAATGGACTTTCTGGGATCATTTCCTGTCTGGTGGATAAAGACCAGACAGGCTTCATGCCCGGCAAGTCTACTGACACCAACCTGCAAAGACTGTTTACACATTTACAACTTCCTAACCTTGACTGCCCTACCAGAAAAGGCTTTTGATTCGATAGACTGGCAGTACATGCTCACAGTACTTCAGAAAATTGATCTCGCTTCTATATAGCAACCACAAGGTGGCGATACAGTTGGGAGTTGTTACGTCCCCTTTCTTCTCAGTGGGTAGGGGCACCAAGTGGGGTTGCCCTCTGTTAAACTTCCTGTTTGCTCTCATTATGGAACCTCTAGCATAAGTCTGGGCCGAACTTCGGTTGCTCGGATGTTCTAGTGAACACCGAACAATATGCGGTGTTCGGGGCAAATTCAAAAGCCGCCAAACCACCATTAAAGTCTATGGGACGAGAACAAAGGCCTCATCCCTTGCCCGGTTGCTGTGGGGGTCTGTGGGGGTCGTTTTAAATGGTAACGGGTACATTGTACCCGTACCATTTCACAAAAAAAGTGTCAAATTTAAAAGAAAACACAAGACACACTTTGGGACAAGTCCTTTATTAAAATATAAAAAAATAAAAATGTCCCACAAAGTCCATTTATCCTCTTCTCTCGCTCCACCGACTGCCCAAAAAAAAATCCCCCATGCCACCACCGATCCGCCTTCATGGGAGGCATCCGTTGTAATGACCATCCTCTCAGGTGACAGTTCTTTTATAACTGAGGGCAGGGGCCACATGGTGACATACCCGGGTGACCCCGTTCCTCCCCTCTGACGCGCAGGGACTTCCCAATGGCTTCCCCATGGTGTCAGAGGAGGGCGGGGTTACTTGTTTATGTAAACAGGTGGCCCCACCCCCCTCTGACGCCCCGGGAAAGCCATGGGGAAGTCCCTGTGTGTCAGAAGAGGGCGGGGTCACCTGGGTACATCACTGTGTGGCCTCACCCTCACTTTTTTTGTGAAATGGTACGGGTACAATGTACCCGTTACCATTTCAAACAGGGGGGGCCCTTGTTAAAGGGATCTTCCAGATTCCGATAACCCTCCGCCCGCAGACCCCCACAACCACCGGGCAAGGGTTGTGGAAATGAGGCCCTTGTCCCCATCAACATGGGGACAAGGTGTTTTGGGGGCTATCCCAAAGCACCCTCCCCATGTTGAGGGCATGTGGCCTGGTATGGTTCAGGAGGGGGGCACTCTCTCTGCCTCCGTCTTTTCCTGCAGCCTGCCAGGTTGCGTGCTCAGATAAGGGTCTGGTCTGGTATGGATTTTGAGGGGGACCCTTACACCATTTAAAAAAAAATTGGCGTAGGGTTCCCCTTAATATCCATACCAGACCTGAAGGGCCTGGTATGGAATTTGGGGGGACCCCCACGCAATTTTTTTTTAAATTTTGGTTCAGGGTTCCCCTTAATTTTCATACCAGACCCAAAGGGCCTGGTAATGGACTGGGGATCCCATGACATTTTTTTCAATGACTTTTATCTGTATTGCCGGGACTCAATAATTCTCAATAGCCGCTATTACTTTTAAATTACTTTTTTTCCTTTAGAAATGTCATTTTGTGCAGGGACTGTGTAAGGGAAGTTTGGCTAACAGACATGCACGTGCACACCAGTGTGTATGGGCGCATGCATGGGCGTGCACAAATGCGCTCCAACGTGCGCGCACACGTGCACATCTGGGTGCCAAGTAGTTTATTTAAACGGAACACTGACAAATGAGCCTTGCTGAGTGGTCTTTCAGCTAGTACCTGTTACCTGTATCTGATCTGTTCCAGCGATCCTGTGTTTGACCCAGCTTGTACCTGAACCTTCCTGTTGACTTATGCCTCCCTTCCTGAGACCTCGGCTTGTGTTTGACCTCGTTCCTGCTTCATGCTCCTGTACTGCACTGCCCGACTGTGTGCCGAACCCGGCCTGTATCTTGTCCTTGATTCTGTCTCACGTTCCGGTACCTGCTCTGCTCAGCTGTTGATGACCTCCTGGCTTATGTTCCGACCACGACTCTGCCTGCTGATCCAGCAACATGGAAGTCCAGTCCTCGTTGTCCATCCGGTGATCTCCAGCTATCGGCTTCCTGCCAAGACCTGTCCTGAGCCACCTATACAATGGCCCTCGTGCCACTCTGTGTCTTTCACTCCCTGTCATCTCTACCAGGGGTGCTAGACAAGAGGTGCAAGAGAAGCCCTTTCTACAGCGCAGTCTCTGCCAGGTATGTGACAGACTGTTCTAAACACTGGAAAATTACGCCACTTTACAGGCATACTATAGACGCCCCTCATGTATGAAATTTATTGTTTCACTTTAAGCATTATTAAAATCACTGCTGCTGAAAAAAAAGGCAGTTTAATAAAATAAAAATTTTTACTTGATACATGTCCCCTGGGGCAGGACTCAGGTCTCCAAACACTTTTTATGACAATATTAACCCTTAAAATTAGCACTTTTGATTTCTCCCATAGACAATTCACTATAGCTGCTATTACTTTTAAACTACTTTTTTTTCCTTTAGAAATGTCATTTTGTGCAGAGAAAACACGGGAATCATGCACTGACGTAATTTCTGGGTGTGATAGTGGTCAGTGAGACTGTGGAACACAGCTGGAGCGCACGCTGCAAGTGAGACATACCACAAGTCTGAAGCTGTTATTTCTCCCGTAGTTGTAGGACTTTGTGAGGTGTTTCCATAGTATTAATTATTATTTATATTATGTATTATTTATTTTTTACTTTTACATTTTTTGTCTCTCTTTTTTACTGTTTTGATTTTGGAATAAAAACATTTCCATATTTAAATACTGCACTATGGGAGCCCATATCTAATTTTTTGCATGAAAACCTTATCCATACTGGATATTGGAGAGAGCATTAGGAGAGGAACACAGCTGGTTGTTCTGGGCTTGGAGAGAGATCTTTTGCACACCTAATTCGGTCCAGCTGTAGGATATCCTTGGAAAGTCCATAGGAGCTGGATACGGGTTGGAAAGGTTGGAGCCTGGCTCCATGATCTATATTAGGAAACAGTATCGGTACATCAAGCCTATATGCTATGTGAGATATCACTGTAGGGGTTATTGGAGCTGGTGAGTGGGGACCCAAGAGGGGGAGCAGTTAAAAGTCACTTGGATTTTGTTCTTGAGTTAATCGTCACCAAGCACTTAATTATCACATAAGACTTTGGTTGGACTGATTTTTTTAATGTATTTTTTGGACTTGGCATGCAAATTTTTTGGGGTCGTTTTATATAATTTCAACTATTTTTTATTATTTAATATTTGTCTAAGCCCCGTACACATGGTCGGACATTCTGGCAACCAAACACCACTTCCGAACCACCGACGGATTTAGTCCGGAAGTGGTGTTTATTGGTGCTTTCTATTGTCCGTTCTGACCAGCCGACCGTTTTAAGCTATGTTTTGTGTACGTACTCATCGTAGAGTTTGTGCTGTGCATGGGCTTGGTGTTGGGGTTTTAGCTTTGACACAAGCCCGGTCCATGAACAGGGCAAGGAGGAGTTTGTGGACCAAGAATTGGTTGCGCCAGCGTGACCAGTTCTCGCACATGCCTTTGCTTTGTGAGATCCGGGAGAATAATCCTGATGATTTCAGGAATTATCTCTGGATGATGGACCCCGTTTTTCACCGTCTGCTGGCTTTGCTGTCCCCTTATATCAGCAGGCAGGATACCTGCATGCGGCAAGCCATCACTCCGGAGCAGAGGCTAATCCCCACGTTGCGCTACTTGGCGACAGGGAGAAGCCTTCAGGACCTCAAGTTCTCCACAGGCATCTACCCCCAGGCTCTGGGGATCATTATTTCAGAGACCTGTTCTGCCATCATTCAGGTCCTGCAGAAGGACTATATGAAGGTAAGTTTTCTCCTTCAACATCACATTCTATGTATTTAATGATTGCTAATGTATTGGATTTCTTTCCTCATTCCCTAATTACCATGATTGCAATATGTTCTTATTGATATGCTGTGCCCCTTTGTTCTTATGCATGCTGGAAGCTTTTCAAGTTCCTTTTTTGTCCGTCATGCATATTTTCCTTCACTAACTTCCCCAGCATGCTCTTCTGGGCCCATAAACCTATAGTCTAGTCACTTAGCAATGTATTTTGTCAGCTCCATAGTGTTGCTTTCCCCTAAACACCCCCTAAAATGTGTACACATGTTATGTGTGTGCTTAAATTCATGCAGAGTGCCAGATTATTATTTTTTTGGTTGGGCCAAACTCATTAGAAACCCCCCTCCCCCCAACTGCTAGGTCAGCTGATAGCAATCCTCTATCTGCTGACTTTGCCAAACCCAATACACACTATACCTACCTTTTTTCTGGTCAGATTTATGGACGAATTCACCAAAGCATGTAGTGCAAGGGCCTGCCTCAATACTTTAAAATGCTACAGTTTCAAGTATTTTTTCTCATATTATTATCTTGATAGGTAATAGCAGAATGTCAAAATGTGCTTCCATTTGTTCCTTTTTTTGGTATTATGACACTTCTTACCTGTCCGGTGGGCTGCCAATAGTGTAAGTAAGGAGGGGCTGACCAAAGTATCACACATTATTTCTACATTCAGCTCTCAATGTAGTGGAGAGGGTTACCTGTCCAAAACATCCCCCCCTCATTTTTTGCACGGGCCCATCAGATGGGGGGATGGGGGGGGGGTGATGACTCTGATAAGGGGACCTTATACTTTAGGCTTTAAATACTCATTTCCCAAAATGTTATACTGATATTGTCCAAAAATGTTTGTGTCTAATCTGCTTGCAATGTTGATGTGAAGAATTACTAATTTTTTTTCTTGTTTCACTCCACAGTTTCCTTCAACGCCACAGGAATGGCAGACTGTGGCCTCCCACTTTGCCAGCCATTGGGACTTGCCCAATTGTGGAGGTGCAATTGATGGGAAACATGTCCACATCGTCCCACCCCCCAACTCGGGGTCCTACTATTATAATTACAAGGGGTTTAATTGTATCGTGATGTTGGCGGTGGTGTCAGCGACCTATGACTTCCTGTATGTGGACGTGGGACAAAATGGCCGGATGTCGGATGGTGGAGTGTTCACACGGACGGAATTCTACTGGCATCTCCAGAGTGGCAGTCTGGGCTTGCCACCTCCAGAGGAGAATCTGGAAGGACTCCCATTCATTTTCGTCACGGATGAGGCGTTTGCTCTCTTTAATCTTTAATTTCCGGCTGGCCAGAGCCAGAAGAGTCGTGGAGAGCACTTTTGGAATACTGGCCAGCCGGTTCTGCCTATTTTTGACGCCAATCCACATGGGGGAATATAAACTAAATCATATAGTGCTTGCCTGCTGCGTTCTGCACAATATTTTGAAAAAACATTCCTCAAACTATGTGGTCTCAGTTGGCCCAGATGCAGACTTGCCGGAAAATGACAACCTCACGGCCCTTGAAGCTGCTCATCCTGGCTTGCCCCCCCAAAGCGCCTGCAAGGTCAGAAATGAAAACATGGAGTACTTTGTGGGTAGGGGGGGGGGGGGCATTGATATGCCAGACAATGTCTGAGAGGCATTTTTTAATACATTTTTCTTTGAAACTACAATAATCTTTGTTTTAATTTACTGCTTGGCTTTGTTTTAGGTGTCTCATAGGTATTTTTGCTGTTTTTTTGTGCCTTTTTTAACAACAGTGCAAACCCAAGTTCTGAGCAAGATGAGCTGACAGTCTCTTCTTCAGATAATCTTATTATGTTGTGGGTCTGCTACACACACACCTTGTTTTTGTTGATAATGTATGCAGTGCATTACTGACAAAAATATTGCCCTTTTTCAGCACCATGGCAAAAATATGTGGGATCATGAAAATGGCGTGATTGGGGAAATTTTAACATCACTCTGGGTGTTATTTACTAAAGGTACATCCACTATGCACTACAAGTGCACCTGAAACTGCACTTGGAGTGCAAAGTGGATTTGCCTTTAGTAAATAACACCCATTGCCACAGAAACCAACAACTTTACTCTAAATACTGCCTTTGCGCATTGAAAAAGGAAGAAACACATTGTTGATAATTTCCCTTTTTACTCAAAGCACATTCACATGTGCGTTTAGAAAAGGGTTTTACAACAAACCAACATATTTGGTGTATAGAAAACATTATTTTGGGTAACATGTTTATAACTTGGCGTTTTTGTGTAAACAGGCATGTATCAAAGTATAACATACAGTACACAGGAACTTACAAAGTTCAACTTTGAAAAGTGAAGACAATATCAGACATGAGTATGTACAAACTGTGCTGATATTGCCTTCATCAGATGGGGTGTCACCCCTGGAAAAGCCAAATTTGGAAGATGCACACACATTGAGAATACAAAAGTGGCCAGTTTCTTTCTGATCCCATGTCTAATGTCAACATGTGCTATCTCCCATCATGGGGTATCAATGTCTATTTTTGTGGGGGTGCAACCCCTTTATCTCAGCCACTTTAGTAGCAAGGAAGGGGTTGAACTCACAAAGCGCATACATTGATCCCCCATAATGGGAGATAGTACATGTTGACACACTGTGTGCATCTTCCAAATTTGGCTTTTTGAAAAATATAAAAGTTTTGTGGAAAAATCAAAAACTATGCTAGCTAGTTTGGGGTGTTTCATACTCTCCCCAAAATATCAATGATGTTCTTCATTTTCTGTTGAACATCATTGATGTTTTTCTGTATATTCTCTAAATCGCGATTGCACCCCATTATCTCCCCAATGAGGATCTGGGCACTTTCACTGGTAAAATGTGATTCTTTTTCCACATCACCTTAAAAAAAAAAAAACACACCATGTATTATAAATATGCAGACATACATTGATTAGCTTACCGGAAGCTGTGGTTTCTGACACTCATCTGTTGTGGTGGCAATTTGTCCAACTTCAACAATCTCTCCTTCCTCCTCCTTCTCTGCTTCTGGTGTTGGTATTTACCCTTCTTTGGGAGGTGTGGGGTCCCTGGTGTCCTCAGACGTCCCGAGTCTTCTCTCCCCTATGAGAATGTAAAAAAGGAATACTTAGCACACAGAGGGCAGAAATAGGAATATGAAACATTGCTTGGAAGTGTTGTACAATTGTGTTTTTTGGCCGAGTTCAAAGGTGAGAACATTATTTTTGACACTTTATAAAGCTGGAATACTTACCTGCAGTGTGAACAAATGTAGTGAAGTGTAAGTTGGAAAAACATAGTTTTGGGAGTGGGCTAACAAACAATGTTAGTACGAACGATTGAACCCATGAACTTGAAAGTGGCCATTTTAAACTGTACAACATTACATCAAAGCACATGGAGCAGTATGCAAGCAATAATAATAATATCAACACACGACAACTACTTACTTTTTTGAAGAACTTGCTTGATCCTTCTGTACTGATTGTGCTCCCTCAGTTTCAGGTCTGACCAGCGTTTTCTCAGTTGATCCTTGGACCGCCGTACCCCAAAATTCTTCTGAAGACTCTTCACAACTTTAGTTATATTTGGGTTTGGGTAAGGTCCATACTTCCCATCATAGTCGTTCACCATCTCCAACATCTCTCCAAAAGACATATTTGAGGCCTTAAATCTTCTCCTCCAGGATCGGGACGTTTCAGGCTCCAGTCTTTCTTCGCCCTCCTCCTCGTTAGTGGAACTATTATTAGTGCACACCTGCTGTGTCTCTGCCATGTGCTCTCCCCACTGCGCTGAAAGAGAAGGGGCAGGAAATAGTCTAGAAAGAACGTTGGGGTGGACGGAGTTTAACGCATGCGCACTGTAGATAAAACGCAACACGCGTGTGACGTACGTACGATCTGTGAGTAGAGGAAGGAGGAACTGAAACACTGATCGTTCAAACGAAGGTACAATTTTAACTTGGTACATCACTACATCACTAGTAGGGATGAGCTTCGTGTTCGGCGAATTCTGAACGTTGTGGACCGTTCGCGCCAAATTCGTGTGGCGCTCACGGCCCACAATGCACTGCGTGCCCTGAACCCAGTATACACCGCTATATCCACCTATATAGCTAACTATCTTGCTCTTTTTGAATAGAGCAGGCAGTCAGTTGTAGGAGATTGTGCATGCTGTCTGCGTGCTCTGAACCCAGTATACACCGCTATATCCACCTATATAGCTAGCTATCTTGCTCGTTTTAAATAGAGCTTGCAGTCAGTTGTAGGAGATTGTGCGTGCTGTCTGCGTGCTCTGAACCCAGTATACACCGCTATATCCACCTATATAGCTAGCTATCTTACTCGTTTTAAATAGAGCTTGCAGTCAGTTGTAGGAGATTGTGTGTGCTGTCTGCGTGCTCTGAACCCAGTATACACCGCTATATCCACCTATATAGCTAACTATCTTGCTCTTTTTAAATAGAGCTTGCAGTCAGTTGTAGGAGATTGTGCGTGCTGTCTGCGTGCTCTGAACCCAGTATACACCGCTATATCCATCTATATAGCTAGCTATCTTGCTAGTTTTAAATAGAGCTTGCAGTCAGTAGGGATGAGCCGAACACCCCCCGGTTCGGTTCGCACCAGAACTTTCGAACGGACCCCACGTTCGTTACGAACGTTAGAACCCCATTGAAGTCTGTGGGACTCGAACGTTCGAAATGGAAAGTGCTAATTTTAACGGCTAATATGCAAGATACTGTCCTAAAAAGGGTTTAGAGACCTGGCTCCTGCCCCAGGGGACATGGGTCAATGCAAAAAAAAGTTTTAAAAACGGCCGTTTTTGCGGGAGCACTGATTTTAATGACGATTAAAGTGAAAAAAAAAGTGAAATATTCCTTTAAATATGGTGCCTGTGGGGTGTCTTTAGTATGCCTGTGAAGTGCCACGTGTTTCCCGTGTTTAGAACAGTCCCTGCACAAAATTACATTTAACGGAAATAACACCATTTAAAACTGCTTGCGGTTTTAATGTTATATCTGGTTCCTGCAATATGGTTGAAAATCATTCAGAAAAATGGCATGGGTAGCCCTCCCTGCCCATTACCAGCCTATTTGGGTCTTGTACGCATATTAAGGGGAACCCTGTACCCATATTAAAAAAAGGAAATGCGTGTGGCCCCCAGGCCCTATATACTCAGAACAGCAGTATACAAGCGGTGCAAACAAGACAGGGACTGTGTAGGTTTGTTGTGTTAAGTTGAATCTGTTTGTAATTTTCAACTGGTACATTTTTAAAGTGTAGCTCCAGTCAAAAAAACTATTTTTAAGCTTTTTGGAAAACATAGGGAAGGGTTATCACCCCTGTATAATTTGTTTTGTCGTCCATCTTTTTTCATCTCACTTGCTGCTGTCTCCTTGCGTTTGCAAGTAGGAGATGTTTGTAAGTTGGATGTTTGAAAGTAGGGGCCTGCCCTATATGCTCTGCAGAAATGGCGGAACAAGGTGTTGGTTTTGCCACAACATTGTAAGCCCTCAAAGTGACTCTTGGTGGGCGCTGGAGCGCCCTGCTGTGAACGATTAATTACATGCCATTGTTGAACAGTGGTAGAAAAATTGACTTTTGGTGGTTGTGGTGCTGGTGCCACAACACTATAAGTCCTCACAGTTACTCTGGGTGGGCACAGGAAGGGGCCCTCCTGTGAAATATTATATCAAGAATTGTAATTACATGTCCCTGTTAAACAGGGGCAGAAAAATTTGGCCTTAGGCACTGCTGCTGGTGCCACCACACTGCAACCTCTTCCATATACTCTAGTTTTTTTGCTGGAATTAGCCCTGCTGCAAAGCATTGCATCAAAAATTGTACTTAAACGCCCCTGTTAAACAGGGGCAGAAAAATTGGGCCTTAGGCACTGGTGCTGGTGCCACCACACTGCAACCTCTGCCATATACTCTAGCTTTATTGCAGGAATTAGCCCTGCTGCAAAGCATTGCATCAAAAATTGTACTTAAACGCCCCTGTTAAACAGGGGCAGAAAAATTGGGCCTTAGGCACTGGTGCTTGTGCCACCACACTGCAACCTCTGCCATATACTCTAGTTTTATTGCAGGAATTAGCCCTGCTGCAAAGCATTGCATCAAAAATTGTACTTAAACGCCCCTGTTAAACAGGGGCAGAAAAATTGGGCCTTAGGCACTGGTGCTTGTGCCACCACACTGCAACCTCTGCCATATACTCTAGTTTTATTGCAGGAATTAGCCCTGCTGCAAAGCATTGCATCAAAAATTGTAATTAAACGCCCCTGTTAAACAGGGGCAGAAAAATTGGGCTGCTGGCATCACCAGAACCAAAAATGTTCTTCCAACATATCAGCGGAGGAGGAAGAGGATAGACAATCAACATAACAGGACAGTCACTCAGCATCAGCATAGGCAGTCTTGAAGGGATGTGGTATTTCAAAAAAAATTATTCGGTTACATCAGCTTCAGGTGCTTGGTAGCTGTGGGTGATCCAAGACTGATTCATCTTGATGAAGGTCAGTCGATCAACTGATTCGGTGGACAGGCGCACCCTGTGATCGGTAACAAAGCCACCAGCAGCACTGAAGGTGCGTTCCGAAAGAACGCTGGATGCAGGACAGGCCAGTAGCTCAATTGCATACTGTGCAAGCTCTGGCCAGTGATCCATCCTCAAGACCCAGTAAGCCAGAGGATTTTCGGTGGGAAAGGTGTCCAAGTCTGACCTTGCCCCTAGGTATTCCTGCACCATGTAAATCAGACGCTGGCGATGGGTGCTGGAACCAATCATACCTTGGGGCTGCGGACTAAAAAATTGTCTGAAAGCATCAGTCAGACGGCCACTTTCTCCACCGCTCCTTCTGACCGATGCCTCAGCAACACGTTGTCCAGGACCAGGAGTTTGTAAGGTCGGCAACCTTACCCTTGTACCGTGGATCAAGGAGAGTGGCCAGCCAGTAATGGTCCTCTCCTTGATCCGAAGAATACGAGGATCCTTCCGCAGGCTTTGCAGGATCAGGGAGGCCATGCAGCGTAGGTTAGCTGAGGCATTCGGTCCGGAGTCCTCTGGGTCACTAAGGACAACATGATCCGCAGCTACCTCCTCCCAGCCACGTTCAAGTCCACGTGTTTCTTGGGACTGTAAATCATCCCTATAAGACTGCTGCTGCTGCTGCTGATGCTGAGTGCCAGCCTCCACCTCCATGCTGACACAATCATCCTCCTCCTCCTCTTCCTCCTCCTCACCCTCTTCCTGTGTGATGGGTGGCACAGCAGGAACACTGTCTGGATAAAGGGGGCCTTGAGAGGCAAGGAAGTCCTCCTCTTCCTGCCTCTGTTCTGCCTCAAGTGCCCTGTCCATTATTCCACGCAGCGTATGCTCCAAGAGGTGGACAAGAGGTACAGTGTCACTGATGCATGCACTGTCACTGCTCACCATCCTTGTGGCCTCCTCAAACGGTGACAGGACAGTGCATGCATCCCTGATCATGCCCCACTGGCATGGTGAGAAAAAACCAAAAAACCTGTCCTGGTGCCGTAGTCGCACAGGTACTCATTGATGGCCCTCTGCTGCGTGTGCAGCCGCTGCAGCATGGCCAATGTTGAGTTCCATCTGGTGGGCATGTTACATATAAGGCGGTTCTTGGGCAGGTTCAACTCCTTTTGGAGCTCAGCCAGCCGAGCACAGGCATTAAATGATCGGCGGAAATGCACACAGACTTTCCTGGCCTGCTTCAGGGCATCCTGTAAGCCGGGGTACCTGCCCAAGAACCGCTGCACCACCAGGTTAAGGACGTGAGCTACACAGGGCACATGGGTCAGTTGTCCCTGTCGGAGGGCGGAGAGGAGGTTGGTGCCATTGTCGCAAACCACCATTCCTGGCTTAAGCTGGCGTGGCGTCAACCACCTCTCGGCCTGCCCCTGCAGAGCTAACAAAACATCCGCCCCAGTGTGGCTCCTGTCCCCCAAACAAACCAGCGCAAGCACGGCATGGCATCGTTTTGCCTGCGTACTTGCGTAGCCCCTGCAACGCCTACGGAGCACCGCTGGTTCTGAGGACAGAGCACTGGAAGAGGCCATGGAGGAAGAAGAAGAGGAGGGGGTGGAGGAGAGAGGTGTGTCACAACCAATAGTAGCATTTTGGAGGCGTGGTGGCGGAACAACCTCCAACACTACTGCACCTTGTCCTGCATCCTTCCCAGCAGCCAGAAGAGTGACCCAATGGGCCGTGAAAGACAGGTAACGTCCCTGTCCATGCCTGCTGGACCATGAGTCAGCGGTAATATGCACCTTACCGCTGACCGCCCTGTCCAGCGAGGCAAGAACATTGCCTTCCACATGCCGGTAGAGAGCCGGAATCGCCTTCCGTGAGAAAAAGTGGCGTTTGGGGACCTGCCACTGAGGAACCGCACATTGTACAAACTCACGGAAGGGGGCCGAGTCTACCAACTGAAAAGGCAGCAGTTGAAGTGCTAGCAATTTAGCCAAGCTAGCATTCAACCGCTGGGCATGTGGATGGCTGGGAGTAAACTTCTTCCGCCGGTCCAGCAGCTGGGGCAGGGACATTTGCCTGCTATAATCGGACGTGGGTGTACCGCTAGCAGAGTTCCCGGAAGCACTTGGCTGTGACACACCTAATTCTACACCTTCATTCCTCTCAGAGCAGGTTTCAGAGAGGACTGAAGGTCTAGTGGGGTTGGAGATGCCAGCTGATGAGGAGCAAGGAGAGGTCCGCTTTGTTCTTTGGTGTGGGTCTTTGAGGTACGCTTGCCAACGAGCTGCATGGCAGGTCAACATATGTCTGGTCAAGCATGTGGTGCCCAAGCGGCTGATGTTTTGGCCACGTGAGATACGCTTGAGACATATGTTGCAAATAGCAGCGGTGCGATCTGATGCACTCGTCTCAAAAAAGGCCCACACCAAAGAACTTTTAGAATAACGCGCAGAGGCAGCGCTCTGCACAGGCGGAGTTTTGCGGTGTGATTCAGTCGGTGTGCTGCCCCTAAGCTGGCCCCCGGAGGGCATCCTGCCTCGTTGGACATGTGCCTCCTCCTCCTCCTCCTCCTCCTCCTCCTCGCTCCTTCCAGGCACCCACGTGGAGTCAGTGCCCTCATCATCCCCTCCCTCTTCATCGCTGTAGCAAACCTGGCAGTATGCTGCAGCTTGTGGAACATGACTGCCAGATTGCTGTCCTTCTTGAGCATCCCCTCTCTCTGCGCTCACGCTACTGCCTTCCTCTAGCTGAGTGTCATCATCAGAGCCCACCAAACACTGGGCATCCTCCTGGAGCATGTACCCAACACTGTGCTCAAAGAGTTCAGGAGACTCCTCAGGAGGACGTGGTGGGTCTAGGGAAGGAGTCACTGATGATGACATTGAGAGGAGGGAAGACGATGCGTTGGCAGCTGCTTTGCGACTACCCTGAGACTGGGTGAGAGAGGATGAGGAGGATGAAGAGGGCTTGGTCATCCACTCTACCAAGTCAGTGGCATGTTGCGGTTCAACATGTCCAGCTGCCGAAAAGAAGGACAAGCATGTCCCATGGCCACGTGCTGATGACAATGCACCGCGTCCACGACCAGCACTGTTGTCTCTAGACACAGAGCCTGCTTGCCCTCTTTTATCGGCTCGCGCCTGTCTGCCTCTCCTTGCTGGCCTTCCAGACATGGTAATGGCCTGAAGGGAGTTGGGTAAAACAGCAGTTGGGTAGTTTATATTGTGCTGGAGGCACACACAACTTCCAATAACTCCTGCAGATGGCAATTGGGCTCAAATAGAGAACAGCTATGTAGGTGGATTATAGCGGTATGTACTGGGTACAGAGCACGCAGACAGCACGCACTATCTCCTAACACTACTGACTGCAAGCTCTATTATTAATGATAGATCACTAGCTATATAGGTTAGGTGAATATCGCGGTGTATACTGCGGTCAGGGCACGCAGACAATAACCAGAAAACAGCAGAGATAAAGGGGAATATACAGATGTATACTGTGCTGTGCTGGAGGCACACACAACTTCCAATAACTCCTGCAGATGGCAATTGGGCTCAAATAGAGAACAGCTATGTAGGTGGATTATAGCGGTATGTACTGGGTACAGAGCACGCAGACAGCACGCACTATCTCCTAACACTACTGACTGCAAGCTCTATTATTAAAGATATATAAATATAGTGAAGTGAATAGTGAATATAGTGGTGTATACTGCGGTCAGGGCACAGACAATAACCACTACACAACAGCAAGATAGGAAATCAGCCAAAAACGATCGGTGTATACTGTGTTGAAGGTACACAGAACACCCACTGCTTCAGATGCTAACACACTACACGAGGCCGCCTCAATGGCGGCCTTATATAGTGTGGGGCGTGCACTACACAGCCTCAGCTATGATTGGCCACAGGCATCCTGCCTGTGGCCAATCATGGCTCTCCTCGCTGCTGGCGCTGCGATTGGCCAAGCATGCGGGGTCACAGTGCATGCTTGGCCAATCATGAGCCAGCAATGCACTGCGCCATCGCAGTGCATTGTGGGCCGTGAGCGCCATGCGAATTTTGACGCGAACGGACCAAGTGTTCGGATTTCGCCGAACGGACGAACAGCCAATGTTCGAGTCGAACGTACGTTCGACTCGAACACGAAGCTCATCCCTAGCAGTCAGTTGTAGGAGATTGTGCGTGCTGTCTGCGTGCTCTGAACCCAGCACACAGGAGAGGCTTCCCAGGAGAGCAGACGTACGTGGAGGAGCTCTGTGGAGAACCGCAGCTGTCTTGGACATCCGGCCTTATGGCGTCGGCCAGCCCAGGCTCGGGGCCCTCTTCCCGGCCTGGGGCTACAGCTCATCCCCCTGGTGGAAAGGAAGGCCTCTCCAGGGAGGAACGATTGTTTTTATCCACCCAAGTGGAGTTAAGCGACTGGACCCGGGCACAGCCGGGTGAAGACGGCTTGAAGCTGCAAAGGCGCAGGGTCAGGGTGAAAACCCTGATCCAGAAGGCAGTGGAGGTATACGGCAAGAAGATGGAAAGGCTGACGGCTCTCAGGAACTCCAGAGACCGTTCAGGAATCAAGAAGAGAGCAGAGTACAGAGATACCATAGAAGATCTTAAAGCTGAATGCAAAGACCTCTGGCAGCTCCTGGGCGGTCTCTGTGAGAGAGGAGTAGGAGAGAGAGGATTCCTGCTTGAAATAAAACGGGAACTCCTGAGAATGAGCCAGGAGGGCTCCCAAGCAGTAAGGAGGGGAACGCAGAAGAGCTTACCCAAGCCGGCTGTGGAAGACCCTTCGGCAAGTGTGGAGGAAGAGAGAAGCCAGCATCCCGGTACAGACATCAGTGAGGACGGTGCCCCCCTTGGAGCAGTAAGCACGGAGGGTCCCCGGGTCCATGTAAGTCCGCCTGCCCAGTCCGTGATTGGGGCAAGGGTTGACCCGGGTAGGGTACCCGGTGAAGTGTTGGGAGGCTCCAGGGGAGAGGGAAGAGCAGGAAGTGTGGAGTGCCAAGGGAAAAAACTGGTAGTAGTCCTCACCCGGAGCCATCTGGAAGGGCCGGTACAACCTGTTGTCAGCAAGTCCGCGGCTGATGGTGCAGCACAGGCCCCCCCAGTGATCCAGGGTGATCCGTCGGTCCCCTATGCGGTGCGAGGGTTGCCGGCCATAATGGCGGCCCCCGCCGCGGCCGCACGTGGTGAGGGGATGGAGTCTGTGGCCCCAATGGCGTCTGTGGCGTCTGTGAAAACATGTGTGGAAAGGAGATCTTCTTCCGCTGCGGACACCATAGCGGGACATGTCGCGGGAAGATCCGCGTCATTTCCGGTGCAGAGGGCCGCGTCCGGAAGTGGCTCCCGCGGACCGGAAGTGACTGACAATGCGTCCCCGGAAGTGCAGGAAATGTCCGAAAAGACTGTGGAGTCACCACATGATACTGCCCACGGCCTCTCGGTCGGGGCGGAAGGAATGGACGAGGGTTTGGGAGACCCACTGGGTACTATCTCGGAGGGGCAGGGGGAATCCCCTGGTGTGGATCTCCCGGCCAGGCAGGGGAGCTGGGGTGAATCCCCTATGGGAGAATTGGGAGCGGAATGCCCCGCACTGAAATTTATAAGGGAGCTAGAGGGATCCCAGCGGGAGGAGGTGATGGAAGATGCCTCCCCCCAGGGTCCTGCAGTAGAGGTGGCTAGTGCCCCGCCCCCCATGGAAAGGGTGAGGAGGAAAGTAAGTGTCACAGGTGGGCCAGAGGGTGGGAAAACAGCATCAGCTCAGCCTGGGCCTTCCGGCCTGGTTCACGGGGAGCCTGACCCTTCCCCCGCAGGCCCCAATGTCATCTTGGGCACGCAAGCCGAGGCTAACCTCCTGAGTGCCCTGAAAACTGGACGTTCGTTTGCCCAGGTGGCAGGTACGTCTGTGCCCCTAAGGCCCCTGTACGGCCAGTTTGGTGCCCAGAACTTCAGGGCCCCCCCCGAGGAGCAGTTCCAAGGGGCGAATGCCTGGTCCAGGGGTACAGGGGGTCCCGAAAGGCGCAGGCGCAACGCGGTGCAGCTCAGGTGGGAGGGAGCGACCGCTTGTCCCAGCAGGGGTCAAGTGATTGATTACCTGTTGGAGCTTCGGTTTAAGGTTTCAGACCTGTTCGCAGTGATACATCCTGCGAACTCGAAAGAGTTCGATATTAGCTTCGTCTCCGTGGTCTCCATGGAGCTTTTCCTGACCCTCTACGAGATTGTCGGGAGGTCTGAACCATGGAAAAGTTTCCGGGTAGTGCCTCTCTCGAGGCAGGAGGAAATTAAAAACATCACTGTGCTGGTCAGGAACGAGTCTCTCCCGCCTGAGGACATCGCCACCTGGCTGGCGCGGTACGGACAGCTCCAGTCAGGGCTGAGGAAGAGCCTTGACGAGCGCGGGGTCTGGACGGGTGCGTGGCAGGTCAGGATCCGGCTCAAGCGCCAGGGCAACACCGTGGCGCACGTTCCCGGTAGCGCGTTTATCGGGCGAGACCGGATCCTGGTCTTCTACCCCGGCCAGCCCCGTAGGTGTTTCAAGTGCGGCAGTCCTGCACACCTCAGTGCAGACTGCACAATGCCTCGGTGCGTGAGATGTAATGGCTTCGGCCATTCATCTGATGGTTGCAGACTGATAGTCTGCAACCTCTGCGGGGAAATGGAGCACCCCTTCAGCCGTTGCCCCAAGGCTTTCCGGGGGCATCAGGCGGACGGGGCTGCCCCAGGCCCAGGGGGTGATGGTGACCCTAGACAAAGTGGAGCCCCCAATCCCCCAGAGCCACAGAGGGAGGATCCCCCCCTCCCTCAAAGGGTTAGGCCCCCCAGGCATGAGCAAGGGGCGGGTAGGGTGGTTGAAGATCCAATAGGTGGTTGCCCAGTAGACCCCCCGGCCCAGCCTGGGTCAAGGAGGGATGGGGTAGTGACAGGTAGACCGGCTGATAAGTCGGTAAAAGCCAATAAATCATCCATTAAAAAGCCTCAGACCCCCCCCCCTCCCCCCATCCCCCTCCTCCCCCAGCTCCCCGTGCTCCCGGCTCCTCCCCTGCCCCCTCCCCGGCCCATCCCTCCCCCTCGTACTAAGCTTCCTCCCCCCCCTTCCCATCCCCCATCCCCTGTGTCCTTGGATACAACCCCCCCAAGCCTAGGCCTAGCTGTTAACCCTATGCCCCCCCAGATTCTTCTGGGGTGGGTGCCAAATGCCAAGCTTACCTGGCAGCAGAAAATCCTTCAGAGACCCCTATGGACACTACTAGTCCTGGAAAAGGGGCAAATAAACGGCCCAAGGACCTATCAAGTGGTAGATCGGACGGAGAGAGTGGGAGGGAGCCCCTACATATTGAGTGGGAAAAAAAGAAAACAAAGAAAAAGAAGAGAAGGAGCCCGGGGAAGGAGGGCGGCGGGGGTTCTCAGCCTGAAACCAGTTCGGGGGCGGGAGGGGGTCCCTCGCTTGCCCTCTGGAACCGGTTTGGGGTCCTCTCCTCGGACTCCGAGGAGGATTAATGTTATGATCATGGGATTAAGGATCGTCTGATATGGGCAGTTTGAATAGATCCTGTCTGTCCAAAAGCATTTATGCAAGTTGTTCTTTAGTTCTTTTTTGCTCAAGTATGAGTTTTTCTTAAGTTCTTGATTATGTAAATCAGTAGCAGTTTTATTTTAATAAAAATTTCCACCTATATAGCTAACTATCTTGCTCTTTTTAAATAGAGCTTGCAGTCAGTTGTAGGAGATTGTGCGTGCTGTCTGCGTGCTCTGAACCCAGTATACACCGCTATATCCACCTATATAGCTAACTATCTTGCTCTTTTTACATAGAGCTTGCAGTCAGTTGTAGGAGATTGTGCGTGCTGTCTGCGTGCTCTGAACCCAGTATACACCGATATATCCACCTATATAGCTAACTATCTTGCTCTTTTTAAATAGAGCTTGCAGTCAGTTGTAGGAGATTGTGCGTGCTGTCTGCGTGCTCTGAAACCATTATACACCGCTATATCCACCTATATAGCTAGCTATCTTGCTCGTTTTAAATAGAGCTTGCAGTCAGTTGTAGGAGATTGTACGTGCTGTCTGCGTGCTCTGAACCCAGTATACACCGCTATATCCACCTATATAGCTAGCTATCTTGCTTGTTTTAAATAGAGCTTGCAGTCAGTTGTAGGAGATTGTGCGTGCTGTCAGCGTGCCCTGAACCCAGTATACACCGTTATATCCACCTACATAGCTCTTCTCTAATTGAGCCATCTGCCATCTGCAGGAGTTAGTGGGTGTTGTGCGTGCCTCCAGCACAATATACACTACCCAATTGCTGGTTTTCCCAACTCCCTTCAGGCCATTACCATGTCTGGAAGGCCAGCAAGGAGAGGCAGACAGGCGCGAGCCGATAAAAGAGGGCAAGCAGGCTCTGTGTCTAGAGACAACAGTGCTAGTCGTGGACGCGGTGCATCGTCATCATCAGCACGTGGCCATGGGACACGCTTGTCCTTCTTTTCGGCAGCTGGACATGTTGAGCCGCAACATGCCAACGACTTGGTAGAGTGGATGACCAAGTCCTCTTCATCCTCCTCATCCTCTCTCACCCAGGCTCAGGGTACTAGCAAAGCAGCTGCCAACGCATCGTCTTCCCTCCTCTCAATGTCATCATCAGTGACTCCTTCCCTAGACCCACCAGGTCCTCTTGAGGAGTCTCCTGAACTCTTTGAGCACAGTGTTGGGTACATGCTCCAGGAGGATGCCCAGTGTTGTGTAGGCTCTGATGATGATACTCAGCTAGAGGAAGGCAGTAGCGTGAATGCAGAGAGAGGGGATGCTCAAGATGGACAGCAATCTGGCAGTCATGTTCCACAAGCTGCAGCATACTGCCAGGTTTGCTCCAGCAATGAAGAGGAAGGGGATGATGAGGGCACTGACTCCACGTGGGTGCCTGGTAGGAGAGAGGAGGAGGAGGAGGCACATGTCCAATGAGGCAGGATGCCCTCCGGGGGCCAGCTTAGGGGCAGCACACCGACTGAATCACACCGCAGAGCTCCGCCTGTGCAGGGCGCTGCCTCTGCGCGTTATTCTAAAAGTTCTTTGGTGTGGGCCTTTTTTGAGACGAGTGCATCAGATCGCACCGCTGCTATTTGCAACATATGTCTCAAGCGTATCTCACGTGGCCAAAACATCAGCTGCTTGGGCACCACATGCTTGACCAGACATATGTTGACCTGCCATGCAGCTCGTTGGCAAGCGTACCTCAAAGACCCACACCAAAGAACAAAGCGGACCTCTCCTTGCTCCTCATCAGCTGGGATCTCCAACCCCACTAGACCTTCAGTCCTCTCTGAAACCTGCACTGAGAGGAATGAAGGTGTAGAATTAGGTGTGTCACTGCCAAGTGCTTCTGGGCACTCTGCTAGCAGTACACCCATGTCCGATTATAACAGGCAAATGTCCCTGCCCCAGCTGCTGGACCGGCGAAAGAAGTTCACTCCCAGCTATCCACATGCCCAGCGGTTGAATGCTAGCTTGGCTAAATTGCTAGCACTTCAACTGCTGCCTTTTCAGTTGGTAGACTCAGCCTCCTACCGTGAGTTAGTACAATGTGCGGTTCCTCATTGGCAGGTCCCCAAACGCCACTTTTTCTCACGGAAGGCGATTCCGGCTCTCTACCGGCATGTGGAAGGCAATGTCCTTGCCTTGCTGGACAGGGCGGTTAGCAGTAAGGTGCATATTACCACTGACTCATGGTCCAGCAGGCATGGACAGGAATGGTTTGTTTGGGGGACAGGAGCCACACTGGGGCGGATGTTTTGTCAGCTCTGCAGGGGCAGGCCGAGAGGTGGTTGACACCACGCCAACTTAAGCCAGGAATGGTGGTTTGCGACAATGGCATCAACCTCCTCTCCGCCCTCCGACAGGGACAACTGACCCATGTGCCCTGTGTGGCTCACGTCCTTAACCTGGTGGTGCAGCGGTTCTTGGGCAGGTACCCAGGCTTACAGGATGTCCTGAAGTAGGCCAGGAAAGTCTGTGTGCATTTCCGCCGATCATTTAATGCCTGTGCTTGGCTGGCTGAGCTCCAAAAGGAGTTGAACCTGCCCAAGAACCGCCTTATATGTAAAATGCCCACCAGGTGGAACTCAACGTTGGCCATGCTGCAGCAGCTGCACATGCAGCAGAGGGCCATCAATGAGTACCTGTGCGACTACGGCACCAGGACAGGGTCAGGGTAGCTCGGTTTTTTCTCACCACGCCAGTGGGGCATGATCAGGGATGCATGCACTGTCCTGTGACCATTTGAGGAGGCCACAAGGATGGTGAGCAGTGACAGTGCATGCATCAGTGACACTGTACCTCTTGTCCACCTCTTGGAGCATACACTGCGTGGAATAATGGACAGGGCACTTGAGGCAGAACAGAGGCAGGAAGAGGAGGACTTCCTTGCCTCTCAAGGCCCCCTTTATCCAGACAGTGTTCCTCCTGTGCCACCCATCACACAGGAAGAGGATGATGAGGAGGAGGAGGATGATTGTGTCAGCATGGAGGTGGAGGCTGGCACTCAGCATCAGCAGCAGCAGTCTTGTAGGGATGATTTACAGTCTCAAGAAACCCGTGGACTTGAACGTGGCTGGGAGGAGGTAGCTGTGGATCATGTTGTCCTTAGTGACCCAGAGGACCCCGGACAGAATGCCTCAGCTAACCTATGCTGCATGGCCTCCCTGATCCTGCAAAGCCTGCGGAAGGATCCTCGTATTCTTCGGATCAAGGAGAGGGACCATAACTGGCTGGCCACTCTCCTTGATCCACGGTACAAGGGTATGAGGATGAGACATCTCCGGGAGGCCTTGCAGAAAGGTCTGTGCAACGCGTTCCCAGAGACTGGGAGGTTACAAACTCCTGGTCCTGGACAACGTGTTGTTGAGGCATCAGTCAGAAGGAGCGGTGGAGAAGGTGGCCGTCTGACCGATGCTTTCAGACAATTTTTTAGTCCGCAGCCCCAAGGTATGATCGGTTCCAGCAACCATCGCCAGAGTCTGATTTACATGGTGCAGGAATACCTAGGGGCAAGGTCAGACTTGGACACCTTTGCCACCGAAAATCCTCTGGCTTACTGGGTCTTGAGGATGGATCACTGGTCAGAGCTTGCACAGTATGCAATTGAGCTACTGGCCTGTCCTGCATCGAGCGTTCTGCTGGTGGCTTTGTTACCGATCACAGGGTGCGCCTGTCCACCGACTCAGTTGATCGACTGACCTTCATCAAGATGAATCAGTCTTGGATCACCCACAGCTACCAAGCACCTGAAGCTGATGTAACCGAATAATTTTTTTAGAAATATCACATCCCTTCAAGACTGCCTATGCTGATGCTGAGTGACTGTCCTGTTATGTTGATTGTCTATCCTATTCCTCCTCCGCTGATATGTTGGAAAAACATTTTTGGTTCTGGGTGATGCCATCAGCCCAATTTTTCTGCCCCTGTTTAACAGGGGCATTTAATTACAAGTTGATGCAATGCTTTGCAGCAGGTCTCATTCCTGCACTACAACTAGAGTATATGGGAGAGGTTGCAGTGTCCTGCCACCAGCACCAGTGCCAGCAGCCCAATTTTTCAGCCCCTGTTTAACAGTAACATGTAATTACAATTCTTGATATAATATTTCACAGGAGGGCCCGTTCCAGTGCCCACCCAGAGTAACTGTGAGGACTTATAGTGTTGTGGCACCAGCACCACAACCACCAAAGGTCAATTTTTCTACCACTGTTCAACAATGGCATGTAATTACAATTCTTGATATAATCGTTCACAGCAGGGCGCTCCAGCGCCCACCAAGAGTCATTTTCAGGGCTTACAATGTTGTGGCAAAACCAACACCTTGCTCCGCCATTTCTGCAGAGCATATAGGGCAGGCCCCTACTTTCAAACATCCAACTTACAAACATCTCCTACTTGCAAACGGAAGGAGACAACAGCAAGGGAGATGAAAAAATACAGACGGCAAAACAAATTATACAGGGGTGATAACCCTTCCCTATGTTTTCCAAAAAGCTTAAAAATAGATTTTTTGACTGGAGCTACACTTTAAAAATGTACCAGTTGAAAATTACAAACAGATTCTACTTAACACAACAAACCTACACAGTCCCTGTCTTGTTTGCACCACCTGTATACTGCTTTTCTGAGTATATAGGGCCTGGGGGCCACACGTATTTCCTTTTTTTAATATGGGTACGGGGTTCCCCTTAATATCCATACAAGACCCAAAGGGGCTGGTAATGGGCAGGCAGGGCTACCCATGCCATTTTTCTCAATGATTTTCAACCATATTGCAGGAACCAGATATAACATTAAAACCGCAAGCAGTTTTAAATGACGTTATTTCCGTTAAATGTCATTTTGTGCAGGGACTGTTCTAAACACGGGAAACACGTGGCACTTCACAGGCATACTATAGACACCCCCCAGGCACGATATTTAAAGGAATATTTCACTTTTTTTTCACTTTAATCGTCATTAAAATCAGTGCTCCTGCCAACACGGCAGTTTTTAAAACTTTTTTTTGCATTGACTGGGGCAGGAGCCAGGTCCCCAAACCCTTTTTAGGACAGTATCTTGCATATTAGTAGTTAAAATTAGCACTTTGATTTTCGAACGTTCGAGTCCCATAGACTTCAATGGGGTTCTAACGTTTGTACGAATTTGGGGTCCGTTCGAAAGTTCTGGTGCGAACCGAACCGGGGGGGGTGTTCGGCTCATCCCTAATCACTAGCCTATACTGCTTCTAGATTGAGGCCTATATTGGCACAAGATTAGAAAGAGTTTAGCCTGACATTATTAGGTTTTGTCTTGTGTTTTGTCTTGCAGACAAGATGGATCCCTTCAAGGAAGCCCATTTTCTCGAGCTAATCATTGATATGCTCAGGGAGCTGCCCTGCCTGTGGCAGATGAAAAACCCCCTTTCTAAGGACCTAAGAAAGAGGAAGGCAGCGCTGGAGAAAGTGCTTGGTTTGGTGAAGATCATGCTCCCCACGGCAGACATTAACTATGTGATGGCCAAAATTGGTGCCCTGAGGAGTACTTATCTCAGGGAGCACAAGAAGTTCCAGGATTCCCTGAGATCAGGAGATCCAGATGCCATTTATATCCCCAGGATGTTGTACTACGAGAGGCTGCATTTTTTGGCAGACCAGGGGGAACCCAGTCCACCACTCTCCAGTCTTCCTTCAAGGCTTCCTTCACCCCTAGCTGAGGCTTCCGATGTCCAACTTGGGCCTTCCAGGCAGCAACATGTGGAGGGGCCCAGCTTGAGACAGGTATAGCATTGTTGAACATATTTATTGTCGTACATTTAATGATGTTAACTAGATGTTATTATTGATTAGTAAGTTGTGTTTTAACAAAGTGGTTTACATCTCAATAGACAGTAGTGACCAAAAATGATTGGGACAAGAATGAAAAATGCTGGGCTCAGAATGATAGTCTGTTCTATTTGGTAACATTCCATTTGCAACAGTCATGAGCACAAAATTGTGTGATTGATGACCAAAAAACTAAAACTATGTCCCATTTTCACACACAGGAAGACCTCAACCGGGAGGAGGATGTGACAAGTGGCAGCCGGGAGGTCGACCATCGCCCTCCTTCTCCTCCTCCTGCCACAACTACAGGAGCCGATCCACAGCCTGGAAGGAAGCCTGGTGGGAAGTGCCTAAGGAAGACTAGAGAGTGATGGCCTGGGTTCAGTCTGTTCTCACAGAAGATGCAGCCTCTTGTAGAACCACAGCCTGGGGACATAGATGGCATCTGCTCTTTCTGATCTCTTGGACTTCTGGACCAGACTGCTCGCCCTGAGATATGTACTCCTCAAGCCACCAATTTTGCATTTTCAAATTAGTTCATGTCTGCCCTGGGGGCCAAAGGCTTCGTCAAATTGACCAGTTTCTCCAGTGTTGCCTTTCTGTTTATTTGTTTGACACCTAAATAAAGGTTTTTTTTTGGTTGAAGAAACACTTGCGTATGTGTTTTACTTCAAAAAGGACAGTTTGTTTGTCAGTAGGCAGGTACATTTCAAAAATACAAAGTCAAATGAATAACAAGGGGCACCAACGCCAAACAACCTCCTGTAGATTAAAAAAGAAAACAATAAATTAAAAAGATAATAACGGTGTTGTGGTAAGTTGACACACAAAACACAACAAAAAAAAATGCAAAGATGAGCAAACTGTCAAAAAAGGAGATGTTGATTAAAAAAACCAACCACAACATTTTTAAAAGAAAGAAAAAAAAATTGGGGAGATTTGAGGAAATTAAAATATTGTATTGCTGAAATGAGTAAAAAGAACAAAGAAATAAGTTTGGGAGAAGTGTGTGTGAATATGACCATCAAAACAACTTAATTCTTGTAGCATTGTAAAGAAAAAGAGAATGCGCTGCATGAAAGAATTTTTAACATTGCAGCGTGACGAATGTGCTATTTCGATTACGAGTGGTAGTTTTACCTGAGCGAGCGCTTCTGTTTCAGAATTTTATTGTGAGCATGCGTGGCATCTTGTCTGTCGGACTAGGCTACACACAAACGGAACTGACGTGATCGGATCATGTTGTCGGAAAATTTTATAGCCCAGCTCTCAAACTTGGTCTAATTAATAGTCCCAAAAGTGTAAGCCTTTGTACACACGGTCGGATATTCCGACGGAAACAGTCCGATGGAGCCCACACACTGTTGGATAATCAGACTACACAGTCCTATCGGACATTGTCCATCGGAATATCCAACCGTGTGTACAAAGGCTTACACTTTTGGGACTATTAATTAAACCCTCAGACAAAGGGGGGAACCCTAGTTGTGATGGATTGTGCCCAGTATGAAAGTATGGTTGTGGATCTTCTTAACACTTGGGATTTGTTAAAAATATCGATATCCAATACAGGATTTGAAAGGCTTGGCATATCACAATAATCTCATTACTAAAAAAAGTGTGAGTTTCTGAACAATCAATCACCTAAAACCCAACACTGTACGCATTGACTATAATCCACAAGAGTTTAATCCATCCCTCGGGGTGACCAATCGTCTCGGGAAATGGTTGCCTCATGGAGTCAGCTAGTCAGTTGGTGGACGAATATCTTCTTCCTCATGTGGGGTCCTTAACTTCTTATATTAAGGATACTATGGACCTTTTGGGGGCCCTTGATGGGATTCATATCCCTGAGGGAGCTCTATTGGTGGCCATTGATGTGGAGGCACTCTACAACTCCATCCCCCATGAGTGGGAGAGCTTCATTCGGGAGCAAGATCGAATGGCAGGACCCTACAATAAGTTAATTCTTGAATTACTACAATTTATACTATCGAATAATGTGTTTCTCCACTACCTCCAGGTACAAGGGGTAGCGATGGTGACAAGATGTGCCCCATTGTATGTCAAACTGCACATGGGGGGGTGGGAGCGTGATCTATTTTATAGGGAGGACATGCAGGATTTTTTTTGCAAATGTACTCATATGGCATTGCTTTATCAATGATATTTTTCTGATATGGACAGGTACCCAAAGTGAGTTGCTTACCTTTTCTGAAACTTTGAAAATTAACAAATTCAATTTAAAGTTCACTATTAACTATCATGAACAGATGCTGAGTTTTTTGGATGTTCAGCTGCTTATCAATTCTCATGGAAATCTTGGATCTACATTATTCTGAAAATCCTCAGCAAGGAATTCCATTTTACATGCTGACAGTTCTCATCAAGCACCTCTGGTTATCAGTATCCCTTATAGCCAGTATTTGCAGTTAAAACACAATTGCAGTAGAAATGTTGATTTTAAAAAAGAGGCTTTAGGCCTTTTATAATCCCCTTTCAAAGAAAGAGGCTATAGCGACAACTTCCTCAAAAACACTTATAAACAAGCCAAGAATCAGAATAGGATGCAGCTCATTCATTGTTCAAAAAACACCAAACCCAAATGCGGGGTGAGATTGATCACCCGGTATTCGGGACAACAAAAACAAGTTAGGAGCATAATGCAGAAATATTGGTATCCATTGCTTGCTGATCCAACTGTATCCAAGTATGTTAAAACTTACCAGAAAATAAAATTTAGGAGATCCAAGTCATCAAGAGATAGTTTGGTCCATAGCCACCACAAACTCAAAAAACCAAGCTAAAGTGCACTCATGGGAACTTTTCCCTGTGGCAAATGTAACTTTTGTAGGTACATTCATGCAGCCCAGAAGATTACATTACCCGATGGACATACTTTTAGACCACAATTTCTCACCAATTATCAATCAGTGGGGGTGGTCTATAAAATTTGACATATGATTGTGGAGCCTATCATATAGGCAAAACTAAAAGACCATTCTTTCATCGCATTCGTGACCACCTCAGGTTGGTCTCCAAGTCCACCCATTAATCGACATATGGGTCTTTTTCATGCATTTGACCCTTCCAAAATGCATTTTTTTTGCTTTGTAATATTTGGCAGTAAATGAGAGAGGGGGTGACAATGACAAGTTACTTTTACAACGGGAAGCTAGGTGGATTCATAATCTGTCAGCTCTCAAACCATCAGGACTGAATGATGCATTCAGTTTCAAGCCTTTTTTTATAAATCATGGCTTCCTTTATGATTAAATAATTATGTTCCCCTCTCTCTCACTCTGTGGTTTAGAAAGACTGTATGAGTCTGCTAGTGAAAACGTCACCATATCCTTTTTTTCTCCCCACCTTTCAGCTGACTATACAGTTTTACCTCTATGACACAACTGGTTAAATAAATATGTATTCACTAATTTATTATAAAAAAATTGTAATAAAAATAGTACAAAAAGTCGAGCTCTAGTGCTTATAATCATTACAGCAGCCCTACTGTCATAATAAATTATGATCAGCTTTCATGTGTTAGAAGCACACAAGGAAATAAAGTTGATAGATGGTGAGAAAGTCCCAAAAGACACATAGATGTGGTCCTATATTGATAGATAAAAGTGCACCTCACACCAGAGTCCATGCATCACACTCTCCTTTGGGGTTCACACTCACCAGAGAGATGAATACATTGGGCATTAATATGTTAGCCATGGCTATCCTCAATGTTATGGAGGGTGTAACAGGTTATCCTGGGGTCTCCACTGGTTCTCAGACAGAAAAAAGGCTCATATAGCATAATTTCGTTTTTCTCTCATGGTTGTATTGAATTGCCAAATCAGCAATATTCCATAAAATGGCAATCAAACTGTATAAAAGACTATCTAGACATGAACTAGATGAGAGATTTTCTGTATCCCTGAGATAGGCTTTTGTCACAATAACACTTTTTTTGAGGAATTGGTCTAAATACTGGACAATACTTGAGTGACAGATCCAATTCCAATTACAATGGGCCTAGCGGGAGGGTTTAAGGGGTCCTTGTGTATTTTGGGAAGGGTATAGATAATGGGAATACGAGTGCTACTAGGGGCAAGGTATTCTTAGAAAATGCGATTTATAGCCGTATTCTACCAGGGTCGCTAATTCTTTATTATATTGTGAGGGGGGGTCTTTCTCGAATCTTTTATATGTGTCATCATCTCTGTTAATCGATTGTTGTAGAATTCTTTAGTCAAGACTACCACTCTCTCACCCTTATCCAGAGGGCGGATTATCACATCATTCCTTGTTTCTAACATCTCTATACATTCCCATATGTAATACGGACTTACACCTTTTTTAGGAACCAATTTTTCCAAATCCCTTAACACTAGTCCTTTAAAGAGTTCCAAATTATGTTCTGTTAAATTAGAGGGATTAAATTGTGATTTATTCCTTACCCGCTACCCATAGCTATTGAAGCATTATCATTTGATCTAACTGGGTTCAAATTTCTGTTTAAGAAGTGTTTTTTAATGCTGAGTTTCCTCATTGTTAATGGGTCTTTTAGACCACATTTCAAACCAGGATGTAGTATATTCATTTAGTTTTGGGTCAATTGTAGGCTTGTGCAATTCGTTTCGTAAGAATCGAAATTCGGCCAAATTTTGCATCTTTTGGACATTCGGATGCATCCGAATGTCCGAATAGAAAATTAACGAATAACAACTAATACGAAAGAATTATAATGAATTAATTCGAATTAATTCGACATGATTTGGTAATTCTTTAAAGATCTAATGAAACAAAAGGTCAGCTCAAAGTAAATCTTATAGTCCAATCAGCTAATTAATTTTGTGCCAGAGGATGGATTACTGGCAAAGTGCATTCCTGAGAAGTAAGTTAGAAGGGTGTTGTATTGTATTTGAGCAGAGGAGAAGAGACGTCATTGTGTGTGTTAAAAGATTCAATAAACAAACGACTTTACAAACTACGAATCATTATCACGAATGTCTATACATACATAAATAGCAAATTTCAACGAATACGAACGAATGAATTCGACACTCTACGAATAATAACGAATGATCCGAAAACATATTAACGTAACATAAGGAATATAACAGAACGAAATTATGTATTTTACGAATGACAACGAATCGAATCTAAACGAAATTTTCCGTTGTGCACAAGTCTAGTCAATTGGACATTACAAGTAAATTATAAATTCTGTTTAGTCTGTTTCCTGCTTTCTCTTTTTGTTGGGCTCTAGATCCTGTCCTACAGCCCCTACTTCTTCCTGTCTTGGGCCTTGTTGTTGGGACTGATCCCTTTCTCGATACGGTTGCTCTCTCCATTGTGGTTCTATGTAGATTGGGGCCATTGGTGGATATGGGGATGGTGGCCTGCCTCTCCAAGGTGTTTACCCACGGACTTTTCTCTGACGTGATTCAGAAGAAAGAGATGAGCTGTTATTTTCCAGGTGTTATAGTGATGACCTTATGTTTATTTGGGCAGGAACTGAACTGTCCCTGACAGACTATTTAGATCATCTGAACAGTAATAAAAATAACATAAAACTAACCAGTCAGTGGAGTAAAAACCAAATCAATTTTCTGGATGTCAGTATACACAGGGAACAAATTGGAGACTAGGGTTTTTTTAAAACCAACTGATAGGAACAATTTCCTGCCCCTCCAAAGTGGTCATCACCCTTTATGGCTAAGGAACATACCAAAGGGTCAAATGATGTGAGCTAAAAGCAACTGATCAACACTAGGTGATTTTGAGATGCAATCTGAAGTAGTGATGGATGAACTTCCGACGGGACATTTCGCGAACGCGGACCGCGAACGCGGCCGATAGTTCGCGAACCGTAACGTTCGCAGCGGGCCCCATTGACTTCAATGGGAGGCGAACTTTGCAAACCTACAGGTCAAATTTGCAGCCACAAAATAATTACTAGCTGTGCAAACATAGTCCCACCACATGGCCAATGACATGACACATGTATGAGGTGAATCTGGGATTGACAACTACAAGCATTCTTTTTTTATATGTGAAATTCTGACAATTCAGGAATGTGGAGCGCATGAAGGCAATGGAGGAGAGGGAAGGTCAGGGTAGGCAAAGAAGAGGGTGCAGGAGATGATCACCAGCAGCGTGACATACAGCAATGACACCTGCACCGTGATAGAGTCATCTGACACTAGCACCGTGATAGAGAGCACTGACATCAGCAGCAGCGTGACATACAGCAATGACACCTGCACCGTGATAGAGTGATCTGACACCACCTCCATGATAGAGAGCACTGACATCAGCAGCGTGACATAAAGCAATGACACCTGTACCATGATAGACTGATCTGACATCAGCACCATGATAGAGAGCACTGACATAAGCAGCGTGACATACAGCAATGACACCTGCACCGTGATAGAGTGATCTGACACCAGCACCGTGATAGAGAGCACTGACATCAGCAGCGTGACATAAAGCACTGACACCAGCACCGTGATATACAGCACTGACACTGGCACCGTGATATACAGCACTGACACCTGCACCGTAAGCAGCCCCAGGAGTAAGTCAGCATAGCACAGGGATGGTGGGAGCCCCTCATAATAAGCATAGCACAGGGATGGTGGGAGCCCCTCATAATATGCACAGCAGAGGTACAGCCCCAGGAGGAAGTCAGCATAGCACAGGGATGGTGGGAGCCCCTCATAATAAGCAGCCCCAAGAGGAAGTCAGTACAGCACAGGGATGGTGGGAGCCCCTCATAATGAGCAGCCCCAGGAGGAAGTCAGCATAGCACAGGGATGGTGGGAGCCCCTCATAATGTGCATAGCATAGGGATGGTGGGAGACCCTCATAATGAGCATAGCACAGGGATGGTGGGAGCCCCTCATAATGTGCATAGCACAGGGAGGGTGGGAGCCCCTCATAATGAGCATAGCACAGGGATGGTGGGAGCCCCTCATAATATGCACAGCAGAGGTACAGCCCCAGGAGGAAGTCAGCACAGCACAGGGATGGTGAACTTTACAAACCTACAGGTCATATTTGCAGCAACAAAATAATTACTAGCTGTGCACACATAGTCCCACCACATGGCCAATGACATAACACATGTATGAGGTGAATCTGGGATCGACAACTACAAGCATTCTTTTTTTATATGTGAAATTCTGACAATTCAGGACTCTTGAAACAATGGAGGCGAGGGAAGGTCAGGGTAGGCAAAGAAGAGGGTGCAGGAGATGATCACCAGCACCAGCACCGTGATATAGAGCACTGACACCTGCACCATGATAGAGTGATCTGACACCAGCACTGTGACATAACACATGTTTGAGGTGAATCTGGGATCGACAACTACAAGCATTCTTTTTTTATATGTGAAATTCTGACAATTCAGGACTCTTGAGACAATGGAGGTATGGGAAGGTCAGGGTAGGCAAAGAAGAGGGTGCAGGAGATGATCACCAGCACCGTGATATAGAGCACTGACACCTGCACCGTGATAGAGTGCACTGACACCAGCACCGAGATAGAGAGCACTAACAGCAGCACTGATACCAGCAACTTGCTGCTGGGCCCCAAAAATATGACACAGCTCAACCTCTTCAAACAGGAGGGTATGGGCATATAGTATGGTGTGCTTTTTAGGTTGTGATTAGCAGACTGTACCTCATTCAACCCTATATACTGTAGTACACTATACCTTACCAGTCCTTAGAAGGACCTTTGTGGAACTAGTAGGTTGTGATTAGCAGACTGTACCTCAGTCCCTATACTCATAAAGGACTGCTGCAGAATAGGGCAGCAGTCAGCAGTAGTGCACCTCAACCCTATATATTGTGGACCTATACCAGTCCTTAAAGCGGAGTTCCACCCTAAAGTGGAACTTCCGCTGATCGGAACCCTCCCCCCCTCCGGTGTCACAATTGGCACCTTTCAGGGGGGAGGGGGTGGAGATACCTGTCAAAGACAGGTATTTACACCCACTTCCGGGCATAGGCTCCCGTGGGAGTCTATGCCTCTTCCTGTCCTGCTGCGCTGTCTGCTGGGACACACACGGGTCCCAGAGATAGCGCGGACAATTCCCATTGCGCTGCGCGATTCGCGCATGCGCAGTAGGGAACCGGGAAGTGAAGCCGATTCTCTTCACTTCCTGATTCCCTCACCTAGAATGGTGGCGGCAGCAGCCGAGAGCCGAACGATCGATCGGCCTCGGCTGCCGGCATCGCTGGACCCCGGGACAGGTGAGTGTCCATTTATTAAAAGTCAGCAGCTGTAGTATTTATAGCTGCTGGCTTTTAATATTTTTTTTGTAGGTGGAATCCCTCTTTAAGGATTAGCAGACTGTACCTCACTCAACCCTATATACTGTAGTACGCTATACCTTACCAGTTCTTAGAAGGACCTTTGTGCAAATAGTAGGTTGTGATTAGCAGACTGTACCTCAGTCCCTATACTCATAAAGGACTACTGCAGCAGAAGGGCAGCATTCTTTCTATATTTGAAAGAAAGAATATTATACGTGTACAAGCCTATTACCATACCAGTCCTGAAAAGAACCTTTGTGGACCTAATAGTAACAGCTACTGATTAAACTGACTGTCCCTCACTGCCACACACAGCTTCCTGCTTGTCCTTATTTAAACTGACAAAACACAGGCTCCTGCAACAATAACTTGAATAGCACTCAAAACTATATCCTGTACTACTTTACCATACCAGTCCTGAAAAGGACTTTTGTGGACCTAATAGTAACAGCTAATGATTAAACTGACTGTCCCAGCTGCACACAGCGTCCTGTCCCTCTCTCAGCCCTGACAAAAGACAATCTGCAGCAACAATGACTTGAATAGCACTGCCTCAAACCTATATCCTGAACTACACCTATACCATACCAGTCCTTAAAAGAACTTTTGTGGACCTAATAGCTAGCGATTTGGGTCACTGCAGTCTCTCCCTGCTCCACACAGCAACCTCTCCCTATAGTGACATACGAAAGAATGTAAAATGGCCGCCGGATCGGGTCTATTTATAAGTTAGGGGGAATGTCCAAGTGTCCATGTGCTGTAATTTCTCAATTGGCTGTCCTGTACCGGGCGAACAGTTTGGCCATCCCTAATCTGAAGTACTAAAAGAAAACTTCATAGAGGAAGGGTATGACTCCAAAAGACTTGATGCGGTTGTAAGTGAGGTAAAGGCTATCCCACGTGAGGAATGTTTAAGAAATGGAGTAACAGCTCGAGACACAGACAGACCATCAATGGAGTTTTATTTCAACATTCCACTCACAATATAAAGAAATAGGCCGCGTACACACGCGCGGACTGTTGGCCCAACTTTGTCCGTCCAACAGTTTGAGCAAACAGTCCGCTCAAACTTAGCATGGACGGACATGGCCACACACGACGAACGAACAGTTTGCTGAAACCGTGCGCGATGACGTGAACGGCACGTACGACGGGACGCAAAATACGACGTCCTATACACTGCATTATAACTTTCGGCTTGAAAATCCTTTCTGAGCATGCGCGGAACTTAGTTTGACGAACAAGCCTACACACGGGCGGACTGTTCGTTGAAACAAGGTTTCAGCGGACAGTTTTTCGGAATTTCCGTAAAACCTTGTCCGTCCAACTGTCCGCTGAAACTGTCCGCTGAAAGCCCACACACGAGCGGACTGTCCGCCCAAACACTGTTCAGCGGACAAGGTTGGGCCAACAGTCCGCGCGTGTGTACGCGGCCATAGAATCCATCTTCTTTTATAGAATAGAATCAATCTTCTTTTATTGATTGATCTATAGTAAACTGCAGTTTGATTCATTACTATGGATTATTGTGCTTTGTAAATTATGATTGCTCTTTGCATTGCCTTACTGAATAGCAATGGTAGTAATCTGTAAATTTCTCCCAAACACAGAATTCAAGTTGACCAACTTTTCCCTTCACTGCACACATGGGGTGACAGTTATATATTTTTGGGTTATTTGTATTTCTTGTTTCCTAGTTTAAAAAAGCAGCAACACATTATTCTTCAAAATGAGAACATGAGCTGAAATACCAGATGCCAATCTGTTTTTAATGCGTTTTCATGCAAACATAAAGTAGTATAATAGAACAGCAACACAAATTACCAATAAAATTATTAATTATATTAAATTAAATTAAATTATGTTTTTCCAGAATGTATTCTGCTGGCAATATGCTCAGTTTACCCCTGTGATTTGATTTGGGGGCTGTGAAAAACTGCTGTGCTAGTCATCTACTGTTTTGAATTTTTTAGGAGAACCAAAGGTCAAAAAACATTCCCTAATGGTCCCTCACCTGTATGACCCATCTAACTTGAATGCACATCCAAAAAAGTCACTAATATAAATAGTAATTTATGAAGGTGTGTTTTTTTTTACAATGTTTTAATAATTTGAATTTAGTTGAATTTCTGTTGTGTTTAAGCATTTTCTTACTTGGCACATTCCTGCCCGGGCCAATTTTCAACTTTCAACACTGTTACCTTTTTTTTTTTCATAAAATTTTTATTGAGAAAAGAAAAGGGTACATTACAAATGGGTGAACAGTACGTACAAAATTTTTCTCATTTTTGAAAATTTACAGGCTATATAATAGCAACATATTGAGCAACAATTGGTGCCAGGGCACCGTCCCATAAACCACAAAATGGAGAGTATCACTCTCCCTGACAGTCAAATAGAAACGAGGTAGCAATAACTGGATGGATCAGGGAATAATTAGGCACTAACTCAACCTCGGGGAGAAGAACAATATATATATCAGATCATCAAGAGGGCTCTGATTGGGGGGGGGGTAGGAGGAGGGGGGGTGGGGGGGGCCCATAGTTGCAGTCTTGTCGTGGGTAGCTACCCAGTAGTGGAGGGGGTTGCGGTGGGCCATTGGCCATTGTAGATAAAAGAGTGTTCACCAAGGTGAGCTTGTTCCTGAGGAGTAAGGCCGCGTACACACGCGGGGACTGTTCGCTGAAACTTTGTTCGTCAAACAGTTGCCGCAACAGTCCGCTCAAAATTTGCATGAGCGGACTTGCCCACACACGGCACTTTTTGAGCGGACTGTTTCAGCGAACTGTTTGCCAAACAGTTCGCTCAACTTTTGAAATGAACGGACTCGCCCACGTAAGGCGGAGGCAAGTCCGCCCATTTCGAGCGCGTGTACAGGTAGGCGGGGCCCGCGAAGGAGACGTCGCGGGCACCGCCGCCTGGAATGGACTTAAAGGGACACCCAACGCCGAAAAAAATCGGCGTGGGGGTTCCCCCAAAGTCCACAACACACCCTTGTCCGAGCACGCTACCCGGCTGGCCAGGAAAGGGGGGGGGGCGAGCGCGCCCCCCCCCCCTGAGCCGTACCAGGCCGCGTGCCCTCAACATGGGGGGTGCCTTGGGGAAGGGGGGGCCGCGCGGCCCCCCCCACCCCAAAGCACCTTGTCCCCATGTTGATGAGGACAAGGGCCTCTTCCCGACAACCCTGGCCGTTGGTTGTCGGGGTCTGCGGGCGGGGGGCTTATCGGAATCCGGGAGCCCCCTTTAATAAGGGGGCCCCCGGATACCGGCCCCCCACCCTATGTGAATGAGTATGGGGTACAATGTACCCCTACCCATTCACCTGTAAAATAAAAGTACCCAAAAAAAAAACACAACACACGAGAAAAAATATTTTATTGCACAGCTCCGGGGGTCTTCCGTCTTCGGGGGTCTTCTCCGGACTCCTCCGCTATCTTCTTGTAGCTCTTTTGCTAGCGGAGGAGTCCGGCTTTCTTCCTCCCCGCCGCCGGCCTCTTCTTCCGACTTCGGGGGTCTTGTCCCCCTCTTCGGTTCTTCTGCCGGGCCACCGCGCCTTCTTCTAGCTCTTTTAGAGGCGGTGGCCCGGTCTTCTGTCGCCGCCTTCCGTTCTTCTTCTTCTTCTTCTTCTTCTTCATCTTCTTCTCCAGGAGATGTTGACACGTCGCTCTCTCCGGCCGGAATGCCAGAGACGCGCTGTGCTGCCACTTATATAGTGCCAATGGGGCGGTGTCACATGGTATATGTCACATGGGTTGGTCACATGGGTTGATGTCACATGGGGACTATGACATCGTAAGGGGGCGGGGTCACCATGTGACATCAACCCATGTGACCAACCCATGTGACATATACCATGTGACACCGCCCCATTGTCACTATATAAGTGGCAGCGCAGGGCGGCTCTGGCATTCCGGCCGGAGAGAGCGTCGTGTCAACATCTCCTGGAGAAGAAGAAGAAGAACAAGAAGAAGAAGAAGAACGGAAGGCGGCGACGGCGACAGCGGCGACAGAAGACCGGGCCACCGCCTGCAAAAGAGCTACAAGAAGGCGCGGTGGCCCGGCAGAAGAACCGAAGAGGGGGACAAGACCCCCGAAGTCGGGAGAAGAGGCCGGCGGCGGGGAGGAAGAAAGCCGGACTCCTCCGCTAGCAAAAGAGCTACACGAAGATAGCGGAGGAGTCCGGCGAGAAGACCCCCGAAGACGGAAGACCCCCGGAGCTGTGCAATAAAATATTTTTTCTCGTGTGTTGTGTTTTTTTTTGGGTACTTTTATTTTACAGGTGAATGGGTAGGGGTACATTGTACCCCATACTCATTCACATAGGGTGGGGGGCCGGTATCCGGGGGCCCCCTTATTAAAGGGGGCTCCCGGATTCCGATAAGCCCCCCGCCCGCAGACCCCGACAACGTCTCTATCAGTCGGGTGGTGAAATCGCCATATGTCCCGAAGGTGGAGGATTTCCATAGTTGCTGCAAGTACCATGGGGTTTGAAGAAGTAGGGACCGAGGTGGGGCGTAGTCGCGTGGATTTGTCATCGATCTGGTGGACGACAGAGTTAAAGTCGCCCCCAATAATCTGAGGAAGGTGTGGGTGGCGTAGAAGCCAAGTGGTCAGCATATTGAAAAAGTCCTTCGTAGGACTATTAGGGGCATACACATTGGATATTGTCAGTTCCCTTGTCCCAATGAGGACGCGGATAGTGAGAAGTCTGCCCTGGTCGTCCGAGTCTGTGGATAGGAGTTTAAAGGGGAGACGTTTGTGAATGAGAACAAGGACTCCTGCTTTGCGGCCTAGAGCCTCAGAGCCCACAACTGTGCCCACCCAGAGTTTCCTCATCCGAGCAAAGTCGGGTGAGGAAAGATGTGCAAGTAGTGCATGTGGTGTGAACTGGCCCTAAGGCAATTTCTAAAGTGCAGCAGCATTATGACCATTGACATCTCATACTGATAGTATAGTATAATAATATTACAATAAATAAAGTATAATAATACTGTAATAAAGAAAACAAAGAAATACAGATGTATTTTTGGTCTAGATTGGATTCTCAACTTGGTACTGCACTTTAGCAAACATCATGGATTTTCAACCTTGCACCAGGCAGTGAGACTGAGGGTAAATAAATATATATATATATATATATATATATATATATATATATATATATATATATATATATAATTTTATTTTAGAAATTGCCTGGAGAAAAACATGTTTTTTTTAATATTCAAGACAATTGATGAGAAGAATTTTGTGTGGTAAGGCCTGACCAAGAGAGATTTCAGAGGACCTCATAAGAAATCATTGTTGAAGCTGACTGAAGCTGACTTAAAAACCAAAACGGCTACCATAATATTTCTAAAGTCCCTTTGTTGTTAGGATGTTACATGATAAAAACAAAACCTCATCCCAACTATGAGGTGCAACAATGGTTTAAGGCAGCTTTGCTCAATTGGACATGGACACCTTGCAATAATTAAGGGACCAATGAAATCCATCCAACTTATATCAGAAATATCTACCGCAAAACATCTAGACATTTATCTGTGATTAACTAAGTGGATCATACTGTATGAGATTGATCCAAAAATGGGCAAAATTCAACAGCACATTGATTCCAACAGCATTGATATCATAGCAAATGAAATGCTATGGCATTTCCAAAAAATATAATTTGAGGTAAAGATTCAAAAATATATAGGAAATTACAGTTCTGCAAAAAGAAATGTGCCAACAATCATCATAATTGCTGCACTGGTAAGATCAGCTATGAAAATGATTCGTCCCAGCCACCGAGCGAGGGAGACACAGGCAAGCCAGGCTAGCCAGGGCAGGCACTAGCCGAGCACCAGTCTTTGTGACACCGTGGTACACAACACACACAAGGACAGACAGAGGACATCCTACAAGTTGGGAGTGATATATGGAGTAACAGCTATAGTCCCACTGTGTGAAAGATCTGGGATCGCTTAGACCCCTTTCACACTGGGGCGTTTTTCAGGTGTTTTTCAGGCGTTTTTCATGCGCTTTAGCGTTAAAAAAAGCGCCTGAAAGAAGCTGCAACTGCAATCCCAATGTAAAAGCCCGAGTGCTTTCACACCAAGATCCCTTTCACACTGCAGCGTTTTTCAGGCGCTTTAGCGTTAAAAAAAGCGCCTGAAAGAAGCTGCAACTGCAATCCCAATGTAAAAGCCCGAGTGCTTTCACACTGAGGTGCTGCGCTGTCAAAAAAAGTCCTGCAAGCAGCTTCTTTGCAGCGCTTTTGGAGCGGTGAATACAACGCTCCTAAAACACCCCTTCCCATTGAAATCAATGGGAAGCGCTTGTAAAATGCCAGAAAAACGCCTGAAAAACGCTATTGGCAGCAGCGTTTTGTGGGCACCTTTAACCCTTTATTTGGCCAATAGCAGGGGTTAAAAGCGCCCCATTAACGCTCGAAAAACGCTGGTAAAGCGCTGCTAGTTTAAGCGGCGCTTTACGAGCGTTTTTCGGGCGCTGACATTTCACATTGGGGCTGCAGATGAGGCTTCTTTCAAGCGCTTTACAGGCGTTTTTTTAACGCTAAAGTGCTTGAAAAACGCCTGAAAAACGCCCCAGTGTGAAAGAGGTCTTAAGGGGAACAGCTACCTGGATATCCATTTAATTACATTCTGCTTGTGGTGACCCTCTGTAACGGGGGCTCGCTTGGAGTCGGTAAGGAGCCACTTCATTTGTCTGGTGACGGGAAAGAGCACATTACACTTCTGGAGAGGAAATTTAATTTGTGTGCTTCAAATCCAGTTATTCACATGAAGATTTTCTCACTGGTGTTTGTTTAACCATATGGACACTTTGCATTAATAATTTGTCATATAATTATATGGATGTTATATAGAGTTGATAATTTTTAGTATTAATTTTTTTGTCTTTCATCTTATGCACTTCTCAAGTTTTGGGTGTGTTTAATTTCAGGGGTATATTTTTGTTTTTGGGCTGTTTTTCATTTTTTATCTTTTATATGTTTTTATTTATCACATTAATGACACGTAATTGTGTTTCACTTTATACTAATTTTGTACATTTATGCATTTATAATTGAATGCACCATTTTTTGAGGTGGCTCTAGAGGCATTATATTTGTAGTTTTTTATTCTTTTGTTTAGTACATACATACATCTCATTCACTTTGGGAATTTGAGGTTAGCGCAGTTCTCCTTTTTTCCTTTTGTTTATTTGTGTATTTTTGGTATACATCAGAATTGCAGCTTCCGACCAGTGTTGTTTTTATTCCGTAGCGCAGTTTTTTTCCCCCTTTTTTCCTATGAAAATGATTGGTTGAGGTTCTTAGTTATTTATTCTTAGTTATTTAAACCATTAGTTAAATAAAGAGATACAAATGGCTTAGGTGAAGATCATAATGCATTTTCAGGACCACTGATACAAAAAAATAGTTTTGATATATATTAGGGGTTCCTTTACATTGTAAACTAAACCACAGATTTAACAGCATACAGGCAGACCGCATTTAAGTACACAATGGGACCAGAGCATGTATGTAGTACTTAAAGTGAAGCAATACTTTTTTTTCACTTCTCAATGAATGTACTGGATTGCAATAGTAATTTATAACCGATTACCTAGACAAGCTGGCTGAACCCTGTCACTTATGGTTGGGAGCAGTGCCATGTCAAGCTGACCAATATTTCCTGTAGACGCCAATGTTAAAAACCGGGAGCAGTGCCATGTCAAGCTTCCCAAAATTTCCCATAGACGCCAATGTGTCCATACTCGTGAGGGTGCGTAAAGTGGGGTATGCCTGTACCAATTTTTTAAAATTCAAGGCATACCATGAATTATAACTGTTAGCCCTTGTACACACAGTCAGACATTCCGACTGAAAATTTCCGATCGGACCGTGTTGTCGGATAATCCGACTGTGTGTGGGCTCCAACGGACAAAGTTTTAGAGCTGGGCTTTGTCCGATTGTGTGTAGAGAATTCCGATCGGACAAAGTGCCACACATGCTCAGATCAAATTCCTAGACCAAAGCTATTGGCTACTAGCCTGCACGTAGTCCCATCATAACGAAATAACGTCATCACGTTACGTCCGATCGGATTTCCCGATAACTTTGTCCGACCGTGTGTATGCAACACAAGTTTCGGAAAAAATCTGTCGGACAAAATCCGACAGATTTTGTTGTCGGAATGTCCGACCGTGTGTATGCAACACAAGTTTCGGACAAAATCCGTCGGACAAAATCCGATGGATTTTGTTGTCGGAATGTCCAACTGTGTGTACTTACAGTGTGGGCTTACAGTTACTAGTGTGCTTAAATACACTCTGAACCAAACTGTAAAGCTATTGGATGATGTCATAGCTGATCATGTGTGTAGCACCATCACAACTGCAGAGCAAACAGTGAGAGGTGTGGCTTGCGAGACCTTTCACACTGGCTGGGTTGACTAGTGGCAAGCATCTGTCCACTTCTTACATAGATAGTTATAGCGACCTTGGGAGAGCTATTACTGGAAATTGGCAGCCTCAAGCAATGGAGCCATGGGATCTGCATATGTTGGTGCTTGGAGTGCCAATCCACAGGTTTTTTTGGGGTCACAGAAACTAAGATGACAGTAGCTTTGGTTGTATAGGATAGGTTTAGCTCTGCTTTAAGTGGTATAGTTATTTTCCTATCAAGAGCCCTTAGCAACAGCAATGGTGGCAGGAAGTTATTGATGCTTTATGAAAGTGACAGTTGACAGTTGGTGCTTGGCTGTCTATGAGAAGAATACGAGTGCTGTTATCTGCTCTGTACGGAAAGAGAACTACATCACCATGTAGGACCACCTGGGATTGGGCTTGAAATATATATATATGAGAAACTAAAAGCATTAGGTAAAACACACAGTTAGTATTTGATACCTGATAAAAAGCAAAACATCTTACCTCTATCCCTTGATTACTAAAGGGCCCCAAACTAAACGTGCCTAATACTAGATTCATTGCCTGTTTTGAGAGTGGCAATGGCAAGAACACTATGCCAGTGAGAAAGGAAATATGTGAATAATGCTTACAGCCCATAGTGAGCATTTAGCAATTACAGTGAATGTCGTAAACTGTGGTGAACCATAAATATTGATGACTTTATGACACTGAGTGAGGACAGTTACCCAAAAGCAGTGCAATTGATTTACTAAAGAAGCAGTTGATGCTCACTTTCAAAGTTATTTATCACTTAAGCCGTGTACACACATAGCCGTCTGTCCGACGGACTTAGACTGGCGGACTTCCCGCCAGACTGTCCGTCGGACTTTCCGAACGGGCTACTTGCCCACACACGGCACTTTTTCAGCGGACTAATACGGCGTACTAAGTCCGCCGTACTATCCGCCCTACTTTTGAAATGAACGGACTCGCCCACACACGCGGAGGAAAGTCCGCTCATTTCGAGTGCGTCTCCAGGTAGGCGGAGCCCGCGAAGGATACGTCGCTGGCCCTGCCGCCTGGTATGAACTTAAAGGGGAACCCCCAACGCCTAAAAAAAAATCGGCGTGGGGGTCCCCCCAGGTCCACATCAGACCCTTGTCCGAGCACGCTACCCGGCCGGCCAGGAAAGGGGGGACGAGCGAGCGCCCCCCCCTCCTGAGCCATACCAGGCCATGTGCCCTCAACATGAGGGATGCCTTGGGAAAGGGGGGGCCGCGCGCCCCCCCCCACCCCAAAGCACCTTGTCCCCATGTTGATGAGGACAAGGGCCCCTTCCCGACAACCCTGGCCGTTGGTTGTCGGGGTCTGCGGGCGGGGGGCTTATCGGAATCCGGGAGCCCCCTTTAATAAGGGGGCCCCCGGATACCGGCCCCCCACCCTATGTGAATGAATATGGGGTACAATGTACCCCTACCCATTCACCTGTAAAATAAAGTACAATAAAAAAACACAACACACAAGGGTTAAAATTGTTTATTGCACAGCTCCGGGGGTCTTCTGTCTTCAGGGGTCTTCTCGCCGGACTCCTCCGCTATCTTCTTGTAGCTCTTTTACTAGCGGAGGAGCCCGGCTTTCTTCCTCGCCGCCGCCCTTCTTCCGACTTCGGGGGTCTTGTCCCCCTCTTCGGTTCTTCTGCCGGGCCACCGCGCCTTCTTCTAGCTCTTTTACAGGCGGTGGCCCGGTCTTCTGCCGCCGCCACCGCCGCCTTCCGTTCTTCTGTCCTTTTCTTCTTCTTCTTCTTCTTCTTCAGATGTTGCCTCGCCAAGTCCTCCGCTCACAATGACGGGGACCGGGCACGCGGCGACTTATATAGGGACAAGGGGCGGGGTCTTCGGTTGATGTCACATGGGTTGATGTCACAATAGCGACAGTCCCAGCATCCTCCGGGACTGTGGCATCGTAAGGGGGCGGGGTCACCATGTGATATTAACCCATGTGACATCAACCGAAGACCCCGCCCCTTGTCCCTATATAAGTCGCCGCGTGCCCGGTCCCCGTCATTGTGAGCGGAGGACTCGGCGAGGCAACATCTGAAGAAGAAGAAGAAGAAGAAGAAAAGGACAGAAGAACGGAAGGCGGCGGTGGCGACGGCGGCGGCGGCAGAAGACCGGGCCACCGCCTGTAAAAGAGCTAGAAGAAGGCGCGGTGGCCCGGCAGAAGAACCGAAGAGGGGGACAAGACCCCCGAAGTCGGAAGAAGGGCGGCAGCGAGTAAGAAAGCCGGGCTCCTCCGCTAGTAAAAGAGCTACAAGAAGATAGCGGAGGAGTCCGGCGAGAAGACCCCCGAAGACGGAAGACCCCCGGAGCTGTGCAATAAACTATTTTAACCCTTGTGTGTTGTGTTTTTTTTTGTACTTTATTTTACAGGTGAATGGGTAGGGGTACAATGTACCCCATACTCATTCACATAGGGTGGGGGGCCGGTATCCGGGGGCCCCCTTATTAAAGGGGGCTCCTGGATTCCGATAAGCCCCCCGCCCGCAGACACCGACAACCAACGGCCAGGGTTGTCGGGAAGGGGCCCTTGTCCTCATCAACATGGGGACAAGGTGCTTTGGGGTGGGGTGGCCACGCGGCCCCCCCTTCCCCAAGGCACCCCTCTTGTTGAGGGCACGTGGCCTGGTACGGCTCAGGAGGGGGGGGGGGGGCGCTCGGTCACCCCCCCTTTCCTGGCCGGCCGGGTAGCGTGCTCGGACAAGGGTCTGATGTGGACCTGGGGGGACCCCCACGCCGATTCTTTTCGGCGTTGGGGTTCCCCTTTAAGTCCATACCAGGCGGCGGGGCCAGCGACGTATCCTTCGCGGGCCCCGCCTACCTGGAGACCCGCTCGAAATGAGTGGACTTTTCTCTGGGCGGAAAAAGTCCGCTCATTTCAAAAGTACAGCGGACTGGCATACATACGGCCGGATTGTCTGCCGAAATGCGAGTCCGGCGGGAAGATTGGAGTGTAAAACTACTTTCGAAGTCCGCCGTACTTTCGGGTCAAAAAAGTATGCCGGAGGCTACACAGGGGGGATTGTCCGGCGGACTTGAGTTTGCCGGACTTTTCCACCTGCTTGTTTGATCGTGTGTACGCGGCATTATAGTAGATAATGTGGTGAAAAGGTAAAAATTCACTTTACAATGAATATTCAGTCAATCACAAGAATAATAATAAAAAAAAGAAATACAGGATGTGTGCTTGCACGTGATTAGAGAATCAACATTAGCACAACTTCATGTCATTTACCAAGATAAGTAAAAATTAACTACTTGTTTAACAAATTAGTATCAGCATATCATAATCCCTCCTGAATCTCAGTGGGAAAGGGTTGTAGACACTGGAAAGACATTTAAAAACACCATGGGAACAAACTAAAATTCATTAGGAATTAAAGTCCCACTCTGGCCAGGGATTCTTCTCTTCCAAAACATAACAAACTGTAACCTCCACTATCTCTAACTGATCAATGCACCAATCTAAATAAAAAATAACGTTTTTTTTGTGCTAAATACATGGTCTCCAGATGTGCCAAATCATCTTTCTTCCTTATGGAAAAGCGTGAGGGTCTTCTTCTGATATCTATGTTACTACAAGGGTGTTATAAAATCATTTTACTGGCTTTCCAGGGGTGGAGTCTTCTCAGAATTAGGAATGAGCTGAACACCCCCTGGTTTAGTTTTCACAGAACATCCAAACATGCCAAAAAGTTTTAGGTGTTGGCGGCGCCAGAACACTATAACCCCTCACAGTTATGCTTGTTGGGTGCAGGAAGGGGGCCCTGCTATGAAATATTATATTAAGAATTGTAATTACATGCCCCTGTTAAACAGGGGCAGAAAAATTGGGCCTTAGGCAGTGGTGGTGGTGGTGGTGATGGTGCCACAGCACTGTAACCCCTCACAGCTACGCTTGTTGGGTGCAGGAACGGGCCCTGCTGTGAAATATTTGATCAAAAACTGTAATTACATGCCCCTGTTAAACAGGGGCAGAAAAATTGGGCCTTAGGCATTGGTGGTGGCGCCACAACACTGTAACCCCTCACAGTTATGCTTGGTGGGCACAGGAACGGGCCCTGCTGTGAAATATTTGATCAAAAATTGTAATTACATGCCCCTGTCAAAAAGGGGCAGATAAATTGGGCCTTGGGTGGTGGTTGTGGTGCCACAACACTGTAAACTCTCACAGCTATTCTTGGTGGGCACAGGCATGGGCCCTGCTGTGAAATACTATATCAAGAATTGTAATTATATGCCCCTGTTTAACAGGGGCAGAAAATTTGGCCTTAGGCAGTGGTGCCCAACACTGTAACCCCTCACAGTTACGCTTGTTGGGTGCAGGAACGGGCCCTGCTGTGAAATATTTGATCAAAAATTGTAATTACATGCCCCTGTTAAATAGGGGCAGAAAAATTGGGCTTTGGGTAAACATGTGCAGACTGAAATATTTCGTTTCGGAATTTAGTTTTCGTCCGAAAAATACATTTATTTAGTTACTCCCGAAATTCGTTTTTATTTATTTTGTTTTTCGTTAAAAAATTGCATTCGTCTGAAAATCCAAATGAATTACGGTCGAATCTGTCATTGAAGGCTTATGGTGTCTGTCGGAATGTTTAAAGAAGATTCGACGGAGCAGCGAAACTCACTTATGATGCTGCAATCATACATTCCCGGTCGAATATTTAGACTACAAGCTATAGTAGAATTCTAATGTTGTACGTCTTCTATGGGTTTTTTTAAGGCTATTTGCATTGCACACAGGTCATGTTAGCATTAGCATTAAGAAAAAAAAATGCGTGGGGGTCCCCCGAAATTCCATACCAGGCCCTACCTCCTTTCAACCATTTCAACTCCTTGGGTTTCTGGGGACTGAAAACCATCCTTTGAAGACTGCTGCTGAGTGTTATCCGCTACATCCATGCTAACTCAATCCTCCTCCTCCTTCTCTTCTTCCTGTGTGTTTGGCAGGCCCACAGGAATGCTATCTGGATAAAGGGGGCCTTGAGAGGTAAGGAAGTCCTCCTCTTCCTCCCGCTGTTCTGCCTTATATGCCCTGTCCATTATTCCACAAAGTGTGTGCTCCAACAGGAAGAGAAGAGGCACAGTTACACTGATGCATGCATTGTCACTGCTCACCATCCTCGTGGCCTCCTCAAATGGTGACAAGACAGTGTATGCATCCTTGATCAGTAGCCACTGGCGGGGCGAAAAAAAGCCAAGCTCCCCTGATCTTGCCCTGGTGCCATACTTACACAGGTACTCATTGATGGCTGTGAGTGCAGCCGCTGCAACTTTGCCAACGTTGAGTTCCACCTGGTGGGCATGTCACAAATGAGGCAGTTGGTGGGCAGGTTGCATTCCCTTTGAATGTCAGCCAGCCGAGCAGTGGCATTGTATGACCAGTGAAAATTACCACAGACTTTTCTGTCCTGCCTCAGGAGATCCTGTAAGCCTGGGTACCTGCTCAAGAACCGCTGCACCACCAAATTCCGGACGTGTGCCAAACATGGGACATGGGTCAAGGGTCCCTGTTGGAGGGCAGAGAGAAGGTTGGTGCCATTGTTGCATACAACCATTCCTGGCTGAAGCTGGCATGGAGTCAATCACCTCTGAGCCTGCCCCTACAGAGCTGACAGAATCTCTGCCCCAGTGTGGCTCCTGTCCCCTAATCAGACCAACTAGAGCACCGCATGGCATCTTTTTGCCTGACTACTTGCGTAGGCCCTTGAATGCTTACAGAGCACCGCTGGTTCAGAGGCAAAATCTGCAGAAGTGGCCATAGAGGAAGAAGAGGGGAGGGGTGGAGGAGAGAGCTGTGGCAGAATCACCACTAGCATTTTGGAGGCGTGGTGGTGGAACAAACGCCAACAATACTGAACTCTGTCTTGCATCCTTCCCAGCTGCCAGCAGAGTTACCCAGTGCACCGTGAAGGTAAGGTAACATCCCTGCCCATGCCTGCTGGACCACGAGTCAGTGTTAATATGCATCTTACTGCTGACCGCCCTGTCCAACAAGGCCAAAACATTGCCTTCCACATGCCAGTAGAGAGATGGAATGGCCTTCTGTGAAAAGAAATGGCGTTTTGGAACCTGCCACTGAGGGACAGCACATTCCACAAATTCATGGAAGGGGGCAGAGTCTATCAGCTGAAAAGGCAACAATTGCAGTGCTAGCAATTTGGCCAAGCTAACATTCAGATGCTGAGCATGTGGATGGCTGGGGCCAAATTTATTTTTCCGGTTCAGCAACTGGGGTAGGGAAATTTGCCTGCTAAGATCGGATGGAAATGTACTGATAGCAGATTAGCTGCAAGTACTTGGGACACATATTGCTATACCTTCATTCCTCTCAGGACTGGAGGTATAGTGGGGTTGGAGATACCAGATATGGAGCAAGGAGAAGTCCGTCTTTTTCTTTGATGTGGGTCTTTCAAGTGCTGTTGCCAACAGACTGCATGGGAGGTCGTCATATGTCTGGTCAAGCATGTGGTGCCCAAGCAGCTGCTGCTCTGGACATGCTTTATCCACAACAGCAATGGTGGGATCTGCTGCACACGTGTCAAAAAAGCCAACACCAAGGAAACATGACTGCCAGTATCTAGTCCTTCTTGGGCACCCCCTCTCTCTAGGCTCACGTTACTACCTTCCTCAACCTGGGAACCAACATCGAAGCCTTCTAATCGCTGCGCATCCTCCATCAGCATATACCCGACACTGTGGTCAAATAGTTCGGGGGACATGATGGTGGGGCTATGGAAGGAGTGACTGTGGACAAGGAGCCAGAGGAATAGGCCACTTTGGCAGCTGCATTGGAAATCAAACGACTCTGACCCTGGGTAACAGAGGATGAGGAGGGTGAGAATGGTTTTGTTATGCACTCTTCTGCATATTCTGGCTCAATAACACGGCCAGCACCAGAAAAAAAGGACAACCGTGCCCCACGGCCACCTGCAGAGGATGCACCATGTCCACGACCAGCATTGTTGACTGTCAAAACAGAGCCTGCTTGCCCTCTTTTAGTGGCCTGTGACCTTGGTGGTCTTCCGGACATGATGTATATTTTGTTTGGCAACACCACACTGCACTGTATTGTGTGATGTGTACATCCTCCAGAAAAGTAGTAGCAACTGAACTATGGTTGCACTGTTTTGTGTGCTGTGTACAACACCAGAAAAGTAGGAGCAACTGCACTACAGTTGCACTGTTTTGTGTGCTGTGTACACCACCAGAAAAGTAGGAGCAACTGCACTACAGTTGCACTGTTTTGTGTGCTGTGTACACCACCAGAAAAGTAGTAGCAACTTCACTACAGTTGCACTGTTTTGTGTGCTGTGTACACCACCAGAAAAGTAGGAGCAATTGCACTACGGCTGCACTGTTTTGTGTGCTGTGTACACCACCAGAAAAGCAGGAGCAACTGCACTACGGTTGCACTGTTTTGTGTGCTGTGTACACCACCAGAAAAGCAGGAGCAGCTGCACTACCTGCACTAAGGTTGCACTGTTTTGTGTGCTGTGTACACCACCGGAAAAGTAGTAGAAACTGCAATATGGTTGCACTGCATTGTGTGCTGTGCACACCACCAGAAAAGTAGTAGAAACAGTACACCACAGAATGCACTGTAGATATACACTACACTGGATACTACTAGACTGTTTGTATGTATGTATATATATATATATATATATATGCAGGGCAGGCGCATTCTTTGGCCAATCATCATACAGCAATGCACTGGGATCTCACAGTGCATTATGGGGCGTTCCACAGGCACTCAAATTTCCTGCAAATGCCCCATATTGTTCGATATTCAGCGAACGGCAAATACCCGATGTTCCAGTTGAACTCATGTTCGACCCGAACATCAAGCTCATCCCTACTCAGGATCAAGAAGACTGCAGTGGGCTAAGGAGCACAAGGGGAACAGATGAGGACCCCTTGTGCAGGGACCAGTGGTCTAGTATGTGCCCCAGTGCAGGCACATGCTGTAGTGCTGAATCAACAGTCTCCACTTTAGGAAGAGAAATTGGCAAGGCACACAGAGAGCAGATTCAGTTATTAAAAGACAGCTTTGCAAGCATTTTTGTAAAACTACAATCAATTGACACAGCAGGGAGTTCCCTGCGAGCGTTGCGATGCACAGGGACAGAGAACAGCGCCAAATTCAAAAAGTGAAACACAGACATTACATACAGTATAATGTAATCTTACAGATTACATTGCTTTATGTAATTATTTCACATCCCCTTTGTCCCTAGTGTTCTGTCCTGTGTCCTGCATGCAGTTTTATAATATAAAAACTGTTCTTTATGCCTGGAAACTGGAGATTGTGCATTGCAACCAAAACTGTCCCTTTACATCAAAAATGGTTTTAGACCAGCTAGAAAACAGCAATAATAAATTAGAATCACTCGCAGAATTGAGTGATAGCGATTTGTGTGGAGATCCGTCATCAAATACTGAAAAGCAATGACAGTGACAATTCTGCAACTGAGCAAATTTCAGTGTTTTTGATTTGATTACATTATTGAATAATTTGTATTATTGTTATATTATTATTTGGTATAATTATTTATAGTTATTTATTATATTATAATTTATGATTTCATTTTTCAAACTTTATCATACCCGGGATGTCTATTAGACTCTGGTTTGGACAGATTTAAGTGAGTTAGTCCTAAGAATTACAGGACTACAATATAAAACGCCAAATTTCCATGCAAAATAATGGTACCGCTTTCAGCACCTAAAATCTGAAATTATCATACCGCTAGGTAGGTTAAGAAAATGTGTGGGATCTTTGCTAATGTCCTTTTCTCTATAAAAATTTTACATTTTTCTATCCTTGTAAAATATATTGCGTAATGAAGATGTATTTTAAACCTGTAAATGAACTGGGGAATGAGGATTATTCTTTAAATTACTTTCCCAAAATGTGTCTGGAAAAAGTTTTAGTTTTTCAGACCCACTAAATATTGTTTATATGATTATCACCACATAGAAATGCTGCTTATAGAACATTTACAAAAAATGTATTTATTTTATTTTCAAATGTACCCATGTGGGACAGCTGAATACAAACTAAAGGAGCTGAGAGGTAATATATTTGCTTACATTTTGAATCTTCACTGCCAGAGGAGTAAATAATGATCTCCAGCTCTATTCTTTTTAGAATTAATTTAATTATCGTTATTCATAACGTGAACTTATACTTTGTTACTGTATGAGAGAAAGCTACTTTTACCAACTCACTGCTTCCATTAGCATCCAAATGCTACTAATTATACTTTTTCTCTTAATGGACTAGGCATTCATCAAGGTCTCTAACTTTAATTAATAGGATTAACAACCATCTAGCAAAGACTTTAGCTGTATTTAGGTCATTGAGCAGTCACAGTTTTTTTTTTCTCTAATGAGGGCTTTGCAGTTTATATTTCTGAAGTGATTTGTTTCTTATTTTATGCCAAGGATTATATATTTTCTATGAGAAATGGTAAAATAACATATGCAATATCTGCAATAAATGTAATTCATTTTTTAAGTTTAGAATGGTAAATAATAAAATTATATTATAATAGTATAATAATAAGTAAATGTTTGAGAGCTATCTTCTGATGCAGAAAGTTGAGTACATTTCCCAAAACAGAGAGGCAGATGAACTGTTTATTTTTTTATGAAATAAATCCTTTTTTATCAAGATTATACAAGTAAATAAAGCATCACATAAACTATATTGATCAAAGGTGGACTTTGTGTAGTAAAGCTATGCGTGATATCCAAATGCAGTTTTTATCTAACTATTTGAATAGTTTTTGGCAATTAAAAGGGGGCTTATTCACTAAAACTGGAGAAAAGGAAATGGGTAACAACTATTGTTTGTGCTTTTTTTATTTCTCCAATTTTAAAGCCCAACTCTAGCTAAAACATTTTAATTTGTAAGAAAAGGTTAGAGACTCTGTGAGGGTTTTATTTCCATTTGTATCACTTTTGGTAAGGTTCCCCCAAACTTCATGTCATGACCTGACAGATCCTTACAGAAACTCACAAGTTGAAACATATACAACATTGAGCATCTTGTCAGAGCACATCAGAAAAATCAAGTTGTAAATATGCTATTTATTTGTTGGATTTTTACTAGCGTATATAAAAGCAATACTTTTTTGTTTTGAATAGAGTGGAAAAGGGTTAGGCTTAATCAAATTTTTATTGCGTCTATGTGCTCGCTGAGGGAGTTGTCATCAAAACAAGAGGTGAGGTAAGTCTTTTAATGGGAACACTTGTTCTAAGAACAACTGTTAAAGGGTAGATTACCCATAACTTTGTGGAGAGTTCCTTTGACTTCCTGTTTTGTTCCTGTGGAAATCTCCCCAGTGGAAATAAGAGAGAAAACAAAAATCACCCAGAAGTGTTTTTAACTTATTACTACCGAAAACAATAAAAACATTTGGTTGTGCACATATTTTAAGTACAAGAATCCCTGTGGCTGTACAATTTCATTGGGGCATCCCCTTTTATTATGAACAATATCACTTTGGGTTTTTCCCCCACTTTCCATTGTATCTATCCTCAGACTCTGATTTAATGGGTTTAAAGGGACAAACTTGTTTTAGTGCTTAGGGGTATATATTATTGTATTTGCTGAAGTACATCTTCATGGAAAATGTAAGAAAATAAACATTTTCAATGTATACAAAGAAAGAAAAATGTTGTGATGTCTAGTTTTTACCATTGTTAATATTCTTGTAAAAGGTTTTCAATTTTTTTATTTTATAATAATGACAAATGGTTTTAAGGGTGGACAGGGGTTGAGGGTTGGAGATAAAAGATAATATATGGATGAAGAATATGCCTATTATTTTTGCATATTTTGTTTGCTATGCATCTTTTGGAACTTTGGTAAAATTTGGAACACTGGGGAAACTGACCCATTTTGGTGAAATGCATTGGAGTTTTGTGCAATTTGAAATGAAAGTGGAACTTTAGTCAGAAATGTAAAGCTTAACTAAACCCATCAATTTTACTGTTTCAAGAAACAGGTACATGCTGTGATTGCTAACTGTCACATTGGCTAGTGTAATAACCAATCACATGTACAGCACCATGGCAGTTCACATCAGAGGCTAAAATGGCAGCTTCCTTGCCTGCAAAGCATATGAGAGTTTAGTTCCCCTTTGGGTATTTACAGATTGCTTCCTGGTGGACCCTTTTATATGTATTGCTGTATAATAACAAGTACCTATACTGGTTCAATTCCTGTAGTTCACTCTCTCATTCTGCTCTGCTCTGTGCAGCCTCAGTTATCATCTACTCTCGGCACTTTGCCAAAAATCAGAACAGTGAGGAAATCATTCGAGTCTGATCTACTGACAGCATACCATGTTCTGCTGAGGGGGTGGAGGAAACCTCAGGAATAAGACAACCTGTGTCAAGGTAGTTGAGAAAATGACTAATCTGGTCTTCAGAAAAATGTCAGCCTTGGGCAAAAAAAAGAAAAATAGAAGTAATGCCAGGGGCAATTTACAACACACCCTAATTTTGCTGGCATAATTATTCATGTAGATTGTATGTTGTGTGCTAAAGAACATTTTTTATCATGTAGTTATGAGTAAAGTTTGTGAAATAAATGGATGTATCTATTCACAGAGTGGTACTGTGGATACAAAAATAGTAATAAAGTGCCACGTCCTGATTGCAAATTGAATTTAAATAGAAAAATGGGGGGATTATGGACTTTATAGGCACGATAACAAAGGAATTTTTAGAGAATTGTTTTATTTTATTCAAACATATAACAAATTTAATTGATATTACATTAAAAGCCACAACAATACAATACAATTGGTGATTAGAAAAGCATCTAATGACCATTCCATGATCCAGGAATCTGGTATAGAGACAGAAATGTGATACATCAAAAATTATTCAGTAGTAATGATATGCTTGACATGTTTTGCGTGTAATCACGCTTCTTTTGGAGCTTAAAATGACTGGTGAACAAACAAAGTGAAATCAATCCAATAGTTGTTTTTGAACCCCAGTTTGGGAGACCAAGCAACACCCCAGGACAGAACAATGCATCAAACAGACAAACAAGAAAGATTGTGATCTAAAAAGCGAGCATATCCCTAAGCAACGAACTTTGAATACAGGCAGCAATCACTGAGTTGAAAAGCCAGCCCAGCCATGGGTCATTAAGTGGCACAAGTAGACATTACCTACACTACTTTTGTCACTCTCTAACGCTGTTAACGATTATATCTGATTAAGGCTACCAATCTATTATCTATCTTGGTGGGCATTATTGATCACTGATTCAAACATCTCTAGTTCTATTTAATGACCTTTGGCTGGGCTGGCTTTTCATCCCCTTGCTTAGGGATAGACGCACTTTTTAGATCACACTCTTTCTTGTTTGGATATGAATATGGCAGTTTTTACTTATTTGGCCCCAGCCCAACATAGCACTATCTTTCAAAATCTCCCCCATACTTAGCGTACCTGTTTGATACATAGTTCTGTCCTGGTGTGTTGCTTGTTTTCCCAAACTGGGGTTCAAAAACAACTATTTGACTGATTTTACTTTGTTTGTTCACCTGTCATTTTAAGCTCCAGAAGAATCGTGATTACACGTGAAACATGTCGAGCCTATCACTACTACTAAATCATTTTTGATGTACCGCATTCTGTCTCTAAACCAGATTCCTGGATCATGGAATGTTCATTAGATGCTTTTCTAATCACCAATTGTATCATGGTTATACTACAGTAGCAGTAACATCTGTAGATGACTGTAATGATTTTTTTGTGGTTTTTAATGTAATGTCAATTAAATTTGTTAAATGTTTGAATAAAATGTTTTTTTATCTAAAAATTATTTTGTTATCGTGCCTATAAAGTCCATAGTCCCCCCTTTTTTCTATGAGTAAAGTTAAACTTTAAAGTGTTTTCTGTGGTTTTCAGCAATGCAATGGAATTTAAAAAGGTTGCTGGGGTTTACGGAAGACCTTTTCAACCATCCTTGACCTGTTCTGGTGCCATTCATTAGCCACTTTATTTAGCATTTTTCACAGAAAGATACAAACAAACAAACAAACAGTAACTACAAGTAAAATATTTAACCACTTCCAGCCAATTCTGACACTTTTCTCTACTTTTCTTCTACATGCATAAAACTTTATTATATTGCAAGAAAGCTACTTAGAACCCGCAAACATTTTATATTTTTTAAAAAGAGACCATACAGCATAAAATTGTGGGTGTTGCATAATTTTATGTCACATGGTATTTGCGCAGCAGTTTTTCAAACGCAAACTCTTTGGAAAAAATACACTTTAATTAATTTTATTACTTACTTATCACTTGTAAACAAACCGGTGTCATATCCGGTTCCTTTCTCCCCTCTCTGTGCCGATTGGTACAGTGTGAGAGGATAGTAGAGAGATCAGATGCAGCAGCACTGTGGGCTGGATATGTAGTGCCCACAGCACCGATCTGTGACAATTCCTGCCTCATCCACCCATCCATCCATCCATCCATTCTCAGCCACCCATTCTCATCAATACTCAGCCATCCATGCTCAGCCATCCATCCATCCATCCTCAGCAATATTCATTCATCCATCCATAATCAGCAATACTCATCCATCCATCCATACTCATCCATCCATTCATACTCATCCATCTATCTAGCCATACTCAGCAATACTCATCCATCCATCCATACTCAGCAATACTCATCCATGCTCAGCCATCCATCCATACTCAGCAATACTCATCCATCCATCCATGCTCAGCCACCCCATCCACCCCAGCCATACTCAGCCATACCCAGCCATGCTCAGCCGTACTCAGCCATACCCAGTTGTACTCAGCCATACCCAGCCATACTCAGCCGTACTCAGCCATACCCAGTTGTACTCAGCCATACCCAGCTGTACTCAACTGTACCCAGCTGCACCCAGCTGTACACAGCCGTACCCAGCAGAACTCAGCCGTACCCAGCCTTACTCAGTCATACTCATCCATACCCAGCCGTACCCAGCTGTACCCAGCCCTACTCAACTGTACTCACCCTTAGCCATGTGTACCCAGCCGTACTCAGCCAAACCCAGCCATACCCAGCCATACTCAGCCGTACCCAGCCATACCCAGCCGTACTCAGCCATACCCAGCCATACCCAGCTGTACTCAGCTGTACCCAGACATACTCAGCCCTACCCAGCATACCCAGCCTTACCCAGCTGTAATCAGCCGTAACCAGCTGTAACCAGTCATGCTCAGCTGTACCCGGCCGTACTCAGCCATATTTATTCATTCTCAGCCATCCCCATCCATGGCTCATCCATTCCCATTCATGCTCATCCATGCCACATCAGTTCTCATCCATGCCACATCCATGCCACTACAGTTCCTCACAATAGTGTAATAGGTAGTCAAATAAGATTTGACATTTACGCCCCTAGAATACCTGATGGTTCTCCTGCCTACTCCTCCTGAGTATGGTGATACATGTGGTATCACCGTATTCATACTGGTATGAGTACTCATACTGGTATGAGATACATGGGGTATCACTGTCTATGCCACATCAGTTCTCATCCATGCCACATCCATGCCACTACAGTTCCTCACAATAGTGTAATAGGTAGTCAAATACGATTTGACATTTACGCCCCTGGAATACCTGATGGTTCTCCCTCCTACTCCTCCTGAGTATGGTGATACATGTGGCATCACCATACTCAGGAGGAGTGGGAAAATCTATTTTGGGGTGTAATTCTTGATATGTACATGCTATGTGTTAGAAATATTGTATAAATAGACAACTTTGTGTAAAAAAAATGCATTTTCATTTTCTTTACACATTTTCCAAAAACTTGTAGAAAAAAATGACATGTTCAAAAGACTCATCATGCCTCATAGATTATACATTGGGTTTTTCTCTTTCCAAAATGGGGTCAGTTTTGGGGCGTTTCCATTGTCCTGGTGCTCCAGGGCCTTCAAAAATGTAAGAGGTAGTCAAGAAATTATATGTGTAATTTATGTTCCAAGAACGCCTGATGGTGCTCCCTGCATGTTGCACCTCTGTATGCAGCCACACATGTGGTATTGTCGTACTCAGAAGGAGTAGCAGAATGTGTTTTGTGTGTAATTTTGGATATGCATATGCTGTGTGAGAGAAATAACCTGCTAATATAATAATTTTGTGAAAATAAAGAGAAAAACATCTTGATTTTGCAAAGAATTGTGGGAAAAAATTACAGCTTCAAAAAACTTGTCATGCCTCTTACTAAATACATTGGAATGTCTACTTTTCAAAAAGGGGTCATATGGGGGGTATTTGTACTTTCCTGGCTTGTTAGGGTCTCAAGAAATTAGATTGGTACTTCAGGAGTGATCAATTTTCAGAGAATGGCACCATAGCTTGTGGACTCATTAACTTTCACAAAAAACAAATAATATACACCAATTTGGGTTATTTTTTACCAAAGATGTGTAGCAGTATATATTTTGGCTAAAATTTATGAAGAAAATTACTAGTTTGCAAAATTTTATAACAGAAGCAAAGGAAAATTATTTTTTTAAGAATTTTTGGTCTTTTTTCTTTTATAGCACAAAAAATTAAAAAAACAGCGGTGATTAAATGCCACCACAAGAAAGCTCTATTTGTGTGGGAAAAGAAGGACAAAAATGTCATATAGGTACAGTGTTGCATGAGTGAATAATTGTCATTCAAAATGTGAGAGAACCGAAAACTGAAAATTGGTCTGGTTAGGAAGGGTATTTAAGTGCCCAGTGGTTAAGTGGTTAAAAGGCTTTCCAGGTTACCAGTTTAGGGTTACACAGGAGGTCTTGAGATAGAATGATTCCTCTCACTTTGACATTCAGGGCAAAGCCTCACATGTGTGGTGTAATCGTTGCAAATAATTGAAGAACTCTGGACGGCCGCACTCCAAGATAAATTCAAATGCCTTTTATTCGTGAAGCAGAATCACACAGCAAAGCAACATTAGCTATTGTTGCTTTGCTGTGACCCACTTTTGTGTGATTCTGCTTCACGAATAAAAGGCATTTGAATTTATCTTGGAGTACGGCCATCCAGAGTTCTTCAATTATTTGCAACAAGTATATGCCGTGCCTGCACCTGGGTTTCTCCATTCCTGGAGGGTAGGGATGAACCGAACACCCCCCGGTTCGGTTCGCACCAGAACTTTCGAACGGACCCCAAATTCATACGAACGTTAGAACCCCATTGAAGTCTATGGGACTCGAACGTTCGAAATTAAAAGTGCTAATTTTAACGGCTAATATGCAAGATATTGTCCTAAAAAGGGTTTGGGGACCTGGCTCCTGCCCCAGGGGACATGGGTCAATGCAAAAAAAAGTTTTAAAAACGCCCGTTTTGGCGGGAGCACTGATTTTAATGATGAATAAAGTGGAAAAAAAAGTGAAATATTCCTTTAAATATGGTGCCTGGGGGGTGTCTGTGAAGTGCCACGTGTTTCCCGTGTTTAGAACAGTCCTTGCACAAAATGACATTTAACGGAAATAACGTCATTTAAAGCTGCTTGCGGTTTTAATGTTATATCTGGTTCCTGCAATATGGTTGAAAATCATTGAGAAAAATGGCATGGGTAGCCCTCCCTGCCCATTACCAGCCCCTTTGGGTCTTGTACGCATATTAAGGGGAACCCCGTGCCCATATTAAAAAAAGGAAATGCGTGTGGCCCCCAGGCCCTATATACTCAGAACAGCAGTATACAGGCGGTGCAAACAAGACAGGGACTGTGTAGGTTTGTTGTGTTAAGTTGAATCTGTTTGTAATTTTCAACT